>NC_079242.1:4040115-5386820 GCF_028009165.1 Akanthomyces muscarius
GCAGTGCTATGATACTAGACTGAGCTGTTAATGGTCAATGGGACGGCCGAGGTTGCATTGACGGGATACGGTAGTTGCAGGTAGCGTAGCTAGGCCGTGGTGGCTGACGCGATTGCGGCGTGCGAACTGGAACTACGATGCCAGGACGCCTTTTTTCCCGCCTTTACCAGTAGTTCCCTATGTGAGTCAGTGGTCTGTAACACACTCGGGATTTTTTCCTGCTCACAATTGTTAGAGTAGGAGCGTAGCAAGAGTGTAGTAGGAGTGTCACGAGCAAACGCAGCACATGTAGCGACTACATGGCGCCATCGTCAATTCCCGATGCAGGGCATTACGTCTTGTGTGACTGCGCATAGGCCCCGTGTTTTTCTCAACATGCAAGATGATGCTGATGACTTTTTGCGCTTGTGTGTGCGGCATTTCGGGATTCAGTGAACCTCTTTCGACGGGACTGCCGCAACAATGGGAAACAAGGTATCAAAGGGAAAAAAGGCTCGAAGGATGAGACATGTCAGCCCCGCTTTGGGACAAGATGAGCGTTCGCTTGTTCCTCTTTACAGTATCGACGACGCAATCACTGAGACCCGGCACATCAGCCCAGCTACCGGGCCTACAGGTTGCAAGAGGCATAAATGGACAGAAATGGCACCGGGAAGAAGCGAAGCCGTGCAAAAAACGCCTCTGCTGATCCAAAGCAAAGAAGCTTTTTATTTCGGGGCGGGGGGCGGCGACGGCGGCGGCGGCGGAGAGTACTGGCAAAGTAGTAGTAGGTAACTTAGTTACGGGCTGAGCTTTGTCAGTACAAGCCCAAGCCCAAGCGATACTTTGTTTTCCGCTGTTCCCCACAGTTGGGCTTCCATCGGGAAGACGTGGGTATCTTTTAGTTTGATGGGAACCGTTGAATGCGTCCAAGAAACCTGCTTTCGTGGTTGGAAAAAGGTTCGTTGGCTCGGGCTCAGGCTTGTGTTACAGGTACCTGATGTAAGCTCATCTGGTACGACCTTCTCAACAGAAGGCAGCTGCGAGATGAGGCTACCGAGGGGACAATGGTATCCTGCAGGAGAGTCCAGTGACTTTTTTTTTGCTCCATGATTGTGCAAATAGGTGGGGGGAAAGGGGCAGGGGCAAGATATCGCAGAATGCACGAGAAAAGGGTCACTAGACCCCCGATGATGGCCAACGGGGATGAAGCTTGTTTTTTTTTCCTGTGGTGTCGACCAGTAAGTTGGGCTGCGATGTGGTGATGCCACTGGCTGCGAGATGTAGCGCAATTGAAACGACTCCATAGTTACCCAAGGGGGATGCGGCTCGGCAGAGACGGGGGGAGGTGGCGGGAGGGCTGGTATCGATCAATTTCGTGGGGGGAGGGGGTTCTATGCAAGCAAAAAAGAGTCAATGATGGTTATGGAGACGAGGATGGATACGTAATGGGGCCAGACAGGTTCAACTTGCCGTCCATGACATGCTTTGTTCGCTGACGGACAGTTCGATGTTGGGCAGCAGAGACACATGAACAAGCCAGCTTGACAGCGACTTTGAACGTCCCACTTTGGGCGACGGGGGGGGGGGGGGGGGGGACCCGAGTTGACACCTTGGATCGACATGTGTAGGAGAGGACGGCGATTGGCTGGGGGTGCGCCAGAAGGGGTCTTGATGCATGAATATCTAATTGAACTGGGGGGTTGGAAAATAATGCTTGGCCAGAGACAATGTCGCGCTGGCATCGATGCTGACGTAATGCAGTGGCCGCGACATCAATGTATCGGCTGAGCAATGTAATTGTTTGCGGACTTGATTCTGTCTGGGTCGTGGAATAGAACTGTCTTCACCAATGTGGTATTTAGCCGTCGCCTTTGACTCTGCCATGTCGTCGTTGACTGGGCCGCCCGAGGGCGAAGCTGAAAGGGCACCTAGAGGCGTATAAAACGGGACGAGCCGTCGACAACCCTCGCCAGCAAACGGTCACTAGCCGCGAAAAAGCACTGTAAGTTCTTTTTGTTTTGACGCCGGTGGACTAGAGATACCGTTATTGCTGCCCTGGGCTGTATCCATATTTATTCGGACTTTTTGCAGAGTTTTATTTTGGGACGACGACCGTTCGCTAAATGTACGGATACGTGTAGAAGAAGTTGGGCAGGGCTGGACGAGGGATGAGGGTACCCCATGTGCCGAGCGCCACAACCTTCAAACTTCCCAGCAGGCACTTTTTGTCGTCGTGTCTCTTTTTTTTTTCCACCCCTTTCTGCTAGGCCCTTTTTACTCGTCGAAACCTCGTTCGCCCCCCCTGTCCATCCGCCCACCCTGGTCAAGTTTGCTGCGCTGGCATCGTTGTGCAACACAGTACTGCGCCAGGGTAACTGTACCTTGCACCCACGCCCTTTTCTCTCTCTCGGAGTGACTGGGTTGATATGTGTCTTGAACGCCTGCAGTCTTACTTGGTTACTCATCAATTTCTCTGCAGCTTGTCTTGAAAGAACTTGTTTGACGCAAAACCCTGAATATCAAGAGATCTCAGGGGCGACTAAAGAAAAAAGGTGAATGACACATTTGCGTGCATTTCTTGTCAAGACGTAACCGTGCTGCCGGGGGATGCTGGGAACCGTCCGTCATACAAGGCGCGCCGGTCATGGCAGCCCAAAGCTACACAGTCATTTTTCTCGCCCTTGTATGCTGAAAATTCTCATCTTCGAGCAGAGTTTTTTTTTTTTTTCCAATTGTCTCATTCTTTTTTTTTCTAAAAACGTGTCGGTCCCTGCGCCATGACTCTTTCGCCAACACAAAGCTCCTCTTATATGGCCCCCTCGACGTTTCACGACATTGGCGAGGCGCACCACCCACGGCCGAGGCGAGGCACCAGACGAATAGCAGGATAAGACGGGAAAGAAAAGAACGAAAAAATTAAATGCTGCCGTCCAGTCATGCCAGTCTGGTCCCCCGTGGCCGGCACCTGGGCTGCAGAGTGCAGTAGTGCCCGGGCCTGCATGAGCTTGTGGCAGAGACATGCAGCAATCGAGGCATATACTTTTTCTCGGGCGTCATTCCAGGCGGTTGGCCAGGTACATGGAGAAGTGGTGGAAGCCGTGTACTGGTAAATACCTACCTCGCCTCTGCTGGTTGCGCCGTCGGCTCCAGTTAATTGGGACAAGCTGCCTACTACTTGCAGCCACGGCATTGAGTTGTAGCGGACGCTAATAATAATGTAGCTTTCTTTGCGGTGGTGATGTGACTGATGATGGACTTGTGTGAACGTTGCTGGGCACTAAAACTGCCCACCAGCGCTGGCACTGACACTGGCCCAGTAACTGGGTACCTACCTAGGTACCTGAGTAGGTAGGTACCCAGGTAACTGCCCGCGCCGCCCATGAATTCACCACCATCATGCGCCGTTTATGATTAATGCCGTGCGCCTGGAAGCAGCCCAGTAACTGTACCACCAGCGCAGCAATGGCTGCCTGGCCTTCTGCCTATTCACGTATCACACCACTTGTATAATAATAATAAGCACCATGGTCCAAGCCCGCGCACCTTGTTTCGCTATGCTGGTCTCCTTGCCTCCCTACCTTACCTTGCCTGATAGCGCTGATGCCACTGACATGTACCGCTGGCGCCGCTGAAGTCAAGTACCTTTCCACCTGGTTTTCCACTGCCACTACCTAAAACTGCCTGTGCCAGCCGCTACACCGATCCCGGTTTCTACCCACCAGTATATCGACGTCCCGACCTAGCGCCGTTGCTGTCCTCGCTGTTTACCGTCTTCTTTCAATGGCCCTGCGATTATGATTAGTCTCTCGTCTTTTATAGACTACATCTCTGCTCAGTTTCTTCTTCCACCTCGCTCCAATCACGACCCTGCACCGCTGCTGCCCATCTACCTACTGGCTGGCTTCGACTTCTGGCTGCCCTTTCCGCCCTCTGCCCTGCCTGCCCTGCCTGTCTGTCTGGCACCTGCCTGGGTCCTGTCTTTGTGCCCGACCCCACTCGCCCACGCCCACTCAACCCGCTTTGCCCCAGCTACTCTGGCTCTGGCTCCTCACGTCCCGTCCCTTTCCCTTCCCTTCCCTCCCATTTAGCTGCTGCTAGCTGCTCGCTACTCTGTTTTCCCATTTATTTTATTTTGCCGCTATTCCTCTCCTGCCCTCTCGTCACCGCCCATCGTCCACCCTTCGCGATTTCGTCTTTTTTTCTGACGCTTAATCGCTCGGGCGCCTCACTCAAACCTAGACTCGATTTTTGAATATTGCGTCTTGTTTGGATAATATCTATTATTCCTGCGCATAACGCTCTGCACTCGCATCATTCGTCATAGTCGTTCCTCGTGTGCTTCGCCATCGACTGGGAGTCCGTTTCGTCCCATCCCAGGCGCTGCCTGACCCAAAGCGTCTCGACGCTCCTCAACCTCTTCTCGCCATGGCTCCCGCCGAGCACAGCTCCTTTGCGGCATACGTCGACGATGCCAACGAGGACACTGGCAGCTCCATCGAGGGCACTCGCATTTATGCCGTTGCCGACGAAATGCCTCCGCACAAGAACCGTCCCAACGTCGGCAGCAGGCTCATGACCGACCATTCAGGCAACCCTCGCTCCAAGCGCGCTAGCTTGACCGAGTCCGACTCAACCCGCTCCTCCAACAAGAGCTCCGACAAGCACCGCGAAAGGACTCGCCCTGCCGATTCTCGCAGGTCCTCCCAACAGTACGACAGTGATCGCGAGCGCGAGCATCAGCGCGCCCGCCAGGAGAGAAAGGCTCGCGAGTCTGAAGGTCGCCGCTCCCACGGCCACTCGCCCAAGGAGTCCTCGAAGAAGACGAGGCCTACCATACAGCATGGCCCTCCTCACCCTATGCCGCGAGGTGTGTCTGATGAATACCCGCGCTACGCCTATCAGCAGCCTGCCGCGCCCTTTGCCCGCCCTCGCCCGGCCTCGAGGTCTGCTACATACTACGATGGACAGCCATTCCCTCCTCCGCCAGCAGGCATGGCCTGGCATCCTCCTCCTCCTTTTCCTCCCGGCCACTTCCCACCTGGTCCTCCCGGTCATCCCAGGCATTTCCCGCCCATGCATGACATGTCTCCGCGAGGTATGCCTCCGCCCTCGCCCATGGGCATGGCGCCGCCAGGCTACTTTCCCGGTCCGCCTCACCCCGGTTACAGTGACCATCTCAAGGCCAGGTTCGAGTCAAGGCCCCCATCCGCCATGGGCGCCTTGGGTGGCCCCGAGCGTTTTCCTCCAGGCTACAGCCCAGATGAATATGGTGATGAGTCGGCACCCAATGTGAAGCGCCGTCCTTCACACCCCTCCAGAGGTGAAAGTGATCGCAGGATGATGCCGCCTCCTGATCGCGTCCCCCAGCGGACCATGTCGGCCGCCCCTCAGCATAGCGGCCCCTATCGTCCGCCGCCTGGTCGCCCCCAAATAAGCCAGCATCCTCGACGGCCATCCGTCAACAGGCACTCGGCCTGCTTTGCTGATGAATATGACGACGAAGAGTATGATCCTAGCCACGGGCGCTTCCAAGACCTATCCCCAGAGCCATCCTATCGCCAGAGACGCTACGTGGACCCGGCACGGTCGAGGCGTGGCTCCCAGGCATACGAAAGCGTCGACATCATCCCAGCCAGCCGGCGTGCTCGTAGGGCCTCCGCCTACGGTGCGCCGCCTCGCGCCGCCGCCGCCAAGTACGAAGCCCAGTACGCAGCTTCCAAGATGATGGATGCTCAAAAGTATCAGGATGCTGTCACTGGTGGACCCAAGATGCCACTCACCGCCGAGATGCTGCAGAAGGCAACTCGAGGCAACCCTGGCAGCCAGTCCACTCGCAGCAGCGGCAGCCGTGATGATAGTGAGTATCGTCGCAGCTACACCACGGGCATCACCCGCTCATCTTCTGGCAATGGCACGCAAGACGTCACCATCAAAGTTGGCGACGCCGAATTCAAAGTCCAGAGCGGAACAGAATTCACTTTCACCTCTAAAGGTGGTCAGCAGCAGATTCGATCTAGCAGTGACAAGTCTAGCACCGTCTATCAGCTAGAGGACGGTCGTGATCATGAGCGGGAGCTCCCGCGCATGACTCTGCCACATCGAATCCGTGCACCAAGCCAGTCGGGACAACGGCCGCGTGGATACACGTCCGGAACATATTCGCCTTATGAGCACATGTACGCCGAAGGAGGCAACTACATTTAATGCCGCGAGGTGGATGATCTATTGACGACTGACATTTACGACCATTTAATGACGACATGACACTTTTTGCATCACGACAAAATATGAGCCTTCACCACAGCAGACGGAAACATTTACGACGTGCGATTCTCTTCTCTTTCATCTTACCCGTCTTTTCATTTATTTTGCCTCTTTCCAAATTTTCAAGCGTTGTTTACTCCTACATGTACTCTGTTGTCCTTGTTTCGCTAGGCAGTCTGGTTGATGCCGAGCCAAGCGAAGCAGCTATGATACCCAAACCTAATTACCGAGGACGTTATTCGGAGTGTATAATGGAGCTTGGCAGTTGTTCCTCCAGATTGATGGAATCTTGATTGCTGCTACGGCGGCGGGGTCTGTCCGCCGCTCTTCGTTTCTCTTCTCAGCCCCTTTTCTTACTTGTACTGGCCGTGTGGTGCTTGTTTTGTTCAGCAGATTCCAAGCTATGTCAGCCGTGCTGACATGTGCGTCGGAGTACTATTATTGTACGATGAGAGCCGGGATCGGTGGCACGACCTCGGCCTGTGCGAGGCTGTCGCTACTGTACTCGGACTGTGTTGGACACTTGCTTTCATTTGTTTATGCTGAAACAGCACATCGCCATATTATAGACTGTACAGGCGGACGAGGTTCGCGCCTCTTTACCGTGTGCCTGCAGACATGATGGCTGGTTTTAACCGGCAGCATCATTTTGAGGGTATTCTTTGGTTTTGTTTCTTTTTGTGCTACGGGTTAGACAAATGCTTTTCTTAGTTATTGTGTCCTTTTTCCCTTTCCTTGGTTCACGTTGTCCTCTGTTCGCAAAAGGCTACGGCATACTACAGCAAAAAGATTGGAGCCATATGAGCGATGGAACTTACAACAGATAACAGCAATAAGACTGATAATATCCTGTGCAACGCAACATGCAAACAAGCCGTGAGCCTGAGTGCCTAATTGGGTGGTGACGAGTGGTTGCCTGGCCAGAGCAAGGCCCCGCTTTGGTTTGTTTACTACGAGCGTCATCGGGCATGGCTTGGTTGACCAGAGCTGCGCGAAGGTCTGGCTAGATACAGTAGATCAATCAAAATAATTACGATCCCGTATGGGGCATGAATAAAGCTTGACAAGTTGTGTTAATTAGCTACTATATGCTATTTTCACGGCGCCGAGGAGACTGGTTGGGAGCTGTTGATGCACCCCCAGCCCAACCTTGTAGGAGCAGGCATTGCCACACCCCAGCCACCCTCTACTGGTTTCTGTAGGAACATCAGACCCTCGCTGCCAGGTCTTTTCCTCTCCCGCACACCACTCATTCTTGCATCGCATTAACCCATCATTTCCTCGACGAAAAAAAGCTCGGCATCCACGCATTCAAGAGCCGACATTTCTTATTCTTCATTCCAGCCGACAAGCGCCCTTTTTCCTTCTCTGAACCCGCAGATCGCCTTTGTAACCCTCAGGCTCAGATACTGGAATTCGTCGTACCTGAGTTTCTTCCTTGCTAAGCCTACGAGAAGGGGTCCGCATTCCACGACACATCTCACCTTCAAGCAATTCGTGTCTTTATTCCCCGATCCGACCAGACACTGATCCACCACTACTGGAACGAGAGCCGCACCTTATCGAGAGGCCCAAGACACCATGGCACCGGTCCTGACGCCGCTGCTCCGGCGAGCCTTTGCCGCTGTCAGCGCCTCTCCTCTTCCTTCGGCAACGGTCGACACCGGAGCAGCAGACGGCCCTCTCGGAGATGCCACGCGTGTCCTGAGCGCGCGGGATACCGGCAGCAACCGTCCCGACCCGGGGAAGGGCGTGCTGGACCCGCACGATATCTCCAACGTGGGCTTCTTTGTGCTGTTCGCTCTGCTTGGTTTCGCATTTGTCGTGGCGGCAATCTGGTTCTTCTTCTGGGCACGCAATGGCGGTTTTCACTTTAAGCAGACGGACTGGGAGGACTACAAGACGGCCGTGCTGCGCAAGCGTGGTCCCAATGGTACGCTGCTCTCGGGTGCCACCGAGTCGACGAATCTTGGTGGCGGCAGTGTCTACAAGGATGTTGCCGACGACGGCAAGACGACGATCACGGAAAGCACGGGACTGAGCGGCATCACGGCGGGCGCGAGCGACATTGCGGCCCGGGAGAAGAGAGAAGAGAAGCGTGCCAAGAGGCAGCGGGAGCGCGACCAACGCAAAAAGGACAAGAAGCGCAGCGAGGTCAGCAGCAGCGCCGGCGGCGAGTATGATGAGAAGCAGCAAAAGAGACGCGTCGGCGAAAATGGCGAAGTGCTGGACGAGGAGGCGGAGTTGAAGGCCCGCGATGAGCTGCGCAACTACCGCCACGAAAAGGCCGCACGGGTTGGCGGCCTAAACAAGCAATCAGAGGGCTCGTCGTGGGACGGATCCAACCCGACTGCTAGTCACACGGGTACCGAATCGGAGCTCCTCCCCAACAAGCAGAGCACGCCAACCAATACGCCAACCAAGGACAAGAAGCGCGGAGGCGGCATCCGCAAGGTGTACTCGACGGCGGAGCGCAACGAGGATCGGGAGGCGGAGAGGATCCGCGCCGAGGCCAGGCGTCTCCGGGACGAGGGACGCACGCACCGCCGGGATTTCTCGTTCCAGCGCGCCGAGGCGACGGATAGTCTGCTGTCGGGCAGTGGTGTCGGAAGTAGGAGCGAGGTGACGAGCGCGGAGGGCAGCGAGCTCGGGACAAAGAGCTACCACCACTCGCGGCCGGAGATTTCGAGGGCACAGAGGGACAAGGACAGGGAGGAGCGGAGGGCGAGGAGAGGAGGTTATAGACGTGGACGAGGCGATGATGAGCTTTAGATGGGGAGATATTCTGATGAATTCGACTGGGTGGAGAAATGCAAGGTTGATCAAGTTTACGATTTTTGTCGATTTGTTTTTACGGATAAAGCCATGATGGACGCGATAAGCCAAATTGATACATGTAGATTAGCAATGGACAGTGACGTCTCTAAATTGAATCATATATATATATATTTATGCATACATGAACATCTAAGCCGGATCTGTAACTGGGCACTGATTGAAGATGATTTCTGTATAATGGTGAAAGCTGATGAAAGGATCAAAATCTGATAACATGGCCCGGGTGGGCGGACAACCCCCAGCAGAGGTGTTACAGGGACTGCGTCAAGCCGATCAGGGACCGCAGGGGGGAGGGGGGCACTGTCTCGAGTATTGCAGGTCAAGGGGCGGTTTTCCTTTTGACTGCGTCCTGCAGATATCAGGGGCCGTCTGTAGTCTGACTTTGGTCCCGCCTCGATGGAGATTTTCATCTATTCTTGCTGCTATTTTTCTCGGAATGAATGCCTGCATCGTCGGTATCTGGTGATGGGCTCTCTCTCTCTCTCTCACGTGGCTTGGCGGGAGAGACGCCCCGCCCGCCGCGACGAAATCGAAGGTTTCCGGAGGGAAAAGCAGCCAGAAAAAGAAGGGTTCCCCATAAAAGATTGGCCTGCGTCTGCTGTATTACGTAGCATTCCAAAGCCCACACTAGAAACGTTATTCTGTCCTACCTACCTATGCAGTGTACAGATCTTTGACAAAAGAAATTGCCATTTTCTGTCGGTTGCCATGGAGCTTGTGGCACCGGGTTTCTGGTTCTTCCTGCAATGCACATGTAGTCGCATTCCTAGTTCTTGCACACACGTGGAGGCAAGTTAGCATGCTGCCTGGTAGGTAGTGCTGGCAGTGACCCCAATGCTGCGACGTTTGGGATCATCCCGACGATTCCGCTCCCGCCGCGCTGCCCACTTCCGTCATCGAGGGCCGCAGTCGGTGGGGCTAGCACTTTTCTCTGTTGCCTTGTGCCTGATGAGCTGTTCAAGGCAGGCCACTTTGCCTTTTTCTTTTCGGCAGAATTGGAAGAGAGAGGATGATGGGTGGCTCTGCGTAGGGTACGAGCATCTAGATGGATGTTTATGCAGGCTCCCGGGCCTGTTAGGTCAATGGGCAGTCAGCTACCGCTGTCCCGACTCATGCGACTCGCCCAACACACAAGCAGGCAGCTGAGGTGGTGTGTGCTGGCAGCCTCTCTGTAGCGTCCCTGGGCAGCCACTAAAAACCGGCGCCACAGCTGTCTCCTCCCCTACAATCACTTGCCACTTTTCCATGCCACTGGGCCACTGTCCTGCTTGCGCCCCAGTCGGTATATCCGCCCGCTGTAACTGCCCGCAGCAGCACAGCGCCCACTGCCCACCTATTCCCCACTCCCCGATCCTCTCTCTGCCTTGTCTCGCTCACTAGAAACTCCTCTGACGCTTTCCCTTCCTCCCTCCAAAACAATCCCCAAACCAACGTCCCGATATCCCTTTGTCATTGCCCCCGTCCGAGCTTTCATCGCCCTCCCACCCTTTGCTGCTTTCTCGATTCCCTGATTCCATTGCTTTGACGGGTGACTTTTCACGGCCTTTTCTTCGACTCGAGAATCCTGCAATACCTCATTTTATTGCGTCCAGATTCGCAGTGTTCGCCACCGCCCGCCCACAGCGCTCTCCCCCGCAAGCAGCATCGCCCGTCCCGCCCGCCGAGACACAGCCCAACGACGCGGCGGCTCGCCCTTTTCCCTCCCACGACTCCCGCTGCGGCGGCGTCGCCGGCATCGACCCTCCAACATTTCCGACACGATTTTCTTCTCCTGCTCGCTTTGACGGAGCGATTCGGCGCACCGCATCTCGACCGCTGCTGCCTCGAACATCGTCACGCGCCGGCACTAGCCCAGCCACCTAACCGAAACCAAACTCGCGGCTACCACCGTCATGTCAGATCCCTCGTCGGCCCTGACGGGCGTCGTCATCGGCCTCGTCTCGTCGTTTGGCTCGATTCTCCTCATCGGCCTCGTCGTCTTTGTCTTTTGGGCCTCGGGCTGCGCCGGCTCCGGCCGCATCCTGCTCGACCGCCTCGGCCGCCCCGGCGAGTACGATGACGAGCAGGCCTTTCTGCGCGAGGAGGAGGAGGCCCTGGAGACGATGGATGAGATGGCCCGTACAGACTATCTGCGAGCAAAAGGTAAGGCCTACTGCGATGGAAATGCGCATACTGCCGTCTTCTCGTCCGTGCCGAGACTAACATGGACTGCGCAGCCTTTGTCACCGCCAACCCTCCCGAATCGCTGCAAACCGACATCTCCCTCTCACAATATCTCGCCATCCAAGAAAAGGGCGTCTCTGCCTGGGAATTTGAGCCTGAACTCGAAATCGCCAACTGCTTCGTCGAAGGCCGCACCGAAATCGAGTTTTACGATTCCGAATGCACCGTCATGTGCAACTTGCCCGTACCGAAACAAAACGACGTCTACTACTGGGAAGCCAAGATCTACGAAAAGCCCGAATCGACCCTGCTCGGCATCGGCATGGCTACCAAGCCTTACCCCCTCTTCCGTCTCCCAGGTAGGCCTCATCTGCTTGTCTGTCAAGGGACCATGTGCTAACTTGTTAGGCTATCATAAATACTCGGTTGCATATCACTCCAATGGCTCACGCCACTATAACCAACCCTTTAGTCATACCCCCTACGGTCCCCGTCTCGTCCAGGGCGATGTCGTCGGCGTTGGATATCGACCCAGAACCGGCGCCATATTCTTCACTCGCAACGGCAAGAAGCTCGAAGAAGTCGTGCATGGGCTCAAGTCGCAAAACTTCTTCCCTGCTATCGGCGCCAACGGTCCGGCCACTGTTCACGTCAACTTGGGCCAGTCTGGATTCGTCTTCATCGAGGCCAACGTCAAGAAATGGGGTCTCGCCCCCGTCACCGGTAGCCTCGCACCTCCACCCCCGTACGGCTCCGAGCAGGGCAGTATTCTTCTCGAGTCCGGCACCAAGGACGGCTACACTCCATCCCCAGGACGCCGCCACGGCCACTCATTCAGCGGCTCCATGTATAGTGTCCGGGGAGCACAGCCACCCGCCAATGCGCAGCACGGTCGAACCCGCAGCGGCAATTTTCGAATGCTTCCGACGAGTCCTGGCCCCGTGCGCAGCCCTACCGATATTTCTCTTGCCCAGCTTGTTCGCGCTGACGAGGGCGGCGAGACGAGCAGCTCTGCACAGCAGCAGCAGCAGCAGCAGCAGCAGCAGCAGTCGGAAGAAGAGCACCAGACCGAGAATCCGCTGCACTTGCATCTGCTCGATGCTACGAACCCGCCGCCCGACTATACGAGTCCCACTGGCTCCGACAGTGAAGGAAGCAGTCGCCGAAATAGCACAGACAGCGACGATACGCCTCTGATTCAAGTCATGAACCGCAGCCGCGGCAACTCGACCGCTGCACCCGGCACCACCACCAACGATCCCCCGGTGCCGAGCTACCGCGATGCTATCGAGCAGGGAGCCGGGCAGCACCGACGTAACAGCTCCGACTCTGAGCGGTCCGCATCCGACACAGCGGGCGATGATGAATCGGAATCGAGTTCCGATGATTCCACCAATACAGTGACACCTCT
The DNA here is from genome assembly GCF_028009165.1 of Akanthomyces muscarius. Lineage (NCBI taxonomy): Eukaryota > Fungi > Ascomycota > Sordariomycetes > Hypocreales > Cordycipitaceae > Akanthomyces > Akanthomyces muscarius. The sequence goes on from NC_079242.1 coordinate 4,052,774, forward strand.
GTCCCACAACCCCCCCTCGGAAACCTAAACACGACCCTGGACATGTGTGTTGAACGACATTTTTTATGAATATACTATAGCATCAGATGCTGGCTAGCTTTGTCAGTATAGGCATTTGGAGTTTTGTCTCGTTGTCAAAAAGAGGAGGAAAACGGAACTTTTGTCCTCGTCTTTTGTTTCCTTGTGTTTTTGGTCACTTGCAAGCCAATTCACCACGTTCACCGCCGCGTGGTTTTTTTGTTTTTCGCACGCACTGGCGCTCGGGAGTTTCACCACCTTTCATTTTTCTTTCTTTCTTTTTTCTTGTATAAGCATGTGGAAACCACTCATTCGTTTTTTTCTGGAGGTCGTTTACTTTACCTGGGATGTCGAAAGTAGGGCCAAATGCCCGTCTCGAAGGCTTGGGAACAAAGGGAACCGGAGGGAGCAAGTCAATCAGATACCATAATCATAGCAATGCACGTTGTTGTGTTTCTCTCTATCATTGAAATGTCCCACAGCTATGTTCCCCGCAGATGACTTTAGCAACGCTAATCTCTTGTACTTGGTTGGTCTTACGGCTATACCCGGTAGACACAAATTGTAGCGCCATTCATCTTGTGCTCTCACGTCTCCTCGGTCGTGTTAACCACTTTTGCCTTCGTCTTGGCCCTGGCGTTGGGTTTTGTGATCTTAGCCTTTTCTTCTAGCTTTAGCCTCTTCGTCTCTCGAGCCGCGCGTTCTGCCTTTCTCCTCTGTTCCGCCTCCCACATCTTCACGGCCTTGTTCCTGAGCTCTCTGTACCTCTCCTTGGCCTCCCTCTTCTTCTCCTCGGCCTTTTGCTTCTCCTCTGCCATCCTCTTCCGCGTGGCTTCCTTCTTCCCCTCGGCTTTCGTGCTGTCTTTTGCCTTTTTCTGCCACTCTGTCCCCTTCCTTTCTTCCTTCCTTTGCTGTGCCTCCTTTCTTCCTTGTCTCTTGGCACTTTGTCTCACGCGCGGCTCCCTTGCCCTTGTCTCCAGTACTTTCACCTTCTGCTCTTCCAGAAGGCTCTGCTCTTGTTTCCGTTTGGCCCCTCCTTCTTCTCCGACTTTGTCAGTTTCTTCGGTCGCGTCTCGGCCGTCGCGGTCTGGCCAGCGGCTGCCGTCGGCAGAGAGCCTTGCTCGGCATTCGTACAGGTATTCTCTTTGACGTAAATAGTTCTCGTGTCATTCGCCGGGGCCTTGGATTTCTGGGTCAGCTAGATTGTGTCATTGCATCAAACGCACTTGCGCAGACACTTGCCGCAACAGGCCAGGACACGGATGCGCCGGTTCTGTGTAGATACAAGTTCTCCAGGATACTCTTTCGTCTCTGCTGAAGCTCGCCTGGTTGATGCTCCAACCGCTTCACATCGTCCCAGACATGGTTTTCCCAGCGTTGCGCCTTTCGCGCTCCCGGAAACTGCGCCGTCCACTCGGCAACGCAGTCCAACGGCCAGTACTGGTAGATGTAATCTTTGACTGCCTTGGTCCTCGGGTGGGCAAAAATGATTTTGAACTCGTTCTCGTCGCAGTAGGAAGTGAGCCGCGGCTCTTCAATGTTCTGACAGTACGACGTATGGTTTGGATTGAGCCGCTGCGGTGGGTGTGGTGTCAGCACAACCACCTCGCGGCCGGTGCTGATGTACAGCGCAAACAGAATTGAGGCAGCACGGACGTAACGCGTCCACTGCTTGGCCGACTTGACGCGGTAACGGCAGCTCGGGTCCGACTTGTCCTTTAGAGGGCCCATGGCCTGCGTAAGTGTCCGCCGGTCATGTTCCTTGGCCCAGCTCTCGACCTGGTCGAAGCCGACGCCCCTCCGGAGCAACAGGTTGTTGGGCTCGCAGGCGTCATGGAAGCGCGTCCATATCTGTGCGGCTTCTTCGAGCGTGATAAAGCTGAGCCACAGGTCAATATCCATCGTAGACCATCGATCAGAGAACGAATGAATCTAGATTCTGCGAATCATGCACCCGGGAGTGGCGAGCGTATGTACATGTAAGACAATACATACCATGGCTGTCAAACGCGTACTGCCGGTGCGTGACGTGCTGTCGGCCCGCGCGTTTGCTGTCCTCGTCGTCCGTTTGCTGCCAGCATTTATTCTTGTCCTGCATTTGGCCGAGAGATATGCAGGCGGCTTGGCCGGGCTTCTAGTATAAGCGAGTCAAGTATTTATTGATGTATTTCAAGCTGTCGTTTCTCTATTACTAATTAGATGCGATGCAGCTGAACCGTTTAGCAGCATCGTGGCTGCGTCGCTACGCCGCATAGACAGCCGGCGATGATGTCACAGTCCTTTACTAGAAGTCCCGCAGTACTAGCCGGTGTAAATAAAATTACATGTCTACTCTTTGGACCATTTGATTCATACTGTCTAGTTTTCGCTCCCTCCTGGATCTTCTGTGTTGATATTTGTTGCTCGCTCGCGTATACCATCTCAACATCAAGCGTATTAGGGATAATCAGACCAAAACTTGGCTGCAAGGTAGGTCCCTACGCAAGCGGACTCTGACACTTTCCATGATCACTTTCAATAGTCTAACAGCACCCTCTGGGCGATCCTTACTTCGACCCTTCTTTGTCGTGTCATGCTCGCCGCGACTTTCAGACGGCCGTTCGGCCCGCTTCCCCCGTTAAGCCTCCCTCAGCACTTTACCTCTCTCTCACGCGCTCGGACTATTCTTTCCCGGGACAAACCCTCTCGCTTTATGAAGCTCGATTGAGTTTTCTTTTTCTTTTTCGTGACGGCAAGGCTGTGCACGCATTGTCAACGCGTCTGGTCCACACAACCGCCCGGATCTCGCGCCGGCCAACTGACTCGGCGAAAGCCCGACAAAGGCAAAACAACGTTTTTTGGCCCAGGCACAAGAGACGCCAAGGACGGGATACTCCGGTTCTTTCGGCATGGATACCGGTTTTGGAATCAAGAAAAGCACTTGTACCGCGCGCCCGTGGGACCCGGAAGAAATTTAGAGTTTTTTCTTTGTTAGGCTCGGACCCGTACGATGAGCCACAACAGACGCTTGTCGTGACAGCTTACTGGTACGTAAAAGGCTTGTTTTTTTTGCGCACCAATCTTGATGGATCGGACAGTGTCAAATAAAAATCAGCTCATTACATCTGCGCTGCTCTCGCTGGGGGGCGTGCAAGATCCACCTTGTGATGTATGGGCCGAGAGCAGACTGATGGACGGTACGTAATTGCCCGACTTCAATTCGAGCTTTGATACAGCTACACTCGGACGCCTTGTCTATCGTATTGTTAAAATTTGCAATAGTGTCACGAAGTTGGTAAAGGTTCCCAGCGGTTCGGGGAGCACAGCATGATGGCACTGATACCTGATTTTGGCGTGCATTATGAAACAATGGACACTGTAACACGGCGTCTTTTCTGTGTTGTGTTTGTGATGAACTTTTGACCCTGGCGGATCGTACTTTACACCGCTTCTTGCGCCTCAGTTATGTGTGATTCAGGCAATGGTTCAGCTCATTTTGGCAGTCTTTGACTGGCTGCATGGGACGATGCTGTACCACCCCATCGCCATGCAAGCAGCCAAATGTATTTCTGGTCCGCTACCGGCGGAATGCGGCTCTTTTTTTCGGTGATGCTTCCATCCTACAACAATAGTACTGTACGCCAGGCATATTTGCCTTGTGGAAATTACCAGTACTACCGTACCAGGTGACACATTGTCGTAGATCCTGTCCATCAGCAACAAAGTCTCAGCCAGATAGCACACCCTTGGACGCACAAGGCATTGGGAGAAAGAACCTTCCGCGATAACTCAGAGTGACTATCGTCATGCTACGTGCCATCAAGCCCCCTTTCCTACATCTACGCCCATCGCCAATGATCGGCCTCATCTCATACAATTACTTGTCGCTGAAGAAGTCAACCTGTCGGTGTCGCCTACCCGGGAGTCGTCACAGCCCGCCCAATTTCGCCACTCCACCACGCGCCCCATATCACGGCTGTCGGGAAACCTTGTCGGGGTACTTTGTCCCGAAGAACTGGGACGCCAATTGTCCTCAACATTGTGACTCGTTTCCCTCTCTCACTTTCTCTCCACACCGAGAAACAAGAAAACACCCGCAGCCTTACCCGCGGCTGCAAGTTCAGGGTCTAATTGTCGCGATGGTGCAAAAATAGAAACATGTGCGCGCTGGAGGCGGGCTAGTCGGGCCGGTTGGGGAGGAGACGAAATAGCGCCACTCAGCTGGTCGATGCATAAGGCTGGGGACAGATGAGCTGTAGTGATGTGACTTGTTCTTCTCCTCGGCTCTGGGGCCAAACGAGCAAAAGCTCGAAGCGGTTCAGCCGCAAGTCCACCACATACACAGCATCGTGTGTGCCGTGTTGCTTCTTTCAGTTCGGGTATCGTGGGCGTTGCTTGGTGTCGGTCCACCGAATTGCCTTTTCTCGTGTATGTACAGCACGTTCCCTAGCAACCTGCTTGGCAGATATCTACTCATGCCCTGGCGAGCATGATAGATAGGCTATGTCCGTTTTTATGGTAGTCTGCAAAAGTATGGTGCGAATACGTCACCGAGACACATGTGCGAAAACGTAGTCTTTTTGCACCCGACAGAGTACCCCATGCGGTCATGGAAATGACTGCCCCGTGTGTTGCTCTCAGCGAGGAGTCACGATGATTCCAACTTGTTCAAGCTCACACGGCCCGCGAAATTTGCCACTGCCCTACAGAAGGAATGGTGGACCGGCGAAATCGGACACGCCCCCCGTCCCTCCGCTCTTGATCGAATGGAGGGAATGCCGGGCATGCATGCAGGCCCTGCCGTCTTTAGACGCACGATGGTTCTGAAAATAGAAACGCAGGCTGGCTGGCGTTGAAGAAATGCGGGCTAGCCAACCACCACTTTTCTGCAGTACTCTCCGGATTACGAAAGAGCCCCTGCCAATCTCTCCGTGGAAGGCTGGGCTGGCCGTGATGAGCAAGGGTCTTTGCTCTCTCGGCAATGCATCTGCAGTAATCCCTCGGGTCACCGTCCCCTCTTGCTTCCTTACCGCTAGTCAGACTGATATCGATGCGGAATCTTCCTTTGGACTAGTAGCTCGGAAAAGCTGTTGATCACGGCTAGCCCCATTAGTTGCCTCGTGCGTTTTTTTGCGCGGTTTCTCTGGGCAAGGGAAATGTCAACGCCAAGCAGCCCATCCTCCGCATCATGCAAGGCCGGGTTGCTAAATATAGCTCAGCCCCAGTTACCTCTTCTCTTACTGGCTCGCTTCTCGTGGCCCGTTGCAGCATGCACACATGCCCCCCCCCCCAAGCAAAGGGTTATACCGGCCGCCTGGCTCCAGAATTATGGCAAAAAATGATACCCGATTGATACATCTTATCACTGCTCGTTATACAGCCGAAAAACAGAATTATAGTCTGAACGGATGCTGGTGGCCACGGCCCGTTCGTTCATTCGATTTTTGCAGAGTCAAAAATAGAGCCCCGCAGCTATTCTTAGCCATCTCGGATAGTTAACCTTGACGTCGCAGTCTTTTCTGCTGGCAAATGATTTCTTTTCTTTATGATGAATATACACCGGTTAAGACGTGCACATTGTAGAGTATACAAATATTTTGTTACATGCAGGAAATGATACTGATCTCTCAATCAGGACAATTTGCACATGCTTCCAATTTATAGTACCGAGTGCAGTTTTCTAAAATCACTGCCTCCAAACAGCATCACGTTACTAGTAAAATGTGTATCGCATTGCCGAGGAGTGACATGCATTAAACTTTGGTAGCTGAATCGGGCTTGTGGATAGAAAGCGCGACGCATCGTGCGATGCCTATGCCAAGTTCACGCCAACGCTGATGACCAGAAACAAGCCCCAGGCGTACAGGACAAGTTTGGAATTTGCAGGGCTAGCACTGAACCACACCCTTGGTAGCACCACAACATTCTTCCACTTGGTACATGGACACCAATATGCTCGCAGTGGCCTCAGCCCTAAACGGGTGCGCACAAAGACACGTGCCCAGCCATGTCTGCCATTGTCATGCCACGCTGTGGCGTTCGATAGTCTGCAGCTGTGTCACCAAACCACAACAAGAACCATGCTCTTGAATGGAACAATTTGAAACGTGGAGCTACTTTACACCTCGCGACCTGTTCTACCGAGCAGGCACGGCTCCTGCACAAGGAGATCCGAGCTCCCAACCGCCATGCCAGTGGACGACTGAACAAGTATCGTTCCTTTGGGCGATGGGTGCTTTGGCCAATCTCCCGGTGCTCTGTGGGACGATGAAAAGCGCAACTGTGTGTAAATTACATGGTTGCCACTTTCACGCCACACCGCGACGACCGCCTCGCCTTCAGGATCCTCGCGGGGCTTGCCGTACTGCTGGGTCACTTCTACAACTTCTTATCCACCTGCCATGTGCCAGGCACGCTCTACCCATGACGATGATCAATCTTTTAGTAAATTTGCGCTGTCAATGCGATGTCCGGTTTTAGGTAAGCGAATGGATTGCGCAAGGTTTGCGGCCACACGGGCAGCCTACGTAAATACGTAAACTTGCGTGCTTGGGTCTCGCGGCCTTCGAGCCGCCGCAAAGCATATGGCGCAGGGCTTAGCGTCGGGAAAACTGAACCTTGACAATTGGATTCTCAACTCGATCTAGGGAAAATCACGCAGGAAAAGAACGCGATAAGCCAAAAGTAACACGAACGTAAATTGAGTTTCGAGTCTTGTCGATCTCTATTCTTGGGCCAGGAGAGAGAGAGGGCGTGCCCACGGGCGAGCGTTGTTCGCCTCATTGATCACGAAAGCGAACTCGGAGCGGCCGGCCAGGCCTGTCCACAGCCTCACTTATTGACTACGGATTCGAGAGATCTGCATCCAGGAAAGATGCGTTGGGTGGTTGGATGGGGCCGTATCACTGCGTCCGCGATCTTCCAACATTGCCCAACCAACTTGGCTGGCGCAGGTGTGCGGTGTGCTTCGCTCGGTGCGACAAAGTCCCCTCCCGCCCCCCCGGGGAACTCGGGATGAAACGTTCCATTTTGCCTCCAGCACACAGACCGAATGGGCGTCCATTGGTTTGGCTGTGCGGCGCATGGGCGGGCACAGCCCTGCTGAGTCGCCACCCCGGGAAGCTAGGACAACTGGAGAGATTCGGCTGTCGGAAGGAAACCTACGTCACTCGCAACAGACGACCAGGGGACCAGTAGAAGAGTTGCACGGCCCGCCTTTCGCGCTCGAATCAGGGAGCATCACACGTGTGAAATCGGAAAAACGACCTTTCTTGTTTGAGAAGGACACTATCAGCAAAAGTTTATTCCGCCATTCTCAGTAGCCGCGAAGTGGCAGGTGTCTAAGTCGACGTCGACCCTCTGGACCCGTCGGGTCAGCGATCCGCAATTGCCCTTTTGGGCAGCCCTGAGCGAGAACTGCGGAGCCAATGACGCCGGATCTAATTTGCGCACTTGATTTACGTTAGACTGTCACGATAGATTGATTCACGATTTTTGCCATGCTAGAAACTCGGGAAGAGAGAAGAAGGGCATCGTCGTTGAAGACCAAAATGCACTGGCAGGCGGCATCCCACGGTGGTGGATCAGGGTCAACCGTCAGATAAAGACCAGACTGGCTGGCGCAAGACGACACGCTGTAGGGTCTGGTGGCTCTAGAGAATGGGCATGTAGTAGCAATTGTCAGCCAAGCTGGCTGTGCTATTGGAGGAAAATCCAAGACGGATGGGGGGGATGTCCTGGACGGACAAGGGGAGAGAGCAAGCTGTAGGATGGTAACCTCGCCAGCGAGACTACACTTTCCATTCCGATAACAAGGCGCCAGTTGCTGGTGGGTTTGCAGCAAGCTTGTGCTTGTGGTACACTGACCGGGCAGGTGTACTTGTTGATGCGTCCGCGCATCCAGGCGGCGCCCACATACAGACCCTCCGCCAACGCTACTGGTAGCTCGACCGACCGACCAAATGGCTTTTGGCGTACGGAGTACGGAGTAGATATCCAGCCCTGGCTGGTTGGCTGGGACGAGCAGATTTCGACCTACTGGTGCTCTAGCAAGCTAGTGCAAGACCACCGCAATTCACTGGAATGTGTCTTTACCATCGAGTTTGCAAGTTGCCCGTATGCTGCATGTTTCTGCAGTGGACCGACCACGTGCATTTTCCATGGCGGGAATAGAAGCCCGTTCTGGAATTCAAGGAAACGAAAAGCAAAATTCAACGGCGGCATGAGAGTTGAAATGAAAGAAACGTGGCTACTTGCTTGCTTTCCTTCAAGCAGGCGCCCACAACGAGCCAGCCACCTTTTGGCGGGATTGTCTTGGCAATCCGTTGTGATGGGCTGGGGTGGGAACCGTCTTAATCAAGAGGCTATTCCGAGTATTCGCACGATGGAGCAGCACGCGCGTCCGCAGGCTCTGTTCCAGTACAAATTAGGCAGGTCATCGAGAAGACGCTGGCGCGGGCCAAAGCACGATGAAAAAGAGTGCTTTGGCTTTCTTCTAGAAAGGAGCAGAAAACCAAACCCAACTAGTGGGTAAATCTGTTCCTACAGCGAGACCCTAACGGTGAGTCGGCGTAATTTATCGTCATCTGGCTTCCATCTCTTCTAGCGCCGTTGGTGTGACCTCCAAGGATGGAGAGAGGGAGTTGACAGGAGAGAGACATGGGTCTACGTAATGGGCAATGGCCGAAACAAGATGCCAATTTAGGACACGAGATTTGGGCGCCAGCAGTGGGATTTGATGAGATCTGGATAGTTGGTTGGTTGGCTTCTGCAAGGGAGAATGGAATGAGAGCCGCAGTGCGCCTGGGGTTTGGAGAAAGGGTCCCTTGCAAGCCCCAGGGGGTGTCCCTTGTTTAGCTCGTTTGCTGCCTCGTTTATTACGGCGGGCTTGTTTCTCTGGGACGGGGAAGAGGAAAAGCTTCGAAAGATTGACCAGAGAGCAGGGATGGCTTGCCAGGGTCAGTGGCCAAAGGTGCTACCTCGGGCCAAAAGGCAGGCAGGGCAACCTGAAGGATTGCGGGCGGCATCTGCTGAGTGAGCGCAAGCAGCGGCCATGTGTGTCACCAGAACAACGGCCCAATGCCTCTTCTCCTCGACAACCGCAGCGATCGCTAACAAACATGAACATCAGCGTGTCAGTGTCCCTGATTGGGTGCCCTCTGAACGGGGGCGTGCTGGCCTGTGTCCCGTCACTGCCGACTGGCCCCTCATCAGCATCCCGTGGCCCCGAGACCTGCAGGACGGATGCACTCAGAGGCGTGCATCTTGCGTCTATTGGCAGCAGCCTGTCGTTTCTCTTGACCGCTCTCCCGGCTTTCTTCTTTCTTGCCATCTGGCAAAAAGAAAACGCAGAAAAAGTCCCCGTCTTGTCTGTCTCCCCTTGTGGTCCTGGCCCCCCTCGTGCCAAGCACACCGCAGAACGCTAAATGGCCTCGCGCTCTTCAGCTCACTGCTATCCTGCTTTGGGTCGCCGCGGCTTGGCGGAACGAAGGAAAAATGATATCATGGGATCCAGCAAAGAAAACATGTACACTGTTAAAAATGCTCCACCAAAAAACCCAAACGAAGAAGGAAAAAAAAAAGGGTTTCTCGGACGAAAGTTGTGCTGGACCACATGTCCGGGGCTCGCGGCTTTGCTTTTGTTTCAGAACCATGAAGCCACCATAGATCCCCCCTCTCTTCAAAAAAAGCTAAAAAAGTGAAAAAAAAAGAGGAGGCAAAAGTCCGTTGCCGATCTTGCCAGCGTGGACGTGAAACTCCACTGTACATAGGTAGCGTCGGCAATTCCTGGGCAGCCATTGGCTTCGTCGGGTCGTCTTACTGAGCACGCACTAGCTGGCTGATAAAACCTGCTGGTTTGGCTGGGCAGGTTGGGGCCACGGGATCCGACCAGCAGCTGATTGCGCCAGTGTAAATATTTTCGGATTAGCAGCGGCAGGGGGAGACGGGGTTCCGCCAACGAATTGACCTTTTGGCAGCTGTCCGTATTGCTGCTCTAATAATAAGCCCAAGGGGTGAACGGGAGTTTGAGGCTATTCGCACCAGAAGCGGCCTGGTAGGATCTGCAGCATTGCCCGCAGAACTATTGATTTGCCAGGGAAGGAATACGGAGTACGCGGAAAGCTATGCTGCTTGCGACACGCTGCGAAAAAGGGTCGCTACATCGAGATTTCACAAGATGGGCATGGAACAAAAACATGCGCAATACTGGAGTAGGCTCTCCGGAAGACCTCTAGGCCAAGCAACGGCATGCACTTCACGGAAAACGGCGTGGCGGGTTGACTCGGCCGAGGGCCATCTACAAGACTGACAGACACACGCATACACGCCATTTACCCGTTGGCATGCACTGGTAGCGGTAGTTATTGTGAGAGAGCAGGGCTCTAACAAACCGCAGGGTCCCGTCGGTGAATTGCGGCTGGACTTGGCAACCAGGACGGCACTAATAACTTAACACTGACACTAACACCAGGACACTAACACCAGTGCTAATCATTTAGCGCTACGTGCTGAGTAGCATCTCGAGTGAGACAGACACAGACAACATGGCCCCAAAAGCATGTAGATGTGCATGGCATGACATTCTGACTCCATGGAGGGGGCTCATACCTACTGCTAATATGATGAGGCTATTTTGAAGAAATGCAAATGTAAAAGCAGTTACGCGTCTTTCTCTGCAGTTGGCGGCTCGCGGAAACAAATCACCGATCCCACCCCAATCTAAGCCTTGGCATTACTGTGAAAAAGGGTAATGAATATATTGCGTGCAGACGCGGCCTGGTATAAGAGGATACCCTGGTCAATAAGTTATTCGTCTCTGTATATACTCATGGTTGATGACTGATTCGTAGTTTGTCATGTCGTCGAGGCACCCGCCCTTGGGTTCTTGGCCGCCGCCGCCGCTCCGCTGCAGTCCGCCGCCCGTTGGGTCTTGGAGGGGAGGGGGGGGGGGAAGGATTTGGGCGGGCCAGTCGCCGGCGGCCGTCTTTTTGACAGGCCATGCACGAGAAGAGAGAGGATTCCATCTGGCGATGCTGGCAGCATTTCGTCAGCCAAGACGGAGAAGCGGCAAACTAAAAGGAACAGGGTGAGCAGAGTAATAAGGGTAGTGCTGCTTGGCAACGTGCATGCAGCCCACCAGCACCAGTATTTAGGCGAGGGGGCAGGCCTACCGGGACATAGCTACTGGTAGCTTGCCACTAGTTGACCACCACAACTCTGGTTCAACTTGTGTGCTGCAGGAAAAGGTGGTGCATGTGCATGGTGTGTGTGTTCTATTTTTGGCCCATGAAGAAGAAGCTGTCTGTCTGTTGGTGGTGTAGTGGCGTGGCGCCGTGGGGCCAGGCTGGGCTGGGCTGGGCTGGCATCACTAACTAGAGGAGCGGGCTGCCGTGTCCCTTGCCCGCCGCCGGCGCCCCCCTCCCCCCCCCCAACCCACAGGTTCGCAGCGCTGAGACATGGGAAAATAATAATCAGAAATGGGGGTTTGGTGCGCTCAAGAGAATCCCGTCTGCGACCGGGCTCCAGCCAGCCAGCCAGCCCAGCCCAGCCAGGCCCTCAGTGGGCACAATGGGGCGGCCGGCGCGCTGGGCACTGCCATTCTGCATACAATATCGGTCATGCTAATGATGCATTTTGCTGTAATGACAGTGTTGACACTGATGCCGAAACACATGCACAATTTGCGGCGACATTTCGCCAGGGAAGAGGCCATGGAACTGCAGTGTCAGCCAGGCGGACGGGCCGGAGACATCAAGGTCTCTTGCCACCGTAGAACGGGTGAGATGGCTCGGCGCTGTTTTCTTCTTCTTCGCCTCTGGTTAAACGGCACCAGAAAGAAAATCAAAGTCTTGGCATGACGAAAAGCGCATGTGGGAGCAATGGCTGCTCTCTCTGTACGTGGGCCGTGGGAGGCGACAGAGTTGGCAGCTAGTGTCCCCGGCCCCAGTCAGTCGATCCCCGTCTGAGCGAACGCGCAGGCTACGGAGCAACTTGGACAGCGAGCGAGCTGCAGAGAGAGCCGCGTGATGAATTGGGCACTTCTCACAGAAGAGCTGTTAGCGTCGGGAAATACTGTTTCTTTCCTGGTCGATGCAACGCTGGAGAGAACCCCCCCCCTCCCTGTCTCTCACTTTCCCCCCGGAGAGGTGCGCTAACTAGTCAAAGTGCCAACTATGAGGGCGTAGCGGTCCTGCGACGCACACCCTGTTTCTCTCGCCAGAGTATTGGTTGTTTCTCGCTTTCCGAATCAGAGAAGCCCTTTTTAGACGGTCCCTTTTGGGAAACAAGGGATCTCGCGATCACATAAATTCAGGGCCATGCGGAGGCGCAGCATGTTTGACCCTCCCCATTCCAGTCACGATACGAGGACAGCTAAAGTTAGTTCTCTCGGCAATAGACGCGCTCTAATAAGTTGAAGCGGGAAAGGTTTCCTGGGCCTTTTCAAGGCCCTCGATTGGCGCTGTTGGACCCTCCCCTTCCCTTGTCTCTGTCGGATGAAACCAAAGCTGCGTGATTGAGCCAATTCCGGAAAGATGATGGTGTGCAGTAGCGTCCAAGTCTGCTGTGCATGGCTTTTGGAGCGTTGACGGGCTGTGGTTACACACACCAAGTGAGCGTTGACTGCCGGTGGGCTAGTGATGCCACCGCCCGGCAGTTGGCCTCGATGTTAGGCTCTGCAACACGACTTACTGAAGAAGGCTTCCACGCATAATGCAGGAGGAGTCTCCGACACCGTTAAAGCGTTGCGAGTTTGTGATGAGGCGAGTTACCGTCACGGCCATGAGACGCCGCGATGAAGCCGGGCTGCCGACCATAGGCACCAGTGTAAGCAATCGGGTTACGCAGAAGCGTTAGTGAGTGCGAAAATGACGTCCCCCGGTCTTACACGCCCGACTGTGCTTTGAACTAGCGGCTCTTTTTTGGATGGCAAACAGAGCTAGCTAGCAATTCATGTTTCCGCGGATTTGGGACCTTGTGCTTGGGACCCTGGGACAAGGTACTAAGAATAACATATCGGTGCTACTTTGTGCTGAAGCGGGGAAGCAAGGGTAAAGAGACGAGGTCGAACGAGCAGAAAGCCAAGCGAACGAAGGATGAGACAGGTGAAGATGGAGGCAAATAAAGCGACAACGTTAGAGCCGAGAGAGTACGGAATCAACAACAGGGAAATCCCGGTCGAGCGAACGGGCAAAGGTGGGCTTTGAGTCTTTGGGTCTCTTGGCTTTGGGTCTCTTGGGGGTGCATACTTTTTTTTTTTTGGAGTAGACAGGTCGGCAGGCAAGGCCTCCCGGTCCAGTGTGCGGACGTGAGCCGCCTGGTTGGGTTTAGCAGTTGGAGGAGGCGAGGTGAGGTGGTGATCGCTGGCACCAGCAGCAGCGGTGGTGGTGCGAAGCTATTTTTATCTCGTCTGCTGTACTGCAGCGGCCGGAGCCAGCTGTGGTTGGAGAAGCAGCAGCTGTTTGACCCGCAGACCGCATGTGCGTCATTCTGAACAAGAGACAAGCGACAAGGGCCTCAAATGGTTCTCCTCTTTTTTGTTCGGATTGTTGTTCCTTTTTCTAAACTGTCGTATTTTGAAGAAATGTCGATATACTTTTTTTGCTTCTATTTTTGCAGGTCAATGCAGGGCAAAACGCTGTTGAGATGGACGGGCGGTCTACGTACTCTGTCCAGCAACACGGAGCGGTCTCTCCGTTTGCTTGTAGATCGGCCAGCGAGACGTGATTCGAGGAATAGAGGAAAGTAAGATTAATTGGTGCAGATAAATTACTCGGCAACACGATAGAGAGGTCCCCATCTTGATAGAATGATGAATGGACCCTGGGAAAAAAAAAGAGGTACTGAATCAGTTCGGATGTTTTTTTCCCACTGGTTTCTATTTTTGAGGCCTGCTCTTCTTGGCCGACGCCCTTGGCCACACCGCGCCTGATTTTACTAGGCCCAAGAGGCCCAGCAACAAAAGGACCACTTATGGCTGCCCTGTTGCCCTGTAAGGTAGCGGAGGCGCACCTTGTCGGTCAGAACCGCAGGCTTAGTTTGAGCCCTGACCAGAGGGCGAATGTGCCCCCCCCCCCCCAAAAGACGTCCGGGTCCACCAACTGCTGGTACCAGCAAAGTCGCCCGACGCACACCCCTCAACCTTCAACCTTCAGCCTTCACCCCTCTCCGGGACCCCCAACCCCGCCCACCAACAGAGAGCCACACGCCCTCTTCTGCTTCGCACTGATCTTGGGCCTGCTGGTTGGCTAGCTGAACGGCCAGTGAGTTGCTGCTCACACTGCAGCGGGCAGTGCGCTGTGCGACGTCCCCTCCCGGCGAGTGACGACCCGCCCCTGCTCGCCCACCCCCCGCTGTCGTCACAGGGCACCTGCATCACATCCGCCTAGAGGAGCACGCTACAGGGGATCCGCGTAGACAGAACAGCGCACCGGTGCGGCCTGCAGCAGCAGTGGCCACAGGGCTTTTCTTTTTGCAGAGAGAATCTGTTGTCTGGCGATTCGTTGGCTGCTACTACCAGTGTCACCACAGACTGCCAGAGCCCCAGAAGCCCCAGAAGCCCAACCTGCCAAGCCCCCCCCCCTCCCCGTCCGTCCGTTGCCTTCGTGACCCCATCTCACTAACAGACCACCACACCACCACCCACCACCCACCACGCCCGCCTCTCTCCAAACCGCACACTGCCCGCCTGCCACACCACCTACAACACACTCCGCCTCCACTCTTTCTATTTAACAATCCTCAATCCCCCCATCCTCTTCCTCCCACCTCGCCTTACATCCCATCCATAAACATCTTCAAGCTTCAGCTTCGGCCCAGACCTTCGCTTTCTCCCACTCTCGCTCCTCCTACTCTCGCTCTTAGGAAGTCCTCGTTGACTCCTGTCATTCGCTTATTAGTGTCTTGTTTTACTGTCTGCGCTTGTTGCTGATTCTCAAACGCCCAACCAAATCAACCACTCATCATCCTCCTCTCCGCTGCTTTCGTCTCGAACAACAATTCTACGTTTTCCAAACGCCTTCGATTCAGCCTCTCTACCGCCTCGAAAATACACTCGCTTGCCATCTTCCCCGCAAACGACCGTTTTTCTCCCAACGGAATAGCAAGAAAACCAATCCCGCTTCCACAGGAAATTCCGCCAGTCCCAAGACCGCCTACACTTGACCAGTGCCCGTCTCTTGCTACCGCGTCTAGATGCATATCTAAACATCCAACTTCTTGTAATCTCTTTCTATCCAACTCTCCTCCCGGACCTCGAGATTCCCGGCTCAACATTCCACAATTCGCTTTTCTGGACCGTTTTACGCCAAACCCGCAACAACCGACTTCAAGTCACTTACGATCGCTACCAAACCTGTTTCAAAACTGGAATTTTCCCTGCCTATAGCAAGTAGTTCAGAGATTCCCCTCTGACCACCTTCGACAT
Organism: Akanthomyces muscarius; assembly: GCF_028009165.1. Taxonomy (NCBI): domain Eukaryota; kingdom Fungi; phylum Ascomycota; class Sordariomycetes; order Hypocreales; family Cordycipitaceae; genus Akanthomyces; species Akanthomyces muscarius. The sequence continues at coordinate 4,068,195 of NC_079242.1, forward strand.
CTTAGTATCTACTATTCTGTCGACTTGTTCTTTGCTCTCCGTGTCTGTTTGCTACGACACCTTGGTCATTGCACGTTCCACATCGTGTAGTCCAGTTTTTATCACTTTCGCTTCTCCGCCACAGCTTCATTGCCTGTGGTTTAATCTTTACGTGCGTCTTCCACTCCCCGCAACCTCTGATAACCCTGCTGACATTCCTAGGTCTCCCGCTTTTCGAGTCTCTTCCCTTCGACACAATGGCCGGTCCCGGTGGTGGTCCTCCTCGCCGCTCCCACACCAAGTCTCGCAAGGGCTGTGAAACCTGCAAACGCCGTCACATTCGCTGTGACGAGAGCTTTCCTCAGTGCCGCAACTGCACCAAGCACAAGATCCGCTGCCCTTACAATGACATCCAGGTTACTCCCGAGCCTGAGCGCGCTGCCACTCCCGACAACAAGCCCGACCTGATGTGGACTCCTCAGATCGAGGCCGACATTGCTGAGTGGCAACGAACTGGTGTTTTCCCGTTCCCTTCCCTCGGTCTCTACCCGGCTCCCATTGCTCAACTCTACTCGGTCGAGGATCTCCGCCTCATCTACCACCTCGCTGCTCTCTACCAGCAGCTGGCTGCCATGGATGCCAACAACTTCACCCTCTGGACTCGCCACATCCCGACTCTTCTCCAAATTGGTGCCAACACCCCCTACGTTATGCACGCTCTCCTGGCCTTTTCTGCCATGCACATTGGGTTCCTCACCTCTTGCCAGCGCGTTACCAACATGGCGTTTGACCACCGTGGCACTGCCCTGAGCGGCCTGCACGCCGCCATTGGCTCCTTTTCTCGCGAGACCTCGGATGCCATCCTCGCCGCCTCGCTTGTTCTCTCCTGGCAAGCCAACGATTGGCGCAGCTGGACCCAGCTCATGCAGGGCACCTCCGCCGTCATTGATGCCATGGAAACCTGGAAGCACGAGTCCCTCTTCACCGACTTCATCGCCGAGAGCAGCACTTTCCCCACTGCTCCTCCCTCGCCCGATCCTGAGCACCGCCCCAGCCAGCCGCGCAAGGACGACCTCGACGCTTTCCAGCGCACTCTGGACCAAGTCCAAAAGGTTGAAGCCCATCTCCGCCACCACAGAGAGGATACCACTCAGGTCCAGCATCTCATTGGTTTCCTCAAGGGTGCCCGCAAGATGAGCCCTACCCTTTCCATTGCCCAGCAGTACGAGCGTCTTCAGCCTCTCCGTACCTGGCTTTTCTGGATGCCAGTGAGCTACCTGCAGAACTACAGTGCCTCGCCCAACTCTCTTGTGGTGATTGCCCACCTCTACACTGTAGCTCTTCTCATGGAGCGTCTCTTCCCTGAAATTGGTGCTGCCTATTTTGGTTCCCTCTCTATCCTGCCCGTTGAAGAGATTGCCCGCCGCCTCATGTCCATTAGCGTGGCCAGCGCCCCAAGGAGCGCCCACACTCCTCTGACTCTGATGGAATTCCCCATCGATACCGTCAGCGAGTTTCGCTCCCGCATGGGCTGGGTCAGCCCCGAGAGGACCCGCTCGTTCCCTCAGTTCAACCCCCCCAACTTTCCCACCCAGGAAGTTGGCATGGCTGCTGCAACCGAGTCGTACGTCTACAACAGCCCTGCCTTCAGCTACAGTGCCGAGGAGATGCCCATGCTCAACAATGCCGTTTCCATGGCTGCCGAGGGTAGCCCCATGATGATGTCCTCCCCCTTTGTGAGCCAGCACTACCTCGGTGTTCCCTCGCCTTCCTTTGCGGCCTACTCTCCCGCCTCCTCCACTTTCGAGGGTTCCGTTGCCTACAGCGATCCTGAGGAATACGCATCCTTTGACCTGCACAATTTCCAGACTGGTCACTCGCCTATGCTCGGCGATTCGCATCTCAGCTATGGAGTAGGGTTCGTCACTCCCAACCAACCGGTGTGGATCTAAGGTACCTTCGCCCTTCACACCGGCGCCCTTTACTTCGGCAAAGACCATTCGGATTGACGTTTTCTCTCTACCTCAGGAATCCGAGCCCCTCTTTGGCCAGCAACGCAACCTACCCAGCAACCTATCCACCACCTCGCCAGGACGCCGCCTCCATGTACGCGCCGGCCTTTACCGGCGACATGGCCATGTTCAACCCGGATGCCTTTACGATGCTTCCCCGTCCAGAGTCTCCGATGCCTTCGAGCAGCTCACCCGCACACTTTCGCCACCGCCAGAACACCTCCGTCTCCTCAGGACCCCACCCGCCTTCACCTCTCACTCAAGCACCGCTGGTGCCTGAGCACGACCCTAAGGGCAAAGGACGAGCTCGGTGATTGGCAATTGCTCTTCTTGAGACGCCTTTTTGACTTTTTGCATTTGTCTTTCTGCATTTTACAAGGACACCATGTACATCACACTCCTTCCACATTCGCTCACTACGGACCGCTTGGTTATACAACCATGCTACAACATTCCTTTCGAGTTGATCTCGACCACACTCCTTCGGCACACAGCGCCAATGTATTACTACTCAATACGCCACACTCCTTACGATACCCACGAGGATGCTATTCATCCGACCCTCCTTAATACGACAATGATACCCAGCATTAGACACTCCTTTTTACGACATTATAACGACTATCATCGGCATAGATACATACATTCCTTACGGACCACCACTACATGGGTCAGCGAGCACAGCATTTTGATTTGAAGCAAGGCGATGGGAGTTTTTTTTATTTGATTTTGATTTGACCAAGAGTCAATTTGGCTAGGATTGTAATACGGGCTTATTTGATTTGAACTTGATTTGGACTCGAAAAACTGTTTGTTAAGAATGTTTGGTTTTTATTGGGGCTACAAAGCCAGACCAAAATGGGTTTATTTGATGGACTGCACAAGGCAGGATAATGACTTGATTGATGACTTTGGGTCTCTTTCCATAGTAGCAGCCACGTCTGCAATAATCGAGCCGCGCTTCGCTGTTTACAACAACGTTTTCGCTCTCCTTCTCCATGTGACTTTCATCTATGCCGTTTCCTTGACTTACACTTGCCTCTACCGCATCTGCCGTGACGGCGTGGCTTGAGTTAGCCGACGGCCTGCCTGATTTCGTCTAGTCGGAGCTGCTGATCGCAAGCCTGCTTTCGTGAAGAGCTGAAAGATGAAACATGCAGACCCCGAGTCCCTACCCCAGAACCCTGTTGCCACTGATCCTTAGTTGAAGTTGAGTTTAGCGCCAGCGAGGGGAGCCAAACCTCCGTTCGCTTGTTTTGAGTGGACTGTTTGAAAAAATAAAATAAAAAGCATATCGACGCCACGCGGCAAACGACCAGGGAGGGGGGGCATGGATACGGGTTTCTGGAGAAAGATGCTTAATGCAACCCTGCGAGGCTATCAAAACGCCAGTGGGAACCAAACCCTCAACGGGGGACAGGGAAGAGGGCGGCGCCGCGGACGATGTGTGGGTTGATGGAGATTCCGGCCGTAGAGGTGTGGACAGGGACTGCGCCTCGTTGGCATACGTATGCTCGCCAACATACACCAACCCTGCGATGCGCTGGACTGGGATATGCTTGTCCTTGCTAGTTGCTATTTGGGGAGGGGCGTGTGCATTCTCATTCGTCGCTGTCGTTGGGGACTATGCTTGTCGCTTGTCAGATGTGATGAATTCTGACGATGACCGTTGGTGGAATCTGTTTCAGATTGACGACTATATTGAATTATTGAATAATGAAAAAGTAATGATAATAATGTTCCCTAGAAGAAAAAAAGACGAGTCCGCGGTGATGACGACGACGACGACGACACACGAACGAGGACGGTACTTGGAGCTGCTTTGACCGAGGGAGTCGCGGGCTTGATGCTATTTTTAATACTTGCAGCTCAGCTGAGTGGTCCTGGTCTGTTTGGAGAGTAGCCGCCTCATTTTGGGCTATACGAAAATGAAGAGTAGGTATTCTCCGAAGCGGTTAATCTGGGTTTCCTCGGCGTTGGTCACTGGAAAAGAAGGCGCCTCGACAGCAGCACGTAAAAATAGTCAATGGTATAGATGACCGTGGTGAGTCGCAGTATCCCGAGTACTACTGCATATGAAACGACCCTTCGGAGAGATGCAAGCTTTTGCTCTATTTTCAAGTACGTTGATACTGTAACTTTTGAGCCCGGTTGTAAAGTTCACCGATGCGTCAAACGGTGCAGCCGCTCACCCACACACGCCATTCTCCTTCTTTCAGCTTGCATCTGTCCTGTTACGTTGCGCTTTTTGCGGACTCTGCTACGTTGTCATGATCCAGACAGGTTTCGAGAGTTTGCGTCGCCAAGTGACAAGGTTTGGTCCAGAAATGCTCGTGTGTGAAGAAGGGTAAGTGGTCGTCTGCAAGAGGAACCTATCGATGCATGGTTCAAATCCAACATTCGTTCAACAAAAAAAAAAGAATTACCCTCTTGAAAATTTTCACATGGTATTGGGCCGTGTTGTCGCTTTTCTTCAAATCATCCCCCCGAAAGAACGTCTTTGAGCAGGGCGTCTGGTGAAGAAAGTAGCGAATGAGGGCGAATGCCGACACAAGCCCATCCCTTCCACCTCCCGAGCGAACGAGCGAGCATCAAGTCGACACATAAGAATTTAGGGAAGAGATCGATTTCTCCCGAAAAGACGTGCAGAGAGAGCAGATGTGTCGCTCTGCGGCTTGCACTTCGGATGCTTGTTGTGGTCTATGACAGGTGTTGCGCTGCATCATCGTCGCCACCACTCAGCCCATGCCATACAACGACGCCGCCGAGGAGAGTCACACCTTATACCATGCCCTAGTTTCGGGCCTCAAGTAACCGTTTTGGCCAGTCTCAATGCTCAAGTGTCATCTTCTTCAGCAAGCTGCACCACACGATAAGCTACGCTACTGTTCTGTGAGACAACTCTGCGACGAAAAAAAAACAGATGTGATCCTCAAGTGACGCAAAGCAAAATTTATACGCAAATTCAGCTATCTACTGGGTTGTTTGGCTTGTCAAGGCCATGCTATAAAATCGTTTTTTCCTCTCTTTCCATGCCGTAACTTCCATTCATGCTATTGCTTCTTTTTCCTCGTTGGCTCCCATGCCCAGTCATGTTTTCCGTTAAAAAGGCTTCTACCAGTAATTCATCTCCCATCATCCCATATTATAGCTAAAATATTCATTTCCTCTTACCGTATGCTTTCCCTACAACTGCATTCCATTCGACTTGGCCCACCTGCCACACTCCCTTCTCCATCTGGCTCTCGTATTGTACGTAGCTCGCTTCCGATTAGAAAGTATATCTTGCTTTCAGGTTCTCCTGGGAAGCGGCAGGAAGCTGCCCGATAAATCTATCAAACTCGGGAATGTTTGCTTTGTAGATGCTGAGAATCTGGACGAATGTTAGCAGTGTAATTAGCGAGTCGCTTGGGCAGTCAGATCTTACATCCTGGAAAGCTGCGTGAAGTTGCTGCTTCAGGGGATTCTGCAGATCCATGTTGTAGTTGGCAATGGTGCCAAAGTACTGGAGAAGTACTGGCTCCATGGCCTGTGGGTTCTCCCGAACAATGGCGGTGAAGCCTTTCATCGCAGAGGCTTTCTCGTCCATCGTAAGAACGTCCTCCATTGCCTCAAGGTAGAGGCCTGCGTAGCTGCCTAGTCCATGAGCCATAACGTGCGCATTGTTCTGACCGAGTCTACCAAGTGCGGTCGCAGCATTCTCAACCAGACCAGAAGGCACACGCGGGTTTTGCATCATCTCCACAAACTTCGTCATCAGATCCTGGACAAAGGGTTTCATGCCATCGCCGTAACGCACAGCAATTTCGCCAGCGGACCAACAAGCGTTGTTGACAACACCAAAGCCAGTCTCAATCGACTCATCCAATATCTCATCCATGTCCAGCTGCTTGACAAGGAAAGGCATAAGTTTCGGCAGATGTGGCTCTAGAAGCGGGAATAGGAACTTTGCGCAATCGCCAAGCAGAGCATAAGCCGACTGTCGCACCTCGTCTGTGGGGTCCTCCATGCAGAAGCTAAGCAGCTCAAACATAGGCTGCGGTGAGTTGCTGACGAGTTGGGAGGCTTGTTCGGGGTTCAAAGCTTGGATTATCGCACTAAGAAGGTCCAAAGCCGTAACCAAGAAATCCTTGTCCGGAGCATCAATACCGGGGTTGGTCACAGATGCCAAGGACTGTTCAAGGTTGTTGTGAATGATGCCAATGCAACGCTGGAAAATGGGACTGGCGTAGGGTGCAAACAATGTATCCATGGCTAGAGCGACATAGGAAAGACATTCGAGTAATGGAAAGATCTCGCGAGACTCGTCGTTCAGAATGCTGTAGCGTGCCAGGAGTGCCTCCATCAGCTGCTTAGCAATACTGGGTATAGCAAGTGTCGGGCCAACTTGCTCTGCAAGGGTCTGCACACAGTCATACAGAATGTACATGTTGCGGTCCTTGTACTTCTGGAAGCAGATGACAAATTGCTTGACAATGGGTTCCGCGTAAGGGATCAAAGCCTTTCCAGCGCGCTCCTCGACGTTGGCAAACGCCGAAGCACCAGCTTCTTGCACCTTCTTGTTGCGATCAAGCATCTTCTGCAAGATACCATCCATAAGCGGCAGGAAATACTGCTGTCGTTCAGCTTCTGGCAGAGCAGCAGCCCAGCCAGAGTAGCGACCGAGAGTCCAGCAGACGATGGTACGGATAACCGGCTCCGGGTCGGTCAAAAGAGAGATAAGGTATGGCACCAGCATTGGGAGATGGGGCAGGATTGCGGTTTCGCAGCCTTCGGCAACGGCACCCAGAGCCAACACAGCGGCCTCTCGCTGAGGCCAATCCTCGTGCTTAAGATTTCGTTCCAAGTAGGGCAGGATAAACTCGAAAACGGGCCCTCCAAAGTTGCGAGCAAAGACGTCAAGTGCAGCTGCAGAGCACTTGCGAACTGTCCATCGTTGGTCGGGGTTGTCGTCGCCAGCGTCGTCATCGTCATCATCAATCTCTCCATCCTCCAGGTCATCTTCCATGCCTGCGACGGCATTATAACCATCCTTGGCGGACTGGGGGGTCATGGTGCCGTCGCCGTTTGCACGAGTCAGATTCTTCTTCGCAAAGGCGGGCTTGATATCTTCCGCTTTATCTTCCTCATCTTCGTCGTCGGACTGGCCACCGAGAAGAGCAATGTCTTCACCGCTGTAAACCATGTACTCGAGAAGTAGAGGAATGATCTGTTCGATGTAAGGTCGGAGATGTTGCCAGAGGTCTTCGTGCTCGCCAACGGTAAGCCAGAACTCAGCGGCTTCGCAAGAGAGATCTTCATCGTCGCTTCTTTGCTGGCGGATTGTATATTCAACCAGGCCACCCATATGGGGGATGAGCTTCTCGGGGCGGCGGTCCACCAGCGACACGAAAGATCGACAGACTTGTCTGCGGACATCGGGGCTTTCGTCATTAGCGAGAGTGAACAGATGCTGGAGAAGATCGTCGATGGAGTTGTTCATTGCTTGGGATTCGCGCGGCGTGAAAACATTGATAGACGTCAGAGCACCAATCCGGACCTTGGGGAGCGGGCTCTTGGTAGCAGCAATGAGCTGCGGGAGGATATAGTTGAGAGGTCGCTGACCATTGACTTCTCGGGTGAGCATGCGGGTGTTGTCTTCGCAGATCTTGGCCATTGCAGACATGGCACCCTCCTGAGCCTCGTTCGGGACTTGTCCGGAGGCATTGCCAAAGGTCTCGATCAGCTGCGGAAGCAGCTCTGGCCAGCCCAACAAGCCACTCTTTTGGACGATCTCGGTTGCGACGTTGCCAGCAAAGTTGCGAATTTGGGTGTTCTTATCCTGCAGAGCAACAGGTATAGCGAGCTTGATAAGCTGCAGACTCGACTCGGGAATGGTCTTCCAGTCCGATTTGAGGTTGTTCTTGAGCATGATGCCAGCAGCGGAACGAACAAGGTGGTACTCGGACTGAGAAAAGGCCACGCCATCGGGGGGCTCGGGACTCGAGAGAATGTAGGCGAGGTAGTTGTTGATGTCAGGTGAGCTTTTTGCTTGTTTAAGCATCTATCAAAGGAGCGCGTGTCAGTCAATGGATTGGTGGCGAGGAAAAGCTACAGAGAGCTTACGAGCTCGGCCTGTTTCTGCGCATTCTTATCGAAGCCACTGAGAGAGTCCTTGAGGCAAGAGGCAAGCTGCCTCAAGGACTCGGGGGCAGGCTGCCAAGACATGATAGCCGGTACGCAGCGGAAAAAGGCACGGCGATGGTTGTATCGTATGTCGGTCTAGATCATCGAGCTTGTCGCAGGGAAGAACCTGGCTGGGCACGGGCGGTTAGCAGGTGGGTTTCTGGCATGGTCAGTCAGAAGGCGACAGATGGGAGGAAGCAGGAGTTCCCAATGACGGAAAATCGAGGAATCGAAACGGGAATAACAGCGCAAGAGGCTTGGAGGCATGCCGTGGAGGTTTCCAGCTTGCAGCAAGCCCGCGATGGCGGGGGGTAGAGCAAATGAGGGCGGGCAAGCGAGGTGGTGTTTTGGCCGTGTCGCAGTGCTTACAGTCGTTTGCCTATGCTCCCACTTCGGGCTATGGCAGTGGCGCCAAATAGACGATGAGAATAGAATCGGAAGACGGTGAATGAGGGATCCTTGGTTCGTTCGACTAGTTGAGGGGAGATTTAAACATCCAGATCAAGGGTCGTCAGGCCAAAGCCCATGAAATCGAGGATTTGAGGCCCCTCTCTAAGAAGCCCCCACCAAAGAAAAATTGGGCGTTGGCGCACGGCAGACAGCGTGCGCAGCAGCGGGGGCCGCCAAGTACCTCTGCGGTGGCGATACGATGGAAAGGTACCTGCCAACTTTTCCCAGCACTGAAACGCAGACGCTAAAGTATTTGTTTTGCTCGTGCTAGGTGGGTGTCAACAATTAGGTGGGTGCAAAGGTGCTTTGTCTGGCACAGAGGCGGTCGCTTAGCGGGGTGCGATAACGATAACCCGCTAATTCAAGGCGCAGACATACCTAACTACCTAGGTAGACGGAGGTACCTAAATAACAGCACCCGCAGCCTACTGTCGCCCTGTGTACCTTTCGCCAGGCCAGACCCGGCTCAATCTGTGGCATCATGCTTCACTGTGTATACCAACGCAAACATGCACAAGCAAGCCACATTATCCAGCCGAATGCTTGTTTCGAATTTTATTAATTGCAACTGAGGACACACACGCACACGCTCGCCAACACGACCATCACCGGTGATGTCATAACATTCCCAGGGTGGACTCTGGCAGCGAAACCAGACAACGGTGCCGTGATGATTGTGTGAAGAAAAAAACGCATCAGTTCTTTTTTTAATTATTTCCCGGCAAGCAGTTCTTCGTGTCTTTCAAGAGCTGCCAAGCGCTTCTGCAATAGGCGCTCGCCCACGGGTGTGTGATGTCACAGCCGATTCGCTCGCCGCGAGGGGCCTCGCACGTCAGACAAGGCAAAGTAATTCGTTCTTTATAATCCCCAAAGGACTGGAATTTTCCATAGCTCGCACATGCCCGGCCAAAAAAGACAGATTCTGGCCCGCATCCCATCGGCCCATCGACGTGGCAACATCCAATTTCCATCCCCGATCACCGCTGGTTTGCATGGCCCGAACCTGTGCATGCTGCCGTCTGGCTTGCACCGGATGCAACGTATTGATGCCTTGGCCTGCGAGCATAGTCCCAGATGCAACATAATTGGAAGGAATGGTGTTGTTTCCTCCAATGTGGCGCTATGAAACCCCGTTGACTTCCGCACCAGCCAGTAAACCTTCTTTCTTAAGCTGATCCGAGACGATGTCAATCACATTCTTCAACGCCTCCATCTCCTCTTCCACAGTGCCGCCCATGCCGGCATTCACGAAGCTCATCGAATTTGTGACGTAAACGGGTCGATTTGCCCTCCTAGCCAGGATCCTTGCGGTCCGTGTTGTGAATTCAAGAGTAGCCTCCGTTGTGAAGATTGTGGTTGCCAGCGGTTGTTGCGGGTTGAATCTCTTTTCGCAATCAGTAAGATTTCCGAAAAGCAAGGTTTTTGGGACATACATCAGGAAGAGCATACACCATAGAGCCCATCGGCGTTGTAGCGCCCGTTTCCTCCTGTGATGCCGTTGTGAGGGACACCATCACCGCCTTATCGAGGGTTGCGACACGGATGAAGATTCGCGTGTCCAGCGACTTGGGCAATGGAATCGACACCTCAACACTCTGCGTGTCCTTGAATGCCATTTTAAGCTCCAAGAAAGAAGTCCTTCAGCTTCGGTACTTCAGCTGCTGATGTTGACTTGGGCGGCTTCAAACCTGGACACCCCGTTGCACAAGTCACATGATTGGTCGATTTCTCACTGTAGCCCGCCCGAATCGCCTGAAATGGAACGATATCAGCCCGCACAGAAAACCGCCGAAGCGGCCAATTCCTCTTCAGAAGCCAAGATATTTCACAAATTTTCACCCAGGTACCAAAGCAGTTCTCGGTTAGGCCTTGTCGTCGAAGACTGCATTTTTCTGATCTTAATCCTCACTGCCCCGCACCCTCTGCTCTCTGCACTGTCCGCTCTCGGCGGCCAACTCAAAGTCTCAGAGCATGGCAGGGCAAAATGCACCGGCCCAGCCTCAATTCTCAGAGGAGAGCGCGTGGGCGGGTGTAGAGGACAATATGGGCGACCCAGAAGAAGTGAGAGTCATTTTCTCTGCTTTGGACTCCTTCTCGTACGCACTCAGCCCAGGTTAGATGCGACATGAGACTAATTGCATGCAGACAATACGCCAAAATCGCCCATTTTAATGTCACGCATCTCCGAAGGCGTTCATTCTATGCGCTACCGCAAGCGCAATGGCAGATGCTGGCAGCGCCTCCTTTCAACTTCCTGGAAACTCTTGACAAGGCAGACAAGGCCATCGACTTCAACGCGGAGCTCGCCAGAGCGATTCTCAAGTCTGGTCTACAATCGTTCCAGACTATGGCGGACCCATCAGCTGGAGGAGACATAGGCATGCCGCATGAATGGGCAGGTGTCGCAAAGCATCTAGACATTGACAAGGCCAGAAGCACAATCCGCCAGTTCTACCGTGACTGGACCACAGACGGCGCAAAAGAGAGAGAGGCTTCATACGGCCCCATCATGAAAGCACTCGCCGAGGAAAAGTCCAAGTCAACAAGCGGGGAACTCTACAAAGTTTTAGTTCCGGGAGCTGGTCTTGGAAGACTGGTGTTTGACTTGTGCCAGGCCGGATTTGAAGCTGAAGGCAATGAGATCTCGTATCACCAGCTTATTGCTTCATCGTTTATCCTAAACGAGTGCAAGGGTCCAGAGCAATTTACCATTTACCCATGGGTACACACATTTTCCAACCACCTGACGCGCGAGAATCATCTGAGGGGGTACAAGGTACCAGACATCCACCCTGCGATGACACTCGCTGCCACACCCGACCGTGGCACCATGAGCATGTGCGCGGCAGACTTCCTCTGCCTTTACGGCGACGAGGAGCACGAAGGACAATATGATTCTGTGGCTTGCGCATTTTTCCTCGACACGGCGCCCAATCTGATCCGTTATCTTGAGGTGATCAAACATTGTCTGCGGCCCGGAGGCGTCTTGGTCAATGTCGGCCCCTTGCTGTGGCATTTCGAGAACAATGCGCCTGGAAACCACGGCAATGACGATGACGGAGACGGCGATCACGACCACAAAAACTCATCTGGCATTGCCGACCCTGGTAGCTTCGAGCTGGCAAATGACGAGGTCATGGCTTTGCTTACGCGACTGGGATTCGTCGTCGAGTGGTTGCAAACAGGCATCGAAGCGCCATATATTCAGGACAGAGAGAGCATGCTGCAGACGACATACAGGGCCAACGCCTGGCTGGCCCGGAAGCCACTTTCCGAATCGTCATGCTTGGTGGAGGATAAAAGCATTCGCATCGGTAATGTAAATATTTGAATTAAGGATTGCATAGCGACATCAGATAGACCTTTCATAAAAAAAGACGAGCGCAGTGCGGCATTTCAACTTTCATTCATTTTATATTGCATCATGACTATGTTACAGCTTGGCAGCGGAAATCATCTCGCCACGCTGCCAGAGCGAGCCACCGTCGACCGCGAGCGTCTCGCCGTTGACGTGGGAGCCCGCACGGCTGGCCAGGTACACGACCGCGCCGGCAATGTCCTCGGGCTCGCCGAGGCGCTGCATGGGGTTGGCCTTTGCTTTTTCCTCGGCGCCGCCGGTCGCCTCCATCAGGCCGTTGGACATTTTGCTGGGGAAGAAGCCCGGGCAGAGCGAGTTGACGGTGATGTGGCGGGGGCCGAGCTCGACGGCCAGGTTGCGGCCGAGGTGGAGGACGGCGGCCTTGGAGGCCGAGTAGCCGTAGGTGCCGTGCTCGCCGAGGCTGCCGATGCCGAGGCCGGCGACGGACGAGGTGATGATGACGCGCGCCGGGTCGCGGATCGAGGCGCGCTTCTCGAGCAGCGGCGCGAACTCGCGGATCGCGTTGAAGACGCCGCGGACGTTGAGGTCCATGACCTTGGCAAAGGCCTCGTCCGGGTGCTTGTCAAAGGCGGCGCCCCAGGTCGCGCCCGCGTTGGCGAAGAGGATGTCGACGTGGTCCGTGTGCTTGCTCACCGCGGCGAGCAGCTGCTTGATGCCGGCGAGCGTCGACGAGTCGGCGGGCACCGAGATGATCTCGGCGCCGGGGGCGAGGTTGGGCTGCGCCTTGAGCGCCGCGACGGCCTCTTCGCACGCCTTGGCCTTGCGCGACGAGATGAAGACCTTGGCGGCACCGGCTTGGAGGAATCTGTAGTTTTCTGCCTGTTAGCTTTCTAGTTGCGGGTGCCTCCACGGGTAGAACTGCCCGGATTTGGGGGAAAGGTGCATTTACGCAGAAGCGGCGTGCAGACCCAGACCGCGGGAGCCGCCGGTGACGACGGCAACCTTGCCCTTCAGGGAGAAGAGCGAGGGAAAATCTCTCAAGACTGCCTCAGACATTGTGAATTGGTTTTTATTGGACAGATGTTGATGTATGGACAAAAGATGACGGCAGACGCTCCAGCTCTCCGTCTAGGCCAACAGGAATTTAGCCGAGGCTCGCGATAGCGTGGTTGCTAGTTGCTTGGAGCTTGGCTAGTGCGGCGCTGCGAAGCAGTGAAGAAGGAGAGTATTCTTGTTGATGCTGAATGGTAGAAAAATTGGCGTATCAACTATCAAGGGACGGACTCTGGTACAGTTTTACGCTTCGCGGCAACGGCGACGTAATATAACCATCTCAAGTCCGTGGACTCCGTCGGCTGAGGGAAAGCTCCAGGGATCGGACACGGAGAAAACTGCGATTTGCGGGGGAGATGTGCCGAGGCTTCGGTGGAGTTTCGACCGGACTGGCTTCGAGGTTCGGAGCTCACTTACTATATTATCACTAGCTTATCATTGTTCTGCATCTCGTTCGCGTTATTAGCGGGCCGGAGACGTGCTATCATTCGAGCTGCTTTGAAATCTTGAGCTCCGGTGGCTTGATGAATGGCGACTGGACGGCGTTTTCAGTTTCCGGGGAAAGCTAACTTATTTGCCGCATTACCAGTCGCGGGCCAACCTTGAGCACTCTTGCGTGAAGGTACAGGTCTCTTTCATCGCCATTTAATCTAACATGTATTGAGGGATGATGCTAAGCGTACAACTATAAACGCTACTTGAACTTCAAGAGTGATATTTCTCTTCTCATTCTAGCGCTTCTTGCGTGCTAACGTACCTCTCGTCCCACTGGGAGAGGCATGCGCCGCGTTCGCGCAGTAGTGAGATCCTGCGACCTGTAATCATGCATGGCTTTCTGGTACGGTATCATGCTCTTTGTGCAATGATAAAAGAATGCCAAAAAGCTGATGAGCCTTCCGTGTCTTCCTTTCACGAGCTGCTCCTAGCTCCGGATGCTCACATCCATCCGTGCGTGTGATAAGCCTCAAAGCCTATTTCCTACAGCGAGCCTCCTCTGGGGTCTGCGTTGCGGCTCATTTGTGGCGCTGCTTTTGGTGTATCTTCTTTTCCCAACAGGAGTTGACTGCATCTCCGACGATTTGCCAATCGCTGGCGTAGACGCGGCCAATAAAAAATACCTTGACATTGTGCTCGACGGTGACAAGCTTCGAGTAGTTGACTCTAGACTCTCTCGAAATCTTTTCGCCCTCCTCTGTCATTTCGACCCGTACAGGTGCAAATCCCAATGATGGCTCGCCGTCCAGTTTCTTGGACTTTTGGCCTCGTTCATAGACAATGCCGTGCTTTTCGGGCTTTACGCCGTGCTTTTTGCATCCTTTACCGCCGTATGTAAGAATCGGCCTGGAAGACGAGTGACGGAGCTGTCAGGAACATGTTCGCTGGTGTTACCCGATGTAGTGCAACTTACACGCACGTGCAGTGGCCTTGGTCATTGGCGACCACGATAAACCGTCTAAAGCCCACAAAGAATTTCGTCCCAAATTTGTTTTGCAAGTCTTGCTTCTTCGACGACGACGATTTCGGTTGCTCGCTTATGGAGCCTTGGGGTTCGGACCAGTGTACTTTAAAGATCTGTTGTATTGTCAGGCTGAGCAAGCGGACAAGGCGTGTGAAACTCCGAAACCTACCTCTCCGGGCTGGAAACGTGTCGAGTGCTCTATTCGATAGCCTGCGTTGAGCTCGTCAGATTTTGCCTAACCTTTACCAGTCTCTTTGTCAGGTGCATACGTACGTGGATCTAGCTCACCATGGCCATCCTCTGCCATTCCAGGCATGTTTTCTACATCTGCAGCTGTCTCAGGGTGTTGTATCGGTGAATCTCCGGATTCGCTTTGCACTTCGCCTGTTTCCCTTAGCACTAGTTTTCCTGGCGTGCTGGTGATCTCGTTACCATAGCCGTGGCCAGTTCCGTCGATTTCCTCTCCAGTATACAGTTGCGCTGCTGCTGCTGCTGCCTGACTGGAAGATGCTTCGCCTTCCTCGTCGAAAGCGCCATACCCAGTCGTTCGTGATAGAACTTGAAAAATTAGTCAATTAGCCATATATATCCATCAAGCATCCATATCCGCACCGTTGAAATAAGCAGCTGGAGCTGATCCATACTGCGAATAGTCTACAGTAGCTTCTCGCGCGTCAGTAGCTTCTCGCGACACATTGGGCAATTTTCATACTGGTCGGGTCCTGTTGTTGGTAGTCCGTCCCGTACGAAGACTCAACGTCTGTTCAGGTAAGCAACTGAGGGGTATCACAGCTTTCATGTGCAACATACATTGCAGGCCGGCACTTTCCGTGTAAACCGCGGCGTCGTGTGACGTGGTCGACGATTTTCCGTCCGAACTGACGTGTCGGCGATGCGATTTCTCCTTCTCTTTGTGTTTCGACTTGCCCTTTTTGGATTTGGTCGCTTCCGTCGCTCCGCCTGCGTAGGCATATTCCTCAGCTGCTTCAACTTTGCAATGCGTCAGTGTCTCGGACAAGAAGCACAGACGTGCGAATAATAGGCCAGTCAGGTATTGCACCGAGGCCGAAACCCGGGAATGGAAAAAGCAAAACGAATGCCGAGGCTCCGTGTAAATGCAGCAAGAAAATTTGTTCATACAGTGAGCTTCATGTCCAGTCGGCGATAGGCTGTTTAGACGTTCTGTTATGTCCTCGACTCCGGCGTCGCGAGGGGTCCGCGCATGGCCAGCTGGGTTCAGGTCTTGCTGATCCCAATCGTACTCGAGATGGCCTGCCAAATCGGCTATCAGTAAATCCTGATCGGATATTTTACCTTCAGGGCCCTGGCTTCGATCCCTTGCCAGACATGCCTTTTCTGATTCCAGAAGACGGGGGTCCGGGCGCAAGTGACGTACCTTGGGAATCCTGGCGAACGCGCACGTTGGCCTGCTGGGTGCTGTCCCAGGTCCATTCCGACCAGGCGCCCCAGCGGTGCGATTTGGATTTTGACTTGTGCTTATGCATAATGTCATCTTGCGTGCATGGATCTCTTGCCCCGGGAAGCGACTAGGCAGGCATTTCTCGGAGAATAGGGAAAGAGTTAAGCAGAATAATAAAAGCAATGACCAAGATACAAAATAATCCGCCAAAGGTACACGTTTTTGGAGGCCCAGAACCGGTCAAGGTCGGCGGGACGTGGCGGCCGGGAGGGGGCCAGTTCTTGTACTAGGCAAGTAGAGCACCGTCGCTAACTACCAGTAGTGCCTACGACTCGAGAGGGCCTGCAGATACAGCGAGTTACAGTATCAGCGGGACGACAACGGGACTTTTGGGGCCGTTCTTCTTTTTGGTTGCTCTGTGAGCTACGCGGAAACGGGCAACAAGCGTGGGTCTTGCTCCAACTGGAGCTGATGCGAGAGGACAGTGATTGGGCGGCCGAGGGGATTGGGATGACCACCAGGTTTGGAGTAGCACAAGAATGGACCATTAGAGTGCTTGACAAGAACGCAAGTAATAATGAACCTGCATCTCCTCTTGTGCTAATGCCCAAAAAGGCGCGCGATGGCAGGCTCTGCAGTGGGGTCTTGCCGCCACAGGGATGTTTCTCTGCACGACTGCAGGGGGATGACCATGAGCAACGTGTAATGGTACTACCAACATGCAGTAGATAGTAGATGCTCTACAGCAGCTAGGGACCGCCGCTAGTTGCTCCAGAGCAGCTGTCGTCGGCATAGCCTACAAACTAACGTTATGTGGTTGCTTGGAGCCGGAGCATTGCTGGCCAGCTCGTATCTTCTTGGCTTTGCCCTGGGCTTTGCTCACGAATATAGTTACCGCACGCAGACGTGAGAGCCAACCCAGACTGTATCGTATCGCCTCGAGACGCGGCAAGGAACTGTATGGCGGCGGCGACGCTTATCATCATTGTCATGACCATTGCCATCTGAAGCAAGCCACCCAACAGTATTGGCGCTGATGCCATGCACACACATGCCCAGAGCGAGCGGGGGGTTTCATCAGTGCAAGTGACCATCACGACCCAGTAGGCTGGCCAACGTGTTAGCCGTGAGCCACCAGACTTTGAGCGTGCGACTCAGCCCATCCACCAACTGCTCTGTCGTCTCCTCCCTGCTCCTCCTTGTCCTCCACTCTTCGCCGGTTAGCTGGGCGAGTCCGTCGCCCGCTGCAGTTGACACGTCTTTTTCTCTTGGGGATAATAGTGGATTGCAGCTTAAGCCCAGTCCAGGCTGGCGTTCATGGCCCTGGGGCGAGCCGTTGCGAGATGGACAGCTCGACCCACAACCCGCGCGTCGCCGCCGGGGCGTTAGCCTTGTCGTCTTCGCCAGCCCGCCCGAGAAGAGAGACAAGAGCCAGTTCATCAAACTTGAAAGGTGAAAGATGGTTTCGGAGCCATGGGATATTGAGATGAGCAGAGTTGTCGCGTGGATAGGGCGTGTAGAGTAAGATCGTGCACAGTTCGAGTGAAAGGCCGACTGGTCACGGAAACGAGGGAGAGGCCTTTTTAGTTCGCGCACCACTTACCAAATACCTGGTATTTCTAGCGCAGCAGGTAACGTTAGTGGACTCGACGAACAGCCACGCGCTGCAAGATCATAGAGTGTCGCAAGTATGCGAGCTACAAGTCACACTGCTGTCGCTCGTCTTTGGAGGCTTCAAACCCCGCACCAACCCTCATCGCTGTGGCTTTCGCGCTGCGGCGGAAAATCCTTGTGACTGCCCCTAGGCCGCTGCTAGATTGGTGGCAGATCTCCATCGCATGCGGAGTCAAAACCTGCGGATCGTGATCGACGATGACACAATGCTTTCTTGCCGCTTTCTTTTTTCACAAATTCATTCATTAGCTTGTCTCCAGCTGAAGTGGTAATGACATCGTTGATAAGTTCTGTGTGATTATCGAAATAGCTTAACTGACAGGCGAGTAGGCGGTACAGCGCGCAGTCTCTTCAGAACGGCGCAGGCATGTTTTAGAAATACAGCATGATATGTATTGTTTGTAACTCTAGCAACAATTAAGCATGTAGAATGAATCTCCGAGACTCCACCGCGATTCCCGCAGCCCCCGATAACCATCAACGCATAGGGCAAAAAATTGGCATAGCTACATCTGGCTTGACACGCCACGCCTTCCGGATGTGCGATACTTTCAACCCCCCAAACAACCGAACAGTCCCAAGCCGCCCTTGGACCTCTTCCGGCACCCCTGGTGGCCGGTGCTCTGTCGTGGCTCGCTTGATGCAAAGGTGTCTCGCGACGTTAGCTTTGTAAAACTGCGCCTTGGAGTTTCTGTATTCTCTATGGGCGACTTCTTGTGCGTATGTTTCTTGTGCGCATGTTTCTTGTGTGAATGTTTCTTGTGTTCGCAAGATGTTCGATGCCGAGACGATCTGTGGTGCGACGTTGTAGATCGTCGACGACCATCCTGTCGATGCTCCGATTCCGCTTCTGCGATTTTCGGGTCACGAGATGATTTCAAAGACGCCCTGTCTATAGGAAATGCTATACCAGACACTAAATGTGAGAACATGGGTGATACTGGGCTTCTCTCTGGTTCGTGATAACAAATGGCCGGGTAGGCCCCCATAGGCCTGGAATAGGGATGGTCGGCTTGCTGTCTCCTTCGAGCATCCATTTCCTCTTCAAGCTGTGTACGTCCAATGGGTCCAATGGCACGACTGCGACCGTGTCTTGACCCTGAGCCATATGTGGCCGGTGGGCGATGAATCGTGGAGGCAAATGCCGCGCTCTGTAGTGCAGCTTGCATTGAGCCTCCACCGCCATGTCCCTGCATGATGGCGAGATGAGGTATGGACTAGTTTGTATTTCCTCCAAAATCATTTGATGCTATACCACAGACACAATCCTGGTTTGTCGCTGTTCTGCTGTGGTGTGGCTGTAGTTCGGATCCGGATAAAATTGTCTCGGGGCCGATCAGTTTGTGTCAATGTCGACAACGGTGAAAGATAAGAGCGTAGATTTGAGGCTGCAGTCCCAAGGATTTGAAAGAATCTTGGCATCAAGGTGATCAAAGGCCACGCGGCTTGTCTCGGAGAGGGTCGCCGGTCTTGGGGCTGAATCTATCCTGAATTGAGATCAGATTCTGCGCAAACAGGTCCATTGCAGGGGCCATGTCGCGAGACTCGGCTAAAAAGGAACCAGAGGGTAGCATTGAGGTTTCATTAAAAAGGGGAAAAGGGCTGTAGAGAACAAGGCGAAAATCCTTGTTGCACGGCCATTCGCCAAGATGTTGCGGGCGGCAGGCGCGTGTGGGCAATCGAAGGTTTGGCAGCGGGTTGGTGAATCTGGGCCGTGCCTGACAACCGAAATATTTGGCTTTCTTGTCCGAGTCGCTACATCATTCTCTCCGTTCGGTCATTTCGTGATTTTAGTGACGTGTAAAACCAGTCCTTATAATTACTCCGATGCTAATGACTTTGCAATGTCACAAATTGCGCCGCTCTCGGCGGCCAAGCGCCATACCAGGCGTGAGTCACTTGCTGCTCAGCACTATAACTAGACCCCAGCATCGCCACCAATGGAAAAGGCAAATAATCAGTAATACACCAAGATAATACACTTAATTCTTGCCGGGCTTGTGGTCATGAGCGTGAATTTTTCGAAGGTAGAAGAAGAGACGCTCCGTTTCTGGGACAAGGTTGACGCTTTTGCAACACAACTTCGTCTAACACAGAATGGGCCTCGCTTTTCTTTCTACGACGGCCCCCCTTTTGGTATGTTAGCTTGCTCTTTTGTCACCTCGGTCAGAAGCTAATTCTGAACCTCTCTCAAAAGCTACTGGTACGCATTATGCCGTGACATCCTTGACTATTGACTCCCGTTTGACAAAGCTTAGGATTGCCCCATTATGGGCATCTTCTTACCTCCACCATCAAAGACATCATACCTCGATATTGGTCCATGAAAGGATATCATGTTGTGAGAAGGTTTGGTTGGGACACCCATGGCGTGCCTGTCGAATACGAAATCGATAAGCGCCTCGGTATGTCGGGCAGGGATGCTGTTCAGCAGATGGGTGTGGCCAAGTACAACGCTGAGTGCCGAGGAATTGTGATGCGATATGCATCTGAATGGCGAGACACCATGAGACGATTGGGACGATGGATTGATATGGACAACGATTACAAGGTCGGTTTCTGCCTGCATCTAGGCTGATTGCATGCTGACTTTAGCAGGCGATGGATGTGAATTTTATGGAAACAGAGTGGTGGGTTTTCAAACGACTTTTTGATAAAGGCTTGGTCTACAGGTCATACCAGGTCATGCCATACTCTACCGCCCTGTGTACTCCATTGAGTCATATGGAATCGAAACAAGCTGAGCGAATGACTCAGGACCCTGCAATTGTCGTCTCTTTCCCGGTTCTAGGCCAGGCTGAGCACAGCAATACGTCTCTATTGGTGTACACAACGACACCGTGGACGTTACCCTCGAATTTGCTCATTGCTGTGCATAAGGATTTCGAGTATCTGAAGATTTTGGATGAAAGAACTGGAAATTACTACATCACCTTGGAGAATGGCCTGAAGCTGCTTTACAAGGACCCTGCAAAAGCCAAATACAAGGTGGTGAGCAACATGAAAGGACACGAATTGGTTAACTGGAGATATGAGCCACTCTTTTCGTACTTTACGCAGCAATTTTCCGATTGCTTCCAAGTTATCGCTGCCGACTTTGTTGAAGCCGGCGAGGGTACTGGTCTTGTTCCTCAGTCACCAGCCTTTGGCGAAGAGGATTATGCGGTAGCAACAGCGGCGGGCTTCATATCCCCAAGTCGCCTTCCCCCATGCCCTGTCGACGAAAAGGGTCGGTTCACCGCTGAAGTCGTCGAGTACGCTGGTCAACACGTCAAAGAAGCTGATAAAGCGATTCTGCGGGACTTGAGAAAAACAGGGCGACTGCTGCACGAGAGTCAGATCATGCACTCGGATAAATTCTGCTGGCGTTCAGATACCCAGCTAATTCGACGAGCTGTCTCATCATGGTTCGTGAAGGTCACAGATGCCATTCCCACTATGCAAGAAAATTTGCAGGCCACAAAATGGGTGCCATCTTTTGTGAAAGACAAGCGCTTCGCGAACTGGGTATCTGGTGCACACGATTGGAATGTGTCTCGAAACAGATACTGGGGTACACCCATTCCAATTTGGGCGAGCGATGACTACGAAGAACTTGTCTGTGTTGGTAGCATTGAAGAGTTGCGCCAGCTGAGCGGCTATGATGGACCTCTTTATGATCTTCATCGCGACAAGATTGACCATATTACTATACCGTCTAAACATGGTAAAGGCCAGCTGCACAGAGTAAGCGAGATTCTCGACTGTTGGTAAGTTGAAGGAGCATAGACTCGAGCTACGGCCTCCACTGACCACCGTCAGGTTTGACTCAGGTTGTATGCCGTATGCATCCGTTCACTACCCTTTCGAGAACAAAGACGCGTTAGAGAATGGGCACTTTCCAGCCGACTTCATCGCCGAAGGTTTGGATCAAACCCGCGGTTGGTTTTATACACTCACGGTCCTCGGGAATCTTTTATTTGAGAAGTCGCCCTTCAAGAACGTTCTGGTAAATGGCATGGTTCTGGCGGAAGATGGCAAAAAAATGTCCAAAAGCCTCAAGAACTATCCTGCCCCGACAAAAGTATTCGACGAATACGGTTCAGATGCGCTGAGATTATACTTGATCAGCTCTCCAGTCGTCAGGGCAGAACCACTGCGATTCAAGGAGACAGCAGTAAAAGAAATCATCTCCCACGTACTGTTGCCATTATGGAACAGCTTCCGCTTCTTCTCTGAACAGGCAGCTCTATACAAAGCTAACCATGGAGAGGACTTGGTGATGTCGTCCGACTTCGCCACAGCAGACCTGACCAACGTGATGGACCGGTGGATACTTGCCAACTGCCAGAGTCTCTTGCAATTTGTCGAACAAGAAATGGCCGGTAAGTGAAAATAGAATATTTCTCTGATCATGAGCTCACCACTTTGTCAGCTTATCGGCTATTTACCGTTGTTCCACGCCTGCTTACAACTATTGATGACCTGACCAACTGGTACATACGATTCAACCGAAAGCGACTCAAAGGCGCTGCCAACCTGGGCCAGACAGATACTTTGACGGCCCTCCGGTGCCTTTTGCAGGTACTTTTCACGCTTGTTAAAGCACTCGCGCCGTTCACGCCATTCATTACCGACCATATCTATGGGCTTTTGAAGCCGTATCTTGGTCCCGTTCTAGACCAATTTCAGGACGCTAGGAGCGTTCACTTCCTGCCCTTCCCAACTGTACAGCATGATTTGTTTGATGAGAACGTTCAAGAGAAAGTTCGACTCTTACAGCAAGTTGTACAGCTTGGACGTGTGGCACGCGAACGTAATAGTTTGTCTTTGAGGACGCCACTTTCAAGTGCCGTAGTCATCGCCGATGAGCGGCAGCTGAGTGACCTGGAATCAGTCATAAGCTATGTTCGAGAGGAGTTGAATCTCCGAACGGTAGTGCTGAGTTCTAACGAAGCCAAGTACGATGTGGTGCTCGAAGCAAGGGTTGACTGGCCTACACTCGGAAAGAAGCTCAAAAAGCAGGTCCAGTCCGTTCGAAAAGCATTGCCGGGACTCTCGCAAGATCAATTACGCAGTTTCCAGGAGACTAAGTCCATTGAAGTTGCAGGGGTGGTGCTTGGGGAGGGCGATATTGCTCTTGTGCGATCAGTTCGGCAGAGCAACGATACAGGGGAACTCGGCAAGTCCAAATGGGAAGCGGCGTTTGGCGATGGTGTCATGGTGCTACTTGACATTGAGTCTACTCCTGAACTCGAGGAAGAGGGCCTCATACGCGATCTCATAAGCCGAGTACAAAAGCTGCGCAAACAGGCCAAGCTAGTGTCAACGGAAGATGTTCGCATGGAGTATGCTGTGCTGTCGAACTCTAATGCACTGGCTCTTGACAAGGCTATCGCAGATCACAAGCATCTGATTGCTGGCGCGCTCCGCGGGGACCTCTTCCAGGTGACCCAGGAATCACTGCACGCAGCAGAGACATGCATACTGCAAGAGGACCAGGAGATGAGTGGCGTGACGCTCAGACTCGCACTGCTCAGGAACTAGGGGACTAGAAAGACAAAAAGCCAAAACCTAAAAGGAGCCGGGGGTCGACTTGAGTTGGGAAAGTTGCGAGATAGGTTTCGGTCCGTATCAATTGAGCCATTTGACTTTTCATCGCTATCATTGCCGAGAGAGAAAGCCGCTACAGGAACGTTTGTTCCTGCCTCGACGCTCGGCAGATTTGAGGCATCGACGGTATGCCCCGCTTCTTGCAGGCGATCCTGTCCGAAGTCTGGAATTTGCCAAAAGATGAGATGCAATAGGGCACGGCCTCTCTGAAATGGACTCTGTCCATCGGTTTTCCGATACAATCTCGAAGTTTGGTTGGTTGGCATGGCGGGTGAGCGGGACGAACATGTCACTGCCCCTTCGCTTAGAGCCACTTGTCTCGCCCGTTCTGGGGCCATCTTATGGAGACTGCGAAATTGGGAACAGATGAGAATCGCGAGGCTTTTGTTCCTGTCATTGAATGGAAGATGGATACATCATGGCCCCAAGATGAGAAGAGAGAGGGAAAACGGCCGAGTCTGGTGGGTGGGAGGGGCTGTTGGCAGCCGTTTTTGCCGCGCCTGTCGATCTCTTGCCTAGATGCCTGGCAGCTGGGCCGCCATGAAAGTGCACAGACAGATGGCTACTCAGTAACATAGAAAGTGGCCAGAATCCCTGCACAAGGTAGCACACACCGTTTCTGTTGTCTTGCTGCTTGTGCTTTTCCTCATTTTACTTTTTTTTCGAGAGGTGGGCGGCAGAGGGTAGATAAATCAGAGCCATGGGTCATGGGTGAGTCGCCATGCAGACAACAGCCCACCCTGGGGCGCCACCGAAGAAAGGGGGCTTGCAGAACAAGAAAAGTGCGCGTGCGGCAGCGAAGCCGCAGAAGCAAATTCGGTTCCTTCTTTCGACACCAAAAAGGAGGGGTCCTTTCTTGCATGAAATCTCGGGCATTTTGTTGCTGCAACTCGGACGCTTGTCGCCAAGAGTTCGCCCACACTCCCATCAAACGTTGACCGTGGGCTAGCCCAACTAACTAGCTGCCTAGCATCCCGTCCCCCCCTTATTTTTCTCTCTTTTCGTAAAGCGGATCGAGTCGCGTAGAAGATCCTGCCGTCTTGGCCCGCGGAGAAGCACCCATTGATATTGTGGCAATTTCAGATATATGAATTGCAAACGATGATCTGAGCCCGCCGAGAGCCTGCCCGGCTCTGCCTCACCGCAAGGAATTAACTGGAGTCTGCACGCTGCCCGCGACGGAATCAAAAACCGGAAAGGCCACGTCCAAAACACCCCCAACTCGGGGTGCGATGCTTCCATGCATGGATGGCACCTGATTGAGGATAGGATCGGCGCGCTTGTCGTATTTTCTTGCTCTCTTTGCTCGGGATGTATCTTGGTGGTGCTAGTAACTAGTGGCCCAGACACCCGGCGCCTGCGAGGGTCCCCCGTCTTCCCCCAGAAAAAGTGTCTCACAGCAGGGCTCTGCAGTTTTCAGTCTGTCTCTGCAGGAGAAAGAGGGGCAACAAAAAAAAAAGGCGGCAATAGTCTGGCTCGGTTATTATTGTTGTCTCTCTTCTTGATGACTTCTAACCATGTACGAGTTAGAACGGCCCATGGCTGCTTCGGTAACTTGGTTGGTGGCTGTTGCTTGTAAGTCGACTGGGGGGCGCTGGCTAGGCTAGGCTGTGTATGGTGCGAGTCATCGAGGTGCATCGGTCGGCGCCGTTGAGAAAGTTTGCGCGTGCGGGAAACAGCAACGGCGGCACTACTGGGTACCTAACTAGTACGCGCACCACCCAAGGCCAAAATGGACAACGGCAAGGCAACTCCCCCCCTCCCTGCTGTATCTTACTGCGTCTGCCAGTCAGCAATTCTTCATGTACTGGGCGTCCGTCAGGTAGGGGGCCAAGGGCGCAGGAGAGCGGCAGTTCTTGAGTTGCCATCACATGTCCAGCGGCGACCAGGCGAGCGTAGCAGCCGGATGAAGAGCAGCCCTGGTCCCGGGGACGATCAGTTCTCTCTGGCGTCCCCTCCATTGCAGTTGATGTACTGAGTATCCGTTCTGGTAGTGGGATGCGCACCTTGTTCTGGAGCCCATTTTCGAAAACAGGGGCGCCGACGAGGACAGATTTGGGCCTTGGCCTCCGTGATCGTGGGTGGACAATGGACATGAGAGAGGGTCCATCGGCAAGTCGTCCTCGATCCACCGTATCCTGGGATATTTCGTTGTCTTGCCCTGTTCCACGGACCACCCTATTTTGTATTTCGGCTCTTGCGATGCTTCTCACTTTATTGCAACAACAAGAGGCAAGAGGCGAAAATCGATTACGAGCATCTATCGGTTACTGCGGGCTATACTCGACTTCTCTCCTGGTAATGACTTCCAAATACATATAGCCCGGCCCCGACTCCACCAAACACCACCCCCAGATTGCATGCCTACGATTCTTTCAAAACACGCAGCATCAACAGTTGTTTGAGGTTATTTGCCTCCTTCTTTTCTCGTTTCTTTTCTGCGTTATACCCTCCACTCCCTTGTATAGATATTCGATCTATATCGTTCGTCCTTTCGACTGGTATTCAACCTTTACCCAACAGTCAGCCCCCGGCCCGTTTGCTCTTGTTCACTCTCTCTTTCGCATTTTTGGGCAGCCAACACCATGCCGTCGACACTCACGGAGGGGCAGCTCGAGGCTGTTAGTGCCATTGAACGAGCCTGCTCCGTCTTTTCGCTCATTGGATGCCTCTTCATCATCATCACGTTTTGCTCGTCAAGCGCATTTCACAAGCCCATCAACCGCCTCGTCTTTTACGCCTCGTTTGGCAACATGATGACCAACGTTGGCACCCTCATGTCGCGCGCCTACCTCGGTGACATTCTTTCCGCTGGATGCCAGTTCCAGGCGTTTCTCATTCAGATGTGCGTATGCATTCTACACCACGAGCTCGAGAAGAAGACACTAACACGGGGCGTTATTACAGGTTCATGCCCGCAGATGCTTACTGGACATTGGCGATGGCTGTCAATGTCTATCTGACCTTTTACTACAAGTTTGATGCTGTTGCCTTGAGGCGGATGGAGATTCCATACCTGCTACTCTGCTACGGTGTCCCATTTATTCCTGCTTTTGTCTTCATCTTTGTCAAGGACCAAGGCGGCACCAGGGTCTACGGCAACGCCCTTCTCTGGTGCTGGATCTCGTCAGACTGGGATATCTGGCGCATTGCCTCTTTCTACGGTCCAGTCTGGTACGTTTTCATCTTCCTCTCCATGTCATTTGCCAGCGTCATGCTGAATCTTCGCAAACAGGGTCGTCATCGTCGCCACCTTCTTCATCTACCTCCGCGCCGGGCGCACGATCTACGAGAAGCGCAAGCAGCTGCGCGACTTTCACTCCTCCGACGGCGATCCCATGTCCGTCAACGGCGACAACGCGTACTCTGTGAGAACCTACGAAGTCACCGTCACCAGCGAAGCCATCAACCCCACTGAGGCAGGCCCCTCGCCATTCGGTCGCCACACTGCAATCAGCGCGCAGCCGAGAGCATCGCTCGACAATGATAAGCGTGCGTATTCTGTCCACGTCAACTCTCAGTCAGTGCAGTCTGTGGAGGACGTGGACCTGCCCATCCAGGGCCGCGAGGACATGGCCAAGGCGGCAGCGGATGCCAAGTCGGCGCCGCAGCCCATCAGCAGCTTCACCACGCGGCCGCAGCCGCCGCCGCGTGTGCCCCGCGCGCCGAACCCGAACCGCCGGCGCAACCACGAGCTCAACAACGCGGCGTGGTCGTACACCAAGTGCGCCATCCTCTTCTTCACCGCCATCCTCATCACCTGGATCCCGTCGAGCGCCAACCGCGTGTACTCGGTCATCCACAAGAACGAGGTCAGCGTGGCCCTCGAGTTCATGAGCGCCTTTGTGCTCCCGCTGCAGGGCTTCTGGAACGCCGTCATCTACGCCGTCACGTCGTGGGCCGCGTGCAAGAACCTGCTGTACGACCTGCGCTACGGGCACGGGCCCGACGTCACCGAGCTGGTCGGCGGCTTGCCCACATCGTCGCGCAAGGGACCGACGCAGTACCCGTCGCCTTCCGTCTCTGTCGGCAGCAGCAGCCGCTTCAGCAAGGGTTTCGGCTCAAAATCGAAGCCTGTGAAACCATTCGATACCGAGAGTGCCACAGAGCTGTCTACTAGCCGCGCGACTTCTGCCGACGGTCACAGCCGCTAATTAATGGACACGTTGTTCCTTCTCGATTTTTTTTCCCCGACTGTTGTTGTTTCTCTTCTAAGCTATTTGTTGGAAACGGCATTTTCTAACATGATCTCTGTTTCAATATTGGGAGAGTGGCGTGCTTTTCGTCTCTAACGAGTCTCCATGTGGGTATACAGGACATTTCGAAACGGTTGCCGTGGTTTTTTGTTCTCTCATTCATGTACATACCATTTTTTTCCTCTAGGGCCCTTTTTGGTTTTCTGGCATAATTTTTGTGCTTTTTTTTTCTATGTAGCAGCAGATTGATAATACAACAACGTCGGCAAAAGCTCTTGATCCCCGCCGCTTTATGCATTAATTTACCTCCAGTAACCGAGACTTTGGAATCAGGCAGAGCAATTTCGCCTGCAGACGGCCCAAAACCAATTAGAGGCCCCGTATATTCGTATACAAAACGGCTATCGGCTTCAGAGAGAGCCCGCCTGTCCACTTGTTATAGGCCCGACGACCCCCGTTATACGTCAATGCGTACGGGGCAGCCCCCCTGATGCCTCGGTGGGCTCGCGTGCTGCGCGGTCCGGGGTTGGTCAACAAGGGTCCTGATTCATGGTAATTGTCCACAATTAACCGGCGTCGCATTCAGTTTTTGCCTTGTGCCTGGCACGCCTGGTTATTGGGCAGTGCACAGAGTAGCATCAAAGCAACCACATGACTGGAATTAATTACTAAAGCAACCGCCACTTTTGTGCATGTGCTGCAGGTGGGCGCTGCACAACCATACTGCCGGGCCATGTCTGGTAAACTAGAGCTGGACAGGGCGGTAATGGTAAGAGAAGCACATGATTTTAATATAAAGCAATTTCTGTTTATTTATTCGTAACATCATCATGGGCGGTTAAGCCGAACAAACAAACTTCTCTTAGCCACAAGTTTGACAGTGGTCCCTACCAACTGGAACACAACAGGGTATAACACTTCCGCCGGTAAATGAAAAAAAAAACAGCCCTCCACATATGCGTACAATCGTCATTCTCCCCCGCTCAGAAAAAAGTCTCAGACACACTCTTCTTTGAAAGCGTCAATGATCTGGTACTCCCAAAAGGTACCAAGCTGTCGGCATTCTGCAACACACTCGGGGTCATCCCACCACCAGGTGTTCGGTGGCGTAATGTGCTTGCCCCAGACTTCCACCCAAAGCATGCGCCCAGCTAAGCTGCGCAACTCTGCTTTGTCTCGTCTCTCCTGATACAGTTTGTTGATGCTGCGATCCGGATCGTTATACCCTTCGCCCCGCGCATTCTCTTGTAGAGCAAAGAATTTCACCTTGGTGCGCCAACTGCCCTTACCACGAAGACCAGCGTCACTAAGTAATCTAGGGAACAGGCGACTGGGCTCCAAACAGCATGATTTTCTCTCGATATTGGAGAAAAGATGCTTTTCCATCCAATCCCGGAGCTTTCGGCCAATAGTTCCGGCGCATGGCAGTGGGTCAATGATCGTTACTTTGAAATATCCGCCCGGCTTCAAGCACTTGTACACACTGCACAGTACGTTAGGCAGCAAATAGTATGGACAAGCAGACGGTAAAGAGAATGAATACACAGTCTGGATTATCCGCGGCGCCACAGGGAAGCACACAGCCCCTGCCGGCGGTGCTCGCAACACATGGATATTGTGTGGCCAGCTGCCTCTCGGATTCTCCTCAGTGACATGATACACCTGTGTATCGGGATGCAAAGTACTGAGGTACGATGCATAGGCTTTTGATTGTCAGTAATATGTTTGCAACTTTGAAATGGAAAATAAATTACCTTTCGTCTCGTAGAGCAACATGACTAGCGGTGTCGCCGTAAGAGATGTCACAGGATGGTCTTTGTCGTAGCCTGTATCTGCTATATAACGTCGACCATGAAGAAGAGCGAGCATCCAATGTCGTTTGACATCTTCCAGCCCAGTTACTTGACCTTCATCAGCTTTGGCGGCGAAGACTTGCTCGGCTTTTGCTAATACCATAGCAGTCGGCGCGCCAGCAGCTGACCGAACACTCTGAATTGTATTGGACACAGCAAATGACTCTGTCTTGATGTCGCTCTCTGCACAAGTCTTCAATGAAACTGCTCTTTCAGCTTTTTGAGCCTTCTTGGCATCGTGAGCTTTCCACTGTGATGGAGTACGCCAAGCTGCAGGGTTGTTGATCCCCAAGGGGGTCGGCGGGGTTCGCCGCGGCGATTTTGGAGGTGGCGTCAGGAAGACCGGCAATTCCGGTAAGTCCCCTGATAAAAGTGATTGTCCAGGACTGGGAGGATTGTTAGCATGGGTTTCACACAGCAGTTTGGGGATTTGGCATACTATTCGGAAGGGGATCTCGGTGGCGTGACAAGCAGGGTATCAATGGATGGGGTCCCTCCATCTGATGTTTTGGGCTTGCTGGTAGTTTCTGGGTTGTTCGAGATAGATGAGAGTTTTTCTTGACGTTCAACCCGGAGTGGCAAGTCGCCTAGGATTCGGATCAAAGCAGCAATACTAGGTGATTCACAGCCGCTACCATTGGAGAAGGAGGTTACAGGGATAGCAGTGGCGGAATCG
This sequence comes from Akanthomyces muscarius, assembly GCF_028009165.1. Classification (NCBI taxonomy): domain Eukaryota; kingdom Fungi; phylum Ascomycota; class Sordariomycetes; order Hypocreales; family Cordycipitaceae; genus Akanthomyces; species Akanthomyces muscarius. The sequence goes on from NC_079242.1 coordinate 4,098,043, forward strand.
ATACTTCCGAACGACTGCGCAAGACATTCTACATCAACATACATCAGCTTTTTGCTACCCATAATTCAAGAACAATGCTTACCATCGAATGATGGAAATGTGTCCTGATAGCTGCTAGAGAAGGGCGTGTCGGAGCTGGCCTTGGTCGGTGAGTTCGGTGCCGTTGTCAGCAGGCCTGAGCTTCTTCGACTGGATGCATCGAATGTTGGCGATATTGGCGAGATCGTGGACGTGGAGGTGATGCTGGGTGTGGCGAGTCCAGAAAAGGACGGCGAGCGATTGCTGCGATTGTCTTTTAAAATGATAGCGTTTTTGGCACTTCTAGACCGAAAAAAGCTAAAAGGTGACTCGGAGGAAGAAGAATTTGATGAAGAGGTGGTAGCGGAATCTCTTCCTGAACGGATGCTGCTTTTTTCCTTGTCACTCCTCTTTAGACTCTTCTTGGCCCGATGCTCACCAACCAACTCCTTGTCCGGGTCGGTCCATACTACATCCCACATCTTGATAGACGATTGCGGGCAGAGTATCGAGGCTGAATTTTGAGTTAAAAAAAATTGGTCTCGGCAGGGCAGTTGTCAAGGAGGGATAGCCTAGATCTTGTCACGTCGCTGCCGGCGCTGAGAACGGGGCGTTGGTGTCACAAAAACAGCAAGTGAATGAGGTTGTAACTGAGCAGCGCGGCGGCGAAATTTGTCGCGGGTATGTTAAATTGTCCTGAGGAGAAGGAACCGTCAGAAATTCGGCGCGGCAGCTCGCGATGAACCGGGTTGAACTTGTAGGATGGCGAACCAGGGCACAATGCAGCTGCAACTCGACTGCAGTAAGCAAAGAATTTTGCTACTGTCAGGATGCGATGAAAAGATGCGTGGGAGAGTCTTCGCAGTCTTGGGCTTGAAATAGGTACAATGCAGATGATTGCAGCAAGTCAGACGCAGCCACCCGGGGGGGTGCCACGCCGAAGCAATGCAGTGCGGCTAGTGCGATGTGCGTTCGGCTGAGCTGAATCTGAATTTCGGGCTATGGAAACATGGAAATATACATGATGTAATCGTTGAAGAGCACAGACTGCCGGCAGATTGCCGAGGGGTAGTGCTGAGCAGGAGCAGGTGGTCTCTACGCAAACGGCTGCAATATACCACCCGCTGTATTTTTTGCTCTAGGACGGAATAGTCATCTTCGCAGTTTGTTTTTCCATGTTTCTATTCTATCCGATCTAAACTTTGCTGTTGTTTCCGTCCCCGGAAAGCACCCGCACTGCTGAACTCCATCTGACTTGGTCCAGGCCGATGCTGCGTTTGCAAACAGAAAGATGGAGACTTACTCATCCGCTTTCTCTAACTTCTGAGAAATAACTGACGCTGACGTTTATTATTCAAATCAGAAAATAATTATGTGTAGGCACCTTATTCGGGAGTATCGCAAGTCACCTGCGGCCTTCACTACTGCGCCGAAGGCAAAGCTGCGCTTCTCGAGGGAACAGATCCCCGGTATGTGGGCTGCTACTACACTGCTGCGCCGCATGTTTGCTACCATGGTCCTGGATAATTTCGATCCATTTGACTCCTAGCCCCCTCTCAATTGCCACTTGGGAAACAAGGTCGGCTGTGCCCTTGTCATACGTCGGGTGCTGGGATTGAGTTGAGCTGATCTAACGAATGTATCACAGATCAAGCCGACGTGCCACGGAGCCAGACCAGATATAGATGGCCATCAAGGGTTTGCCGAAAAAAGCCCATCTCCCATTCGTCGACGCAGGGAGCCGTCGGAGCACTTCCCTTTGCGTGTGGCAAGCGAGCCTCGTACCCAGAGACATGCAACTCGCTTGCTGGGTTCCTGAGTGGACAGCTGGCCCCCGTGGCACACGACGCGCACCAATATTTCACTTCGATCCATTTGTGTTTCTTGCTATGTGAAACATAATGACTCGGCGTGTGGCGGAAACAAAGAGGCTGGTGGTGGCCAGGCCAGTGGCTGCATATCAGACTTGCATGCATGAACAGGTCGTTTGGAGCTCACTTTGACCCGGAGGCGCCGTTTACACCAGTGGCACCCATACACGCTCAGACCACGTCCCAAACAAGGCTTTACCATAGTGATGATTCTATGCCTCCTTAGATTCAGCGGACTTCCTCGGCAGGATCTGCTTCCACTGGTCCAGATGCATCGTACAATGGGGGACAGTATCGCGGGTACACGCGTAGAAGTAGGCCGTGGAACAGCTTCCGTGAGAGGCTCTGTTTTGCAAAGCAATCGCAGCTTTAGACATGATGCTTTTTTTTATCCTGAGTCTACCGACTGCAGTCTAATTACTTACTTAATTACTTATAACCATGCTTTGTTGTCCTTACCCCAACTGTTGATTCGGTTCCCATCCACATACCACATCTCCAAAAACGCGGACGGGCCGTTCGTTTTCTTTGCCAGCTGGCAGATACCCTTTACCCCGCTATCCAGAGGTGATTTCATAGCATCTTTAATTTGCCGGCTGTGAAGGTATCCGTTGCCTTGGTAGCCTCGGGTTTAAGTCAACTTCCCGCTCTACCATTGTCACCTCGTCCGTTTGTAGAGGGCACGCACTTTCCCGGCGAAAGCCGGCTTCCCCTTTCTCCTGCACAATTTCAGTACCCCTTTTCACGTATACATCATCGGCCCTCGAAACACCGAATATTATAACAGCATCGCTCACGTAGCACATTGCTGCAGTGCGCGTCTCCAAGGGTCGCGCTCGCTTGTCTACGGCCGAGTACATTCCACGTCGGAGCCGCCATCATGTCGCAACCAAGCCACGACGAGTTCGTAGTGGAATCTCATGAACCTGCTGCTAGGCGCTCCAAGTTCTGTGGTCTACGCGACTTTTGCGACTTGGCTGATGAATGGATCTCCGCATCAAAGTTTGGCCACTTTTTCCGCCTCTGCGGGAGCGGCCATGTAAGTTCTTCCCTCGAGCAAACCAGCAAAAAAAGAATACATCTAACAACATCATCAGCCCAACGAAAACACCGACGCGACAGCTTTCCAAGAAATTCGTGCCGGCTTGACCACTTTTGCCACCATGGCATATATCATCGCGGTGAATGTAAGTATGCATGGCTGATCAGTCGCGGTGGCAGCACTGACATAGCGCTCAAGGCTTCCATGCTCTCTCAAACAGGTGGCACATGCGAATGCAGTCTTGTCGACAGACACCAATGCGATACCATTCCCGCCTATGTCTCGTGCAAAGAAGGCAAGTAGCAAGGTAGTAGGTGCTGAACTCTGCTGACTTCTTCAGAGGTCCGACGCGATCTAGTTACAGCCACCGCTGCTATTGCCGGCATGGCATCTCTTGTTTTCGGTCTCCTGACGAACCTTCCGGTCGCAATTGCGTATGCTTGACATTTGAACATTTCCCAGTATCTGCGTCTGCTGACCATTTTGAAGTCCAGGCATGGGTCTGAATGCGTACTTTGCGTTTCAGGTCGTTGGTATAAACGGCAGTGGCTCTGTCCCATATCGCACCGCCCTGACTGCCATCTTCATCGAGGGATTCATCTTCATTCTCCTTGCGCTGACTGGCATGCGACAATGGCTCGTCAAGATTATCCCCGCAACGCTGAAGACGGCGACGGGCGTCGGCATCGGTTTCCTACTAACTGAAGTAGGCCTCTCGTACTCTTCTGGCATCGGCGCCATTACTGGCGGAGGCCGCGCCTCGCCGCTCACTCTGGGCGGCTGTCCCGCAGAGCTGATCGATCCCGTCAGCGGTGTGTGTACATCCGGCCAGATGACGAATCCCAAAGTGAGTGCTTGCAATGTTTGTTCTGCAGAAGCTAGGCTAACCTGTGAAGCTTTGGCTCGCTGTTCTCTGCGGTGGCATCTTGACTGCTTTTTTGATGGCATACAGGATCAAATATGCCCTCGTCATTGGTATCGCTTTGGTTTCTGTCATTTCTTGGCCGTAAGTTTCTCTACTTACTGTCCCTACACACCCTTCTCCAGCTAACAACTCTCAGGCGCAACACTGCCGTCACATACTTTCCCGACACCGCCGAGGGTGACTCACGTTTCGAGTTCTTCAAGCAAGTCGTCGCGTGGCATCCGCTGAGCCGCGTGGCCAACCAGCTCGAATGGGACATCCAGACGAGCGGCTCCCACTTTGCGCTCGCGCTCTTTACCTTTCTGTACGTGGACATCGTTGACGCCACGGCCACTCTGTACTCGATGGTGCGCTTCTGCGGCGTCGTCGACAAGGACGGCGACTTTCCACGCTCGACCATTGCGTACTGCACCGACGCCGCTTTTATATCCATCGCGGCGCTATTTGGCTCGTCACCCGTCACGGCCTTTATCGAGAGTGGTGCTGGCATTGCCGAGGGCGGGCGCACAGGACTAACAGCCATTGTGACGGGCTTGTGCTTCATCGTGGCCGTCTTCTTTGCGCCAATATTTGCCTCGATCCCACCCTGGGCCACGGGCTGCACCTTGATTCTGGTACGTGCTGTTTCTATCCTACATGATTGTCCCACTAACACCATGAAGGTCGGCTGCATGATGATTCGCCAGATTACGCAGATCAACTGGCGCTACATTGGTGATGTCCTGCCCTCGTTTGTCGTCATGACCTTCATCCCCTTCAGCTACAGCGTTGCATACGGCTTGATTGCGTGAGTTACCTTGCCCTCCGAAACTTAATCGCATACTGACTTCTACTAGGGGCATCTTCGTCTACACCATGCTCAACGGGCTCATCGGTATCGTTGTATACATCTCCGGCGGGGCCTGCGAGCCTCCCGAGTATGACCTCAAAGAGTACTGGAGCTGGAAGGGCGCCGGGCAAGCCCCGTGGTTTGTGCGTGCCGTCCGCCAGCGCCGCAAGAGAGCGCAGGATGTCGCCACGCCGGTTGGTGTGCCCGAGTCGCGCTCGCCGCAGCAGGACCGTGTGGTCTCTTTCTCGCGTGACTCGCACGGCCGGTCCTCGCCCAAGGGTGAGTCTGCCACGATGGCCGAGCAACCCATTCTGTCGCGGCCAACTCCGGAGCAGATGGATCGCAGGTCTCGCTGAGGCTCTACGAAGCCAAGGTAGCGGGTGTGGAGTAACATGAATAGCATGTAGGACGAAAGGAGGGGAGTTTCCTAGATGACTGAGAATTTCACAGGTATTTCAGAGTATGGCAAGTGGTGGAAAATTGTATGGCGTATACGGTTTCGTGTAGGACAACTTACAAAGGCAATTTATAATTAGCCTCATCTGATGAATGTATGAACGAAAGCCTTTCTCGAAACATTGTGCGGTGATGATAGGACAGCAAAATGGGTATATTGTCATAACCGTAGCGACCCTTGCAATTTCTTCCGTGTCACATTCTAGCTCATATCGACATCCCCGTCCCCTCCCCTGCCTCGCAACGCCTTCTCGGCCGTCTTTCTCCTCTCCAGGCTCTCGTCCACCCACGTCTTGACGCCCTCATCACCGCCTGCGCGGATGCGGTTGCCAGCCACGCCCTTGAGCACCTCGCCCGCGAAGCCGACAAAGTTGTGCCGGCGGAGGGCGTTCTCAAAGCGCCACTCGCGGCGCTTGCGCTCCTCCCTCTCCAGCAGCTCAGCGTCGCCAAACTCGCGCGCGCGCACACGCAGGTCGCGGCACATGGCCAGCAGGTTGAAGCGGATCTCGGTTGCCTCGTAGCGGGCGACGCGACGCTGCAGCACGTCGACCACGCGGCGCGGGAACTCGTCTTGCGCGCACGCGCCGTGAGAGATGGGCGCCGGCTGCAGACCATCGAGCTCGTACAGCGTGCCGCCGATCGGGGTGTAGGCGACAAAGTGGAAGGCGTCCTCGGTCTCGGCGTTGGGGTCGCGCTGCGTCTCGTCGGCAAACGGGTTGCTGCGCGCGAAGCTGTTGTGCACCTCGCGGATCAGATCCGAGTTGCTCAGCGCCTCGCCGCGGAACTCGGGCGGCAGCACCATGGTGAAGTCGCGAAAGTCGCGCAGCTTCTCGCCAATGTCGACCTTATGGCTGTCATTGTCGGTGGTAGTGTCCGTGTTGGAAGCGGCCGTCTGGTTCAGCAACACGCTGAGCAGCGCCTGCGTGGCGCACGCATTCTGTATTGTCTGAGCGGCGAAAAAGAGCTTCTCCGAGGCGGCCTGGTCGAATTTACCGTCGAGCGGCCCGTCAGGCGTGGCGTATGGCTTGTCGGTTGGGTATTTGAAAAGAAAGATGACGCCGTACACAGGCTGCAGCGCAAGCAGCTCCGAAGGATCCAGTGTGAGGAGCTCTTCAAACTGAATGTCCTTGACGCCGAGATTCTCTATCAGCGATGTGAATACACCCTATCCGCATGTTAGCATCGTCTTTCGATCTTGTGGGAAGCCGTGTCGCCGTACCGCATCGGATTCGACTAGTAGCAACGGTTAGCGAAGTGCGTCATGGAGCACAGCTGGAGCTTGAACTGACTTGTATTCCATCCCCCGCTCATTGAGGCTGATTTTATATTTTTGTATTGATCAAGAAGTTAAATGCGATTTAAATACCAAAAGATGTACTGCTGTCGATTTCGTGCAAGTGATTTTTTTGTCACTTGTAAACAGATTTTGGTGTTGTCGAGTGGAAGAGTTGCCTACGACGTTACTAGGTGGAACAGCTCGGTGTTGAGTGGTCCGCCACTCACCAAACCCGCTGATAAGATAAGGCTGTGTCACTGTGATGCGTTAATGCTGATTCTTGGAACAAACAATTGCTTCTAATTTTACGCTTTACAGCTGATATGTCTAACTAGTGTTCTCTAACTGGGTTCGGTAGTAGGGATATTTTTATCATCCCATGACTCCTCAGTTTATTTACCTTTTGTATACGCCCGCTTATGTGAATCCAAACAAAATCATACATGCATCATACAAAAGCGTCTTTTCAAACACGTTTACATGGCAACAAGCTGGTCCCTTGCGGGGGCTTGTTCGCGGTTATGCTCCAGAGCAGTATCAACTCCCTGTCGAGGAGACTCTGCCGTGGTATTTTCTTGGTTGGTTTCTCCATTCTCGTTTGCTTGCCTTTCTGCGTCCCGAGCAAGAGCAGCCGCTGCTTCTTCTGCCTGTCGCCTGCGTGTCTCCTCTGCCCGAGCCACTTCTTCTAGGTTGGCAATATGACGCTCTGCCACACCGGGGGCAATACTAGCTAGGAACAATAATCCTGCCCTCTCCAGTCGACGCATTTGCTCGGTAAGCCACGGCTGTCTTCCGTTGTGATCTGCAACAAGACGCGCGGCCATGTTGGCGGGATTTGGTTCCATTCCAGGCTGCGCTGGAGGGACTGGCTGTCGTTGACCAGGCCTGTCAAGCGTTGGGAAGAGGCTTTCCAGATGGCGCATCATAGGCCGCCAAAGATGTTCGCCCATACCATTGAAGGCGCCAGTGCCAACCAAGAAAGTAATGACTGCCGCAGAAATCACAACGAACAATCTGGTCCAACTCGAGTTCGGTCCTACAAACAGCCAAACGAAGAAGCCGAGCCTCGCGATACTCCAAATATGGGGGGCCAAGCGCAGAAGCAGTTGGCCAAAACCAGCCATTGGCGGGGCCCCATGTAGAGGCTGTAGGGCAGGCTGGGCCGCCGGATGGTTCACTCTCCCGTCCCCTGGGATAGCGGGAGGCGGGGGTGGTGGCATGGGTACCTGCGCTTGACCTTGACCTTGACCTTGGGGGTGAGCATGACCTCGATCGAAAAGGCGGCGCCTGGGGAGTTCCTGGTGGTCTTCATGGGGTTCGTCGAGAATATGGGCAAACGGATCCTCGTAGCCCGGGGGATCAGGCGGCGTTGTAAGCCATTGTCGGACTGTCATCTGCGAGCGCGACGCTCCGGGTCCAGGCGCTGGTGTATTGTTTCTCGGCGTGTAGAACGTTTCCATGGTTGCGTTGTTGATGAGAATAGCGCGAGGGCCTTCGGGAGAAGATAAAAGGTACACGTCGAGACCCTGTCGAGACTGCGACCCTAGTTGGGGTGCCGAGGCCATATTGAGGAGGCTAGGGGTAGCTCTCGGCGGCAAAGAAGCTGCGGATGCTGTACGCTGCATAGACGCGCCAACGCCTGACGAGCTTTGGCCAAGATCTGCATTGCGTACCATGTTCTGAATGTCTGCAACGTTATACGCTCCGTTCTGGACAGCAGTCGATGGGGGATTGCGAATGACAGTCTCCATTTGGTAGCTTCGGCCATTTGGACCGTGGGTTTCGCGATATATAGTATGTGTAGGTGCCGGGCTGCCTCTGCGGCTATTTGATTCTCTTGCGGTGTCTGCAACCCCTCGCATGCCTGCCTGCGCTCTTCCTCGCTGATTTTGGTTGACGGCTCGGCTCATAGCCTCCCGCTGCACCTGGTTGAGCCAGCCCGTAAGCTGCTGATGCTGCTGCTGGAAAGCAGCCGCAGCGGTAGGAGGAAGCTGCTGGCCAAGTGGCGCTGGTGAGGGCATTCTTGGCTGCATGTGTGGTTGACCGGGTTGGGCAACTTCCGGAGCACCACCGGGCGCTGGTGCTCCCCCCAAGCCATGCCCAAGGTGGTTTAGAAATCGCGTTACTGGTCGCGGCATCTGGTTTCCAGCGGTCGCGTTGTTGGAAGTCGTCGGGGTGGGGGCCGGAGGCTGCTCAACATCGCGAAGGACTAGATGCATTGTATGCTGGTCAGTGGTGCGCACAGCTTCGGCACCCAGAATGTCGAGCACGGTCGCCTCTTCACGCAGAAGAGCTTTGCCCCGGTATATGAGGCGCTGGTTGCCGTCGGTTGGTCGTAACGGGAGGGCATCGCGAATCATCCCCTTCAGGGCCTTGATCGTTGTCGACGCCGGTGTGGCCGGAAACTGTAGTGGGCGATTAACCCCAACAGATGGCGAGACAATTTGAAGGTTGATATTCATCTGCTCGGGAACGGCATTACTGCTGGCAGATTGCGAAGCCATGGCTGAAGAAGCCGTGTGGCATGCCGCCTTTCGGAGAACCGCACGAAGGAGCAGGTAAGCTGGCAGGATCCGTATTGATTACAACAATTTGACAATGGAGGGAGAAGGCCAACGTCTTATCTAGCGATGCGGATACTGAGTAGTACGCACGTCGGACAGACAATTGCACCGAATTGGAGAGACAGTTGAGAGAACTGCGAAGAATAGAGACCTGGTACGGGCCTAGGAAAAAGAAACGTTGCCAGTGCGTGATGACGGCGAGATGTGACACACAGGGTTCGGTTGGGAGGCTGAAGACACTCTGGCTGGACAGCTTGGAGATTCCACCGTGGCTTTGAAATCGGGCTGGGGTACCTTCGTACCCGCTGAACTCCCTCAGCGGTCTTCCTTTGTTGCGCACCGCTTGTGAGCGCTATCATTGGCTTCTTCAGCGGACGATTACAGTGGCTCCCTCTTCCGGCCTAGTGGCTGCACAACGAGACAAGACGCGATTTATGTAAGCCTGATTATACCAAATTGTGCATACCTCGGCCGAGTTATTTACAGGGGCCTGTGATGGAGGAATTAGGGATGCAAAATTGCTTCATTCTGGCATTCATGCAACCTCGAGTATCGTGTTTTTGCTGCCTCAAACTCGGTCGTCACGAACCGTCCCTGACCTCTGACGACCAGACCGCAAACCGCTCCCGTAAGAACCACTTGACGTGTAAGTTAGCGGGAAGCAGCTTACAGTCTGGTGACGTCCCAGGCCCCAGCAGAAGCACCCAGCGGTAGCACGCTAGAAAACCTACCTACGTTCCCCACGACCGACACAGCGGAGCTTCTATGCTCACCTTGACCACGGAAAAACCAAACACAAAGCTCTGGTTGTGTTTGGTGGCAATGGCGGCGACACTCGGCTTCGGTACTGCGCGCCTCGTAAGGGGTCATGCTCTGAGCCCTTTACGGCGGCAATGCGCCCGCGCGGGCTCGCGACGTCCCTCGACGGCATCGCTGCGGCCCCGAACGCCCAGCACGACTCGCGAATTTTCGTCTGGCTCCTCGGGCCAGCGGCCGCGATTCTCCCAGCGATTAGGCGAGGCGCTTCGCAAGACCAAGATTACATGGTATCATATTCCTGTCGGCCTTGGCGTGGGATTCCTCGGCTTCGTCCAGTTCTACAAGGTCCAGGCGCGGGAACGTGAGAGACAAGAAGGCGGCGAAAAGCCAAAGCCTCGACCTAGAATACAACCAGAGGGACCATGGTGAGTTTTGTGCTGACTGTGGCTTGCTTCATTGACGAGTGCTAATCACTGGATTTCCAGGCAAGTTCGGGTCATGTCTACTCTGCCTCTCAAGGCGATCTCCCGCATCTGGGGAAAATTCAACGAATTGACGATACCCTACTACCTACGTGTTCCTGGATTTAAGCTATACTCTTGGGTTTTCGGAGTCAAGTACGTTTCATCATGATGACAGCGCAAGGAATAACTGCTCACAATACTACAGCCTCTCTGAAGTCTCCGAACCCGATCTACACATATACCCCAACCTCGCAGCCTTTTTCTACCGCACGCTGAAGCCCGGTGCGCGACCTCTTGACCCCGATCCGCAAGTGCTCCTGTCACCATCGGATGGCAAGATTCTGCAATATGGACAAATCGACGGCGGCAACATTGAGCAGGTCAAGGGCATGACGTACACTGTCGACGCTCTACTCGGAAAGCACACGCCGAGCCCCAGCATGTCCAGCGCATCATCTATCCGCAGCGGCGACAGCACACCCAAACCGCGAGAGCACGAAGGCGACGAGGATGTCGTCGGCAAGGAGGAAGAGTTCGCACGCGTCAACGGCATTTCCTACACGCTTCCCGATTTCTTGACCGGCCAAAAGGAGCCCACACACGACGACGCAGCGAACCGCGCCGGCGCTGTCGAGGACCAGTCGACGCAGTCGTCGCAGAGGGCCGTCTCCGAGGTTCGCGCGGACCTGGCCCTCGGCGAGCGTGCGTGGTACGATATCCTGCCCCGCGACAAGGCCACCTCGCTGTACTACGCCGTCATCTACCTCGCGCCGGGCGACTACCACCGCTTCCACTCGCCGACCAACTGGGTCGTGGAGCGCCGGCGCCACTTTGCCGGCGAGCTGTACAGCGTGTCGCCGTACCTGCAGCGCACGCTGCCCGGTCTCTTCACGCTCAACGAGCGCGTCGTGCTTCTCGGCCGCTGGCGCTGGGGCTTCTTCGGTTACGTCCCCGTCGGCGCCACCAACGTTGGCTCCATCAAGGTCAACTTTGATCGCGAGCTGCGCACCAACAGCCTCACCACCGACACTGCCGCCGACCTCGCCGCCGACGAGGCCGCCAGCCGCGGCGAGCCGTACTCGGGCTTCGCCGAGGCTACCTACGAGTCAGCCAGCCCCGTCCTCCACGGCCACGCCCTCCGCCGCGGCGAGGAGATGGGCGGATTCCAGCTCGGCAGCACCATTGTCCTCGTCTTCGAGGCGCCCACCACCGACGACGGCAAGGGTTGGGAGTGGAAGGTCGATAAGGGCCAGACTGTCAAGATGGGACAGGCCCTCGGTCGTGTGAATGAAGAGTAGGGAAAAGCAAGGGGAAAGAGGACCGTGTCATGTACGATAGCCTGCATAACAGCATCGGGAAGGGGTGGAGGGGGGGCAAAGCCTGCTACCATGTCTAGCATAACTCAAGGCATCTCACGCCATATTGTTTCTCAGTATCGTTCTTGCGCAACATTGTAGCCAAAATTAATAAGCATTTCATCTTTACAGCTACATCACGTTTTATCTAGCCGCACATGCCACCATCTATGTTTATGAAATTGTTCAGCATTAAACAAGCTCACACAATTGAGACTTGGCAGCTCCTCCTATATACCCGGATAGATCTCCCTCTTCTTCGAGACAATATCTCTCAACGCAGAATGTCAATCCAACAGCAAATAGCAACCTGTTGTGATTCAACAAAAAAAGCCAGTAACAAGCAAATGCCTGCAAAAAAAGTATTAATCGTCCCAAAATGTCAAACGCCGTTACCCATGGTGCTTTCATATAATATCTACCGTGCTTTTCTTTTCTTCCCCTCGTATGTGAGCCGAGTGCTTGCGCAGTGCTCTTCTTTCTAAGCCCGCGCGCGCTCCGACCGAAAATGGTGTCGCTTGAAATAGGTATGTTTATGACAATGTAAAAGGAAAACGCGGAAAGGAAAGATGGGCGGGGAAAGCATAATCCGTCATAATAATCTTACACGCGAAATCGAAAGTGGACAGTTCACCAGGTTTCGGCAATGTACTGTCCAGCCTCCTTCTTGAGGTTCCAGAAGTTGTGAGCCTCCTCGCGCTCCAGATTGCCCTTGGACATGGCGACATCGACGAGGGCATCCTCGACACCTTCACCCATGCCCTTGGAGCTGCCGCACACAAAGACGCGGCCATCGACGGAGTTGGCAATGTACCAAACGAGGTCGGCCTGGTTGCGAACCTCCTCTTGGACGTAGCGTCCTTCGCCCTTTCGGCTCTGCACGACACGCTTGACCTCTTCCTCGTGCACACCCCATTCGCCGCTGTAGATCTCGTCGACCAGGGAATCGCGGATGCCCTGGAGAACCCAGACCTTGTTGGCACAGTTGGCCTGCTTGAGGCGGCGCTGGACGAAGCCACGGAAGGGCGCGATGCCAACACCAGCACCGATGAGCAGCATGGGACCATCCGAGTTGAACTCCTTAGCAAGCGGGTTGGCCATGAGTCCCTTGAACATGGGGATGTAAACTTCGGGGTTAGGCTCGCCGGCGGCTTGAGCCTGGAGGAAACGCTGAGCCTGACGCTCAAAGAAGCCTGAGCCGAGACCAGTTCGAGAACCCTTGCGCCAGTCACTCGTCTCATGAACGGTGACGGCAATTTCAATCAAGCGGTGCTGCTTCTGGTCACGAGTCTGGTAAGAGTCGTGGGGGTCGTTGGAAAGAGAGTAGAAACGAGGCATGAGCTGCTGCAGAACAGACAGAAGCTCGTCCAGAGGTGGCTGCGAGCTGGGGAAGGCGTGCAGAAGCTGAGACACGGTAACATGGGGTCCTGTGCGAATATCGCAGAACGTACCCTGACCCTGAGCGGAGCAGAGGTACATGAGAACCTTCTTCTCGGTCTCATCAGTTGCGTGCTCGGCGAGAACACGGAACACGGTCTTGGTGGGAGGGTATGATTGAAGGTCGGTGCACCACTTGAGAACATCACGGCGGGTAGTGACAAGCTCGCGGGCTTTCTCGTCACCCCAAACCGTAGGCCAGCGACCGGTCGTGGTGGTCATCAGAGTCTGCTTGTCGCGAATGAAGCGTGGGACCATGAGGCGGTCAAGGACATCGTCAACAACGTCGTCGTCATTGGGGGCGAGCACTCCAATAGCACCGCCAACCTTGAAATCGTTGGTCTCCTCATCCGGATAATTGGTGATGTCAAGGTCAAAGTGATATGTGCGCTTCTCGGCACCTTCCTTGGTGAGCTCGCGGGTAGTATGAATTTTGGCCGGGTAGACGTGATACGGAGGGTGCGGCTGCACAAACTTCGGTGGTTGGATAGCAGTGTCGAGAGAGCCGATGGCCATGGACTCGAAAGCCTTCTCGGCAGAGGTAACAGAGGAAGCGTCACCATCAGGGCCCATGGAGATACCAGAGTCCGAGGCCTGCAGCGAACGGTTGCTCAGAGGGCGAGGAATCGACTTGAACGATACAACCTTGGTTGGCATGTCGACGATGCCTGTGAGCTTGGTAGGAACCTCGTCGGGGAACTTGAGGCCAAGAGAATTGAAGGCTGCATTATCGGGGAGAACGAGCGGTACGTAGTCGACGCCGGCGGGACGCTTAGTGCCCATCAAGCAGCAGCCGCCACCGCAGCAGCGGCCAACGAACTCGGCCGTCGTCTCACCGGTAATGCGTTGGATATCGCGGGCGCTCTGGGCAATGAGCCGCGTGGAAGCGCGACGCTGGCGCGGCTTCTCGGTGCGAGCAGGCTCCTCGGCATCGTCCGACTCGTCAGAAAACGTCAGAGACGGGGCGACCGATGGGGCATTGGTAGGCTCGCAGGGGATGCAATCGCCCGTGGAAGCAATGAGAGCCTTTGCAGTCGCGGTAGCGAGTAGCGAGTCGACCATGATGGGCGGCGTTGCGGTCGCGATTGTGTTGTAGTTGGTTGTGTGGCAGACCGTCGATGTTGCTCGCCAGGGTGTTCGCGCAGGCTAGTTTTTCTTGCTGGGGTAGTGGGATGGTGGTGTGGTGGTGTGGTGGCGTAAAGTGGAATCTTAGGCGCGTCTGGGGGCACTGGAATGGAGCACCAAGAAAAAGCTGTTTGCGAATCGGCTGGAGAGGGACTGCCAGGCAGTTGAAAAAGTATGTAGGAACAGGTTCGAGGAAAGTAGAATGCAATTGCAGGAGGACGGGAAACAAGAATTAATGAAGGACAGTGTGTGGTGGCTCCAAGCGTCGCGGGGGTGGGAGGAGACGGGCGCCGGTAGAAAAAGGGAATTCAACGGAACAGTGCGAGCCGCCGCCGAGGTCGTCGTTGGGAGTTGCAAAGAGACATGGGATGGGATGGTGGTAGGCGGGCGGCGGAGTGCGCGAGCCAGGGCCGGAGAAGGGGAAGGGCTTTTTGTTCCCTGCGTGTGCTGGGCTGCAGGCAAGCACGCCCCATTTGCCCCCCCCCCCCCCCAGAGGCATCCGTTTGCCCTGGTTTAGTGGGATCACACACTGTAACTTGCCCCGGCCGGCTACGGAGCTTCCGTAGGGCAGCACAGTGCGGGAACCGTCGCCTCTTCGGGACGCTAACACACAATGCAAGCACATGAAGAAAGTTAGCGGATGCCCCAACGCCTGATGAGAGTGCTGACAAGTGGCGTCGACCACCACTAGCCCAGCAACCCAGGTATTGCCTCTCACCTCTGAAGTTTCTAGAGCCGGCGCGCTGGTGGCTGGTGGAGAGTGGCATCACTGTCCTGGCAGCTGACTGGCCTCTTAGCAAAGTATGATCTAATGATGATGGGCTAGCTAGCACCGGCGCGCCATTCAACCTTCTATCTCGCTGGAGCGCAAAGGACCACGGAGGACGTATCCTCATGCTCTATTCGTCATGCTTCTCTCGCCTCAAACTCTGTTGGTACCTGTCACTTGTCAACTGTCCTGCGTCGATGGGCTACTGAGTACCGATTGACGCCACAACGTACCATTATCAGGTCTCACATCTCACAACTTATCGATCAATCAAAACTCTCCTCGATTGATTATTTTTATCGATCAGTCTTTCTCTACAGCTTGCCTACTCTTTTCCAGGAGGGCCAACCCCTTTTCGTATGTTGGGCTTGACTCCGAGTCGCGCCATTTCTGTTTACTCTCCTCTTATCAATCTCGAGAGTAATGTGCAATCCACGCTTGTCTCTGCCCAGACCAGGCTAGTGGTCAGTAGCGCTCCAGACCTTGCTAAGGAGTGCACAGTGCGAGGCCCACCCGGATGCTGTGCCCGGTAATCAATCAGTCATGATATGCAAAGCATGACCAGGGAGGGGTGCTGGGGTGAGTTTTTAACGCGTGCCGACACCAAGGAAAAATGTCAGAAATGTGGTCATTGTGCAGCAGACAGCGTTCCCTTACTGCACAGAGGCAATCGATTACCAAGCATCGTGATGATAGTCAAGAAACAAAAAGTGTCTGCATACCAAAACGTCAGAACGACAGAGTGGCAGTCCGTCGCTGATTGATAAGATGGTGCGTGCTTTTTTGTGTGTTGTGATTCATTATTTTTAGTGGTCTGGGTCTCAGGTCGTGTCCGTCCCGCACAGCCGGGACAACTGTAATCTAGCCTTTAACTTATTAGGTGCTCAGCCCTGCCCATGTGTTGGCGACCAGCCTGCCACGCGGGCCATTCCATCCTCTTCATGTATTATTATTTCTGCTGCTCGGGACCCTAATCAGAGGGAAGCATATGCTTCTCAGCTCATGGCTTTGAATTGGGAAGCCACGAAGCCATGTTATAACAATCATGAATATCAATCATATGTAGTGTGCCGGAACCGGCCTGGCCCATGCGGCGGCTCCATGTGCCATCAGCCTGCTGTTTTTCTCGCCTTCTCATTACCCTTGGCTGGCAGCACATGCTTCCGGCGGGTGGTATGGCTACCGAATTTGTCCGGCGCAGTCCATTTAATAAACCCAAAATCTCTCGTTTTCGCTCCTGGGAGCCGATACCGCCAGCCCCGTGTGCGTCTCGAATCGCTAGCCTTATGATTTGCGCATCTAATCAATCAGTTCATTCTACGCCAGCGTCGCATCACATGTCATCCAACCCTCACTGTCGAAAAAGCTTACATCCGTCCAACGGCTCCTCGTCAGGAACATATGCAGCCACCAACCCGCCCAGCTGCACTAGCCAGATCGCTTTGCGGATTCCAGAACTCGACTCTTCTCTGCCCCCAACAGTGCCAGCACTTGGCTACTTACTCGTGCTGCAGTGCCAGAGGGCTCGTGTTGGGCACCAGCAGCAATCAAGGGGGAGGCGGGAAAACTGATCCGTACGTACCCGCATGTTTCGCTTTTGTCGAGCGCAGTAATGTGGCTTGTCTCGTAATTTGCATTCCCTGGTCTGGGCCCAGTAAGCGGCTGTCGGCCGGCATGGCAGGCGTAATCCAAGCCCACGGTGCTGAAAATTTTTATCTTGTCCATCTTATCAATCAGCACCATCAAAGCCTGACCGTCCAATCGAGGTCAGCCGTGCCGCACCGACGTCAACTACACAATTCATGACGCCCCTTTTTTTCGTATTCTTTAATTTCGCCATTTTACTTTGCCACCCCATGTGGGTGACTACAACTTGGCCACCAGATTGTTTGTCTTGCGGCAGGCTACACTATCTGCCGGTCTCGTGATCGGATGGCGGCGCATGTCCTTGGCTGTAGGAGAACCCAATTTCAGCCACTTCAGAAACCACAAGGTCCGCTTCCGATGACCCTGTTCGCGGACCGGTTTGCAGCTTCATTTTCTTTTCCTCACTTGGCCACTGCTGAGGCAATTCATCCTTTCTCTTTCGCAAGAAGCCTAGCGCTGCTCAATTGGATGCCCCCTTGCCCACCTTGCGCAGCTTTGTTGGGGAACTCGTACCAGCTGGCTGGGCCATGGTTGCGATTGATTAGATCTTTCTGCACAGGAACGGATCCATGTCATGTACCCTGTCAGGGCCCTTCCCTGGGCAATGCAGTGTTAACAGCCACGGCGTACGGATAGTCAGGTACGCGCTGCGCCGCGTCTGGGGTGCCTAGACAGCCTTAGGAGCGTCCACAATTGATTTGTTCCTTGTTTCCTTTTTGTTCCTGGCGCTGAAACAAGCCCGGCCGCCTACCTTGTCACGCACTTCGCTTGAGAGTCGTGGGTCGATGCCGATTTACCTCACACTGTGTACCGACGTGTCCATATCCATTGCCAAGGATGGCAGCATCATCTCCGTTCTAGTGCCGAGCAAGCTTCGCATTAGGCCACCAGGCATCTGCAATGTACTCATATTGACATTAGCCATCATTGACGGGGCTCCAGTGAATGTTTGCGTCGACTTGGTCAACTGGGTGATGAAAATTGTTGTCATTATAGTCCTTATGGATATTTCAGCAGTGTTTAATTTGCTGATATTGGTTAGTAATTTAGGTATCTCTTGTCTAACAATGCTCTTCCTTTTTTTTTCGTCCGGCTGCTTTCCCTACCTAACGTCTTGGACATGTTACGAATTAAACGATAAACGGCCTTGGCAACACGCTTCGCGTGGAAATGCTTTGAACGATAATCAATAACAACCAGCGAAAATGTACGCAAAACAAACACAAAAGACTGCACAAGTGTAAAATCATGACCAGAGTTGCTAAAAAAAAAAAGAAGTATGCCTGGATCAACACAAAAGTATGCTGCACGAGGCTAAACACGTGCCAAGATAACAGTCTAGGGTAGCCGACCTGAAGCCTGCTAACTAAGCCGATCGCCCAGACCGTCCTCAAAATTCTGCCCACCGGCAGCATGTTATGTTCGCTGTAGAAGACAGAGAAGAGTTAATGCAACCTCTAACACTGTATGTCTTTTACAGTTTCAGCCTCATCTGCCATCGCAGCCTTCGCCGCGGTTACAACCGCATCCGCGACCGCATCAATCATGCCCATACCGTAGTCCGTTGTTAATATCACGGACGAGCAGTTCCAAAATACAAGAGCAAAAAAAGGAGGGAGAACAAACAAATTCAGGGAGTCTGTGGTGACGTGCAATTCAGAAAGCATGCTATCGGCCGGTCCAGCTTCCAACGCCGATTCAGTAACTTAGACCATCCCGCTCTTCGTCATTGCCATTCTCGCATTGGCATGCAATATTTGATCGATCATTGAGGTCTAAACCTTTGGCTGCTTCAGATCATTGTGGCAGTAACCCGTCTGGCCCCTCACGTTCCGTGCCAGGGAGGCCGAGAAGCTACCAGCGTCGTCCAAAATCCTTTGCAACAGGCACACGCCTATTCGATGGCTAGAACCGCGCCGAAGTGCCAGACACAGTCAAAGTTCAGTTGCAGTTTCGATGTTGTAATATGCTTTCTAGATTGTGGCTTGAACGCCGGTACTACATAAAAGCCATGTACAAGAGATACAGTCCCCCAGATGCCAGAACGCCGCGCGCCTTGTGAAAGAAAGGAGCCATCACAGAAAACCCAAAAACGGAACAGTCATTGCCAAAAATAGATCCAAGCAAGTCAGGATGCCTTCCGGGAGGACGCTGAGCGGTAGCCGACAATGCAGGCGCTAATACAAACGCATCCCGGGCTTGCTTTTGGTGTTGCTTATCTTTTTCTCTCGACATATCTTTTTAGTTCTTGACACGGGTATATTCACCGGCAACTAGACAATGGTCACGCTCGAAGGGTTCTGTTGCAGTGTTAGCAAGATTTGGCCAGTGGCTGATGCGATCGAGTTCAACATACCAAGAGTGAGCTGGAACTTAGGCTTGATGGCCTCTGCGCGCATCTTCTGGACCTCGCTGGCGAAAACCTCAGCAGCGGGGGCAGTAGAATCGATACAGTTGGCCTTGATGGAGATGAGGACACCGCCACCAACCTTGAGGAACCAGTTGGCGTTCATGGCAACGATACGGGCCTGGTCAGGCTGGGCAACATCGGCGAAGATGACATCGACCATGGGGACGATCATACGGTAGCGAGCGGGCTGACGGGCATCCTCGACAATGGGAACGACGTTGGGGCGCTTGGAGGCCATGGCAATGAGATCACGACCAGAGCGGGAAGAGAACTCGACGGCGTAGACATATCCGGTAGGGCCAACGAGATCGGCGACGTGGGACACCGAGGTACCAGAGGCACCACCGATGTAGAGGACGCGAGAGCCGGGCTTCATGTAGATGTCGTCGGCACCGCCAGCAATGGCAGCGCACAGCTTGCTGCGGAAGGGGTTCCACATGCGGTACTCAACCTTGGTGGTTGTGGTGGTACCGTCGTCATTCTGAACAGACTCGTCGACCGAGATGCGCTTCTCGCCATAGACAGACTCGCCGGGGGTCAGGTTGCGGGTAGCGATACCGTCCTCCTTGCCGCCACGGACGACAAAGACACCGGCGTGACGATGAGGCTCCTAGAAGCATAGTGTGTTAGCAAAGCTGGTTGGCCATACCTGCGCCAGCATCTCGCGATAGCCTCACGCGGCCATCTCGAAACGAACGAGGAAACTTACAATGATGACCTTGGAACCACCCTTTTGGCCGCCAGCACCACCGCGGGCACCACCACGACCGCCGCGACCACCGCGACCGGGAGGGCCACCGCGGCCGCGATCACCGAAGCCTCCGCGACCACCACCACGGCCACCACCTGTTTGCGATCAGTCAGTTCATGGACATTGAGGACATCAAGAGGCCGTCACGGCATACCTCGACCACCACCGAAACCACCACGGCCACCGGGAGCACCGCCGCGGCCACCACCACCGAAACCTCCACGGCCACCGCCGCCGAAGCCTCCACGAGCACCGCCGCGACCACCGCCGCGAGGACCACCACGGCTAACAAAAGGAGCCATCGTATGGGATTTTTCTGAAGTGTAGATGCGTTGAAGACTTGAGGAGGAATTGAGAACGGAGAAAACAACAGAACGCTGCTTTCGAAAGTCTGGTCAACAGGAAACAAGCCGAAATATGTTTCTGGCAGGTGTAGACCAAGTGTAGACTTGTCCTTGTTGAGCTTTGCCGTAGGCAGGTTGTTCAACTTTTTTTTTAAACGCTTGGGGACTGGGAAAGAAATTTTTGAAGCTTTGGACTGCCAGAAAGCTCAAAGGCCCCGCCTATTACCAATATCGGTTAGCGCAGTCGAGACTTTTGTCGGCCTCAGGAAATACTATCTTCCGATGGGAAATCAACTTTTGCACGAATTTGCATCACGTGGCTTTTCTGTGCTTTGCAGATCAGGTGACTTGCTGCTCGCAAAGCATGAGCAGAATTCAACAAATATATGCAGAAAAAATGATTCAAAAATTGTAAAATAATCAAAACCATTTGTAAGGACTAGGTCGGCGACAAACTCCTATTCGTCTCTTATAACAAGATTCAGGTGGCATTTTGCTGCCATCAACGCCTCTTGCACTGCGTGCTGGGCTCTTTTGCGCCGAAGGGCAGCAAAACCCTAAAGGCTCCCCAAAGCAGTAAGCGAGCTTTCTAGCCCGCCCCGACACCCTTAGGGCAAAAGTTCAGAAATTGTCAACTTCGAGCGCAGCGAACCCACGGTAGTCGAACCAAGTCATCACCAACCCCAAAGTCGTCAAGATGGTGAGTGCTATACGCCCTCGTCCCTGGGTCTTCCGCGAGAACATCCACAGCCGAATTGTCTTTTTCGAAATGCAACAAATCGATTCCGAGATTGTCGAAATTATTTCTGGTCGCCGTCATCCCACCTGCAAGCGATATATCGATTTCGAACTGGACTAGTGACGTTGCTCGATGTTCAACCCCCCCGCGATGAGACCAGGAGCAGGAGGAGAATTTGTCGAACAAAGTGTTGTGACGGAAGCTGACCGATTGGTTTTTTTTTGTGTTTAGGTCCGTTACGCTGCGACCGAGATTCTGCCCGCCAAGTCGGCCCGCGCCCGCGGCGCCTACCTCCGTGTCTCTTTCAAGAACACCCGCGAGACTGCCCAGGCCATCAACGGCTGGAAGCTCGACCGTGCTCTCCAGTTCCTCGAGAACGTCAAGAGCCACGACGAGGCTGTTCCCATGCGCCGCTACGCCGGCGGTACCGGCCGCACGGCCCAAGGTACGACCGATCTGCGAAAATTTTCCCGCGATGCGATCTGGCAAGGATTAGAAGTACGAGGACGATGGAAAACATTCACGAGAACCGTTACTGTCGTTTTCTACACGACAACTGCCAGATCCGTCACCGCAAATCCTGATATCGATTGAGACGCGCCTGTACTGACGGACATGTTAAATAGGCAAGGCTTTCGGTGTCACCCGCGCTCGCTGGCCCGTCAAGTCGGCTGAGCACCTCCTCACCCTCCTCAAGAACGCCGAGGCCAACGCCGACGCCAAGGGCCTCGACACCGGTGCCCTCGTCGTCAAGCACATCCAGGTCAACCAGGCTCCCAAGCAGCGCAGACGCACGTACCGTGCTCACGGTCGTGTATGTATACCTCTCACCCCTTCATAAGAAAAAAGGGAGAGACAGCCAGCTAACATTTCCGGGCTATAGATCAACCCCTACATGTCGAACCCTTGCCACATCGAGCTCATTCTCACCGAGGCCGAGGAGGTTGTCCAGAAGTCCGACCAGGTTTCCGGCCGCGATCACCTGAACGCCAGACAGCGTGGTGCCCGCCTCCGCAAGGCTCTCACCGCCGCCTAAATAGCGCGCGTGCGCTGCTGGGCTGACGAAGGAGAGGAAAGCAAACGAAAACAAAAAAAGCTTAAAATGAAACTCTAAAGCGAAAGAATCAATAACACATCTCTTTGCCTGTTCAACGGCTTTCTTCCCCCCGCGTGAAATGGACGACTGCAACAAGCAAGAGTGGTGCGAAAACTTTCTTTTGTCTTTTGGAAACTTTGGAGCCCTTTTTTTCTGTTTTCTTCTCTGCGATTTCCTACCGGAAGGGCGTAACGACAATTTTGTTTTTTAACAGCATTGGGAAAAAAAGCAAACGATAATGAACCGGATCGAGAGGAACACACCTGGGGGATTCTTTTTTGCCTCTATGTACAACTCGATCCGATTTTCCTTGTCATTGGTGTAGGTGTGTTTTTATGGCAAAAAATTGCTGGCTGGGCTTTATGTTGTAGGGGTGCCAGAGCATGGCATTTAAAGGGAAAAACGCATGCATCGATCTAAATAACGGGGTGACTTCGCAAGAGACTGTGTAATCTCCTTGACGAAATCAAAATACCACAACTCTAAAAAAATTACGTCGCCATCCAGTGCGTGATTCCGTGAATGATGTTGGCAAGAGATACAATTTGCTGGCGCTGCAACTATCGACTTGAGCTGAAACGCTGTTACTCTCAAACTCCTTGAATCGCCGTCAATTGAACCTGGCAACAATGACTTATGGGCCTGCACAACTTCCTCATTATCTTCGATCGGTGTTGGCACTTCACTTACACGAACAGCCGTCTCTTGTTCATTTCAGGCTTTACACCAATATCATCTTTTGCCAGTGTGCCGGAGAACCGTCCCGCACCGGGGATCCGACAACCGTCGGCTCTGGCTGCCCGTATTACCTTGACATCATAAACACCCTCCCACCCCATTGACATACAGAATACATCCCTCAGTGGTGTGCTGTCATTTAACATGCCGAAACTTACGGTTCGGCCCACGAGTGTATCCTTGCAGTGCTGCATGACCGGCGTAAACTCCGAATGCGTAGGGAGCATATCCGTGAGTAGCGCGAGCTTAGACACCGGAATCATGGCGTCGATGCGAAAGTTCTCATGGTCAAGACTGACATAGCCGCATGACTTGAACGTGATCGAGTCGAGTTTGTAGGAGCCCTCTTCGTCAGGCAGCTCACGCGCGTCAGGGATGATACGTGCCAGTTCATCGAGCGTATTTAGTCGTGCGTCAGCAATTCTTTCCCTGGCAGTGGCGTCCCCTCTGTTAAGTGCGTCTCGAACCTTGCACGACGGCGAGAAATGCTCAATGAGGCCTGCCCACGACAGCCAGGAGGGCTGCTTTAGGGGAAATCTGTCATGCCAAAACGTGAATGAATTGCTTCCTCCTCCTAATTGGAACAGGCTCGTAGGCAGTGGATCCTCGAGCGTTGATGGCATCACAGACAGTGAGACGCCCTCAAATTCAACTCTTTCGAGAGAAAAGAGAGCGAAATCACGCAAAGACTGAAGCAGCACATGTGGTGCCACCCAACAATTTTTGAGGGATAGGTTCTTCACGTATGGGAGCCGCAGCAGGTCACTGTCGGCGCCGACTCTGGCCATGACGGGTCGGGCCATGTCTTCTGGCGATGCAAAGAACGGAGCGGGTAAGATGTACTGGTTTCGCTGGTGACATCCAGAAGCCAGCTCGCCGCCACAGATCCATTCGAAATGGAAATTCTCGATTTTTGACTCGACACTGATGTAGTCTTTGATGAGTGCATGGACGAGAGGCACAGCATGGAGCGGCGACACAGACATTTCGTCAACGCATCCGGGAGAAGGCACGTAAACACGACGCCAATCCGCAACCACACCCAGAGAAAGGTTTTTCAGGGTCGGGAAAGACTTCCAGAAATCAGGACGGCTCAGTATATGCAAATGAGAGCTGGGAATCTTGGCGACATTGAATGTCGTGAGATGTTGAAAACATCCCTCGCCAGAGCAGTCAACTGTTGACAGTATGAAGGACTGCGTCATAGCGCGATGTGCCCATTCAAGTTCAAGAAGCATTTCCTTCTGTGGAAGGGTTAATGCCGACGGTGCCAGAGCATAATCAGAAACCCTTTTCTGCCTCTTATTGACCGCTGAGGCTGGCGGATGAAAGATTGGCCGGAAGACAGGGAGCAAGTCCCAGAGTTCATCTGGCTCCGTCTCCTTTGGTGGTTCGGGTTCATGGCTTTCATCAAAGTCGATATCGGATACTGCGGATAGGTTTTCTGACACTAAAAGCAGGTTCAATGCCGCTTGCATCTGCTCCTCTTTAAATTCAGCATTTTGCAGCATCGCCTGAAGCACACCTGTCTTCCAATCGTGGGCCGTTGCGCCTGTTGCTCTAGGCACAGGACTAGAGGCTGGCAGGGTTTCGCCGACGGTGATCACAGGCAATGGTGTTATCTTGCGCTTTTCCTTCTGCCGCCTCCAATCAGGGTCTTGAAAGACACGATGACGAATCGTGTTGTGTCTAGCCTGGACCATTGGTCCGGATAGAAAGCCCAAGCCTACATCCGAACATAGACCAAGCGTCGTAACGTGGCTTAGGCACCGCAGCGCTTTTTTCATTTCTCTGAACTCGTCTGCATCGTTTTCCATGTTGCTGACATCTTGGTACCGGCTGTAACGTGCATGCGGCCATCGATATAACCCCCAAAATGTGCGTATGACATCCTGCTTCGGTTTGAGAGGAGGATACTCTAGGGCCCCTTCGTCAAGCTCCAGAGAAAGCGCGAACCGACGGATGAGGTGACCAAACTCGCCAAATACTCGCCCACCTTTAGAAAGCATGGTTGTTGACATGTTTTTGATCGCTCGTCCGCCATCAGTAGCCGAAGAATCGAAGAATTGGGAGCGAAACGGTATGACCACTTCCATGAAGTAGTGTGTCGATACTTTAGCCTCGCATTCCCGATTGACGAGTCGTAGGTGCTTCACATCCTGCCTTGAAAGTCGCGCAATGACCATGCCAAACATCTCAACTGGGAGATCGGATAAACTAGGGCCATGCGAGGCGATATCGTAGAATGTGGTTTCGGTCGAATTGGTTTCGGTAGAATATTCCGTGCCAGGGCTCTGGCCCTCGGATTCCTCGACATCGCCTTGTGGCAGGCCAGAATCATCATCGCCCTCAGTATCCGACAGCCACCCCACGGCTAGGGCAAAAGACCGAAAGTACTCGGATAAATTCATGGCAAAAGGGTCAGGACAATAATATGCCGATAGGGGAATAGCTAAGCGCCGAGCAATAAGCTATTGCTGACCACTTGCATGCACTCGTGGAGACTGGGCTCTGTCTGCAGCAGGCCAGTCGAATTAGGCACCGCTGAGGGTGCCAAAGCTTTCAGTAGTCGGCCGTTTTTGGATACTTGAAAAGGCAACACAGACTCAGCCCGTGGTGGTGGTTACTCAAGATATCAGTAGGGCCAACCAAACAAGATGTCACTGTCCAACGACAGCGATCAAGGATGCGGGGCAATCGAGCTGGTGAGCTGGTGAGCTGCAGCAGATGACTGATCCAGTGTACTTGAGTGAGCAAATAAATATATTAAGAACGTAAAGAATTCAAGCTGAGATAGGGCATACACAAGCAAGCGATTAAAAGTAAGAAGGTCAGTCGAGGAATACTTTTCTAGCAGGCGCTTGCTTTAAGGTGGCGGCACGTGCACCTAGAATGAGATCTAGGCTTGGAAGTAGTGGGGGTGCAGCCAGCAACACGTAGGAAGAACCTGGAAGCGAGAAGGGCTGCTTGTAGTTGCATTGTGGTTGAGTCGCATCGATAAAATGCCTGTAGAAGTTACAAGTACTTTGCTGTTTATTTTTGCTTACTGATGAATCACTGCTTCGGATGACGAACAGGACAAATAAGTCGAAATCTTGTCAATAAGTGGACTACAAACGGTTTAAAGACGGATAGTGAAATAAATAAACATGAAAAAAGCCACCACACGAAGATACCCTCGAATCTGACAAATTAGACGCTCATTTGGACCAGAACCAGTATCTAATGAAGCTGGGGTTAGCGAACGTTCAACAGGACATTACTGGAGACTGCTTACTCTGCAGAGTACTCGACCTGGAAAGGGCCGTCGAGGTCCTTACACGTTTCCGGAGGGCTACCGCCCGCAGTTGATACACGAAAGACCTCGCTCAGGCCATTCGTGGCGTCTTTGGTGGCAAGAAGTCTCAGCCAAGCGACAGCAGCCTCACCCTTTTGGCCGACTGCTGCGCCGGGCGGAGCACTCAAGCTGGTGTTCTTGGCGCCTGGCAGTTGTCCCTCACTTCCGAGATCAAAGAACGGAACACCTGCGGCTGTGAAGTAATGGTGACCTGATACGGGCAGCATCGCAGGGCCGAGGCGGTTAGCGGCGTCGAGGTTGAAGTGGACAGCCATGCCGGGAACTTTGGTCGTCACATCCGGGTACATGGCAGCCATGCAAGTGACGTTGAAGAGCGTGGCGACAGCACCGACGGCCTTGGGCTTGGAGTCTGCACTGCCGTCGCAGGTGTAGTTTTGTGTTCCACGACCGACAGCGACGTGGCGCAGCTTGGAGCCAGAAGCGGGAGGAGGCATGCCGGGTACTGTGACGAGTCAGATGGGTGTACATTGGCACATGTTCACACGAAAGGGAAAATAGAAATGGAACTCACACGTGGGCATTACAGCCTTTGATAGATCGCATCTGGGGGGACCGCTAAGGGCTTTGACGGTTGACACCTTGGCGGCAACAAGATTGAAGTACTGGGAGACTGCATTGAGAGCACCAAGAGGATCACCCAGCTCGTTGACCTGAAAGTCTGGCCATGTTGGTGCAGCGGAGGCGGCCGCAACCAGCGAAGAGGCGACGAAGATGGAAAAACGCATTGTGTTGGCTTTCAAGGATCCTGTTCCAGCGGGCAACCTTGGGTGTGGCGTGGCGAAGACGTGTACTTTGGATAGGAAAAGCGCGCGAGAATGGGCGGATTGGATCGAACAGACGTAAAAAGAAGTTGAAGATTGATACCGTGAAGCAGAAGATTACCACAGAGATAACAAACAAACCCTAGGAAATAAGGAAACAGACAAAGAAAAGAAAAAGAGAAAAAGGCCTGGTAGCCCAAACACAGGATGTGTAAGTTGCGTCTCTTTGAGATGTACAAGTCCAGACTTCTAGAAAAAAGGGAAAATCGAAATGGGAAAAGGAGAGACATTTGTAAATACATATACCCATGCTTTGCCATGCACAAACCGCAACCCACAAACATTGCCACGCCAGTTTCCATGCTGCAGAGCCGCAACCGCCCTGTGTCCAGCCCACCCATCGTGGCCCTTCCAGTCGGGGTGGACGAAGTGCTACAGCAAGCCAGCGATTGGCCAGGCCCAGGCGTACAGAGGGACGAACGGGCGTGAAGACGCCCGTCCACAAAAAGTCGGAGACACTAAAAATAGTAAAGGGAAGAAAAAAAAGAAAAAGATTAAAAGTCGGTCGGGTGTGGGAGGGGCAACAGCATGTCGCGTGGATGGGCTGACCAGCCAGCCAGCCAGCCAGCCATAGAAAACCTCGGGGCGGCGGGACAAGGAACTGCAGGCAAGATTGTGCTTGGGCGAGTTGCTAAATTCAGCAAGTCTCCATGGCGGGGGAGCTGCAGAGCTACAGGGGTCCACCAAGTCCCCGCCCAACGGACGGGCGGCTAGAAGCGTGGCAGCTGATCCAATCGCTGGCCAAGGTCCATTGTTAGCGTCCCGCCGCGACCAGCCCCCCTGTGCGGGAGCTGATTATTGGCCGCCCGTCACGGGTGCAAAGGGCGCGTACAGACAGGCGGCAGGGCATGAATTAGCATTGAAATTCCGATTGCACAGGAAGGAGGCATCTGAACTCTAATGTAGAAGACCGGAATGACGATGCTGCTGAGCCCAAAGCTACTGACATGGCCTCTGCTTACCCCATGGGAATTGAGTCAACATGCGTTCAGCTTTGAAGGGGACGCAGGGGAAGTGCATCTGCATCTGCATCTGCATGCCAATTGGAAAATTAAAATTAAAATTGCACAATAGATAGAGATCCGGAATAGATTAAACTCCAATAGAATGCAGACTCGTGGCAAAGACGGCATGTTACCTTGTCTGTCGTGCAGCAAGCCACTGACGGTTCTTGGGCGGCTACCCGTACCTGCCTGGGTCTAAATCGCAACACCTCCTCGGGCTCGCAATCCTGCATCCTGATTACAGATGCGCTGGCTACGGGCCAAGCCCAATGTCGGCACATGCAATCAACTACCGTTGCGTGCCCCTCTTCTGACCATCCTGGCCTTAGATCCGCCCTCCATCATCATTGATTGGTCCCGGGTGACGGCCGTCTGAAACTGGCCCAGGTCTCGGTTGCACGGCACCGGGTACTGAGTTGTACATTAGCACGGGAAAAACGCGGTAGGACTTCTTGGATATATTCATAGAGGGGTTCCCGTTCATCTTGCTTTCATGCTGTCCAAGTACGCGCCGCCAAGGAAGCTGGCTGAATCTTACGGTATCCCCCAAGCCTGCCCAATCGTAGCTGACGACAAGACACAAACACCAAGTTATTATTGTACACTTTGCAGCTTCCTCCGACTCGGCGTCATTAGCTACCCGCGAAGCCATCTTCCTTCCACTTGCCACCATTTGCTGCACCCTTGGCTGCAGCGCCGCCCGCGGCCGCTGATGTGGCGCCCAAGCTGCCCGCGTGCTTCTCCAGGTCCGACGCACCAAGCCAGTACAGGCACATAAAAACTAGCAGGTGTAGTGCCACGCAATATGCTGCAAACAGGTTCCTGCTGCTGCGCGACGCCAGCACCATTCGTGTAATAGAGTACACGGCCCGCTCGGGCAGGCTCATGCGTTGATAGGCTCGCGCGGATTCCCGTCCGCGGAACGCAGCAAAGGGTGAGATGTTTGACTCGTATGCTGCACGGTATCTATCCATGGCCATGCCCGGAGTCCCGGTGCCTCCAATGGCCACCGTAGATGGGTTTGGATTTTCCCCATAGGCGGTCGCAGAGGAGGATGTTGCGCCTGAGCGATTGTATGTCGAAATGTATCGCGTCTTTTCATACAAATTCAGGTTATCCTTTTGCAGTGCTGCCACCTCTTGCCGTAGCTGCTGTACTGTCTTGTGGCTCTCTGAAACATCCTTCTCCAGTTGTACGTTCTTCTGCTTGAACCGATCTCGCTGGGCTGTTACCATGGGCAAGATACCAGACCCTCCGCCCATTGGTTCTCTTTCACCGCCTCCGCGAGGGTCTAATCCACTGATGATTGACGAGGTTGGTGAAATTCTGCCACCGCGTCGGGTCTGCGCTCGTGTGACATATGTTCCCGCGACCGAAGCTCCAGAAGGGAAGGCATTTGCACCTTCCGCATGCATCTGCTCTAGGTCTCGTTCAAGCTTCTCATTCAGGTTGTGAGATCTCTCAAGATCAGCGTTCGTCTTGGACATTTCTTCTTGCAGATCCTCCAATCTTGTTTGCAAGTCTTGGTGCGAAACTCTGAGTACCGTGAGTTCGTCACCCAGTTTTTTGTTTCGACCTAGGAGCAGCTTCTCCAGTGTGTTGCCGGCCTCAGTCTCACCGTCCTTGACAGTTGGCATATCGTCATCATCGTCGCCTGTAGAGAACTCAATGCTCTTGAGCACCTCTAGTTCCTGTTTCACTTCGTCGTAATCACTCCACTTCTGCACTTTTGATTTGAGCGAGTCTTTCTCCTCCTTCAGTAGATTCAGCTCCCGCTCCGTGGATCGGACCTTGGTATCCAGATCTCTCTTGAGACTTTCTTTCTCTAATCTTGTGCTGTCGAGCTTTCGTATGAGGGAAGAGTTCTCGGATCGCATTCTCATATAGTCGGGGTCGTCCTCCAAAGATGCCTTGGGTTGGGAAGAAGCACTGGACTTCGCTTCAGCCAGTTCCAGACGCATTTGCTCGTTCCGAGACTCGACATCTGCCAGTCGTGCACTCGTACGTTCCAAGTCGGAATGCAGCATGTCCAGCTCCGCTCTGGAGGCCTGGCTGCGCATTCCCTCTTGGTCGTCGCCGGCTTTTCCAAGGCGCTGGTTCGTCTCATAAGTAGCTTTTAGCTCATTCAGAAGTCTCTCCTGGCTCTCCACTTTCTCTTCCAGACTCTTTTCTCTTGCCTCCCAGTTGTCTTTGCGCTCGCCCAGCACAGCGTTCCAGGACAATTCAACATCCTTGACTTTTGTGTCTAGGTTGCCCTCTAAGTCTTTACGCGCTGCGAGCTCAGATTGTAGCTTCGTCTCGGTCTCTTCAAGCTGTGCGGTAAGTTTGGCAACATTTTCTTGGAGGTGCTTGTTTTCGTCTCTGAGTTTCGGCGCCGTGTCTTCCGACACTAGCATAGCATCTACGGAGGCTTCGAGCAGCGGGTACGGGTCGGGCGCCTCGGATATTGACGAGTAGGCTTGTAGAAAAGCCGAGTTGACAGCCTTTGAGTGATTCGTCAAGAGATCGATGAACGTTTGGTAGGCTAAGGAAAGTTAGCTGATTCTGACGAATACATGATGCGTTTGCGGCTACCTTTCAGCAATCCTTTAATCTCCGTAAGTTTTGTGGCATCGTCAAGTTTTCGGAAATCTTTTGTTTTCTGCGCCAGGTCCTTGCGCTGCACCGTAGAATCACGTTGATATGTGACGATATCTGAGGCCGTAGTATCGAGATTTGATGTGAGGGTTGTAAGGTCGACCGCTGAGTCGTGTCAATATGTGTTACTAGTCACAATATCAATTGCACAAATACTAACTTCTCCATGCAGAAATGGCATGCTGGAACTTGTTCCCAGCGTCTCCAGTGGCCGCCGAGTCTGCCACCACAGCTGCACTGGCAGCTCCGTCTGTCGTTGTTGCCATGCTGGATATTCCGCGGCACTAGCGGTGCAAAGTCAATGCATCCACGATAATCGATCGGAAGGTAATATTTAGACGGCAATAAAGCATCAGCGCGCTTTGGGCGGCAGAAAAATGACAAGGTGAAATACCGTGGCAAGGTCAAAGAGAGAGCGGGAGCTCCAGAGTCGAGACACGTTGGTCGCGCCACAAGGGGCTGACGTCTCTGCGCCCCACTTCAGCCTTCTTGAGCTTCAAGCGCAAGTGGCACAACGTCACTCTTGATCGACAAACACCGCACGACTCTCTCGTCAAGCGGGCATATTTGCGTGAGGCGGCGTATGCGAAGCCCTCAAATGAATGACGCGAAAAGTATACAACAATGACGCAGCAGGGCGGCAGCCAGCGAGACCTGCCGGGCGCTGAGAATGGACCGTACTTGTTGCAACCGCTGCTAGAAGACGTACCCCTCTCCGAAGATGGCTCCAAGAGCGACATCAAAATCAATTGCGTAGAGTACTACGGTAAGGAATCGCAGCAATCGCTATATATCCTTCGCTAACGGATACCGCAGATGGAAATCTTTATGTCGGCACGTCGGCCTCCGAGCTGTTACACTTTGTCCGAATTCCACCCGATCCTACCGATAAAAATGGCAAGCCGATGTTTATTTCAGCATCAAGACTCGCGCCTACATTCTCTGAGGCGAATGGAGGACTACGGCCCGGAGTGCAGCAGATCTTGCTGCTGCCACGAGCGGGCAAGGCTTGCATTCTCTGCAACTCGACCGTAACATTTTACTCGCTGCCTGAGCTTACGCCAATTTTCGAGTCAACGCAAGTGAAAAACTGCAGTTGGATAGGCGGTGTTGATTTGAACGAACCGATAATAAATGAGGACTCGAGAAGCGAAACAGACACAGTGACAATGTTAATGTCGCTGAAGAAGAAGATCCAAGTGGTTCGCATTGGCGAGAATCCTCGGCCTCTAAAAGTGCGTGTAGATTTGGTGATGCGCCAGAAATTGATCAACTGATTAATGCTTTCGCAGAATATAGACTTCGCTGCCAGCAGCCTATCCGTTCGCCGAGATACAATCGCCTGTGTTGCAGATACGAAAGTATACGCTCTTCTCGACGTCGACAAGCAGCTGAAGATCCCCTTGATGAACATATCGTCTTTGGAGCCCCCGTCTTCACCCGAACTAGTATCTCAGCCGGGGAATGTATCTACAGATGCGAGTGGAATATCTAGGAGCGCGTCAACTTCGCAGCCTGGACGGCAACCTGTTCCTCAGAGTCACACTAGGAGCTCCAGCCTCGGAGGGGCCATTCTCGGCAATCTAGGCCGCCAACAGGATCAAGGAGGTGTTACATCACGAACTTTTTCATCGCCAGATCAACCTGGCACGCCACAGTCAGGGCCAATTACCGACAAGGCTCTGCCTGAAGTTCCCTCGGACCCGCAAGCCCGCCAATCATCCGACATGTCGCGGCCTGCAGCACTGCGGCCTCATATTGCCTCACCTGCGCCAGAAGAATTTCTGATAGTGACGGGTACCAGCCCTGAAGAGGTCGGAATCGGCATGTTTATCAATCTAGACGGCGATATAACTCGGCCGACAATATCATTCGAAAAGTATCCCGAACAAGTTGTTGTAGATGGTGGAAGCGCGAACTTGGCATCATCAAGAAACGGGTTGGCTGAAGATGATGACGGTTATGTTCTTGCTTCCCTGGACGTGGAGACCCGAAATGGTCCGAGATTTGGCATCGAAATCCAGCGAGTGGACGCCGGGAATGATGCTCACCCTGAGAAGCAATGGCTCTTTGCTAATAGCCTGGAGCCTAATGGCCCGTATGGAATCCGATCGCTGATTGGGAGTGACGAGACGCAATTTGAAGAGATTGTGGACAAACTCAGTGAAAAGCGTTTTTCATCGTTTCCCAGTCCAATAAGCGCATCTGTGGCATCCTTGAAGAGCCTTGATTCCCGCACTGCTAGCTCTATGGAGCGCCTGTCCAGGGAGCAAGAGCTATTCGAAAGGAGTTTCGACTCCCAAGACGACGACTCTCTACCTGATGGATGGGAGACCATTCGTGTATCCGAAGGCGAGGAGTTCACCCGCAGACTGGCAAAAGTATCTACCAAATTGGTAACCTGGTCTAGCGACAAAATCTGGTGGACAGTTCGGAACCCCCTTATTCTACAGCTGGAAAATACTCTTGGCGCTTCTAGCGACAGTCAATTGCTGCCCGACAAACTAAACAAAGATGACGTTTTCGGTACAATAGCACGCATTCGCAGCCGGGAGGTGAAGACGGAACTCGAATTCATGACTTTTCGATATATGCAGCAAAAAGCAGGCGTTTTGCTGCTGAGCGCTCTGCTCCTCGCTCCACCGCACAAAGAACTTGCGGACGCAGAGATCAATGCTCTGGAAGAAATACTTACCGATAGTCAACTGGATCCAAGAGTTGTTCTGTCCTTGATTCCGGAAATCAGAAATGAAATCATTGAAGGACGAAATGGAATATGGATATACGGTGGTGTGAAGAAGGTCACAGAGATGATCCTTTGCAGCGATCAGTTTGAGGCTATTGCAAAGAACAGTATCGGGAATCTGGAGTCCAGAACCCTTCATTTCCTGCGCCGTTTCCTTGCCGCCTGGAGGAAAATGAAAGGATTCGGAAGCGTGCCAGATGAGCGAGAAGTGTTCAGGACAGTAGAGGCCGCGCTTCTCCTTGTTCTTCTTGAGTTGGACCGGCGTGCCCCCAAGGCACTTGGAAGGCACAGTCCCGTCAAGATTGAGCTCCACGAGCTTGTTGACAAGGGAGTGGATTGTTTTGATCGTGCTGTCGATATTCTTGAGTCTCACCGCCGTCTCTTCATCCTCAGTCGCTTATACCAAAGCCGTAAAATGTCCGGGGATGTTTTGGCGACATGGAAACGAATTATCGAAGGCGAGCCTGACGATGGACAAGAATTCCAGGACGGCGAGCTACGCATTAAAGACTATCTTGCGAAAATCAGCAACCAATCTTTAGTCAAAGAATACGGCGTTTGGCTGGCCAGACGAAATCCGAAACTCGGCGTCGAAGTGTTCGCCGAAGATAAGTCCAAGGCTGCATTTGAGCCCACCCAAGTGGTTGAGATCTTGAGGGATGAGGCACCTATGGCAGTGAAACACTTTCTCGAGCATCTTACATTCGGTAAAGGTCACACGGCATATATTAACGAACTCGTCTTTTACTATTTAGACGTTGTCATTGACGATCTAAAGTCGTCAGAGGCAAGCCGAGACGCGGTTATGGCAGCATATGCAGCGTACAGGGCACTGCAAGCCCCCAAGCCCACATACCACCACTTCCTGACGGCAAATACGCCAGAAGATAACGAGGTGTGGCAGAGCCGGCTACGGTTGCTCCAGCTCCTGGGTGGAGCGAATGACTATAACACGGCTAGCATTCGACAGCGCATGAACAGTCTCTCCGGGGACCTGCTTGTGCCCGAGACCATCATCCTTGCTGGCAGAGAAAGCCACCATGAGCAAGCCCTACGCCTCCTTGTCCACAAGCTTGGCGACTACGACTCGGCCGTCTCTTACTGTCTGCGCGGCGGAGCCAGTGTCTTTTCTACGCATGGAGGCACATCGCAGCGACGTGGCGACGCAGTACCACCATCCACCAAGGACCAGCAGCGACTGTTCAACGCGGTGCTGCGCGAGTTCCTCGCCATTGAGGATGCCAGCGAGCGCGTGGAGCAGACGGGCGCCCTGCTGGAGCGTTTCGGAGGTTGGTACGACCTGGACGAGGTGCTGCGTCTCATTCCAGACAGCTGGTCCGTGGACGTCGTGGCAGGGTTCCTGGTCGGCGCGCTGCGACGGCTGGTGCGCGAGCGCCACGAGGTCAAGGTGGCGAGCGCGCTGAGCGGTGCTCAGAACCTTCGTGTGAGCTACGACTCGATTACGAATATTGATGAAAAGGGCCCGACAAAGGCTGAAGCGGAACCGCCGTCGGAAGCGACGTGAGCGGATCAGGATTGAAGAATATAGCGAGCGATGTACTTGTAGCACATATCATAGTCGAATTGTGAATAAGGATTCCAAACAGTACTTTTTCGACTTGAAGGGCTATGATGAGAATGTACCGTGACTCTGGTGAGGGAATCACGCCACGCTGGCTCGCCAGCAAGCCGAAAAGCGACGGGCAGCCACGCGAGCCACTGTGGCATATAGCTGAAAAAAAGCCAGACGGGTAAGAAACGCAGCAAGTGCCAAGGAATCTCGGGTCCGCGAGAACCTAGAGAGAGCCGCATACAGAAAATCGGAGCGCACAACGGAGAAATGACACTGGGACAGAACGACTGGGGGGTGGGGGAGACTTGGCTTATACAGAGAGGGGAACGAGCTCATGCGGGTTGAAAGATTAAGGTCGTGAAGAGACTACGGAGTATCGCGATTGGATTGCTCTTTTCTCATGCAGTTCCACCGAGGCCCGTCGTTTGGAAAATATTACTCGCAAGAGAATAAAGAATCGTATCGCTGTTGGCAAGTCGCAAGGCCCAGGGAAAACATGCTACCTCTCCGACAACTTGCGTGAACGTGTCAAGCATTTCAGCTATGACGACATGACGAAAGCCACTCAACATCAGCTGTTTTATCTTTCAGTCGTTTTGTACTCGAAAGCACATGCTGCAGCGTTTTGCCGGCCGAGCGAATTGCTGGCTATTCCCGTTTTGTGCAGTATGCGAGATTGATGGGCGGGCGGAAGATGCCCACACGCCTTCGCCAGTCCGTCACATCATCGGCACTCGTCGCTTTTCTGCAAAATGGAGACTCCGAGTTGGAATGTCTCTCTTTTCGTTTTCAGCTGAGGCGTTCGGCATTTGGGTGTAGTTGTGGCTTTTTCGTCCTCGAGGATACAAAAGGGGTATTCACCAAAATGGGTATAAGATGGGCCGCTTCCCTCCTCTAGGAGCATTGACCTAAGATTTGTTCTCCATGGTGCAGAGACAAGCCCGAAAGGAGCAATAGGCATGGGCCGGCGCGGCAAAGACGCGATATGGCAGCCGCCGTTCAAAATCGATGTGTCCGACGCTGACGGATCACAAAAGACCGATCGATTCATCATTTGCCCACCGTCGTCTGCGTGGCTGGAGAAGTTACGGCAATCACAATGAACGGAAATTTTTATAGGTCGGAGGGCTTTGCTTCAGAGATGAGTATATTAAGCAGCAAAACAAAATCCAAAAAGGTGAACAGCTAATATATAGAAACCCGGGCCTGGTTTCCCAGCCGAGGCGAGGGATCTGACCCCTTCTAACCAAGATTGTAAAACATGACAAAACAACAAGATGCAAACGCCAACCGTCTGTTCCATCAGAAAACAGCATGCAGAAAAGCTCCGCTTAAAAAATAGCAAACAACAAAGAGCAGGGTATCAATCCATGGCGCTCGCCTTTCCTCCAAGTCGAGTCTCCTTCCTCAGTAAAATTGGAACATCACATGCTCGCATTATAAATATGTTCTCCAGTCTCCTTCCATGTCAATAAAAGCTCGGGTGCGCCTGGTCGCAATGCAGTTGTAAAGCCGAAAACTTGCCGAAATATGGTTTCGGCGAGCCACCCTCGCAAATCGTGTACAGGAGGGCAAGGCACAGCAAGTCATATCATTCCGCGTCTCATCGTCAACATAATTAAGAAGAAGCGGAACTAGTCTCTGTGGTCGAGGGGGCGCTAAGGATCTCTTGCACCCTCTGCATCTCAAGGATCTGCTCCTCTGTAGGGTCATCAGAGATCCAAGGGCCCTTCTCGTCGTCGGTGGCGTTCAGGAAGCCCTCGGCGCGCTTCATGGTCTGCACGTCCAGGTCTGTGACGTATGCCTTGTCATCAGACAGCTTAAGGCGGACCTCACGGTCGGTGGATAGCATCAGATCATCCTTGGCGAGGCGACGCTTACCATCAAAGACGGCCATGATGCGCTTCTTCATGGTCATTTGGCCCTTGTCAAAGCCCCAAGAAGAGGGATAGTCCTTGCGGTTTTTGCGACCACGTGTCTTGGCAATGAGAGGAACGCCGCCGCGCGAATGGGTAATGCCGCGCGACTTGGAAACGCCGTTTGTGAGGGCCATCTTCTTCTTAGGTGAAGCATTGAGGCGATCCTCGCCGTCGTCTTCCATGTCCTCATCGTCCTCATCGTCCTCATTTGGAGTAGCATGGTTCGAAGGGGTTGTGGTGGGCAAGTTGTTCTTCTCCAGAGTCTGGTGAACGCTGCTGTCATTCTCAACCTCAGCCAGGCGCTGGGCGTTGATGGCTTCGGCGGGGTCCTCCTGCTGAACAATACGCAGAACACAATCGTCCAGATGTTCGTAAAAGTCCTGGGCGTTGGAAAATGTCTGCGAGCAGGTACTGCACTTGCCGGTAGCATCGGCAGCATAGCCGGTGAGCTTCTTGCCGGGGTTGACGGCGGTGGGTGCCTTCTTGCGGGAGTTGGGTGGCGTCTGCTCGACACCGTGGACCGTTGTGAGATGGCGCTTGAAAACGTCGGCGCGGTTGAACGACTTTTCGGCGGCCGAGCCGGAGCCAGGGCAGAAGCCACACACCATAGTACCCTTGTAATGAGTCAGGGTGTGGCGGTTCTTGTCGTACTTGCGAGCAAAGCCCTTGATGTGATACTCGCAAGTCTGGATGGGGCATTTCTCAGGGCGTTCAGTTTGGTGGGTGAGCATGTGCGCCTTGAGGTCCTTGAAGACTTTGCCACAGTCGGGGTAGGTGCAGCGCTGACGCTCCTTGGTCTCGTCGCCGGAAGCATATTCGGCAGAGCCAGGCGAGATGAAGCCGCCAGCCATGCTCTGGCGCCGGCCGGCGGGGTCCATGGGAGTGCTGTAGGGGCTGTGAGTAAAGCCGGCTTGGAACGAGCCATTGTGGAGATATGGCGAAGACGAGCTGGTGCGCATCATCGAGGGTTGCGGCGAAGTAGCGAGCGAGGGAGAAGCGGGATATGGGTGGACGGGCTGGTGGAAGCCAGCGTCATATGGCGAGAAAGACATGGGATTCTGCTGTCCAATCTCAGGGTGGATCAGCGAGGGATCTGGAGCCGGGTTCATCTTGTCAGTAAAGCTGCCACAGCAGAGCACCGGAGTGCGATGAATCGATGAAAGAAATCTATGCTCGAATAGAATTGCGTCGCAACGTGTGTGATCAAAGCGAAGGGAAAGAGCGAGGAAGAAAAATGACGGTGCAAGGTGTGGCGCGGAGAGATGTGGACGTGGCTGGAGCTTGCACGGAGGAAGAGGGGCCCGACTATGCGCAACGAACTAGAACGCGTGGTGACGCAGCGGGTACTGGGGCGCTGGACTTATGCACAGACTGGGGGGCAGCCACGGCAATGTCTCGGCGGGACAAATGACCCGAAGCTCCTCTTGGAGGAGGCGATTTGGGTCGGGGGGATGATGTGAGGTAATGAAGAAGATTGGGCGAGGGGGAACAGGGTGATGTAGAGTCAAGTTCGACGTGAGGTTTATGAAGACGAAGGCAGACGGAGGAGTGCCGGAGGGCAGGAAGAGGCTGAGGATTCGCGCTGCAGTCAGAGAGCCGCTGCACCAGCGAACTTTCGGCGACCCAGGATGCCGACAGAGCGCTGTATCAGTACTGATCCGCAGGCCTCCCGGCACCAGCGGCCGGTTGACTGGACTGGTAAATTCCAACGGGCCAGCCAAAGGCAGGTGTGGCACAGGCTGTGCTAGTAGCCAGCTGAACCTGCCGGGGCAAGCGGGGATTTGTGGCTCGGCGATGCACGCTAAGCCCACCTGAGCTTCCCGCACTGCCTTGCAGCAGAGCGGCACACGCACACACACACGGTGACGCTGCCTCGGTACCACATTTGCGCAATAGGCAGGTAGGCAGGCAGGCAGACATGACGCCAAACACGTCTCTTGTGTCTCTCGCTTGAGAGCAATTCCCGGTATCAAACGAGACTAGGGGAGGGAACAGAAACAGAAAGGCGCCAGACGTTGCGCTAACCAAGACAAACACTGGGGGGACAAAAAGCAAACAAAAAAAAAAGGGGAGGGGGGGGGGGGACTCACCAACAAAGGTCTTGGGGTGTGTAAAGTCAAACGTCGACAGATCATCCACGTTGGAGCTCGAGAACGTCGGGTAGTCACCGCCCGTCATGTAGTCGCCCACAATGTTGGGTTGCATGTGTGCCCACTCAGGAACGCCGAGGTGGCCAGTATGCGACTGTGGTGATCCGACGACAGAGGACGGCGCCGACGGCGCCGAGGCCGTTGACAGGCCCGATGACGACAATCTCATGTCGCCGTCGTCGGGGTATGTGCTGGAGGAGGTGCGGCTGTTGAGGACGTAATTTGGGATGCCATTGTCGGTGCCGTACATGGTCTGGTCGAGATTCCCCATGGTCGTCGCGAGAGAACCGTGGTATCCGCTGTAGGCGTCGGCGGTCATGCTCATGTTCATGGGGCTCGATGTGAAGGCAATGTTGTGCGAGTGATCGGAGTATCGTGCCATGTCCTTGTCGTCCTGTTGCAGGAACATGGTAAAGCTTTGCTCAGTCATTCTGTGAGTTGTGAATGTGAGACGAGGCGAGTTCGGTGGCAGCGCGTTGGTATCGGAGTCGCAATCAGGCTCGGGGCCCTGATTTTCTGTGAGCCTCGAAAGAGAACTCTTGTTTGTCGATCTCGCCAGAGACGATGGGAGGAGAGAGAAAGAGCAGACGGCAGGCGCAAGGTTATCGCATCCCACGGCCTGTCTAGTCTAGGACGTCAAAGGGTCGCGATTCTGACGGGCGAAGCCGGAACTGGGTCTAGGAATCCGGAGAAGCTTCTTGGCCAGCAACCAATTCAAGATTGTATAAATCTGGAATGTTGCGGAGAAGGACAGGAGCGAACGTATGCGCAACGGCCGTGTCAACAAGCGTTGATGGCGGGGGGGGGGGGGGGGGGGGGGGACGAAGATTGTAGTGGTGGGAGACGGTAGATTGTGAGTCGAGCAAAGCGTGCCAGCCCAACAAGATCAAGTTTGGTCACTTGAAGAGTTGTATAATGAGGGTATCGAGTAGTGACGAGATTGGAAACCCAAGGGATTGGAGTATGTGAAGAAGGCTGCGGGATGATGCGGGTTGGGGGCTTCGACGTAGATATAGACCCGAAGCCATGCAGGACGGACCATGAGCGGATCTACTCTGTCTGTCTGGGAGGAGGGAGGGGGGGGCGTCAGAAAACGAGATGCTAGTCAGTGACGAGGAACTGTACATTGGGGCACAAAAGAAGCACCAGAAAGAAACGAAATGGTATAACCCAACGCCCTGTAGATAGGGCAGAGAGCAGCGTACACGCCAGCGAGCCAGCCGTGTGGACTTCTCTTGGTCCCCTTTCCGCGTGTACTTGCTGTGAGGGGGGGGTGAGAGTTGGTGTGGATAGCTACTAGACGTCGTGGGCCAGAGACGAGAGCACCCCGGGAAGAGGGGGCGCTTCGCACAAGCCCACGCTAAGAGCAAATCAACCACAACTGGGGGGGAGGGGCGTGTACCGGTTTGTCTAGGACTGGGGTGGTGCGCGGTGGGTGTGGTTGCTGCTGATGGTACGGAGCACTCAGTTTGTACTGGCAAGACTGGGTAGTGACTGTGATGGTGGATGGGTGGGCGTAGTGGATGGACGAGAAAAATAGTTTTGGTGGGTTGCTTGCTGGCTTGCTTGCAACGACCTGTGATGCGACGAGATCTAGTGCTCATGGTGTTGTTTTTTTTTCTTCTTCTTCTTCTCTGAACGAGGCATGGTTTCTGATTCACCTGCACAACTCGGTATACAATCTGGGCAAAAGGCGTAGCCCATGTTAATGCGCCTCCATCAGGCAGTAGTTGGGCGAAACGAGAATTGGCCCTTTCCATCCTCCCACAAGGGAAGAGGGCCAAGGCTTTGGCAGTAACCAGAGGAAGCTAAAAACAAAAACGCCCCGTTCTGCGCCATTGTGGGCGGAAAGGCAACCGATGCGAGAAAGGACACAGGAGGCCTTCTTCTCTTCGGGCTTAGCGAGGCCAGTTTGGTTGTTGTGAGTGAGGCGGCCAGTGGGGAGAGAGGCAAAACGCGCCAAAACAAAACGAGATGGTGTGAAGGCGAACCAGCACTGTGATCTCCAGCGGTGCTAGTACCTGTACGGAGTGTGACAGCGCGCTGGTACCAGTTTCTCGGTGACAATGATGGGACGATGACTCCCACCTCCCAAGGGGACGGGTGACTTTCGCTGGGCTCCCCCCCGACCCCCTGGTCAAGTGCTTGTCTAGCCACTAAAATAAACCGGACTCTTTTCCTGGTACAAACGGGTTGCCCTGTATCCATTGCCATGCCCCTGTCAGTACAGTTACTTTGTACTTAGAGTTGAAGCCAAATGAGTGGAGAGCTCTTCGGGGCAACCTTTTACACTGACTGAGAAGGAAGGCCTGTTAGACGAGACAGACAGCCAGATACCAGTAGATGGCAGGCTGTTCTAGCGACGTTCAGGCCGCCGTCTAGCCTACTCCCCCCCGCTGTCGCCGAGCCTACCAGTGTGCCTTGTCATTGACGGTGTTGCCGGCCGGCAAGGACCTCTACTGAGCAGACGCCGCCCGCCATCTTGATCTCAGTCTATGCGACGACATTGGTGGCACTCTCTGCCAGCGCTCTCACCTCTTCTTTATTACAGGCAGGTGGTTGGTAGGATCAATCGCTGCTGTCTATCCTCTCGACTTACAACAACGTCCCTCAACTGTGACATGCCTCATGCCTTGTGTCTATCAATGTCTCTCGACTGTCGGTAGTTGTACCTGCTGCGGCCGCTCTTGTGGCCTTCTGCCCAAATGTAGTTTTTGAAATGCAAGGGTGCAAGACCACTGACTGACACTTGTCTTTCGTGGTATTGCTTTTTTTTCCCGCTACGCCGCCGCTTGCGCGCACCTGTTGCAGGTACGTACCGTGACGATGGGTGGCCGGCGCCCCGCCCGGCGACCACCAGTCTCCCGGCGATCGATGACCTCTGCGTCACTGCGCTGCAATGCCTATTTCCAGCGGTTCCTGTAGATTCGTTTATTCTCACAATTTGTTGAAATCGCATCCGAGACCAGTACCTTCAGTGCTCGTGGTTCTATTCCAGGTCGTATGGTACATCTCCGATGGACCGGTGTCATTCCATCGTCTGCCGTCCGGTGCATCTTTTGGTGCCTGTAATCCGGGCATCGAATTATCCCGACCGCTGCCTTCTGTCGTGACAGGCCACCAAAAATCATAGAGAGACCAAGCAAAACAGCTGTAATGCGGGCGCGTCCTTCAGTTTGGTGTAAACGAGACGAAACTGGACAAAACAAACGAGGGCTTCCTGCAGTGGCCGAAGAAGTGGCTTTTCAATTCCGCTTTGCGCCAGCACCTTTTATTTGTTTAGCATCCCTCGTCCACTGGTCAAGGGCGGTTTCGTGGCCACCATGCCGACCCTCGGTCAAAAGTGTGCCTTTTGCCCTCCTGCACTGACCGGCCCCCATGGACATGCGCCAGATGGCTCTGAGACATGCGTCTGCCATGCGAGCTGGGCACCCCTCTCCAACCCAGACTCTTTTTTTGGACCGTCTCTCGAATCGGCTTACCTATGGCGGTGCTTGGCATCCCGCTTCCCGATGGGCGCCGGGGTTCGAAGATGGTAGCAAATGTACATGCACAGTCAGGGTATGTATTGCATGTCGCACAAAGGAGCAGCATGACTGGGGATCGGGGGGAGCCAGGACCAAGTCAACGTCATTTAAACCGTGCCAAACACGGTTTGTCGTATATCGGACTTGCTACGCAGTCGGCGAGTGCGGCCTGTAATTTTGGAACTGGGTCAAGCAGTCGCCATTGTTAGTTGTGGTGGACGGACCTTCCCTTGATCTGGGATTCTACGAATATCATCTCCTAAAAAAACAGTCGCTCAAATGAAGAGAAACGTGGAATCTGTAAACGTGAAAGGAATCCGCA
Source organism: Akanthomyces muscarius (assembly GCF_028009165.1). Lineage (NCBI taxonomy): Eukaryota > Fungi > Ascomycota > Sordariomycetes > Hypocreales > Cordycipitaceae > Akanthomyces > Akanthomyces muscarius. The sequence goes on from NC_079242.1 coordinate 4,140,715, forward strand.
GTGCATCTTGTTTCTTGTTGGTAAAAGAAAGCTCATGCAGCCGGAGACGTCCCATTGAGAAATGGACTCACTGACCGTTAACGCTAGCAACGCATGTCGAGGCTTCTCCGCTCAGAACGAAGCTCTCCAAAGCCACTTGGAATAACATTGGTTATTAGTACGGATGCGACCCAAGTAGCTTGACTCCGCTATCTCGCCTTACGCTAAATATGGAGCTCTGCAGATGCAGACAAGCGGCCAGGTCCAAGGGACCGCCGGCGCGTCTCCAAGCCTCCTGGTCGTCGTTCACTTTGTGGCGCACTGCCCACTGCAGCGAATCAAGTGACCGCGACAAGGATGTGGTGAGTTACTGGAGATTTGCTGTGGCAGTTTGCTGGTCGTTGTGTCAGACTGGGCTTTTTTGTAGGGTTGTGCAATCTTCTGTCCTCTCTATGAGGTGATGTGAGGAAAACTTGGTCAATACGAGGCAACACATCTTTATTTCCTTTGACTGCCGATGCTACCCAGTAGTAAGAAACACAAGCAGTACGATGGCCGGAGAAACGTCACTCGGAGCAAATGAGTGTTGAAGCCTCGTCCAATAGCAGCCATCCTTCTGCCGCACCGGCTCCGACGGATGCGCCGCCCTAGACCCCGGCTCACAGTGGTTTCCTGTGCTGTCTCAACATCCCTTTGCTAATCTGTAAAAAATGTTTCGCGAGAGGATTGCCGCATATGGAAACTCATGTGCCCATCACACCAACCAGCCCCCCCCCGCCCAACCCCAAAGCCGTATTTCCACACGGGTTGCAAAGAGAGCGAGAGCTTTCAAGAAAGCATTCGTACCTTGACGCTGTATTGTTCCTGGGCAAGGAACAGGATCGTGTGCCTTGGCATCGGATACCCATGATCCGCGTGTTAGAAATACCTGCTCATTATATATATATATATATATATATGTATTTTGGCAATCTCCCAATCCAAAGCCTGGGCCGACCGTGCTGAGCAGGAAGAGGGCGGTTGGCACAGCTGAGGCTTGCGAGGCGGGATAAGCACTGACTGGACAGCGCCGGGGGGGGAAAACCCTTCGTGCCATGGCGCGCCAGTGAGCCGCTATGCCAAGAGGAGGTCCCAAGTGTAGCACACCACGATAGGGCGACGTGAAGTGCATATTCTTGCTCATCGCACGCGTATATTTCTGTCTTGATAGTTGGCATGTAGAAAATGCGCCGGGCAGTGAAGTTGAGCCCCTCGTCGGCAAAACATTTGTAAATAGACACGGCAAAGTATCTCCGACACACTGGTGCTGTACGAGTACCGCGCATTTGTGTAGTGCAGCATTGCAGACACATCATCGTCTAATCCACACTGTTTCTGACTTTCACGCCCCCCTTTCCGGAGGGCCGCCGACGCAATCCTACGGAACCAGTCCGCCGTGTGTGCCTGTATGTGTGTGTGTGTCATTGGCCAACCGTGATTTGGCACTGTCCAACGCGACGAGGCATAATCCGTAAACTGCTCTCGTCTACGACTACCATTTCTTGGCTGCCATTGAGCAATCAAGCCTCAGGGTCTGGGCGGCGCGGAGCCCTCCCATCCCGCTTCTGTTTCTTCGAACGGGTATTAATTTAACAGTTGGCGGACGATATTGCGGCGCGCCCGTAAGCCGCCCATCTGCCGGGACTTGCAGGCCCCGCGCCGCCGATTCAATGGGCGCGAAAGAAAAAAAAAAGCAGGCCACTCTCAAACGCACCACGTGCGCAATATCAGTGATCAATATTAAATCGTTCCTATTGATTACATATGCAGGCTGCTGTAGAGGCGTGCGCCGCATCGCTCTGCCCGCCAGTCTCGGCCTTGAATGGCGCCCGCCATGTGGCTTTTTCATCCACCGTTTCTCGCCCCCAAGGTTTCTCTTTAGGTCCCAGAAGGGTGGTACCCTGCGTCGTGTGGCTCGATGCTTCGGGGCCTGGGCTCTCTCCTCGTTCTCGCCGGCATGGTCAGGCCCACGCTTTCGAATGGAACACGCCGGCTTTGGGCTTTCGAACATTCTCTGGCTGCAGGTCTGTTTGGTGTGCATACTCGTATGATAATGTTTCCCAGGCTAGCCAGACAGCGAATCATTGATTGTCAGACTGCAACGCTCTTTGAGGGGGGGTAGTGTGATGGGCTAGGCGTGATTCATCCATGATAGGCTAGGCGGCACATGGTGCTTGAACCGGCTGCCCCATGTGCTAGGCGTTCTGGTAGGCTGTATTGCTTCTAGAAAGAATATCCTGTCATCTGGTTCACACAGTGCCGCGAACCAGGTTTTATTTCCACGAATATCGGCCTGCATTATGAGACGTTTTCCACAGCCATAAAATATGCACGTTCGGCTGGAGCGGGACATGATCTGTTTCGTGCACATCGACGAGGCTGCCTGATGACATGCTTGGAATGTGCGAAGCAACGAGATCGATGCGTGACTGAGTGCCGACCATGTCCTTGCCAATACCCCAGACTAGCTATAGGTAGCAGCACACCATATACACGAGTTCACCTGAAGCTACTCATTTTCTATCATCAGCCCACGTCTCTGCCTGCATGTATGATTTCATATTTGGACAGCAACCTTTCCGAGAACCAATATAGGGTTGGTACAAAGCACGAGACGAGGCACTCACCGAGCTCCACCAGTCAAGCTTCAGCCAGCCGACTCAGCACGTAGTTGCTGCCAACTGGCATGTCCCTCTTTTGCCAGATTAGCCAAGCAGTTAGCATATGGAGAAGAAAGCCTAGCCGATTAGCTTTACCCGTCGTCGGCTGTCGGAGGATTCCCTTTTCGTGGCGAAGCAAAATTTTATCCACACCTACAATTTTGGGACAGTGGTACTGGTGAGAGACAGGTGTGGCCGCTCCAAGCTTCGTAGGGCTGAGGCAGTGCAGCGAGTCACGCCAATAGGCAGCAATGGCAGCTGCACAAAGTTCAAGATAGAGCTCGGTACGAGTTACGAAGAGGAAGTGGGAGGGTGGTGCACATTGCACACTGCAGGGGGACATGGGCCGGAAAATTAAACTGCAACGCTTTCGTGCCCACTATGCGTGGATACTGACAGGTGATCGTCATTCGTCTAACAGAGAGACCAGGATGATAATTCTGGGATACGAAATACTGCTATTTTGTCTTTGGCTGCACATTTGTTGGCCAGAAGACGCGGACGCCTTTCTGCAGCGCGAACCAGACACTGGCTTGCTGGGCGAACCACATGCTGTTACCAGTAGAGATGTCAGTTTTAGGCGCACCCCATCGAAAGCCTATGCAGCGCGCTTTTTAGCGTTTACTGCCCATGTGCCCAGAGGGGAAACCAATGCGACAAGTCAGGCAGTGACAGACGCTGAACCAGCCAGCACCTTGACGATTCAATTTGTCGCAGGTTCTGAGAGGGGCCGAGAGCATCGAGCGTTCCCGTACAATTCCAACAAGACAAAGATGATTCGGGCTAGCGGAGGGTGGGTGTAGGCGCAGCAGTCACAGAGGGCGCCGTAGATGTGCATACACCACAGCTTAGCATGCCAAGCTTTCTTGGACCGACAGGCCGGCTACTAGTCTTGTGCAACTGTCGTTTACCCCTTTTGGATTGCTTAGCGGATAGGTGATCGATGAAATAAATTGGGTCGAGTACTACTGGCGGTCTCAATGTCCAGATTCTGAATGGACTGTGGCAGAGAGTTGAGCCTCTCCACAGCGTTAATTGCAGTATTGCTATAAGTACCAGTAGTACTTCTGGGGATTTAATGTTGCACACCAACTCGGGCCAGCCGACAGGCCAGGCAACCTCTAACTGCGAAAAGTAACTAAGAAATATACTTTGTAGTACACAAATGTTGGTCTCTTTTTGACTGTCAGACACCAAAAAGGTTGTTTGGAGCGCTTTTCCCCCACAACCCGCAGCATCCTCGTTTGGGGGATACCGACTTCCAGTAACAGTCTGTGGAATACATGGCCCCCGAGCAACGATCAATTGGACTCTGCTACTGGAAACAAGCAGCACGTCGTACATGAGTAGAAACAGAGACAGGACACGGCACGGCGGCCCCCCACACCAGACTTTACCCCGGTTTCTTCACCGATAGCCCACGGGTAGGCCTCACCGCGAGTCGAGCGCATTGTAGTGGCTTCTTTCGACTGCCAACTTTGGTTTCCTTCTCTCCTCAACCAATTCCTTGCTTTTAGTGGGAGTACGCAGAACGGGCTCACTGACATCCCGTACCCCTGGTCACAATCGGTCGGCCGGCAGGCATCCCGACCAGTCGGCAACTTTGAGCGAGACTGAGGGTGTGCTTGAGTCGTTCGTTAGTGGCAGCATCGTCTCTGCGCCTGTGCACCTTTACATTGGCTAGTCCGTCTCCACGGCGCTAGCAGCCAATTACAGGCCCGGGAAGACTTCTCCGCCCGCTTGAAGACGTTATTCTAGAGGGGACTGTCCGAGAGTGGAGATCGCCTTGCCGTCGGCTGTCGTATTTATCGCATAGAGCTCCCTCGCCTCACTGAGAGACACGAACGAGGATAGCGACGCCTGGGCCATCCTGGGGATCGGTTGGCGGCTTTCCTTTGCTGGTTTTGCTACCCCACCAAATCATCTTGATGTGCCTGCTATGAAACCAACCGAAGAAAGTCGCACCCTCTTACGCTAACTGCTTTGGACGGCGCGCCCAGTATCCGTACACGGGAACAAGAGGGTTCAGAGCGCATGTGCAGGAACTAATTATATCTCTTCTCTCGCAAGGCTACTGGCCGCGACACCCGTGCCCACTGTGACGATGAGTTCCGGCTAAAGACGGCTCCAGACGCCACGCCTATGGCCGCCCAGGACCAGAACTGCGTGGAATAGCCTCAATTTACGTCCGGACACCTGTTAATGCTCACGATGGAGGAAATAAGGGACAGGTACAGCGACAAGAAAATGCCCATTCATCTACTGTAAAAACGGGGTTCGCCGTGGCTTTCTCGGTGGTGGCGCGACTTGTTTGTTGTCGAGACATGGCCATGCATGTCCTGGAACTGAATGATCGGCACCACACCATTACTGGTACAAGCCAAAAAGCAAAACTCGCGCCGTCGCATTCCCCGCCAGCCTGGCACCTGGTAGCCATACTGATACAAAACTGTCTTCTACCAGTCAAAGGGGGGATTGGGGAAATGGCAGGTCGAACCCGGCAGCCTGGATCAAAGGAACAGGGGCAGCGGTTGTTCCCTACCAGTCCCCCCTGTCGAGCTGCGCCGTGCAGACATGCGCCCAAGGGCAGGTCGCTGCTGTCATCGGGATGATCTTGTCGTTTCGCCCCCAATGCACCCCTCCCAGCCTCGCACTAGGCCAGCCTTTCACCCAAGAAGCGACGGCCACTCATCCAGATGAGCTTTCGTCTGCTGGAAATCAATGGGTTACGCAGGCATGCGCCTGTGTACGTGTTTGTACCAGTACTGTTTGCTAGGCATTGCATGGCGCCGGAGATGCATCGCTGGATACCACCACGACGACCAGCATCGGAGCTAGACTGCTCCGAGCTATTGTCAGCCAACCTCACAGTAGGGCTTGGACCCGATGTGACTTCGTCAGAAAACCGCAATACGGTGTGCAGCCCCAAGAGTAGATATCTGGGTCTACAAGGCTTGAGGTGGAAACCGTCCTGTCGGTACTGTTACACGCCAACGTGCCGTTGCACAACAAAGGGAGGAATGATGATTTGAGCGCTGCCAAAGCCGTCAAAGGCTTCTTCTTACCTGGATCATTACCTGGAATTTGGCAAGTCTCACGGTCGAATATGGCTAAGACTAAATATATATGACCACGATGTACAAATTTTGCAAATACCAAATGTCAACAGGTGGGAACTCGTCGCCGACGGACCATTTCGGCGCCGACGATTCTCATAAGGCTACCAAGGCGGGATGATGCTGCACCATATGTTATTGTGAAGAAAAAAAATGATACTGCAGATGGCGTGCGATCTGGTTCCTCCATGGCGCATCGCTATCTGGGGTACAGTACCCAAACAGTACATCGTGAGACGGAGAAATATCCATACGGAGTTTATCGCGTCCAGGACTCACCCACGGGTTATAAAACAACACCATGCTTTTGTGCGTCTTGTAGCGGATAATTCCTGCTTAAAAATAATGAACACATAATACATATTCGATGGCATGTCGCAGCAGTGATCCGGTTGGCCGCTGCGAGGTCGACAGCCCTGCAGGGGCAGCTGAGGGGCGCGCAACGTGTTGAACAACACCAAGCTCAGAAGGGTAGCAAGTTGCAAATAGAAAAAAGGGTGCGGTGATTTCAACACCGTAGCGCCCATATCGTTGCACACCATGACGGTACCATAGATTGCAGTTCCAGCAGAGCAAGAATACTCTATTGGCGTGATTGCCCGCTTGCACATGGCTTGCCAAGCCATTGGATTCGGCGAGATTGCGTCTGTTCGTACCACCTGTGAAAACAGTCAATCACTACAGTTTCACGGTATAGGTGTCATCGTCAAGCGCGACGAACGACTTGAACTCATCCACCATGTTGAGCAAAATATGTAAATACACTGAGATTACTTGCGTGAGACGCTTGCCAGTAACATGGATATGGAGCAAAGGGGTCCCGAAGCTACAGAAACTTGAAGCCTAGCTTATCTCTTGGATGAGAATTGGACCCAAGCGGTGTCGTGGTGCGGGCTAGACAACCGTCTGACCATACGCTCAAGACCCCATCAGTTGCAAGACATTTGCCTGCTGGTCGCAAGGATCCGACGCTGAGGCCTGGATGCTGCAGGGGCGCTAGTCTCGCCTTGTTTCTACACAGCTGGGGAAGAAGACTTGGTCAGGAGGGGTCCCGCCCGCCCGAGAATAAGCTTTGAGATGAGAGACCAGGGCAACAGGGCAACAGGGCAACAGGGCAACCAGAGCGACGAGGCGTTGCAATGCGAGCGTCCGATTGGCTGGCTAGGGCGATTCTAGCACACAATCACAGTCGTCTATCCTGTCCATCCACTGGCGGCGCAAAGACACCGGCGCCGCACCGCTGGGAGGGCCACACTGGCCCAGTCTGACGGTACCCCAGTACAGGACACAACGAAATCACAAGTACGGAAACTGGCGAATAAGACGCCCGCCACGCATGGAGCCAATCGCGGGACCTTGGGGGGCCGCAGAGTCACAGCAAGGCTGCCAGCGCGGTGTCCTTCTCCGCTTACGGTTAGTGCAGATAGATGATGAGGGCAGGGGTGTGTACCATGGACATCCCCGGCGCCATGTGTATAATTAGCATGAAGGTCTGTGGCGCCCTTCCGAAAAATGGGGATTGATACTTTTGTGGTGTGCATGTCTCGGGTCTTGGCCGTGGGCATCGATGTTGGTGAGTAGGCCACAACCCACTGCTGGTGCAACGACGGCAGAGCAACTGCGACTTGCCATTTGCTTGGTGATCTCGTCTGGACCCGTCAAGGCCGCAGATTTCAGTTGACGTCTGCGGATTTTCAAACCGTGAGTGAGATGTCTGATTTCCCAGCATTTCACTGGAGTATTCGCTACTGGGTATTCATTTTACCATCTTACCAAACCACTGCGATTGACGTCAAACTATACTGTATTCGTCCTCGCGCTGGCGGCATAAATTGTCTCTGGATACTCTATATCCCTGCACAACGAAATATGGTTTTGTAAGGACCCCATCATTAGGTGTAATGGCCGCCGCACTAGACAAGGGTAGCGGTGGAGGGAGGGTGTGTATCTTATAAGGGGCATCCACTCACAAGATGCCCGACAGCGAGCTTACTGGGCACCACCGCTGTTGTGAATGGCTGCGGAAGCGGTGGGCAATTATGAACACAGCCCGAGAGTGGTAGAAGTGCTATACCAATTTTGCCTACCACGCTGCGAAAAATCCCACTATGGCTCTCTACGCGTGCCATAAAAAGAGAAGGGGGGGGGGGGGAGGCACACGTATTTAATCGGTACTAGAACCAGAGGGCTACCAGTACTTTGTCAATTTAGGGTAGACATACGGATCGTGCAAGTTGACAGGGGCCCCGGGCGTTGGCGATACTGCACTTGTCCTAATAGGTTAAACGGCTTTGAAGGCCTTGCAGCCTTGGCAGATGCAAACACGGCCACCCAATGCCGCGCGGGACGCCATGTCTCCGTCGAGGCATCTTTGCAGATAGGTGCCTTTCCGCTCCAGTTCCTCCGGGGATGGAAGATGCATGCCGGAGGGAAACAGTTCTGATGGGCAAGTACATCCGGACAATCGTTTAATTATGTACTTCCATGGGTGAACGGCAGTGCCAAATTTGTTCGGTAGGTCGCAGATGCCACACAAAAGAGGGTTCTGACTGAGCACACTATTATGCGGGCGGGAAAACAGTCGAACCACTGCCAAGCACATAACATTAGTATTCCGTAGCTCCCGTCGTTTAACGGCGAGGAAATGCCTTGCGAGCGAAACCCGTCTTTGCCTAGTCTGACCATTTTGCATCATTTTAGAAGCAGTGCCCGAGATGTCGGGTTGTGCAAGGACTACCACACCGTCCACTTATTATTATCTGTCTCAAAGACAAAACTGAGTACCGATCCGCACAACCACGAGGATTCGCTCCTGACCGAGTTACAGTAACTCACATACTTGTTCGGTTCGCCAGGAAAAGCTCGGGCCTCAGAGGAAAGACGCATTGTGTCTAATGAAAGCACCTGAGTGTGATTGCATGATCATGTCTCGCGCCTCCTCATGAGAAATTCGCGTGTGTGTGCGCACACGACGCCCATAATTGGGAGAGAGTTCTCAGTCTGTGTAACCCCTCAGCAGCACAGGGGAGCACAATGCGCTGTCATACCCGGACCTGACCGGGGTACGCACATGCTGGCGGAATGTGGGCAGAGATGTCACTGGCGCATGCTCTTGAATGTATTCTCGATTGTGTTAGGCCAGGATATTGTCCCGCCTGCGCTTTGAAGAAATTACAGGAGCATACCAGTAACAATACATAAAATCTTTTGATTGTGATTGACAGTCGCCAAAAATACGACGGCTCCTCGCTCTCCCATTGTGAATCTTGAGGCAGCTTTCGGCATAGGCTTCCCGACCCCCATAATAATTCCAGATCTCGGCCTTCGGTACATGCAACAGTCCGGGAGCCAGCAGGGCCTTGTCCATATGTCTTGGGTGGCTTTTGGTGATCAATAGGTGATCAAATACTTTGGGTCAATGCCGGCCGCGCGGTTTAATCATTGTCGCCCAATCCTGAAAGCAAAACACCAATTTCGTCACCGGCATTGTATCACATCGTCCGGGGTACTGTAATTTGTGCGCGCTTGAATAATCAAAGCCTGGGCATAACTCGGGTTCTGCCCGGACTCAATTCGCGACCAGCAACGTCTCTACCGGTAATCTGAGGCGCTCCATGTCGGTTACCATTGTTACTTGGCCGTTGGGTCGCTACTTAGTACACACCTGTGCAAGTTCGCAGTCAAACAAAAGATGGTGAAATTTGTATTGACGGATCATGACTTCGACAGCGAACGATGTGCTTGAAGACAATGCCCAGGCACGATATCTGCCAATTTAGTCAACGGCCCTCGAGAAGTAGAAGAGGCCCGCTTTTGGGGGGCAACTATTCTTCTCAGCCGCCCTGGCTCAAGTACAGGCGATGCTTCCATGAGAATTATTAGACTATCGTGACTAGGTATGTTTGCGCGATGAGAGTGGTGGGTAGGGGATCTGATCGTGGCTCTGGCCATCCAGCAGTGCGGGATTGCCAACGGGCGGGTGCCTACAAGATGGGGCTGTATGGAACAGCCTCGCCTCTCTCAGCGGCGCCTCAGCACCAGTCGCTTGGGCAGGAATGGGTGGCTTGCGACAAGAACGGCGCATGAAGGAGAGACCCTGGCGCCGCCACGCTTTTCGATAGCATTTTAAAGAGACGCCAAATAGAAAAAGGAAAACAGGTTCGTGAATCTGTGCTTCGGACACTGTCCGTCGCCGAGGATGAGAGCAATTTGGTGCTGCATTCGTATCCCCATGATATTGTACGCTTCTCCCGTGCTCTGCAATATCGCAGTGCTGAGCTGATCCTGCCGACAGGCCATGATCGCCTCGTCACTGAGTTTCGAGCCTTTCCGACGGATGAGCCAACCGCTGGCTTACGTGGCGTACACCAAGCATTCGCTCCAGACCAATATCTGTATCTTCCCTGGCGGGACGCTCTGCCTTCCCGTTTGCTCTTCTTGATCACTGCTTTTCTGAACTGCAGTGACGCTTGGACCTGGCGGCATGGGGGCCGGTGGCGGCGGTGTTGTTGTCCCAGGTGGGAAAAGTGCGCAAGGCGAGCTGCACAGACGACGCGCCATATTAGGGCTGTCTATGATGCCCGCCCGCCTAAATAGTGGTCAGAAAGTCGTTTGACAGTGGCTCACTTGCCTTTCCGCTTCACGACAGATTGCTAGCACTAAACAAGTGCAGTTGCTCAGTTTGGAACCTCAGCTCTGCGGTATTGGCAGAACCATGTCAGAAGCCGCATCTCACAGAAAGAATAAACAGCGCGATTTATGCACGGCAATGGCTCCTCCAGTTATGCTGCTCGTGGCATCATGCTACTTTCAGTCTAGATGCCGACTAGAACGGTAATTACCAGGGGGTCCCCTGGAGAATCTCATGCCAGAATGGTGGCGCCACGGCTCCAGGCAAAATCGCTTAATAGCGGAAGCCGTTCCGCGGTTTTTTTTAGCGACGGGGTGTACGTCCCACTTTCTCGTAGTTCTCGCGCCCATTCTTCCTGCTTGGAGCGTAGAGCGGTTCCGAAGCGGTGATGGGGCGAGGTTGACTGGCATGTTGACCCCATTGAATTGAGCAGTGATGGACTGACTACCGACTCCACCATACTTTGGGGACAATTGAGATCATGGGACTCGGGAAAATCCCGCTAAACAATACCCACAAGTTAAGCAGTGCGCCTCAGGGTCTTGCAGAAGCTTACAAGTAGTTTCCAGTCGCAGTGCTGCCATGATTCTCTGCACCTATGCAAGGAGTCTTCTGGTACCCGCTAATAATATTCCGGTACTTGCATGTCATCGCCTTACTGCGTAAATGAACCGTGCTCTACGCCATTTGACTTTCACACTGTTGTTGACTCGCTTGGTCAACTTTGGTCCTTTCGACCTTGACTGGTGGTTCATAGAGAGCCGAGCGCCATCATAGGTAAACTCCTGCAAAGAGAATGATGTCTTCGATGCTATCTGAGCCTTCAGTCTTCACCGATAATGGGGTGAGACAATCATCGCCAAGGACTGCTCAGTACTCGTGCGCACCATTTATGTGCCATCGTTGGCGTTGTGTTCTCAGCTCGCCCGCCGAGCATTATTCGCACCATCATCTTCTTCTTCTTTGCCGATGCCGATATAATAAGCCCAACTCTTAACTGATCAAATTTTCGCCTAATAGTTTAAAAATAATCAATCCATGTTTTTCTCGGCTCGCTGCCGGGCGAACGCCAAATCTCTTCGGTTTCATCGTATAAGCCGGTGTGACAGGGGTGTGTCGAACTCAGCCCTACCATGTAGAGCACTGCATATGAGTGCTTAGAAATATTACCTCGGGGAACTTGTTGCATAGATAATGCGAGCTTTCACCGACGATCGGTGCTATTGGTGAGAAATAAGTTGCGACTCAGGCGGCTGTTCGACGTGATCTCGGCCGCACAAAACTACGGATAGAAGGAGTAGCTCCTTTAAGCCTTTGTCAATATACCATCGAGGCTATTCCATCGAGGCTATCGCAGAAACGCTTTTGCTGAATGGATCAGCTTCTCAATTCTCATTTTCGTAGGCTTTTCGAGCGCTAACGGTCAAATCCTCAGCGCTGAGTGATTCTCCATCAGGCTACCGAATCGATGAGTTGTTTCCTTTTTGGCTTGCGCTGAAACATGATCTTTAGCCTGTATTCTGACTGATATAGCTATGTATTTTCTTCTTCTCCAGTGTATAGTTTCATGGAACACCATGAATTTCGCAAGCGGGTGCCCTAGAACACCACTAGCTACACAAAGTACCTCATTGCTTTCGGCTAATACTACGCTGTTGAAAACATCTGCATTTAGCATACCAGGTTAGGAAGTATCTCCGTTGACATGCAGTCGTGGTAATTGCTGTCAACCTCTATAAGCTCCAGGTGCATCAAAGTCGACAATCCCACATATTGCTTCGTCTTCGCTGGCCGCGATTGGTTACATCTTAATGCGAGAACAGCTGGTTCTGGAAAATCCCGCTGATATAATATTATTCATGCTATCGCATTTGTAGCTGAGCATATCTCGGGTTTAAATATTAAGAGTGGCATCTCTCTGCGGCGGCGGTAGTTCAAGTCCATCGCATTGTTCCACTCCTCCGGCGACAACGCAGCACGTCTAATACGATGCGATCCGTTGTTTTCAATGATACCATGCAGTCCAGATAAATTTGCGATCATTGACCTCCAGCTGAGATGTCTGCTGCAATCGCTCTAGTCAGTCGCACGATTGCGACAGTTACAACTGGCACTTCTCGCCTACGCTTTGAGATCTTTAGAATTTAGCTCGAAAATATCTAGGAGCCGCAAAAATTTGCGATTCTCAGAAATCATGAATATGAAAGTGTGTCTTCATGTTTGCTGTCCCTGGTTTTGCGGAGCTACTCTGGGCTCGGATATATACTACACAGCCAGCTCCGTAGCTCCGACGCCGGATGTTTGTGGGGTTAATCGAAACATGTCCGATCGCCAAGAACATTGCGCAAATACTAAATTAAATATGATAGTTTACTGAGTAATCCTATCGGAATTAACGTGGATGCAACTGCAGCCATACTGCCGATTTGCGATTCCGGTAAGCCCGGTTGGCATAAAGGGTAGAGTGCGGTAACATGAACGATCGTGCTGAGTTGGTGATGTCAAGACTTGTTTAGTGTACCAGTAGTCTCCTACTCGCGAGACAGTTAAGTCCGCGCCACGTGAGGACCTACTGGCTCTCAGCTTCTGCGGCGATGAACTATTTAATGAAGCCGTTACGCTGCGACCAAAGGTTCAGTCCACTGCGATGGGCAACAACCAATTCGCACTACAATCACGCGTCAACTCTGGATCCAACACCCTCATCTACACCCTCCTTATTATTTGCAGAAAATGTCGCTCGCAGGGCGAGTTATCATCATTACAGGAGGCTCCAATGGTATTGGAAAGGCCTGTGTTGAACGATTGGGACGAGACGGCGCCAGTGTTGTGGTCAACTACTACAGCGATGAAGCTGGCGCGAATGCGCTTGTTTCTTCTATTGGCGAAGATCGTGCCTTGGCTGTCCAGGCCGATGCCAGCACGATGGACGGAATCACCAAAATTATCGACGAAGCAGTGAAGAAGTTCGGCCACATCGATGTAGTGATGGCAAATGCTGCAATGATGATGATGCGCAATGTCGAGAATACAACTGAAGACGACTTTGACAACATGTTCAAGCTTAATGTCAAAGGGCCGTACTTTCTTGCCCAGGTAATTACCTCCAACAGAGACGCTGGTATTTTCGAAAAGAGGCATTAGCTAATAAATCAACAGAAAGCTGCGCCTCACATCCGCGACGGTGGAAGCATTATTTTCGTTTCTACTGGCATTTGCCACCACTCACTCGTCTTGCCCGACTACCTTCTCTACGCCTCAACAAAGGGGGCAATTGAGCAGATGACACGTGTTATGGCAAAGGGACTGGCTGCAAAGGGCATTACGGTGAATGCTGTCGGCCCAGGTCCCACTGCCACGGAACTGTTCTTCAAGGGGAAAAGTGAAGCCCAGATAAATGCGCTCAAGAAGATGAACCCTTTTGGCCGATTCGGCGAGCCAGCCGAAATTGCCAGCATGGTTGCCTTCTTAGCTGGCCCCGACAGCCGATGGGTCTCGGGACAAACCTACCTGGTAAATGGAGGTACGATGGTGTAAATTCCAAGGTATTTGCTACCATGATATAGAACACATAGAGGATTAAAAGGCGATTGATTCAATCAAGTGACTCACAGTGAACAGTCATCGTGCCACTAGCGTTTCAGTGCATCATTCATCCTCCGCACGCCGCGAAAAAGCGACCAGATTCGTAGGAATAAATTACGTGCAGAGTGGAAGTTGTGCCGAGATTCCTGCGAAAGTCACCGAACAATAAGAAGCTATAGGACAGCTTGACGTTGTACGAAGTGCATGTTCATCTTATCAACTCCGTGGTTCCCGCCACTGTTCCCATTATCACGTGCCGCGGGTGACTAAGTGCGTCATTGGAGCTCCCCAGCTCGGCCTGTGGGCCCCCAGAAAGCCAACCACTAACGTGGCTTTTAGATGGTCGCTGTGTCCTCAGCTGTATTGAAGCAACTCCCCATCGTCTCTCGTCGCGCTTGTCTGGGAGGTTCAAAAATGGGGATATAACAGGATCGCATAGCCTACTTATTGGATATTGACATTGAAAGTCTTGTGCCAATGCCCAAGATGCGTCTGGGATGGTACGCTGGGGTAAGCTATTCACGACTGCGGCTTGCTCTCAAGGGGCGCCATCAAGTGGCATGACCGTTAACATATCCTCCTTAGGCGTCGACGGCCCTTGCTGGTGCTGTTGTCTTCTCGGCTTTTCAGCAGAGGGCCAACTTTTACTCGGCAATGGTCTATCTGTCGCAGAGCAATTTCTGCTTGCTCGTGAGTCAAGTCGAGGTATCGCCTGCCCAGCACTGATGGTCTAACACAACTCTGATGCCAGATATTGATCAACTTTACACTACTTATATACGGAACATTTGTCTACGGTCTTTCTCAGCTGTGCTGGGGAACCCTACGAACCGCCGAAGTCGAACAACTGACCGAGCGAGCCTGGTTCGCTATCACCGAAACATGCTTAGCCATGACTATATTCCGCGATGAGCTCGGGGCTTGGTTCCTTGTGATGTTCACAGCTCTCGTAACGGGCAAGGTTTGGGGCTGGATAGGGGATGGTCGAGTCGAGTTTCTAGAACAGCAACCGCCGGCGAACCCCCGCCTGTTCCATACCCGCCTGACCATCTCGCTTCTCATGAGCTTTGTCTATGACGTTTGGATCCTTCGATACTGCATCAATACTGTCATTCAAGAGGCTCGAGCTGACATGATGGTTATGTTTCTCTTTGAGTTTGCCGTCCTCGCAACAACATCCGGGAGATCCGGGGTACGATACATACTCTCCATTATTGAGCAAAAGATGATCCAGACACAGACGCAAGCACGTCTTCTGGAGCGCAAACAAGAAGTTAGGGAACAGCGAGACGCAATCATACGGCAGCGAGAGGAAGCTGCTGCTAACGGCCAATCTGCCGAGAACGAAGAGCCTCTGCCTAACCCAGACGACATTGACGAGATGGATATAGAAGTGCCTGGCTGGGCCACAAAAGGCGAATGGGTACTTTGGCTGGATCTCTTAACAGGTAAGCCACCAGTAATCGCATTCTCTGCCAGCTTATCGCTAATTGGTACAATCTAGACACCGTGAAACTCGTTCTTTACGTTACCTTCTTCGTCTTGTTGACTATATTCTACACGTTCCCGATCCACATTATGCGGGACTTGCTCATGACAGCCAGAGACTTCCTCAAGCGCCTCAACTCGGTCTTGCGTTACCGCCGCGCGATCCAGGAAATGAACAGATACCCAGATGCTACGCAAGAGGAGCTGGATCAGGAAAACACTTGCATCATCTGCCGAGAAGACATGCGGGTCTGGGATCTAAATGCCAACCCGGGGGCTCTGGATCGTATTCGACCCAAAAAGCTGCCCTGTGGCCATATACTCCATCTTGGCTGTCTCAAAAGCTGGCTTGAGAGGCAGCAAGTCTGCCCAACATGCAGAAGTCCCGTTACTCCAGATCGAGTGCCACCCACGACCAACCGAAATGCGAACCTGGCTCCTGCGGCTCCACAAATCCCCAATCATGGGCTGGCAGCTGCTCAAGTGGGAATTGCCCAGGAGCCCCGATTTGGCAGGTTTGCATTACAACAGGCACTACCTGATGCTGCGGCTCAGGCTGGCCTGAATGTGGACGGACTTCGCAGACAAGTCAATGCCGCTGTGCCGGCTCCTCAGCGCCCCAACGCACCAAATGTGCGACCTATGGAAGAGTTCCACGAAATGATCAGAGACGAAGAACAGCGTCGTCAGGAAGCAGAAGATAGAGTGCGCCGACGCTGGCGGCGTGTCTTCCCGCAGGATACTTTCGGCGCGCAGCCGCAGAACGACCCGGGCCAATTGCAGCCCCCTCAACAGAGTACAGGACCTCAGCTCGCTTCAGGTCACCAGAACCTGCCTTCTCAGTCCTCCCAATCCGTGCACCCAGCAAACATGCAGGGACAACAGCTGTCCTCTGCAGGACAGCAAAGCCATCACCAGATAGATCCAAACTTCCAAAGAGTTGTCCCAGTCTTGCAGTCAGACTTTACGCGCCAAACTCTGTTGAATCAGAGCTCCGCCTTGAGATCGGACCGGCTTCGGACACTTTCGAATATTTACAGTCAAGCCTCTGTCTTGGTCCGCCAAGAAGTTGAGGCTCTTCGTATCTCCAATGAACAACTGCAGGTTCTCGGGCAGCTTGTCAATGAACTTGAGCGGCTGGAAGCGTCGCACCATGATAATGCCGATAGCCCTCTACCTGGACCCGACGGCCAATCGTTTGACCAGATCCTCAGCCAGCACCCACCCGGATTGCCTCGCAACAGAAGCGTGCCTTCACGAACGGATAGTCCTGTCATGATGAGACACGGGGCTACTTCATACTCGACATCAATCCCTGCCGGTAGTCCCGATCTGCCCGAAGGTGTTGCCATTCCCCCTGGGTGGACATTGATGCCGTTGCAAAGGCTGGACAACCAGCATCAGACTCGTCCTCATAGTACCCAACGATCATCCCGTGCTTCTTCTGCTGGCCCCGCAACGTCTTCGCTGGGTGAGGAGCGCACTGCCCAGCTCCCAGTGCCACAAGCTCCTACCTCGCAACCATCACAACGCACCAACGTCCATGTCTTGGAGCGCATTCCTGGAACAAACAACTTCCGCCTTTCTGGATCCAACGGTGGAGTAGCAAGGTCCGAGCCGACAACGGCGACCGGCGACGTGCCGACCGACGCCCAGCCGGGAGCTGTAATCACACAACAGCAGCTTCTCGATAGATTTTTCAGCCGAGGTCGGGATAGAGAGTCTGGGTCTAGAACGAGGTCCGAGAACCTAACACGCAGCACCACTGCTACATCCAGTGCCAATGCAACAACCGATGAGCAGCTACCTGCTGCTGCTACCGCCTCTCCTTCCAATGCCGGCCCGACTTCTAATATTCCTAACTGGGGCGGGTCTTCGCAACATTTTGGCAGCGTAGTGAGGTCTGAGCCCACAGAAAACGGAACAGGTGCATCGGAGCGGAAGGCTGCCCCTCCCGCAGCTGGTAGCGCCCAATTTACAGAGGATAGCGACCAGAGTAGCAGCGCCGCATCCGATTCGGAAGGTGAAGAAGAGGACGAAGGAGATGACGCAGAACCTGTTGATAGCAGCAAAGCTGCGGGCAAGGCTGTCACCGTGGAAGAGGTATCTGACGAAGAGGATGACTGAAATGGCTAGAATTTGTAATGAGAAACCGGTCATGGCAGCCCCAGGACAGGACGCTGGACCTGCGGGGGCTTTTTTAGGATGAGTACAAAGAGTACATCAGTGTTGACAATCCAATGACTATTCCAGTGATTATGTTTACCTTCCTATCACGAGAAGCATGCATAGGCGGCAATGGAAAAAAAAAGTTTTGTATTAATGATGCTGCGGAGACTGCAGAGTGTGTAATTGTACAAGCTAATTATGTCTCTTCGTCCAGTGATGAGAATAGCCAAGAGTGAACCAAACATGTGAGTGCAAATGCCAAAAACTTGAGGATGCAGCAGCGGTCAACCCAATCATGCTAATGTCTCGTAGTCCAAGAATTCCAAAAGAAAAGTAAGAAGCGAAACAAAGTCAAGCAAGGCAAGGAACAAGGAGGATGAGGATGCAAAAAGGTAATAAGAAAAAGAGCCACAAAGCGGCTCAACCGGACAGGAGCAAACACACGATTACTGAAACAACAAAAGCGCGCGCTAACCATGGGAATCATTATGTACTGAGCTCTGCCGACTCGCAATTTGTATCAGTCTGCTTGGCTGCTGCCACTTAGATGCTGCTGCTCAAGAGCCCGGGCCGGCGTGGTCTCGGCCTTGAGAGGCGTCGGGCTGAGCACGCCGGAATTGCTCGTTGCTGCCGGCGTCGCGGGCCGTTGCGAGAGACGTGACGGTGACTCGTTGAACATGCCGAGAGACTCGCTGTCTGCGCCAGAAAGCCGTCGGAGTAGCTCTTCGGAGTGCTGAGCAGCGAGTTTCTGTAGCTGTGCTGCCGGGTTCTATCGCGATTCGGGTCAGTTTCGTGTTTCCATCGAGAAAATAAGTCATGTCAGCTTTTGCTGCTGGAGTCTGCTTACCCAATCAGATTGTGTAGGCACTCCCTCTGCAGTTGGTACAATCGGTCCGGCAACGTTCGGTCTGGCATCTTCACCGTCATCTCCCCAGAATGATGGCCGGCGGACGGGTGCAGGTGTGACAGGCAGGCTTGGGCGCTCAACCTCGGTAGGAAAGTCTGTGAGCTTGAGGCTTTGGAAGTTGAGCTTCTTCTTGGAAGACGGCTCAGGAGCATCCCCGCCCTTCGAGGCCTGCAGGCTGATTTGGGAACTCTTGCCTCTTCGGTGACCTCTGGTGCGCTCGACATACCGACTGATCTCGGGCACATCGTCCCATGCGTTCACTAGAGTGAACGAGCTCCATACGCTCGGGGAAGGTACAGGATTGGCGGGAGAAGGCTTGGTCGGTACTGAATCAACTTCAGGGGCAGTTTCTTGCATCGTGTCTGCCTCGACTTCCGTCTCTTTACCAAGACGAGTCAGCGGCTCGTCAGGTACAGCAGGGAATGCCCGAGATGCCTGCGGCTGCTGGCCTTCCCAGGGGAATATCGCCTTCGGTGACTGAGACGACGGTGCGGGGCGATGCGTGGGAACCTCATACCACATGTCACGGGGCGGACTCGGGTATCTCGCGGGAGGTACGAATGGCTTGACATCTTGTGACATTGAGTAATGCGTATTCGGGAAGTTCTCCGCTTCTGGCTTCGAATATCTTGGAGGAGGTTGTCTAGAAGCACTTAGCAGAGTTACAGCACCTTGATTCACAGAGTATATCTTACCGCTGAGCATCCCAACTCTGGTCGCGCGAATGGGCTTTCTTTTTCGCCTCCTGCTGTTCTTGGACATTTTCCACCGTGACCCGAGGCACAAAAGGGGCAATTAGGGGCCCGGTCGACTGAGGGGCAGTCACTTGATGATGATCGTGCGTTTGACCCTGTACCCGTGGTGGTGAAGGCTGCTGTTGTTGAGAAACAGGTTGCCCAGCTTTTGTTTCCGGTTGCGTCTGACTTCCGGGGTCTATGGAGTGGGCCAGATCAGGCTTCTAATTAGAGTTAGTCATTTGAGTCGCACTGGTGAAGTCGCATTGCTGAAGTCGCAATATTCATACCTGTGTACGGTAATGGCGATCATAGACTGACCACCACCTGCCCACCATTTCCCCATAGGGCGAGTCTCCGTGTAGCACATGGCGAGCCTCGAACCACGGCTTCTTGGGGCCGATAAAATGCACCATGTTGATGCTCGATTGAAAGTGGCGATATGCTGGTAAGTACTGATAATGCGCCGAAGGTGTGACATTGTAGGTGAAAGACAAGCGGTGGACGGTGTTTTTGAAGTACATGTTTAACAGACCCTGGTCTGCGCCGTCGAAAGAGATACCGCGCTCCGCCATGGCTAGCAGGGCATAGTAGTCTCCAAGATTGGGTGTCAATGCCATTACACCAGTGTTGAAGATGTCTGGCCATCCAATGTCTGGCGCAGCAACGAAAGCGTGCTGAAGTGCAAAGAGCTCCTCCGGGGCGCGGTAGGCGACGACGTCGGCGTCTATATATACAATCTTGGAGAATTGGGTTTGCTTCCAGAGGTTGATTTTTGTGAATGCAGAGTCGAGATCAGGACGGTTCATCAGGTACAGGTTCGCGCGGTGTTCATTGCGGATTCTAGGGACAGGGATGATATGATCGAAAACGGCCTGTAGTTGCGTTATGGAGTCGGCGGAGACACTATCGAGGGTGAAGAAGACGACGAGCTTTCGTGAGGTGCCCGCGTCTCGGAGGGAATGTGCAAGCACTAGCGCGCCTATGAACAAGGGACGGAAAGGTTAGCTGTGGCCTGTCGGGATTGCGAGAGGTGTTGGTTGGTCGGCTGCGACAATGACGTCTGCCACTGACCTGGGAGGTACGAATCCGTCAACAGGAGCTGCGGAGAGCAAACATGTTAGCTTCTGCAGTCATTGGCTCGGAGAAAATGCACACAGGGACATAGAAGACCATACCGTCGCGTATACTTGCTCTCCGTCTGGGAAGGCTGCCATTGTGACGTGGGGGAGACGGAGGAGAGCTGCAAGACGTCAGACAAGCTCTCCAGGTACCACTTTGTTGGTCTGTGTTGAGGCACTCCTACAGATCACAGGTCACAGGTCGCAAAGGCGAGGATTCAACTTTCGGCGTGGTGAATACGGCGAGCCTCGATTCCGGTCCTCCGCTCCGACAATGTCTCGCGCACTGGCTAAAGGTGACGAGCAAGAAGCAAGCAAGGCAAGGCGAGCAACGATGTGGTGCCGGACAACTCGATGTGGAGGTGGAGGTGGAGTGGATAGGTACCTACCAGCGTTCGCAGCTGCGCTGTCAGAGCTAAGGGAAACCTGGCGCTGTTGTGCTGGAGCTGCTACAGAAACCAGTTTAGTGGCTGCATGGCGCTATAGCCATTCTAGGTTACAGTGCGCCTCCAATGGTGCGAGGCCTTTGAGAGGCGCACCGCTCGCTGTTGAATGGACCCCTCAACAGTTCCAAGCCCAATGCTGTTGGTGCTAACAGATTAATCGTATCTCGGTAGATGGATGATGAAGGCATCTCCCCCTCGACGTGTGAGCTTTGCAGTTGGCTTCTCTCATGACATACCGCGCGAGCCCTACCTGTACCCAGGTAAGTAGGTAGGTAGGCTGCGCTGCGCAGTCCTGCTGCATGCAGCCTCCGGCACCGGTACTAATTTCACGCCTGCTGGTGGCCACCAGCTCCTCTATTGGCATGCATGCGCAGCAATCAAGGCTTGCAGCTCACGGGCGCTTTCGCTATAGGAGGCGTTTTAATACATCATCTGAAATTTGCCTTCATTTACTGTGCTATGCAATCATACACATGTGGATTTATTATCCTGTTCTCGCTGTAGTCAGCACCAAGTGGAAACACATCGGCCTATCTATCATGTCGGCAATGACACTCTACTTTGTACAAACAAGGCAGACTTTCTTCACAATTTAGCTTGCGCGATGTCAATCAAGCCTAGACAACGGCATGCATCACTATACACCTTTTTTTTACTCCAAACTAGAACAGAGATCAGCGTCGCCCATCTCGGCATACGGAAACAATTGCTCACAAGTCGAGGAACAGCTTCCACAGGATAGAAAACAGAAGCCCTTGCAGGCCGTTGCACAAGATGCGAGTCGGCAGTCCGCGACCGAAAAGGCCCGATACACCATCGCCCTGGATGACCAATTTTGCTGCTTTGGCTAGTTCCATGTCAGAATACATCTCGGCGGGGTGCGTGCTGCCATTCTTACTGTAGGAAACCTGCGTCTCGTGGACCTGGCGATACGTCTTCACCACCCGCAGCGAGTTCGATACACAATCAGACACCAACGAGGCGGCGAATCCGATAAACGCTAGCCGCAGAAGCCAGAGAAAAAACTGGTCCTTGGGCGGCTCTTTGATGGCTTCGCTCAATGTGTTGTACTGCCGAGATGAAATGCTTGTAAGCGAAATGGCCATTTATATACAATCTGCCCAGCTCCAGTGCAATCATACCGTTGCAAACCATGGGTAATGTCCCACGAATGTAGCCCCTGCAGTAGCAAATGCTCCCCACCACAGCGTACCAAGGCCGTGTTTCTTGATGCGGTCACGGAGCAGAGAGGTCCCATGTGCGCCTTCGACCTGGAGGGTTGTCTTGAAGGTATCGACCGGCGTAAGTATCATTCGGAAAGCGGCAGCGCTGCTTCCTGTTAGCCTACTGAACTCATGTCCTGCTTGATAGAAAAGGCCGTACCAAAGAGAGGCGAATACTGTCTTGACCAGCACCGGCAGGTTTTTGAGATATGAGTTTGACTGGAGAAGCGCAAGGATACCAGCATTGGCAGCAGTGTCGCCAAATCTCGAGACGGGGCCTTTTTATCTACAATTAGTACATCTCCCTTTCTTTTACTATAGCTTTATGAGGCGCGTATCGCATACCTTGAATCAACGCAGCGCCGATGCCGTGGTAGTAGCGCCCAAGGCCTCCACTAGTATACAGGGTCGCGCTCGCTGTCGAAAACGAAGTCCCATATCGGTACTGGTAATTCATGATGGTTCGCAGTGGCTAAAAAGATTCATTTGATGTTTTGAGAGGACAAGTACGGTGATGGCAACGTACCATGAGTAGCAGCACCTGAAGAACCATGGCCGCGGCACCACTCAGGCCCCCGCCAAGCGCTTTCTTCAGCGCATTTTTTAAGTCAAACTGAAAATATGAGACAAGGTTAAACATTTTCCATGCTCGGTAATGCGCAGCCATGACAATACTCACGTCGAAATCGCTGCCAGCATCGATCCAGCCTTTAACAAAGAGGCTCGTGATACCGACCACGATAAGAATGGCCAGCACTTTCAACGAGTACGAGAAGCATCGCCGCAGTAAAGAATGCGCAGCTCCCACCTGCTCTTGTGCCTCATGATTCTCTCCGTTGAGCAGCGGAGTTTCTTCGGTGTGTTCTGGTCGTTGGTTCTCAGCATCACCTTGAGCAGCCATTTTTATTTTTATTTTATTTTTGGTAGTTGCGCGGCACAACTCATGTATCAAGCAGATACCTGAACATGCATGACGCTGGCAGCAACGGTCAGATAAAGCCTAGTCTTCTCGATGCCGAACCCGCACTGTGGGCTGACAAATGGGATCTGGAGTGCTATGGTGCCATTGATACCGCCTGGGTATTCAACGCCGGATTGGCGCGCGGGGAGGGGTGATGCAATGCGGATGCAGATGACGAGCCGTTCGCTGGAGGCTAAAAGCCGCCTCAGGTTCCACAGCTGATGCTTCCTCCGGACCTCTGGCAGATAGCAGCCAACCTGGAGGAGATTCTATAGGTCATGCACAAATCTGGTGTATTATGGCGTGGCAATGCGGCAGGATTATCTAAACGGCCACGGTTTGCGTGCTTTTGCCATGTGGTAGCAGTTCGTCCCGTGAGAGCCGTTGCGGCGTTGTCCCACGGGTATCATTACATATCACTACAAGTAAATGCAGAACTTTTCGCGACACGGGATGATTTCGTCTCAGACTAGAATCGAATCGGTCGCCATTATTGGCGCAGGTCCATCGGGTGAGTTGAGAAACGCCAATCGTTGTCGGCATCCAACCAACCCGGCTAATTTTCCACTTACAGGCGCGATAGCGGCGGCGGCACTCAAGGCCGAGAACTACTTTGACCGAATTCGGGTGTTTGAACGACGTGAAACCGCTGGTGGTACTTGGTAATTTTCTATGAAGTTTGCTTCTCTTACTTCCAATCTTCTCTAACGAGGGATTAGGATTCATGATCCGGATCCCGGGCCCGCCGCTCCCGTCGAGCCCGGGAAGCTGCCTTCTGAGATCGACGCACATCTAGATATACCAAGCAATCTGCCAACGACGACCTTGCCAGATAGAACGAATCGATGGGCCACCACGCCTGTCTATGACTCTCTGAGGTGAGACGCTCCTACTTCGAACCGCGTATTATTCGAGGGAGAAGCACTCACACGCGCGTCGGATGCCTTCAGTACAAACATCCCCAACATTGTCATGACCTTTTCGGATGCACTGCTTCCTTACGGTCCCTTTGCGCCGCATTACGTCGCGAGGCAGTATGTCGAAAACTACTTTGCTCTGCATCAAACGGACACGCTGCTCCAAACGAACACAGCTGTTGAAGACGTCGCGAGGTCGCCCGCCACAAAGCACAATGGGCAAGGCGAGTGGAAATTGACGCTGAGAAGATACGATGCGGCTCGCCAGGTCGACGAGTGGTGGGAAGAATTCTTCGATGCCGTGATACTTGCCAATGGCCACTATGCCGTTCCATATGTACGTCCTCTTGAGCCATCGGCCCTTCCTATCCATGAATGGCCAAAGGTGTACTGACAGTGCAGTAGGTACCCAAGGTGAATGGGCTTGAGCAATATATGGAAAAGTACCCGGGCCGAGTGTGCCACTCCAAGCGATATCGCAGTCCAAAGCTCTACACCGGCCAGCGCGTCTTGGTTATCGGCAATTCTGTCTCGGGTAGAGAGCTGAGCGATGAGCTTGTCGGCGTCGCCAAAGACAGCGTCTTGGTGTCGCGCAGAAGCCCGGCATTTTGGGAGGGCGACGAGCCGCCGCCCGGCATCGAGTGGAAGCCCATCGTGTCCGAGTACAAGGAAGACGGCACCATTCTCTTTGCCGATGGCACGGCCTTAACGGGCATTGATGCCATCATATACTGCACCGGCTACAAGCCCTCCTTTCCATTTTGGAACGAAGAAGCCAACGGTGGCCCGCTGTTTGACTACCAATCCAACAAGCTCGTGGGCAGCTACCAGCACGTCTTCTTTCGCGACTTTCCCACCCTCGGTGCCGTTGGGTTCCCGAGGACGCTCACGTTCCGCAGCTTCGAGTACCAGGCTATTGCCCTCGCGCGGCTGTGGTCCGGCCGCAACGCCAGGTCGCTGCCCTCGCCTCAGCGGCAGCAGCAGTGGGAGGCGGAGCGAGCGGAGCGCACCCAGGCGCAGCGTAAGTACTTCCACGACGTGCCATGGGGCGCCGAGACGAACGACTACCTGCGGGAACTGTTCAACTTTGCGGGGCTCTCTACGCTGGCGGGCGATGGGTTGCTGCCGCCGCCGCTGACGAGAAAGATGGTATGGGAATACGAGCATGTGCTCAAGTGGAAACTGCCAAAAGGGAAAGGGCCACACGGAGGCAATGATGGACTTGAAGAAGATACTATGATGCAGTTGCAACTAGTTGTCCCAAAAGCTGATCCAAATTCCAAGGCGCAAGGAATTCACGTTGAGGAAGGCAGAGGCTGGGTCGTCGTCTTTCAGGCTGAGGGAACCAACTCGGCGAATGCAGCTTAACTATGCCGCGCCATTCTTGTTCACTCAGGTCATCATGAGTAGCAGAGCCCAAGTCGAACCACTAGTCTTCTTTATTCTGTTTCGCTATAGCAAATGAGAGTTGCGATGCTGCAATAGACTTCCTTCGCGGCAAAATTCTCTGTGTTTGTTGTTGTGTTTTTCTGTTTCCGAAGAGAAAAGTACACCACTTCAGTTTCAAAGATCCTTTTTGTAAAAATGCTCAGGCTTGTGTGTAGTTTCATAGTCAATGTGGACATACGACCGCTCAATGTCGGGCAAGCTCTCTAATTTTATCTGGAGCTCTTCCGCAATATCGTGTGACTCTCTCAGTGAGCAATCAGGATTCATGACAATATCGACTTCGGCGATCAGACGCGGTCCCGAGTGGTACACGCGAACGGTATCAATTCCTTCGATAGCGTCCGAGTGCGTCAAGCAAACATAGGTGATGAGCTGCTGAATCTCAACTGAAGCTGACACGCCAACCAAGAGCAAAAATTCGCCAAAGGCAGTGCGCATCCACACAAACGAGATGAGCAGGGACAGCAGAATGGCACCAAAAGGATCCAGCCACCAGACAATTTTCGAGCCACCGACACTAGTCAGGATGGCAACGGCGTTGACAGCCAAATCATTGCGATGATCTTGCCAGAGAATATTGACCTGACTATACTTGTCTTTGAGGCCCCAGCAGTAGAGAAAGAGGGAGAACTTTGTAGCAAAGGCAACGCAGACGGAGATGACAGAAGGGATGTGGAACTCTTTTTCCTCGTCCTTGGTGATCAGCTGCTGGACAGCGAAGGCAATGATAATGAACGAAACGGAAGTCATGAGCATGCAGAAGAGAATGTTTCCGACAGTTTCGAGCCGAGCCTTGCCGGCAGGGAACCTCCTGGGGTCGACTCTCTTGATGGCGCGATTGGACAGGATCAGAGTTAGGTTGCTCAAGGGGTCGAATACAGCATCAGCCATGCTGGTGATCAGCGACAGGGAGCCCGAGGAGATGGCAGCATAGAGCTGCAGAATAGCGAGTATGATGTTGGCGGCAAATGAGCCCCAGATGGCAATTCTGAACTTGAGTTGGTCGTCGCCTTGCTCCTGGCGCGCTTCCGCGACATGCTCCTCGACGGACTTGAGCATGCGCTCAATAGCAGCATTTTGGTTCTGGTAGAAACCGCGGACTTTGCGAGCATCGAGTTTCGGGGCCGGGTTGAGCTTGCCACCATCTCTCTTGCGTGATGAGTTGGCCTTGATTTGCTCCAGGTCCGAATCCGTCTTGTAGGAAGAGGAGAGGCCGAAAGGATCGCTCTCGGCAGCAACGCGAGGAAATCGTGATGTTCGGCCAACAGTAACCTGGCTCTCGACATCGGTGGCATGAGAGGGATGGCGCTCGACAGCATCATCACCGCCAGTCGGCGGCTCAGTCTCTACTGCGGTACTAGAAGCATGACGGACAGCAGGCGACCTAGAGCTGCTGCGACTGGAAGACAGATGCTGCAGGTGATAGACTGAAGGGTGGTGGGTGATCGTGTTGCTCCCGTTCGGAATCATTTTGGCGCTGCTGTTTTCTGTACGGGGTGGATGGTGGAGGAATCTGGCGTTGGTAACGGCCGCAATGGCGCGGATAAGTAGTGGCAGTATGACGAGCTGCCTAGCTTCGCAGATCCTGTGCTTATTGTCAGGAGGGTCTTCTGCAAGCCAGATACTGGTACAATGCAACCAACCCCACCGTGATGTCCAGGGTGCAGATGCGTGAAACGAAACAAAAAGTGGTGAATCCGACGGCTTTGGCAAAGGACTCAGGAGGAGGATGTGAACGACGACCCGAAAGAGGAGGGCAACAGGGTGCAGGATAGGTTATATGGATGGCAAGAAGCCCCCGGCGATTGGCCACCCACGTAGATGGGATGGATGATCTGAGGCCGCCCCCGCCAGAAAGGTCAGCTTGCTGGAGTGTCTGAAGTCATTGCCCAGGACCAAGGGTTCCAGCGGACGTTGGCTTATTTTAGCGCCAAAAGACAGCCAACCTCTGGGGGTCTGGGACAATTGGGCGCGGTATGCTAGCTTCGCCATCTACCTACCAAGGTAGGCAGCGATGCAATTCCCGGTCTTGCCATGCTCCTTATCTCTTGCCTGATAGCTATCAATCAGCTAGGATGCACCAATGCAATCACGAAGGTTGAGAACAACTTTGAGCCGGGCGTACATGAACCAGTATGGTTCCCTCAAGGATACGCACGACCAGCACCTCACACATCATGCCAAGGCAGGCGAGAAAGTGTCTCGCCCCCGTCCTGGACTGCTTGCGAGCTGGCGAGCCGTCTAATTTGTGCTTGCTCGTACGACCCAAAATCTGAAGACAGTTTGTCTCGCTTCGAATCTACCGATAAGCTTGGAGGTCGCGTAGACAAACTGGGCAAGCCTCAGCAATCGGCAGCGATCAGTACCCGGGCGCCAGCAAAACAAAGCTCAGTCCCGGTTACGAGTTCCCGGGCGGCCTCCCAGTGCGGGGTGTGCCGTGTTTGCTGGCGTGGAAAGAAAGAAAGGCTGGCCAGATTACCAGCAATTCAAGGAAAGTCGAGCTAGTCCTCAGTAAACATTAGCTCGCGGCAGATGGTGAGTAGCTGCCTTCTGATTTGCGGGTTTCACAGCGCACAATCGAGGTGTGTTTTCGCATGCTGTGTGCCAGTGCCTAGTTCGCTCGCAGGTTGCAGGCTGCAGCTTCGAAACCGCGACGATGCGACAAGAGACGGGGGAGTTCATCCGTTTTTCTATTTCTATCAGTTGCCCAGGAAGACGCACTGCCCCAGCAGGTCCACGCGCTTCTTCGGGAGCTGCCGGAAGCTTGGGACGATTCAGCTCCAATACTCACTCGGTGGGGCATGGGTTTGGTACTTGGGGCAAGTCTTGACTTTTTCATCTGCCATCACCAGATAGCCGCACTCAGCCACACAGTAGCTTCCAGGACCATGTGGCTATTCTGCTTCAGATCCAAACATATGCAGTGCGTCTTTGTTTAGTTGCCAAGATTGCAATCAGCACCGCGCATCTCTTGCTCCCGAGATGCTACCGGCGGCGGAGTGCGACTGTGGATTCCGGTCCAAATATTTGACATCCAGCTTCGGCATACATCTCCCTTGACACGGGCCTGAAATCACACGCCGTTTCTGGAGCTTCTCAAGGTACATCATTGCTCCCTAACACGATTTCTTAAGTGCATATGCAGGCAGCCCGGTAAGCAGTCACCGCAAAGGTGCTGCAACCATTTCTCCTACAGCACCAAAACTGAATAGTATTTTGGTCAGAAAATATGTAGTAGGGTATACAAGATATAGCAATCATCGCATTATGCACTTAATAGATAAAAATTATACCCAAATGACATATCCAAAAATATCGACTAGTTGTCCCAGGCGAGATCTCGCGCTACATGTCATTTCTTCGCCCCCAGCGCTCTACAACTTCGACTCCGCAGGTACGCTCTCTCGGTTCTCACTGCGAGCATTGATCCATTCAATGATATCCTTAGCAAAGTCATCCTTGCAAAGGTCGGCGTGGATCTGGTGATACGCTCCCTCGTATGCCTTGTGCGTCTTGTCATTGGTTGGCTGGTCGTGGAAGAACTTCTTAGACGCATCATAGCTACAGGTCTTATCAGCAGTTCCATGTCCGAGGAAGAGGCTCAGGTCATCGCCCAGCTTGATGGATCCCGAGGAGAGAGCGCCAGTTCGGTCCAGGAGCGAGGCGAGCCCCTCCAGCGTGCCGGTGTTGTGGCACAGAGGATCGTTGCGGAAGTCTTCGACGACAGCCGGATCACGGCTCAGGTGCTCGGCCGGGACTTCATGCTTGAGTTGCTGCTTGGGCAATAGCTTTCCAACAAGACGACCCATGAAAATCTTGATGCTGCTTGGCTCTTCGTCAGGCGAGAAGCCAATGAAGGGCGCATCGAGGAGCCAGCCGCGAATCTGCTTCACCAGCTTCGCGTAGCTGGGGTCCGCCGCAAGGGTAATCACCTCACCTCCTCCCATGGAATGGCCCATTACAAAAATAGGCACGTCGGACGGAAGCTTGTCCTCGATAAAAGCCGCGACATCCGAGATGACGAGAGAGGTTGGGCCGGTCAAGCCGCGTTCCGCCTTCTTCGTTGTCGACTGGCCCCAGCCCCTCTGATCAAACCCAAAGACTTGGATTCCAGCCTCGCTTAGTTGGGGAAAGAAGTCATTGTAGCGATTAATATGCTCGCTGAACCCATGGACAAAAATGAGCTTGGCCTTAATGGGGCCGGTGGGCTTTCTGAGGCGTTAGTCGGACCCTGAAAAACAGGATGAATGCAGTGGCAAGTTGAGGACAATCGGTGCAGTGCTTACAGTCCAAGTCTTGGTGTAAAGGCTGGTATCTCCTCTCTTGAAATGTCCTTCTTCAGTGGTAACCATTTTTGCCTAGACAATTTTGCGTCTGGAGATGAAAGTAGCGCAGCTGACGGGGAAAGGAGCAGCGAAGTTCCGCGTGCGATTTCAGGGTAGCTAAAAGCGATGTCGGAGTTTATCCGGGCGCTGACGAATCTTAAGAGGTTGAATTGCAGTCTGGTTTTTTTTATGGCGCCAGAAAAATATCTGTATATTTATAGATGGCCCTTCGATGATATTTGTAAGGATCAGGCCACGATGTAACTACTTGTCGCCTAGGGATGACGCCGTCAAGCATGTGACAGTGCGATGTGTGGCGGTCATTCCAATTTTGACCCTCTCGCCGCTGTGCGCGCCAGCACAAGAGTAGGCAGGCCGAGCAGCATGTTTGCGAATTTATAAAATGTGTATTGATTGTACCAAGTCCGCCTATAGAGCCTCCGTTACACAAGAAAACATAAACCAAGTCTTTATCCGCTATATGCCTTAAGACTGATAGTTGTTCGAGAAGAGTTGTCTGGCCATACTAGCTGAGAAATAGCTAGGATGCGCCCAGGCTGATAGTTATCCCCCAGTCATCAAAACGAACAAAGAAATAATTAGTCAAAACAATGTTTTACAAGACAGTAAGAACCAAGTGATGACAGTGGGTATTCCGGCACAGGAGCCGATGCTGCATTTGTGCCGATCTGCCACTGAAAGATCATCTCTGCTTCTGCTCTGTGGTTTCACTTTCTGGGTCTTTCTCCTTGTGCTCTTCCTCTTCAATGAGCTCCTCTTCATCTTTTTGCCTCTCCTGTTCCATATATTCTGCCTCGGTGATGTGCGCCGCCGCAGCAGATGGGCGCTTCTCTGGAACATCCCCGCCGCTCATTTGCCACTCCATCAATCTGCTGAAAGCACTGTCCTTGTTGGCAGCGAGTTGTGCATAGCTACCAATTTCTGCGACCGTACCCTCGGTATTCAGAACGATAATTTGGTCAGAGCGCTTGATCGTCGACAGGCGATGGGCAATGGAGATGGTGGTGTTGTGTCCACGAAGAAGGCCAGCGAGAGCTTCATTGACGAGTGTTTCGGATTCAGCATCCAAGGCCGAAGTGGCTTCATCGAGAATCAGGATATCAGGATCCTTCAGAAGGGCTCTGGCGATTGCAATGCGCTGTTTTTGGCCACCAGAGAGCTGCGATCCTCTCGCACCAACCTGGGTCTCCAGTCCGTCTGGGAGATCGCTGATGAAGCTGCAGTTGGCGCGTCTGGCTGCAGCAATAATCTCTGCTCGGGATGCATGTGGTTTTCCATATGCAATATTTTCGGCGATCGTTCCTGAAAACAGAACTGGCTCTTGAGATACCATGCCAATGCGACGCCTCAGAGACTTGACATTCATTCCGGAAATATCTACTCCATTAATAGTAATACTTCCCTCTGTCGGGTTGTAGAATCGCAAGAGGAGGGAAGCAACTGTGGACTTGCCACCGCCAGAAGGACCGACGACGCATACATTGCTTCCGGAAGGAATTTCGAAGTCGAGGCCATTGAAGATCTTGACAGCGGGACGCGTCGGGTAGGCAAAGGTAACATTGCTGAACTTGATAGGGCCTTGGGCAGATTTGACAGGTTTCCCAACAGTTTGGTGGATTCCAGGGCGACGATCTTGGAGTTCAAATAAACGACTCGCGGCACCTACACCTTTCATCAGCTCAGAGTAGAAACCGGACAGGCCAAATAAGCTTGATCCGGCAAACGCTGTGTACATCATGAAAGATGTGAGATCTCCGAGTGACATAGTTCCGTTGCGCACAAAGCTTCCGCCAACAACAAGCATTGCCAGAATAGTCATGTTGCCAGCCCAGCCTGTAGAAGCAAAAAACGTTGCCGCAACCAGTGACTCTCTCTTGCCCAGTGCAAAAATCCTTCGAATTTGTCTATTGTAGCGTCCAACTTCCTGAACCTCTCCGACGAAAGCTTGGCTGGTCTTGATATTTCCGAGTCGTTCCTCGGCAATCTTGGTCAGTGTACCAAGATTCTTCTGGATAGATCGGCTGATGTTTCTGATCGCTCGGCCGTAAAAGAACGCGCCAATGGCAATCGGAGGAAACATTAAGAGCAAAAGGCCAGTGAGCTGGGGACTCGTCCAGACCATGATAGCGAATCCGGCACCACCGCTGAATAAGGCTCTAAGACCGTCACTGATATTTTGTGTGACTGACTTGCCTACAATAACAGTGTCGGAGCTCAGTCTTGAGATCAAATCACCGACTCGGTTTGCATCAAAGAATTCTGCATCTTGCACATAAGTGCGGCGGTAAAGCTGCGATCGAAGTCTCGCAACTACTCTCTCGCCCACAATGCGCAGCAGAATAACTCGTCCAAAGTTGGCCATAGCACCCAGTGTAAGAATGCCAGCAAGGCCGATGAAGAACTGGTTCAAGGTAAGTCCAAAAAGACGAATATCTTCGTCCTCGCCTTTTGTTGCGAGATCAAGGATTCTGCCGACGGAGAATGGGATCGACATGGTAACACTCGACGAAATGACCAGGAAGATAAATGCAACACCGAGCCAGCGGAGCTCAGGACGAGCAACCTTGATCAATCGCCATATTTCCTGCAGTCCTGCTTTTGTAGGCTGCTTGCTATCCTTGGAAAGCTTTGCAGCGAGATTCACTTGCGCAGCTTGGGCGGCGCGGTCGCTCTTTTTAAACTCGAAGTCAGCCTCGTCGTCATCTGGCTCGTTCTTCTCCGAAGGCTGCGACTTCTCTTCGATTCTTGGCGGTTGGTTTTGCCGTTGCTCTTGAAGGCTCGTGCTTGTCGAAAACGGTCGTGTCAATGCAACTGACGACGGTTTATATGCAAGGGCAGCTCGCCGTTCCGCGATGCGTTGTAGAAGCAACGGTTGCGCGGAGAAGGTGGCGTCAAGCACGGCGTGCGTCGCAAGACCGTGGCGGTGCCCCGATGCAGCATGAAAAAGACTTGCCGGCTTTATGATACTGATGGGCTTCGTAAATGAATTCGAGAGAAGATTGCGCGATGTAAGGGCAGCTCCATGTGAATGCGCCTCCGAAAGGGTACTCAGTCGAGGGGCTAAAGCCCGGCGCAGCGCTCCAGAAACCATCCTGACCAAGTTTGGCTACTCTGGTCCACGGCGTCCCATTGTCAGACTGTCCAAACGGCACCAGAATATTCTGTAGGCGTGGGCTGGCGCGAGAAAGCCACTTTGCAGTTTTATTTTTCTGGTTGTGGAAAGTGTTGCAGCCTCCAGGTGTCGAAGCGGCATTTCCTGCTGACGAAATCAAGGTAGACTGAAAATTGGTGTGGAGCTAGCTTCTGATGCGCAAGAGTTCGGCCTCGGTCGGAGCAAGTTAGCCGTTCCGACCTCGCATAAACCAAGCAGAGCTACGGGTGGCCACGAGCTACAATTATATTTATCAATAAGGATGGTGCTGAAAAGACCTCCCAGAAGCGATAGCGAGTCACAGAGGGGATAGAGCCAGCTATGCATCTTCCACGGTACACGATTTGCGGGAGACGCGCCCGGGTCTCCGTTTACGGAAGAAATAAGCATGCTGTAAACGCTGTACTAAATTCATACATGAGTGTGATACATGGTCATCCTGGCTACGCTACTGTGACCCTTCTTCGCCTTTGAGCATCTTAGCGACGTCTTCGTCTATGCCATCGTCTGCTCCTATGTCTAGAATTTCGCTGTCGTCATCGACCCTCCGTCTTTTGTTTGAGCCATTGGAAGATATAGTGACTGAGTGTGATGTAACGCCCATCGAGACCTCGTCTGCTTGGTTTTGGGTTTCTTTCTCGCCAATTGGGCTCAGAGGCTCCGGCTCTGGATGTGGAGGTGTAAATTCCTCCATCGCCGGGGGTGTGAGAGCTTCCATTTCTGGGCGGCCTGGTTCCTGTGCCAGCGCTCCCTCCTCTCCGTCCGGGTGCGGTCCATTGCCATCGGCCGGTCCAAGCGCTCGCATGATAGCTAACTCTACTTGTTGTTTCTTCTCTTCGATTTCTGTCTTCCTGGCTGATAGCTGCGAGAGCGCTGCGCGTTCTGTCTCTAGCTCGGTTTTCTGCTCCTGAAGCATCGTCTCTAGGCCAGCGACAAAGCTCTTCCGGGCTGTGAAGCTCTCGCTGGTCGCTGTCTCTGCATTGGATAGTGTCTTTAGGAGGCCATTGAGGCGCGCCGCAAAAACTGGCGCTGACGGTACGGCAGTAGACGGGTCTGTCTGCTTTTCGTATTCTTGGTTCGCGGACTCGAGCGCAGATATGAGCGGCGCACTTAGCTTTTGGACCTTCTGGAGACTCGAGATAAGTGGTGCAAATTCAGGCGGTGGTACTGCTGCGGAATTCGAAGTGAATGGCGAGTTCCCAAACCCTGGTCGAGGCGTCCCTTTGGCTTTGTCTAGCTCTGTCTGGTATTAGCACGTCTGTCTCCTCGGCGATCTCGTAGTGAGGTAGCTACCGTCTAGGCGTGATTCGATGGCATTTTGTATGGGGGCTTCGAAAATATTTCGATCTTTCCATACATCAATCACGCGCCGCAGTTTTCCGTGTATCTCGGTCGGGGCGCCTTTGTACGCAAGTGCTGTAGCTTCAGCGATTATGGGCGAGAAGGCAATTATGAAGTCTTCTTTTCGCCGGATTCGTGACTGTTGCGCGACTTCTGTATTCCGATGCTTCATTAGCTCTGACAGTCGCTTTGCGCTCGAACGGGCACATTTTACCATTTGCGAGATAGATGAGACTAAGCCTTCTGGTTGCGGACGAATCCTTCAATCGCTGCATCCAAAGCGCAACGGTGCGATCAGCGTGCCGTCTACAATCGAGTAGATTAGTACCGTGTTGCCAATCAGTCGGAGGCGTTCTTCGCATACTTGTGAAACATGATCCATTGCGCAGCTGTTGCAATACTGTCATGGCTCTCGTTTAGCGCAGAAAGCCGCGCGAGCACGGCGTCATCATTGTATGCCATCGTCCTGGGCCCCTGCGCCTGATCCTATCTTGAAAATATTCGCGCGCGGCCGGGTCGCACGAGCAATGATTCCCTGTAGCAGCCAGGAGCTATTCCCTTACGCGCTTCGAAGTATTGGTTAATGGAATTTCCGAGTCTGTGTCGGGATATTGTATGTTAAAAACTTTTTCTAGCGCCAATTAAGGGTGACGTGTGTTTGGCTTCGTGTTGTGCAGGTCTCGGCGAGTAGCTTTGACCAGTCGACGAGGTGCAGCGTTGACGATCGACGATAAACATGGGTAGCTCTGGGCGGCACCTATGTACAGGTGTATGTACCTATGCAATTAGGCGAGCTCATTTGTTTCACGCGCTCCACACAGGCTAAGCGTGGTGGCTGCTAATGGCTAGAGCGTCACATGAAAGCCGTTTCGAAAATGTCCTCATTTACGCCTCTCACCTTTGGTTGTTGTTTGTATGACATTTAATCTAGCTCAATAAAGTTTATTAGAGGTCGCGGTCATAGGTGAGGAAAACGCCGGAATCGAGACTCAGTAAGCTAGGTAGTTATCGCTTGCTCTACTTCTACGAAGCACGGGTGTTGTCCGCGAAGCAGGTACAATTCCACTAATAGTGAGAGCCAAAGCAGGGCACCCGTATATGCGAGGAATATAACTGCAAAACAGATTAAAAATACACTCACTACTCGCAGTGATTCGCGAGATCCTACACCATCACGACCTACCCTATACAAAACCAGTACCATCAAGCGACCCATAATATGGACACGTGACGTATGCAGCCCAAGCTGGTACCTGTAGAGCGCAGTCGCAACAATGGGCGTGTGTGGCATCTACATCTGGCGACTGCACGCCTCCTCCTATTCCACACCAACAAATTACATTGCCCACAGCTATACACCAACCACAATGGCGGACCGTTTCCCATCACTGGATGACTTCGATTCCGGAGGTATATATATAATATCAAACAACATGGCCGCAAGCCACTAACAACTGCTGCAGCGCAAACAGAGGTCAAGGACACCGCTGGCTCTGGCGAACAGGACTTCCTCGCGCGCGAGAAGGCGCTTCTCGGTGACGATGCCGAACAATTCGCTAACAGTGGCGACGCTACCGCATTGGCCGAATCCAGCGGAGATCTTATCGGCGAAGGAAATGCGCCGTCCACATTCGAATCACAGTTCCCGGATCTCGCTGACCCCTCATCTGTACGAGAACACCAGAGATCACAGGTGGATGACACATTAAGCTGATACGAGAGTAACAGGGCATGCCAGGTGCACCTGGAGCATCAACGATTACGGGCCCGTCTGTCAGCTACAATTCGGGATACCAAGCCACAGCGGCCGACGAAGAGGAGCCCGACGTGATCAAGCAATGGAGGGAAAAGCGCGACGCACAGATTGCGAAGAGAGCAGAGCAACTGGCCGCGCAGAAAGAAGAGACGATAAAAGAAGCTCAGCAGAACATCGACGACTTCTACGAGAACTACAACACAAAAAAGGAGAAGGGCATTGCTCAGACTCGCAAGGATGCCGAGCAGTTTCTGGAGAACCGAGAAGATACCGTGTCAGGTGGCACCAGCTGGGATAGAATTGCTAAATTGGTTGACGTCAGTGGCAAGGGAAGCAAAGGCGGTGCGTCTGGTAGTGGCAAGGAGCGATTCCGTGAGATGCTAGTGAATCTTCGCAAGGATGAGAAGGCACCTGGAGCTACCGGTTACTAATAGCGCTCTGGTGTCACACTGACGAATAATGGCAGTGAAATGATCGGAACTGAGCTCACCACCGCCCAGAAGCGCAAAGGCGCCACTGTACTCTAGATGACTGCACCTCGTATTGCAGGAAAATGGAAGCACTGATTTCTTGCACTGTTCAGGCGGATGACATGATATTGCTGTAGAAGTTGAACACGACGGTCCCATTGATCTATACAGAATAGAAATCTAATCACACATGACGATTGGTCGTCAAACAACACCCTTTCCTCGCCTTATGCCATCGAAATCGAAATTAATCCTTGCCGAACCAGGTGTTGTGGCCGGTGACCTTTCGACCGGCAGCGTACAAAGTAGCTAC
Organism: Akanthomyces muscarius; assembly: GCF_028009165.1. Lineage (NCBI taxonomy): Eukaryota > Fungi > Ascomycota > Sordariomycetes > Hypocreales > Cordycipitaceae > Akanthomyces > Akanthomyces muscarius. The sequence goes on from NC_079242.1 coordinate 4,177,516, forward strand.
CACCGTGTCAGTAAAATTGACGAGTTTCAGACAAGAAGGAGAGTCACAAACCTCCAAAAGTGCCCCAGAGGACAATGAGATAGGGAGTCATGTACCATCGGCTACGGGCGTTCTGCGGTTGTCAGCACCATTGAGCGGGAGTAGTGGCATGATTGATCCTTACAATCATCCAGAGACGAGTGTGGGCCTTGTAAGCCTGCTGGTAGAAGCGTTGGTGCTCTGGCACATTGTTCTTGGCGTTGATCAAGCTGCTGTTCGTTAGTCTCGTCGTGATCGCGCGCGGAATCGAGCGTTAGCCGAGGCGGGTTCGCTGCCATTGGGCACATTGGGAGCAGTGGACGCCAAAGCTTTGAGTCCCCGATGATCTTGGAATCATTGCTTACCCCATTTTGAAGTTTCTTCGAGTCGAGTTCGCGGCCAAAGTATTCGGAGCTGTTGCTTTGAAAAGGTTGCGTCGGCAGTCAATCCGCGTGAGGCCATTGATGGAGCCTCAGGTGCAGAAATGAGGCCATAATGTGATTGGCCAATCAGCGTTGATGACTCAGCGCAGCTTTGCTGAATTCGACTTGTCGACTTCCCCCAAACGTGCCCACTAAAAATAAATCGCTAGCCGCATTGCAACTTTTACGAGGCGTCTGATTCAGTAAATTGTACTTATTTTATTTGTTTATTTTCTGAGTCTATCTCCTTCACTATTGTCCCGGATGTACGGATAGGCTCTTGCGATTTGCGTAAATGCGTCGACCCTCGAGGGTATTGCAACAATGCGCACACAACGCTTCGAAGCGCATAGGCTCCGTGGAGCAACGTAATACCGACATCAGACCTGGCAATGTACGACCTTTACCTGACCCAGTGCACACCAATTTCCCAGCAATTTCTCACGGCGGATTCTGCTTGCGCCGCAAATATCATGCCTACTGCAAGCGCACAGATAGGCCTCTATTACCATGCTCAAGACACACAAGCACAATTCAGGAGAGTAGACAATCATCGACGTGCGCGACGAGTCCTGGACATGACCCGACGAAGAAGAAAACTACACCGCTCTCGACTATAGAACAACTCGAACAGGCCGAGCTAGATGCATCATACGGGAGGTTTATCGACTGGAACAAGGTTGTTTCACACATGGACAGAACGCACGGCGCACATGGTGTCTGCGCAGCGATGGATAGGCTTAGAGAAAGCGAAAGCCTCGATATCATCATGGGATCAGATCGCATAAGAAGTGCTTTTATTTATGCTGGAATTCAATCGTCTTCAAACCGGCAAAAGCTCTTCGCATGCGCGGACGATCTCTTGCAGCGATTCGATTACCGCTGGCCGAATCTATATACGAAATGCATGCACGACCTGTTGGAGAGGGGGGCTTTTGAGAAAGCTGTTGAGACACATTCGCACTTAGCTGCCAAATTTCTCCCTGACCGACACATTCTGGGCATGTTTTTTGAAAACTTCGTTTTGAACCCGGATATCCAAATGCAGAAGGCGCTAAAAACGATATATATCTCCCTACCCCAACATGATCTTTATGACATAATTATTCCCGCCCTTTTCGAATCGGGTCAATCGAATTTGGCCAAATGCTGGCGCCGAACACTTTTGCTCAACAAAGACTTTCCTTCCTCCGAGTCGTGTGGCCCGTTCCTCGCATTCCTGGCCAGTTATTATACGAACACAAATTTCGCATCAGCAGAACGTCGCATTATCGATCTCATCCTAGAGAAGAGCAGACCAAAGAGGAACAAGAAGCGAAGTACTATAAGGTCTATAGATACGCCACCAAAGGCCTCGTCCGATCGAAGGATTGACATTGCTGAAACTCCATCTCAACCATACCCAGAGACCAATGGTCTCGTGGATGGAATTATTGAGAAGTTGTTCGCCAGCAGCTGGACGCCTGTCAACTTTGCTATGCAACTGGCGAAAAATGCTGGGATTAAATCTATAGGATTTCGAGCATTCCAAGCTCTTGCCCTTCGGGCAGCTAATGCGACGGAGATCAACGATTTGATACAAACACTCAACAAGCTCGATATTTCCATCCCTACAGGTGCATACTGTACTGCAGTATCAAAATTTGCGAAGCAGGGCCTCGATTCCTTGCTGAGCGACCTGCTACAGTCTGACATACACCCAGAGGAATTCGATGATGAAGAGACACGGCAGATGATTCTAGATAACTCTATTCGCCGACAGGATACGAAACAAGAACGTCTAATGCGAGGTGTCATGAGTGCGATCAATGTGAACAAACAACAATCCCCACGGTCCTCACCGTTTCAGTCTGCCACCGCCGAACCTGCATTTCCTATCGAGAAATTGCTTTTTGATGAGCCTTGGCGGATGAAGCTTGCACTTGAGCGTGTAGTTTCTCTGGATTTCCGAATTGGGTCAGTTGAAGCTTCTGCCATTTTGCGTAGAGCATTTGCGGCTTTTCCAATCGATAGCCGGGGAGTCGCATGGGATTCGAATGAGTGTACTCGCATTCTAGACGAAGTCATCGGAGTGGTTCGCTCCATCGCAGCTCAGAATGTTGCAATTCGGGCAGAGTACTGGAAAATGCTACTGCTAGGCCTGGGACATCAAGGGAGACTCGACACGATGGAGCAACTCAGCCTCGAGATTGCGGATATGTATAACCACAGCCTTGGAGGCTGTTTTCCAGTACACAAAGCGGACTTACCAAAGATGACAAAACTCGCTACCGCTTTTCTGCGGCGCACGGAGAACTCCGGCTCTATTCCGGCTGACCTTTCCTTTTCCCATCACCATCACCCCCTCTTCAAAATATTTGATGCCAATTTTCAACGGACCACTGTGCAACTAGGTTTCGATTGGGCTCTTGGTTTCGTAAAGGGCTCAGCATTGAAGCCTGCCGCGCACAATGCGGTAGTGGCAAGATTCAATATTGCAGCCGGGATACGCATGCTGGCAAACTTGCGTGATCGAGGTGTTTTCATCGACCTAGATTTGGTCGAGTCCGCTGCCCGAAACGGCATCTACATCACCCAGCGTATGAGACAACGCGACGGGAACTTACGAGGTAGACATTGGCTTACCCCAATGCAGATGAAGGAAGCTCTCGATGCCGCCTGGGGATCAACGCTGATGCCAGCTGCATACATAGCTGATGTCAACAATAAAGATCTTCGAGCGCTGCCGGCGCCCAAAAGATGATTCGTATCGCTTGAAGCGCGAGGGCGGAACAAGTAAATAAAGATCATTGTATATTATTCTAAATCATGTACCCATAACTCCTCGCGTTAGCTGCGGCAAAACGCTTAATACGATATTATACATTTCCATCACAAGAACAGGGTGTCGGATATTGCTCGATATATTCCGTGCAGGTTGGCCAGCCTTGCTACCGGACCTCGAGTTTACCTAGCAGGGATACTCTAGCTGTTTCTCTTTGGCTTCACCAGAAGCACAATGAAAAGTCCGGCAATGAGGATGACGAGTAGCAGGATAATTTTGCGCTTTGTCGATTTCCGTTGGTAGCCAGACGCAACTTTGAGTTCAACTTCGGCACCTTTAACGTCTGTATGCATCCGTTCGACATTGTAGTCAATACGATCGAGCATAGTGCCTTGATCAATGACCATATTTTGGAGGTCGCGAAACAAGTCCGACAGCTCAATGATACCCTGAGCTATATCTTCGATCTCGCGTTCTCGTTGAGCTATAGCTGCGTCGTTTGATGTGAGCTGCCTCTGTTGAGCAACTTGAAGTGTGGATTGCGAGAAAGACCTATCAGCATCAGACTCCTGCATCGAAGGATCGAAGTATGAACCTGGAGCTGGTGAGGATGATCGAGCATCTAGGGCTAGTTGTCCAAGACCAGACATGCCCCGAAGTTCTGTGCAACCGAGGTCAGTAGGTGGCAGTAAACCAGCTGCAGGCTGTTTCTTACTTTTAAGGTATGCGCTCTGTTTCTTGCGGAAGTTTGCACTAGCATCCTGCACCCTCGTAGCCAGGGAGATTTGTATATTTTTGGCCATCGTCTCTTCAGCGCGGCTTATTGTTCCCGACTGCTTGGATTCGCGAACCATCTGCTCCACGCGTTGGATACATCGATGACAGTCATGAAACCCTTTTGTGATTTCTTGGGTGAGCTGTTCAATTTGTGCCTCCTCGGTTCTTTTCGCTTCGTCGTCATCGAACCCGGGCAGGACATGCTTTTGATGTAGCTTCTCCAACCGCTGTCCCTTCGTCGCAATGTCGGCCAGCAGATCGGTAATCTCATCCGATACGTCAGCCCATCGAGGAGGCAGCAGGTCCATTTCGATTACCGCGTCGCCATCGTCGTCGAAGGCACCACCCGAGAGCAGGCCGCGCCGATCCTCACTGGCATAATTGCTTGACGAGTACGCATCGGAGTACGCACCGGTGCCGGAGGCGCCACCGCCGTATTTATTTCGTTGTGTAGGGTGGTGTGCGTACGACTGCCGGTACGAAATATACCTGCACACTTATGTTAGAGATCAGGAGTGCATTCGAGAGCGTTCGCGCTCATGAATTCCGTACAGGTTAGTGCGGTCTCGCCACATGGCGGACGCAAGCACGACTCGAAATTTCCGTTCTGTAGTGTCGGAAGTAGGAAGTAGGCGATGCGACTTTTCTTGGGTTTCGATATTTCTTAGATTGACGACGATGGGAATGGGAGATGGGAATCAAGCTGTTCAGCAGTAGATGTGTCGTGCGTGGCTAGCACTACCTAGGTGTGGCCTCCTTGGGGATGACGCCGCCTGGAGTGCCAGTCGTTGCGCGAGGGACCAAAAGCAGCGTCCCAACTGGTGGATCCGGACGCCGCGTCTGTCCGCTGCCAAACTCCAGCACCGACTTATGATATCAATATTTACATTTAAGAGGACTTTACAGTACAGGGGGAGAGGTGCAGTATTCAGTTTTCGATGAAAATAAAAATGTTATCTTTGCATATCAGATAATGGAAATTTACACATGCCGAGAGCTGTGCTTCATTACTGCCATGGCTTCGCCAATGACATCAGCAGACCAAGCCCGCAATCAGCATTGGAATTGCCGGGTTGGTAGGTAGCTACCTACCTACCGTGCTGCGTGCTACCTACCAGTGGCAGACCAGCAGTAGGCAACTTGCAAATTAACACTCTTTCTGGACGTTAAAATGGATGTTTCCGAGGAGGTGATTGGCAGCAGACTAGGAGAGCTGTCACGTGGTAGCAGCTTTTGGTGACAATCGCTGTACGATCTGGCACTGGCGAGATAGCTGGCTGCAGGTAGTGGTAGGAAGGAAGGAAGAAGGAAGGCATCCAGTGGGGCTTTATTAAGGTACCTAGGCGGCGGCGCGTCTCAGTTGCAGTAGGTACCTAGGTACTTAGTAGGTACCTACCTGCCTGCCTGCCTGCCTACCTACCTAGGTACCTACCTTACCTATCGCTGCTCTCAGACGGGGTGGCGTCAGCTCTCCCGGTGCTTGCTGCGGGCTCCAGCACTGTGTTCACACAACTGTTATTTCTGCTTGCTAACTCCCCCCTTTGCTCTTCCCCACGTCTGCTGTCGCAACTATTTAAACAAAAGTTGTACCGACTTTGAATACCTGCGCTGCTGTCCCCTAGCCATTCCGAGCTTTTACTCTCGTTCATTTACTCTATCCTCATTCTACCCAGCATGGTTCGTCTACCAATCAGTCGCTTTCTGCGCCCTTTCGCTATCCGCTTGTCGGCGACCCCGCGGTGTGACTGGGCTGGGACAGAAAACAGCCACGGCTGCCGCAAGTTCGCTAACGCAGTTACTATGTGCAGGCTGATTCTCTTACCGAAGACCAGGTCGCCGAGTTCAAGGAGGCTTTCTCTCTCTTTGTAAGTTGACAAACAGTCTCGGCTTTCTACCGCGCTCCTGCGCCCTAGCATTGCTTGCCGAACATTGTCACTGACTACCTTGCGCACAGGACAAGGACGGTGATGGTGAGTGCCGCCCCGACACGCTTTGGTGCCCAAGCCGAATCGATTCCCCGCGCACCACATCCGAAAACCCGATTTCTCGACAACCTTTGTTCAGCGGCGAAGCGCAAAATTTCCGCGCACTAGGAGCATCGAGCTAATATCAACATCGCAGGCCAGATCACTACCAAGGAGCTCGGGACTGTCATGCGCTCTCTTGGCCAGAACCCTTCCGAGTCGGAGCTTCAGGATATGATCAACGAGGTCGATGCCGACAACAACGGCACCATTGATTTCCCTGGTATGTGGAATGATTTGCCGAATGCTATCCAGGGCAAAAGCTTACTAGATGAAAGAATTCCTCACCATGATGGCTCGCAAGATGAAGGATACTGATTCTGAAGAGGAAATCATGGAAGCTTTCAAGGTTTGTGCCAGGACATGGGTGCTGTAGAGTCTAGCCCGACTAACCAGGTACAGGTCTTTGACCGCGACAACAACGGCTTCATTTCTGCTGCCGAGCTACGTCACGTTATGACTTCCATTGGCGAGAAGCTCACCGACGATGAAGTTGACGAGATGATCCGCGAGGCCGATCAGGACGGTGATGGCCGTATTGACTGTAGGCTACACCAGCTCGAAGTGCATGGTAAACTGAAGCTAACTTTTGTTCAGATAACGAGTTCGTCCAGCTCATGATGCAAAAATAAGCAAGAATTTGTTAAGTGAGCTTTTCAATGAGCTACATTTCTGTGACACATTTGCCCAGCGCCGGTCTACATTGGTCAGCGTCGCAGTGTAGCGAGTTTAGGATGTAACGCAAATTGGGAGAGCATGTCTTCCGTCTTCATGATGTCACAAGATGGTGGGCGAATTAGAGGCCTTTGAAAAACAGTCGAGAGACTATTAGTCTACGATTTATGGATGATGTGCTTTTCAATATCGCTATGACCTTCACTGCGAGTTGATGGCGTAGGGTTCACAGTTTCTCCACGGGGAAAAACAAATACCTTCATATTGTCGCACACTTGTATCTGAATTTCGAAAGTGAATTTCTGCTGTTGTCCTTGCAATACAAATACTGTTTCTTCTGCTTGGCTAGCCGCTATGAACAGCACCGGCCCCCGTCTTGATGCTATAAACTAGGAAGGTCGTTGTCAGGTACACTACTTGAGGCGCAGCGTAGGCGTAGCAGTTGTTGCGCCTAGCAACATGAAAATTTTATTCTGTGGAATCCCTATCAAACCTAGAGCATAAATAGTCCCAAGCGTGTTGCAATTTGAGGAATATCGAAGCGATCTGCTGAGGAAGTATGCGAATGTGCTTTGCAAGCTGGCGTGGCATGACAAGGAGGCGGGCCGCACTTTTCCCGAGTAGCAGAGCGGTCGGTGGTGATGGCGGATTGGGGGTATTAGTGGCCTCTTCCCTGCCCCACGTTGACCGATGAGCACGCCTGCCGACCACACACACTGCCCATGACACCTGGCTGCGCATAGCTTGGCGCTGCTTGTTCTTCATCGCATTCACTCCTGAACGGAGACTAGTCGGGGTCAAAAGTTCTAAAAAACCCTGATCTCTATCTCGTGCGTTGTTTGCACTTGATAGTCCTCTGGTTCGGGATTCTGACCAGCGAGGCGACCCATTCTCCGGGTCGTCCCCCTTCCCAAGATGAGCTCCCGTATGACGACGCTGCTTCAACCCACCATGCGTTCTGAGGCTCAATGCATATTAACGATTCTGGCGCCATAGTAAAACAGTTTATCCGCAATGTGCGTGCTGCCAAGACAATCGCCGACGAACGAGCCGTTATCCAGAAAGAAAGCGCTGCCATTCGAGCAAGCTTTCGCGAGGAGAGCGCTGACCATGGCATTCGGTATGCTACAGAACTCGACATCCTGCTCTTTGGTACCTCTCAACAACTGACAATTTGATTCAGACGAAACAATGTCGCGAAGCTGCTCTATCTCTTCACACTCGGCGAGCGGACACACTTTGGCCAGATCGAATGCATCAAGCTGCTGGCATCACCCCGCTTCGCCGATAAGCGACTAGGCCATCTCGCGACCAGCTTACTTCTGGATGAGAACCAAGAGGTTTTGACTCTAGTTACGAATTCTCTGAAGAAGTAAGATTTCGATTTCTAGCCAACAGCAACGTGCACTGACATAACTCAGTGATCTTGGCCATTCGAATCAATACATTGTTGGCCTAGCGCTATGCACTCTCGGAAACATTGCGTCTATCGAAATGTCCAGAGATCTATTCCCTGAGATCGAGAACTTGTTATCGACCTCGAACCCATATATTCGCCGCAAGGCTGCACTATGTGCCATGAGAATATGCCGAAAAGTGCCCGATCTCCAAGAACACTTTTTGGAAAAGGCCACTCAATTGCTTTCCGACAGAAACCATGGAGTCCTTCTTTGTGGCTTGACTTTGGTGACTAGCCTTTGCGAGGCTGATGAAGAAGAAGGCGGCGACGAAGGCATCGTGGAGAAATTCCGCTCTTTTGTCCCTGGTCTAGTCAAGATCCTGAAGAGCCTGTCTACTTCAGGCTATGCGCCGGAGCATGATGTCACAGGTATCACAGACCCCTTCTTGCAGGTCAAGATTCTTCGTCTCCTGAGAATTCTTGCCATGGGGGACCCTGAAACGAGCGAGCATATCAATGATATTTTGGCACAAGTTGCTACTAATACGGATTCATCCAAGAATGTCGGAAATTCCATTCTCTACGAAGCAGTCAGAACCATTCTCGATATTGAAGCCGACTCAGGATTGCGCGTCCTTGGCGTCAATATTCTAGGAAAGTTTTTGACGAACCGCGACAACAATATCCGTTACGTTGCTCTCAACACCCTCATTAGGGTTGTTGCAATCGAACCAAATGCTGTTCAGAGACACAGAAATACGATTTTGGAATGCCTGAGAGATCCAGACATTAGCATCCGGCGTAGAGCATTGGAGCTGAGCTTCACTCTCATTAACGAGAGCAATGTTCGCGTCTTGATCCGTGAGCTCCTCGCTTTCCTAGAGGTCGCTGATAACGAATTTAAGCCCACCATGACGAGTCAAATTGGTATTGCGGCCGACAAATTTGCTCCAAACAAAAGATGGCATTTCGATACTATGCTACGCGTTCTCTGCCTCGCTGGGAATTTCGTCAAGGAGCAGATCCTATCCTCTTATGTCCGCCTTATCGCAACCACCCCTGAACTCCAGACCTACTCTGTACAGAAATTGTACATCAATCTCAAGAAGGACATTACCCAAGAGAGTCTGACACAAGCTGGTGCTTGGTGCATTGGAGAGTATGCCGATGCACTGCTCAAAGGCGGTCAATACGAAGAGGAGGAGCTTGTCCAAGAAGTCAGAGAGAGCGAGGTGATTGATCTGTTTGCTCTCATTCTCGGCAGCAGTTACGCCAATCAAGTCTCTACGGAATACATTGTCACAGCGCTCATGAAGCTTACTACACGCTTTGCAGACGCATCTCAAGTTGAGAGAGTGAGACGTATTCTTCAGAATCACCAAACGAGCTTGGATGTCGAAGTGCAACAGCGAGCTGTCGAGTACAGCAATTTATTTGGATTTGATCAGATTCGTCGCGGCGTTTTAGAAAAAATGCCACCGCCGCAGATCAAAGAAGAGTCGCGTGTCCTCGGCCCGGCACCGACAAAGAGATCTAAGGCTGCTGCTAATCGCAGATCCAAGATTGTCAAACCATCAGAGCAAGATCTCCTTGATATCATGGATACCCCTGCTACAACAATGCCTCCCCCCACGGGTGGGCAAAGCTCTAACTCCGACCTTCTTGCGGATATCCTCGGCGGTGGCTCCAATTTCGACTCTGCACCAACTCCGCCCGCGCAGTCAAACACCTCGTCCATCATGGATCTATTTGGCAGCGGGCCCGAGTCTTCGGCCCCATCTGCGACCCCGTCGTCTTCAGGATTGGATATGCTCTCCCAGCCCAGTAGCTCTAACCCCCAGGGAAGGTCGACAGGCAGCCAGGGCATTGCCTGTTACAACGCGAATGACCTCAATGTCACATTCCAGGTTCAGCGCAACACAGAAGGCATGATTCAAGCGACTGCAAAATTCCAGAACTCGTCTGGCACAGCAACCATGTCTAATGTCGGCCTTCAAGCTGCTGTGCCCAAATCTCAAAAGCTTCAGCTCCTCAGTATATCTTCCACAACCCTGTCACCTCGCGCTGAAGCTACTCAGATGATGAGAGTTTCCGGATGCAAAGGAGTACGTACAAAATGCTCACGAACGCTACCATAGCCAAGTTTATTAACCGTTTCGCTATAGCCCCTTCGTCTTCGTCTTCGAATCAGCTACACACACCCAACTGCTGGTCAAATGATGGAGCAGGTCAATTGGACAGAATCCTAGGCAACCCTGGAACCGTACAACGAGCATTTGACTAGTGAGGAGGGCAAAAAATTGTTAGAACAACTTAGCCAAGCCACGTGTACTGTGCTGAGACGAAACACAAAAAGTAATTGGTAAGATAGACTCGCACTTTAAATTAAAATGCCATTTTTTTGCAATAATCCACATGATTTTTGCGTATTGTGCAAGACAGGCGAGTTCACTTCTGCGCTAGACTGAGCTTATCAGAGAATTGCTTCTAGGCTATGTTCACATAGTATGGCAAGAATGTACCAGAGGGAGACTGTTTGCAGGAGCTCATTACGGTGTCGCACTGATCGTTGAAGCCAGTAGCTTTGATCTCGCCACTCTCATCAGCCGAAGGATGGTAGAGATGTGAAATGTACAAGTGTCGAGAGAGAATTAGTATTGCACTCTCTAACTCATGGTAAACATTATTCAGTATGTGCTACAGCGCAGGCGCTAGACATTGTGGTTGCGACGGCTATCACGCACCTCGGCACTCTTTGTGTGACGTGTTTAATGTTGTTTTCTTGCGCGAAAGCGTGATTGTTGTTTACGTGATATTTTGCGTCGTGCATAAGGGACTCGAACATCTTGTTATTCTGCACCAATCTGCGCGGCAGTGAAGGGAAGCGTGTTTAGCTCGCGATCAGCGCGAAGTAGCTCGATTGGCTGTCGAGAGCACAGGAGTGTCGGGCAGCGACTGGCCTACCCCGCTATTGAGTTTAAATGGCTGGCGCGCAAAACGCGATCTGTGTCGCGCCAATTTCGTGTTGCTAGCACGACTGTGACTTGGCAACTGGAGGACATACGAGAGGTTGATAGCTTGATGCGGAGTACAGGTTTCGGCTATTAGTAAATAGTGACAACAGTCTGTTTCTTCGCGGCTTCCATGAAAGCTCGTCTCAAGTGCTGTTTGATGGGCGTCATTACCAAACCGCTTCCATCTCCAATACCAGTACCGGTACAAACTTGTGAAGGTACGCCGGTGTCAATGCTCAAGTACATGGAGGGCCTTCCGATGGTGTCGCATAGAAATCATTTCGTCAACGCTGTTGTTGTTGTTGTGAACATCAAGCCCACCGCCGCGTCCCATCCCAATCTACCTAGTCACGTCCCTCGCAGGTGGACAGAGAGCTGTCCAACTTGGCCGCGTAGCTGCCGCCACCGGCCCGTTCTGAGGCCCTACCTAGGTGCTAATTAGCTAAATGCAGTTACCTTCGGGAGCCATTGGAACGGTGCTAGCAAGATCTATTTGGGGTGCATTAACTTACGAGTCCCTAGGTACCTAGGTAAGATAGCTCCAGGCACGCTGGCAGCCTAAAATACAACACCACTACTGCTGAGGTAGTCCAGTAACAAGGTCTTCTCAAAATCTTGACGCAAATGAATATTCACCTGAAATAATTATAATAATAATAATAATAATAATAATAATAATAATAATAATCAAAACCTTGTAGCACAAAACAGTGACAGCTCTGTTATTCAAAACAAGACCATGTTCTCATTGCGTCGTAGTAAACAATGAGAAAAAACCACTGCCAATACTAAGGGGTCGCTGAGGTTGTGCAGTGCCAGTCGTTGTTATGTTAGTACCTACCTACCTACCTACCTAGGTACTTTTAATCCGGAGTGGCCCATGTTGGCGCGCCTGGGGTGGCCCAGCGATCCTGGCACAAGGCCTGCCCACTGCCTCGCCCCGTAGCCGCCTCCTCCCGCCCCCCAAGTTCTTTGCCAACCCAGACTTCAACCTCCCTCGCTCATCAGATCCCCCGACTTCGCCCAGTCGCAACGCATGCGGGCATTATTTCCGTCGTGCATCTCCTCAAAAACTCCCGACCACAGGAACTCACCACTTCGTATCGCGTTCCGCATTTTCCTGGACCTCTGACTGCTTACCGCTAAGCTTCAACATCAATCACCGAGCACGACTCGCCCTTTGCTATCATCGCAGGTGGCCCAACTCCTAAACTACCTAGCGCGAGTCTGTCGGAAGCATTTTATCAAACGATCAAGAGACAAGCTAGCTGCAAATATCTACATCACTGCGCCCTGCGTGTCACAAAGTAGCCTGTCGATTGCATCTATCAGCGCACAAGCTACAGAGTGAAAGAGACATCTTGCCCTAGCGCGCCCTGTCGAACCCCAAGATCCTGCTATGAGCGAAGACAAGTCAGCGTCCTTTGGCAGTGCGCGAGCATCTTCGCCACTGCACGGTGGACGTGGGCGCTTAGAAGCACGCAGCTCTGTGGACACAACCTCAGCTCGCCGTATTCGCAATGGGCTAGGTAATCGAGACTCAACAAGAACAGCCCGCTTTGACACAGAATCTATCGATACTGCTTTAGCACGGGAAATGCATCGCCCGCACCGGGAAAGCACACCAGGCGCTAGCCCACGACGAAAGCGTCAGAGGATCAATGGAGACAGGTAAGATATTGTCAGGCACACCGTCAAGACAAGGACCCTCTAACGCCCTCAAGGTTTATCCCGAGCCGATCCGGACAAGACCTGCAGGCTAGCTTCAGCCTACTTCATGAGGATGGCTCGCCGGCAACGCTGTCGAAGCAAAAGAAGCGCACGCCACATGGCGAGTTACATTTCCAGAAAAGTAAGTCACGCGCAGTCCAAATTACATGCGTAAGAGAACTAATGGTGTCACAGCAGAGGAAGCAAATCGTACATTTTCAACATTGCTGCGAGCAGAGCTGTTCGAAGGCTCAGTGCCCCAGGCAGCGCCCTCCCATTCACCCGACAACTCGCTCCCGAACTCTTCAAGATTGAATGCTACTGACGGTACACGATCCCACACGCCACCGAACAATAATTCCGCCATTTCACTTCCGTCTTCGCTCACTCCATCGACCCCACACAAAAACCTCTTCTCATACATGTCTCCTAGACATCACCATATTGCTGGTCATCCCACTCCCACCAAGACGCCACAGGGCCGTCATGGTCCAAACCTAGATACCCGTGCGGAAATCTATAGCTTATCTCCAGTGCGATTTGGAAGCCAACAAATGCTGCTCAGTCCCAGAAGGCAGCCACGCTCAGTCAGCAAAGTCCCTTACAAGGTTCTGGATGCGCCAGAGCTAGCTGATGATTTCTATCTCAACTTGGTAGACTGGGGCAGCGCAAACGTGCTTGGCGTGGGCTTAGGATCCAGTGTATACATGTGGAACGCACAAACCAGCAAGGTAAACAAGCTTTGCACGTTGGAAGATGACACTGTCACGAGTGTATCATGGATACAAAAGGGAACCCATATTGCGATTGGGACGGGCAAAGGACTTGTGCAGATTTGGGACGCCGAAAAGACGAGACGATTAAGAACTATGACAGGCCACACCGCTCGGGTAGGGTCTTTGGCGTGGAATTCTCATATTCTTACGTCAGGCTCCCGCGATAGGCTCATCTATCATAGAGATGTTCGGGCACCAGACCAATGGCTTCGAAAGCTTGTTGGGCACAAACAGGAGGTTTGTGGCCTGAAGTGGAACTGTGAGGATGGACAACTTGCTAGTGGCGGAAACGACAACAAACTCATGGTATGGGACAAGCTGTCAGAAACGCCGCTATGGAAGTTTTCAGACCACACAGCTGCGGTGAAAGCAATTGCGTGGTCACCGCACCAACGTGGGCTGCTCGCATCTGGAGGCGGTACAGCGGACCGACGAATCATCTTCCACGACACAGTCAAAGGCTCTGTTATCAACGAAATCGACACTGGAAGCCAAGTCTGTAACCTGGCGTGGTCGAAGAACTCGAATGAGATAGTTTCGACGCATGGATACAGTCAAAACCAAATTGTTGTCTGGAAGTACCCTTCAATGCAGCAAGTAGCAAGTCTGACTGGCCACACCTATCGCGTTCTCTATCTTGCAATGAGCCCCGATGGGCGAGTTGTGGTAACAGGAGCCGGTGACGAGACACTCCGATTTTGGTCTATCTTCGGTCGAAGACCAGGCAGTAAAGAAGATGGAGAAGCTGGCGGTGGGAGACTGGCAGACTGGGGCATCATTCGATAGTCTCAACGACGTATTATGATTGAAACCACCCTTTGCGTGCAGTGGGGAACCGACACCAGCCTACAGCCCGGGTCTTGGCCAACTTTTGCGCATCGACATGGCGTGGAAAAAGGCATGCACATAGTCATTCTGACGGCAACAATCCGAATTCCTGTTTGTCGACTCACTTAGATTGCCTCGGTAATCCTGTGAAGATATTGGACAGACCAACCAAACCGGCAAACGAGCCCGGAACGTTGTATGAGTGAAATGAGATGCGAAATGAGGAAAGAAGGAAGGAAAGAAGGAAGGAAAGAAGGAAGAAAGAAGGAAGGAAAGACGGAAGGAAAGAAGGAAGGAACGCAACGGCAGGGGATGGAGCACGGTAAATCTAGGAGCGTTTTTGGTTTGAGAAGCGATTGGTTTTGTATTGGCATCGTGTTTTAGTAGCATAGCGAATTTAATGAGCGGCTTAACTAGACTTGGGCAGCGGCAATGTTAAGACAGCCATGGGAAAAGACTGTGATGAATGAGCATCATCCAAATGGCATCTGCAACGCAAGTAAAGAACAACGTCGGGTAAGGTCTATAATATTTATTAATTCATATCTGCATTTCTGTGGTATCAGGTGCTTGAAAACTAATCAGGGCTTTGTTTAAGGAAGGAAAGGACAAAATGAACACGCCATGTCAAAGTGACAACTAGGCTGGTGAAAACTCGACGCCATCAACAGATTGGCAAAAATGCATCCCCCATCTGCCTGCCAGAAACGAGGTCGTAGTTTGGCGGGTGGCTTCCCGCAGGAGGTCGCTGTGGAACCGCAGATCGGTCAATTAGTCGGCATTCCGTCTCTCACGCGCCACATCTCGCGCTCCGCCATCGAGACTGGTTGAAATCGCGACGGCGGAATCATCGAGAAGCGGGATGCGGTCAAGACTTGTTGTTCTAGCCATTGCATCCCTGGCAGTAACAGCAGCGGGACGGGGGCTAGGCGTAGCAGAGGTCCTCTTAGCTTGTGCATCGATAATCCCGTTCTCTGTCTGGGGTTGCATCAAGGGGGACGTGAGCATGAGCTCTGGTGCAGTCTGCCATCTTACTACTTCGGCCTTCATGGCCTCGAGCTCCTTTTGGAAACGCTTGCCGAAGACATCAATGTAATACGTAGATCCATTGTATATGCTCCAGGCAAACACAACCAAGAGGAAGACAGTTGATGCATAGCGGCTGATGAACCAGAGGGGGCATGGTAGCATAGTGAGAACAGCATACGCGTACTGAATCATCATGAACGTAGGCTCCTGCAGGCTGTCAGGCATGGACAAAACGAGCTTGCCAATCCAAGTCCTGGCATATGAACGGCGAAGCCAAGTAAATGATGTTGGCCGACCAGCGGCGATCTTCTCCCTTCGGCGAACCGTAATGAAGAAATAGTAACTGAGTTGCCAGAGAGCGTATGGGATTGTGCTCCACGCCAGCATAGATACGAGGTTAGCGTAAGCGGTAGCTGAGCCCGGCTCAGCTGTTTTGATGGTCCAAATGGCGGGAAAGCGGTCATGTAGCTGATCTTCCGGGTAGAGATGGACAAGGCAGTGCAGAGTAGCGCATGGCATAATGTGAATGAACAGCGAGGTAACCTTGTCGAAACTGTGGAATACAAGAGAGTTTCGCCACATAATAATCGCAACTGCGTTGTTGCCAAAAGCTAGGCAAAAAGCGGCGGTAAAGAGTCTTTTGGAAGCAGGGAATGCCCATATACTGAGCATGAGAAGGACGTTGACGAAGTAGCAAAGATCGGCGAGGAAGTAATGGTATCCACGACGATGGTAGGTAAACATGCGAATGGGCATGAAATATACCAGCTGAGCAGTGTACCAGATATGGAAATACTCTGGATAGGCGCCGATGAGATAGCCACTGACGAAGATGTTCATAACTCCACAAATGAAGGATATCTTCTCGCGCAAGCTGATGGCTTTTGTGTCGTTCCATTGCCTGCCGAGCTTGTCGACACGCTGCCTCATTCGCTTTCGATAGCGATCAAACTGTTCGTCGGCGGAAGGCACTCGACGCCTCCATTCCTCGACCATTCGATGCCGTGCATTCTGCGTTTTTGATTTCAGTGCATCTCTGGATCGGCGCACTTTATCAGTCTGAGCCGAAAAACCCTTCTGAAGCTTTTCCAGCTGCTGCGGCAACGCAAAATTATCCAGAAGGTCGAGGACCGTGAGTCGATCCAGAGGCGGGAGCGAATCCCAGTCGTCCTGATAGGAGCTACTACCAGAAAAGGAGGGATTCCTTGAGAGCCTAGGGCTTTTAGGGGTTGTTGCACTCAAGCTGGGGGTGTCGAGGATCGTTGGGTCGGGGGGTGAGGAGCTCAGTGGTGAAGCTAGGCCGGGCTCGATATGATGTTCGTCGGATATAGGGTCTCGAGATGTGGCATTAGGAGTTGCGATCGGTATCGCCGCTGGCTGTCCTTCGTCCATGCTCACGACTTGACAGTGACAGGAAGCTGAAGCTAAAACGCAAAGTGTCAGTATTCTCGTTGGAGGGTAGGAATCGAGGATCCGCCAAAGTGCACGGCTTGTCACCGAGGCGGTAAAGTAAGCATACCGATAAACAGGCGCCTCTGAGCTGGCAAGATCAGTCGTGGCAAGTCACTAGAGACAATGGGCGACAGAGGGGCAGCAGGAAAGGGAGTTGAGGAGATTAGACAAAGAGTAAGAGTAGGAAATCGGGAGGCATGAGGGTGTCTGCGCCAAGATCCGGCGCGGTATGGCGGCAGAAAGCAAGTTGACCAGGAAATATCGCCGTAGTCATGTGTAATAAGACCGGCTACCTTACGAATGTACGTGGACTCGTGTACACAAGCTTGCCGGGCTGGCAAGCGGGTACCTCGCGGCAGGTACCTGTGCAACTTGCTCGGAGGTCCTGGTAGACACCCCTACAGTGGACGCGTGCGAATTTTAGGCCAGCCTACAGCCCTGAGTGGCTACCTAGGTACCTAGGTACTACCTAACTGTGGACCTAACTGCAAGTGGCTGGCGGTAAGTTGAGCTACCTACTGGGCATTTGATACTTGAGGCGAGGTATCTATCAATAGTGGAGACTCACCTACCTATTAGTACTATCGTCCCGGGGCGGCGACGGTCTTTTGTTGAGGCCTATTCTACCTACCTATGGAATCGCAGCTCATCGCACGTGTGAATCTAGGCGCTGTCCTGGTGCCTATGACTGTCCTTTGGCTGCTGCTGCTAATGCTTCTAAGCTCTGCCTACCCGTGCCTGGGTAGCGACCTGATCCTTCTAGAATCCAGACTGTATCAAAGCGACACAGTAAGATGCCATTGCCTGCGAACCGAAATTTTCTGCCTTGGAGCCGAATAGCCACGCTGGCATGGGAGCTTGCTTGGTCTAGGTATCCCCTCTGTCACCTGAGAGGTTCGTGGCTAACACCCAAGTACACAGCATGTGAACGATAGCATCATGTGACAGACATTCTAAGGCGCAACGACCACATTTCTCGAACATTTGCAACTCTTTTCTGTACGTTGTCTTTCTAGGCTGCCGCGCCAGCTGTACCCTTGTGACCCGTCGACGTCAAGATCCGGAGGAGCCTTGCCCGAGTAAGGACCCGAGAGATCTGGAAAAGACAGCTTCAAACGCGCTTTTCAAGTGCATGCGACGATTCGGCCCTGTGCATATTAATGCTGAAACGGAGGTTCACCAGTGTTGCTGCTTAATACGGCGCGATATAGACGCAACGTCTATCGATATGAGTATCTTGTCCGACCGCAGTTTATTTTTGTTCTCATCGAAAACCCCAACCCGGTAATTAAGTAGTTTGCTTGGGAATCTGCACTCAGGGAAATCGGTCCCTACCTATCGAGCTACCTCGTGGTTTCCTGTGTTGGCTGGCAGTTGTGATGCCTATTTCCCTACGTATTTATTGATTGGTACAGTACTGCTGAAATAGGCTGGCTGGCAGAGCTGGTTCAGGTTTGGTGTACAGGTGGTCTGTGCACCATGGCGCACTCTCCCCTCAACGCCCCCCATGCCCTCCATGTTGCCTGACGCCAGCCGCGCGACGCGTTCCGCTACCAGTCGTTTACATCAAACTTGCGCCCGCATCGCGAAAGGCCTTCCCACGCAGCGCTTCGCTATTATGACTGACAGTGGCATCAAGCCATCCCGTTAGACCAGCTAATTCTACCGATAATCGCGTGAGCGCTCTCCCCCACGTGATCGCACACCCATCGCGCCGTGCGCCTGCTTCGAACATCACCGAGGACGCTTTTTCGTGCCGGGAGCGACCGCATCGTATCTGCTCATTGTCGCACACCGCCAAGTCTTTAATTGTCCCCGGAGAGTCTAGGCCTCAATCGATACAATGGGGAAACTCAATCGACTTGAACTTTTCAGTGCGTATATGCGGAATTGCGACGTTGCAAACGCGACTAGAAAATCTGACACTGCTCGCAGATTTCAAGTCCTACAAAGGGCATCACACCCTTCTGTTCGGCGACTCTTATTTTACTTCGATTATTGGACCCAATGGATCCGGAAAATCTAACTCGTAAGTGAATTTATTTGACCGCTCGCAGACGGCCATCCACCTGCTTACCCGTCTACAGTATGGATGCCATTTCATTTGTTCTTGGCATCAAATCCTCCCACCTTCGATCCGCACACCTCAAGGACTTGGTCTATCGAGGCCGAGTATTGAAAACTTCTAAAATCAACGATGACGGATCTGCTGCGACGAATGGAGCAGCACAATCGAGCGATGACAAGGCCTCTCGTGGCGACCCGAAAACTGCATGGGTCATGGCTGTATACGAGGATGATAGTGGCGAAGAGCACAGATGGAAACGTTCCATCACGAATCAAGGCGCAAGTGAATATCGCATCAATGATCGAAGCGTTACTGCACAGCAATACAATGCAGCTCTGGAAAACGAAAACATCCTCATCAAGGCAAGAAACTTTCTGGTCTTTCAAGGAGACGTGGAGGCCATTGCATCCCAGTCCCCCCAGGATCTCACACGCCTGATTGAACACATCTCCGGAAGTTTGGAATACAAGCAAGAATATGAGAATCTTCAAGCTGCTGCCGAGCAGGCAGTTGAGAACCAAAACTTCCAACTTCACAGGCGACGCGGCATTAATTCCGAAATCAAGCAATACCGCGAGCAGAAGAGAGAAGCCGACAACTTCCAAAAGAAGATGGACGAGAAAGATGCCGCCATTGTGACGCAGTGTCTCTGGAAGTTGTTCCACTTTCAGAAAGCGATGGATGAATCTAGCGCTGCCATTCACAGTCACCATGAGGATTTGAAAGAATTGCGTCGCAATGTTGAATCTTACGAAGGACAGCTCGAAGCTGCGCGTCGAGAACAAATATCCGTCTCGCGACGCGTTGGCCGGGTGGACAGAGAAATACGACAAAAAGAACGCTCCATTGAGGATCGTGAGAATGCGTTGGTGCCATTCGATGAGAAAATTCACGAGTCATCGCAGCAAGTCGATCGACTGCAATCTCAAAGCCAGAAAGTTGCAAAAGAGCGAGATGAGCAAGCGGACATTGTGCAAAAGGTGCAGAGTGACGTCGAAAGCGTGAATAAGGCTCAATCCATTTTCGAAAAAGATATCCAAGAGCAGATGCAGAAGCAAGGCGGAGCAATCAGCGATGCTGATCGCAAAGAGTACAATACGCTACGCAGCGAAGTCATCGCCCGCTTTGGTTCGGATCACACCAGGCTGGAAAACTTGGAGAGACAACGCAAGGCCGACGAGGTTACGGTCAATAACTTGAAAGGCAAAGTAGACAGTATTACGGCAGCTATCTCCAAAACTGAGTCTGAGCTCAGTAGTGTGGGAGAAAGAAAAGATGCCGTAGAGGCTGTTGCCAAGGATCTTTCCAGTGAGATCGCCGCAAAGAAGAAAGAATTCAATCAGCTCCAGTCTGAGCGTGTACGAACCAACCAAAAAAGGACAGAGCTGGAAGAAAAGCTTGAAGATGTCGCCAAGAAGTTGCGAGAGGCAGACGATGGACGTCGCCAGAATGATCGTGAGGCGCGCCTGAAAGACATGGTTGCGTCTCTGAGACGCATCTTCCCTGGTGTACGAGGCAGAATTGGCGATCTTTGCACACCGAAGCAGAAGAAATATGACGAAGCCATCATCGTGGCTTTAGGAAGAGACTTCGACTCGGTGGTTGTTGACACAGAAAAAACTGGCGTTGACTGCGTTCAGTACCTAAAGGAACAACGCTTCGCGCCAATGACTTTCATTCCTCTGGACAACATCAAAGTTAATGCCGTCAATACTTCTGTCAAGGGAATAACTGGGGCTAGACTCACCATTGACACCATCAACTTTGACTCCTCCGTTGAACGCGCATTATCCTATGCATGCGGAAGCTCCGTGGTTTGCGAAACTCTAGATGTCGCCAAGCACATTTGTTATGAGAAAAGAATTCCCGTGAAGGCAGTCACTTTAGAAGGCTATGTCATTCACAAAGCTGGTCTCATGACTGGTGGTCGTGGGCCAGAACCCAAGGGTGGCAAGCGAAAGTTCGAGGAAGCTGATGTTCAAAACCTTCAAAGAATGGCTACGAAGCTGAAAGAAGAAATTAATCGCCTCCCACGAGCTGATCGACGCGGTAGCAAGGAGGAAACACTGCAAATTGAGCTCGGTGGCTTAGAACGTCGTGTTAAAGCCACGAAAGAAGAGCTTGCTGTCTTCCAAGAGAATTTCTCCAGCAAAAAGCGAGAGCTAGAAAACCAAAAGAAACAGCTCCGGGAAATTCAACCGAAATACAAAGAACAAGCAAAGGCATTCGAAAGCACGACATCCACTGTACAGCAATTCCAAAACGCAATCGGCAAGGTTGAAGATCAAATCTTTTCAAGCTTTTGCAAGCGACTCGGATACAGTGATATCCGTGCATTCGATGCTTCTCAGGGAAAGCTGGAACAAGAAGCCTCAGAGAGGAGAAGTCAGTATGAGGTCCAGAAGCAGCGCCTTGAAAGCCGCCTCAAGTGGGAGGTAGCCCGGCACGGCGATACTGAGGCTCGTATCAAGAGAATGCATGAGCAGATCAAGCGCTTGAAGCAGGACATCAAGGCCTATACCAAGGAGAAGGCAGATATCGAAACAGAGATGCGCGAAGAACAAGACGAGCTCGAAGCTCTCAGAGAGACATTGGAAGAACACCAAGCAGATCTTGCGGAGAAGAGCGAGCGTGTCAACGAGGCCAAGGCTGAAGTACAGCAACGTGGCAAGGACATTGAGGCCTTACACAAAAGTGTAAATGCGTTGGAAACGACGCTGCAGCAGAACAGCGCTGGCAAGTCTGGATTGCTTCGCAGGTGTCGTCTTGAGCAAATCCAAATTCCTCTCGCGGAAGGCGCGTTGGACAATCTGCCCAACGAGGCCGACTTGCTGCGCCAGGACCCTGATGCCATGGACGTCGACGCCGAGGGCGAGGAATTGCTAGACCTCGCGCTGGATGACCACGGCATCGAAATCAATTTTGATGGTCTGGACGACGACCTGAAGCAGGCAAGTAACATGGATGGAGAAATCCTTCTACCAATGTGCCAACAGCTGACCAAAGTGCCTAGTCTGATGACCCGAGTGTGGAGGACTCCCTAACAGAGCGTATTGCAAACTTGACGACTGAACTGGAAAAGTTGAACCCAAATATGCGTGCCATGGAACGACTGGAGAGTGTCGAGTCGCGACTGAAACAAACTGATCAAGAATACGAAGACTCCAAAACTGCTGCTCAGGAGGCGAAGGAAGCTTTCAGCAATGTCAAGCAGAAGCGATACGAGATTTTCAACAACGCCTTCACACATATCCAAGAGCAGATCTCGCATGTCTACAAAGACCTGACCCGCTCAGATGCCTATCCTCTTGGCGGCCAGGCTTATCTTGACATCGAGGAAGACACAGACATGCCGTACTTGTCTGGCATCAAATACCACGCTATGCCTCCATTAAAAAGATTCCGAGATATGGAACATCTCTCCGGTGGCGAGAAGACCATGGCCGCGCTGGCGCTTCTTTTCGCGATTCACAGCTACCAACCCAGCCCCTTCTTCGTTCTCGACGAAGTTGATGCAGCATTGGACAATGCTAACGTGGACAAGATCAAGAAGTACATCCGTGAGCATGCTGGCCCTGGCATGCAGTTCATTGTCATTAGTCTGAAGACCGGGCTATTCCAAGACAGCGAGAGCTTGGTAGGCGTCTATCGAGACCAAGAAGTCAACAGTTCGAGAACATTGACATTGGATGTGAGTTTGACAATCCGCCATTGACAATAAACAATTGCTAATCATCTATGATACAGTTGAGGAAATATGCGTGAGATGGAAACTATCAGTTCGGGTAATTGGCGCACTAGTTGCTGGCACATTTCGGCGTTATGTTTTCATGGGACGGGAGGAAGCTGCTCTGTGATGCTCTAAACTGGGTCTGAGCCAACATGGCTTTGGATGTAATTGCCAGTGCACACCGAAAACGGATCTTTTGTTTACAAGGAAAGCTTCGTAAGATAGCAGACATGACGCATTGGTCGCGCATGCAATATTGATTCTTAGCCGATTCTAAATTACAAGGCTCTGACCAGATAGCTCGTGTGACGTGAGTCAACAGGCAACATCCTGGAGTACCCACTTTATCTAGCTTGAGCGTCGCGCGAGGCTTTCGTATCGCGCATCACCCAAACGACACCAGATGGGCAAACTTCGTCTACCACAACGTCGGCCACCACGTGTGCATATATTTCCTCTACCGACGGATACTCGAGTAGAAAAATCCGCTCGCCTGCATGCCCTAAAGCGAATCCACGTCGCCGCTGAGGCAGTTCGATCTGCCGGAACCTAGCGGCGCGCCTTTGCGATCCTGCCTATGGCAGTGCGTCCACGCATTGTGCAAACCAGCAACGACGAACCCGAATACTAGGGCACCAGATTCGAAAGCAAACGTGCGCAGACTGTACTGTCTGTACAGTCCGCCGCCATGGATCTCGCAGTCACACTAGTCAAGTCGGTGATGCGAGCGTTCTATTCAACCAGAGACATTCTAGTAATAGATGCGCTCATCCTCCACGAAGCGTGAGTTTTTTTTTCTTTCAAAGAAGCGGTATACTTGATCTCTGGCTAATAGTGAACCAGTCTCCGCGATGACGACCTGGCGTACTTGATGGCTACAAATCCGAAAGATCTCCACAAGATTTGCGGAAAACTTCGAGAAGATCGATTCTTGACAGTGTAGAGTTCCACTTGGACTGTTAGCGATTGTAAACATGACTGACTTGAGCGATGAAAACAGACATACACGACCAGAACTTAGAGAAGGCAACCCACGGCCGAGTAATCGCACATGGTACTACATCAATTACCGCCATACCATTGATGCTATAAAGTGGCGCGTGTACACCATCGACAAAGATGTCCAAGGTACCACAGAGCGAACAAGCGAGAAGAAGGAATACGTCTGCTCTTTCTGTACGGCTGAATGGTCGCCTTTGGAGGTGTTGGACAGCCATGGGCCGAACGGTTTCTTATGCCATCGCTGTGGTCATGTTCTTACTTTTGAAGCAGATCGCAATGCTGGTGGTCACGAACAATCCACTCGCCTCAACGACCAATTCAAGTTCATAAGTGAGCTTTTGCAGAAAATCGACAACGTACATATACCGGAGTGCGATTTTGATCGCGCTCTCGCAAAGGCTAGGCCGGTGGTCCGCGATGCCACACACCAAGTCGCGGCAACCACGGCCATGGACTTGGGTATGAACAGACCAATGGCAGTGAAAGGACTGACAAATACTGGCCCCCAGTCCATCTCTGTCAATATCTCGACCGTCGAGGGTGCATCAGAAGCAGAAAAAGAGGCCGAGATTGCGCGCCGAGAAAAGCTGGCGGCGCAGAATGCACTGCCATCGTGGATGTCCAACAGTACCGTTACTGGAGACTCTTTTGCTGCCGCAGCTGGTGCAGGGCATACCGCTGTCAAGAGTGAAATCGGACCCAATGACGATACAAAGCAAAAACAAGTGGACAACAAGGCTCTCGCTCAAATTGACGATATCTTTGAAACGCTCAAAGCCGAAGCTGCACAGAAGCGGCAAGATGATTCTGACGATGAGGATGGCTCCGACGAGGATGAAGATGACTTCGAAGATGTCCCAGCTACTGGCAATAATTCCAGCCTGGGTACACCGGCTCTAAGCCAGTCGATGAAGCGAGAGCCATCTAGGGAGCTGTCAAGAGACGGATCCGGCTTAGAAGAGCACGGCAGAAAGAAGGCGAAGATTGAAACTAGTGTTAAAACAGGAGAGACGGGTAACGACAGCGGGGAAGATGATGATGAGGATGAGATGGAGTTTGAAGATGTATAAAAGCTTTAGGAAGATGGCATATGGCGTAAACAGGGACAGCGATTTGCTAGTGTACAAATGAAACGACTGCTATCAAACATCAAATTGTAAACCACTCGCTGTCTTATAGTATCGACACACGTGCAGCCTTCATCCGCAAAATACATCTGCACGCCTCCCGGCTTTAATAAGTTAGCTTCCCAGATGGCGGCAGTCGATCCGTTGTGGCCAGTTGCCAGTGCCAGAAATATGCGGGCCAGCTGCGCCGAAAAGGGTCTCGAGGTACTCCGTACTCTTCATAGGTAGACCTCCTCCACACGCCGTGCTTGACTAGCCACCCAAGGGCATTGTTTGCCACCGAACCACCCAGCTACTTGACACCGCTTGCGATCGCGCTGGAAGAAGAAAAGAATCCGCGTCTCGATACTCTTGTTGTGCTAAAGTAGCCAGCTGACATCAGCCAACATGACCCGAGGCCTCGGCCAGGTGTGATTTTGAACGTGACTAAATTGCCATGGACAGCAGGGTGCCACTTACTTATTCGTGAGCGAAAAATTGCCATAATGCCGCTTTCGCTGCCTGTAATTTTTCTCCTACAGACACATTTGAAGCCTACAGAGTTGCACGAGCTGGAAGAAAGTATTCCAACTCTGACATATGATGTCAATGAAGCGGAAGTAGTGCTGGGCAAAGTCTCCCGCAAGCAGCGTGCTCAGTTTGAATTGCGCCGTTTGAAGCTAGAGACGGAACCCGTCCGAAACGGTGCAACAGGGGATGGATTTGTCGAGAATGATGGATTTGATGGGCGGTACTCTAAGCGCCGGAAGCTAGAGTCGCCCAGGTCGAATGTCGAAACAGACAGCTCTCTCGTGCGAGTCCTGAATCTATCATGGCTCACGGATTCTATGGAGAAAGGTGAACTTTTGCCAATGTCCGGTTATATTGTCTATGAGGGAAGGAAAAGAGGACACATCACATCGAAACTCGTCAACGGCCAGACCGATTCGGACAGCAGAACAACCAGTGATATCCTGGAGCGCGCCGCAGATGACAAGACAGAGTTGGACAATCAGTTGACTCCACGGCAAAAAGGAAAGAAGAACGCAGAGGTAAATGTTGGGAATTTTCCGTCAGCAGGTTCCATCTTGAAACCAGGCTTGATCCGCCAATCTACATCGGAGCACGATATTCATCTGCCCCCCATACCAGATTATCTTCATACCTCTTACTCATGCCAGCGGCCCACACCAATTCATCCACTCAATACCGGTTTTATAGATGAACTGAAGAGTATTCGAACCCTTCGTGTTTTGCAGGGTGATAAAATAGGAGTTCGAGCCTATTCGACATCCATAGCCTCAATAGCGGCGTATCCTTACCAGATACAGAGCCCTCAAGGTACTTCCCTTGTCTGCGTATTGAGACTTTGACTAGCGTGCTGAAATTTTGCCATTCTTACAGAAGTCTCTCGCCTGCCTGGTTGCGGCAATAAGATTGCCGTACTCTATCAAGAGTGGCATACTTCGGGTCAAACTGAGGAGATGCGAGCGTCTGAAGCGGACCCAAAAGTAGGCGTGCTGAGAACATTTTACAACATTTGGGGGGTAGGCGATACAAATGCAAGAGACTTCTATCTAAAAGGTATGTTTATGCTGCATCAGTTGTGGAAAAGGAAAATTAATGACATACCAGGATGGCGGGACCTGGACGACATTGTGGAATATGGTTGGCGATCGCTCAGCCGTGTTCAACAGATCGGAGTCAAGTACTATGAGGAATTTAAGAAGAAGATTGATCGCACAGAGGTCGCTAGAATAGCCAATGTCATCATGGACCATGCGCATCGATTGGACTCAGGCTATGAGATGGTCATTGTGGGTGGTTACCGGAGAGGGAGGGAAGAAAGTGGAGATGTCGATATCATCTTGACACACAGAGATGAATCTAAGACATTGAAACTTGTCGAGATGCTCGTTTTGAGTCTCGAGAAGGACAGCTACATTACACACACGCTGAGCCTGTCAACAAGAAACAGCGAGCGAGGGCAAGTGCCGCTTCCGTGGAAAGGCGAAGGCAGCAGTTGGGGCACAGGATTTGACACACTTGACAAGGCAATGGTCGTCTGGCTGGATCCAAATGATGCCGATGCGCTGCACCGACGTGTCGATATTATTGTAAGCCCGTGGAAGACGATTGGATGTGCCGTTCTGGGCTGGAGTGGCGAGACAACGTTTCAAAGAGACCTCCGACGATACTGTAAGAAGGAAATGGGGCTCAAATTTGATAGCAGTGGTATTCGCAACAGAGCTGACGGCAGTTGGGTTGACTTGGAGCGCGGTAATGCGAGTGCTGGTAACGCGGAGGAGGCCGAGAGACGAGTGTTTGAAGGTTTAAACATTCCTTGGCGACCTCCATGGGAGCGATGCACGGGCTAGCGAGTCCGTCATCAGTAGTATGATCGCAGCATGATCGACGCGGAGAAACGGACTCAATACATCGTTGCACAATTTGCGCTAAGCACGTTCAGTTTTGTTTGGCTATAACTATTATATCTCCTAGATTTAGGCTGTCTTGTGAAAATGTATTATCATCTGCCGCTGACTGTCTGACAAGGCTTTTCCATTTTGAAGTTTTAGTCTCAGTTATTCAAAAGATGAGCTGGTAACAAGTGTAGGCAGCGAAGCCCTTGAGGAGGAGATCGCTGAGTGAACTACCGACAAAGCCACTACAAGACGGCGTTAGCGAAAAGGCTCAATATTGCCAAGGAGGGAGCAACGTACGCGAGGCGGCCCTTGGGACCAGCGTCGCTGGTGTACCCGAGGAGGTAAATAAGACGAGAGAAAGACCAGACACCACCGAGGGTAGCAGCGGAGATGGGGTGCTGGACACCAGCGACGAGGAGAGCGCCGAGGAAAGGTGTCAGGTTCTCAGTGAAGTTGGCGTGCGCACGCTGGGCTGTTAAAGGTAATACGAATTAGCAATTTAGAAGTCGGCTGGTTCTCCTCCGCGATTGAGAGAGGGAGCCACATGGATGCCTCTACATACCGCAGTTGAACTTGGAGGCGCTGGGGTTCTTTGCAACCTCATCATCCGAGGCATACGGGGCAGGGTAGGGGACTTTGGCGAGCTTTCTAAACTTGGCCGTGCGCATCATGTGGACGGTGTTCAGAAAGAAGGTCGACGTAGCAACTGCGAGCACATAGCTGATGGAGAGCCTGTTAGCCCCTTTGCGCCTGTGTTGGCCAGGGCTATGTACGGCTGTTCTCACCTGTACTGGTCGGGGATCTCAAGCGCAAGAGGCATATTGGCGGTGATGAGGGCTTTCTGTATACTTGGAGTTTGAAAGTAACGAGTCGGAGACAAGGTCAATTGAGAAGGAGGGTGCAGTGCGTGTGTGCTGGAAATGTTCAAGGCGGGACACCGGCCGCTTAAATGGTTTTATTTTTATTTTTGGGGGGTTAGCCGGACTCCGGCCTCAGTAAAACAGGATGCCAGCCCGGCGAAACCTGTGGGAGCGACGGGCCGGCCATCATCTGAGGTCCGGGGGCTGCAAGAGATGGAAACTGCATCGGGGAAGTGCCCACCAGCAATTGGCTGGGCTTACTACGCCAGCGCCTCCGCCTGGCGGGTGGCCCTGCAAGGGCGGACATGAAGCAAAACCTTTGCCCGTGCCTGCGTGTTGCGGAGAAACTAGTGTGTACGCTGCCCCTGGATTAATGGGCGGATTACGGATACATGACCACGAATGGGCGGGTTGGTGGATGGATCTCATGGATGGAAGCTCCTGGTCATTTCTGCCATCTTGTACCGCGACGGATCCTCGGCAACATAGCCGTCGCTGTATTTCGCAAGAGTTACGGAAGTTAGAATACAAACACAGATACAACAGAAAAAGACCTGATAGATAGCACGGGGGCGGCCAAGTTGTATTGTACCGTTTGGACTCTCTCGTTACAGCACCTCCTGGAACCCGCCGGCCGAAGCACCGTGCTGCATCACCAGGCAGCACAGGCTTACAAATCTGCATAAACACCATGTTTCGCCTTTTCGCAGCCTTCCGCTGCATCTTGCCTGACGCAGACAATCAATTTCAGAAAATTTGCGCCCGAAAATAGTTGCGTGGCCCAGGCTGCGTAGGGCATTGATTGGCCACTGACTGGCTGCCTCAGCCAGCCTGCCTGCCTCCTCCGCAACAACACCAAACTCCGCATACAAAAATTCCATTCATACCCACAAAGCAGCTCAGCCGAGAAACCACTAACTAGTTAGTGGGCAGACAGGCGATAGGAAAGCTGCTAATCGCAGCACGGTCTTCGACGATGACACTAATTTTTTGACATGTGTCGTCCTATCTATTGCCATCCAAATACTTCTCTCTCCTTCTCACCGTAATCTCTTTTTTTCGATGCCAGCTTCGGAACCACACCAGCTTGTCTTCTACAAGTCGCACAGCTACATGACCGCCACACCTGGTTTCATCAAATACACGTTTCTTTGGCTGTCCTGCTCTTTTCTACGTCTATTTCTAAGGACTTTTCTTTTTAACAATTCAATTAACATTTACTGCATGTAGCCATTGGCCTTGAGCCAAGCCACAACGTCGTCAGAGTCCCTCTCGACCCAAGACAACTTGGCCTGCACTGAGTCAATGACCTGGCGCACAGAGTTGTCAAAACCCTGAGTATCCTTACCCTCAAAGAATGCCTTGAACTGTGTTAGCTGCTCAGATGTGCCCATATTCTCGCAGAAGTACTTGACAAGATTCTTGAGCATAGACAAGCCAGGTGGGAAGCGCTTATAGTACTGGTCCCAGTTGCTAAGGAAGTGCTTCCATGCCGCATCCGCGCCTATACGGCTGCTGCGGACACCTTTGACTGGAAGATAGACATCTTGGTCTTTGATGGCGTCACCGCTATCCATGGCGGCGAACACCTCTCCAATGACCTCAGGATCACTGGCAAAGCCACAGCCTCTAAGGGCAGCAACACGCTCATCGGAGACCTCTGAAGTATTGTAGATATTCAGAAGTTGGGCCAGCTATTCGAAGAAGGAGAAGAGGAATGTTAGCCGGTGGGCATGTGGGCAAAATGTACTTGGCGCTCCCATTTACGTACCTCAGTCTCACCACCATATCGAGATACAATTGAGTACACGGTTGTTCTCAGTGTTGGGTGAAGTGCAGACAAATCTCCGTTCAAGCTCTTCTTGAAAGCGTCTTGTGCGGCCCTGATGGTCTCCTCGTCGCCGCACATGGCAGCTGACAACATAATCAAATCTTTCAACTGCTGATCAACGTGACCATCTGCCGCAGTGATGTTGGTACCAAGCTTGCGGGCAACCGGCGCGACGAGCTCCTTTCTAAAGGTCTTCAGACCTTCGGTCACAGCCTTGTCCTGGAACATCCAAGCAAGTGAGATCTCGCCGAGACCGGCAATAAGTTCTTGCCACACAAAGAATGAAGTCTCATCTTTGAAGCTCTGCGCCAGCGTGAGAAAGGTAGACGTCTTTGTGTAACCAGCCGCGGTCAAGGCTGCGGCGTCTGCTACCATGCCAGTTCTATCCGCAATGCTCAGTCTTCCTTCCTGGGCGGCACTGCCAAGGCGAGCAAGGATTTCGGGAGAGTACAGTGTTCTGTAGACCGAAGGATGATCAGCGTTCAGCTTGAAGAAACTGCCCGCCGGAACATCTAGGATAATTTCCCGTTCTGTCATCACCGTAGAGTGGTCGATACCAGGTTCCGTGCGGAGACCGAGAATGACAGGATAAACAATCTTGTCATCTTCAGGCGTGACATCGCCCGTGCGAAGGAAACGGTTCTGAGAAACAGTGACAGTATTGCCAACGGTGTCCTCTGAGACAGACAAGACAGGATATCCTAGTTCCCGCGTCCACGGGGCGACAACTTCGGTTACAGGCTTCCCACTCGCCGCGCTTAAACAATTCCACAAGTCATCAGTGGTAGTGCTTTTGTACGCAAATTTCTGGAGATAGTCTCTGATGCCTTTCAAGAATACCTCTTCTCCAAGGTGCACCGAAATCATACGAAGGACAGAGCATCCCTTCTCATATGAAATGGCGTCAAAAATTTGGTTAATCTCACCCGCGCTCTTCACTGGCACCTCAATAGGGTGACTGCTCCGGAGGGAATCGAGATGCAGGGCGTCTTGCAGCGAGCTAATGACAAAATCGGCCCAAATATTCCACTCGGGGTAGAATATATTAGCACCGTACAACGACGCCCAGGTAGCGAAACCTTCCTTGAGCCAAAGACCTTCCCACCACTCCATGGTAACAAGATTTCCGAACCATTGGTGAGCCAGTTCGTGAAGAACAATGTCGGTAACGCGGCGTTTGCGGCCGGCACCGGCATTTGCCTCAATCAGCAGATCAACAGCCCGATACGTGATGAGACCCCAGTTTTCCATGGCACCTGCTGCAAAGTCAAGAACAGCAATTTGATCCATCTTGGGCAAGGGGAACTCGACGCCAAATTCCTTTTCGAAAAGTTCGAGAGTTCGTGCTCCAAGATCGGCAGCATGACGACCATACTCAACATTCTGATCAATGGTAACATAGGTGCGAACTGGAATGCGGAAGAGGTTGGACTCGACGTAATTTAGCTCGCCAATAATAAATGCGGTGAGATATGTCGACATGATAGGGCAAGTATCGAATTTGACAGCCTTACGAGTAGCATTCGTAATGGTGGACTGCACGTTGGCCTCGGACTTGACCGGCATATTGCTCAAGCAGGTCAAATGCGTATCGGCAATGAGAGTGATGTCAAATGTCGCCTTGAGTGCAGGCTCGTCGAAACAGGGGAACGCTTGTCGGGCACCAGTAGGTTCCATTTGGGTTGTCGCGATGTATCCCTTGGTGCCATCAGTCTTGGTGTAGCCAGAGCGGTAGAAGCCGACCATCTTGTTGTTGAGTTGCCCAATGAAGGTCAACTCAAGTTGGGCGTTGCCACCCTTGTTGAGCTCCGTAGAAAAGGAAGCGGTAGTCGTCTGACGCTGTTCATCATGGCTAACGTTGATATCTTGGCTACGCAGTACAAGTTAGTAAGAGTTTGGCGACGAAAGCTGCTTGCTGCCTTGAGTTGAGTCTGTAAACAAGGCGATGTGACCACAAAAGACACGGATGTTGTCATCAGCAGAGAAGTACGTACGCGGTCCCGTTTGCTCCGGATATGATCTTTCCACCGCGAATATCAATGTCCAGTGTATGGAGAGTAATTGAGTTAGAGTCCTCGGTGACGTCAAGATCAATTACAACTTTGCCGTGGAATGTAAAATTGTCAAAGTCGGGCTCGAGTTGTAATTGGTAGTGGCGCGGAATCACATTGGCGGGGAGCAGATCGCGTTCGACATTTCTGGCCCCGTTGGTCACGAGTGATTCCGCAGCTCTGCACATTTCTGCCGTTTCTTGGTATAGTCGCGCGGAAAATACAAAGGAACAAAACCCAATCCAGAAGGAAAAGAATTGAAGACTTGAAATTGTGAGCCGCATGAGCTCACTAAATACGACCCAAAAATGATTTAGCCCACCTTCCCAGAGGAGTCAACAAAGGCACCCCGCGGTGGGGCACTCATCAGACGGCGCATTCTGGCCCAGCCACACCCAATTGTCGGGTTCGATGTGTATTCGGTTAGTAATGGTTTGCTGATGGAATGGCGACGGACCCCGGTCCATGGGCACGGCACTTGCTACTTAGGCATGAGACGGGAAACATCAGTCAACAGTGCGGTCGGTACCATTGGCTCAATTACATAATAATCTCACTCCTGAGCGAGATCGAGGAGCATGCATACCGGTAGTTTCGCTATCTACCAGACGGATCAAACTGAGAAACCTCACCGCGTTGAATCATCACTAAAACGAAGTTGCCTGATTAGTGCTTGAAGCCATATTCAATTGGTAAAAATGTACAGATTGTGTCCTAGCGGCGCATATAACGACGGCGAAGCTCTTGATTCATCGTATTATCGTCCTCTGGCGTCTCTGTCACCATCTCGATTCCATTATTGCCCAGCAAATAATCGGCCACGTACTTCATGACGAAGAACATCTCCCGACCGGTCGGGATGATCTCCTCGTCTGGAAGCAAAAAACCATAAAGACCATGGTCACGTAGCTTGATCTGGTAGCTAAAGTGAGCATTCATGTCTTGATAGAACCAGTCCATCACAGAGCCAGCGCCTTCGTTGATTCTGTTGCGTGAAAGACCCAACTTTGTCTTGTCCACCACCATCGCAGCATCGCACGCTGGCGAAACACTATACAACTCTCCGGTAGACACACGGATCGTCTTTGCAATGCCAGCCGCCAGCTCCTCCAGGTTTTCCAGGTTTGGAGGCTCCGCGGCACATGAGTAGGCATACGGGAAGAGTATTTGCTGAGAGTAAGAATGATAATCTATCATTCCAACAAACTGCACATTGTTCTTCTCCGTCTGTTCATGAGCCCATTTCGCAAAGGCAGCAGCTTCAGCCGCCTCAAATGGCTCTTCACCACCATAGTCTTCGGAGCAAGGGTCGCTCTGCGTGTGCTCAGAAGAGTCACCAAATCCAAATGAACGATCGAGGTCGTAGCCTTTGCACATGCGAAGGCTGGTTTCCTGCCTAGATTTGCGCCAAAGTCTATCGCTTTGCCAGGAGTATTCCATACCATCAGGATTGAGCGCCGGAATTATAACAACATCAAAGTGGTGCAGAAACTTGGTGATGACTGGGTCTTTGTTGAACTCGGTAATTAGTGCCCATGCCACATAGTTCGCCGTTGTTGTCGAAATCCATTCGCGTGCATGGAGGCCAGCTGTAATTACCATTGTCTTCCTCGGACTATCTGCAGCGTCCACGCCAGGACGGCCGACTCGGAGGGCAGGGATGTCGCGCCCTTCAGAGGATTGCCCGATTGACATGTATTTGACATGCTCGGGAAAGATTGATTCCAGCAGCTGCATCCACTGCATAATTGTCTTCAAGGGGTGATATCTTAGAAAGAAGAGACTGTCAGACACAGTAAGGCGGCTAGGGGACCGTTCAAATGTGCCCTTGGGCCCGATGAGACGCGACGGCGCATCTTTGGGAAGAGAATCGTACACCGCTCTCGAAAGGTCGGATATCAATGTGAAATGCGAAGACTGAAGTTTACTTGGAAGTAGCCCAAGGAGCGGCGAGACCTGATTAGAAGGCATGCGAATATCGACGTAATCGCGAGTGACACCCCAGACGTCGAGGAAGAGGCGACTAGAGGCCTCAGCGAGCGCTTGCTCTTCTTCCATATTCGTAACATTAAATCGCATGACGACTTCGTTGGCATATTTGTAGCGCACGCTGTCGATGTTGGTCGCCAACCCAGCCAAATCTTTTGTGGGATGTCTCCCGAAGAGTAATTCTACCGCTGCGTCCCTGACCTTGGTCAGAAATGGAAACACAGGCGCGTTCCCATCGATTGGGCGCGCATGCGCCTGAGTACCAACTCCATCGCGACTATAGTGGCCGTTATCTGCGGGTTTGTGGGCAGAGACGGCCACCAGCAGCGCGGTTGCAAAACTGATTGTCTTCATCGTGGCTGGAGCAGGTGTCGCGCGCGTTCGATGGGAGCTGCGAGTCGATGAGAACACCAAACACACGGCCAGGGATATGTCGAAATTCACAGGGGTTGATGCACTGAAGAATTGATGAAGTTGGTCTTCGGCAAGGAAGCCTTCGGCATTATGTTGGTGATTGTAGCTGTAGTCTGCTCCGCCGGATACGGCATCGAGCACCTACGGCCACCATCAACGGCTCGGTAGGTACATAGGTACGCGCAAAAGGCGGGGCTCCGCTGTCTGTGCCTCTGCCCATTGGCCGCGTTCAGGGAGTCGCCGCGCAAGCACCGAAACATTTGATGCACTGACAGGCAAACAGGCGATAGACACATCAAGGTACCTAAGTAGCTACCTAGACACTAAAATAGACATCATAGCTAGGTAGGTAGCCAAGCAGTCAAGGCAATACTAGTATTTACTAATTATAGTGTTTATGCGGCAAACATGTTGATGCCAGGGTGCGGCCGCTACAGTGGGCTTACAGTGATTCGCCCTAGACACGGCCCGTTGGAAGGTACAACGGTACCTACCTACCTAGGTAGGTACCCAGAGGTTGCTAGGTGCCTACCTAGGTACCTACTGAACCTTTTATTTTTAGCTACCTAGGCAGGTGCGGTGCTGTTTCTTTCGCCAGCCAGCTTCGCAGCAGGTTACTGGCTACCACTACCTAGATACCTACCTACCTGCAGCTGCCCAATCCCAGCTACGCGTTTCTCGGACCTGGGCCTACACAAGTCCAGCCCCTGGCTTGCGAAGCACCAAACTCCACTCGACAGAATATACTGCCACTGCGACGGCTTTACCCAATTGCTCTGATTGAGACCATCTCGCAGTCAAGCCTTGGAACTTCGTTATTTCACCCCTTACTGCTTTGACCTGTCTATTGGACAAGCTACGGCGCCACCAGAATCCTCACTTGAGGCTTTCGCGCTGCCTAGCATGCTTGAGGCCTGATCTACTCGATTCCACGTCGCCCCAGCCGGACGGCCACCCGGGACCTTTGCGCGCTCTACCATGCATGGCGATTCTCACCATGCCTTTTCTACGCCGTCGTGGCAACCTGGCCAGTGAGTCTGATACACGGCAGCAAGATCCTATATCGAGGAGCGGCAAAGATGCCGAGATGTCCACTGCTGCCGCGCGTTCAGATGGAAAGGCGACAGACCTTAACGACCAAGCCGCCGCCACAACACCCCGCGACTCGACTACCAGCCGGCCTGATACGTCCCACAATCATGATGACCTCAGCAGACAGAAGCGTTTCTCCGTTCTGAGATTCAGGAACGCGTCTGATTCCCAGCTATCCCTAAAAGCGAAACAGCAAGCGGAACAATTGCCCCCCCTACCTTCAAGTACTTGACATTCGCCATGCCACCTGCGTGTTTGTTTTCTTCGCTAACGTAAGACCAGCTCCCGCCATCATTACCACCGCACCGACCAACGATTTCAACGGCCCTCGCAAAGTCAAATCGCGGATGAGCTTGGCTGCTGCCAGGTTTCGTCGCTCCAATGACATCCCCCGAGATAGTGACCAGCAAAGCCGACCGAAGAGCCAGAAGCAGGCTAGGAAGTCGTTCAACGATGTCAGAGGGCGGCCTACCACGGCAACCATAGATGAACCACAGTCTCCGCCTTTAGAATCGCGAACTTCGACTGCGTCCAATGGAACATCCCTGACTACTCCAGCTTATCGCCAGTCCGAGTCCTCAAGGTCTGATGCCAGTTCCACTGACAATGCCTTTCTGTCAAGTCCCAACACCACTCCGAAGAAGACGCCAGCATCTTCCATCTTCCGGTTAAAAAGAATGAGGAAAACACCAGATTCTCTTTTCCCTCTAGCACACTTGCCACAAAAGAGCAAGGGCGGGGTCGTTGCGCAGTCGGCATCCTCGTTGAACGTGGCCGCCACACCCCGCCCAGCTTCTTCGCAAAGTGCCACGACCCCCAAAGCGAACCTTGACGGCACAGATAGCAGGCAAGGCTCGCAAACTTCAACAATTGCTGCCCTGCAGACAGCGGCAGGCCGCTCTGGGCAGTCATCACCCACCAGGACCAGTGTGTTGCGCGGGCGTTCCTCTACCATGAGCTCGCTAGGACGCAATTCTACTGACGACCACCTCACACTCCCGCAAGCCGGGACATCAACAGGTCGAAAGAGCTTTGGAGACCTGTTGGGTATAAGCCGTCTTCGTCAAAACTCGGACCTCGCACGTCAAGGCACTCTTACTCCATTAACACCCGGCTCCGTCCCTTCAAATCATAATTCGTTTCAGCTGAGCCGCGAGACTGTAACTTTACCCGACAGAAAGAATGACGAGTCCGCAACCAAGTACTTGGAACGCCTGGAAGCCGATGTCCCTCGCGGCATTCTTGCGGCAAGCTTGGCCAAAAGTACGGATCTTTTTCTCAGCACAGTCTTGCGGAGCTACATGAGACGCTTCAGTTTCTTCGGTGACCCCATGGACATGGCCTTGAGGAAGCTTCTCATGCAGGCTGAGCTTCCAAAGGAAACGCAGCAAATCGACCGATTTTTGCAGGCCTTTGCAAACAGATACCATGAATGCAACCCAGGCATTTACTCTTCCCCCGACCAAGCATACTTCATCGCATTTTCGCTGCTTATTCTTCACACCGATGTATTCAACAAGAATAACAAACATAAGATGCAAAAGTCGGATTATATCAAAAATACTCGCGGAGAGGGCATCTTTGACGATATCCTGGAGTGCTTCTACGACAATATATCATACACTCCGTTCATTCACGTTGAGGATGATTTAGACTTGGGTACCGAACGAAATGCGACTATAAAGTCGAAGCGAAAGCCTCTTATTCCCGGACCAGGCGGCGATACCGCTGTTCGCGCAGCAAAGGAGCCTATCGACCCGTA
This sequence comes from Akanthomyces muscarius, assembly GCF_028009165.1. Classification (NCBI taxonomy): domain Eukaryota; kingdom Fungi; phylum Ascomycota; class Sordariomycetes; order Hypocreales; family Cordycipitaceae; genus Akanthomyces; species Akanthomyces muscarius. The sequence goes on from NC_079242.1 coordinate 4,214,735, forward strand.
CACACTCATTTTCGAAGGTAATCTTGACCCTCTACGACCGAACTGGAAAGATGCAATGTGCTTGGAAGACCACTTCAATTACCTCGGTACAGCAACCTCCTTAAATATGAACGATCTACAGAAGACCTTCTTTCGCACAGGTGTCCTGCAAATTGTATCGCCCAGATCTCGTCCCGACGCATTTATGTCTGAGAAGACCGCTACCAATCCCCAAGAGGCTCAGCAAGGTATTGTCGACATCAAAATCACGAAAGTCGGCTTGCTCTGGCGCAAGGACGCCAAAAAAAGAAAAACTCGTTCGCCTTGGCAAGAATGGGGCGCCATCCTCACCGGCGCTCAGCTGTACTTTTTTCGCAATACAAGCTGGGTAAAAGGTCTAATGCACCAATATGAAAATCACATCAAGGCTGGCCATGACGAAGTCCCTATCATTTTCAACCCTCCGCTTTCTGAGTTCAAGCCGGATGTATTAATGTCCACGCATGGCGCAGTCGCCTTGCTGGATACGACATACAAAAAGCATAAGAATGCATTCATCTATGTGCGGCAAGAGGGGCTCGATGAGGTGCTCCTCGCCGACAATGAAGATGAGCTGAATGACTGGCTGGCCAAGTTAAACTACGCTGCTGCCTTTAGGACATCGGGCGTGAAAATGCGCGGCATTGTCGGCGGAAACTATGATGGACAAGGCAGGAGAGGCATGAGACGGCTCGATAGCTCCGACGGCATTCAACTCGTCCAGACGCCTACAGGACCCGTCACGATAGCTCGGGGCAAGATCGACCACAAAATGGCTGAAGACATTCAAATTGCACGGCGCAGATACATGCAGGTCCAGATAGCCGAATCGGATCAAAAAGTCGAGGAGGCCCAAAAACAACTCGAAGAGCAGCTACGGAATGCTCGCCATCTTCAAATACTAGCCCCCATCCAGCCGAGGACACGAGACAGTCTGCTGTCTGCTGCGGCTCGCATGAGCGCACAGCTTAAGTGGACTCGCATGCGGATCTGGAAAGAGACTTGCCACCGAGACATCTTGCTCCAAGACTTCAATGAAGAACTCCCAGCATCCCCAGCCTTGTCGACGCCGAACAACAAGCAGGATTTGGAGCAGGCTGGATCCCCAACCCCTAAGCCTCCTGTTGTCAGAACAGAATCGAAAGACAACAAGCATACCACGAACGAAAACGGCCCTGTCACCCCTACAGAACCCTCCATTACTCAGTTCTCCAACCTACAGGGTACCCCGAAGGATGGTGAGGCATCCCAAGAAAACGAGGTTGACGCGGTGTCTTTCACAAGCGCCGCATCGCCGATACGGACCCCGGTCTCAAGCCCCAGGCCAAAGTGGACACGGCCCCAAAGCGAGCAAGAGAGTGTGCGACGCAAGTCAACCAACTTGGACGAGATGGACGCTGAAGAGCAGGATCTACTGAGGCAGGCAGGGCTGCTTGAAAGACGAAGGAGTAAAGCCGCTGATAAAGCAAATACTGCTCTGACCGACTCAACAGATGCACTGGCCGAACGCGACAGACTGGAGAGAACGAAGGTCCGCCGCAGTCTCCAGCGTACTCTTAGGGAGAGTGCTGGCCACCTGTCTCATCACAGAAGCAAGAGAGGGAGAGAGCCTGATTCTACTCGAGCGGAGGATACTGGGAGAGAAAGCATATTATCACGCGGCGCGGGTAGCTTTGTTGTCCACGGCAAGAAGGCTTCAGTCATAAATTTGGGCACTGAAATCCAAAACATGTCCAATGACGACAAGATCGTTGCACTGAAACTTCAGCATCAAGGAGATCAACCACCATCCCCTAGCCTGAGCTATGGAGGCGACGAAGACTTTCATTCTGCAATTGATGCCTCATCAGAAGGCGCTGAATCGCGTGGTCGACGAGAATCTGCAGCAAGCACAAATACAGCCACTGCGCTCAGCTTCAGAGAGCTTCACCGGAAATATTCATCAGCGCAGGCTGCTAGAATTGTTTCCGCTGGCGGACGTCTTGCAATACCATCCGATGGTGAGAGTGAAGTTGCCGTGAGTTTTTCAGACGGGCGGAGATCATCACTACCGCCTATTGAAACCGAATCTGAAGAGGAAGACTTTGAAGTAAACACAAATGGGAAGTCTGTCACAGAAGCGGCGCATGACCCAAAGTTCGAAAATAGCTTGGATAGCGATAGGGCTAGTGAAGAAGCCGAGGAAAAAGATGAGGTCGATTCGAGCCAAGACTTGGCAAAGCTCGCCAGCCGTGCACTGCAAGTGGCAGAGGCATAGATGCAATGCAAATGAGCACCAAGGCTAGGCCTCTGCATCCGAACATGCCGCTCATGCTAGATGCAACGGCACAAGAACAAAAGAGTCACTTGGCGATTTACGTTTGTCTCATTTAGCGAATGTTAGGGAGGCGAAAGAGGGAGAAAGGAGGAGCATGAACATATTCAGCACAGAAGCGTGTCTTTATGGGAACAGTGAAAAATACTATTTGTACTGTTTTATTTAAGCCCCGTTGCGTGTGATCCTAAACTGGTGCAAAGCTGCTACATTAGTGCGTCTTCAGAATCTGTGTATCTGAATTATGTCGCACAGTGCGCGATCTTTTAATGTGCCAAGACACATCTACCGACAAGTGCCCCTGGGCGGGGTTCGGGGTAATGAGAGAAGAGACCAAAACATCATTTCTTGCCCTTCTTCTTCTTCTTGGCCGCACTACCGCCTCCACCACCACCAGATTTCTCAACCTTGACGCCGCCACCGCCAACGAGTCCCAGCGTCTCCTCCTCCTTCACGACGCCTCCCTGCGTCGACTCGGCGGCCTTCTTCTTGCCCTTCTTATTCTTCGGTCGGTACGATGAGCGGTCTCGCAGAGGCAACCAGCGCTCGGGGTCAAGGGCTTTACCCTCTTCGTAGCTCTTTGGTAGGCGGCGTCGACGGCGCTTTGTAGTCAGCTTCTCCGCGGTGTCGGCCGCGGCACGCTTCTTCGTGTTGAACCGACTTGGGGCAGCCACGACACCCGCTTGAAGCAGACTCTTCACGTTGATTCCCTTGACGAGGGACTCTACGGAAGGAAGCTCAGACATGTGCTGGCTAGTCTTATCCGTGTCCACGGCAGCAAGCGACGCAACGAGACCAGCAGAGGCAATGTGGGAGCCCTTATGCTCTGTGAAAAGCTTCTCGAATGCTGATCCTGCCAATTTCAGGTCTTCGGGGTTCGACGAGCGCATAAGTTCGATGCCAGATTCTCTCAACAAGGAGTCTGAGGATGCGGTAGGACGTTTCGTCCAGTGCTTGGCGGCAGTGACAAACTCAGCTTTGGCAGAGTTCTCGTGTCCCTGCGCGCGCATCAAGGACACCGCCAGTGCAACGAGACCGGGGCTGAAGCGAACGTCTCTTGCCGTATCCGTGCCTTCTTTCTCCAGGCGACTAAAGAAGGCTTGGAGGAGCGATAGTGCTGCTCCCTTGCGGCTGAGGCGGAGCTGAAGCTGCACGATGGTGAGAAGAAGACCGACATCCAAAGGTCGCTTAGCCGCAAGAGCCTGTAGCTTTCGAACAGCGGCTCTGTCATCGAGTCCATCGGCCACAGCGGCCGCATTCACGACGGCCATGGCATTGATGCTAGCACTGTTTGTCGGCTGTTCTGACTGCTGAAGAAACGTGTGCGTCTTTTCCTGAACGCCGCTTGCTTTATGCACATCTAGGTCGAGCAGATATGAATTTTGGCGCTCGCGGCTCGACTGGTAGCTGAAAAGCTTGGCATTTTCTGCCTTGACACCTCCAGCACCCATTTTCCTGTGTAGAAGGTACGGGTTTGTCGGCTTTGCTTCAATCGAGAGGCGATTCTGTCGGGCAACAACGATAAAGTCTTCCTCGTCGTCGCTGGATGTGGAGTCAGTACCTGACGAAAAGGCATTGGTCTTGTAGCTTATCATCATACCTTAATGACCCTATCGAACTGTAGAGTTCAAGCGCCTCCTTTAGTTTTCCATCCCGAGCATAAACGTAAGCTTGCTGGAGCCAGATAGGCCGCAGCTCTGCTTCTTTATCCTCTTCTCCCAGGTCGTCAGATGCCTTACAGAGCATGGCTGCGCGTTGAAGTAACTTGCTTGCCTCGCCAAGCTCACCTCTTGCGATGCTGGCGCAGGCAATATTGTAACACAGCTCGAAAGAATCGGGCATGCTGCGAAGCGGCTCAGACGGGGCAGACAGGCCGCTCCATTCGGCCTGCGCGTGCACCGCCTTGAGATTGATGTTGAGATCGTTTTCCTCTTCACCCGCATCGCCATCTAGCAATTGTTCGTAGATTTGGCCGGCTTCGCCGAATCTCTCAGCCCTGTAGGCGACCTGGGCGGCGATATGTTGCAGGCTACGCTGGCGCAGGCCAGCCTTGTTCAATGTCGCTGTGGCTTCTTCCAGTTCTCCCGATTTGTAAAGAGCATAAACCTTCTCTATAACGCACTTGGATTCAAGCGTAGAGCCGCTCTCGGCAAGGAATCGCACGGCATCGTCAAATCGGTCGAGCTTGAGCAGAGCAACAAGTTTGCTGTGCCTGGCGAGGAGGTCGCTCGTGTCGGCCTTTATTGCGAGGTTGGCGGCCTTGAGGACCTCGTCGTGGTCGTCAATCGATGCACCACGCAGCAATGAGCTGAGAGCGGCGGCTGGATCTTGGGGCATGGTTGCTGTACTCAATTCATCGCTTGACGCTGGACGTCTCAGACTTTTCGAGGACCGGTGAGGACAGAGAATTCGGCGCTCGTGGGCGAGATTGGACCTATTGCTTGCACTCAAAGCTGAAAGGCACTTGGTATGAAGGGTTGATTTATTCTTGAGATTTTCTGTGTCCACAGAAGCGAAGACGGTGCGACGTTTTCTCTGGGATGTTCAACTTGCGACCAGCTTTGGTGCTTTTTGGATCGCGGGGTTGAGACCTTGTGGGTGGTGGTGGGGCTGGCGTTGTCGCTCACTGTTGGCCAGCACGCCAGCAAGCGCGCATGTCAAAGTACCCATGCCATTTTCAGGGGGAGGGGGGGACGGGGTATGCATCTACCTAGATCGTTTGGTGGACATTGTGCTTCTACGAGTTTCCTTTCTTCTTTCAGATTTTACCGTCGAGAACAGCTAGAATACCGTATTTTTTATCTCACATCGTAGGGGTATTGACCTCGAATTTTTTTTTACAACGGGGACAGTCGAAATGTCGTTCTATGGCCTACTTTTAAATGGATTCCACCAGCTTCTACTGTTCACGCCGGCTCCATGTCTTTCTCGAGAACGAACAGGATAAGATACATGGGCGTAATTTGATGGGTTACCTTGTTTCCATCGCCTGATCTCGCCGATCTTAGTACTTTCGGAAGACACTGTTCCAACAGAAGAAGAAACGCGAAGACCTTTCTTCGGGCTGGTTCGCCTTGACACTTGACTCAGACCATCGCACAATCCTTCTGCCATTTTCTTCCTCGATCCTCGATTAGAGGTTCTTGAATTGTTTAGTCTCCGGCAGGCATTTCTCTCATCTCTTCGCCGGCCCTTGTTCACTCTGCTCGAGAGGCTTGACATGGTCCTCGTAGCCTCTTTCCTCGCCGACCATGAAAGAGACTGGAGCGACACATAGTCCAGGCGTGACGAGGGATCATCCTTAAATATTTCAAGCACCCTTTTCATAGTTGCCTCAAGCTTTCTAACCAGTTTCCGTAGCGAAAGACGTGATTTTCCTACAGTGCTGTCTGTCAGAACCTAATGAGGCTCGGTTCCAAGCTCTGAAGTTACTTACTGTCACCAACTCGAAAGGCCGTTCCACAATGGGAGAGCTGAGCCGAGTACACACTGTCCACTTGGCTTCTATCGGAGCGGAGTTGGCGACGGAGCTGGCGGGCTGACTGAAGACCTTCCTGGGTTTGGCTTCTCTCATGTCGGCCCAATTTGCGGACCAGCGACATGCATGTGCCGTAGGTGTCCAACAAAATCGCAACCCCTTCGCCGAAATGTCCCATTGCAAGATCCGAAAGATCAATTGTGACGAGGTAGCACCGTGTGAAGATTCGCGGCAGACCTTCAACTAGTTGCTTGGCGGCTAGCGAGCGCACGTGGTTGGCTCACAGCGCTGCAAGTCCATACCTGCGCCTTCTGCCAACGAGAGGGGGCGGAAGTAAATAGGTATATCTGCATTCTAAACCGCTGTCATCTGTCACTATGCTTCGGTGAAAGTCGAATTACATCACAATAATGCACTTAAGCACGGAGGTACCAAAATAAGACGCTGCTTAAGTAGAAGCGCTGACTAGTTATGTCTTCTTTTTCTTGCTATATTTATCATGATATTCTAATCCTCTTGGTTTTCTTGTCCCTTCTATCATTCCTATTCTGCCTATTACTATTATTTCTCATTCTTCCTTCTGTTGACAATAATTCACAGCCAACCGCGGTTGCTTTTGGTACCCCGTGTAAGCTTGGTGCAAGGTGCAGGTGAACGACAGTTGAGCGGGCCTAGCGTTGCGATAGCGCATCCCCAGGTTAGCCTCACACAGTGTGGTGGTTTTGCGACTTTGCATACCAACATTTTCTCAAAGCACATTCGATGCACAACGGCCGTGAGCACTATTTTCGCACACATCCTTTCTATTTGACTTTTCGAGAAAGCGAGACGCTCGTTAACATCATATCCTCAACTCCAAATATCAACATCTGCTCTAAATAGACCTGTTGAAGAATTCCGGCGTGATGGACCTGGATATCGAGATGGGCGATGCCGTCGAGGGCCACCACGATGCTTCAGCCGCGCCTCTTCCCGAAGCAGACGATATTCTGGTAAGACTAAAACATATGAAACACGGCCTCTCCTCAAAACTAACGCTTTCTAAGCAACCTGACGAGGTCGACGAGCCCGGCGAGATTGCGGATGACGAGCCGAAGCCCCACGAAGACGCTACTACGATTGTACCGACCAAGATAAATATACGAGGCGTCGATTCCCTACACACAGATGATATCAAGGCGTACGCCAAGTCTCACTTCGCTCCTGTTGATCGAGTTGAGTGGGTTGATGACACATCCGCAAACCTGGTATTCGGCTCGGACTCGACCGCTCGCGACGCAATCATCGCGCTTAGCTCCATTGCGATTGCCGACGCTACAGCGCTCCCTGCTGGCGAAACACTCCCTGCGAAAGGCGTCGAGGGAAAGCCAGAAATTACACTTCATATCAGATTTGCGGTAGCCAGCGACAAGAAGGAGATGGGCGCGGCTCTCCGTAGCCGTTACTATCTCCTCCACCCAGAGCACGACCCCGAGGAGCGTCGTCGACGACAGCAAGATTCTCGGTCGCGTTACAGAGATAGGGACAGCGGCTACCGCAGGGGAAGCGGCCGCCGCCGGCGCGACTCGGACGAGGAGGTGGAAACATTCGAGGCGAGCATGTACGATGATGCACCACGCCAATCGGCAAAAAGACGCTCTCAATCGGGCGATAGACGGGACTCGTACTCGCGGGAGAATCGTGGCAAGGAACTCTTTGCTGACAGAGCCTCGCGTCGTGATCGATCTGCGTCTCCTGTACGCGACAGCGATGGTGATGCCGCCATGGATAGCATGCATGGTTCATCTCGCAACAGAGACTCCGCGCGGACAGTCAAGCAGCGACTTCGCACAGAGAATGGTTCCAAAGAGCTATTCCCTTCGAAATCTGGTTCGGGAAGTGGCCAACTCGATAGATTGGAGGACGCCATCGGTTCCGCTCACCTTCGGGAGGAAGATATACCCAAGGTTGTTTCTATACCCGGAGGCACCAAAGGTGGCATTTTTAACATCAGGGGCGCTGCAGGCCAGAGTGGTCAACCCAGTGGGGGGTTCAGCATTAAAGGCTCTGCAAATGCTCGCGAGCTGTTCCCTGGCAAGTTGGGTACCGATAATGCGGGCAAGGAGCTATTTGATGGGAGCAGGACAAAACAGAGACAAAAAGCTCAAGATCTCTTTGGTTAGACAGCAGTTGCATAGTGCTGGAACATGGCGAAATCTAACAGAATCTTCCACCAGTCGGGTACATTGGGCATGACGGCTACCAGGGATAAAATACGGTCTTTGGCGTACTAACAGTACTTTTACAAGAATGACAACACTAGATATACCAATTGCTCATACTCAAGTCTCTTTTGTTATACTTCAATTTTGCGAGAACCTACATCGATAGCTGTCATATCTACCACCATTTCTCCGATTTTACACGCGTAGCATCAATCTCGCTGGCCATGTTTGGTGCTGTCAGCATATCAACGAAATAATCAGTCATCGCCGGCGGGCCGCATATATATGTTAGCGTACTATCCTTGCCACCGCCGGCACGGATTTCTGGGAGAATGTCGTCCCTGGTAATTCTTCCAAACCCAATGTTGGCGTCGCTTGTTTTATAGGACGCGCTATCTCTGGCGTGCGACAGCGGTCCAGTGAGAAAAAGCTTCGCTCTGCCCACGACTCGATCTCGACGAATTAGGTCTACGATTCTGTCCCAAAACAATACTTTCCCTAGATCTCCATCTTCGGTAGCCTTTGTGCTGTACAATAATGATACTTCTATGCTCAGTTCACCGTTCTCATCGGCAATATAGCCCAAGATACTCATGAGTGGGTTGATGCCCACCCCGCCAGCGACGAGGACGATACGCCGGATGCCCTCGAGGCCTTCGCTTGGTGGGCAGACAAAGCTTCCACCGAAACGAACGTCTAGATGTCTCCCCATTATTTGGTTCTTCGGCTTCCATAGCCATGCCGCCGCGGGGTTCTCTGGCGCTTCTTGCACGGCCAGCTCAACGTACGGCTCCGAGGCTTGTGCAGCTGCTGACGGCGCAGAGGCTATGGTAAAGCCACCAGGTTTCGGGTCGCCTGGGACAAATGTATCAAGCCACTGTCCGGCAAGAAACTTGACAGGTACCGTATTAAGCATGCGATGCAACTATCAGGAGATTGAACACTCACGTCCGATGGGCCTTCCCGCAACTCGAGTTTCAATAGTCGGATCTTCTTATTGGCATTCTCGACGCCCGCAACTCTCACAGATAGTAATGTCTGCGAACCAGATTAATCATTTTGCGGATTTACATTTTTCTGGGGGGTTTTTGACTCTTCTCATACGTAGTTGCTAAGTGACTCACCTTCTCGCGCGGCTCTGTAGCTGTACGGTCCAAATGTCCCAACTTAGTCGCTGAGCCCTTCATTTCGATGTGACCGGTGTGCGTGGAACAATGTTTGATCAGCTTAACTCCAATCCCTTGCCCGTATCGGACTACAGAATTTGCAGTCAACACTTTATAATAGGTTGTTCTCAAATGAAACATGAACAATGATTAGCTGCCAGAGTGTCTTCGGGCGTTGTTGCTTCTGGATTTTTAGCCTTATGGCCTCCACTCTTTACGAGTGGTTACTCATCATTAGAGTCTACTCACGGCCAAGGGCCATAGAGTAGCCACGTGCATGGCTGGACGTTCTGCACTGCGAAGCGGATATTTTATAGCGTCACTACGTAAAGAGCTGGCCGCTGGAACAAGCAGGGCCATTAATCCACCATTACTATTATTCGTCATTGTCGTGTTTCTACCTATAAATGTTATTATGTCTAGCAAAAAAATCGAAAAGTCATCGGGCGTCTGGAAGCAGTGGCAAGATTGTATGCGTGATGCCACGTCTTTTTGCAGGCATCACTTCATGTCCCCTTTGTCCCGAGTATTGTATTCTCATCTTCCGTGGCTTTTGTCGGTAATAAGCGGTCCAGGCGCCATAATCAGGCTGTGGACTCCGCTTGTGCGAGGAGCCGCTCCCGCCAGCCATCGCATACCGCCTCGAATCCGCCGATGACTTCTCCACAAACTCCCGCACACTCTCGCTTCTGCAATCTCTCCCCCCAATTTCCCCTCGCAAGCCATCTTTCTCCTTCTTCTCGCAGCTCGTCATCTCTCCTTAGTTCAGCAATAAGTTCTTTCGAGCTCTTCAGTCTGCGAGTTGCAGTGGTAATAGTTTGTCGGGACATATGCAGAGTATCGGATAGATAGCTCAAGGTCTGAATCAGTTCGGCCGTCACAGAATGCAGCGCTGTTAAAGAGTTGAAGGCAACAGTTGAAGGGGTTGGCATAGCCTCGAGCAGTGAGACCAAAAGAGGTATCAAATCGTCGATTGTGTCGAGGTCAGGCGTCGGCGCCAAAGGCGACAGTAAAGGGAAGGTTAAGTTATGAAGCTGACGAGTCTGGTGTGCGAGATGGGTAGTGAGCGCCGTATGCGCTGTAATGAGTCTGAGGCTAGTCAGTTCTGTACTTCTTTGTGACAGAGGCATAGTTCATACCGCGATGCGTTCCCTTCGACACTTGACTGCGACCCCAAATCGCGCAAGCTCTCTGTAACTCGTTTGAAGACATCGTCTTCCGGTCCACCGTAACTTTCTGTGCCGCGGCGAACCAAAGACTCCACAGCATCGATTCTAGCGATTAGGGTCGCGTTGAAACCAGCAGCATCTAGATCAGATTCAGAGCCGTATTCACTACCGTCATACTCGCTTCCCTTCCTCTGGTGCCCGCGTCGAGGGGGAGAGGGGACGGACAGATTAGTATCTCTCGTTTTCTCTCCATCGCTGGCACCAGTACCATCCACGTCTACTCCGCTATCACGAGAACCCTCTGGATTCAGGATGTCGCCGTTTTCAGAGCCGTCTAAAATTTCGCCTTGAATACCGTCGTCCTCTTCGCCAGAATCCGAGAAGGCATCTGCAAGCTCATCTGCCAGGTTCCCCATGCTGTTACTGGCTTGTCCGCCTCCACTTGCGAGTATGCTCATGTCCAGTGTATCCTGATGTGTGAGGCTGTTGCGAAATGGGGTCGTGACATCGCTGACAGACGATTTGGAAGCCCGACGAGCATTTGGTGATGAATTGTGGTCGTCGGCAACAGACGAGTGTCGCGAGTGCTGCGGCGTTTCTGGTGAAGCTGGCATCTTGAATGTAGTAGGCGGTCGCTCACCGCCAAGGCCCTGGCCTGAAAGGTAGCGGCCGTCCGTCGGTTGTTGTTATCGCGCCACAGCACTCTACGCTGTGAAATATCTGCGCGGCGATGCGAGATCGGTCTCGCAGGGGTGCAAGGTCGAATTCTAGTAACTTCGTGGGGGGGAGGCTGAATATGTATTGTGAAATATACAGAACCCGTGGTATGTGGTCGAGCACAGGGTGGCGCCGTCATTAAGGGTGGAGCTTCCTCTGTCCCTAAATCTCCAGGTGGAGGGGCAGCACTAGAAAAAAATGTTTGGGGTGTCAACCTGGTCGCCTATCACTACCGAGACTTTGCCGCAACTTGCCAGTCCGTTGCTTAATAAATAAATTGCACGTCTGTTGAGCCAATTCCGGCACACAGTTATGACAACATTTCGTCGGTTTCGCCCTGAGGATGTCAATAAGTTCTCGAAATGCAATTTGGACCCTCTGACAGAATCGTATGAACTTGGGTTTTATCTCCAGTATCATTCGAAATGGCCTTCACTCTTTCAAGTTTGTGAGGACATGCATGGGAATATTGTCGGATACAGTATGAAAAATACAACGTCAACGTATATGCGACAGTAGTTAACACATTAGCAGTCATGGGCAAAGTTGAATCATCACCAGACGCCTACAAATACTCCGAACACTATCTACCATGGCATGCACACATCACCGCTCTTACTGTTGCCCCTGAGGCTCGTAGGCTTGGCATCGGTAAGATTCTAACGGAACAACTAGAGGCAGCTGCCGACAACAATAACGCATGGTTCATGGACCTCTTTGTTCGGAAGAGCAACGAGAGAGCCATCACGTTCTACAAGAGCATGGGATACAGCGTCTTCCGAGTAGTGAAAGACTACTACGGAGATCACGCCACGGACGCTACCAAATATAGCGAAGATGCGTTTGATATGCGCAAATCAATGAAGAGAGATGTGAAACATGAGCACGTCCGAGACGCCGGAGAGGATCACGAAGTTGACCCTGAGGATGTGTGGTGACGAGATGTTACAAATGCATTGATGCACAACTCTAGCAAATTCGGTCTTCATCGCTCCCTCGGTCGGCATTTGGCAAAGTAGCTATCGCAAAGCCGTCGCGCCCCATGAACGGTATCAGCACACCAGATAGAATTGTCGCCATCTTAACGTTGGGCAATGGCTTTACAATGCGAGTTGATTCAGCAGCAACAAATAAATAAATGAGTCCTCTGAGAAATTATCACTTCTGCTATCACTGAGATTGCACATTGTTCTGGGGCGTTTGAAGCACTCGAGACGCATTACACTGCGATTATTCGCATCTGGCAGCACTCAGGCAGAAGCTGCACCCAGGGAGATTGTGTGGTACCGAGTCAGTGGTTTGAGTGAGCAGCTCTGGCCAACACTCTGTGGGGCTCGGGCTATTCTGATCTGTGCTTACGTGACCAGACTGCGAGCAGGTCGCGTTAGCTGTATCGCAAAGCTAACGTGCATCGGGTAATATCCGGCAACTTGCCATTTCTGTTTGCTCGCCCTTCCAGCACTGTTTTCGCCTCTCCGTCTGTGTGCCACCAAGCTGCCAGGAAACATCAACAAACGCAGCTTCTAGCCATCCTTTGTTATCCCAATTCATCCAACTCCAAAATCTCAGCAAGATGGCAAGTGCAGCAATGGATTACGAGGCGCCCAATGGCGATCGCTACGACGGTAAGATCTCCCAGTCCTCTAACGTGTCCGCAATCCAACTGCTAACTTTTCCTCTGCGCATAGATGAAGCTCCTCGCTATGAACGTGATAACCGGAGCGCTTCACCCCGTCCTGGCCGAGATGAAATCGACACTGGGCGTCGCCGTTCCGCTTCGCCTACGGCGCATCCTGACAGGTTTGTACAAATACTCCAGCTGACAAGTGGATGCCTAACTAATTATTGTGTTGAAGAGGCTCCAAGGAAACCTCTGCTCCCAAGGACGATGATGATGGCGCTGTCAACCCCGGCTCTAACCTCTTCGTGACTGGCATTCACCCTCGTCTGTCAGAGGCTGAAGTTACGAAGATGTTCGAGAAATACGGCGATGTTGAGAAATGTCAGATCATGAAAGATCCTCATTCCAAGGAATCGCGTGGTTTTGGTTTCGTCAAAATGGTCACTCCAGAGCAGGCTGACGCGGCCAGGGAGGGTCTACAAGGAGAGGTGATTGAAGGTCGTACTTTGAGCATCGAGAAAGCTCGCAGAGCTCGGCCTCGCACTCCTACCCCGGGCAAATACTTTGGACCCCCCAAGAGAGGTAAGTCATGGTATTATGCATCAATGGACTCTCTGTGCTAATAGTGAACTTAGACCCACGCCCCCGATTCGAGGACCGTCGCCGTGGAGGCTATGGCGGTGGCCAAGGCCGTGATGACGGGTATCGCTCTCGCGGCTACGACCGAGGCGGCGCCGACCGGGGTGGCTACGACCGAGGCTACGAGCGCCGCTACGATGACCGCGGTGGCTATGATCGCTCCAACGAGCGCTCCGGCTACGAGCGTGGCTACCGTGAGGACAGACGTTACGATGAGCGAGCAGGATATGGCAGGGACTACGAACGTGGTGGTTACGACCGCCGCGACCGCGATGAAAACTATGGCCGTGAAAGGCACGGTGGACGCGATGACCGTGAGCGCCATGCCCCACGTGGCGGTGCCGGCGGCTATGACCGTGAGAGATATGATCGTCAAGGCGACCGTGATGGTGGCCGCCCCCGTGAACCTGCTGCTGGAGGCTCTGGCGGATATACTGATTCCGCGTCGCGTTCTGAGCCACGAGAACAATATGGAGGTATGAACTAATGATGGACGTTTGTATTTGCCTACAGAAACTAATACTGTATAGGTGCCGACGCCACGATGCGATGAGCTCATTTCAACGCAGTCGTACCGCTCTCAACCGCCGTATTTAGGCCCTGTATAGTTTTCCCTTTCCTCTGGACTACTCGTGCTTAAAGCCCTTTGTTCTATCTTTTCTTTCCTTTGTCTTTCAATCTCTCCCGCACACAACTGCGAACGCTACGGACAACATTATTTCTGGTCGAGAAACTGCTTATCCAGGGGTTTTCCGCAATTGCGACGGCTAGAAGAGAATATTCGAGAATACGCGACTTCATCCAAGAAATTGGTAATTGTTTAGGCATGTCAGTTTTGCGACAACGGGGATACATGTGCACCGCATTTGGCAGCTTTCGGACTTTGCAAATCAAAACTCTTCATCACCCACGCATTCTGCGACTGCGTCTTTAATAGCATTTACAACCACCGCTCAGAAAACGTCAGATTGGGCATGTCACGATGTGAACCATGGACCAAATAAAAGTCGACTAGGACGCCGTTAATTTTTTACTACTTTGAATTCCATTCACCACGCCATGCCTCGTCTCGGATCGTCGACCTCTCGGCTTCCATCGCACAGCCATGAAAAGCACACAGCCAGAACATACGCGCTGGCATCGAACAAAAGATCGTAAATTTCCGCCCTTGCCTGCTTTTCTCGTCAACTACTTCACATCATTTTCGCTGCTGTCGACTTTGCCGCCGACGATATTGAGCACATTCGCACACTCGGTCCATTTGCGACATGATTGACTTCCCACCCTGCGATTGGCCGCTTAATTGTCACCACTATCAGCGCTTTTCCTTCAGTCGGACCAGCCTTGAAATGCCGCGGTTTCACAGACGCTATGACAAGGCAAAGCGAATAGCAGGTTTATACATCGATCTAGCAAGGTACGTGGTGATGTCACTGGAGTAAGCTGCCTCGCTCTTGTTGTTCCTGAAACAAAGACCAGCGGATTCTAAGTAGACCCGCGGAGCTGCGAGCGTCTTCACGCCGGTTGCTGCCCTATTACTTCTTCCTTCTCAGGCTACCGACCCTTGCCACATGTCCCCTGAACGTACAAATTTCACATACAAAGTCTCATGATTCAGCCAGTCGACCGTAGTTATTCCAGATGACTCCCAACCACTCATCACCACGCTCTCGCAGGTTCACACGCTCATTTCTGCTGGTGTCAGTGTAGAGACCAACTCGATATCATTTGGTCGCTCCATGGTATAACTGTAATGCTTCAAACTTGAAATAGTAGCAACTCTTAATAGAGTATCGGGTGACATTATCCATGTCACGCCAATCCAAGACGGCTGCATATATATATGATCGTGGGAGTGAATTACACGCTTTCCTCAGCGTCCATTTATTTATGCGTACTGGGAGTCCATTCCGAATCAATTCACTCATTCCCAGCTCTTCCCCCATTAACATTTGCACCAATGAGCCAACTGACACCAGATACCAGTGTCCCGGTGGCTGCTTCCCGTAGTTGATCCCTTTTCCTTGTTCGAGATCCAGGTTGCTCATGCGACGTATCGCCATTTCCGGCCGGCGGCGGCATACCCTGAAGGCTGGACAGAGCCGTGAGATTTCGTTGCGCGATCCTCGCAGTAGCTCGAGAAAGATCGAACAGCGACATGGGTGCCTCCTCTCCCTGCCTTGCCGCTGTACTAGCCGTCATATTGCGAGATGGTAGGGCTGTTCGCTGCACCGGAGGTTCGAAATTACCTGGTAGTGCGCTGAAGTCTCCCGCAGCATCCCACGCCACCTCATTTGCAGCTTCCTCTCTGATTGCTGAATCCAGCTGCTCTTCACATCTCCTGAAGCTCTTTAAGATTTGCTGGAGTTCTGCTGGTGGGGCAGCCCGAACTGCCGTAGCTAGGCACTCAATTCTTTGATCAAGGTGTCGTACTTCAGGATTGCCACTCGCTGTTCCCAGGTGAGTCGGCTGTTGTGATCGCTCAGTCCGAATATACTGTCCGGCTTTCAGTGCTGCCACCCAGGACCATGTATCGGATAGCGCATCAACAGGACCCGATCTGGGTGTCGCTCCATTCCCGAGTCGGCTCACAACGTATGAGTAAGCTGTTTCAAAGTCATCCTCGTTTAATGCCGCTTCAATGCACATTGCCACTATGCGCTTCTCGGCAATAAAAAGCCTCTGCTCGACCTCCGGAAGCGTTGCTGCTACCCTCGCCGACGAGGCAGGTGATGTCAGGCCAGCGTGTACCATATTAGCCCCCATTTCCAAAAACTCCTGCAGGCGTGTGTAGGCTTTCGGATTCTGGTTCAGCACTTTCTCTATGATGATGATTGGATCAGAGTGTACCCGAAGTACAACTGGGCTGAAAGGTTCGCCTTGCTTGAGAACAAGGCGGTAGTCGCTCAGCGCATGGCTAGCTTTGAGAAGCGCCTCTACTCGTTTGACGGATGGTGATGATTTCTCTAGCATTGCTGGGAGAGAATGAATTCTACACTGACTTTAGCGGCCGAGGGTGCAGCTCCGAAGACGGGGCGAATACTCACATCTCATCACATTTCTTCAGTCCACCGCGAGTTCTGTTCGGATTCGATGCATTGTCAAACGCGTTTAGAGCAGATTTGTAGACAGCATCCTGAAGCTTGTCTCGAGCCAGGGGTGGGTTTTTGGCATCTCCATATATCGCTCTTGATAATGAATATCCTGCGTAATATTAGCGTGTCTTCTTTTTATCTGTCAGACTGTTCGAGCGTCATACTTGACTTCGATAGTAGAGTTTTCAGAATTTCAGTCTCAATATGTTCCCTAGAGACCATACCCAAGGGCCCACAGCTATGTCGCGACAGTTCTGTGATTTCGGCATCGTACCCCCAATTCGAAAGCCATATAATCGCATCTCTTGAGCGTTGCCAGTAGCTATCATCGTCCCGGGGTGCTTGGCTGGCTAGCCCTCGAAGCAACTTGCTGAGCTCGCTTCTTTGCTCTCTTTCATCGCCGATAAATAGTAGGTCCCCTGCTTTCCGCACAGACCATGGCACGCCGAAGGATGTGGAAATGTAGGCGCTAATTGTGAGAGCCGTAATCAAATCTAGGGATTCCGGTGTGGCTGAGGTGAGAGGATTCGATGTTGTGAGTAAGTCGTGACGCATGCAGGTGGCCATCTTGGCATCGCCGCTGAGTGTCGTTTTAAAGACTGGCAAGAGTGAGAAGTCCGACAATATTTCCTCCAAGGTTGTCGATGACTCTGTTTTATCAAGTCGTTTGCGCGTTGCGCGACACACCTGATATGAGCTCCGTAGGGCTTCTTCACTTGACTCGGGGATGCTGTATACACAGGCAACCGCCGTGGTAGCATATGTCTTCTCGAGATATTGGGTCCTGTCCTCCGAAAGGCTCATTATAATATTCTCGCCAAAGTATACGTCGCGTGGACCGTTCCAGTGCTTGAGCGCACCAACCGCACTAGCCCACGATTTTGTTGCCCATGACAGCATAGTATCCTGGACTTGTTCCCATCCCGGACACGTCAGTTCCATGCTGCCCTCTGATGCGGTTTCTTGTTTCCAGCGCATATCATTATGAAGCCATGGTGCAACCAATTCTCGGAGGTCTCGGCCAGTGGCCTCTCCATCACCCTCGGTAGATTGGGAAAGTAAATATATCGCCGCAGTCCGGTCCGGCAGGTTTTCGAACTCGGACAGTGTATATCTTGGTGAAGTATTGATGTGGTTTTGGCAATTTCGTCTCACGAATGGAAATACCGTCGATGCCGCCCAGCATTTAATAGGAGGACAATAGTCGAGAAATGGTTGGAGGAGTTCAGGCAGCTGCGACAGAGCCCCCACTTCGGTGTTGATTCTGTACGTTCTTTGGAAAAGGAATTCGTGGAGAAGACCATCGACTGTACCGTTTCCTAGGTCGTAACTCTGTTTGCGCAGCGATATGAGGCGGAGTTTCGTGGCCTTTTTTATCGCAGCTTCGTCGCTCAGGGTGTCGACCGAGCAGGTATCTAGTTCGACTTCGGCTTGGGCTCGCAATTGTCCGGCGGAGAGGTCACGAAGAAACTCAGTGTAAGTGCGCGGCTCCGCTGTCTCCGGGAGATATGTAAGAAGAACGCGAAGTATAATCTCCGGTCGCAAAACGTGGGCGTTTTGTATCGTAAGGAAAGCTAGCTTGCCAATGTCGCTTTGGGCTGCCAAGAGCGCTGCCAGCAGCAAAACTTTGGCTGGCGATAGCTCCTTGCCCATCCTGGATACCCTTACTGTGTCCCGTTTGCAAATACCGATTGCAAAGTTCCCGCAATGTCGCTGCTCTGTCAGATTTGCATAAACGACGGCTTCGCCTTGCGTCGTTCTGCCAGCACCTGTGACGCCTGTAAGCGTGTTCTGTTCCAATATGCGTCTACGGGGGGCATGCGCTTGAAAGGGTACTAGAGTGGGCACCATCGGGGATATGGCATAATCGATGCGTCTCTAACATAGATACCTAAATCATTAGTAATGCACCCCATCATTTTTTTGGTACACCTGCTAGCAACCTTCCATTTAGCCGATTATTCTCCGAATTTCAGCTGCCATCTCCCACGACTACAGACACTCAGACTCATTCAACACGAATCTTGAATCTGACAACAGTAGCAATTCGATCACAATGGCGTCCGGATATGGAATGCATGGAGGTTTGTTGCCTAAATAAAGACAGCCACTATTCCATTGGGGGGTATTAACCTGTTTCCAGGCGTTGGCCGCTGCTTCTCCTTCTGGCAAGAGGTGATGGGCTGCTATGTTGTCAACACCTCCTCCGAGGACGACTCCGGCAAGAGGAAGTGCGTTTTAGCACTCGAGGACTACTATGAGTGTTTACATCATAAGAAAGAGGTTTGTCATGGCACAACAGGGCCAGCAGTGTAATACAGTTATGCTAACAACGTGCAGCATGCCAGAGCTTTGGCTATGCAAGCTGCGTATGCCCGATCCGGGGCCGCCACCGCACGAGACGATGCGCCGAGCGCGAAACAAATACGCAGTTTGGGCTTACTGGGGAAGGAAGACGAATCAAAGCAACTCTTGGGGCGTGATTAGGTGAGGTGGGTGTTTGCGCTGGCAGTTGCGGCGACATACGGACTGCTGTCCACGCAGCTAATTGAGACACTTCCTTATATGTCATTGTGTACTTCGCTAGCATATATGGGCTCAGTGGCTTGCAACATGCCCGCAGGGGGCCGGACATAGATTGAATGATGTTAAGCACAAGACAGGCGTTCCTTGATTGGGAATGTATCATGCTGATGTCCGTCCTCGTTGATTCACCTGGATACGTGACGTGGTCCTACGCGTTGCTATCAATGTTGGTATTCTGGCGCAGCTTTTTTCTATGTGCCTACGACATATGTTCGTGCGCGACGCATGATTCACTATGTGTCCGGCTTTGTTTTGGGTTGTGGACCAAGACTGTATGCCTTCCTCCCTCCCGGGCGTCTGGCGATATACGCTCGGTTTTTATAACGTCGCTGTTTTCCGATTCTGCAATATATTTTTTGTTAGCTCCTGGGCCAACTACTGTTTCGAAGCCCTCTGGTTTTCCTCTTGTCAGGGCAAACGCTGCAGAGCTGTTAGCTTCTTGTGTTCTGCTAGGGCCTTCCCGTGGTCTGCTCGCGGCGCTGGAATCTGCACCACCTTCCAGTCAACGTGCTGTTGTGGTTAATTTGCCGCCCGGTGCCTCTATCGTCCCCGTTCCGCTAAGTTTTGTGGACAACACTACCATGTGTTTCGGTGGCGTGCCTACCTTTGTATCAGGCACGTTATCGCGCTGTTCTGTCGGGAGCTACGCGTATGCTTTGCATGTTACATGTTATCAATATGTTCCAGTAATTAACCAGTCTCCTTCTCATGATCCAACTGCCACTGAGCTACCGTTGTTAGAGTGCTGGTGTTGGTACGTGTCGAAAAGGCGCACTGGGCAGGGCGGTTTGTGTATCGAGTGTATTGGTTTTTTGTATGCGCATATCTTACCGTCGTCTATGGTAGATATATACTCGGCGATGTTCTCTCGCAACAGAGATGACAGTTCAAGTTGGGTTGCTGCATTGTTTATCATACAGTCAGATTGAGCTGTGTGAGGGCACCTGGACAAACTGGTGTCATTTTCGCAAGCACTGTCGAGGTAGTCCATTCATTTCGGGCCTGCAAAATTGATACAGGCACCTAGTTACCAACCAATAGCAGCAGACAAATGCCAAGTGAGTTACATGCGAGAGATCGCAAAAGCTCAGTCGCGCTGCCATGCGGCACGCTGACCATGCAGGCTACCCTATACAGCACCAGTGATGTACGAGTAACGCAGCGACTTGGATGTGGTACCAGGGCGGTTTAACAGTGCACCTAGGACTAGCTAGCCACGTTGAGAGAAGAGTCGTCTGGTTTGTTGCTTAAAACAGTATACATTAGATCCGCTGACATGGTGATCTGTATACTCGTTAATCGGGAAGCGAGCGGGCGATGCAGAGGTAGGTGGTAGGCTAGGGCCACACATATCATGTACGCACAGCCTCTGAGAGGTACAGAACCACCAAGGAAGCCAAATGGATAGCACATGTTTCCGGATGCTTAAAGCAATGAAACGAAAGCGTGCGTGCAATCCATTGATGTCCAACATAATCTGTACGCGTGCACACAAACCTTCAAGAGGCATCACGAACGTTAGACATAGCCCCCCCCAACACTGAAAGCCTCACGTAGCATCAGTGCGGTATTTTATCGACACACCCTAACCGACTTTTGTTTTCTCTTTCCCTTCCGGCTGACCGGTACGGTGGCTCGGGCTCTAAAACCAGGTCCCCGGTTCAGCGACTGACGTAACACCGTTCGCGTACAGAGCCATTGATAATTGCGGGGCTCTGACACCAACTATGGCACACAAGGGACATAGCTGATTGGTCCAAATACGCACTGCTGTGCAGAAACCCCATGTAGAATAGTGCAAGACTATCCTGCCCTGCGCACACAGTATTCCAACCGTTCCTTACCCCAGCCTACTGGTAGTCATGGAGCCAGATTGCCAGACTAGCTTGGCCACCTCAGCATCGACTTGAGCCCTGCCGGCTGAGTTTCCCACCGGAGCGGGAGTAACGCCGAGTACCCCTGCCCTTGAGATTGTCCGCGAGGGCCACGAGCAAGAACGCAGTTGCACGGATAGCCCGCGAGCATTCGCTTCAAGCTCTTCTGCCAATACCAGTCGAGTGTTCAATGCTTCGGCCGGCAATAAACGGCCGTTGGGGGTGACGAGACAAGAGAGAAATTGGACAGGAAAAAGATGATGAGACAGAACGGTTGGCAGTGCCGGCGCGATGGATGGGCGTGACTGGAGGAGAAGACACCAGGGTACAGATTACAGCGAGGATACGACAGTGCTAAGGACACCCCAGTGTGAACAAACTACCCGGAAAGGAGATAAGCGAGGACCGGTACGTCCAGATCGCTGGGTCAGCTACTAAGCACACAAAGACAGGACGTACAGAGCGACCCAGGACACAGAAAAAAAAAAGGGTAAATACATGCAGACAAGACGCCGTGCGCAGTAGAGAAAACCATAAAGATAAAATGAGAAAGCTACTGTCTGCAATCCGTACTGAAAGGTAAATGAGGCGAGCCTGCGCCACCATGAATACTCCATGGACGAGAAAATCTGCTGGCCGTGGCCAGCGTCGAGATGTAAAATGGCGTTTGCTATGCGCGGATAGAACATACAGGTGTGCAAAGAGAAATACGAATTCAAGATATGAATCGCTGGTAAACACCAGACTGGTATAGTTGCGGCATTGACACGAGCGCAAGCACGAAATAGTAGGTGGCTGAGGATGCCTCTCCATTGGTCTCACGCAGCAGCAAGCCATGATTGGCTGTCTACTTTTGGTATGTACAAGCACACGTACCAATCAGCTCGGGCAGCTGGCAGCTGGTAAACCAACTGGGTACTGAATATTGTTGCCTGGCACCTGGTAAGCCTCTGAGCCATGATCGCTAGCGTTGCGGTGAGCAGAGCTGTAGAATTAGGGCCTGAATTTTGAGCTGCGTCAGATGGGTCACTGTCTCAGTGCCCAACAACCTATTGGTAAGTGTCGGGCAAGCCGCCTGCCACTGTACTGACGCAACGCCAGAACGTCTACAGGCGGTGCCTGCACGTCTTCATCCAGCCTCGCCGCATCTCATTGAAAACACATGCCATGAAGAGTATTGAGCAGCAGCACACACCAGGAGTGGGCACTATGCTGCACAATATAGGCTGCAGGTGCAGCGGGAGACAAGATGGCAGTGATGTTTTTGTATTACTGATATAAAGCTAATGATTCTGGCGGCAAAGAGTAAATAGTAGAGACTACGGCAGCTCGTCCAGACCGGTATCTCAGGGGACGGGAAGTGAGGTAAGACAGAAGAGTTGTGGAAGGGCAACGCTGTGTGCGCCGGACCCTGGCGCGTGGGTTGGGTTGCCAGCCAAGCTCTGCTAACAGGCGGGCGGCCCAGCCAGCTGGTTGGTGCTGGTGGGCTGTGGCACCTGGGGCGTTTCCTCTGAGCATGTACGGTGACCTCAGCGGCACCGCCTTTTAGTGCGCAGAGGCCAGCACAGCTGGCTCTCACATTTGTACATTGACCGACGCCCGAAAAATGTCGGTCGGGAGTCGCACTCCGGAGCGCCACAAGCCAACGGTGCTGCGTCTGACAAGGGCCACAAAAACGCCGCGGAACGGTCAATAGGGCCAAGGGTGGGCCTGGACCACCAGTAAGCCAGCAGTGGCCAGTACCGGCGAGGAGGAAAATGAGGGAGCGGGCCAGCATAAAAGTGCAGGCACAGTGGACGCACCCCCCCCCTTGGCCGTCCAGGGATGACATGTTATGCACCGAACGTTTAAGCGGTCGTCGGGTGGGTGACTGGTCCACTTTCAACGCAGCCCCAGCGCTGGTGTCGCCATAATAACTAATCACGGTACGGATATTTGGGACTACCGGTATTGTACTGAGTAGGCCCTTGCCCCAAGGCAGCATCGCAGCCAAGCAGCGAGCGGGTTTTCATGTTCCTCGGCGCCTGGCTCAGGCCAGCCAGCACAGGATGAACCGAGGAATGGCCAATGGGTCGCCAAGATATTCTCGTACTGTGCAGTACAGTGCGTACGGCAAAACGGGAGGCGAGATGGAACGCAGGAAGCTCGCGCAGGTCCAGGTGATGAGATGTCTGCCAGTAGCATCCACGGGCCAATGCCTCCCTTTGTCCGCGCACAAGCAGCTTCGTAGCGGCCCAAAAATGTTGACGAGGCTTGGAGGGCGAATGCACCTTCCCCACATCTACCGCGCAGACGGCACAGCATTGTTACACACGTGAGCCGCGTACTGGCCCTGGCTAGAGCGGCCCTCTTCCTTTCTCCATCTCAACATAGTATGTGTACCAATCAATACTCCGTACCGGTACCGCACATTGGGCATTTCACAACGGTTTTCTACCAGAGACCTGGGCCGGCCGGGGTGGCTTGTTCCAAAGTGGTACGAGGCGTCGTAGCCGGAGCCAATGACGAGCCAGTTGAAAGCCCGACCATCAATTCCGATTACTGATGCAGGCACTGGACTAGCCAGGATGGGCAAGCGTCAACGGTGAGGCCCCATATCACAGTGCACGCCCACCCGCACCCAAGCTGATTCAAGACCGTTCCCTCGGGCGTGGAATCAATGCGAGAACCGTCTAGCCGGCCGGCATGCAGAGTGTCCCGTCATATATCACCTGGCAAGGATTGGTGCCAGACGATGTGGGATTGTTGACCCAGTATCTGCATCATCGTACGTGCAGTCGTGCTAGATGTACGGAGTACAGCAGCGGCAAGAAAGCGGTCATGTTTTACCGCGTCGAGCCTGACGCGCCATCTCCCGTCTGGCACGGAAATTGGTGCAACAGGGAATGGCGAACAAATGCCTAAATTAGCAGTGCGAGTATCGCGATTGAGCCAGCAAGTCTTCGTTCTGAAGAACACATGATGTGAAGGCAGCTGGTGATGCGCTACGGACACGGGCGGAGAAAGGGGGGACAACTGTTTAGAATCGGAGAACAAAACTAAAATAAAACACAAAACAAGGCTTGGCCTTTGGGAGACCGTTGCGATTCTGCGGCCGAGCCCCCCCCCCCCCGGGCAGCTGGGACCGAAATACACCGGTGCAAAACGGTTCGTTCCTGCAGCGCTTACTTTTTTCCAGTTCAGCTGGACGTTGCAAAGATGGGGGCCAAACGACTTCCACAGGTGGCAAACCCAGGCCCTCTTTAATTCTCCAGATACTGCCTGTTTAGGCCTTAGTGGCTGTTCGTTGAATGCCGTTGCCGTTTTACTGGTAAGTTGCCGTGTAGACCACCCCCTCGGTCGGCCGCCGATATTCAAACGGGTGCGCCCCAGCCAGGGGGGGGGCGACCACTGCTCTCCTCCACACAGCGCCCGAATGCATAAACGCTGGCACATGCAGATGCAGTACCAGACTGTGATTAGGTGCACTGCAGCTGGGCTTGCTGAAGGCGGAATTCCCCTATTATTAGATACGCTTCTACACGTGCGAAGTTGGTCGCATGTGTACAGCGACGAAGATTCGCCAGTGCTCGCGGTCTGGGGTTCGTTTCAATAAAGCCGCCAGCTGGCTGAGACATACCAGAAGTCGACAGGAGGCACAAAAAAGTGACAGAGACAAGCGTTGTTTATGGGTTGCCAACGTGCCGGCTTAGGATTACGGTCAAGTTGCGGTTGTGAAGAGACAACAACCTTGACGGCTCTGCTCTGCTACTCATTATTATTAGTATTAGCACTCCGTACGCTCTGGCTAGATGACGGTACGATTTTTGGTGCCAACTCCGAAATGCCACAGTCAGCGTATTTGATTTTAAACCAAAATAAGCAGAGCCAACTGGCTTTGTTTTGGCAGGCGTGATCCAGCGGGCTGCGACGAGTCCGCCCAGGCCGCACACCTTGGATTGAGTGGGTAGAGGCAGGTTAGCGGGCACGCAGGGTCGTAACACTATTTTCTGGAATATTATTTCCCGCTTTTCAAAGTCTCTTTTTTACGTCCACCTCCCTTTTCCTCGGATCACGAACATCACCCTTGGGCGCTGCCAAGTTGTTGGTGGGGCGGAGCGGACTCCATGGGCCAAGACCGTTGCATCCTCTACCAGTATGTACGCCACCGTGCCAAAATGGCAAGACGGAGAGCTCGACCTGGCCGCCTGGCAGGTCGGCTCAACTGCCCAGTCCTGGGTATCCTGAAAGCGGAAGCACTCGTGGGTCCTGCGCTGGCGAGAATACTGGTACGCCGATCAGCTCACTCATCTGCCCATTGCCCCCCCACGGTATTTGTGTCACAAATGTGAACGATGCACAATGTTCAGCTCTAGTGCAAGAATCGGCATGACATCATATATACAATCTGGTGCCTGAGCGTGCGTTGACGGCAATGAAGACTGGCTGAAGAACAGGCTTTTCCGGAGTATCCCGTCCGTCCGTCATATTGTGATCCGTTCAGCTTCGGCGATCTGGCAAGTCGCGTTCAATGTCTATTTCTGTCGTCTAATCTATTTCACGAAATGCGGCAGTAGTTTAGCTCACAGGTGCCGGCAGTGCTTAGCAGACTAACAATCTGCATGCTTGCACGGCCAGCTCGTTGGATGCGTCAGCGCAGATATGCTTCCGGCCCGTCATCTGGCGGCGAGGTTCAGACATTGCACGATCCGTTTAGAAATCCAGAACATCCGATCCTTATCGGACTTCAACGGCCAGACCCAGGCTCGCTGGTGTGGATTGTTAGACCACAAATCTAGATTCATCTGCCACACTTCTGTCGGTCATAATTCATTTCGCAAATTTACTGCCGCTGTACGAGCCGAAGTTTCTCGGTAGTGTGCATGTACCAGTACTAGCACTGAAGTGATACACTCTCCACTCCGCCGCTCAGCAGCACCAGGTCTGTACTCAGTGCCGTTACGGTACATTTGCAGGGGAAGCTGTGCATCTAACTAGTAGCTACCACTACTCCCTACTCCATACAGAGACTCGAGAGAGTATTGGGATTCTAAGTATTGGGATTTTGTCTGGCGGCCAATTTAGCGACGGATTAGGGTAAATTTACTGCGCATTCCCTTCCGAAAATGGATGGGACATGGGCGGGACGGATTAAGACAGCCGGCGGAGGGAGGAGATGGATGCCCGGCGACGATGCCAAACACCAATGTACCAGCCCATCCGGTAACCATTTCCTGCCCATTTCCCTGGCTTGACGCTTGTCTTGTCTTGTCTTGTCTGTTGGGC
Organism: Akanthomyces muscarius; assembly: GCF_028009165.1. Taxonomy (NCBI): domain Eukaryota; kingdom Fungi; phylum Ascomycota; class Sordariomycetes; order Hypocreales; family Cordycipitaceae; genus Akanthomyces; species Akanthomyces muscarius. The sequence continues at coordinate 4,240,881 of NC_079242.1, forward strand.
TTTTGGAGGCCGGCCATTGGCCCAAGTCAAGATTGCCCGCCTAGCCTTGATCTCGGCCTGCGCCCAGGCAGCCAGACATGGGCCAGACTAGAGGCAGAGAGGGCTGGCTGGAGGGTACTTGGAGCCCAGTTGTCGATCCCGCGCCTGCATCCGGCCCTAACCTTGTGGCGCCTACTAACAACATTCCAAATACTTTGTTCCGGCTCGCGCTCACCTACCAGTATTAGGCTATTCCCCGTACCAGGGCTCGAACGGGCGGTAGACCTATTAGTGCACAACTTGTCACGCACAGCCCGAAGCCTAATAAGAAAGAGCCAATAACGTTCATGACCACCGGTACGCACCTTTGACCAGTACAGGCCTTTTGCAGGGGGGCCGGCCTGGGCCCTATCACAGTAAATAAGCAGATGCACTCCCTACTGGTACTTTGACTCAGTATTCGCTACGGGTCTGTCAGGCACACTGCCCAGCACACTGGCAACTATACTCTCGCCCACCATGTCCATCGACACGGGTGGAATAAATGTGCCCGCTGGCCTCTTCGGATGCCCGCCATACGAAGCCGCGCGAAGCATAAACAATTTTTTCTTCCAAACTTAATTACAACTTGTGCGGGCGACCGCCACCTAATCATGAATTTCGCGGCTCGACCCGCCCACGGTACTGCCTACTTACTGGTCGTCATGATTCACCATGTAGCCCACTTGGTGATGCCTTGCTGGCCAACTCGTGATTAGAAAATGCTTCACATTTGTAGCCACAGGCGCTCTCGCACGGTGATTTGTTATAACAGTCGTCTACTCTAGTAGTAGTTTGTGTGCCTATAGAGGCTGGTATCTTCTATTTGTCTGCCTGCCTTCCGAGGGATCCAGCCTGAAATCTGGCCCATTTCGTTCATACACGTACATTACACGGTCCGAATTTTGCTCAGACCATTCAGTAAAAGCAACAAGAAAGAAAAGTAGGGAAAAAAAAGAAAAGAAAAATAATCGCTCTGCGGAAAACCACGCTCCGTAAAATAATAAGTGTTGACCCTCTCGTCCGCACAATTAATACCGCATCAGATCGATGCCCTCGAAAGTTCATAGACTGGCTGACGCCGGTCGTCATTCTCTTGGCCTGGGTATGGATGGTGCAGTGGACATCAAGCCTCTTTCAAGAATATTGAGGCTCATGTGCGCGCACACCTGGCGCCGCAGCACGGTTCAACCATCGCGTTGTGAGGTTTAGCGAAATCATATTTGTCATTGTTTCCTCTCATCGGTGACTGGACACATTGCTCAGTGCAAGAGAGCGGAGACGGACATTTTCGACCTGCCCTTGTCGGATGCCTCTTGGTTTTGATTTGGGGAGTTAGGTGCCGTGGGTAGATGTTGTCGCCTGTGCGCATCCTTGTTACCTGCGTGTTGAGTGAAGTAATTCAAGCTCGGTAGAGGACCGCTGGGCGCGGAGCCGCCGTGGTGGTGCCCGAGAGGTCCATGAGGCAGTGTTCTCAGCGGCGGCAGCTCAATGTGTCGACGTGGTAAGGCGGTTGTTCGAGCAGGAGATGTTGTATAGTGATAGCCCTCAACGTCGGGCGACTCTGATGCAACAGGCGACGGCAGATGGGCTTCTGGCCAAGGACCTTGTTGACGGTGATGCTCCATAGGAGACTGCATGCGATTCGGGGGAGGGAGTGCAAGGGGCGCACCTCCCATTGGCCTTGGTTGGGAATAGTACTCTTCATGAGTGGCAGTGTGCGTAGTACGACGGCGCTCAGTTCTCCTGCGGCGGTTCTGGCTGCCGTTCCACCAGTTTTTGACGGCATTGTCACTGCGACCGGGTAGTCGCCGGGCAATCTCTGCCCATTTCTTGCCGATTTCCGCAACCAGTTTCTCAATTTGAGCACCTTCCTCCGCGGTGATGGGCTCGTGGTTCAGAGATGGCTTCAGATTCTGATGGTAGCGTTCGCGACATTGCTTGGGAGTTCGGGAGCCAATCACGCCCGCAATGCGGACCCAGTTCAGGGCACCAACATTTCCAACAAGACTCATGAGAATTTTGTCCTCGTGTTGAGCCCACGGGCCACGTCGTTGGGGGCCAGTTTCTTCTGCCATGGAAGCTGTGGTGCGGTGATGTTCGTGGGATGTGTTGAGAAGGAAAGACCGATGAGTTGGCCGTTTTGGCGTACTTATATATCGGTATATAGAACTAGTGGAATAAGGGCTCGATATTCTTTTTTGTGTGGCTGCAAGTAAGAGGTACTGAGACGGAAGTGTGTTTGATGATGTTGTAAAAATGGGCGTTGCGGCGGTCGTAAAGTGCGGCATGGGGGGAACAAATAGCAGTTCGGCCCATGTAGAAGCTTCGGGGGATCTGCCATCGGACGCAGCGAAGAGCGAGTGGGCTTCTGTCCCCACTCCCTGTGGATGAGGGTGTGCGGAGCAAGAGATTTGGAAGGGCAGGATGGGTGGAGGAGGGTGTCGGGTGCGAGGGCGTGTCAAAAGAGGGCGGAGCGGACAGCGCGCTAGTGGGGCAGGTGTGCCTTTCTCCGTCCCACACCCCTGACAATATCTGCACCGGCTCGGGGTTCATTATACCCAATAGCACCACCATACTCGTGCATATCTGCGTCTCCAGACCGGAAAAACCTGAGCTTATTGCAGCGCATGTTCAATTTGGCTGTGTCTTGACATCGCCCATGGCCGAATGACATGCCGTCTGATGCAACGGGGCCATTTGTATAGTGGCGCCGAAAATACCATCGTGTAGAGTTCCCGTGCCATACTTATTTTTCACAGCGAACTCCCTGATGATTCATGAGCGTTGTTCGCGCGCCACGATGGGTACACTGTGCTCGCTCGTGACTCTGAGCCTCACGATTGCACCGCTTTATACTCGGTCTCGTTCGGTCGCGCTTAAGGTTTTCAGTGAGACTAGAGCCAGTGAGTTCCAGCCACCCGTGATATGATGATTCATGGTGTTGGCGCTATCGCACTTTATCTTTTGGGGACGCAGGAGGCGTTCTTATAGGAAACTCAGCGATGAAATGCCCTTCTAGCGCCGATACTTGTCATGAGTGTTTGACTTATTGTGGCAGAAGGGGAGGATGGCGCGCGCCTGAGCTCTCAGGCAATTGTGACTTTCTTGTGTACATAATATGCGTATTGGCTTCCATCAAAGATGATGTGCCTGTGGCAGGTTAAAGCAGAGGTGGGCTTTGGCACCCTCTTCCTGCTACGCGCGCGACATGCTACAATAATATTGGCAATGCGATGACCGAAACGGTACACCTTGGCATCGCATTTCGCTCCGCAGGGCACTGCCGCCAGTGGAAGCAGTCTAAAGGAAAACGACGAAAACGACGAAAACGCGCGTTGATGTGCACAAAAGATGATACGCTTTTAATCGACCAAAGTAGCGCGCCGCTTGATAAGACACAATAAGTATCTGTCATATACTCTCGTGTAGCTCAAACGGCTAACTGCGAAATATAAAATAAGAAAAGAACGACACATGCTGTTGTAGAACATTCACTAAAGATAAATATCACCGCCTTCTCCTGTTTCCCAGCGCTTCCAAGCCTCTTGGTAGGCAGATTCGACGTCTCGGACCCAGCGGCGGGTATCGAAAAGACCACACGTCCACTTGCTATGCCACAGCAGTTTACGCATTTCTGCTAGTCGGCCACTACCCTCAATCCCACCGAAGGCTGTACGCGAGTACGACAGCCCAGCAGCTAATTCGATAGCCGATTTCTCGTACATCTTGTCAGACGCGGCGATCAACTCACTGGCGGCGAGTTCCCCCTCTGGTGTTCTCGGCAGTGCGCCTTTCAAAATGGAAGCCGCCATTCGTGAGCACATCTTATACGAATAGCGAGGATATGTGAGCAATGGTGTGCTAGACCACAGCACGTCTGCTGCAGTAGTATGTGCATTGCACTCTGGTGTGTCAAGGAACAAGTCGCAGACCCGGGCACGCGATATATGTTGGCTCTTTTGAGCAACATCAGTAAATATCAAGCGGCTCGCAACCTCATGACCTGCCCATAGCTCTGCCGTTCGCCTCAAGTTTGCTTCGCCGGCTTCCGGAAAACGAAGCAGCCACAGCACTGCTTTCGGTACCTGAGCCAGGATCCTAAGCCATGACCTGAATGTGCTCGGATCAATCTGGATAGTCGCATGGTTAGGATCTGTAAATATATCACGCTTTGCTTCTGCGGTTGAGCACTTTACCTTGTATAGTTGATTAAAATTTGCCAGGATCACTGTGTCTTCCTGTAGGTTAGGGAATAGTTCTTTCCGCATCGTCCATCTTCGATGTTGCTCATCGGCCCAAGTCATATCCCTCTCCGTGGGAGGCGATGATTGAGCATGATCGCAGCAAAAAAAGGTATCGCGACAAAATATTATGTTTTCCGTATATATCCACTCGCCAGAGTCGGTCTCCGAGGCATCGTGAAAAACATCCTCCACGGTTCGATTCTGACGCCACGGGCGCAAGGTGCTTGTCGGTATAGCAGTAGTATCTGCGAGAATATAATCGCACCATTCTGCCCCTAGGGTGCCCGCAAAGCCCATAAATGACATCTGGATTGGGGCTGGCCGTGCAGCAAATATTTCGTTCCTAGCACCGCGAGTATAGCCATTAAGGTTCACGAGAATATGAATGCCATCATCGCTGATCTGCTTGACTAGGCGCTCTGGGGCCCAGCTGCTGACGTCCCTGAAGACAGGCGCCTCCTTCTCAATCTGCTCACGGTAGCTGGATTTGTCACTCGGCGTTGTTGCGTAGCAGAAAGCTTGTACTCGCTCCGGATCGTGAAAGCCAAAAACTGATTGCATCCTAATGAACAATGATTAGCCTCTGGATTTCAAGAATCAGGAAGGGCGTACTTACAAATGCGCCAAGGGGTGGTTATTGAAATCAGAAGAGACGTATCCGACGTTCAGATGATGGCTTGGTGGTGCTGGTGGAGGGAGTATAGTCTCAGGAAGCCACGGCGCACGCAGTGTAGCGCATGATATCCGCATTGCATTACGCTGTGAGATAATCCTAACTTCCTTTGCCCTCAATGGAGAAGTAAAGGTATGAAACGGGAGAACAGTAGGTGCCGGGGGTACACTCAGAGATGGCGGCAGTCGGGGTCGAGCGTACGGGATATTTGCTCTTCTGCGTAGGACGTGTTGCTCAAGATACCATTTCCGGAGCAAGACTTTTGCGGCTCTCTCAAGCAGGCGTACTAGCCGCGAACCAGCCCAGCGGGAATCGACCCAGTCTCGTAAACTTTTTTCAAGATCGAATGAGGGATTAGTATTGAGATGCGAGAGATTCTGTGTTAAAAGCCGAATCAAGGATTTGTCGATGATGTTTCGACCCCACTGTGAAGCATCGTCGAGCTGCTGGTGAACAATGTCCGTAACGCGTTTGCTGAGACCTGATGCAGACTTGGTGATTTCTGCATCGAGCAATCGACCACTATCGTCAACGTGCCACCTATCATACTTTCCCATGTACAGATAAATACCACCCCTACCTCTCCAATCGCAGACTGAATTGAGGGCCGTGAATAAGCCGCATACTGCTTCAGCAAACCTGGGATTGGCTGCCACAGCTCGACGATAATAGCCAATAGCTTCACCTATCCGACCCTTATCTTTGACAGCATTGGCAAGATTTGTTAATGCAATATCAAAAGTTCCATCGCACGCAACAGCGCGCTCATACATTTGAATGGCGAGATCAAGTTGTCCAACGTCTTTTAGCAAGCTGCCAAGATTGGTGTGCAAATGGACGTGTTTTGGGTCCAGGCGAAGGCCGTAATTGTAGTAAGCAAGGGCAAGAGCCAAGCCGCTGCCCGGAAGTATACCCGGGATGCTTGGCTGGACATGCGATGACGAAATGCTGTCACGGTCAGAAGTTGTCTGAGGTATACCAGCCAGAAGAATGCCAACATTGTTGGCCGTCGATGGACTCTCTTGCAAAGACAATGAGAGGTAGTAGAGCGCTAATATATCGCCAACACCGGATGAGGGCCGTGCTAGTGCAGAGCCCGGTGAGCCACTTGCCATAGAGTCCTGGAATATCTTCGCCAATGACAGCAGAGAGTTGCTTGTAGTTTGAACGGCTGCTCTCCTAGGAGTGAATTCGCTTACCCACCGTAGTCCGGGAAGCTCGCCATCACTACCAAATAAAAGGCGAGCGGCATGGCGGGCTTTGTCGGGGGTAAGCAACAAGGGCTGCGCAGCAGCTGCAGGAGGCGCCACCCGCGAGAGGGAGCCTTGAATGCCACGAACTAGCTCTCGAATCCCCTTGATGTTTCGCCCAACGCTGATCATTACTGCTTCTTCGAATGCTCGAGCGGCGGCATCCACATCTTTCAACCCATAAAGCATTGTGCCTTTCGCATGGATCAGAGCAAGAATTCTGCCATTTTCATTTCCAGGCAGAGTGTACCCACTAGTGCCATAGCCTCCAGGAGATAGCTCAAATGCACCTTGTGAATTTATCGACTGCCCACAGGCCAATTGAGAATTAAGCTTGCGATCAGCTGAGGATTCGCTGCGCCTATCGATGGATGCTTGCACAGGCTGGCCAGCAACGGCAAGCGCCTTTTGAACATGGCAAATAATGTCGATTGCTTCTTTACTGCGCTTCTTGTACAGAAGTCCAATCAGATGTTCAACAGCTTCCAGGTAGCTGGGCCTTTGCTGTACTGCAAGTATCCAGTGGCGTTCAGCCTCTTCATGGCGTCCCAGGCAGTAAAACGACGCTGCCATATTTGCAACGGCTTCTATGTGGCTATAGATTGCAGTTAGATACGTGAAATGGACACAGCTGAGAACCGTAAAAAGAATACCTGGGATCTAGTGCTGTAATCCTTGAAAAGCATTGAAGAGCATCGGCATATTGCTCTACAGCATATTGGAGGCACCCCAACATGAGCATGCCTTCGACCCAAGTCCACTCGCTTTGCTCGCAGAGGTGTTTGAGAATATTCAGAGAAGATCTGGCATCATTGACAGGGGATACACCATTGCCAGTGCAATCAAAAGAATCAATAAGGGGCATGAGGCCATTTGCCACGCTCTGCTGAGCTCGAAATTGATCTACTCCAGCAAACATGACGTGCCTGCTGGGCTGTTGAGCGTGCGTATAATGATGACCCTGTGTACCAATCGAGTCAAAGTTGGCTGACGGGAAAATTCTGGTAGGAGCAAGACATTGGCTGGGTGATTTAGTCAAGATAGGATGCTCTCGTCTGGGCCTGGGAGGTTTCGGAAATATCATGTGTTTTGGCGATGCATGATCTGATCCATTGGAGTCTTTGTTTACATTTGCCCTTGCATTCGCTTGTATAAATCCAACCAAACTGGCGTAGCAACGGTAAGCCTGAGACAGGGTTTTGTCCTTGAAGTCCAAATGATTGTTGTAACCTTCATGATTCAACGTGTAGGCATTTTGGAGTTGTGGCTTATAATTTTGTGATGCGTAGCCAAAGATATAATTTGGCGCAGGAAGAACATGAGGTGTCATCAGGTTTGGCGCATACTCCGGACGAGGTACAGTTGGATAGGCACCGCGTGGCGCCGCAGTAGCATCTTGCGTTGATTGGTAATCCCAAGGAGAAGGACCTTGCTGCCAATACAGTTGACCTAGTGGGAGGTCTCCCACTAACGTCGGTGGTGGTGGACAGAATGCCCGCACATTGTATTCGTTGGCTCGCATGACGGGCTGATATACACTTGCGAAAGGTACAGCAGTATGCTGGGAAGATGGCTGAAAGGTTTCGGCCTCAATAGAACTAGCAGCGTACGCGGGTGGCTGCCAAGGTGCCAATGGCAGTTGCGCAATGGCGTTTGAACCGTCAATCATGAGGTTCTGGTGATAAGATCGAGCGCCGAGCATCCGGTATTCAAGAGCGTTGATGGTCTGTCCAGGAAGAGCCAATTGCTTCAACGGCGGCTCACCGTTGAATGACTTCGCAGAGGACCCGTCATAGCCAGCATCAATAGTCCCATTCGGAGTCTTTCGTCGCAACTGGTGTTCCCGAACTCTGTGAGGTGTATGCACGCCGTAGGAGCTGGTTCCCGGGAAACGGGTATGCGGATGGATCGTTCTTATTGGAAACGATTGGTATTGATATGGAGCTGTCTCTCGTCGAGACTGATCGTCGTGGACAGGCGCTCCATCAACCGGGTTGGGCATACGATCGAGGTTCGCGGTCGACACCATCTGGCGGTGCGTCTGCAATAATGGCAACATGCCCGGGCGCTAAGCGTAGGCTTATCGGAAAGAAAGAAATTTCGTTGTCGGCGTAGTATCAAGAGACATTGGCAGGCGTACTGCGAACGCTCATTGCTTTCAGTCATACCATGGCGGACACGCTGCCAACTGGCGTCAAGCAGGCAGAGAGAAGATTATAGCAGCAGTGCTTCTGCCTAACCCTCCGATCGCCTAGTCTTGGGTAGGAGTTTTATTGCCAGCGAATAAAGGCCGCGAAGACGATCGGTCCTCCCAACAGAAGCCGGGCACAGATGTCAACAGTCCAGCGACTTCGTATCAAGTGTGGAGTGGTGGTGCTATGAAGTGATACGCCACGGCGGAGACCGAATGGTGTAATGGCGCCGCTGGCTAACATCGCGTGTGTAGGTAGGTAGATGGCCGTGCCGCACTAACAGAAGTGGACCAGCCTCATGTACAGGAACTTAGTGCTTGCCCAATACTGAGGCGGGTCAGATGTATATACACAATGATATGAGGCCTTGCCTCATAGTAGAAAAAAAAAGATCGACTTTCCCCCGCTTGGCTGGCCACAGAGGAAGCGCCAATGTTCATTCAGGAGGAGGATTTGATGTCAAAAGGGCTCACCACGTGCGCTCGGCCCGGCGGAAACCCAGGTTGAGGGTCGCGATAATTGCCGACTTGGAATCGCTTGGAAGGACTAGCAAGATATGCATTTATGGTGAATATATAATGCGCAACACGGATTACTAACTTGAATATATTTCAGGTACTGGCTCCAATGATGATACCCTTATCACCGACCTTTACCTACTGATACTAGCCACCCACCATGACTAGCACTGTATTGAAGAATTGATTCGTGATGGAGTATGAAGAGTTCAGTTGATGATGTCCGAGACGGACACATCTTATCTGGTTTCTTTTATAAATACCTCCGCCCTGTCATCTTGGTCGTCAAATATCGATTTCCGGGTGTCAAATCCTCCTAATCCTAAGGTAGGCGGCTTAAACCACGGGCTAGGGAGAAAGACGTAGATAGTTACATATGGAATGTTTCCCAAATTACTACGCTAAAGAGGATCACGCCGCACAGCCAGCGCAATTTCAAGACAATTGTGTCAAGACCAACGCCAGGCCCTCTTACATTAATTCAGGGTTCGTCGAAATGTAGATCCGATCAATGGACCGCTATGACCAAATTTATACGTGGTACATCGCGGTGAGTAGTGGAACTAAAAGTTTCATCTACCTCGGGCAAAAATTGAAATATACCATCGTGCAGTTGGTAATTTCAGAGTGTAGCCGAGGATTGCAACCATTTCACTTCGTCCACAAGACTTGTTTGTGCAGCCAATTGATTTTTCTATCACAGCTACATTGTCGAGGTCGCATTCAACTCGTATCGTAAATTCGATTTTCGTTCGCCGAACGGCCGGCCAACCGATCCAAGTCTGCGGGTCGAGTCGGTTACTCTTCAGGAACTGACATTTTTGTTAGCATGCTGACCACGGATTTGGAGCTCATATCCAACATACTGTCGATCTCGCCGTTGTCAATTGCCTCGATGATGACCTTGGGAGGCTTGCCGTCGACACGGCAGCCAACACTGTAAGCAGTACCAAGAATCTCCTTGACTGTGCCCTTGAGCTCCTTCGAGAAAGACTTGTAGCGCATAGTGCGAGCGATCTCGATAATCTCATCAAGAGCGACAGACTTGTTATGCTTGATGTTCTTCTCCTTCTTGCGGTCACGAGGAGGCTCCTTCAGGGCGCGGATGATCAGGGAAGAAGCAGTAGGCACAACGGAAACCGCAGCCTGACGGTTCTGAATAGTGAGCTTGACAGTCACGCGCAAGCCTTTCTGCTCAGGATTAGTATGCGTCGAATTGAAGTCGGAGTGAGAGCAAGACATACCCAGTCGCCAGTGGCCTTGGCAATATCTTCTCCGACCTTCTTGGGGGAGAGACCGAGGGGACCAATCTTCGGCGCAAGGGCAGAAGAGGCGCCGACCTCACCTCCGGTGGCACGGAGGTGGCTAAGCACTGTTAGGAGATGGAAAAGCGAAGATATGGTTAGGTTACAAACATGACCTTGACCTCATTGGGGTCAAACTTGGGAGCTAAAAGGGAGAAAATTAGCAACGAACATTATGCCGGGTAAAGTACCAGCGTACGCATTGTGGCGGTTTTCTTTTACAAGGGCAGAGGCTCGTGGTTTGCTTGCCGTTGCGAGATTCGAGATGGTGTTGAGGGAAGTGAACGGTCTATGGCATCAAACTTAGCGAGAAAAATATGTGTGCCCCCACGGTCTGCCCTAATCAAAAGCTGCACGCCAGTGGCCGACGGTGTGGAGGTGTGGAGCACGTTTCTCGGTACTGCATTACATAATCTTCAGGAAGATCCAAGTCACTTGAGGATCCACTTCTATTGTGTCTGCATGCACTATTGCATTTGTGCGCGAGAGACGTCTGCATGGATTCTGCGGCTTTTCTTTTCTTTTTTGTGTGTGTATATATGTGTGTGTGTGTGTATAACTAACCGGTAGGGATACGTTGATGTGATGAGACTACCTGATTTACCTATACGAGGCACCAGCTACACCAATGCCACCTAGCGCGCGAGAGCCCCCGTGGTCTTGTATTATGCGGGAGGCTGTAACAAAGCAGCACGAGCACAATTAGTTAGTGCCACTCACAGCAAGCCTATTAAAAGGTTTGAGGTTAGCGAGAGATTCTCATTATGGATTCCGGGTGACGTACTTCATCAAGTGATCCATGAACGTTTGAAGTGACACGTCGTCGGTAAAGATTGTTTGGCCAGACGCGGCTCCAGCTCCACCATACGGGCCTGTCGTGTGCGTCGTAGACGGGTTGAGTTTAGACAGCAAGAATCGGGCTTGAGAGCCACCGGCATCACAGACAATGAATCGAGGTAGCGGAAATCTGTCCGTGATCAGATCCTATGTTCGAGTTAGTGAGGTTCAGAAGGTACCCTTTCACACAGCCAAACGCACTCTAGCATCTTCTTTTGGCTGTTCCAGCAGGGCTGCAAAATTCTCGTAGCCTTCCTGATCCTGATAGCCAGCCTTTCGCCATTCTGCAACTGTCTCGCCGTGGAAGATGAGGATGTGGAAGAACGTGTCCAGGAGGAGGATGTGTGTAGGCTGAATGGAGGCAGAGTCCAGGAGCACAGGCTGGCCACCATCTTGATCGAATGTGTACGAGTCAAGCGTGGGTTGGATCATGACGAGCGAGTTGCTGACGTCCTCATGATTTAGCACATGCCTGTTAAAGGCCGTCTCATCAGGGGAGTTGTTGAACACTTGCAGGAACGGGCTTCTGCGCAAATGGAACATGAACTGCGGGTAAAGTGTGAAGTTCTTCTCCAGCCTGAACGAGGACGGATCATCTTTTCTGTAGTCGGCGAAGCGTGAGCAAAGTCGGATAAGCATTCTGTCCACCCATCGAAGCACATCGGGGCCATCATCAACCTCCGCTTTAAACACAGCTATTCTGCTCATCAGCACAGCAGCAGCTTCCTGATCGAACGACTGAGCAATCGCCGGGTCGCCGGCTGGTCCGCTCAGATTGCGAGCGATGGTGGTGACACGCAGATGGAATTGACCAGACGAGTGTTGATAGTAAGTCAAGAATTGCATCATGCCCTTCTGCGGTCCTTGCTGATGAGGACTCGGGCCCTGGTTGGCAACCTCGAAGTAGACGCCGTAGCTTGCTTTCGGATCAATGCCGCACATTTTCCAAGAGCAAGTGTTACCAATGCCACATTCAGTCTCACCGACAGAAACAGATTTTTTGTTGAGGGAAACAGCGTGTCCGATAAGACCAGTGACCTTCAGCTCCTTCGTGGTTAGAACCTCGAGTACCGCGTTGAAGCCCATGAGGAGATTGTCATCGTCATCCTTTTCAAAAACACGGATGAAAGACTGCTTAAACATGGACGATGTGAAGCTGTCCGTCAGAATCATGTGGCCGCCAGTAGAGTTACAGAGGCCTTTCATTTCCAGGAGTCCGACCTGGTCCAAGCAGCCCGCAAAAATGTCAATTATGTGGCCGTTGTGCGCTGTGCGTTTGGCCAAGTTTTCGTAGAACTATTTTGGTCAGTCGATGAATATCATCAGGACTTGCTCTTCGAGGGAAACACACCTTTAGTGCCTTCTTGTAATACTTGACGTTGTCGCGATCAATATCATGATGCGATCTCATGGGCTCGCGTAGTTCAGGGCCAACTGTCATTCCCGGGCCCTCCGTAGCTGGGCCACCAGCAAAGAGCATAATACGTCCTCCAGCATTTTGGAACGACGACTCCATGAGGCCGATCGCCACGCTAAGTGCCACGCCAGTGCAGCGCAGGTTACGGCGGTCGTTTGCCGTCGGCCAAGGGTCTTTTTGAAGTGCCTCTAGTGCTTTGGTGAGCTGGAACTCCGCTTGCTGGACCGGCATAAGAAATCTGGATGCTGGCCCCATGGGCATGGGCCGACCTGGCTGCTGTTGCATCCCCGGTCGAGCTGTGGAGGATGACAGGCCTAGCATATCTTGAACTTGCTTCGCAGAATAGTCCTTGTTGCCTCGGAAAACGTACGACTTGGCGCAGCCCTCGTAACCGATCTCGTGTACGTGTGCCTGTCAGCTATCAGCAGTGAATGTGGGTGATTTTACCAATTGTGACTTATTCATACCATCGTACCGTATGTAATAAGGCCGACCAAGGCGTTCTCTGGAAGCAAGCTGAGGCTCATGACCAGAGATTCCTTGAGCGCAGCCAGACCGTCATCTTCCTGGCACAGATCGACAACATAGAAGAATATGGGCGGAGCTGGGGCCGGTCTAGACAATCGATACTCAATCGTTGTGTTTGCGGGATGCAATTCGGGTGGAATCGCGTTCTGCGTAATGTCCTTGTAGTGGGGGGGCAGAGAGTTTCTCGACAAGCAGAAAGGGCAGATCCAGACTCGAGCGCGAACATCGACCTGGCTATGGATGTTGTTAGTCAAACAAAGCAGCCTAAATTGGGAGGTATACCATGGCCTACCAAAATGGGTTCAGCACAGAGCGGCACGGCTGCTTGCAAGTAACTGGCTCAAACTGCAGCAATGGCGTGTCAAGCTTTTCCTTCAGCGGAGTGTAAAGAGCACCGATTGGTACGACAAGTCGCGATGCTTCCTGCACATAATTAGCCACGGTTAATTGGCTGTTTTCATTCTCACACTCACCATGCGCGAGCTGGGAAACACGTTCCAGCTCAGGCGAACACCGTCACGATCCTCCACGTCGCTCCACTGCTCTTTCAAGGCCTCGTACTCCATCTTCCGCGATACAGAGCACAATCTCGCTAGTATTCAAGATTTGGATGCTCAAGGTCTGTATGTCCACGAAATTCTCGGCTTGCGTCACTTGGATTCATTCGTAGTTCCGAGAAACTGTTGCCTCAGCGTCGAAGCTAAGGAGGGACATATCCCACAACATGCACCGTACCTCGTAGTGGACAGTTCGCCGCCCCACTTTTCTGCCCAGCTACACAGCCTACACCCCTTGCCCCCAGCGTGCCCAGCCAGGTGCCAGTTCACATTGATTGGAGGTAGGTAGGAGAGGTCCACCACTAGTATTACCTACCTAGCTAATAACTGATTCAAAGTACGAAGTGTAATTTTTTTTAAAGCACAATCTGGTGCGGGTTGTGTTAGTATCTGTATGTTCTGCGTCGACTGCTATAGAATCTCTTGGCAACTGGAACCCCATACAGATACATGATGCTGTTAGCTGCTGGTAGGAAGACCGTGCCTATGGTACCTTGCTATCGCGTCGGACTACAGAATGCACGACGCTGCGTCCAAACTGAAGCTCACCTGAAGCTGACTTACGATCTCCACGAACCTCCAAAGCCTCGAACAACGCCTGAGCAGGCACCGATTATTTTTATGCATGGGCTGTTTGGCTCAAAGAAAAACAATCGAGCTATGAGCAAGTAAGGGGCTTTCGTATCGCGAATTTTGGTCCGAATAAATACTGAGACTTTCTAGGGCGTTGGCTCGGGATTTGGGCAGATACGTATATGCCTTGGTATGACGATATTTCGAGCCACCGAGAGACTGTTGATTAACGATGACAGGACCTGAGAAACCATGGCCAATCTCCTCATGACAAACAGCATGACTACTTGTCCATGGCAGAAGACGTCTCTAGTTTCATCGGTGATCACGGCCTTCAGAATACTACCCTGATAGGCCATTCTATGTAAGTGATGGCTCTGGAGGAAGACTCACATCATCTCTGCGTCAAACCGCTTACCATGGCGGATCTCCGCCTGTGCAGGGGAGCCAAGACTGCTATGGCACTGGCTCTGCAGTCACCACACAGCGTGGCAGACATTGTTGCTGTCGACAATGCCCCCGTGGACGCGTTGCTAGGCTCGGATTTCTCATCTTATATTCGTGGCATGAAAAAAGTAGACCAGTCTCACGTCACAAAGTTGGCGGAAGCAGATAAGATTCTACAAGAAGTAGAAAAGGTCCGTCGTTTGCTCGATCATTCTTTGGATCATTTGACGCTTACTCGTTGGCTTGCAGTCCCTTCCGATTCGACAATTTCTTCTGGGAAATCTTCATCGCGAGCCTGGTCAAAAGACACAGACATTCAGAATACCTCTCGATACACTTGGCGTTGCACTGGGCCACCTTGGCGATTTTCCCTTTAAAGATCCAACTCAAGTTCGTTTCGAGAAGCCAGCTCTATTTGTGCGCGGAACCAAAAGCAAATACGTGCCCGATGAAGTGCTTCCTGTGGTCGGGCAGTTTTTCCCCAGATTTCGTTTGGTTGACATTGACGCTGGCCACTGGGTTATTTCAGAACAGCCAGAGGAGTTCAGACGAGGTAGCTGCCCTTGTCCAAACAACAATGAACATATGCTGACCCCTTCCTAGCTGTTGTGGAATTTCTGCAGAATAAAGACTAAGTTACACTTATTCATTTCCTACACGCGGCAGAATGGTTCTACTATACCGCAGAAGCCCGTGTAGGCAAGCTATACGTGGAATGAGACTGTGCCGCAGCATTCCTCGTTGCCAGTGCTGCGGATAGGTTGTTGTGTGATGAAGCTGAAGCTGTAACATGTCAGGCAAAGGCCCATATAGAGACATCATACCCATGGCACGGTGTAGAAATCACATTAGTTTAATCCACGACAGGTTGCAGCGTGCTCAAATGAACAAAAAGCCTTGTACCGTATCATTAGCGACATAATCTAACCCCTAGCCGCCGTAGAGACAATGCGCCATTTGCCATGACCGAAACAATGCCAAAAATGAGGTCTCCCCCTCGAGACAGCCTATAAATTTTCCCACATATTTTTCTTCTCGCATTTAAACCTCCTCCAGGACACGCTCCTTGAACTCCCGCTCGACCTTCTGGCCCTGGTCATCCGTCCCCGACTCGCCGTGAAGAGCCATCAGAGCACCCAGATCAAACTTGGGAGCCTTCAGAAGCTTAACCTTGCGGATGTGTACCTAATATTCGTTAGCCTTGCCATCATGTAGCGGACGCGAAGCGTAGCATACGTTCTGCAGGGGGTAGATGCCCTGGGTGGCCTTCTCGATCTCGCGGCCAATGACCTCGGGAATAAGCTTGGAGGTAAGCTGGGTGAGGGTGCAGGTGGAAGCCTCACGCTGGATGATGTCGGTCATCTTGCGACGAATGGCACGGATTTGGGAAGAAGCGGCGTAGGTCGTCTTCTTAATCTGGTTCTGGCGGCGCTTGGTGAAGCCAATGGCGAAAAGACGGATGAGATAATCATCAGTCGTCTTCACAGTGATGTTGGCCTCAATGAGGGACTGCCACTTGCGGACGAGGGAGCGCAGCTTGTCGGATGTGAAGTCGAGACCGTGGAAGTTGGTCAGGCAGTTCTTGCCCTGAACCTCGTCGATACGGAGGCGAATCTTGCGGAACGAGTGATCCTCATCCTTCTGGAGATCAGCAAGGGAAACCTCGACGACACGCCCCTTCAGCGCGTCGTTGGCGTTCTTCAGACCGGTTGTACGGTTGACAAGGGTCTTGCCGACACTGTCAAAAATTGTTAGTTTCGGCAGCGCGGCTGGTCCAAGGTCGTGTTGATGCTTAAACTCACTCTCTGATGTTGAAAGGGTTGGGAGCCTGTGTTGAGATCGTCAGCACCGGTTGCGACAATGTTTTTTCGTGGCGATGCATCTCACCTTAATGGAGTACCAATCCTTGCGAGAGAAGGGGTCGACGGTCTTCTTCTTGAGGCCCTTCTTGCCCTTAGAGAGTCTCTTGTTCCTGATCTGCGATTAGTATGCCGGATAATAGGACATGAGCTGGGAAATTCGTACTTTCCAACCGCCATGATTGCTGCCAAGTGTAATGAGCAATTGGAGGAATCAAAGATGCAGACGATGAGATGGAGGGGGATAATAATTTCAATTTCTTGTGTGCACCAATTTAGGCCTAAGCGAGCCCACAATAACCAAGTTCGGCCGCCTGTTTATCCGGGTCCACTAGGTTTTCCATGAAAATTCTTGAAGCATCGTGGGTATCACGTGACCCTTACAGCATCCCCAGAGCCCGCAGACTTTGCCATTTCTGGCAAGAGACGGATATTCTGTAGATTTGGGTCATTAATACAAAATGTTTGACCGAACCAGCCCAGCAGTATCTTAATTTTCAGCCGGAGCAAGACGCAAATCCAGTCCTTGCGTAAATCCCAAGAAATTACCGGCAGGGTTTTCACACATTTCTCACAGCAACTTCCTCGAAGGCTGGCCGTGTGGCACGCTCCACAGCGCCATGTCGTGTGAGCCTGGTCATCTTATTAATCGGCTGCTATCTTGATCTATCTAGGGCGGCTCCTATTGTCAAGTAATTCATTCTTGTTAAGTTGTTCCTATTAAGTTGTTCTTATTAAGTTGTTCTTATTAAGTTGTTCTTGTCAAGTTGTTCTTGTCAAGTTAGTCTAGTTTAGTCAAGTTATTCTTGTCTAGCCCACGACACTGAAGCATACCACAAAACTCTCTGGGTAGTTCAATTCTCATTCTTTGCATATTGGTATTGTAGCACTGGAAGCGATTGTAGCAATGCTAGAAGCGATACGGTACATCATGGCCGCTGCGCCTACAAGCACTCAGGCCACGCTCATGACACTGGCGGTGAGACTCCAGTGGCATGATGATAGTAACATCTGCTGCCGAGCGACGGCTATCTCACATTTGAATTTGTCAAAGATCGATCAGTGATCGATGCTGCGCACTATCGTTAGTGAGAGTTCATGCATCATGTTGGTTGAAGTCGGGCCGTACTCTTCCCACATCCTGCCCTGGACAGACTCGAGCTGCTCCGACGTCAAGCGTGTTCCCGCAGTAAAGTATCCTGTAACTTGTTAGGGTGATATTGTTCACATGCTCACATTCTCACCAACCAGCTGTAATTTTGGCATCAATCTCTACTCGTGAATCTGCAGGGATCAGCTCTTCAGGTAGCTCGACTCTCTCGTGAATGGGAATTCTGATCCGTCGGTCAGTACCATTGTCTATTGATAATTGTAGGTAACCATACCCTTGGCCAACGATGGCATCATGCTTCATGCTGCGACTGCTCAGTATACAACTTGGCTGAAACTGTTATGTGCTAACTCACTTGCTCATGCTAAGCATGCGATCGATTTTCTTGATGCCAAGCCAGTGGAGGATGTCGGGCATGAGCGCCTGGAATCTCATGTCTTTTACTCCAGCAATGTTCTCGGTTCGGG
Organism: Akanthomyces muscarius; assembly: GCF_028009165.1. Lineage (NCBI taxonomy): Eukaryota > Fungi > Ascomycota > Sordariomycetes > Hypocreales > Cordycipitaceae > Akanthomyces > Akanthomyces muscarius. The sequence continues at coordinate 4,258,879 of NC_079242.1, forward strand.
TGAAGTAATCCGATGCTCGATCAGCTCCACGTTTGCGGGCGTTGTAGACCACTGCACGAGTTAATGGGGGCACGGACTCTGAAGATAGGTTTGTTTGCTTACGATACTGCGTTGCAAGTTAGCAGAAGCTCACCTGTGTTGAGATAAATTCACATACCTTTGTCACTTCGCCCAGTGCTCTTCCCTCTTTTCTGAAATAGATGACGACACCACTACCTCCATTCTGAGCTTCCTTTACTGCCTCTTCTATACCGAAGATCAGGTATGGCCGGCAGGTGCAGATATCGGATCCGAACACGTCGCTGCCATTGCACTGCACGCAAAGTACCAGTTATTGCCTGGTCCATTCTCAGATGTTGGAAACATACATACCTCGTCATGGATTCGTAGTGACAGACGAACAGACTCGTCCGACATTTTGCTCGGATCGCCAAAGCAATAAACGGTGAGGCCTCCTTTGCATCCAGTCAGTGAACGATTTTCCTTCTCCTTCTATCATTTCTGGGAAGCCACAAACCTATTGGCGGGAGAAACACCTTGATATCGCCACGAGTGATCAACTGGATGTTGTCAGTTTGCTATTACACGCCATACGAGCTCGGCTACTTGCCTCTGGATAGCTACCGCCAGTGTGCTCAAACAGCGAACGGCGCAGAGTTGCCTCATCTAGCAGGACTAGTCAAAATCAACTCATCACAGGAGTGGCCGAAAAAATTCTCACCTATTCCGAATCGTTCAGCAACACCTGGAAGATACCAAACCTGAAAGAAGTAAGCGGACGCGGCGTCTGACGGACGTGGTACGTACAGGTTCTACCGCAAATTTGGTGACGGCCAATTCTCCTTGCTTGTTCAAGCAAACCTTTCCATCGGGGATACTAATTCAGTCAGAACCATCGTTATTATTGATACTTACTCTGACATACAGTCTGCCGGCTCGCACGCTGTCTTCCAATTCGGGTAGCTGGTTAGATGGCAAAGGTTAGTATCAGCAGCTGCACACTTCCTATATAAAAACTTGCCTTCATATGCGCTTTCGTGATAGCAATGGTGGGTCGCAGATCAACTACACAGATATTAATATAGAGTTGTCTCTTTCTTCAAGCAGTTTAGACGCACTGTTTTCTTTTTCCATAACGTCTTTATACTGCCACGGTGTAAGATGGCCCCAGGGATCCATGGCTACAATTTTCTTCTTGTCGCCCCATTGAGGAAATGGCCCGATCTTCGCGGCGGGTTCGGTGTTGGTGAAGTCGGGTCTATCTACCATGTCAGAATGAATCTTGTAGAGCTGCGACCAGGCTGTACCTGTGGTCCGTGTTGAGCTCTTTGCTGGCGACCGCCAGTGCGTAGTATACTGAGTAGGAGCCACCACTGCGCAGTTTTGTCAGTACTATGACGAAGGCACTCTGAGAGTACTACTCACTGTGCTACAGTGCTGGTTAGTCGCGGGTTGCGTGGCGCTGCATATTTAGGCATGGAATATACTTGCCTCCCACAGCTGTCAAGAGCGACGGACGATTAGCTTCAAGCTGAGCTTTGTCATTCCAGTGTGCGTCGCAGAATACGAACCATTTCTCCGGCGTATAGTACTTGGAAGTCGAGAAACAGCAACTGGACCTCGCCTCTCAGGGTCTGCGTTTCCCCAGTCGAGTGGAATGGGGTCGATACCGATCTGCTTCGGATACGTACTGGCCTAATGAGTTTCACGTTGCAATCGAATATACGATTGGACAAGACAAGCATACGTGAGCACGATACGGGATGTGAAGCCCGACTTTGGAGACGGTGACGATAAATTCTGCAGCTCTGGTCCTGTCTCGCTCGGGTCATTCTGGCCAGCGCTGGTTGGGTCTCGCTGGAGTACTGTTGACGATACAGTTGAATCAGGCTGTTGCTGCACGCCAATGGCTGCTGTGAGCGAGTCGACAGCACTGGCTAGCTGGGACTGTGCATGGCGCAGCTCGCTCAGCGAGTTAACAATATTCAGGCCATTGCCAGAGTGAGCCATTGTAGCTTCGTGACGGGTTAGGTTAGGTAGTTGTATTACCACAATGCTATGGTAGAGAAAAAACAGTACGTTCAGGCTGCGCAATGAGAGGGAGAGCTTCGATTGAGTGTTGTGTTATTAAGAAGAGGGGAAGAGAGGGGGCAGCTTCTCTTGCTGCACAGTTGAGGCCGGGTGCCTTAAAAGCTCGGCCCCGTTGAATGCGCCACGCCAGGTGACCACCCATTCATTACCTTACGCTACCCGCAACAGATCGGCCAATCAAACAGCCGCCGATACCAGGATGCCGATATCAGCCCAACGATAGCATAGCGCATCTACGCCGAAAGTGCCCAGGCACATATCGCAATCAATTTCTTGGGCCCGTGACAGCCCGTTGTACTTGCCGGTATCAAACATCGTTTTTTTGCCGCCTCACTGGTGCGTTTCTGTGTTTGCGAACCAGCGTGTCTATCCAGTGCCCAGCTACCATCTCCGATTTACAGCCGATTCAGAGCTCCAGCACTGTGCTAGTGGTGGGGATAATGCTTGCTCCCCGCGGGGTACCCAACTGTCAAAGTAGCTCAGGTACCAGCCACCGGTACAGAAGTTCCCGCCCCACCCAAAGGTCGGCGCTGTGGCGGGGCACGCCGTACAGTATGCAATTTACGAGTTGTGATAAGATATGTAACTAACGCGCATGTGTAAGACTTGACCCGCGACGGCCATGCGCACTGTGTTGCCCTCCAGGACACCTCCAAGGCGCAAACTAGACCCAGGTCAAAAGCTCTGGTGCCGCAGTCAATATGGGCAAACGCAAGTCATCACAGAAGCCTATGGGCCCCAAGAAGGCAATGAGATTCTTCGACGCTACGTACGATATAACATCGTTCTGACCACCAACAGGCCGATCCTCTACCTACCACATTTACGTGCTTATTCTGCAACCACGAGAAGTCAGTCACGGTGAAACTTGATCGCAAGGCCGGTGTTGGCCAGTTAGATTGCCGCATTTGTGGTCAGAAATTCCAGTGCGCCGTCAACTGTATGTCATGACTCCTTGCAATATGCTACGGCTACTCGCTCATGACTATGCTTTAGACCTCTCCGCCGCCGTGGATGTGTACGGAGAATGGGTGGATGCCGCAGGTACGATATTTCCGATTCTTCGACTTCCGACACAGGCTAAACATTGATGTAGAGGCTGTCGCGAAAGAAGACAGTGCACGCGCCAGCTACACGGGCACCGCGAGAGCACCGCCATCGAGGCGAGATCGAGCCGAGGAGGATGCGACAAGCGATCGTGACGAGTCTCACCGATACGGCGGCGAGAGTATCGTAGCGGACGACGAAGACGACTGAGCCATTGTATATGCTTTATCAAACACCGCTCGTATTTCCCGACCACAGCGACAATGGCGCAGAGCTTCGGCGCGCGCGCCGCAGTCGACCACGGCTTACCTACATGGTATAGAAGCGATCGCCAAAGTCGCCCAGGCCAGGAACGATGTAGCTAGGAGCAAATGTCAGCACTGGTTTTATCAAGTGTTCAGAGTGAAGGTATTCGATCCATGCATACTTTTTCTCGTCTAAGCCCTGTACAGATATACTGTGTCAGTTTTCGTTTGGGAAGCACAGTAGCACTCATAGGCACATACCTCATCAATGAATGCCGTCACCACCTTGAGCCGCGGGAATTTCTTGACGAAGTTGTTAATGCCCTCGGGGCTGGCGATCAGGTTAAGGAAAAGGATTCTGTCCTCGGGCACCCCCCTCGCTTTCAAAACCTGGACAGCCATGATGGCAGAACCACCTTGCCACTGTCAGCTAGTACCACGCGAATGGTCCTTACTCTGTTGTCGCATTCCTTCTTACCTGTAGCAAACATGGGATCCAGAAGCATGACCCAACGATCAGCAATATCCTCAGGCAATTTGTCATAGAATAGCTTGGGCTGTGCGGTGTCTTCGTCGCGCTGGATCAGAATCTTGCCGATGCGAACGGAACGGCAGCAGTCCCTCAAGCCCTGCTCCATTGCCTCGCCGGCTCTCATGATAGAGACGCCGCAGATTTTGCCTTGGAACATGAGTCCATTGTAAATACGGCCGACGGGTGTAGTGATGTCGTGTTCTATCACTGGCAAATGGTTCAAGCCTTCCTCGACCAGCAACCGGATAATGCGATTCGAGTAGAATATGAAGTCCGCACGGTCTGTTTCTTTATTTCGAATCATACTAGGTTCGTTGAATCAGTCGAGTTCAGCTCCGCGCCAAGTAATAACTTCCACTCACGACAAGAGAGCGATCAGCTGTGGTGTCTGCGGTAGAACATGGACATTCTCGAACGGAACCTCTACGGACAAGGTGGCTCTGAGGCTTTGCGCTTTTCTCTCGTACTTTTCAACGACATCTTTTGTTGTTGTATGCTGTGTCTGATTGCTTGTCATTCTTACTTCGGAGACTGTTCTGCTTGGCAAGATTGTTGCAACTGACGAGCTTTGAGGCTGGGTGGTTGAGTTAAAGAAGCTCTCACCACACACAGAATTGGTGTGGTGCGATGCCCCACCTCACGGCCAGGTCCGATAGATAGATATCCGTACATTGGTGTTGAAAACAGCCTCTTTGTTAAAGAAAGAAAAACGCCTGTGAAACAATTGTTCACTTGCCTGTTAAAACGCGATTTTGGGTGTCACCCACTTGGCTGCTAATAATAGTATTACTGTGGCCGTTTTCGTTCAGTTTAGCATATCACTGTTAGCCTTTTTAAAAGGTGTGCTATTTTCTTTTTGTCTGGTCAGTGGTCGAGTGCCGTGGTGGAATTCTTTTTTTTTTTTTTTTGCAAGCTTCACTTCAATAGGTAGACACTGATGACGCGGGGAAAAAAAAAACTATGGCCAGCTGCCACCAGTTCTTGTATATACCATATGTATCATTCTAATTTATTTCTGGTGCCTGCTGGCTTTTTTTTTCACTTGAATTTTGGTCATCTTTCAAGCAGAGGGGCGACGCAATAATACTTCTTTTTTTCATGGTCTCTGAGGTCGCTCTTTTTACAATTTCTTCTGCCCGCGGCACAAGTTGCCGCTATAATAAATAGTAGAGGTCCGCACGTTGCAATTATTTACGAGGAGAAGAAAGATAAGCCCAGTGTGAATTTATAAAACTCGATAACAAATACTTCATGAATCGTCTTTCTTTCTTTTATATCTTTTCCTCACCGCCATAGTTTCAGCAATACTTCGTAGGCACACTTCTCGCGATGCCAGATTCGTAGTATCCACTTCCCATGCTAAGTTCCTCCCCTGTTCCTTTTCAGCCCAGGTCTCGGGACAGATGCCACACGCTGGTTCCTAGGAGTACGCCTATAACTGGCCATAGCAAAGTTCACCCGAGGCGATCGATACGCCAACAGCAGCTGCAGCAAAAGTACCACAAGCACGGCACAGAAGAATTCGCAATGGCTCCACGTGTGCATTTTATCACAGGCAATGCGAACAAGCTAAGCGAGGTGAAAGCTATTCTTGAGCCCGAAATTGAAGTACAAAGTCTTTCCATCGATTTGGAAGAGGTACAAGGCTCGGTGGAGGAAGTAACTCTGTCAAAATGTCAGAGAGCAGCAGATATAGTGAGTAGTCGAGGCTACGCTCACCAAAGCCCCCGAGCTCTGATATTGATGGAACGGTCACTCTTGCAGGTTGATGGGCCTGTATTGGTGGAAGATACCGCGTTGTGCTTCAATGCATTGGGTGGCCTGCCTGGGGTTTACATGTACGCGAAGCCTTTCATCCTACACCTCCTAGACAGAGCTTCGTTGACAATGCCTTTCCAGCAAGTGGTTCCTAACAACTATTGGTCTCGATGGCCTGAACAACCTTCTAGCTGCCTACTCAGACAAGTCTGCTGATGCTGTCTGCACCTTCGGCTATTCTGAAGGCAGAGGTAAAGCGCCGATGCTTTTCCAAGGCCGCTGCCCTGTAAGTAGCTAGCTGCTCGCATGTCGATTCGTCCTGAAAGCCGACCAAGGCTCAAATGAATAACGCTGTCTGCATAGGGCAAAATCGTGCCCGCACGCGGCCCGACACGATTTGGTATGTCCATAATAGACTCATCATCAGCCTTGCTCGACGTGCTGACAAGAAAAAAAGGTTGGGATCCCGTCTTTGAGCACGACGGCAAGACGTAAGTCTATAGATATGAGATTGCTGACATGACATGACTAACGTTCAACTATAGATTCGCCGAAATGGAACCTGAAGAGAAGAACCAAATTTCTCATCGGGGTAGAGCGCTCGGCAAGCTGCAGAAGCATTTTGAGAAGAACGCAGCTACAGCTTGAAAGCAATCTGGTCAATGCATCAAATCAGTAATATCTGCTGCGATCAAGTGAGACTGCGTTCAAAAGTCGTTAGATGGCAAAGTCCTCGATAAAATGACAGCACATACTAAAGTAATTCAAATTCACTATATTTCCGCAGGCTTTCAGGCCGTAGGCGGTAGGGTTCGAGAGTATCTTGCTTCCGTCTTGGTGAAACGGAAGGAAAATGGTGCGTGGTATCCCTGTAGCGATTTCCAGGGTTGAAGACTAGTAAATGCCATTCGTTGTGCACTGTCTTCTCGAGACCAATGACGGTGAATGAATGGCCTATGTAACTTTAGCATGAGTGTTTATCTTCTCCGCATGCGACTGACCTGGGCGCTGGAAATATATTGGAGGTAGCATGGTGCTCCGGACCTTGATGCTGCCGACCTCCAGACTCGGGAGAGGCCGTTGGAAATATGATATGATGTCGTCTAGAACTTGGTCCAGTGCTGAACGTTCTTTCGAATCTTGAAATCTGCGAGCGCTACATCTAACAACTTGTCAGGCTGCTGTAGCTTCATCGTTGTTCGCATCCTCCGTCTCTCACTTGATTTTCATATTGAAAAAGAGTGCTTGAGCCTTGTCATTCTTAGCTGTGATCCGGTACAGGGCGATATCGAAATGCTTATACGCACCTCTTGTGTCCCGATAAACTTCCTTGTGCCTTTGATGCCGCCTGTCTCGTTCCGACCTCTCGAGTTGCAGCCGTTATCCCAAGCGTCCTCTATTTGATCCTGCAGTTGAAAGATGTTTGGCACACCACCAGGGAAAGCGCGTGGGCCGGTTTCCGTGGCTAATATGAGGTAAGAAATAAGCATTTGGATGTTACGATATCCGCAGAAACTGCCTAGATCACCGTTGTTAGATTTCATGGTTCACACATCGTAAAGAACATTGTGGCCACCTTCATGTCGCAGCTTTGTGATACGATTAACGGCAGGGTGAGCCAAGTAGGCCGATATCGTTTGACTATCGCCATTCAAAATATCGTGCAGCATACGTATCACTCCTTCGGACGCCAATTAGATGCTGCATGTAGTGCATAGTGCAGTCAGCGATGCTCACCGTCTTTGCTGTTGTCGTCGTGAGACAAGAGATAATGTCGTAGCCAGGATGGCATTTGATCTTCGTGTGCAAACTTCCCAAGCTGTTCCTTGGTTACGAATGAGTATGGGGAGATCCTTTGAATTTTTAGCTGGCGTAGCATACCCTCAATTCCAGGTCCTCCCGATTCCTGTCTTGCGTTGGGCCATGATGTCCGTTGAGTCGCTTCAGCTTCAGCCTCGCGCGCACAGTGAATCGATTCCAAAAAACAACAGGAAGCCTTGGCTGGTCTGCTGACCGGGCACCCATTGATACGCACAACAAAAGGCACGATGTCAGCTAGAATAACTGTGGTCTCTGTAAGGAGTGTGAAGTGACGGTGTGCAGATGCTAGGTTACGTCAGGGGCACCCCAGAACCCAACTTTGGTAGTGGGCGGAGTACCCAGCAACCCTGCCAACTTCGTATTCCACGTACATGAAGGACAAGAGCGCAACGTACTGGGCATATGCATTTTTAAAAAGCTATCTGAGTTGAGCCTATGTTAGAAGATTTATAGGCGTTTGTCTAAAGTAGATGCACGCCAACATGTAATGCCCAGCTTTTGTTAAGCTACTACCAGGTATCATTTCTTCTCTCGGTGCGGTAGGCTTTTCTGGGTGCCAGCAGCATCCTTAGGGAGCTCACGCGCGAATGGGATGAATTCTGGTGCACCAGGGAGATATTTTCGAAGCGGTTCGGGGACGCGAAGACCCTTCCAAGTTAGTTTCAGGATAGCTGTCTCGTGAAAAGGTGTAACTTACTTCTTCAGTTTGGTAGTTCTCCAGAACACAGCATAGAGTTCGCGTAGTGGCGCACAGCGTCGAGTTCAAGCAGTGAACATATTTCTTCTTCGTGTCTGTCTGAGTCTTGGCACCAAAACGGATATCTAGAGCGCGCGACTGGTAATCAGTGCAGTTTGAGCACGAGACCAGTTCCTTGTATTCTCCTTGATGGGGAAACCAAGCTTCAAGATCGAATTTTTTGGCAGCCGCATTATTCAGCGCACCGGAAACGATGGCGATGACCTGGTATGGAAGCCCCAGGGACTGGTAGAAGTCTTCGGAAACACTAATCATTTCCTCGAAAGCTTCCCAGGACTTTTCAGGGTCGGTAAGGACAAATTGTTCAACCTGTGTCTTATTTAGTGTAACTCTCATGATTTATCTCGGCGAACGGCTAACCTTCTCAAATTGATGGACACGATAGATGCCCCATGCATCTCGTCCATGAGACCCAGCCTCACGCCTGTAGCAGGTACTGTAACCGGCATATCTGAAGTGATGTTAGTAAAGTGTTTAACGCGCACACATTCTCCGGATATCAACAGACTTGATAGGCAAATCTTTAGCAATGAGCCATTCATCGGCGTGGAAAGCTGAAATCGGCTGTTCAGATGTGGCGATGAGATACTTGTCGTTTGCCTCGTCTCCATCGACAACTTTGTAGAGCTGCTCATCGAAGTCATCCAGCTGAGCAGTCTTGGCCATGTAGTCCCTCAACATAAACTGAGGGGCCTGCAGAGGGCAGTATTCGCGCTGAGAGAGGAACTCGAGTCCATAGTTGATGAGCGCTTGGTTCAGGAACACGCCCCACTGTCGTAAGAAGTAACCGCGGTGGCCAACGACCTTGACACCACGGTCTGGATCGTAGCCATCAAGGCGAAGGAGAACTTCATGATGGGAGAGCACGTTGCGTTTTTCCACGGCAACACCTTCTGGCGCCCACGTACGTTGCACGGCATTGTCGTCCTAGGCAGAGACTTAATCAGTCACAATGTTCACGAGTCGCTCGCGTTGTCAATCATTACCTCGTTGTTGCTGACAGGTACGCTGTCGTCGACGATGTTTCCGACGCTCTTGATTTTCGCCCGGAGGATCTTTTCTTTCTGCGTTGCAGATTCGACAGTAAGCTTCTTCTCTTTCTCAAGCTCGACCTTCTGTTGCAGCAGGTCGTTCGCGTCTTCTTTGGCCTTCGTTTCTCCACATATTAGCTTTCTAAAGCGTCAGGGGCACAAAAAATGGCAGGCCGATGCACCTTCTTCTTGGCTCCGATCAGCTTCTGCACCTCATTGATCTTGCTGCTAATCTGCGAAGCGCTGTATTGAGCTTGTAAATTGGGTGCGTTAGCAAGAAAAATAACACCAGAAGGCATTACAGATTGCTTACTCTTTCGGTGGTCCTCGAATAAAGCGATTACTTGATCGACTATTCCCTCGTCTGCGAACCGGCGACGTTGCGACTCTCGGATGCGATCGGGGTTTCCTCCACGCTCCACAATGAAATCGTTGACATCAAGCATGTTTGCCTGGTAGACCTCTTCTACAATGCTAGAGACGTTTGGTAGTATCGCTGTCGCTTTCTTGTCAACGAGCTAACAGCAAGGGTCGAAAAGTCCTGCCACGGTTGTTTGCGAGAGAGACGTTAGATAAGTGGTACCCCTCCATGGTGGGGGTTTTCTGCCCTGCCCCTCTGACTCAATCGGGTAGCTCTCAGGTCAGGCTGAACCAGCAATACAGCACATGGGACTGTGGCTATGAATCGCTTCAGTAACTTGTTCCACCAGAGGCCGGTATAGATGAAGTCAATTATTATATCAGATGCGAGCGGGTATCCCCTGTATGTAGCAAAAGAAATCGGGCAACGAATCCTCTCGCCGTACTCTATTGCTAGAATGCAGAGGGGCTGTAATTCTAAAATAATACCAAATATCGTCGAGTGCAAAACTGTACATGCTAAAGCATACAAAAATATGAATCCCAAGGCGGATCTAACCAGGTCACCTTTCATATCGATCCTGAAGCTGGCGAGTTTGCTCTTGTAATATGAAAGGTCCGTAGAGTCCACTGTAGCAGCACACGAGCTCACATAATCAAGCAGTTGCTCTTCGCTGGCGCTTCTCCGGGGTTTTGCGACTTTTCGATTTGCTCTATTAAGATTTCAAAGGCACGCTCCACGTTTTCGTTGTATCGGGCGCTCGCTTCGGTCCAACCGCATTGTAACTTCTCCGATAGTTTCTTTCCATCGTCGGCGCTGACTTGCCTCTGCTCAGGTCGTAGGTCGCTCTTGTTTCCTACAATAACGATAGGGACTGATTCCGTCCCCTAGTTCATGCGACCATGTTAGAGTTCCACATTCTCCGGTTCACAAAAAGCTTGGCAGGTACGTCGCGAGCTTACCAAATGATTGAGAATCTTCTCTCGGATAACTTGGACCATCTCAAAAGATGGCAAAGAAGAAACAGAATACACCAGCATGTACCCGTGGATTCCGATGAAGTGCTTGGAATTTAAGATACTGTACTCGTCCTGTCTCCCGCGTTAACGTTGAGAATATTTTTGAGGCAAGGGATGTATACTTGTCCAGCCGTATCAACTATTTCGGTTGAAAAATCTTGGCCTTTGTATCGAATTATTTTGCTGAACGTGTTTTCGATTGTTGGGTAGTAGCTGTCTACAAAATGGCCATCAACGTATTGAACCGCCAGCGACGATTTGCCTAGGGGGTATTAGCTATAATCGCCTGAGAGCCGTAGTGAAGGGTTCTTTTACCGACGGATCGGCTGCCCACGATGGCAACTTTTCTCTGTTTCGGGGACGGCATTTCAACGGATCGCTGCGAAAGGGAACCGACAGGTAGTAGGTGATGCCGGCATTAAACGGCAGCTGCTGCGCCTATAAACATCATACTGGTAAATGCGGGCGCCGAAATGCTGACGTAAGGGTGGGCATGTGGAGGGGCGCGCCATTCCCACCGTCCACATGGCTGTTCTGTTTCCGGCAAAGCTTCACCCTGATATGCTGAGTGCTTGCTCAAGGAAAGGGAGCACTGCTGAATCACCTCTACCAAATCGCGAATTGACGACTTTCGCTTCAGTATAGATATGGCATCATCCTTACCCTTGCGCTATTACGCAGTACTTTCCGGCAGCCTCGCTTGTAACTTCCCAGAAACTACATTCAAACTCCTGCGCAGATAGCCACTTGACCCACCGAGGCTTTGGATCCGCGTAAACATCATACCCAACCAAGGCCGCTGCTGCGAAGACGGAAGACATCCAGGCGCATTTCGACAATGCAACGAGCTCGATCGGCCGTGAAGCCTACACAAAGTGCTTTGGGCACGGTCTCGGCCGCCAACGATGATGATATATACGACATTCCCACCAGTCGCGAAACGACACCAACCTCGCCAGCAAAAGGAGCGTCGCAAGCTGGCGCGTGGAGGAACAATGACAATGGGAAAAAAAGAAAACACTCCTCCACGTTCTCAAGCGCCTCCACCATGAAACGATCGCAACCTTCGCGAATACAGACCAAACCTCCATCGAGCCCTGGAGTGGGACCGAAGAGGCTCTACTCGACAGCTAGCCCGTTGCCAGTTAAAGACACTCAGCGCGAGACACATGACAAGGGGGTGGTTGCACTGCTGCCAGCAGCGCCGGTTCAATCAACCAAGAGCAGCCACCTTTCCGAAACCTTGAAATTTACGTCACCAGACATACGCGACCCGGTGAACACAGCTCCACGTCGTCGGCGTCTGATTGATACTTTGGTCGCGCAAAGGGCTGACAACCCAGGATCAGACCAGGAGTCAGACTCAGAATCAAGCTCTGATGTCGAAACGATCATACCAAATGCGCGCACAACACATGCGATGGGTGAATCGACCTACAACTCTCCTTCACCGAAGATTCGGCTTGGGGCGGCCAGAACACCCGACCGGCGTTCTGGGCCAACCAAGAGCAGAAAAATAAAATTAACTTATAGTAGCTCGAGGAGCTTCTTGAGCAATTCGCAGATCCAGAATGACACTGCCATGTTTGATGATGGCAGCAGCGCCCTGCCGGCGTCGGGCGAGGCAGACCCTTTCGCGGTGCCCCTGAGTCCACCTGCTGCCGATTACGATTTCGAGGACGATTCGGATGGCCCGAAAGTTGGAATACAGAGCGTCCATGAGCTTCGCCGTGCCGGCGCCAATAACCGGTTTTCGGATGAGATGGATGATTTGTTGTCTCGAATTGGCAAGCCGTCCGCCACCCCCTCTTCTCTGAGGCGCAACGCCCTTTGTGAGCTGGCAAACAAGCTGCAACGAAAGGACTTTGCTGGTCAATTCCGTGATCATGCAGCCCGCGACAATGTCGTGAAAGCCATCGGTAGCGAAGAGGACATCATTAGCGGCTTTGCTCTGGCTGCCGCTCTTGTTACATTCTTGTCTTTCAACCCGGCTCCTCATTTACTTCGTCAGCTGACAGCTGAGAAAATTGGCCAACTTTTCAATCGGTTATTTCGAGAAGAGCGAGACGTGTTGCAAATTTCAGCGCAAAAGCAGATGGATTTATCGCGAATCACCAAATCCGCACTCGAGAATTTAAAAATGTCAATTCTGCAAATGGACATTTGGCACGGACAAAAGCCGCTGTCGCTTACACCTCGCACACTCGCATTACAGCTTCTTGTCATTCTCAGCCGCTCCGCAGATATAAAGTGTCTCGAGCATCTCACTGGTGACATTGAGCGCGACATTGTGATGATGGCACATACCTACTCAACACAGCGACCTCCTCGACATATTGACTATATACTGATAATACTGGCTCTAGAAGCGCAGTCTAATCTGATAAGCTTGGAAAATGAAAGATACGCCACTGCCATAAAGGGTTGTCTTCAGGCGACTCTTGATAATTGGTTGCTACAAGACGATATTTTGGATAATACGACGCTAAAGTTGGCAATCAACATAACCAACAGCGAGATCGGGGCGTCTATATTTGATAATAGCTCTCTCCTGTCGAAGCTAGTAGCTTCGATATCGGGAGGCCTGTCTCAGATCCAAAGCACCCTCCTGAAGGGTAGCTTTCAAAACAAGTTATATGATGAACTGCTTTTAATCTTGGGTATCATGATCAATATACTTGAGCACTGCCCGCCAGCACGAACCTCAGTAGCTGGGGGCTCTCTGGACACAGCTGCTACTCTTTGGCTCGGCAACATGTCGTTTGTCAATGATGTAAGTACATATCCCACTACACCCTAGACACCCTACTTACTGCTACACAGGCGGACTCTGTCAGCAAATCCAAGATAGGTGTTGCACTTGGCTATCTGGCTATTGTGTTGGGCTATTTATATTTAACTACTTCTGGGCGCTCTCAGATGCGGAAACGTCAAGATTGGCCTGGAACAGCTCATTTGGTGAACTCTATTGAGGAGTTTCTCCGTATTTCAAAGACGATCGGCAATAGAACGCATGAACTAGAGACACTCGTCGGTGATCTCCGTGTGCAGCAAGCATCTGGAGGATGAGGATTTCTTGATAGGCAATGCGTGGACAAGAAGTATCATTTTTGCTAAGCTTTTGCACGATTTTGATGATCGTGATTGCGGATGCTGGTGTAAGAGTCATGCGTGGTGCAATCACTATTGCAATTGCTGATGTATTTGCTACACTCGCGTGATTTGAACTGAAACTCGTCGCGCTATGGGTGTGCCGTTCCATGACCACCCATGTTCTGTGTTTGTGTTCCGTTATTTTATCAGTAAAGGCGAGCCGAACCGCCTGCTACAAAGGTAATTTTCGGCGTTCAACTGCCCGGTCCCGTACTGGGCGCCACGGGTAGTGGGGCAGCCTAGCGCTATCGATAACCATGAAGAAAAAAGTTCCTACCTGGACCCTGCCCGGAACCTCACTATTTCATCCTGCACCAGGACAAGTATCTGTCTTCTTCCGAGCAAAATGGGTCCAGGACGTCGCATGAAGAGAAAACAGGGTGCGCCAGAGCCCCTATCTGAAGAACATTTTGCGCGCTTGAAAAGGAAAGCTGGTATTCCTGTTGATGAGGATGAGCAGCCCACGAAAACTGCAGCGCCCAAGAGACGTCGCACGGCGAAGAAGGTTGCAGTTGCCAAGAAGAGCAAAAAGGCTCTGATCGAATCGGATAGCGAAGACGAATCGCCAGCGCAAGACGACCTCGACGGTGTATTTGCAGAAAACTCGGACGCAAAACTCGGCGACGACTTCATCGGATCTGGTGACTCGGTCGTTGACTCTGACGAGGAGGTTACCAACAAGAGGGAGCGATTCGTATTCTCCGACGATGAAGACGACAGCGACAAGGAAGAGGCCTTGACTGCTGCGAACATTGAGGGTCTTTCGAAGAAGTTGGATCTGCAACTGGAGAGGGAGCGCGCCGAGGCGGACGCTGAAGTCCAGGAGTCTGCACTGCAGACGAATCTGGATGGCGACAGACCAAAAGTTCTCGGCTCATTGGATGAATCCAATGAGGAACTTGAAAATTCGAACTCACTTCTTGCTCCCGATCTACAACTCCTGCGTCAGAGAATAACGGATATCATAAGAATCCTTGGGGACTTCGGGAAGTTGGCAGAGGAAGGTCGCTCTCGCGCTGACTATACCTCTCAACTTCTCGATGATATCTGCGCATATTACAATTATTCTCCGTTCCTCGCCGAGAAGCTTTACAATCTTTTTACCCCCCGAGAGGCATTTGCTTTCTTCGAGGCCAACGAGGCTCCAAGACCAATTGTTATCAGAACGAACACTCTGCGCACTCATCGCAGAGACCTAGCACAAGCTTTGATCAATCGAGGTGTGACTTTGGAGCCAGTTGGCAAGTGGAGTAAGGTCGGGTTGCAGATTTTCGAATCATCCATTCCTTTGGGAGCAACGCCAGAATACCTGGCGGGTCACTATATCCTCCAGGCTGCCTCATCCTTCCTTCCCGTCATGGCACTTTCGCCACAACCGTACGTATATGCGCCGTGATCAGTACCAACACTATTTACTGACAGATTTTATAGTGGCGAGCGAGTCCTTGATGTAAGGCCAACTTCTTTGTCGGGGCTTAGGCTAGCAGTACTGACCTTTAATAGATGGCCGCAGCCCCTGGTGGTAAAACAACGCACTGTGCCGCCATGATGAAGGTACAGTATCTTGGTATGCAGTTCTTGGCACTATGGCTAATGACCCTCAGAATACCGGTGTTATCGTGGCCAACGATCCCAAC
Organism: Akanthomyces muscarius; assembly: GCF_028009165.1. Lineage (NCBI taxonomy): Eukaryota > Fungi > Ascomycota > Sordariomycetes > Hypocreales > Cordycipitaceae > Akanthomyces > Akanthomyces muscarius. The sequence goes on from NC_079242.1 coordinate 4,274,331, forward strand.
AAGGCTCGCGCAAAGGGTTTGATTGGCAATATTCACCGATTGGGTGCTAAAAATGTCATTGTCTGTTCCTATGATGCTAGGGAGTTCCCTCGCGTCATGGGGGGGTTTGATAGGGTTCTTCTGGATGCCCCTTGCTCTGGCACTGGCGTCATCGCTAAAGATCCGTCTGTGAAGACAAACAAGACGGAGCGCGATTTTATGACTCTGCCTCATACGCAAAAGCAACTCTTACTGTCTGCCATCGATTCGGTTAACCACGCAGGCACCGGTGGTTACGTAGTGTATTCGACTTGCAGTGTCACAGTGGAGGAGAAGTAAGTAGCCAGGGGGAACTGATCACTGCGATGGCCATGCTAACAGAACTACAGTGAGCAGGTTGTGGCCTACGCACTATCCCGAAGACCCAACGTTAGGCTCGTTGATACTGAGCTGCCGTTCGGTAAGGAGGGCTTCACGAGTTACATGGGCAAGACGTTCGACCCGAGCTTGAAGCTGACCCGCCGTTACTACCCTCATACCTACAACGTCGATGGGTTCTATGTTGCCAAGTTTAAGAAAATCGCGCCCACGCCGGCAAGTGTGTCCAGGGGCAAGGCCAGTGCTGACGGGCCCGTGCTACTTACGGATAAGGCTCCCATTGTCGAAGCATCTGCAGACGCCGATGGCGAAAGTCCAGATGGCGAGTTTGGTGGCTTTGATGAAGACGAAGACAAGGAATACATGGAGCGTGCAAAGAGGAGCGCAATGAGGCGCAGGGGCCTCGATCCTCGTTCCCTGGACCGCCCCCGGGGGGGTAAGAAGAGCGCGTGAAGCTTACAGACCTTGCTCGGGAGCTACCGGCGTTGAGTGTTGCATTGATTTGTCCACATACTTAGATATATGTAATCTCCTTGCATTGGTTGTCTCTTTTTTACGTGCTTTCGCTCGCTTGTGACTTGCTTGATCCTGCCCCTCGTGGTGTGATTGTAACCTTCCAGTTTATCAGTGCACAGTTCGTATACACGCGATACAGCACGCAATCGTGAAACTTCCACTGGTAGACAATGCCGCGACACCAAATCATGACAGCGAATGGCAAGTTACGCGCACAAGTGTTCACGATGCGAATTGGTTCCGAGTATGCATTACTATTCGGGCTCTGCGTATGCGCTACCCTGTACTCGCTGTGGTTGACCAGCGTTTACGGCCCGGGCGTGCGTTTTGCCGCCCACACGGGCGTGAATATTGGCTCGTGGTATTCACCGTTCGTGTAACCCTGGGTCGTTGTAGCCACGCGTACCCTCGTCCTGTCGTGATGCGCTATAGCATTGGGCTTCTGATGCCTAGCCACCCTCCCAGCCAGTTGATTATCAACGCAGGGCTGTAAGTAGCGCCCCATCGCAGACCAAAACATTCACCGAACAAACATAGCTGGCGAATTAAAGGCCCAGTCAATTATTATCAGCCTTCCATTGCTTCACCCATTCTTCAATTCGGTCCACGTTCGTCTCCATCTCATCGGACGTGTTACTGGTGAGTTCGATGACGATCTCATCATCATAAGAATCCCTCGCCTCCTGCAAGAGGACTTCCATGATCTCCGAATCCAGATTTTCCTGAAGCTTGGCCTCCGCATAATTCCTGTCCAAGCATGTCAGAAAGTCTACGCGGCAACGGCGCGTGTGGGAATGACATACCTTGCCTTCAGCCGATCGTAGAGGGTGGTAGAATCTACCCGAAGCACTACAACCAAGTCGATCCAACTCCTCGGAAACAGATCGCAGGCATGCCAGTCTATCAAACAGCCACCCTGCTTCACCTCATCCTCGATGGCGTCTAGTAGCTGGTCGAACTATGAGCATACTATCCGTAGCAGACCACACACAGGACCACTCACCTTATCTTCGTCGACAATCCAGCTCTGGAAGTCTTCGTCCCAACCCTCATGGCAACCCTTGTCTTTCACAACTTGGTTCACAGAGATATGCCGCAGCCCCAATTTATCCGCCAGGCCATCACAGTGAGTAGTCTTGCCCACACCGGGGGTACCTGTTACGATGATGTTCGGAGACTGCCTCATTGCTATCATCCGTGAAGGCCACGATGCTATTGTACGGGCCAAGAAGACGAAAAATACAATTATTGACTTAAAGTCAAGTGCGCGGATATTGTGAAGTGCCGATGAAGGTCATTGTGGCATGAGAAAATGTTCACCACCTTTTGACGTTGATTTTTTCAGCCCCACCCAAAAGCCGTCACTCGCCTCACCCCAGCCAGGACAACCATATTTCCACAGAGGCACTTCAACATCAATAAGGACAGCAGCCGATCGCCATATTTATGTACCACAATCAATCACTGACCGTGATATTCACAACAACATCGTACCTACTTTTATCTAGCCATGTCTGGGGCGAAATACAAGTCCCAACATCAACACCAATTGTACATGCGAAATCAGTTGATTCATCAGCACATCGTCATTAAAATTGCCGTGGCAAAATCCAGAAGAGACACATCACCCTCTTCATTGCTCCGGCCCGTTCTCTAGCTCATCAACCTCGGCTATGCTCGCAGGGCGATTGAACTCGTCACCATCCCCATAGTCAATTTTTTCCTGCTGGGCAATGGCTTGTGCGGACACAATCTCAGCCAGCCGCTTGAGGCGCGGTGTTTGCAGCCCTGAAGAATTGTTAGCTTATTTACTTGAAATTGGTCCGAGCCATGGTTCCTTACAAGAAGGGGTGTAAGTCTCCAGGGCAGTAATGGCGCGAGGTTCGGCAATTTCATATGGCCCACTATCGTCCATGTCGACGGCCTGGAGTAGTAGGACGTCACTCTTCTCAGTGACGCGAGATGCAACAGCCTTCATAATCTCGCCATTGATCGGCTGCTCATAATCAGCAACCAAATATTGATTCAGCAACTTCTGGATCTGGTTCGGTGATAACCTATTGGCCAGTCAGCATTCACTGTCAGTTAGTCGGTTATGGGAGCAGGCCACTTACATCCAACATATATCCTGAATGATTTCAATGTCATTCAATGTTGCCTTCTTCAGCTGCAAGAGCTTAGTAGCTTGCTGCGAGCGAGGTTAGAATAGTAAGACATGACGTTATAGAGATCAATCGGCGTACCATTAGATGCTCCAGCTGCAATGTGCCTTCCGGCATGTCATGGCTCTTGCACCACTCTTCAATCCGGGTGATGTTGTAGTTGATCTGCAGACCTCGCTTCCAGGACAGGAAGTTACGCCTCATCAACAAATCGTTGAAAGCGGTCACACCAACTAAACGCAAAAGTTCTGTAACAGTCTGCGTAATGATAGAATCTTCCAGGTAGTAGGCTTTCATGGCGCGGAAGACGCTGTTCAGCAGACTCAGGAGGTTGTCCATGCTATATGCGGGCTGAGAGTTTGATTGTAGCAGTTTACCCAGGAAGCGATTGCTCTCGCTTGTGATGAAGCCGGGCAAAGACTGCGATTCAATGATCGCAGGAATGATCATCTTATGAAGCTTCTTCTTGAGGACCTTCATCCAAGTGTGGTAAATGTTGAACTCGAGGCTTTCAAGGTCGTGCTTAACAATCTCCAGGAGGCGATCGTATTCGTAATTATCCGTCTTTTGAGTCTCGTACCAATCCTCGGCCAAGAAAACAAATGACAGCATTTCGTGAACGTTTGAGAGCCAGAAAGCGCCGGGGCTGATAGCATCATCGCCGTCATGCTGCATGACCTCCTGCTGAATAGATTGCATAACATTCGCGAGGAACCGTTCGGACTCCTTGACATATCCGTTGTTCCACATTTCGGAAGTGACCAAGTTGATGAGATAAGATGGGAAGAGTACTTCCTTGTCAGATGGCGGGGGGTTGCTGTTCGGCGAGGGGATTTTGAGGTTGCGTATTAAGCCCATAGTGACTTCCTCGTTCAAGCCATCTTCGTCCGCAAGCAGAGTCTCCAGTTCCATTTCGATATTATCAACACCTGGAATATATGTCGTGCCGGATAGATTTTGCCTGTGAGCAGTGCTGGTGACTGCCATCGAGACTGGGCGGGGGTTATAAGCTCCACTGAAGCGATCAAGATCACGAGGTTCCGCTCCGGCACTGCGGCGCTTGGGTTTCTTGGAGGAAACCAGATTGATGAGCCCAGTCGTCACAGACTGAGCCGGAGCTGTCCCATTCACCAGCTCGCCATTGACAGGCACACTTCTCTTTGCGACTTCCAAGGCATCTCGAAGAGACTCTAGCTCTTGTCTTAAGCTGGAGTTGTCTTTGTCCCTCTCAGTGCTTACTTGCTTGGCAGACTCTAGCTCTGAGTTGGCAACGCGGAGCGACTCCCGAAGTTCGCGTTCCTCTTCCTGCATCCGTTTGATGTTGGCAGTGGATTCATCGAAAGCCTGCTGCAGCTTCTTCATCTCATCTTCCATGGCCTCGAGGCGAGCTACAGCAATGCCAGCTTGATTAGCCTCGGTCTGCAGCTCCTTGGTTCGAGCCTCCAAAGCGTTGTGGCGATTCTTCCAAGACTTGATCTGCGCCTCATAGCTTTCGACTTGCGAAACAAGGCCCTTGTTCTTCTCTTTCATAGAACCCAGCGACTGAGTCAGTTCGACAACCTTATTTTCAAGCTTGTACGAGATTTGCTTGAGGTCTCGAGCCTCTTCCCTGACCTTCTTGTACTCGCGGCGGGCGCTCTTACCACGCCAGAGATTCTGAACCATGACGACGTTCTTGCGGTATTGTCTCCAAGACCGCTTCTGAAGACGCGACCTCCAGGCTCTCTGGATGACCAGGGCAGCGTTGCCAACACGAGCTTCCATAATTGCCTTTCGTCGGAGATAGCCCTTGGCCACAGATTCGAACAGAACCATGTCGTTCCTGATGCGCAAGAACGACTTTCGCTGCTTCTGGCCACGCCAAACCCGCTGAATGGATGTGACTGCCCTGATCGTGCGAAGTTCTTGAGCCTTCCGTCTTGCGATGTAAGCCCTGGCCGCCGCTTGGCTGCGGATGACGGCCTCTCGAGCGTCCAAAAAGCGGCGTCGGTAGTATTTTGCCTTTAGGTTCTTCTGGATCATGACGGCGCATTCGTTCAAGCGGTTGGTTCGAAGGCCTTCCAAGAACGCTAGCATACCGGCACGGAAGAATATTTTCGTTAAGCCCAACTGGTACTTGTCGAGTCCTTGGCCGGTGGAAGTACCAAGAGCCTTTGTCAAGATGGCATCTGCCATTTGACGAATCTCGGCAGTCCATTGGCTGGAGCGAACAAGCATGTAGTAGCGCAGAGCGAATTCTTCATATGTCCACCGTGTAGGGTAGCCGGCGCAACTGATTCGGACGGTTTCTAGCACACCACAGGCACGGAGCTGGCTGAGGACCATTGGGCCTTCAAACTTCCAAGCCTCCTTTGCTTCGTTTGGCTTAATACATCGGATGTAATGAACATCCGTGTTGTTGATGGTGTTCATGAGCTCGATCAACGAAGACCGGAAGATACCACCGAGAGTCGGTTTTCGGTTGACAGCTACGCCGATTTTTCGCCCAGCAGCTGGTTTCACGGCGTTCGATGACGCCGAGGCGACATCTTTCTCGCGGACCGCAGAAGCAGCATCCAAAACTTCCCTTAAAAAGACGTTGCTGGTACTGCGGAGAACTGTCATGTGTTCATCTGGGACGGTGTCTCGGTTCTTCTCAATGAAGCCTTCTGATTCATACGTGACATCGATGGCGTAATGGCAAACCGTGAATGCAGTTTTACCAAACCTGGGCTTCTTGAAAAATTGGTGCTGCTTGTCGGTACTGAAGTTCTGATACAGTTTGTTGACGAAACTCTCGTCGCTACCCATTGGAAGCCTGGATTCTTCGTCAAGGAGGGAGAGTATGCCCATTTTGCCTTCGATTAAATCAATGCAAGGCTGGTTGTCGGAGAAGTCAATGAAGGTCCAATCTATTTGCTCCCTCAAGTATTCTTCTTGTTCAAGTTTGAAAACATGTTGGTTGAACTCCTGCTGAAGTTTCTCGTTGGCGTAGTTGATACAAAACTGTTCAAAAGAATTCTTGGCAAAATGCTCGAAGCCGTAAATATCCAAGACACCAATGAAGTTTTTGACACGATCAAGCACCTCCGGGGTAGCCAAGCTGTGGTTAATGATGTTGACTAGCCAGTCAAATAGACTGGAGTAAATAAACTTGGCCACGGAATCGCGGACAACAATTGCCTGTGCTTGCGACAAGTTGGAAGATATTTTTTCGCCTCGTGTTATAAGCTGCTTTTTGACGATCCATTTGGCAAATTCAGTGGCATCGATGCCCAGGATCTTGCAAGCTAGCTCCAGAGAAGGTTCTGTCGGAGCGAGCACACTGTCATTTCTGGAGGCAGTGATCTTGACATTTCCAAGGTGGAGTAAACCAGCCAAAAGCCTGAAAATATCAGCCTGTTGCTCTTGGGCAACGCCAATGGTCTGCAAACTCTTTTTGGTCGCCTCAAATTCAGCTTTGTCGTCAACTCCATCAATTGTAGGGCACTCGCCCTGATTCAAGTAGTCAAATTTGTCGACCGGGAGAATGTTGAGCTCTTGGCGTTGCTGCTCTGAAGCACCAGCTACAAGCTGATAGAAGATGTGATAGTTTCTCTCCTTGGACGGCTGAAAGACGAGTCGTGACCGTTCCAGAAGATATGTTCGAATCTTTGCCCCGATGATGTTTGTCTTATCGTCGAACATGATTTCGATATACTTTCCGAACCGGGAGGAGTTATCGTTACGGGTCGTCTTGGCGTTGCCGAACGCTTCCATAATTGGATTTGTTGCTAGAATTTGCTCTTCAGTTTCGCTCATGGCCTCTGGGCCGCGTTTTGAACGAGCGCCCGGGTTATCTGGTGCCTCTCGTGTTGCAAAGTAGCGCATGATGTACTTGGCGCTGACAGTCTTTCCAGCACCCGATTCGCCAGACACGACAACCGTCTGGTTCTTATTGTCACGAACCATATCCCTATGAAATATTAGAGCTGTTGCTCATCGAGTACACTTCAGTTTATCTCACGTGAAAGCCTCTTCAGCGATAGCGAAGAGATGCGGCGCCTGTGTTGCACGGTGACGGCCGGCATAGACTTGCACCATACCAGGAACATAGAGCGAGTCTACGCGAGCAAATGGATTGGTTGCAATGAGAACAATACCAGAGTAGGTATAAATCTCTTTCTGTAGATATCGTAGTCGAATGGCTTGCAGTACTATTCGCAAGAACATGTTAGATCGGTCGTTGAACAGCAGTGTGTATTCTCATGCAAGCATCATACCAGCAGGTTCGTTGAGATGCGATAGGTTCGTCAAATCGTCGCTAGCTTCAAGCATCGTTGGGTTCATCAAAGGAGGTAAAGCTGGGTCCGTGCCTGTTTGGAGCGCCTCGGCTGAGACTTCAATGGTTTTCGTCTGCACAGGTTAGCGCAGCAACAGCATCGTAGCCAATGGTTTAACAAACCTCGCCATTCTCCAATTTGAATTCCAGCTTAAACCTTGAGCCATCTTCGGTCTTGCTCACGAGCTCAGAGGCGACCCAGCCCTCAGCTGCATCGGGCTGCCAAGCTTTGGTGCCGACATCGTATGTCGACGCCATCGGAATTCGAGTCGACGGCGTACGGTCGGTGGCTCGACGTGTTCGAGAGATATTGGCGCTAAATGGTAACGGAAGAAGTTCGCAGATGCGATGAGGTGACCATCAGTTACAGCTGACGCTGGACTCGGGAAACCGTCGTCGGGCAGATTCCGCCTGCCAGGTGGAGGCTGAATTGGAACAGACAGACCAGGGCCACAGAGCTTGCCACGTAATGCAGAAAACGAAGATTAGAAGATAAACTCCAGTCAATCAACCACCGTTTTGCAAGCTCAATCCACGGATCACAGGGCTGCGGTGGCGGAAATCAAAAGTTATGGTCTGGAAAAGAAGAGTGATACCAGTAGATAGACAAGTAGGTTCTGTCGGCGGCTGGGAGGTGGCCATGAAGCAAGGGGCGTCACCGTTGGTCTGTGGGTACAGTGCTCCTGACGCCCTGAGCAAGCAGCCCCTGATGCCTCAGTGCAGCTGGTCCGTGCCTGGTTGCTTATTTGTAGCTGCAACAATCCAGTAACGCGACACAGTCATGTCTCACACCAGTGTCTGTTAGTGCTAAAATGCGTCAATCCCAAACTACAGCGGTCAGGCCCCACCAAGGCAAGCCAGGCCGTGCTGAGAAGCTGGAAAACGTACCGTACCTTACCTAACTTAGTTAGGTACAACCCTGGCCAACCTAGGTACTTACCTACCGGGGGTGCCTTGCATGCCCCCTCCCCAAAAAGGGGCTGGCTGGTTCATGGCGTCTGCACTTTGGCTTCACTGGCACGACTGGGTGTCCTCCGGACCCTTTCTAGGCTTTGGCCAGCTGCTATTAATATCGCACGAGAACACACACTCTCAAAACATTATAGAATCCATAATTGAGATCCCCAATCATACGCGTGGACGACGGAATTGACAATGTCCCGCCCCTAATATACCTATGCAGGTATGAAGTACTCTGTACTCTTTCAACCTACACATTACCGGCAAGTCTGCCACGGCTCGTCTCGTTGGGGTGCGAGAAGGCGAAGAGAAAAAAAAGTAGAGACAAGAAGCAACAAAACTAGGGGTGTTGCAGACATAGCAAAATTGATCAAGAAATTGAATAAATGCATCTCCATAGTGCATAATAATTTAGTTAAGAGCTCCAATACACCAACAAATGCTTTTTGCTTGCTTGCCGTGATGGTTTTGAGTTGTACTTATTACTCTGTAGGACGGCTAACGTCTTAGCACTTCCATTTTGCAGGCCGTTAGGTGATACTCGATACCTCGACAGTGAAAAGTGACCGGTTTTCTAAATTGAACCGCCGGCTGGGAGTATATATCTAGGTAGAATTGTACATGCTGGGAAAAAAGATGGCAGCCCGAAGATGTGTTTTTGAACGTATTGGTGGACGTGCGCCGAGAGGCAGAATGACATGTTGAAAGTATTCTAAAAGGGTACTTCTGTTGTATGTGATGCTCACTCAAGCTATGTATTGCGCTAGAAGGCGGCCTCGGCGACAATACTTTTTTTAATAAGTTCCCGTGCGAATCGTGAGCAATAATTAACGGTCGAACAGCGTCACTAAATATGAAACAGCTTCTGCCAACGCGTTCTTTTGGCCTCGTCAATAAAGAACCCGAGTCATAATACAAGCTGTCATTGTTAGCGAAGGCCTTAGTGCAGCCTGACGTGAGGTGCTTACAGCTGAGGGCCTCGAGGCTTTCTGTAATATCCTTGATTTGCGCATATTGAACATTGCTGATATCAGCCATCAAATAAGCAACCTGCATCAGACAATTAGTTTCATTTTTAGAATAGGGCGATAGAAGCGGCACTCACGTCCCCGCGACTGTCGCTAATTTGCTTGTCAACGTTGTGATCTCCGAGAATTTCATTTACTGCCGGAGATGTTAGATACACCGTGCAAAGGTTGGTGTGCATGTGCCCTGACTTGCCTTTTCTTAGGACACCTGGAACGTTGCGATGAATGTAAATGACCTAGAGTTCGATAAGTAAACTGTACAAAGCGCCTCGAGAGTACGTTGTCTCCTACCCTGGCATGATTCGGCTCATCGAGAGTCAGCGATCGCAGCTGTGCTTCAGGCATATTGACGCTGCCCAGCGTGATGCCCTGGTTAATGTAACGGACGAGAGCATCGCCCACTGCAAATCGTCAGCCATATTGTCCCCGCCAAGTATCTCGGTTACCCATACCTTCGACGCCAATGGCTCGCTGGGCCTCTTCAGTGCTACCACCGATGTGTGGTGTCAGGATAATGTTGCTCAGAGTTCGAAGATCTTCTGCCCATTGATTAAGGTGACTGGTGAAATAGTCCCCGTTGCCAGCAGGCTCGTCAGGGTAAACATCAAGAGCTGCACCGGCAACCTTGCCTGAGCGCATGGCTCTGACTAGTGCTGGGATGTCGACGACGCTGCCTCGGCTTGCGTTGATGAGGTATGAACCAACCTTCATGCACTCCAGCTGACTGTCAGATATCATGCCTCGAGTCTCCGGAAGATCGGGAACATGTAGCGTTACGAAGTCTGCCTCCCCAAGCAAAATCTCGAGAGTTGGAACCTGGCGGGCAGTGCCAAGCGCCATGAGAGTAACAACGTCGTAGTAAATGACGCTCATGCCCATCGCTTCTGCCAGGACAGAGAGTTGTGATCCAATGTGACCGTAACCAACAATTCCTGGGGCTTGTCAGCGATGTCGCATCGCAGTAGTAAGGCGGTATAGTTACGTACCCAAAGTCTTGCCACGGATTTCCCAACATTTAGAGCTGACTTTGTTCCACGTTCCACGATGCATCTCGTTGGAGCGGTCGCCAAGCTGTCGAGCGAGAGAAATGATCTCTCCTATTACGAGTTCTGCAACACTGCGAGAGTTTGCAAAGGGAGAATTGAAGACGGCGATACCATTGCGCGCGGCAAACTCGAGGTCAACTTGATTTGTGCCGATACAAAAGCAGCCGATGACGAGCAAATTCTTCGCCTCGCGGAGGACGCGTTCCGAAAGTTTCGTCTTAGACCGAATGCCGATTACTTGGACATCACTAAAGCCAGCAATTAGCAACTTTCTGTATTTGACAATGTGATGATACATGGCAGAGCAGCGGGTGGCATACCGGATCTTCTCCACTAGCTGATCCTCGGGTAATGAGGATTTGAAAGTTTCGACTTGATATCCCTGACCCTTGAGAATATCACATCCAGCTTGATTGACATTTTCCAGCAGTAGAATCTTGACGTCCTGGGTGTTAAACGGCTTGAGCTGTTTCGGAGCACCGCGGTGTGGCAGAGATCTTGCCCAGCTTGGTGGGGGTGACTGAAAAGTTGCGCTGGGAGAGGTAGAGAGATTCTGATCCCAGCTATGCGACACAGATTTTCTCTGTACTTGGGCGGAAGGGCCCTTTTCGATGTCTAACGGAGGTGTCATTGTGCCAGTCACTTTGCATGAGGGTTTTTCTCGATACAAATCTTTCAGGGCTGCGCGCATTTATGTATGAGTTGCTTCTTGGCCCAGTGGAAGAGTGATGGCATGTGGGGCGGAGTCTCCGATAAAGCCAAGCGCAAAGGGTGGCATGTTCCAGCGCCGATTCAGGCCTGCTTGCCTTGCCGAATTCAGCTTGGCACGAAAACGTTGCAGCAAAGAGGGCCTGTCATGCTGCACGCCTACTCTCACAACCCGCCCGGTCCTGACAGATGAATAGTATCAATCGAGTCTTCTGACCGAACTGCTGATGCTGAGTGTATTTGGTAACCCAAGTTTAATCAACTGATCATTAATTAATAGCTCAAAAAGTGCGCCCTCGTTTTCCGTTTTCTGCATTGTATCAACATCTTGACACCGCCGTAAATGAGTCAGAACCGCTGGTTCCGATGCCCTGCAGGCACCTGTGCAGCGCGGCTAGGCCATTTTCGGAAGTACCGCTTGCACTTAGCATGCCGGCAACGGAGTCTGCTCATTGGACCAATTGCCACACAACCACATGCCTAGGGAGGTCTCCAAATTGAAATGTACGTATTGAGCGTCGTCTTCTTTCTTCTTCACCCGTAACAAACGCATGCGTCCTACCTGCTCAAAGGAGGCCTAGAATTTTACAATTTTATGCTTTATGGAGCAAAACTGTCATCTGGTCATGGTGGACTATTGTGAAGAAACAAAGCATGTATGATTTCCATTAGTTACTTATAAATAATGTCGTACTGGCGATATCCTTTCTTGTCTTTCCCACCAGTAAACAAATATAAAGTCATGTATCCATTGTATGTTGCAATTCCTCCCCCCTCAGAGTTGAGAGCGCGCATGTCTCAACAAAAAGGAGACTTCAACCTCACACATAAATATTCACATCATGGCCGTTCCTACTTCTACAGGATTTGGCAGTCAACACCCAAAGTTGCTCGCCTAACTCTGCTTGCACTCGGCGGCTTCTTGCTTGGGCTTTCCAGATTCGTCCTGGAAAACATTAGCAGTTGAGATCATAAAAGAACAGCTTGGCGGTATCACTTACGTCGTCGTCCGTCTCCTCTTCTTCATCTTGATCATCGCTGAGATCATCTTCGTCCTCATCTTCTTCGTCATCAAAGTCCGGCTCCTCCATCTCACCGTCATCAATCTCTTCATAGCGAAGGGCCTCTCCAGTGAACCAGTCAACAGCGCGAGGGATGAGCTTCTCCTTGATATCTTCGCCGAGGTGATAGTCCAGTTCGAGACGCTCCTCGATCTCTGTGGCAGCATCTTCATCTTCCTCGTCGTCCTCGTCGCTCGGGGGCTTGGGCGGGGAAAAGAAGTTGAAGAAGGACTCGGTGGGCACCGTCTTCTTAACAATTCGGGTCTGCTTGGTGTCTAAAGTTTGGATGTTAGCCCGGCTCGGTTTAGAGAGCATCCAATAATGTTTAAAAGTGGTACGGTGCTTACTCTTATTTCTCTGCTTCTTGGCTTCGACGCGGACTGTGAGGTCCTTACCAGGAAGCCACTCGATCTTGTCGCCCTCAGCATGGTCATAGATAAAATCACCACCGTAGCCGCTTTCATTTTGATAGAAGTAGGTCTTCGTGAGGGTCTTGTTGGAGAAGAACTCGTTCGCAGAAAACTCGAAGATGAGTCTGAATCCAGGCTCCTGTAAATATTCCATTCGGATATCGGTTAAGTGCTTAAGAGCAGCCTCGTCCCGGTCCGTGATGATCTCGGCAAACGTCACCTGGTTTTTCATGGCGGAAAGCCAGAATTCAGGAATTCCGGCCACATTCTCGGGCATATCGAGCTTGATGCCCTCCTCCTCGGCCGCGGTGGCCTTGGGCTGAACTTCAAAGTTCTCATCCTCTCCAGCCTCGATCTCGTCCTCGGTAGGTTCAGTTTGGCCGTTGACAATGGCGGAGCGCTTCTCATAGAGCGGAGTGAATTTGGCAAAGTACTTCTTCTCGAGCTGAAGGACCTCCTCTTGAAAGTCAGCCTCGAGCTTGGCATGGTCTTTCTGGATAGCTCGGAGACCCGAAACTCTGCGGCGAACTGTGGGCGGCAGAGATTCGATGTATCCAGATGAGCGACCAATGAGAGAGCCAAGACGGCCTTGGATCATCTGGACGAGTTGCGGGTTCTGGGCGAAAATTGAGGCGGCAGCAGCGCGCTCCATGTCATCTAGATCGAGGTTTCCCATTAGTATTGCCAAATGACCAGATACCATTATTCATAACTAACCCTCCATGATACTTGCCACGCCAGGCTGCTGGGCTCGTGAAGAGATGGGCGCGTTTGTCGCGGGAGTGTTCTGAGGCGTACTGGAGTGGGGTTGGTCAGCTTTTGTCGAGGTACATTCACAGCATCGCGGACTTACGGAGCCGTCATCTGGTCCGTTCGTTTGCCTGGGATCGGTTCGGCCATTGTAGCTGAAATAAATCGAAGTAACCGCTGGGCCGATGGTAGCTACTGTTGGCGTTGAGGAAGGGAGAGGGAAAAGAAATGAGGGGTGATGATGGGTATGCAGAAAGTGAGGTGCCCCAAAGCGACCGGGGTTGCGAATTTTCGGTGGGGGGGAGGAGGGGAGACCGCGTTGCGTTGATGTGGAAAAATTTCTAAGGGCGATTTTTTCTTGGTTGGCATGACCAGGTGCCCGGGTTGTTGGGAAGTGAGAGGAGGTACGCCAGTACGTACCTCACTCTCGATGTCCAAAAGTCTTCGACGGTGTGGAGTCTCGTGTATCAGCTTTCAAACCAATCATAAGCTAGAGTGCACATCCCAGTACCAGCACCATGTCCCTTCCAGTGGGACAGGCTGGCAGTACCTTGGCACTTAGGTAGGCACTCAGTAAGGTGCTCGGTACCTACCTACGCGCAAAGGGGCTGTTCTTAGGACGGGGTTAAATACAGTGTTGGACTTAATATGTGTTCCTCCTATCCTGTTAGGGTACTAGAACACTTAACACATTTAAAAAAAAAAAATACAATTTTTTTGATATGACTGGGTGCCCTGATATCCTGACACGATAGGAGGAAAACGTTGCAAACGGAGGGCCTCTCAGGTACCCTGTCCAAAAACACCCCCTCCCGCGCAGGCAAGTACCTACGTAGATGCACCACGCAAGGGGCACGCTGCCACGGACGCCTGCGACGGTGCCACGCTCACCAGCGCCAGCGCCCCTGTAGCGTGTCATACTGCCGGTTGCAGCCTCAACAGCCAAGTCGCAGCACAAGAGCATTTGCGAGGTACAATGGTCGGTGGTAGTTCCGACATTGGGCATATAATACAGCGGTAGTCTAGCAGGAAATTTTTGCAAACATTCACAGCCCATTTCACTTGGTTACCTAGGTATCTCGCGACTGATCACTGTGTATTGCCTCACAACCTGTTCGAACGTGGAGCGTGGCGACGATGGGAGGGCACTGCGGCACCGTGGCCTACCAGCGACTGGTAGTCATATTCGTGCTTGGCTGTCTTGGACATCGCCGAGAGTTGAGTAACTGTCTCGCGCCGATGCTAGCAACACGGCAGGATCTTTTAAATGCGGCTGCCACTATTGTAAAACCCACCACGCTGGAAAACTGGCAGGCCTTGTACTACCAGTAAATAGACTGACCTAGGTACAATAAAGCCTTGCATGAACGCCCCACATGTTCTGCTTCGGCCCGGGCAATCGGACACCGGAAGCTCTGTAGCAGGGCTGTTCGTTTTCTCTTCCCTAGATTTCCACAAAGCGATACACCCCTTTAGTCGCATCAAACCAGCCACTGCAGATTCAGTCGCAACGTGGACACATCTTTAAAAAAAAAATGAAGATTCCATTTCAGTAGTCAGCATCATGAACGACCACTGGCAGCAAGACGAGGAGGCTCGAGCCTCCCAGCCAGCACTCTATAGGCTCAACTCCAATCAGAGCATGTCTAGCATTTTTGAGGAAGTAGAAATGGCACATGAAGAGGTATGGCCCCACGATTGTTCGCTGAACATCTCGTACTGACCCTTTCCGTAGCTGTACTCTGGACCGGTTGCCGAAAGCCTACCCACGAGCGTCTCAGCCTTCTCGCATCGCCGGCACCGAGCGAATTCGACAGCCAGCTTTACCTATCACGAGGAAGAGCCACGCGAAGACACTTACTCGGAGAATTCGGACGAAAATAGCCATGGTAGTGATCAGGATCAATACAGCCGAAGACAAAGCATTGGTAGCGATCTTGACGATGCGGATTTTGCTGTTGTCGACGACGAGGACTCCGCCGACCGCCAATATATCGCGTATGATGACGACTACCTCTTGCGGCGACGCTCATCTACAAACTCGCGGCTATCAGTCCACGCTCGCTTGCTAAGAAGGGACAGTGCTGCTACAGCAGGAAGCGCTCGGCAAATTGGAAGAACTAGCCAAAAAGTCTACATGTCCAACGAAGATCTTACCATTGCAATTGCAGGGTTTTCTACGAGCTACTGGGGCTTTGCTGCATATTTTTTACTGTGCCTCACAACTGGTGGCATTGCTTTCCTGGTTTTGCGATGGCTTCCTCGTTGGTATGTCGCTATATTGGGACGAGCTACGGCGCTTCAACGCTGCGACTGGGTAGTTATTGAGAATCAATGGGGCGAACTTGCAATCGTCGATGTCAGGTCTCAAGACTATGGACGGCCCGTGTCCTCAGTATTTGGCGCATCCGAGAAGCTTCTTTCGTATGGCTTGGACGACGAAAATGACCCTCTACTTGAGGATCTGCGAACTCTTGAATATCGCTATGTTCGTTTCTTTTATCACCCTATAAAGGACAGGTTTATCTTGTCGTCGGGCTGGAAGGACCCGGACTGGACCGACGTCCGCCTAGTACGATCGGGATTAGACAGCGATGAAAAAACGATGCGAGAGCAGATTTTCGGTTCGAACCTCATTGACATTGAGCAGAAATCCGCTAGTAAGCTCCTGGTTGATGAAGTAAGTCTTCGCTCTGAAATAACCCTCTCGTTTTTTTTTGTAAACCATAGCAAGACCTGACAGACCCAGGTTCTACATCCATTCTACATCTTTCAGATTGCCAGCTTGGTACTTTGGTCCATGGATTCGTACTACTACTACGCTGCTTGCATTTTTGTCATGTCAGTAGGAAGCATAGCGGCAACGCTTTTGGAAACCAGAGCAGTAAGTTGCACACGTTAGCTGGCTTGCTGTAATCAGTTCTAACATGACCAAAGACGATGCGGAGGCTGAGAGAAATCTCCCGCTTCGAATGCGATGTGCGTGTGCTGCGTAATGGATTTTGTAAGATTGCATCTGATGCAACACCCGCATGAATTTTGTTTGTTAACATTCTCTTCTAGGGAAATATGTGACATCCAGTGATTTGGTGCCTGGCGATGTGTATGAACTCAGCGATCCGAATCTCTCCCAATTTCCTAGCGACAGCTTACTGCTCAGCGGCGATTGCATTGTCAATGAGAGCATGCTTACAGGTAAGGTCAAGTCCTAGTTGTCTATTGACCTACGCTAATGATGGGAAAAGGCGAATCCGTGCCCGTCTCAAAACTACCCGCCGTCGATCAGACTCTGCGTGAAATGAATCTTTCTGCGTCGTCTGTTTCGCCTGAAACAGCACGCCATTTTCTGTATTGCGGTACCAAGATCGTGCGTGCACGACGTCCACAAGAAGACCAAGATGGCGATGCAGTCGCTCTCGCACTGGTTGTTCGAACAGGTTTCAATACGACCAAAGGAGCACTTGTACGCTCAATGCTTTTTCCCAAGCCTTCTGGTTTCAAATTCTACCGGGACTCTTTCCGGTATATCAGCGTGATGGCGGGAATTGCCTTGGTCGGCTTTACAGCCTCACTTGCCAATTTCATTCATTTAAAAATGGCATGGCATTTGATCATCGTTAGAGCGCTCGACCTCATCACAATTGTTGTCCCCCCAGCGCTCCCAGCCACGCTGACTATCGGTACAAACTTTGCACTATCTCGGCTCAAAAGAAAGCAGATTTTCTGCATCAGCCCTCAGCGAGTCAATGTCGGAGGAAAGCTTGACATCATGTGCTTTGACAAAACAGGAACCCTTACAGAAGACGGTCTCGATGTTCTTGGTGTACGAGTTGTTTCGGAAGATACAGGCGCGTTCGGCGGTGTCTTGAAAGAATCTGGCTCTTTCGGACACATGACTGCAGCAGATTCGCACTCTAGCCTGTTACATGCAGCAATGTACACCATGGCAACATGTCATTCGTTACGTTCGATAGACGGGGAGCTGGTTGGCGATCCACTAGACCTAAAAATGTTCGAGTTCACAAAGTGGTCCTTTGAGGAAGGAACGCAAACCATTGGCGACGGAGAAGATGATGAGAGCGGCCTAGCCCCATCGACAGCCAAGCCCCCAGATGTATGCCCCCCATCCCCTCTAATCTCGAAGCATTTTCCTAACAGTAAAAAAGGGCGAAATGGAACTCGGAGTTCTTAAATCTTTCGAATTTGTCTCGCAATTGCGACGAGCCAGCGTGGTTGTGCGTCAATTTGGCAAAAAGAGTGGTGACATTTTTGTCAAAGGCGCACCAGAAGCGATGCGTGAGATTTGCGATCCCGAAAGCTGTGAGGATTTGTTACGCACCTACCGGATTATGTACGGGTTTACTAACAGCAAGAAGTCCCTACTGATTACGAAGAACTCTTGTCGCACTACACGCACAAAGGCTATCGTGTAATTGGGTGTGCCACGCGCCATTTAAAAAAGCTCAGCTGGATCAAGGTCCAGAAAATGACTCGCGAAGAGGTAGAGAGCGGTCTGCGCTTTGTCGGCTTCATTATCTTTGAGAACAAACTGAAGCCCAGCACAGCTCCAGTGTTAAAAGAGCTCGTTGAATCCAACATTAGAGCGGTGATGGTCACCGGAGACAACATCTTGACCGCTATCAGCGTTGCGAGAGAATGTGGCCTGTTGGAGAAACATGCACACTGCTTCGTGCCTCGCTTCGTTGACGGTAGGTGGCTCTTGAGCCCTCGAGGTGCTAGTAGGCGATGTTGACTGGATTTTAGGTGACTTTCGAGACCCGACTGCTAAACTACAGTGGGAAAGCATCGATGGTAGCGTATACTCCCTCGACAGCTCAACCTTGCTTGTGTGTTACCACTCACCATATTCGCATTCGTACTACAACTGACCTGTGATGCAGCCCCACCCAATGCATCCCGAAGCCGATCTTTCCCTTCCCTATGATATAACTAATCTTCGAAACTACTCCCTGGCGGTCAGCGGTGATGTTTTCCGCTGGATCGTGGATTATGCGCACCCGCTGGTACTTCGTCGGGTATGCTAACTGCTGAGGATATCTTAATAGAAACTATCTACTAACCTTGTTAGATGCTTGTTCTCGGAGGTGTCTTTGCTCGAATGTCACCAGACGAAAAACATGAGCTCGTCGAAAAACTCCAAAGCATCGACTATTCATGCGGGTTCTGCGGTGACGGTGCAAATGACTGCGGGGCCTTGAAGGTGGCAGATGTTGGAATCTCCTTGTCAGAAGCAGAAGCGTCAGTCGCAGCTCCCTTCACATCCAGAGTGTTTGACATTCGTTGCGTGCTGGAAGTAATTAGGTGCGTCTGCTCATCTCCATAATTTCGGGACAAGCCTAACTCTGTCCAGGGAAGGGCGCGCTGCTCTCGTCACCAGCTTCAGCTGCTTCAAGTACATGAGTTTGTACTCAGCGATACAGTTCACGTCTGTAAGCTTTCTTTATGCCAAGGCTTCAAATCTCGGCGATTTTCAGTTTCTATTCATTGATCTGCTCCTGATTTTGCCCATCGCCATATTTATGGGTTGGGCAGGTCCGGCTCGGATACTGTATACGAAACGCCCCATATCCGGACTGGTTTCCCGGAAAGTACTTACACCGTTACTTGGGCTCATGGCAATCTGCATTGCCATTCAGGCTATAGCATACATCACTGTCCGGGAGCAATCTTGGTACATCCCTCCGGTAATCGGCCACGATGAGTCTGACATCAAGAACTCGGAGAATACAGCCCTTTTCTTAATATCTTGTTTCGAATATGTGTTTTCCGGAGTGATCCTAAATGCGGGTCCTCCGTTCAGAGAGAGCACAGCGCATAATTGTAAGTATTGCACGAATGGGCTCGGGGCAATTGAAGCTAACATACCTGCAGGGCCGTTCATTGTCACAGTTCTGATGTCACTTGCCATAACAGTTTTCATGATAGCCGGGTCATCTAAATGGCTTAATAAGCTGATGGAGCTCACGAAAATGTCGTGGGATTACAAGCTTTTCTTAGTGGGATTGGGGTGCCTCTATCTAGGAGTCGCTTGGACATTCGAGAAATACGCTGCCGCTCCGCTGTCAAAGTTTTTCGGGCAGGTCAAAATTGCTGCTACAGGAAAACAAAAGCAGAGAAAACAGTACAAACAAATCCAGGATGAACTGCGTACTGATATGATGCAGTGAGTGGATCTTGGAGGGGCAACGAGCTTGGAAGCTTTTCAGATACAAATTTGAATACGTTGAATCTGCAAACTTGGCGTTTGGTATTTTCAGATTGCTGACCTTTATTTTTCTCGAAGAGGAAAGGCGGCTTAACTTCATCGTTTTCTGAACCAGACTTGAGAGCAAATACGGTGTGCTGTGGTGCGCCTGCCGTGAGATTGGGTGGAAGGATGCATGTGAATGTCATGTGAATGGCGCGCGTCGCGTAGTACTCAAGCGCGGGCAGTGGCCGAGCCTGATTTGATCAACTGTCGCACAATCCCGCTCTACAAGATGCGGTAATAATTTCCCTCTGGAATTGTAGTTCCTTTTAATCTTACTCTACCCATTGGGTTTTCCTTGCTCCGGTTTTACGCTTGTTTGGAGAATGACGTTCAACTTTAGTGAGTTGGCGGTATTCATTCGTGATATTGCCTTCACTCGGCCAGAGTCAATGACGGACTGGATAGTTGACTCTGGTTACCTTCCGAGCTTCGCCCTCCGCTACGGCGCACGTCAGCAAATCAGAACTCGGTTGAGTGAGATCAATGCGGCTTCCTTTGAGTCTGCTTTGCAGGCGAAGTTAGCATTTCTGGACGAGCTTAGAGCGTGCCCAATTGCTGTCGAGACAGATAAGGCGAATGAGCAACATTACGAGATCCCGACTTTTGGAAAAACTGTCTCGGGCCGCGCATGAAATACTCCTGCAGTTATTACGAGAGTTGTATCTCCACCCTTGGAGACGCTGAAGTCGCAATGCTTGAGCTATATGTCGTAAGAGCGGATATCAAAGACGGTATGAATATCATGGATCTTGGGTAAGGTCATATACCTTTGTCCCATGGAGCGTGTCTAGACGGTTCGAGTCTAGGGAAAAGTTGGCATTCTTCACGCCTGCCAAGCAAGACTGTTGTTGGCTAACGCATACGACACAAAGCTGTGGCTGGGGCTCTGCGGTGCTCTTCCTCGCAGAGCGATTCCCGAGCTCTACAGTTACGGGTTTCTCAAACTCCGAGGCACAAACGCAATTCATTCTGGAGACTGCAGAAAAAAAGGGACTTGCAAATGTCAGCGTCATTATTGGGGATGTTTTTAGCTACGAGTTCGAGATGGAGAGCTATGATCTCGTTATTTCCGTCGAAGTACGTCCGAGCAGACCCCACCATCCCTCTCACTAACTCGTGGCGCTGGTTGTGACAGCTTTTTGAGCACATGAAGAATTACGGACTGCTTATGGAAAAGCTAGCACGCACACTCACGGCGAAGGGGAATCTCTTTGTGCATATCTTTGTCCACCGAACTACGCCATACAACTTCACAGATGGCTGGATGGCCACACACTTCTTCACCGGCGGAACAATGCCCTCTGCAGACCTGTTGCTCTATTTCCAAAAGGATTTGCAGATAAAGAGGCAGTGGTGGATAAACGGCAAGCACTACAGCAAGACTTGCGAGGTACACGTCCACCAAACATAGCACTACTATCACTGACTCACTCGTGTTACCAGGATTGGCTGCTGTCGATGACAAAAAAACAGGGAAGAAATATGGCCGTGTCTTGTGCAGACATATGGAGCAGATGCCCAGGCGTGGTTCAACCGTTGGCAACTATATTTTATGGCGTCATCGGAGATGTTTAGGCAAGCGGAGGGCAGCACCTGGGGAATATGCCATTATTTGTTTGAAAAGTCACCCGAAAAGTGAGCATATCTTTGGCATAGTCGCGAATTCCCACACCAAAATTTCCTTTTTGCGCTTTTGTATTCTGTCGTTTGTTCGATTTTTATTACAATAGGCTATGCTTTGGATACATAGGCGTCGCCTCGTCGAGTTCCTTCGCATCGCTTAGTGATCCCAGGGGTGCTTCCAGCCCATCAAAACCGGACCTGTGAGAGAATGGGTTAGCTGCTCTGCGTCGAGTATCAAAATTCAGGGCCAATGCCGCTGCATCAGCATGGGCAATGGGCTTCGCACCGTCTTTCTTCGCTCTGTACATCAGCTGCAAAGGGGTTTCCGTCAGCAAGAGCTTCTCAATTGGTGTCACGCATGGGTTCATAGTTTCTCTTACCCAAAACCACATGCCAGCCCCAAGAGCTGTGGCAGTTAAGCGGTATATCGGGGCCACATGAGGCACAGGAGGCTTGGGGGGACCCATGGCGAATATTGAACCGTTGTTACGGGAGGGTTCGCGCGGTGCGTCACGTTTGCCTCTACGGCCATGAAGTTAGTTAGGCTAATGGGAGCATCTGGTGAAGCAACTGAGTAGTGCTACATACCTTTTTCGGCTGATTGGAATTGAAACCGGGCAATTGACCTCTCGCTGCCGTGGTGGAAGTTGAAGTCGTGATGGCACGCTCCAGCCCGTCGAAATTGGCGACGCTTGCGATGACTAAGCCGGGTTTACTGTGCCGTCTCAAGAAAAGTGGGCGACGAATGCTGAGGCAGAGAGCACATGAAACGGGGACGGCGGAACGTATTGCGTACCTACTAACTATGTCACATAATAAAATGTTGCTGGTGTCCCTTTATGAGTCGAGGCCCTGAAAGTAATAAATAAGTCCAATAACTCTTAATTACACCCGTGGTTACTGCCATCAGCGACTGATTGGTGGGCCAATGCTCGTGGTCTCTTTGTACCTACCTTAGGTACATTAGAGCCTAGCTGGTTGGTGCATGGCAGCCGGCCGTCAATGGTTTGGTCGCTCCCTCAGCGCCCGCCTTGCCGTCCTTCTGACACGGTGGCTCTCACATGTGTGGCCACGCCACTGGCCTCCCACCCCAGAACCCTGACTTTGATCTGTAGTTATACAATAAATACTGGTACAATAACACGGCAAGCACCTTCTAGTATATATCACCATCGGGCAACTCTCTTCTTCCGCGCCTCTTGACCTTGACAATTTTTGTCCGTCACGTCTTGTGCTGCCGTCAGAGATCTCGAGGGATGAGACCATGTCCGGCACAAAGGCCACAGCTATGATGAGCAGTCGCTCTCCTACAATCAAACGAATCTGTACGTTCCTCAATAAGGGCCGGCGTCTCTTTTTTTCTTATTTACGCTGCATCACTCTCGCACTCACACTCCATTCTACTGTACCTCTCATTACTCGCGTTCTGTTCCACGACTGCCTGCGCCTTTCTATCCGCTATTGCTCCGTTATTAATATGGCCCGGTTTAGTACGCGAGGCAGCCGAGATCTCCAATTCGCCATCGCGGGATTACGCAGCACACCCACTAGAAACGGACCTATTCGAATGGCATTTCACCCTGCGTGGACCGCCTAACTCTGTATACAGCGAGGGTCTCTATCATGGCCGTATTGTCCTGCCTCCAACGTATCCCCTCCGCCCTCCCATGTTCCGCTTCGCCACGCCAAATGGGCGATTTGAGGCCAACCGCGAAATTTGCCTCAGTATCAGTGGCCACCACGAAGAGACTTGGCAACCAGCATGGGGGGTTCGCACAGCATTAGTAGCGTGAGTACAGGAACCGGCCTCCCATTTTGAACGTCAGTTGTTGCGAAATGTGTACTGATGCCTCATCACGATCAAGTCTACGTAGCTTCATGGAAACTGAAGCGCGTGGTCAGCTGGGAGGCTTAGAGACTACCGATGAGGTGCGCCAGCGGCTAGCAAAGGACTCTGGGGCATGGACTTGCGCCGTTTGCGCAAAATCCAACGCAGAAATTATCAGGGACTGCGAAGAACGTTGCCAGGGCCCTGACAGCAGTTCCTCGGACGTCTCAGTCCCACAGGAGCTCAATATGGTCTGGAAAGATGAGATGAAGCCCGAGGAACCAAAGGAAGACGAAAAGGCAACTCAAGATACCTTGGAAGACTCCGAACTCGCTGAAGGATTTGTTCAAACGTCCCCGCAGGCTTCTGCACCTATGAGTGAACCAGTTGGTGCCACGCCACCGCAGCCTCGTCAGATAGCAAGCCTCGAGGCCCCGCAGAACGCAACGCCAGCTCAACAGCGGGTAGTACAACCTACAGCGGCTCATCACCAGACTACGGACGAGGGAACTCCGCTTTGGATAGATAGGGCCATTGTCGTTCTTGTCGTTCTACTAATTGCGCTACTTATCAAAGTATTGTGTGGATTATAATATCAGCCCGTCAGTAGGTGTCAAGGCGTTCTGGGCGGGGTGGGAAGGTTTATTGTTGCATCGCTGTTTGTTCATTTTCTCTCTATCCTCTCATCAATCCATGCGTAGTAGCTTCGGAATTCTCAGCGCGTGGATAGTCTCTTATTTGAAGCGCAAGTATAAAACTAGCAGAATTCTATCATAGTCGTTGCGTAACGTAACTCGGTTGTACCACACGACTAAATGTCTGCAAATTTCTGCTCTTCATCGCGATAGCGCTGGCAGTGTACCACGCGCTCAATTCCACAGACGCTGGGCAACCAGCCACCACCATTCTCCAAGTGTTATATTTGAACGATGTGTCGCTCTAGCGAAAACTCCAGTCTCAAGGCCCCAAGAAACAATGAGTTGCGCTTCGAAAACGTCCAGTATTGGCGCGATGGCATCACACATGCCTTTGACGGACATGACGCCTCTCGTATTGAACGCGAAGCAGACGGCACCCAGAATATCTGCCCACCTCTGCTCATCAAGCTTGCCAAAGAAGTCAACCCACTGTGGGATCTCTCTAGTTCGGCCCTCCCTCGGCGGACCAACCCGTTGAGCGACTTGAAGTATATCGATATCCTCGTTGAATAAATATGATTGGGTAGACTGAATATCCAAGTCCATGTGGTAATACGACTTCGGATATTTGCGACTTTCATAGTTGCCCGGTTCAAAGCCAAATGGTATGTTGGGGACGGTTGCTGCTGTTATTCTTATTCGTTCGTTGGCTATAAGATTGGTTAGTGCCATCATCGCCCCGTCGGACAACGTATAAGGCACTCTCATAGTCCTACTAGTTTGGAAAGCTTTGTCGAGGTCATTTTTGAAAGCAACTGCGTCAAGATACTTTTGTCTGTGTGCAACCTTTGCGAGAACAGAAGTATAGCCTTCATGTAACTTGTATGGCCGTCCGCCAAACGGTGCCCGCTTGCTCTTGCAAATCACTCTCTCTCTAGTCAGCTGCTCAATGGCTGTCTTCAGAACCAGATTGTTTCGCTGCGACGTATCTTGTGAGAGCATAGAAAATCTCTCCTTGACATCTTGAGGGGTGTATTCAGTTTCGCTGGTACAGCAAAGTGAACGGATCCAGGATCGAGCAATATCAACGGTGCCAAGTGTCGGCTGTACTTTAGACTGCTGCGTGACTTCCGCGATAGTCAGTGACCCAGGCTGAAGGGTAGCGGCCTCAAAACGGGAGTATACTGAGGATTGCGGGTGGAAGAACTTCTCCTTCCAATCTTCGCTGTTGTTGGCATCGTCGTCGAGTTTGAACTCTTGATGAAACTTTTCTCTTAAGCGGGGAAGATGCAGCTGCTCCTGATTGGGGTGCCTCATAGCCCACCGAATAAGGCCTTCCCAATCATAATCCAGTGGTCGCTCGTAATCTGGGATGGCTATCTCATCGGCTTGGATTGCGGCGATTAAACTTTCTTGGAAGTCTTGCGTCGCCTTCGAGAGGAAAGATGCTTTTTCTTTGCGAATTCTGGCCCAAAAACGTCGCAGAGATGGTAGTCCGACTGTCGGAAATAAGCGAGCCAACAAACCCCAATCGATGACCTTGTCTACCCCGCCAAGTAAACTGCGAATGACCACAAACGCTGCCACGAGCTCATTGCTGTCGGCACCCGTCTGCTGATCTGCGATCGCCCTCTTCTCATCCATATCAAGCGGAAGCGAAGTCAAGTTTCGCGAAGTCAGCGCCACACGTTTTATCGGCGTTGATGCCGACTGATAAGTGGCAGTGGAGTTCGGCACGGAGGGTATTCGTACAGCAATCGATGGCGACTCAGGTTTCTCATCCTCCGACACGAAATCAAGGCTCGATTCATCTTCATCTTCTTTTATAATAGCTCTGGACGCTGAGCTGTGTCGCTTTTCCAGCCTGTGCCATTGTACCCGAGGCATTTGAAGATGTTTCCCTAAATCACCACCGTGGAAATTGACGAAAACGCTGCGGGCCTGGGCAGGTAGATGAACGATATCCTCATTCTCCATCTCTATGTTTAGAAATACTTTGAGTTTTTCAACAAAATAATCGAACTGTGAGCGATCGGCGTGGGGTCCCATAGAGACTTGAGATGGCAAATGATGATGTGATGCCCATGAGTACCATGCAGACCCTGTGATCCATCCTTCTCGTTGCATTGTTCCGGCTAGCTCTTCAAAACATTCCGTCACCCTGGTGCGAGCCCATATAGGTGTCTCAATGCGGTCAATGCTGTGACCATTTTTGGAAGCATCGTCGAACAAAATATCCAAAGTTACCCCGGCACAGGCCGATGGAGGAAGCTGTTCGATGGTGTGTGAGTGTGAGGGGGGGGGAGCGTCAGCCACCGGCCAAAAGTGACGACTCTGTTGCTCATCCACAACAGGGTTTACTTGTTCAGCAATGCGTCTTCGTTTTCCGGGAGATTTTGTAGTCTCATCACAGTCACCAGGCCGCTTCGTCGCTATTTGCGCCGCATATACCGGAGCGCTCAAGATCGCAACACCAGCAGCAAGTGACCTCCTACCCCGTCCACCAATCTTGTTGTCATGTCGGTTCGGTCTCGTCGCATGTATTTCTTTTGCTTCTTCCTTAGGGTTTCCTGTGTCTTCAAATACACAAGTAGGTCCTGGTAATTGGTGTGGGAGAATATTTTCGGGGTAGAGTTGCCGGATGGCTTCGACAAGTGTTCTCGTTTCTGGGGCGAATGCCATCACAGACGGGGTGGTGATGATTTGGCATTTTCCTATTCTGCCATCGGGAGCCTTGAACGCGTGCCATTGATCGACAATTTTCCTCTCTCTGATCATTTGCAGCATCACAGACCTGATCCTTGGCCCGCTGGGGGTGTCTTCCTCGTGGTGGTGTGATTGCCATTTTTCACAGACCAAAATCTCGAGTGACTTCCCAGCCGGAAGGGCTCCGCTGTACTGGCATAACAACTCAGTCATGATGTTCATTAATTTATGGCGAACTGTGATTTTCATTCGCGGCCTCTCGGGAGTGTCTTTGACGCTATCAGCAGTGGCAGCAAAGTCTTGTAGCGTCAAGGCGAGACCGGCAGCATGTGCCTCGGGAACTTCAGATATGGCCTTTTGCGGTTCTGATAAGTTCATTGAAGCTTCCGAGTCTTCCAACATTCCAGTTACATGAAGCTGCACGGCAGCTTGCCGTGCATAGGGTTTTGCAAAAGGATCGACTTGCCGCGGTGGAAGTGCTGAGATGGCCGTCAGGAGCTCTGCTTGGCCAGATAGAATAGACATGTCTGCGTTGACTGTTAGAGTCTCGGACGCCCGATGGAGCTCTTTCCGGGTGGATGGGGTAGCAAGACGCGGGAGCCCCCTTCCTCTACTATCTGTAGGAGATCTGCTGGTAGGCTCAAGGCATACGCTGCTATTGCCGGCTGACAGATGGCTTGTGTAGTCAGTATTGGCCTTTGCAGCACGTCCCCTTGCCTGTAGTACTTGTCGGCCGATGGTCGCAGAGTGGGGTTTCTTCTTGGCGGCGGGCATGATCTGAGGCTTGAATGAAGGGTTGCAAGGGGTTTGTGACTTTTCAAGGTGGTACTTCAAGCCCACATCATTTTTCCAAGTACCAGAACAATTTTCGCATCTGAACTGATGATTGCTGGGAGCTTTTCGACCGGTTTGTCCGTCATCGCGGATCCTCGGACGACCACGACCACGCACTGCTGGTTCCGGTATCTGGTCACCTGGCCTTTCATCTAAGATCTCCACTTCAACAGTGTCTCCATGAGGCTCTCTTTCGACCGCCTGATCGCTCGGTGCGGTGTCTCTTTCTTCCTTCATGACCACCGATCGGGCGGCAGCCTCACGAACTCCTCCTATTGCTGTGTTTCGCACCGCCGTGGATTCGCGAGGAAGCACGTCGTGGGAGCCGTTTCGTAGTTCCGGCCTGATCTTCTTTGGGCGGCCTCTTCTTTTCTGCTGGGAAAGGCCTCGTTGGCACAGGTCCGATAGTGTTGGTGGTAGGGTGGACGGTAGTCTTGATGCTTGAGCGGTGTGAACGTTCCCAAGGGCCAGAGATGTGAAGCCGTATAGCTCAGAAGATCTGCTGCTATCTTGTTTGCGCTTCGGCTTTGACTGGTGGGTTTTCTGAGGAGCATCGTGCTGCTGTGTTCCCAGATTCACCATAGAGTACCAATACAATGAAGAAGACTTGCCAGGCCGACCGCGCTCACTTTTGACAGCGAGATGCCTCACGTTGCTTGGTTGTATGTTGTCCGTCGATATCGCAGCTGTCAGGCCAGCCAGATAGCGAGTGAAGCTGGATCCAATCGTTATCGCGCACAGTTGTGGATTCGTTAAACCATCAGACCCTGCTTCTTCGATACAAAGAGCAACAAGAGAAGTTATCGGAGTGTAAATAGACCACAACGGGCATTGCGATTCTCCAAACCCTTGAACACCCCTCAAGGCATTAGTCGTGATGATTTCATCTTCGCCATTCTCTTGTGTAGAGAGCCTGGAATATTTTGTTGTCCGTTTACCGGTGGCCAAGAAAATGGACCAGTCCCTCGCATTCATGTCTCTGTTGAAGCGAATGCAGTCTTTAAAGATGCGATTGTTGAGCTTTGCGGCGACATATCGAATAGTTCCCCGGGAATTGAGAAATCTGCATATTTTAGAAACGACTTTCATCTGCCAAGTCATTCCCAAAACTCCAAGCTTTGACTTCAAATCTTGAAGGCGCATGACGTTCCACTCTTTGCAGATTGCCATGACAGTAGTCGCAAGTACTTTGTAGTCGATGGAGTCACCCGTCCATCTCGTGTGCCACGGAACAGGCTCCAAGCTATCGACTAAGCATTGCCTTGAGAGAGTGATGTTTGTCTCTGTTTCGTTTCTTTCCTTCGTCTCGTCTGGTGTGGACGGCGCGAGGAACTTGAGCCAGAGCTTGCTTGTCTTCGTACCGCGAACCAGAGTAGTCCGCTTCGTTATGTAGCCCTTCTCTACCAAACAGCTTGTCCGCTTTGGTACTGAGCGCTTGTCTTGGCCGACTAGCCTACCCAAATCACCTTGCAGAATCCCTTTGCCCGTGGTGGAGGCGATGCCTTGTAGAAGGATCCATTCGGATCGAGGAATGCGTTTGTGATCGACACCATGCCCAGTTAGCGATTCCCACATAGTATTTTCCGATACATATATGCGCACGGCTTCTTTCTCCTGTGTAATTGTCTCTGAGGGTGGCGCGGGTGCTGAGGCCTCCACGACGGGCGATTTTGTACCCAGGGAAAGTATCTGGGTTAAGGGATAAGCATTGTATTTCCGGTCATATCCAACGGAGATATCTTTCCTCTCTGCGACCCAGGTCCAGATAACTGCAGTGGTGCGATAGGCATCCGACTGTGGATTTTCCAGGATATGGACGATTTCAGTTTGCGACGGCTCGCGCTCGCTAATCGAAAGCAAGACGAGAATCGATGCGAGAAGTTCCGATACAGGACAACCTGATGGCACCGTTAGAAGTTGGAGCATATGGTTACATCACTGATCTCCTTGGCGAAGCCTTTCTTGCTTGAGCGCCCATGGCAAATCGATCACAAGGAAGATGTGTAGCGTACCTTGTTCACCAGCGCAAGATGAAAGAAGCACTATGCGCTCCAGTAATCCTTCAAGATTCGTCACCATGGCTTAGAATGCAAATTAATCAATGGGTCATGGTGTAAGTGAATAAAAATTTCATCTCCATCGTTTGTCCACAGGAGTTGAACTCGCAACCAGAGCGCGAAGGATCGCGCTCACGCTAGATTTTTCTTCCCACTGCGAAAATGTGGGGCGGGTGCCGACCACGATCTTGCGGGAGGAGTCTGGAGAGTGACACACTTTAAAAACAGACACATTATGCTCGGGAGCTCTTCGACGGTACGTCATTAGATTCATCGTGCCAGCTTTGGCCTACGAGACGTGTATTATGTCTGCCTTCCCTTGCCTTTGAGCCTCCATTTTGCGTTGCTCATGCTCTCGAATTCGTCGATATGCCTCCACCACGTCTTTTCTCTCCTCCTCGAGTTGTTCGCGCCGCCTCAGACTGCCAGCAGCTTTTGGCGTACTTCCAACATTAACTGTTGCTGTTCCTACAACCTTAAGAAGCCTAGACTGCTTTTTGTGTAACTCTGGGGGAGCCTCTACCACATCATTCAAGCTATGTTTCACCTCTCCCCTCTTCTTCTTCAAGTCTGCCCAAGGATCGTCATCCGAGGCATCTTTGCCACGCTTCCCCTTCTTCTTCTTTTTAGTGCCGTCCTCATCGTCCAAAAAAGATGTCGGCAGGATGCCTGCTCCGTCATTTTCAAGTTCACGCTCAACCGCCAGTTCTTTATCTTCCTCCCTCTGGTCTTGGATCTTTTGCTCTTCTTCTCGCCACTGGTCGTATAATTTGTGCATTTTGCGCTCTTTTCGGGTTCTCTTGACCTTGATGCCCTCTAAGTCTTTGCCTCCCTTGATGCCCGACTTTGTCGATACGCCTGCCAACGGCATTGCAGCATCTACACGTGCCGCAAACGCTCTCAGGTCTTCGCCGGGCTTGATTTGAAGCGGTTCGCTTCGCTGGCTCGGTTCTATTGTCGTAGACTGTTTTTTATTACCATTGTCAAGACCAGGGTGGGACTTTTTCCCGGACGAGAATGCCATCAGTCGCTTGAAGGCACGAGGCGCATCGTCGTCAGTTTTTGCCTGGCGGCGCTTCTTTGCTTGCCTGGACGTGCCATTCGATACAACTGATTTCTTAGAATTGACGGGAAGTGGCATTGCTCGTTGCGACGGCGGTAAGTTGAAGCTGCACCCATCATTAGTCCCAGAGCGTTGGTAACAGAAGTATGCGCAGAAACATACTCAGCATCGTCGCCTCTCTTCCGCTTGTGCTTATGCGGCATGCTGTAATTGAAAGGTGCTGTGTCCCACAATGTATGGGAGCAGTTCACACTCTATTGCAGACTCGTAATGCGACGATCGTAGGTTTTGCCGGTCAAAAAGGAGATATGCGATGAATCGTGGGAAAAAAAGTCGGTTTGCAAGACCCGATACCAGCGAATTTTTATGGGTCTTGGCGGGGCTGCCACTAGCCAATAACCGGAAAGTTCGCGATTGGGGTTTCCGCAAGACACAATACAAATTTGAAAACATGCGAGTCGGTTTTTAAGTAAAATGGGATTGTCTCTTGTAAGATCGAAGAGAGTCCTACGAGCCGAGAGCGTAGTAGAGCCAAGTTAGTATTGTGCGCCATAGCCACCGACGCCTTTGTTTGCACTGCCGCCCCA
Source organism: Akanthomyces muscarius (assembly GCF_028009165.1). Classification (NCBI taxonomy): domain Eukaryota; kingdom Fungi; phylum Ascomycota; class Sordariomycetes; order Hypocreales; family Cordycipitaceae; genus Akanthomyces; species Akanthomyces muscarius. Next base: position 4,305,236 of record NC_079242.1, read on the forward strand.
CAGCTACCAGAGAACAATAGTAAGAGATAAAGCGTATGGTATATCTCCTTCCTAGCGCGACTTTAGTTAAATGAACGGCTGTTCTTCACTCTTCCCCTCTTTGAATATGTTTCTTGTTGTCTTCCACTCAGCCAATCGAGTGCCCCTAAGTACTCCTTTACCCATCTGATATAGAACGCCACTACTCCCGCTGGAGACCCGATTCAAGAACAATACTAAGGTCAGCACAGAGCTCAATCTGAGCTGCAAGGAACAATGCGACATTATAGCTTTGACATTTGCCTTTCGTGTGAACGTAGATATGCTCTCATAAGACATAAGGTCCCCTGCCTGTTCCTGGCGTCTACACTTTCTTCTTCGCCGTGCGTGCCAAAATCAACCAACCATAACGCAATCATACTATATCATACCATACTATACCGCAAATTCAAGGCACAGAAACTTCGACATGCCTATGATTCATTACACAAGAACGAATCGCAGAGGTCAGAAAAAGAACGGCACTGGTTCTCTGCCTCGTGAGCTTCAGCCCAGACACTTCATGACGGACCATATCCAAGCAGACGAAAGCAACACCTTCGCAAAGCCAGCAGCCGTGAGCTCGAATGCGACTGAGAAGTTCTCCAGCTACCAAGCGTGTATCATAATGTAAAATCTTGGCTCTTCACCAAAATTTTGTGCTTCGCTTCTTCGAACTCGACCAGTACCCCAAAATCACACATTCGTTTACGCCGCTCCAGTTCTCAAATTACCTTTTACTCGCCAATTTCAGCTGATTATTCCAATATCGATCGGCTTCGGACTTAATTACAATTATGTGCCGTTAGAAGCTATTTTTTTTTTCCAATACCAAACGTCGACAACATTTTCAGTGGCGACTTACAGCTGGTCTGAAGTGCTGCGAGACGACAATGTGGGGACTTCTTGGATCATGTATAAACCTCCTTTCTTCTACAGCTTGAGATAATGGCTCTAATTTTAATTCAGACAAACTCGCGCTGGTTCTTCCGCGAAGCAAATTCTCTTAATTCCCCAAATACTCTGTAGGGACATTTCTTTCTTTCTCTTTCGTAGATGGGAAATAAGTCACAGGCGAGCAAGCGTTGGCGTTACCAGGAGAGAGGACAGCCATGAAGTGGAAGTTGAACGACCTCGTGCAGATCTTTCCGTATTCATCTTCTTGAAATAATGCCTGTTTCTGTCTGTACACTGCAGCTTTCTCAGACAACATACTTCCTATCCGCGTGCCGCCGACCTACTGGTAGCAGTCACTAGTGGGGCAAATCCATGTTAGCGGTGTGCAGCCCAGCGGCAGAATTTTGAGATTTTCTTGGCTGGACTTTTTTTTTGGGCGGGTTGCTGCCGACTCTCCAAAAGCGCAGGGCAGAGTTGCAACTCCGGATTTTTTTTATCAACACCCTTGAACCAAGATCTGACTGTCTTGTGAGCACTAACTGGTTGTTGAAATGGAACCCCAAAAGGCCAAGCTGCGAAAGCAGTCCAAAGTCTCTCGCAATGCTGCTACGAAGGTCTCGTCGCATGCTGGCGATTCTTCCGACGAAAACGAAAATGGCGCTCTCAAGGTCGCACTGCTCCATCTACAACTTCAGATACTTGATCCCAAGCGCTAACTTATACCTTATAGTTTGACATTGACGGCATTGACGACAGTGATACGTCTGAATCGTCTATTGAGTTGGAGAAACGCCTTCCCAAAAGCCGTAGATCCGCCGAATCGAAGAACACGCCTTCTGCAGATGATGATGACGACGACGACGATGACGACGATGACGAAGACATTCCCGTCTCAGACCTCGAAGATCTAAACGAAGAAGATCGCGAGGACCTTATTCCGCACACGCGGTTAACTATAAACAATACGTCAGCCCTGCTTGCATCTCTCGACCGCATATCCATTCCTACAGGCAATGATGTGCCTTTCGCGACGCATCAGATCATCGTCTCATCCGCTACGACGGCCGAGTCCATTCCTGATGTATCAGACGACCTTCAGCGAGAGCTTGCTTTCTACACCCAGTGCCTCGAAGCAGCCCGACAGGGTAGAAGCAAACTTCTAACCGAAGGTGTACCCTTTTCTCGGCCAAAGGACTATTTCGCCGAAATGGTTAAGGAAGATGCGCACATGGAAAAGGTCAAAGCCAAGCTGGTTGAAGAAGCCTCTGCAAAGAAAGCCTCTGCCGAAGCGCGTAAGCAGCGCGACCTGAAGAAGTTCGGCAAACAAGTCCAGGTTGCAAAACTGCAAGAGCGACAAAAGGCCAAGCGTGAAACGCTAGAGAAGATCAAAACGCTGAAGAGAAGTATGGATACATGCAGTATCGTGTAAATTAATCAATGTGCTAACACGAATGTTCCAGAGCGTCAAGACTCCGGCGGGGACATGGGCACTAAGGAAGGTGATTTGTTTGACGTGGCAGTCGACGACGAGATCTCCAAGCACTCGCAGCGCTCTACTGCGGGCCGGTCATCGTCGAGCACAAACTCGAAGCGCCAAAAGAAGAACGATAAATTTGGTTTTGGTGGTAAGAAGAAGCATGTCAAATCCGGCGACGCGATGAGCTCGGGCGATTTGAGTGGCTTCAACGCCAAGAAGATGAAGGCTGGTGGCGCCAAGTTTAAAAAGTCGAGCCGCCCTGGCAAGAGCAGGAGAAAGGCCATGACAAGCAAATAAAAGTCGGCAGCGCAAGCTTGCATGGTTTGGGCATCGATCTTATGCGACCTTGTATTAGTGTACAAACTGAATCACTCGATTGATCTATCTGATGCTTCCGATGTTAGGTTGACACAGTACCTTCACTTGTGGAGAAGTAGGTGCATAAGTTTTTAGATTGGAACATGATTCATCCAAATTCATCTATGAAAACAAAAGGATATATAAAGTGAGGGTGGATAGAGAGGTAAGCGCCACACTGATACAGAAATTCAGTGATAAATAAGTGACAGTCATCCTCGCCGGCTGCCACCGTATCACCACAGCAGTGCGAACAGATGAGTCTGGGCTTTTCTCCGCACCAGTCTTCCCCAACGCAGAATGTCGCTAAAATGTTATTGGTAACCCAAAAGAAAAACGCAAGGTGATGCAATTGCCCAACCTTAAGTAAGGATTTCCCGAAATATATTTGCCTTGCTGCTTCTCAGGCCTCAAATTTCATGTATAGCCAAACCCTTTGGCCGGAACGAGTAAGTATGCTGGTTGAGTGGTGCGGTTGGCCATCATCGAAAAGATGGCAAGCAGTAACGTCGTATACAGTCGGAGACGGAAGACATGAAAGCTGTAAGCCGAAGTCGTGACCGTCCAAATGCGCCTGAAAAATCCCATGGTATCGAAAAGAGAATGCAGAGTTTCAAACAGCGTTACCATGCGATGCAAATGCGGTAGCTCCTGCAAAACTGTGACTGTGACGTCGCAGCATTCGGAGAACCAAATATCATATTAAATATCGCCCATGACAGTGCTGCAACTGATTATTGGGAAGCTGCGACACACCAGTGGCGGTGGAAAGCCCAGGCGCTCTTTTGGCATTCCTTGCTGCAATATTTCGTCCGACGGCATCGGCGGCATTTCGCAAATTGTCTCGGGAATTCTTCCCAGGTTCCACACTGATAGTATGCGCACTGTCGAATGCCTCCCCGCGTATCGTCTTTGCGGCATAAATTGCGCATGACCACGCCAGCCCAATATTGCATGTCAGTACTGTGATATCTAACAGTGAACTTCTCAACCAATGGGAAGAGATTGAAGTCATTTGGCAGCAGGTATTCTTCGTCGACAGCCACAGAATCGTCAATTTCTTCACCCTCACTTTCGCCATCGAGTGCCGCAAGGTCCTTGCCAATAGCCAGCCTAGGAACTAGGTGGCTGTTTTGGAAATATGAGCGGAGTCCGCAGTATTTTGAAACATAGGCAAGGAGTTGCAGTGACATGAGAACATCTTCCTCCCTCGGCATAACGGCCAGCATTTGCGGATTTGGCACGAAATGGCGATCTAGCAAATATCTTGGCACCGATGACGTTGGCGCATTTGGCTGAGGAGGTGAAACCAGAGAGGGGCGGTTTGGTGACAGCCCGATAGGTGGGACAGGAGCAGGAGCTACCTCACTCCCAATAATGCCATCAATGGGAGAGCGATGAGTGATGTTAAAGGCACCAGTGTCCTGCGTCTCGGAGACAGTTGCACCAGTCAGTTCAAGTGACTCCGTGGCCAGCATGCCTTCGCCATCATCCATGGTGATATCCTGTATTCCAACAGCAGACCGCATATCTCCAGTTCCAGTCATCTCAGCATCTGGCGATTCATCGGATGGCATGCTGTCGTTATTTATATCGTCGACTTCAGCGGTAGAGTTTTGGTGACGAATTGATGGTCTCCGGCGCTGCGGGTTGGTTTCATCAATGTTCGCAGTCGGTAGCACAGTCGGAGAGCGTAGTTGAGGAGGGGGGAGCGGCGTTGTCGGTGAGGTTGGCTGGGACACAAGTTCGGATTGTCCTAGGAGCGCCATAGATGCTAAACGATCAGCGTCTCTCACAGGACGCACCAGGCCATCAATAGCTTCCATCATAGGAATAGCTGGCGCCATGTGTTGGACGGCCTGTCGGGTTGTGATAGCTTGGCCCTCAGTACCTCGAAAGCTGTGGCGATGGCGGGTTGGTGTAACTGCTAACCGATCCGAAGTCACTGATCTTGTCGGGGAAGATGTAGGAGCTGCTTCTGATGCCTGACGCGGGGCAGCAGTAGATGGTCCCGCGTAGCTGGCTGTGACATCAATCGATGGAGGCAGTCCTTGTCTCCGTATTGTCCTGTGTTCATTTTCATTGCGTGATGATCTATTCGCAAAGAGGCCGGAAGCCCTGGACGATACGCGATGGTCGTGGCTTCTGTGTCGGTGATGGTGCTCGTGTATCTGCTTCTGTTTCGCTTCGTCTGCCTTCTCGCGGCATCGATCGATCACCTTGATATAATTATCGAGAATGGTAGCGATGACAGGAACCATGTCGGCCTCGACGACACGCGTGCGAACATTCTCCGTTCCGCGCACACCAATGTTGACAACACATTGAAATGCTAGGTTCCATTTCCACATGCCCATCATATCTTTGCTCCTGCCCTGTTTTAGGATGCAGACGAGCCGTTCGATGCCTCCATCAACGGTCAGTATGTCTCGAATGCGCGCGGATGATGTCGTGAGGTATGCAAGATGATTGAGCGAGTTGATCAGTGGAAGGGTAGAGGTGCAGTCGAGCGCCCGGCGGTCATACAACGCAGTGGTGATGCCCACTGACGCCTTGTTGACGTTCGGGATACTGAAGTTGACTTCTCTCATTTTGGCAGTCTCCTGTGTGAAAAAGGCGCTATCGCCGCAATATTGCCAGAGATAGAATCACGGGGAGCCTGCCTCCGCGGCTTAAGCAACTCGAAGGTGAATGATACCAGTGCCCAGCAGCGACGGGAGTTTCGACCGAGAGCAAGGCGGCGAGGAGTGTCTGTTTAATTCTGTGGCAAATGTATTTTGTGTAGTCGGATTCGGACGGGACACGAGGAGTTTGGCAGGGAAGGTAGGTGTTTCGAGCTGGCGGCGCCGAGCCGTTGCGACGCTGCAGATTTTGCCCGGTAGTATGTAGGCGTGTTTATGGGATGGCTGCGATGGTTCTCGGCGATGAAGACCTGCGCGACGTGAAATGCCAGTGATGGTCGAGTAGGTCGTGTTTCAGGCAAGGCTTTTAGGGCCGCCACGTCGTGTCGTGAGCCAAATGCCTCGAGTGGTGGCAATAGGGCGCGAAAATCTATAGTGTTGCGAGGGCTGACGCGGAAAACACTGTTTGCCAACGACGCTCACCGATGGGGTGGGAGATATGGGTAGTGGCGAGGCGATATGAAGAGGGTCGAAGAGGAGGTTGGCTGACGAAGACTTCATCCCGCGACGTCAGGGAGATCTAGGTAGGTAGGGTAGTGTGAGTGAACGGACCGCTCCGGGCACAGTGGCAGAGTGTCTTAGTACCTACCTAGCGACCAGTACTAACCTTTAGCACAGCGTTGTGGTCAAACAGCCCCTGGGAGCAACTCTACTCCCTTTTAGCGCCTACCTACTGGGTGACCCTGCCACTGGCAGCGGCGTGGCCGAGGTCGTCCACAGTGCGGAGTCTCTGTCTCGCCACTGCCAGCCACAACGCACCAGAAGTATTTGGGTAGGGGAACCCCTTGGTCCAGCCATTAATAATTGATCTCGGCACCTCAACCATGAGCGAGCGCATGGTCCCTACTTTCCCAGATAACGGTGAGTGGCTCGGTAGGTATGTTTGAGGTCTCTATGCTCGCGAATTACGTTTTACACGTAGCGACAAATTGTCAGGCATTGCACGGAGCTGCGGTAGCTGCTGTAACCGCTTCGGTTGCTCGTCCAGAACAGGATTGCCATCAGTCTAAGGGGCCTTTTGTAGCAATGTACTGGTATGCGGCGGCTACTTATGTGTCTACTATTCTACAATGTTGCACCGTGCAAATAGCAGCAGATTGGGTATCTAGCAGACGCTGGCTGCCATCAGAGAGCCCAGTGCGGAGTAAGTAAGATGTGGTCAAGGCTGGTACCAGCAATCATCAGACAACCCCAGCTCGCGTCATCCCCCCCCCCCACACTGTGCATCGGATTGGATCAGCTGTGTAAGGCACAACTGTAACACAACATGAGAAATCCCAAAGTCTCGAGTACCCAGCTGGTCGTCGCGGTGAGTGGGCACACGCAGAGATATTTAGGGAGACTAGTCAATTGAAAGAATGGCTGTATGATGATGGGTTTTAGCTGGCAATCATAACCATTGAATGCAGGGTAGAGGCACCAGCAGTGACGCCTCTACCCAGTTCGCTCCGTAGCTCGTGATATATACTCGCGTGGATGTCCATGCTCACCTCGGCGTGCCGCCCAAAGAAACCCCGGCAACAGATGACCCAGATAATATCACAAAGGCTGGCAATGACTAGTACGCGGGAGAAGAAGAACACACAGAAGGGTATACAACTACACCGACAGGTATAATACATGACAGAGAATCGCTAATCCCCGCTGATCTTGGCATGGCGAAAATATTTCATACCAACCCACGCCACCACAACCCAGACCCAAGCCATAACGCACGTGAGTATAATAAGGGCAGGATAGTAGCCGACTATGGGCAATGTTGGGTCATCTTCCAATTCAGGCGGCGCATAAGGCGTCTTGCCCACATCCCATGCCCAGCTCCAAATGTCAAGACAGGAGCCCATGCCAATGACAAAGACAAGCCACGTCACTGTGAGAACAACCCAGCCCCACCACTCAGTCTCTGCATAATCCCAATCGGTATCCGAGGCAGGTATTGTATTCGTGGAGATGCCACTGTATGACAGGGGAGATTTTGCCGGTTGGAAGGAGTTTGGACGGGGCGAGGACCCTTGTGCACCAAAATATGAATCCGAACCCGAGGAAGACGCCGACAGATTTGCCCTAGGTGCGGTTACATTATGTGAAATATGTAAAACATCGTCTTCGTCGGTTGTTGACGTATCCTGGGTTGCTTGAGCGTCTGCATCGCGCTCTGAGTTGACTAGACTCCCAGCTCCCGCAGGCATCCTTTGTGATGCCTCGGGGCTCGCCAGAGAGTTAATTGCTGCAACATTAAGGCCAAGAGCATCATGGCTACCGAGAGAAGCCGCGTTATCCATGTTGCCGAGCAATGGGGCATATGCCGTGGCTGCCGTATCGATTGCTAGAGGCTTCCCGTCCCGCCGGTCTCGTTGCGCTCCTCTGCCGAGCAGGGCAACCTTCCTAAGGGAGCCGCGCCTCCGCCGCGTTTTCGGCTGCGCTGCAGCAGCAGAATGAGACGAAGTAGGGCCGCGGGAGGGGCTGTCATCATCAATGTGGTTCGGATCCAAGGCTGGCTTCATAAAGGGGAACCTTGACAGCAGTCCCGAGCCAGCGTGTGGCTCTGCTCGATGCGACAGTGACACATAATCTGCCTCTTCATGTGGTGCTAAGGTATCCATAACATGCGACAAAAGCCAAATCGTTGCAATAGAAGAGAAATCGGCGGCGAGCTAATCGGCCATTCGAGAGGTGGGCGTTGGCTATTTCGACATCGTAAATCGCCCGGCGTAGCGTGTTGTATCTGGCTCTCGATGTTAGCAAAACCGTTAACAGAGCGGAGCTGCAGCAAAAAACTACAGCTCCGATGTTCCATATATCGCGACCTGCCTGTATTTAGACGCGTGAGCTGCCAATGCGCGCCGGAGTTTTCGCGGTTGAAGCTCATGCCACCTTCAGCTGTCGAAGGCGCATCTCTTTCCTGACCCACCCCAGCAACACACCTATCAGGGTCCCGCTCCTCACCCCTGATGGCAGCGAACGAACACCTTACCTTTAGGTAGGTAGGTACCAGGTATTGAGATAGCACCTCTCACATACCCACTACCCACCTACCCAGGTACTTGCGCTACAGTCTTTGGCAGCAGGTCAATCTTTATTTTCGGCACGCTCGCCTCACGGCACACTTCGCATATTTTTGTGTGTTATGCAACGGCCGAGAGCGTGCAAATAACCACCCTTAATCTGCTAATGCCCGCGACCGCCTCGTCCTGACGAAGAGGAGCATTCCGATATCACTACTGCAGCACATGGACTCTTTCAACCGCGATCTGTCATACACCTCGCTGCCCGAGCTTGTCGTCAACGACACAGGCACAAACAACGCCGATCGTCCTGCGAAGTGTTGTTCCCCTGCCATAGAGCCCTCAATGCTTTCTCCCAACAGCGCCCTGCTCCCCAAACCAACGATGGCTGCCGATGGTACAACAGATCACCCCCCTAGTGGTCAATCCACGCCGACCAACCCGTTCAACTTTCAGACCCAGGTGATCTCCACCTCGCCCGTCAAATCGGTAGGAATCACACCAGCCTTGTCACTTAGCGTACTATAGCAAAGCTGACAGTCGTGGAGCAGAACATTGGTCAACGGCGAGGACACAGATACAAACACAGCAGTGTTTCGACGCAACATCAAATATTTCAGGAGCCCCCTCAAAGGCCGCCACCTGTTCTCCCAGCATCTCTACCAATCCCTACACTGAAAGAGGCATGGAAGAGTATGAATAAAGATCAAAGAATGCGCCTTTACTGGAGCCTGTCGCATCTTGCTATTGCTGTCTTCATCTTCTTCAGATCTGAGGGCTCGCTTTCCGCAACGGCGCTGTCGCACCTCGTCTTCTTTGACGCTGGAAGTGCAGCCGTTTGTGTGGCTGTTGATGTTCTCGGAAATTTCGAGGTGTGGAGGCGCAGCAGTATTCGTCATCCGTTCGGCCTAGAAAGAGCCGAAGTTCTGGCTGGGTTTGCTATGTCTATATTCCTTCTCTTTGGCGGGTTTGATCTCGTTTCGCACAATCTCAAGCATCTTCTTGAATCCATGGGCCACCACGAGCCGCACCATGAACATTCTCATGAAGGAATCCCTGCAGGTTCTGTTGACCTTGCCTCTGCAGCTGCTATTCTTAGCACGCTGGCATCCGCATATGGTCTCAAAAACCACGCTCGTATTGCCAAGGTCATGAGAGTCTCTTACCTCGCGTCGTTTCCGAGTATTCTATCCAACCCTTTCCACTTTTTGACACTTTTGTTTTCTACCTTGGTTGCATTGCTGCCTCTCTTTTCGATTGAACTCTATACTTGGTTGGACAGATTGATCTGCGCCATCATTTCGTTAGCCATGTTCGGGCTTGGGATGCGTGTCGCTGTTGCACAAGGCCTCATGTTGCTCATGTCATATGGTGGCAGCGATGGCGATGCTGGAGTGTCTTCAGTCATCCACGACATTGAATCCGAGTCAAGTATAACCAGCGTTGACGAAGCCCAATTTTGGCAAGTTCACTACGGACTCTGCATGGCCAACTTGAAAATCAGCGTCGAGAAGGGCAACGATGAGGTGGCCCTCAGCAGATTGCGCAGCAGGATAACCTCGTTAATACAAAATCGCCTCGGAGAAGGATATGGCACAGGTGGCAACGTCAGATGGGAGGTATCGTTGCAACTCAACACAAATGGCAGCTCGTAACGTTTCCGTGAATACAAGGGAGCCATTTGATACCGAAATATGTTGTACAATGAAATCCACGTGCTACTTGTATATGAGTAATTAAAGTCATCAGAGGAGGGAATCCCTACTTGGCACTGGGTAATATACACATCGGTGTGCCATGTTCACGCAAGCTTACTCTCGCACAAACGGACATATTAGAAGATCCGCTGCCAACGCCCTTCCAAACCCGCCACTAGAACAAATAGAAAATAAACAGGCAGACTGCAATTGCCCTCGCTCTCAGGTTCTAGAATAATCCCCATCGGCCGCGCTCTTTGGGGAGCTTACGGCTGGTTCCGAGGCGCTCCCGTTCGAGACCTTCCAACTGTTTCAAGCTTTCCATCTTCTCCAGAACAAGTTCGAGTAGCTCTTTTCTGCGAATCACTTCTAGATGACGGCGAACTTTCGGGTCTTCTTTGGCAAACTTTTCCACATCAGCGTCTGATAGATGCTTGCCTAGGCGAAGATCAAGTTCCCTAGGAAAATTGTAGTAAAATTCCGACAACAGCTCGACATTTAGGAAGAGAACAGCCGTAGAAGCGAGTTTGGACGCAGCTGCATCAAGGAATACCTCGGGGCACTGGTACTTGTTCTTCAGATTAGCGCATTGCTTGGATTTGACAGCCATTAGACGCAATTTGATGATGTCGGCTCGCTCACGGAGGAAGACTGCTTCGCGACCTATGACCTGTTAGCTCATCCTTGCTTCCTGACAAGGCTCTTCCTGCTATTCACCTTTGCTAAGCAATGCAGCGCTGAATCCACCGGCACCACTGCGTCCGTCACCTTCTACTGTAACGTCGCCCTTGCGAGCCTTGTCGACAAATGACATGACTTCCCTTAGTTTGCGGCGTCCGCCAACTGTAGTTTCGAGGGTTGACAGTGCTGTTTCGCAATCATTCAGCTCTTTCTTTAATACATTGCCGACGTGTTGTCTGCCCTGAGCCCACTCCCGTTCCTCAACATCGATCTCGAATTTATACGGCTTGATACAATTCTCAACCTGATCGCTCGTGCTGTAAAATCGCTCATTTAAAATTGTTGATGCAGCGTCCATAACTGCACTCCTCGCAAATGGGTGATTGGAAAAGCTGGATTGGTCCAAAAGCGCTTCAACGCTGTCCTGAATTGCTGTGGCAACGACAGTGGTTGCCAATCTTCCGACCCCAAGTTTTGTTAATGCTGAGGAGGAAGCATCCAGCTGACGACGCCAATAAAGCGAATCAGAGTCGGCTTTAGGCAGATCTGCTATCTTGTCTGTTTCGGGGTGCGGAGGCAGCAAGTCAGTAATTGGTTTATTCCAGTACCTGGCTGCGAGCAGATCAAGCACTTTCTGGTCCAATTCACTCTTCAGAAGCTCGTGCATTTGCGGTCGACCGAACTCCTCCGTCAGCTGTTTGAAGGAGTGCTTCAGGGCATCTAAGCTCTCCGCTAGGTATGACTCCGCAGATAGTGGACGGTCGTTGTATTGTACCTTGAATTCATATGTAGCTTCCTCAAGCTCCTGGCGGATAGCGTCGCTTGTGGTTTGTAAGCTGGAAGACATTGTTTGCTCTAGCACATGCATGAGCTTCTTCCGGAGAGTTGTCGTGCCAACGCTCACTCCGGCTTCCGGACCATATTCCATCGGATGAGACGAGAAAAATGAGTTCTCATTCTTCGTTATGGTAGCCAGCAGATTCGATGCGCCCATTTTGAACAATCCTTGGGAGTGGGGTGCTCGCGATACAACACCGACGTAACCAAGGCGAAGTGGGTATTGCTTATCATTCAGAATGGCTGCTCCGCGCACTGCATCGACCAGATCCATCTTGGTGATTACTCCGATAGTTCGCTCGCCGCGTGGGTCGACTCGCCGCGAAGCGCGCAGAGCAGTAGAGTTCGCAAGATCAACATCTGCGGCAGAAATGGCGAGAATCACATTGGGTGCCTGGATATACTTGTCGCAAAGTTCGGATATCTTCTGCTTCAGCTGCAGCGGCTGATTTTGGCCAACCACTTGAATGTAACCAGGTAAATCAATCAGGGACAGGTCTGGGACATTTGGAGAGTAGACTGTGAGTTGAATAGGTTCGTGAGACACGCATTCAGAATCGGGGACAGCCAGATTGAGGTCGGTAAGGGTTCTTTGAATAGATGTGAAATCACTGATGTGCTTCAGACCGAGTTCCGGAAACTCTCCATATTCCTCAGTAGAGCCTGGTGTGTTGACGAGGGTCAGCTCAATAGGTCTGCGAGTTACCATGTTTGACCCCTTTGGCAGAAACTCATGGCCGACGATCGCCTCTAATACTGAGCTTTTGCCTGAAGATTGTGATCCGATCACGACAATCGACGGCAGTGTGAGGGTGCTAGACTGTCCAACTTTTTGCAATATCGTGCGAATCTCGATCATTTTCTTGGTAAGAAGCATCATTTGGTCGTCTTTTGCATCTTCTTCGCTCAATTGTGAGTCGTCTGCTCCCTCATAGCCATAGCCGGCTGCAGCAGCCCCAACCGCGGCGGCTGCTCCGAGTTTGCTGTGCTTTGGGTCGCCACCATTGCCACCACCACCGCCGCCGCCGCTCGTAACTTCCTGAGAAGTCTGAACCAGGTTTTTCAGCCATTTAGGAAGCTCAATCTGGTCCTTCGTATTCTCCCAGCCTTGAAGTGTTTGCTCAGCGACTCCCTTGGCGCTGCCAAAAAGATTCGAAGCTGTGTCCGTAACTGTGTCTTTGGTCGAATGGAAAATATCGATGGCATAAGCGCCGGCCTCTGTTTGAGGTTAGGGTATCGAGCGTAAAAGTTTGTTGCAAAGAGTGACATACGATTTGCCTGATACTGAACCCAAGCAAAAGCTCCTATTGCCAGGCCACCAAACATCGCGGGAATCCGTACAAACTTCAGCACCAGCTTCGGCAAGAATCGAGCAAAAGATGCATTTCTGACGGCAACTGCATTGTGGAAGGCGTTGCCGCCGAGCCACAGACGCCGCTGGGTTGCGCGAATCGAGCCGTCTGCCTGCAGAAGGCCGCCAGTCTGGAAACGGTGAATGTAGCGGGTTGAGCCGACGGCGTTCGCGCGTCGCGAGGCGGTTCGAAGCCTGCCGGTCAACATTTGCCCACTCATCATGCAGAAATGTTGAAGATGGGAATAATCTTAATTTATGCGCATATGGCCGAGGTACGGCCTTAACGGCTGATTGTCAGCTCCTTATCGCGATTCTTCATTGACGATGTTGAATATCCCTTTCGTGGCGACTGGTCCGGCGCAGTTACAAGCACGCCACATGGCGTCGGCGCCGCCAGGCAAAACCCAGGACCCACAACCACGGTATCACCACGTGACGGTCTTATCGGCTACCATTCCAAGCAAAATTTCTGGCGATAGCCTGGAAAATGTTCCCATCCAGATTCTAAGTAGGATCGCAGTCGCTGCAATGGCGATTCAAAAGAAGCACGGCAAAGGCCGCTTGGACAAGTGGTATAAACTTGCGAAAGAAAAAGGCTATCGAGCAAGAGCTTCCTTCAAACTCGTGCAACTGAACAAGAAATATGGCTTTCTGGAAAAGAGCAAGGTTCTGCTGGATCTTTGCGCTGCGCCGGGAGTAAGTGCTTTATTTGTCTGCACTTCACTCTGTTACATTCTGTGCTAATTTATTCTCTCACAGTCATGGTGTCAAGTCGCTTCTGAAGTTATGCCTGTCAATAGCCTGATCGTTGGCGTTGATTTGGCACCCATCAAGCCCATTCCGAGAGTTATCACTTTCCAGAGCGACATCACGACCGAGAAGTGCAGAGCCACAATCCGACAACACCTGAAGACATGGAAAGCCGACACTGTTCTTCACGATGGTGCGCCCAATGTTGGTACTGCATGGGCGCAAGATTCGTTCAACCAGGCAGAACTTGCGCTGCAAGCCATGAAGTTGGCAACCGAATTCCTGGTTGAGGGCGGTACTTTTGTCACGAAGGTTTTCCGATCGAAAGATTATAATCCGTTACTATGGGTTCTGAATCAACTGTTCACTCATGTCGAAGCAACGAAGCCACCATCCTCTCGCAACGTTTCTGCAGAGATTTTCGTCGTGTGCAGAGGCTATAAGGCTCCAAAGCGCATTGATCCGCAATTCTTGGATCCGCGATCGGTATTCGCTGAGCTGACTGGCGCGACGCCTAACAACGAAGCCAAAGTTTACAACCCTGAAGTGAAGAAGAGAAAGCGAGACGGTTATGAAGAAGGCGACTATACCCTGTACAAAGAAGTACCCGCGAGTGAATTCATACAGACCATGGACCCAATTGCCATTCTGGGAAGCTCTAACAAACTCACATTCCAACAGCCTCTTAACGGGGACGTGGCGCTGGCTGCTTTGGACAAATTGCCGGAGACGACAGCTGAAATTCGAGACTGTTGCTCCGACTTGAAGACTCTCGGACGCAGAGACTTCAAGCTCCTTTTGAAATGGCGATTAAGAGTTCGAGAAATATTCGGTCTTGCTACAAAGGAGAAAGCAGTGACCGCAGCATCCGAAGAAGTCGCCGAAATCGGAGAAATGGACGAAGAGCTTAAAATCGAGGAAGAGCTGCAGGCTATGCGAGACCGAGACAGCGGCAAGAGGAAGAGGGAAAAAAGAAGAGAAAATGAGAAGAAGCAAAAAGAGATTGTCCGCATGCAGATGAACATGATCAGCCCAATGGATATTGGTATGGAGGAAGCCGGGCCGATTGGAGAAGGCTCGATGTTTGCCCTGAAATCCGCGGATAAAACGGAAGCCATGCGTCGACTGAATCGTGGCAAAATGGTCACGATCTCGGATGTCAAACCTACCGACATGCAGGACTCTGATAGCGATGACGACGAGAGTGACCCTGAAGAAGACCGACTCGAACGAGACTTGGATTCCATGTACGACAATTACAAGGAGCGCAAGGCTGAATATGATGCAAAATATCGTGCCAAGAAAGCAAGAGAGCAGAGAGGTGATGATGAGTGGGAGGGTCTGTCTGCAGGTGAAGGCGAAGATTCTGATTCCAGCGCTTTGGAAGAAGAAGATGAAGACTCGTCTTCTGACGAGGACGAAGCTCCAGCTCAAGGTCTCCTGAAGAACTTTGATGAAGACCAAAGCAACTGCAACGGACTTTCTAGCCGCGCTGCTGCGTTCTTCAATCAAGACATCTTCAAAGGAATTACAGAAGCACTGCCAAAGGTTGGAAACACGGGAGAAAACGTTGTTGACGAAGACGAGGAGATCCGCAACTTGAAGCCAACAATCAAGATTGGTCAAGAGAAGCAAGACACGCATGCCAAGAGTAGCCGCTCAAGTATCCGGGCGAATACCATGGAGAATGGTAACAAAATCGAAGTCATTCCGGGTGCAGACGAGGAAGACGATTGGGAGAGAAAGGAAACGAGGCGATCCGATGGAAAACCAGGTACAGAACCAGGAAAACACTTCAAATATTATTTTACTAACTTCGCCATCGTCAGACATCGATATAATTACCGCTGAAGCTATGACGCTGGCACACCAGTTGGCCAGTGGGAAGAAGACTAGTCAGGATGTGATTGATGATGGCTTTAATAAGCATGCTTTCCGCGACCGAGATGGACTGCCTGAATGGTTCATCGAGGATGAATCTAAGCATGACAAACCTCACAAACCCATTTCCAAAGCTGCTGCCCAAGCTATCAAGGAGAAACTGCGTGCTTTCAACGCCCGACCTATCAAGAAAGTTCGAGAAGCGAAAGCCAGAAAGAAGATCAAGGCTGCTCAGAAACTGGAGCGTCTCAAAAAGAAGTCAGACATGCTGGCTGCTGACGAAGGTATGACGGAAAAGGAGAAGGCCGACAGCATTTCAAAAATGCTGAGCAGAGCCGCACGCAAGAAGCCTAGCCAGCCAGCCAGACTGGTTGTGGCGCGTGGCGCAAACAAGGGCATTAAGGGCAGACCTAACGGCGTCAAGGGCCGTTACAGAATTGTTGATCCAAGAATGAAGAAGGAGCTGAGAGCGCAAAAGAGAGTGTCGCAGAAGAAGAAAAAATAGATGATAGGAAGTATATAAAGAAAAATACACCTACCTGTTGCAGAAACCAAAGATTAAAGGCTGGCTGGTTGTGGTAAAATAATCTCGCGGAGAAATGACACTGTAGGAAACAAGGGGCCGGTGAAGTTCATGTCGTACCTGCTCATATGTTGTCAGCTGCCTAGTCTACTGGCATAAGCCGACTTAAATCGACTGTTTTTGCTCTCTCACCAGTAATTTACTGCTACAACGAATCCGTTATGATCATTTTTCTTAACTGATTGGGTGACTTTATGATACCTTTGGTTGAGATTAGCTTCCCGTGACGGGAGCGAGCCGAGACTTGGACCTACCACATCGCGGGAAGGTAGAGCATATCGCCAGGTTCGAGAGTAACACGAACAGGCTGTGCAAAACGCGATAAGGGTGCGCAGTTCCTACTAGGGTGATCTGGGTCCCATGTGGCAAACGGAACTGGGGTTGTGTCTTCATCAGGGAGCAGAGAAAGCTGCCCTTGCGGATTTCTGGCATACGTTGCTGGCTGAAGATGATTTTCATTCATGCAGTGATGATGAAGTGGCGACAGCAGGACGAAATGCTTTCGACCGCGGATTTGGACGTAGATGTTTTCAAAATTGTCTTTATGTGTGGCTGTTACCGACCTGGAATTTCCCACCCACATGTTGACGGCTTCAGGCGGCCTCTGAAGAGCTATCCTCGCGAACGGTATATCTTTTTGCACATCTTCAAATAAGCACCGATACTCTTGTCGAAGATTGTCGTCTTCTTTATTGTGCATTTATTAAGCTTAGCACACGAAAATATATAAACAAAGGGTGAAGCCCGAGAGACTTACGTGTTTGTGCATACCGGACTTCAGCATCTTGGGGGAAATCAGGGTCGGTCTCTTGGCCAATAATGTAATCGAGGAACTCCTCGAAGAGCTGGTATTCTTCATGTGGCTTTGCAAAAAGAAGAGATTCATGAGTCGGGGACATTGTGGGAGCGTCTGCATTTCTAGATGGACAATGTGAGCGTTTGGAGGCAAAACTGATCGCACAAGCAGAATTTTACCCATGCGGTGTTACTGCGACGTTCACCGACTGACCGGCCAGTGACGAGACGAGATAATCCTTGTCCCATTCCTGGAAGGCCCTCCAAGAAGCTGCGCCACCGCGAACAACGAAAGGTGTATTGCGGGCGACATATTGCATGAATTCTAAAGGGCTCGGTTCGCAATCGAGTTCCTCGATCGCGGACCCATTGAGTTCTCCATATGTTGTTATGAGATGCTCAAGTGCACCTTCTATGGACATACTCTCTTGTGTCTGGGACATATTGGCAAAGTTACATGTGTCTTTGGCATCCAGAGTTCACACCACCCCCAAGTTGAGTGTTGCCCTTTGAAAATTTGGCAGCGCGCTGGCTGGTCATACCTACCTAGTTGCTACCTAGCTAGCCGTGCGTAGGTAGGTAGGTAGTGGTACCTTGGGCAGGTACTAATCTAGGTGGGGTAACTACCTATTTGTAACGGGCGGCAGGCCTGGCACGCATTTTACCTATTGCTTACAGTTGCTGGCGGAACATACTAAGAACACCGACTACGGGTTGGAAATGGTGCAGACACCAAAAGGAGAGAGCAATAAAAAGGGGGAAAGGGGATCGAGAAGGAAGCGGTACGAACGTATCCTACTCTGCGGTGCCATTGACTGCCCGTTCGGCAGTTGGCAACCGCTGCTTGGGCGCGTGGCTCCACCAGTTGTCCGGTTCCGTAAGTTACCTTTGCCAAAGTCAAACCTCTTTTAAGCACCGCACCGCACCGCACTTTCGTTTCTATAATTGCCATCTCCTAACTTATCCGAATAATATAGATTGAATTCAAGCCATCAAGCGGTAGAGACATTTACGAGCACCTCTCCGCCAGCCTCTATGCAGAGTGAGCAAACGATTCATCACGCCGCACAGGGATGCTCGGTACAGTTCGGCTGTCGAATCGCATCGTTTCTTGACATTGCTGGAATAACCTGATCAATGCTTTACATGAAATTGTGACACAATTACAACAACCATGATATGGTACTTGCTTTATCCACTTCGAGGGTAGTAAACCACGATCTGCCGCCATTGCCCCTTCACAATGCTAACAGAACGCAGAACAACAGAGGCTCCGTCATTGTCGCCATCAAATTCTGTTCGTGTCGCATTCACTCGCTATGGTAATTATGTTGCACAACATGTTATCATGGCGCTGTTGATCTCTGGTATCGTTGCCACCATATTGATTTACCCCATTCCCTATCTCTTCACAGACGACTTCACAAACGGCGCTTCGAATCTCCCGCATCATGTCTGGACTGTTGCGCGGCCACTGGGGAGAGACGCCGACGTCATGCCAGATATAATTATGAGGTCTATCTGGGTCCATGGCGATTATATGCAGGCACTGAACAATGAACTGCTCAGCTCCGCTTTGGAGCTCCAGGATGAGCTTCTTGGACCAACAGAAAGATTCTCGCCCTCCGCATCAGGTGATCTTTTGGCCTCTCCACAGGATGAAAAATGGCCTATGCCAATACATGAAAGAGATGCAGTGCATATCGTTAACGGACTCACGAATCAGTCCTGGTTCTTTCACTCCCCGCTCCTCTACTGGGGATGCTCGCGTCAGCGAATTCTGGCAGACACAGATCTGATTACCACTGTGAATGAGAGAAAGACACAGTCTACTTCCGCGAATGTCACCTTGAGACACTCCATTGTTTTTAGCGGCAAAAGGTTCGCAGAGAGAAGACTTTTGGCAGCTGATGCGCTCGTCATTACTCTCCTATATCTCCGCGACTCCCCAGTTGGCCGTCAGTGGGAAAACAATGCGCCACTGCTCACTCGAAAGGCTGTGGACAAATGGGATATATACCCACCAGGCGGGAGAATCGAAACCAGTCAGTTATATGAGTTTCAGTTTCGGCCGATATCTCTGTACGACATCATTAGCTTGGCATTGGCATATGGCCTGACGTTCACTTATTTTCTCGCAAGTCTTTCAAAGCTTCGAGCTATCAAATCGAAAGCTGGACTGACAGTTACGGTGGTCACGCAAATATTATTGTCCATCATGTCAAGCTTTACTGTATGCGCGATCTTTGATATTGACCTGTCACGCATTCCACGAGCCGCTTATCCACTGGTGGTTCTTGCCATTAGCTTGGAGAATATGTTCAGAATTATCTTCACCGTGATTCTCACGCCTGCGGAGCATGGTTCTAGCAGCCGCGTTGGCTCGGCTTTTGGCCAGACGGCGCACATAGCGCTTGCAAGCACAGTGCAGAATGTGGCAATTTTAGCTGGGCTTGCAAAGATTGTCTCACCAGGTGTCGCTGGTTTCTGCATATTCGCTGCCATTGCGACTGTATTTGACTTTTTCTACTTGTCCACATTCTTTCTCTCTGTTCTGAGTGTTGATGTGCGGAGGATCGAGCTTGAAGATGAGCTGTCGAAAGCCAGCACACTGAGGCACAACCACACCTTTTGTGAGATGAGAGAACGGCCGTCGTGGATCTCTAACATTCTAAAAGGTAGAGTCGCACTATCTACCCGGATCGCAGGCACAATTGTCATGATTGGGTTTGTAATCATTGCCCAATGGCACTTCTTTGGAGATGTCGGCATATTGGAACCTGCGAAGCGGCTGTTTGGCGCTTCGATGTGGCAATTGTCGGATGCTACTGAAACTGTATCACCACCTGAAGAGATACATCAAGCAAGATCCCCTGGTTCATGGTTGCGTCTTCAAGATCACGAGACTGCTCAGGAGGTCATCAACGCCATCAAACCATCCGCGTTCAGTTACACGGCTCAAGTGTATGATCCTCTAGTTTTCGTGCTCAAAGATTCGAACCGAACGCCCCCACAGCAAAAGCAGAGACTTCTACCAGCGGCATATGACTTCGTTAATCACCAGCTAGCTGAATTTATCATTTCGATAGTTCTGGTCGGTGCTGGTCTTCGATTGCTCGCAAGCTATCTGCTTTTAGCAGATGAGGAGACGAGTGATAAGCTTTCCGGCTTTGACGAGAGCTCGACTTTATCCGTCAAAACCCTATCTGGAGGCCACGTCCTCGATGTTGCCATGATTGCCGCGTCATCAGATGGGCAAATTGTCTCTGCAGGACTGGATCGAACCATACGAGTATGGGACATTCGTTCGCATGGCACAAGTTATGAGCTGCCTGGCGCAAAATTACTGGACGGACGAGGGCTATTTCCTATATTAGGGATTGCAGTGGATGCAGATTCAAAATGGCTGGCTATTATGTCAGTGACTCAAATCCGACTGTGGAATCTGACGGAGTATGCTTGGAGCGAGCCTATTGCAATGGGCTCTGGCAGCCATAACCCAGAGGTATTCTGCTTCCACCCAAGGTCAACGCAGAAGACCCCTAGGCTCGTTATTGTGAGGAAGGATGGGACATTGACAGATGTGTCGGTGATTGGTGATGACCGCCGGCACGAGGCGGGTGTCTGTCACGGCCAGCTGCTCACAGCTCGTTCCCTCACATACAAGGGTGAGCCAAACCCTCTTTTTTATCAAGTTAATGCATTCGCTGTGCTGACGGGGCTTGAAGCAGAATCGAACCTTGGACGAGCAATCCAAATCCTATCGCTTTCTCGAAACGGAGAAGCCTTCATATCGAGAGAGATGGAAACAGGATGGAGATGTGAGGGCCTCGCATTAAATGCCGTGAATGATACGACGCTGCATCAGGTAGTGCCACTCTCCCCGCATCCTTTATTCCTCGTTGGATCTATCAGCTCTGTATATCTAGTCAGCGCTCATGACGGCGTGGTGCAGCACATGTTTGCCACAGAGCCCATGGTTTCGCGATCCATTCAGTGCGAATATTCGGATACCCGATATAATGTACCGGCTTCCGGAATCGGATATAGTGCTTTTACGATAGCATATACTGCAGCAAGCACCGAAGAGTGTATTGTGACCAGCTACCACCCCGCCGAGGGAAGCGAGGCGATCGCTGCATGCGCACCATCGGGAGGTGCCGGCGGAGGATGGTGTACATGGGAAGAGGCAATAGAGATGAAGAAACGAATCAAGGAACCAGGCACATGGAGGATTGTCAAGGGGAAAAGTGTGATTGGAGTGCGACAGGAACCAAACGCGCCTCGCAGTACCGGGCCCAGGGTCTTTCGTAGACGATCTGCTGTCCCGCGTGGGAATACTGGAGCACCTACAAAGTGGCAGGCTTGGACAGTTGCTACCGATGGCTATCCTGAGGCGGACGATGTTCGGTCGCTGTTCCCGGATGGGCCGGGCTCAGAAGAGCTCTTGGTTGTTCCCGGATTAGGACCAAGAGCCAAAATTGGTGTTCGTTCCGTTGCGTTTTCTCTCGGCAATGTCATCAAGGTAGTATCGGCAGGCGGTCCAGAGCGATATAGCGTCGATGACGATTCAGCTGTAGAACCCCTGTTGGCAAAGGATAACCGACGCGGGCGACATGGCGGTATTGTACGAGGGAAAGGTTAGTTTGTTGCACAATCACCTGATGAGCACCTGCAAGGTATTGCTTTACATCTGTCGCAGCTGTCGCTCCCGAGTAGCTAGAGCTGCGGCGAGCAAGGCACCTCATCGATAATTCATTTGTCAAAGTCCTTGTGGCCTGGCTTCCAGGCTTCATAGGAAGGCTCATTATGAGTGGCACTAGCAATAAAATAAAGCAATTACTATGTGGCACGTTTGATGCGACGCGGCTTTTGAGTCTCTCGCCTTTGCCATTGAGAGCCCCATTCTGTGCATGACGAAGACGCCATGGAGGTGGGCTCTGTACGGAGAGTGTGGCACCCTGCAACGCTGAAAAGAAGAAAAAGTATGGACATTTTTTACACAAGAGAGATGCACTGGCATGGTTTTGTTAGCTAGAGGCTGTCGAGAGAGCAAGTTTGCGTCGAGAGAAGAGCGCAAATGTGCTGGTGTCTCATGTTCAACTTTGATCTGTCATAGTTGCCGCACTGGATAACAAAGCGCCAACTGTGTAATGGAATAGCGACAGACTTGAGTAGCTTGCCAGTCAGCTCGTGGCAGGCACACAGAAGTGAATGTAGGCCCATCAGCTCCGCCAGCTTGCCAGCCAAACTCTCTCACCGCCAAAACAGAGGTAGAAGCCCAGCCCCCCTGGGCGGGCGCTCTGGCAGGGATTTTTGGCACCATTATCGGGGTTTAGTCCCACAGGAACGGAGCATAAGTGCATTAGAAGCATTTGGGGTTGCAGGAGCAGCGAAGAGCGGCCAGCTGGAAAACTATGCGACGCCCGTGGGATCATAACCTGGGTTCTGTTCCTGACCTGGAGCTCTCAGCGCCAATGGTAATCATCGATCAAAGAGGCTGCGGCAGGCCATGGGCGGAGGACACCTGAAGGACGCAAATGGGCGGCTATGCTCGTTACATTACGGAAACAACCCGAGAAGTGACGTGACTGGAGAGGAGATGCGCTACATGACAATCTACTTACTTACTTACTGACAGCTATGCAGTTCAGACCAGAGCAGATATGCCAGGGACTTTTATTATGCCCATCTAGGTAGGTAGCTTACGGATACTCGTGGCTCGTTTTGCGACGCCCTGGCCTGGCTGCCTGGCCTCTGGTCAGCGCACCAGTAAGATACCTACCTAGTAAGTGGGGGACAAAAAACATCGCCGGTCGCTAGAAGGCCAGGCTATTTATAGAAGGGCATTTCTAGCTCTCTACTCCAGAATAAAATACTTTGAAAATAGGAGTAGATTATCTAGGCTCTACTTAATATATTCTTCACCTTTTAGTAGGTAAAGCTAGAGGCTGTCTAGAGCAGCGATGGCTGGTTATTGCTGTAGCCAGGGACTGACCGGCGATGTTTTCTGTCCCCCTAGTGGCCCTAGGTAAGGTATTAGTTTTAGCGGCCGCCAAGCCACGCACCTCAACGGGCCTCCCCGGGTCCCCCAAAATCACGCCCATCAATGCTGGCTGGCTGGCGACTGGCTGGCGACTGGCTGGCTCATCCTTTCCTCACTCAAGCCTGCGACGACGATCCGCCTCGTCCTGCATTGCATCGCCCTGGGGTCTCGCCCACCTGGAGGAGTCCTTGGCCCAGCACTTTCTTTTCCGGGCCGCCGTTGACCCATCTCTGCTACCTATTGCGCTCCTGCTTTGCCATCTAGCTTATTACTTGCTCCGTGCCCACTCATCGCCGACGCCAACACCGACGCCGCCACCCAGCCTCCCCCATTAGTGAACGGCCTATTCACCTGCTGCGACACACGAGGCAGCCCGCCGTCATCTTTTGCCGCTGCCCACCTCGTCGCTGGGTACAGCTTCGACTCGACTCACAGTGGAGGCGGACTGTACACCGTAACCCGGACCAGGATCATAGCACAGGCCGCGTGCGAGCCATGATCGTCCGCGATTTATTCGTGTCACCGTTTCCATGAGTGCCGTAGAGCTTCAACACCAAGGTAAGCCCGCGTAACACGCACCGTTGCTTCTCTCCTTGGCTCGCTTCCCCTATTTGTCGATTCTGTTGTCTGCCTTTCTACTTGCACATGCCATTTTGACGGCTGTGTTTGCCAAACGTCACGCGCAATAGCCCTCGCCATCCTGACAGTAGCCCGAGCAAGCCCCAAAGCCTCCTTGGCCACGTCGCAGAAGCTCTGCCTCGCCTCGTTCCATCACCGTTGTCCTCCCGCAGTTGCTTCCCGCCACGACCAGGGCCCAATCACGGCCCGCCAACTGTCGCTGTTCTCCTGCATCGCTTGCCTCTCTAGCGCCGCATTGCCAGGGCTCGGGCCGCACTTATTGGCCTCGAAAAGGCCCAACTGTGGGAACGCCTGCGTTGTCGTGCTCCTCAAACAGCCCTGCTCCTCTCTCTTGCATGGCCTCATCTCACTGCTTTGTCTTGTTCGTTCTGTTAAATAACCGTCCTCTCCAGTGCCTCCTGGCCCTGCCAGCACAGTTGACCGGCCGTTACCACATCCCCGGTACCAATCTCTGGGGAATTCGGGTGGACGGCTGCCGGAACAAATTGTATCGGGTCTCACAACCTACTGGATGGCGTCTTCTGAAGTCGACCAGAAGTTCCTTGGCAGGCTAGCCAGAGCTGTGGAACAAGACAACCCGCTGCTCTCCTCTATGCTCTTCAAGATTCTCGGCCTCTCACTCAATCTGGCCGAGCAACTCGTTGCTGCTAAGAAGCAGCGCAAACCCACGCCAGTCACATCACCACTTTTTCTTCGGCGCATTCTGCACATTCTTTGGCTCTCGCGCGAGGGTCTAGTTATGCTGCAGCAGTATGTCATTCCCATGGTTGGCAACTACGTCGAACTCAAGGTCCTAGCATACAAGCTTCGCGCGAGTTTCCATCACATATTCGTCCTATTTCATAACTCGCCACCTGTATCGACCATCGGTAGCTGGACCCCAGATGCGATATCTGCTGCATTTGCGCCGATCTACAAGGACGGCCACGGCCTACTTGGTGTCGATGGCGATCCTATATCTCGGTCCTCATCCGTCCAGCCGACGCATGCCTTGGAAGGCGGACCTGTTGGGCCACCGCCTGGCTTTGAGACGCAAGTTGCACTCCTGCCCCCGTCTTTCTTGCTACCCGAAAAGGATTATCTGCCTACAGCGCACCAATACTTCCAAGAAGCGATGGACTTGGCCGACAACTTACTCTGGGGGTCACATTCGTTGCGACTCTCAGTCAAAACCGAATATTCCGCCTTTCTTTACGAATGCGTTCATGACGCCGAATCGAGCCGAGAACTTGCCAAGAAGACTGTTGCTGAGGTCTACGACGCGACAGAGGGTATGGACGACGACATGTTTCGAGACGCCTGTGAGCTGGTCACGGTGCTCGGCAAGATGATGAAGCGAGGCCTGGGCACCACCAGCTCCGTTGCCAAAGGAAAACGCGTTGAGGTAATACCTTCCGCACCTCCAATTGCGAAACCGCCTCCCGGAATGGAGAATGCCATATGAACCTCTTCCTGCGCCGCCTGATCCGCATCTTTGTTCTTCTTCTAGCATATATTACTGTCATAAGGTCTACATCAGTCGCCGGGCACCTGCTCTCAGTGTATCTGGTTTGCTATTGAGCGTCGGAAGGAGTTTTGCGAATATACATATACAGCGGACGTGGCGTCAGAGGCGTTGGGACACTGTATTATGCCTAATGGACCAGGACCGCGGCCTTTGGCACCTTGAAGTCTGCCTTTGCATGGGTCATCGCACCGTATTGCGATTCCCAATACCCGCAGCTCATGTTTGTCCTCGAGGTCGATGGACATCTCGTATTACCATGTACAAATTTGTGCAACATAAATGTGTATAAACCAGCTGTTGAAGATAAACCAAGCCGAGAGAAGGATATTTCATTGAACTAAAAAAATGCAGCTACGCTAGTGATGCCGTGCAGTGACGGATGGTGTTTTTAATCTGGAATGCTGTCCAGCCAGCCCGAAATGTCGGCTTCGGTCCTGGCCGCAGCATCCTCGCACTTTCTGCGAATTACTTCGAGCGGGGCCATGCGCCCCGTTTCGTTGTAAAAGCGTGCCTGGGCCTCCTGCCAGCGCATGCTCTGGTATCGCGCATCAATCATCTCGAGGACGAGGCAGTCGCTCTGCGAAAAGTGTGCGTCGGGCTCGACCCTGATGGACGCTGGGTAGAGGTGGCGGCCAATGTGCTCGCGCCAGTACTGTTTCTGACGCTCGTGCTCGGTTAAGTCTTCCAACGATGAGCGCAGAAGCCCGTTTGCGGCGCCGTCTGTCTCGCCCTTTTCGTTCGCTGGTGCCGAAGCCTGGGAATCGTGGTCCTTTGCTGCGGCTTTGGCCTCGGTCGGCGCATGCTTTCCTTGCCCTCCGGTCTCCTTTGCCTCGTCTTCTAATGACTTGTCTTGCAGAGGCTGGTCTTTGGTTACTTTCCACCGGCTTTTGCATTCGCCTTTGCCTCGATTGAGGCTTTTCCCGATATCCTCCCAGCTCAGGCCGTCGCCGGCCTCCTTCATGGACCGAAGAAGGACATCTTCCGATAGCGACCACACTGATTTGTTCTCATCTGCTTTTGCGCCTTCTTTCGGCTTGACATGGTCGCTGCTTGCTTTGTTGCTGTTTGCTCCCTTCCTATTCTTGGACGATTCTTCTGAAGAGACTGCCTCTGTAGACGATGTTGTTGCATTGCTTTCCGTACACTCTGAGCCTGATTTCGACTTAAGAATGTCGCGTTTTGACTTTAGACAGCATTTGCTAGACCTGCATACCGAATCCTCGGAGCAGCTGGAGGACTGTTCTTCCGAACTCCCTGAAACACTGGAGCCTTTCGGTTGGCTGTTTTTTAGACAGACTTCTTTTGCCAAACACTCTTCATTTCCCGAGGCGTTGTCGGACCGGTTCTGGTCGCTAGAGGAAGCGTTTTCGGATGAATCTACTGAGCAGCTTCGGGAATCATTGCTAGGCTCGCTTGTGCAATTTGAATGATCGGAACAGGCATCAGACCTGACTGCGGTTGAAGTTTTGTTGTCGTCTGCCATCTCTGTGCAAATGTGAGCTGAAAAACTTCAAACTTGTCAGAAAAACATTCGTAAAGATAGAATCAACTCCAAATGCGAGTAAGGAAATGCTTACCGATATAATGAGGTGAAGAACACCGCGTGAAGAGGCGATGCTGAGGCTCCGTTTGCTCACTCAGTTGGCACCCCTCCCTGCACAGGCTTCTCGGCATGGCACCATTCTCTTAGCGATAGCTGCAGGACTCTGTAAGTAAAGTTATAGCTATAAATACATGTTTATTTACTTGTTCTGTTCATAGTCGTTTTCGGCTCTTTTTTACCTCCATTTATGGACTTACACAAATCTACGGGTGGTTGACGGCTGAGTAATCCGGGGCACTCAGAACAGAGCTGATTGCGTGGATTGATTGGCCAACCACACCTGTTGCATTGTGAATCTGTCACCGAACCTTCAACGCCAACTGTTCTCGAAATAAACACCATAATATAGCTGCAAAGCGCTACAGAATGACGCCCGAACTTCCGCAGCTATCTGCTCAATTTACACAGGCCATCGAGCTTATTGACCAGGCACATGCGCAAGATACACGCGAGGCTAAGAACGCCGGTGACGAGAAAGTTCCTTATGAGCTACATTACGCCAAGAAAATGACCTCATGGTTAGCGATTCGCTGTCCAGAGGCATCCCCCGTTTTGCAGGTCGCATGTCGCGCGCAACACTTCAGGCGGTATGATGACCCATAATGGCTCTTCGATGATTGCTGCGCCGAGTCGAGCTTGCTGTGCCACTCAAGACTCAAAAAACTACAAGAAACATACGAGAGTACGAATGACTGACCAGATGACCACAAATCAGTTGGGAGACCCCGCGAAACTCGTTCCCAATGACCCGACCCGGGTACCTGACCTGGCGTGCAAAGCAAAAGTCACAGGCTGCCTCTCAAGTAGCAGACTTGCTCAGCACATCTGAAATACGACCTGCAATTCCACAAGAAGACTGCGCTCGGGTCGCGGCACTCATCCGCAAAGAGAAGCTCGACTCGGACCCCGAAGCACAGGCGCTCGAGGACGTTGCCTGCCTCGTCTTTCTGGACGACCAGTTTGACGACTTCGAGAAGCGCCACGACGTTGACGAAGAGAAAATTGTCAACATACTGAAGAAGACCTGGGGCAAAATGAGCCCGCGAGGCAGGGAAATTGCGCTTGGAATGAACTTGAGTGATAAGGCTAAGACCTTGATTGGAAAGGCACTGGCGAGCGCGGAAGGCTCTTGAGGCACTATCGATTCTGTCGCTTGGCAAAAGAGATACATGACAGTTGCAAAATATTATGTTTTACTTTGAGCATGATTGGCAGAAATTCATATTGGTTATTTAGACCCAGAGTTGCGCGGGGACTGAGCATGCGCGCAAATAAACACATGTTCGTCAGCGGTGCTACAAAGTGAAGTCATCTTCAGCCAGCCACCTAGCCAGAAAATAGTCATCCCGGGCAGTTTGATGACTGGCGACACTTTGCTTATTTGATTTTGGCTAGCTTGTAAATTTACTCTCGACCCCAAACCGACTGGTAAGTAAGGGATTTGGCCTCTCCTAGGCATGCATGAAGTCGGCCACTGTGAACGCTCCATCCTATATTTCGCACATAAGCCCGAGGCGGGACGTCCCGTGTCTTAGGCTTTCTCAACGGTTCCGTTTTCGAGACAAAAATTCTGGCCTCTGGGATTGATTCAGATTTGAAAAAACATTTTGGCAGCCAATGCATTTTTGGCGTCATATCTTGAAAAAGGAAATGACAGCAAGATGAGCTTTAATCAAACTGCTAGCACGGTTCAGGATAAAAAGGAAGCATGTAGAGAAACGAAACACAGTAAGAAATTGAAGCAGGCTAAACATTGACTATCACCTATCCAGTACTTACTCCCTTATTCAATATTTGTACCTGCCTCGCCTCTGCCTGTACCTCTGACTTATTCCATCGCGCTCGTGGCAGTCGGCGAACAACAATGGAGGAGGCTCTTTTGCCTAGGTAGAGCCGTAAGATGTCCGTTACCCCATAGTTGTATAGCTACCTAGGCCGTTGCCGTTGCTGGCATCATCATGCTACTAAAAGGATGATGCTCGTCCTTGGTGACAGAGGCCAGTCGGACACTAATAATGCTCCAGGGCCGAAGACGGTCGGGGGCGGGCCCAGCGTCGATCAGTTGGAACAGCAATGCCTTGGAGGTAGATTTGCCTTTCACAGCAAATTGGCTGGTAAAACGGACACATTTGGTACGACTGATGATGTCAGGAGGAGACGCCATTTAACTCGCATGTCCGTGGATGGGTGCGGCGTCCTTGGAGCGGCAAATATTTGCTTTCTGCTACGCAAAGCCGGACTGAGCTTGGCCTTGGGCAGAAGAGGCCTGCATTCAAACGTTGGCTGATTTTTTTTTGTGTCCAGAACAGCATAAGTACGTCCATCACGACGATCTACTGAGTGTTGTTAGCTGACGGGGAGCCTCGGCTTCTAGGAGCTGCCGATTCGGCATTCTATCCAGTCTGCACATTTTCAGTCATAAAGACCCCGAGAGATCTCGCAGAAGCACCTATCAGTAGATCCTGGGCGGTGATGATATCCACTTGCACATTCGCCCCTTGCACAGCGCCAAAGCAAAAATACATTGGTATGGCAAGTAGAACGAACGATGATGGTAGTTGGGTGGCTAGAGTGCTAGCGCACCGGACCGCCACCTCATTATCGCCTGATGCGAGATTCTGCAGGCAAACGGCTTGACGAAGCGGATGTATCCCGGGGTGTTCCCAGCGCTCTTCAGCTGAAATGGCGCGGGGATACCCTTGTTGCTTCGCACATTCAGTCCAAGGCCTCAGGTGGGCCGGATGGGCGACCTAGGCAACTAGGAGTGCTACAGCATGTGTCAAAAAACTGGAGGGAGCAAGACATATCCAAGCCGGTCGCAAATTGTGTCGCTGCTTCAAGTACCGGCGGGCAAAAAGGCACAGAGCTCATGCCGGACACGCCGACGGCCAGGTTTACGACATCACGAGCTGTGATATCCGTACTCTTGACCAGTTCACGCCGCCTGTCCCCGAGGAATAGTTCAGTACTCGGAAGCGGGGGTGGTCGAGATCAACAGAAATAGTACGTGTTAACCCCGGCCTGGTAATCTGGTCCGCCAAGCGGATTACACACACCAGCGCAGTTCAACGTTGGAACTTGGTGATAGGCTGGCGAGGACACTGGTAAGTACTGGCGGTGCACGCATTCATTATTAGTGGCGTCTCCCGACGCCCAGACTGCTGGGTCTGCGCTGCCGAATACTGGGGATTTAATTACTGACCCTAATGAGGACGCTTTCTTAGTGGCAAATGAGGTAGCACGTAGAGAGACAAGAGGGGCGGCCCAGGCCCAGAGCTCGCTTATTGTTATTGTTATTGGGGGAACACATCACAAGGGTTCGTCTTCCAGCAGGTAACGGCCCAGCCGCATGCAGGACGTCTATGCAAGGCTACACTAGACACTGAAGCAGCAGTGAAGCAGCATTTTTATACCTTGAGCTGGCGAGCATGAGGACTGGTAGTCATCTACTGGTCCTCCTCACAAACACATGGCTCAGCTTCACCATAAAAATGTTGCCATTTATTTGTCAATCAAGACTGGTCAAGTACTCCCTACAGTGAGCGCAAAGGCACGCCCGGGAACTCGCAAGCTGGCTTGGTGGAACAGTACTTGCTGGCCCGGCCTCCATCACCAATTGGCAGGCCCCAGGCCCTATTGAGTCCACCCTGCTAATCTATTTTCAGAGGCAGCTTTCTTGATACCCATGTCGAAAGTGCTCGCAGCGAAGCTTGATTTCGCAGACCGACACAATTTCCGTCTTAGGGAGCCTCTATCAGAACTCCGGCTCTCTCCCCGCTCGTTTATTCGCATTCACGGGCTTGCCTACTCTACAGAGCTGCATGTGTGAGAATGCCAGCGGCTGACTTGTCGAAGACTGTTGCGGCTGGATGAGGAGAGGATCAGTCGCAACTCGCATCTGCCATTTGCACCATCAATCACAAATACAGTCGCCGCGCCTCTGTAGGACCCAGCCGGTATACGTGCGCGCTGCATGGAAAGCAAAACTAGCCCTGCATCTGGTTGTGTTTTTAGACTTAGGACGAACAAGAAAAAGCAAAATGAATTCGGCCACATGTGTAGCGGGCTCCTCGGTCCTGGTGGTCGCCCTACATACTGATTGATAGGAGTTGCTGCGCTAGCTGCGGCACGGCTGAAAATACCAAGTATCGACTGATTCCGCGTATTTTGAAGCCAAGTCCGACACAGACGGCCGATAGAAGATGGCACGAGACGTCGTCATCTTCGGCTGCTGTCACTGCAGCCAAAAAAGCCCTATCCCTTGCTTGGCGATGGTACTCGACAAGTCACATTTTTTTCGAGATCGTAGCGTCGTAACGGGTTCACGCGAATCACGCCAGTCAGACAGACCAACCCCTGCTCTCCATTTCCCACTGGCAAAGGACTCTCTCCTTCCCGTGTCCAATGTTCCGCTCTGTGCTGCTGCACGCCTAGGAAACATGCGGTCTGTCTTTGCCCAGGGCGCGGATTCATTCCGATTCAGTCTAGTGAGCAGTTGAATATCGAACAATGGTCTGCGAAAAGCCGAGGAAGCAGGCCATCTGCAAAGTCGACGAATAGCACTCCGTAAAGGCGGCAACTCGGCATGTCTTACCAAAGTGCCATTGCATGTCCAGTTGGGGGTGTATTTGGTCAGCATGATGGCATGCCCAGCCGACGTTTTGCAGGTATGCCACCCGTTCATAGACATATTTTTCGGACTACTACTTGCTAATCCAACATCGTAGCCAAAATCAAACAAACCCCATTTCAGATACATGCAACTCCTCGGCCGGAGCATTGTGCCCACCCAGCAATTTCCACGCATACCGACTAATCACAAATTGGTGGAACTGGGTATTTCTTGACGTGTCTTATCATCGCAAATGTGGAAGTCGGGCCCGAAAGCTACTGATTCCACTCATTGTATTTCCCTTTTTAACGGGATGTGGGACACGGCCCCTTCGATGTCGACCACTTGGTGGTAGTCATTCTATCGTTGTCTCATCCCAGGTCGACAAGGGTCTGAAAAAACATGCTTTGTCTGGTGTCCGCGGCGCCTTTGCAGCTGTCACTTGGTCTAAATTGGGAATAGAGCAAAGTGGCACGAGATCGATCTGCTCTCTCCCATCCACCACAGAGGACTCCCACCAGGGCAATTAGTGGGCTACCGGCCAAGCGTAAAGAAAGACAGGGCTAGCAGCAACCAATTACCTTGACGCCATCACAGGAGGCGTGGAGGTGTGGTCGCAAGAGTCCAGTTCGCAATTTGACCGATAGCCTGGAGACCTGAAAGGTTGTGACATCCCCCCCCCCCTCGGGTCTCCTCTCCCCCACCCGCCGCCGCTGTTACAAGCTGCATGTGCTTCCTTTCCAACAGCAATTCGTAAACCATGCAATTCGCGTTGTGGAGAGGGGTAGCCGGGTGGCGGCTCACAGATAGATCCCGGCAAATGCTACCTGAGAAGCGCCAGTGTGATGCAGGCGGGATTGAACTATATCAGGAACGCTATCCCACCGATGCGCGGCCATTACTCGACTGGTACACCATACCAACTTTTACAGGAGCCCCCACCGTCCAGATCCCTCGGAGATAGATCGATACAGGCCCTATTTCACCAATTAGTGCCGATTGCCTCTGTGCAACGAAGGGCTAAGATATTGTACGCTCCTCCTCAGTTTGAGTCCATGCTCCTCGGATTACTTCCCACAACATCAAGGACCAACTAAAAACAAGTGTTTAAGCTCTATGAAATCGGCACGGCTTCTGTGGGGCGTTCAGACTTACGCGACCTTGATTACCATTTAACCTCGTTCCCGCATCAAACTATACCTCGCCTCTTCGACAGCACCCACTCAACACGCTACGACAGGTCGTCGCCATACTGGCAGTCCTAGGAGCATGACAAGATACTCATAAAAGCTCGAGTAGTCCTGACAGCAGTCAAAGCTGATCCACGAACTCTTCACACACTCTTTCCCGAAATTGGAAAAGCAGAGTTGGAGACATCAAGCCGAACGAGATCGAATCCTGCGCCAATGCCTTTTCAACACGTAAGCAGCCTAAAGATTGCCGCGTCGTCAACGACTCATCAATTTTGCCCTGAATCTGACATGACGAGAGCTAACTGCATCGTACAATTCCCTTGATATCTAGCCCTTTCAAGAATCACAATTTGACCTCTTCGACTGGTACCCCAAATTTCGCGAGTGCCAAAGCCACTTCGTTGAGCACGCACAGCATAGCGGCCCGGTACAAGCTGTGGCAGCCTTTGTGAATATACTGCTGCCCTTCCAGAAAGCGCAGAAAAACGAACGCGAGCCCTCAGATAACACCGAGAGCGCGGCTTCCCTCGTGGCGCTGGTACCCTATATTCGCCGCCTTGTCGCCACTGGCTTTGACACACCAGCTGTCCTGCATGGCTTTTTCGGAGACGATTGGAGCGAGGGAATTGGGCAGATACATGAAATGGAGAGACGAAACTTTCTCTTTGCCGCCAAGTCGGAGAACTGGGTCAATGTCAAGTCAAGTTATGATATCGAGGACAGCCAAGCTGTGCCGTTTTTGCGACCACTTCAAGGCGCAACTGAGGAAGAGATTCAAAGTGCTGAGTCAAGCTGGAGCGAGTGGTTAGCCATGCAAGACTGGATGTTAGGGCCACGCGCGCCGCCGGGGGAGCCCAAGTAAGCATGGAACTTCCTATGCTGTTTATATGAACATTACAGAGCTGAGTGAACGAGAAACCAGCTATGCCTACAGTCTTGCCTGGCAGAAGTCGGTATGCCGCATGTATAGGATGAAAATAATAGTAATAAAATGCCAGACCTGCAAATTCGAGGCATTCAGTATACGACAATCTTATTATAAAAAAACGAAGGGCAAACAGCTGAACTGTTCTATAATCGGAGTTTCGTTGAGTTCCGCTGTAACTAGAAAAAAAAAGGTATAACTATATGTACAAAATGGCACGGTGCAGCCGAGCCAACCAGTGATGCCTCCCCAGAAGGCAGAAAGTGCCACCGAGGAGCGGGAGGAGCGCAAGATAAAAGACCACCGCCTACATACACCTCCGACGCCAGACAATAACCCACTCTAATGCTGTTGTTACCTGTCGTTTGCGTTTTGTACCGCCGCCTTGCCAAATGCTGTTGAAAGACGAGACGTAAAGAGGAAAGAGAAAGTCCCAGGTGCGACTTGAGCGGAAAACGCAGTCGAAATAAAAAAACAAACAAAGAAGGAACCAGTATTTTTGTTACCATAGCTGGCTCCCCAAAACCCAACCGTTTGTGCCTTGCTTGGATCCGTAACGCCATCGAAAACGAGAAGATTCAGTCGAGGAAATCACATGTAACATCCTTGCCGTAGTTATTCCAAATCGCACGATGATTCTCAGTATATCGTCCCCTTCTCTTATTAAATTGATATGCCCGCAATCTATCCCTAGATATGAACAGGTAGGGAACGGAGCACTTGATAAAGTACAGCCTGCCGCAACCTTCATTTGGCCAGTTGCGGCGCGGAAAAAGCGAAGATCGCAGCTAGTTGAGAAATCCCTTACATGCTGCAGTGCCACATAGACATGGGATTCGATCCAAACTACCAATTTCGCGTTCGAATTTGTAGTCGTATGTCAGTTCTTCGTCTGTAGTAATGATTCAGTTAGCCAGTGTCCCGCGGCAAGTTACGCGGGTAGACTTACTCATTGTAATCTCACGAAGTGCGTAGATGACAATGCGCTTGCTGCCCTCGACTTTGATAATCTTGGCTGTGCAGTTCGGCATGCAGCTGTGATTAATAAACCGTGCGATGCCGCCCTTCTTGGTGGCATCAATGACGGTGTTCTCATCAATACGGAATAGGTAACTGCTGCCGATGCCACTCTTGAGATATCGATTTTCACGAATCTCGGAAATTTGTTGTCGGACTTCTTCGCCCACATACTCAATAATCATGTCATCCTTGTGGATGTCTTCCATGGTATACAAGCCCCAATTATGAATAGCAGACCTGGCAAACTTGACAGGCTTCTTCCGCTTCTTGAGCTGGTTGAACTTGAACACATCAGAGTCTTGCCCAAGAGTCTTCTTCTGATCGTTCAAGTCCGCAACATATCGGCGATTGGTTGCTCGGTTAGCTCTCGAGTTGCCCTTAGCGATCAACTTATCCGCTGCAATCTTGGAAGCTTCCGCTGTAGTAGGAGTGGAGTCTTTGCCATTCTTGATGCGAGCCTCCCGCTCTTCGCGCACCTTCTGTACCTTGATATGATGAGGCAGATACTTCGACTTCTCAGAGTTGAGAATCTTTTTGACGCCTTCTGTCCGTGCACAGCCCGTAGGATTTGGAACATAGTATCCACTGATGGACAATGGCTTATGCGCAGATGGGTCGCGCGCATTGAGTTCTCGAATGCGCTGTTTCTGCCAAAGCCAGAGATCAGCGCTGCCAATCTCGGCCGTCTGGAACTTTCTTCCTAGCTTTGCCAGATCAGGGCCATCTTTAGCGCCGAGGTGCAGAAGCTCAAGAGCGGAAATGTCAGGCTTGAAGTTATCCGGCAGGGGAAATGCTTTGGAAAGCGGTTCTGCCGAAAAGAGATGCTCGTCATATTTTTGCGGTTCTCGTGGCGTTGGGATGGACTTCTTGGGTAGACTTTGGGGCTCGGGGGTTTCGTCATCCTCAGCGTTCTGGGGCCATTTCGCTTGCTCTTCCAATGCCTGTTTGGCCATGGATGACCTGGGCTTGACAGACTTCTTCTTTGCTCCCTTGGCAATGCTGGATAGCGGCGTTTGCGATCTCGAAAGACTGCTGTCATTATCGTCCGCTACATCAGCTTCGGCGCCGATATCTTCTGAAAGTTCACTCTTGACCTCGTCAAACTTGGCCACGAAAGAATCCTCTTCTAGCTTCTTTTGACGCTTCGATGCCATATCAGCAGCTGAAACAAGCTTGCGCTTCTTTGAGAGAGATTTGTCGACTACTGCTAAGCTGGCTTCTGTCATGGAGTCTTCTTCACCAGGAGCCCAATTATCTTCATCCGTGCTCATGCGGCTCTGTGGGCGAGACGCGGCTGCCTCCGCCTCAGCTGCCGCGAGTGTCTTTGCATCAGTATCATCATCTGACTCAAAATCGCTGTCGAAGCTTTTGAGGCGGTGATGTAGGGATCTGAATGCCGGCCGTGAAACAGGAGCTCTTTTCCGCGAGAACGGATCGACAAATGTACTGCGATAGGCTGTTCCTTTGGCTTTGGATTTGCGAATTTTCGGCAATGCCTTGGCTTCGAATCGACCAGTCCTGCGCTCAATAGGATCCGCGCGCGAGTTCGGGGTTCCCATTCTGGAAGTGTCAAACGCATCTGTCATTGTAGCATCGTCTTCTTCCTCAGCAACGTCGATGTTGAGCTGACGGCGCTTCGCAGCGTGGTTGACTGGATCGAGAAAGTCTGATAGAGAGGGAGCTGCAACTTGCGTTCGGATGTGACGAATCAAATGCTCCATCATCTCTCGCTGCACAACCTGGACGGCCTCCATGACGGGATCAAAGTTTTTAGCTCTTTGTTTCTTCTCTTCTTCAATGTCGGCTTCTTCCTCTCGTCGGCGTCGAGCTGCATCCTCCTCGGCTTTAAGCTGTTGTGCCCGGCGGCTGTTGCGCTCAGGACTCGGGCTTCTTTTGCGATCCACAGGCGTTGCAGCTCGGGTTCTCGGCAAGCATAGCTGCATGGACATATTGTAAGTGAAGAACTCAGTATGATTAACAGCTCGAAAGCAACGCTCGGCCTCCATTTTTCCAGTAAAGGAGTTGCTAAAAATGACATAATAGCCAGTTTTATCGATCCGAATATCGTCGAATGCATAGTTCTTTAGTCGCTTCTTCATATGCGGCAAGATGCTCGTAAGTAAGGGAACACTCTGACAATCGATAAAGATGTAAGGATCGTTCGCAAGTTGGGTAGAGAGATCTTTCGGCTCGAGGCTCGCCGGAGCACGACTCATAGACGCAGGAGGCGGGGGTGCTTGTGTAACCGGTGGCTGCGAGGTTCGCGAAGTAGCTGGCGCTTTTGGACCCGTTGGTGGTGGCCGAGCAAAGGAGTTGGTGGATAACTTGAGGTCCGCGGCCGCTTTTGCAGCAAGTGCAGCCTGTGTTAACTTCTCCCTCTCTTTCTCGAGTTTTTCTCGTTCACGGCGTAAGTGACCCTCAAGCATCCTGCGACTCCTTCGGCCCTCAGGGTCATATTCGACCTTCACCATTTCGGAGTCGACTTTGATCCCACGAGCCTGAACGGCTCGACGGGCTGCATCGATAGCAGTTATTGAGGGTCGATCGGCTCGTTTAGAGTCACGGTACCGGATAGTAGCGAAGCCTAGGTAGCTCCCTGTTTCAGGGTGCATCTTGTTGCTACTCTCAGCAATGTCGCCGAATGTAGCGAAGATGGCTGTTACTTTATTGAAAGGGATCAGCGGGTTGTATTTTGTGACGACAATTTGTGTCGGAGGCCCGGGGCCAATAGAAGTTTTGGGGTCATAGGGGTAAGGCTTCAAGTTTTCCGGAGCCGGACAGAAGCGCGCTCGTGGCAAATAGAAGTCGGTGTTGATGTATCCTAAGCGGCCACCTTTTGCTAGACGTGGATCTTGGGGCGCAGAAACATCGTCGAAGCCGAACTCTTTGTAAGTGGGTTTCGCCGTCTTGCTGACAGCTCTGTTGCGTAGGCGGTCGAGGATCGGGTCGTATGTGCATTTTCTGCCCTTGACTGAAGACCCGACCTCCCGCGCTACCTCACGCTCTATTCTCGGAATATCGGCAGGCGCAGGACGAGATCCTAACTCAGCCCCATTCACGGATCTTTCAGCCTGTGGAGGTATTGACCCTTGCGGAAATGTATTTGTCGAATTGGAGTGATAAAGAGGTGAAGAAACGGCGGGAAGGTGAGAGGAGACACGAGAAGTGCCTAAGTTGGGTACCCGAGCCGCAGCATTGCTAAAAACCGATGACGAAGAGCTTGTGTGTGAGCTAATAGAGTCGACAGTGCTGGGCATGTCACCAAGCGGAGAGTCATCAGCGCCCTGGCTTGTCGGCATCGCGCCGCCCCCATTCACTTGCGACCGTGAGAGAGCGACGGACCCGGTGTCATGTGTCAAAGCACTGAATGCGGATGAATCGACATGATCGGATATTTGGCTTGTTCTGTCGCGATCATTCCGGCCCTGCGCCTCGGCTCTCACTTTCGGGGCATTGGGAAAGAATTGCGCGAAGCTCACGCCTGGTGGGGGGCGAGTCATCGTGCCGATGCGCTCCTGCTATCTTTTATGGCGTACTTCGATCATTATACCGCTGAGAAGGGCGCGATGATCGGGGACAACTGTTGGGTGTAGTGTTTGCGGGAGGATGTTTTTGTTGCGCGCGCGGATGTTCAGTTCACGCGACCGACAAGGTGGAAAGAAAGCCTGAGTGACAGCGAGGCGCAGAGTAATTTTTCGGCGCGGGCACGAGCGGCGCGGACAGGAAATTCAGGCGTGACAAATGATATGTAGAGCGACACTAGGTGCGACCACTATTACTGGGTGTTCAGCCTCAGTATTGTGGTGTTGCGGCCGAGACGCAGTGACAGGAGTTTGGGAGAATGTTCGACCTGCGGCACGTCCAGGGATGGCGATTTCATTCTAGGTCTCCCAAGCGCGTGGAAGAACTCCACAATGCACCACGCATCATAGTGGGATAAGGATAATAGATTATCCGACCCGCAGTTGCGTTACCACATTTGGTCGGCGCCCCCAGTTACTTCATGCTAATTCACTTTCCTGCGCCGAACTATGCGCTCCTCCGTCATTGCAATTCTTTTTATCAAAAACCCCCTTTTATTTATATTTGTAACAAAACATCCCTGAATTGCATAAAAAGCACATCTCTATCATTAATTCCGTCTCAAAAGTGAGTGGAACGGCTCGTCTCTGTCCAAACGCCTGCTCAATTACCAATGCTCATTTTCTCTTCTCACAAATGAAATCCCTTTTACTTATCTAAATATCCAGCTTCAGCTCAAACGTCTCATCATCATCAGAGTCAATTGCTGGGCCATTGAGAGTCACAGGCTCCGCGTTGTCCTCATCGTCGAAGAATATGGACGTGAACTGCGGACGTTCAGTTGTTCGCAGCAGGCTCTGTTCGGGAGTACCTAGGCGGGCACGAGAAGGGGTGCTGGTAAGATCCCAGCTGTTGTCCGAAGCTTGACGAGCAGGTGGTCTAGTAAGACTCTTGCTGCTTTGGTGGTGGGGACGCATCATGGAGGATGCGGTTCTGCCCTTGCTGTAGCCAATCGTAGTGCGCGAGGCCGCTTCTCCAGTAGTTGTACCCGATGGCTCTATAGCTGATGACTTGGCCATTCTAGGCTGAGCTGAAGGTCGTTTTGAGGATGCTACCCGTGATGACAATGCACTTCCAGTCCTGTCCGAGTGAATGGCCAACGCTGAGGCTGCTCTGCGGGAGCTGATTGTGTGTAGCTTTCGATCATTGGGAACCGGCACCTTGTCCCTGTGGGCGTCGGCTCGTGAGCCGGGGTTTCTGGGAGCTGTAGTTGCCGGAAATGTGGCTTTGGAATCCTGCACATCAGGTACACCCCAGTCGAGAGCCTCGAATTCGCGGTCATTTTGCTCAACGGCCTTGTCCAATGCCAACTTCATCTCATCGTCAAATGCTTTATCAAGACGTGAAACACCGTCATCATCGACGGGATTGTAATAGTTCTCGTAATAGCCCTTGAGCAAATATTCTTTCTTCAGACCCCTAAACGTCAACCCGCCTTCGGGAAGCACGTCTGATTGGTATGGTAAGGGAGTCGGGGCGGGGGGGGCATATTCAGGCTCCTCGTCTGCGCCTGCGTTCTTATTATCAGGTTGGATTTCAAACTTTGGAGTAGCTGTTTCTGTTTGTCGCAATTTAGGTCGCTGGGTGCCGGCCTTCATATGAGAAGCCTCGACCGGCTTCACTTTCTGCTTTCCGATCACTGATTGACTCGGCCGCGCTTTCGCGTTGGTTGTCTTGTTTCCAAGGGGGGCTCTTGACTGGTTGCCTGCGTTCGCTGTGAGTATTTCGTGATATGTGAGGAGACCATGAGTCTTACCTAAAGGAGTCGCTAAAGTCTGCTTCTGCGACGTTGGTTTCGTCAACAGTTTACCGTTAGTGGTATTCTTGATAGTTCCAACGAGCGCATTTTTGCCCGTGAAGGCTGTCGGCGCATTCTCATCATTTCTAGCAAAACGCCCTATCGGAGTCTTCGGATATCTCGGTCCCGGCGTCTTGGGCTGTTGTTTCGCTGGAACCTGGTGCGCGTGCACCAGGTTTTCCTGATCTCGGTGTGCTGCTAGCATCGCGCTGTCGACAAATGGAAGAATAACGACTGGTCGACAAATTGAACAATTTTGCAAGATGTTGACAGAGAGAGGATAAATGAGCAATAGGGGAATGAATGTCAGTTAATGATTGGCTGACGTGCAAGATGTTGACACATGGTGATCAGTGCGTTGTTGTCTAGGCAACAAGCCAGCCTGTGGCGCGTGCCCGCAACTTACCAGTAGTGGCCACGGCAGCCAAAGGGCGGGCACACATGTTGACCTGCTGCTAGTGCACATTGCACAAGGCATCTTGGAGGGGCAATTATCCCTACCCCACCCCTTTTCCCTGCTTCCAACTCCGCCTATTCAAACAACTCGATCAAGCAGTCAAGGCGGTATATTTTCCTACCTAAGTTCATCTAAAAGACTCGAGGAATAATCGAAGATACATAATGGATCGCATCAAGGAGGTGAGTTCAGCTAAAGCTGCCACACTCGTCGTTGGCGCCGCTGGGGTGGGGGATGCAGCGGTCAATGGCTGACGAAGCTTTGCATAGAAAATGAACCAGCTTCGCCTGGAAGCCGATGAGGCCGTTGGCAAGGTCGAAGAGCTCCAGACCAAGGTCAAGACACTCGAGCAAGAGAATCTTTCCAAGGAACAGGAAATCACCTCGCTTCAGCACAAGAATAACCTTCTTGAGACTGAGGTCGAGAAGCTCGAGACTGCCATCAAGGACTTCAAAAAGGCTGCCGACGAAGGCCAACAACACGGAACCCAGAACGAAACCCTACAGAGACGACTTCAGCTCCTGGAAGAGGAAGCCGAGAATGCCGATAAGACACTGCGAGACGCTAACGAAAAGTATGTAGTGCACTAGCCAAGCACCGGAATGCCATTTACGCTTCCGTTTCTTGTATTACCTTGGCTAACAATGGATATCTAGGCTTCGTCAGACCGATGTCAAGGCCGGCCACTTTGAACGCAAGGTGCAGGCCCTCGAGAACGAGCGTGACCAGTGGGAGCAAAAGTACGAGGAGATGGCCAAGAAGCACACCAGTCTCCAGAAAGAGCTGGAGGAGCTCCAGGTCGAAATTGGCAATATCTAACCTGCATAATGAGCTTGGTGGAAATTGCGTTCCCTTGTACATGCGTTTTGGTGTCGCTGGACTTAAATAGAGCCTATTGCGTAAGATTTGCGCTGAGAAGAAAATTATTGCGAAGTCGGCAGAACGCACAGCGACATGTTACATGTCTCGTAGTAATTTAATCTGCTCTTTCTTCGGGTATATAACTTCAATCTAATTCGTTGATACATACATCATACGCCTCGTTTGGCTTTGTTCCTTGCTCTTTGTTTCCGGTTCTCGAAATCTCTTTCTGTTTTTGATTCGTAACGGAATTGCTTCTTTTTGGGCTTTGGAGCCCTTCGGTTCGATTTCTTGTCTTCATTCTCTTCTTGGCCTCCAACCTCCTCCTCGCCTTCAGGTTTGCTCTCGTCGTTTTCGCTCAGTAGCTCAGGTTTCGATAGACCGTCGCGAGACACTGATACGCTCTCAACCGTTACAGTTGTGTACCGATCTTCGTCTATGTATTCCTCCTCGTGGTCGACAATATCTAACTCGGGCTGATCGGGAAACCCATCCCACTCCTCGCCTTGGTCATTTTCGGACTTGCTGTCGTCTTCGGCAGTCGCAGCAAGGGATGCTTTTAACATTTCGTTGATGCGGCGAACATGGTCTTCCATTTCTTGGCGTCGTTCGTCTCGCACCTATTGAGCATAGCTGGTCAATTATATTGAACCGCAAGAAGCAAAGTTGAATCAATTGACATAATGCGCACCTGTTTGCGTGTATCCAATTTCTCTTGGCGCGCTCGCTTTGCTGCTGTTTCCTGTGCATTTTTTATGCGCTGCTGCTTTCGCTTGTGAAAACCAGTCAAGTATTCTTGGCGAGCGTCATTATCGAAGTTCACTTCTTCCACTTCCGAAGTATTTTTCCGCTTCCTGCTCGGAAGCGGGAGAATGCTTTTCTTTACTCGTGGTTTGGCGAACATATTGGTCGACTGATGGCTATGTTTAAGCCGTAAGTTGTTTGTCGTGCGACAAGTTCATCCAAAAATTATTTTGCTGTTATCGCTATCGGCCACGGCTCGCTGACAGCTCGACCCAGTGCCTGAGTGAGCCACTAAAGGGGAGTTGCACTAAAGGCGGTGATTACATAATTGACTTTGCAGCTTGCCCGGTACCGTGCATCATACAAGAGCCGCTGCAGGTGCATGGTTGACTGACGCAGCTTCAGACACAGTGACTTCAGCAAAATCTATCCGCAATGCGTCTGCAGGCGTTCATCGGGTCACTCACGCTCTCTGGAGTTGCTGTGGCCTTTTCAGATGCCACACCCTGGATTCTATACTCTACTGCGTCGTATGTGATGCCTTGTCCTCTCCCTCGTTGACGCGACTCTAATGAGTGCACCTACCTAGCTTTCCTTCGACCAGTGATGCGCAGCTCCAGAGCAGCTCCGACGTTCTGAGAAACACAAAAGATATTCTCTCAAGATGCCCGACCGACTACTACGTGTTGGCGACGCAGCCTGGGATGAATGCCGCCGATCTTCACCACAACCAGTTCTCGGATATGCCATTACTCCATCAATCGGTAACTCTCGATGACCGTATCCAAGGAAAATACATTGTCTCAGAGGTCGTCGGAGATATCAAGGACGGCAATCTCGTCAATTTCGTGAAAAATGCCTGCTCGCAGCACGGC
Source organism: Akanthomyces muscarius (assembly GCF_028009165.1). Lineage (NCBI taxonomy): Eukaryota > Fungi > Ascomycota > Sordariomycetes > Hypocreales > Cordycipitaceae > Akanthomyces > Akanthomyces muscarius. Next base: position 4,348,111 of record NC_079242.1, read on the forward strand.
AAGCAGGCTGTTGTCGAGCAGGTCTCACTGGGCCAGCTGCCGCAAGAAAACAGGGCACGGGCTCTTCTTCTTAATGGTACGATGTTCAAAGAAGTCTAATGCGATCCGAACTAACAAACCATCAGATCACATCCTTGGTGAACGCATTAGCAAAGATAACGGCCACGAGAGCTTCACGATCCTTTTCTATGCCACCCGACCAGAACCTGCTTACGAGGCGCAATTTGACGAGGCTGTTCACCAGGACCTGCGAAGAGCTACACATGACAGTGATGCAGTTTTTGAGACAGATAACAGACCTCTGTTCGAAAAATATCAGTTCTTCACTCCAGGTACGTATTCTCATGCTCGCAGCCCAATGCTCAAGATTCTAATGGCGACACTCAGGTATTTTCATGGGCCTTATCACGACGATTGTTCTTTTCAGTATTCTTGGGGTTGGGATCAAGGGACTTGGCAGTCTGCAGGTGTCGTATGGTGCGTTTGAAAAGGAAATGGGGCCATCTGCACAGAAGAAACAGCAGTAATGACATGTAAGCATTACCTGTTCACAGAGCAACCCATATTGGGATCATCAGGAACACTGTACAATACGAAGCTTGCGTTAGGACTTGCACCTTGCGAATTAATGTTAGCACTCTTATAGATGGAATGCATGTATTTGCATGCGCAGAGTAATCGCCAGAATTTGAATACCCGAAACAACAGCCTTTTTCACCTGATCGACGCTAATTTATGCTCACCCGCGACAATACCATATCATAGCCCACTTTTGTAAAGCCAGTCCAACGCCATTACACCGGGTGCTAAGACCCTTCATGCAAACATGCCACCTCTGAGAGTCACAGAGTCATTATGCGACGCCTCATGGCGATCGATGTCTTCGACCGATCGGCCACTCAGACTAGGTGGCTGGGCAGAAGAAAGTTGGCAATGCCCTCCTTGATGGCATACTCATGCCCACAGTTGCCACAAACAAGCTTGCCTTCCGAAATCTGTGTCTCGAGCAACAAGTGGTGCAGATCCTTCAAAGTCTTCTCATCAGCTTGCAGTTGCTCGGCTGTAGGAGCTTGCCCCGGAAGTTCGGGGAAACCGAGCTGTTAGCAAAGAAATAATATCAGTTAGCGAAATTGCTTAATAATATTGAAGTAGAACAGCTTTGCTGGATGTTCAGACCAACAGAAAACCCCAGTGACAATACCCCTCTCACAGGAGCCTATCGCGACGGCCTCGTGTTGGAAAAGTCATGGCACTATAATTCTTACCTCTGAGGAAGTTGTTCGAAGAGCTGCCCAGTCGAGTCTAGGCAGAACGTTGATGAGCATAGCTGGGTTCAGCTCAATCTCATCTTGAACGAGTTCGGCATCCTTGGGATGCAGCGGGAAGGATTCGGAGGTGGCTTTGCAGGCTTTGGCGGCGCAGTTGACAAAGTTGAGACTTAGAACCTTCATCTTGACGAAGTTGAAGTTCTCTACGTTTTGAAAGACAAAAATTCGGCAAAGATCTTGAGAAAGACGGGACTACACTGAGCTGGCGGGCCAAACTCATCTAAACCCAGCTCACAACTTTTTTTTTGGCGGGCTCTTTTGGACCCCCACGTGACAGATCTTGCGCCAGGAGCAGTGCCCACCGAAAGGCGCCCAAACTTCACGTATTGTTTTCGTAGAGAGCATGTTTCAATGAAGGCTTCACTTTAATTTAATCTATCTTCCTAAACCAGAGATTTCTCATGCACAACAACCTTTGGCTTTGATGCACAGCGAACCAGAAAAACGCCGATGGCCATGCCAATGAAAATTAGCAACAGCATCGCGGAAGGAGAACGTCTATGTGATGTTGACTTTTCCAGCTTGGGTGCTGCAATAGTTTCGTTTTGTTCTGAATTACAAAACAAGCATCAATCAGCTTGCGGAAACACAAGAAGAGGGCGAGAATGTGTTGGGCTGGGTGTAGTGTGCAGGTATTTAAAGCTCAACGTGAATACCTTCGGCAGGAACCTCCAGCTCGCCGCTCTTGACGATCTTGACAGTCTCCGCGGGCTTGTCGCCGGGAGAAGTCTTGAAGTTCTGGATCTTGTCAATGAGGTCGTAGCCCTCGAGGACTTCGCCGAAAACGACGTGGCGGCCGTCCAACCAGCTAGTATGCCCTGTCAGTATCCAATTGCCTATTTCCCAAAGTCAGGGGGCGTCTAGCCACTTACGAGGTGATGACAGTGGTGATGAAGAACTGGGAGCCATTGGTATCGGGTCCGGCGTTGGCCATGGACAGAAGGCCCTTCTTGGTGTGCTTGAGCTTGAAGTTCTCGTCCTTGAACTTGTTGCCGTAAACTATTCCGTATTAGCCAATTGGTCCGCGAGTGCCAATTATTGTTCAGGGGAATGCTGCGTACTAGACTTGCCACCAGTGCCATCGCCTTTGGTGAAGTCGCCGCCCTGGATCATAAAGTCCTTGATAACACGGTGGAAAGTAGACCCCTCGTAGCCAAAGCCCTTCTCGCCTGTAGCGAGGGCACGGAAGTTTTCAGCGGTCTCGGGGACAGTCTTGCCGTAGAGACCAAAGGTGACGCGGCCAAGGTTCTCGTCGCCGTGCTGAATGTCGAAGTAGACCTTGTGGGTGATCTTGGGGCCCTTGGCGGCAGCGGCGGTCTGCGAGAAGAAGACCAAGCCAACTGCGAGTAGCAGCATGGCCGAGGCCATAAAGCGGCGGAGGTTGAACATTGTGGTTGTTTCTTTCGAGAACGATGTACGATGAAGAAAGAGAAAGGAAGTGGAAAGAACTGGGCGGGTTAGAGTTGCGACCAAGCTCCCTTTTGGCGCGAGGACACCTGTACCCTGATTCCGCGATTCGCACTAAGCCGCTAATGTCAGAGCTTCCCCGCCACTGTTCCATGACTTGTTTCAGGCCCACCAGCTCCTGTGTCCAAACGCCCGTTAGGTAAGCCATCGCGATAATTTTGCCCACAGTTTATCCGGTCTAGAGGTTTAGAGTCGGGACCAAAATTATGGCTAGGCGGCTTTGCGACAGGAGTAAAAGTTCCTAGACGACATAGACACTGCATTGCACCACAGCCACCATGGTATGCATATGCGCAGAATCTCCACACGCGCAGAATGATATCTAACGAATTCCACAGGTTTTCGTTTTGGGCGTCAATTTCGCAGAGACCAAGCTGGTCAAGGTACGAAGTTCGCGGAATGTCTGCGATGCAGCCCGTGACAGCTGACTGATTACTTGGAAAATACAGAAGGCACTCGAGTCTTTCTACGGCCTCGGCTCTCAACTTTCAGAACGCATCATGGCCAAATACTCGATACACAACCTCGCAACCATGGGCTCATTGGCGCCCAGAACCATCACTTCGCTGACGGCCGAGCTGGGCCAAATGCCCATCGAGAGCGACGCGAGAAAATCGCTACAGGATAACATCAAGAGATTGAAGGATATGGGCTCATATAGAGGCCGTCGACACGCCATGGGACTACCTGTGCGAGGTCAACGAACGAGAACACAAACCGCAACCGCGAACAAGCTCAACCGCATCAACCGAAAAGGTTGAGACAGGCCAAGGTGTTTGGCACAAAACCGCTGAAAAGGGGCCCGGTCTCATGCTTGGACTGCTGTACTTTTATTTATCGAGAATCTGCGCATGAAATAGCGTTGATTTCGAGGCTGACCGAGCGGAGGACACGACCATGTACCATTAATTACCACGCATTACTATGCAATACCAGTCCGGCCAAGAGGGCCAAATACAAGAAGCAAATGAATTAATATTTATATATCTTCGTGTGTATGACTGATATATATCGTAGAGCGCAGCTCACAGCTCGTCCTCCATGGCGGGTTGGCCGGCAGCTTGCAGCTCCGCCGCGACGGCGTCAACTCCTGCCCATACTCGCAGGAGATTGCCACCGACAACTTTTGCCGCGTCAGAAGCGCTGACTCCATTCTTCAATAACTCGATCACAAGGTCCGGATACTGGCTCACATCAGTGAAACCTTTGGGAAGTGTCGGAATACCATCAAAGTCCGTCCCGACGCCAACATGATCAAAGCCGATGAGGTTGCCAATGTGTAGGATATGGCGCGCTACTTGCTGAATTGTGGCTTCTTCCGGGACTGGATCGGGGATACCATTTTCGCTGCCATTGTCGATGCAAGAAATGAAATCCGGGGCAATGTTGACCATGACCAATGAGTTGTGTTTCTTGACGAGTTGCAGGATCTCATCATTGACATTTCGCGGATGTGGGCAAATACTATACGCTGAGCTGTGTGAATAAATGACCGGGGCTTTGGAGCCTTCCCAGGCGTCATTACCACCCAGAACATCGCGCATTGTATCGTCGCTGGAGTTGGTTGGCGGAATGTATGGAGGCAGCAGCAACAACGATTTGGTGACAACGTACCTGACATGGGCGAGATCGACAATCATTCCTATTCTATTCATCTCATGAACAAGCTTGCGGCCAATGGGGCTGAGACCATGCCACTTTGGTTCCGCCTTTCTCGTAGGGCTGTCCAGAACAGCGGCATCGGCGAACTTGTTGTGACAATTGTGCGTGAGAGTAGCATATCGAACACCCAGATCATGGAACAGTCTAAGATTAGCCACTCTATTTCCGATTTGATGCAGTCCTTCAACACCTAGCGGTGAAATGAGCTTGCCCTGGTTGAAGGCTGCCAGAGCGGTCTTGCTATCTACCGCTTGCGAGAAGTCATGTGGGTACAGCTTCTGCAGCCTGTTCATGACATCGATCTGATCGAGCGTATACTGAACACCTGTTAGATAGTTAGCCTACGAGGTTGGAACCCCGAGAAGAAAGGTGGCACGTTGCGTACTCGCAGCGTAATTCTCGTCCGAGAAGTCACCGCCATCTTTTGGGCAAGGCGCATAGACGCTCCAAAATGCACCACCGGAAGATCCTTGTCTAAGCCGATGCAAATCAACTTGGCCTGTCAAAGTACCATTTTCAAAGGCCTCCCTGAACGCAGTAGCTTCAACCTGGTTGCCGTAGACTCCGCGAAGCAGGATTGGGAAGTCAACATGTCCGTCTATGCAACAAGATTAGTATTTGTTCCAAGGTGCTTGCTTAGAAACGGAGAAACATTTACCGATCAGGGGTGTATTGGAGAGAACGCAGCGTGCTCTCTCATCCAACGCTTCGAGACGGCCACAATCGCGTCTCCCAGTGCTGCCAGCACATAGGTGGTGGCGGATACCAGACGAACCCCAAAGCCCATGAACAACGACGAAGGCCGTCACAGCGAATGCGCCCAGCAATTTTAGCCGTGCAGCTTTCTGTGGCTGAGAAGGTGTACTTCTCTCAATGCCGAGCTTGTCGCCGACGTTGATTGGCAGAGGCGGCATGTTTGGTGTAGATGGCAGTGGCAGCGATCAAACAAGTAAGGGGGATGAACGGACGCCCGGAGCACAGTCAAGTCAAGGCCGCTTCAATGTGGGTAGCAAGTATTCTCCGAGCTATGAGTATTGTATTGTGACAAGGCGAATGTTGCACGCTGCTCTATGTACTCCGCATTTCTATCGACGTGCATGCACTTGGCCCCGTACCAGGTAAAGTAGGTACGAAGAACCAGCCATGACGCCACCGAGGTACAGTTGTACTAGGTAGACTCGTGTCTGGCCGCTACACAGGCACTTGCATTTGCGTCTACTGGCTAACTCGACTTTAGCAAGGTGAGGGCACTGTGCTGAGCAGCTACCTACCTACCTACCTAGGTAGGCACGCTAGGCAGGTAGGTACCTTATCAGTACCTCGGCCGCCGTAAGGTAGCTACGGTAGCAGGCTGCCAGAGTCCGGTTGTAGGTAGTTAGTAGTTAGCTGTCCCCACTGCGCGTCACTGCTCCTGGCAGCCTCGCAAAACAAAAGCACCAAATGTCAATATGGTCAATACGCTTTGCTGCGCAACAGTGCTCAAGTAAAACGACAGAGGTGTACTGCCAACTGCAATCTGCAAAACTTGAGCCCCTTTTGTCCCTATCCACTGCCTTGGTTGGGTGGAATGAATACGAACTGCTGGCTCAGCTGTCTGTGCTATTGGGGGATCTGCAGGGCCGTTAGCGCAGCGTACCAGAGCCTGAGGCCCTTCAGCCACCACACGGCTCTACCAGTACAGGCACAACGTCAGACAAGTTGGCCTGCTAAAAACAGGGCCCTTGAACCGGCCGGCCACTGCGCTCCACATGCTGGCCTCCCCCCAAGCTCTCCCACGATTGCCCGTCATCCATCTGCCTGCGCTACACCTTGTGCCTGAATTTCTGCTTTGTTCCGCTGCTCGATAGACACGCCATTTGACTATCGCCGACCAAAGTTTTCTCCCATAGAGCGCCTCACTCATTATTCGCTCTCACCTGCTCGCCGTGCCCGACCCCCTTCAGACCAGCGAACTTGCAGCGGCGGCCCCCCTCTATTTCGACAGCTCTGCACCCAACCGAGACACGCGCGTCATTGTCTACTAACTCTGCGCAAGGCAGACTTCTGTTACCCTCGTCGCCGACAGTATCTGCAATTACGCCGCAATTTTGTGCTGAGGTTTTCCAACATGCCGGGGTTCGCAGACTCCTTTTGGTCGAATGACTATGCTGGGGGTAAGGTGCCTCGATTCTCCCTACATAATGTTGTTGCTAACCAACATGCAGGACTGGGAGTCTTGTTTGGCAAGCTCCAGCAAGGTGTCATGGAGGACCGACAGATCTTGACTCTCGCCAGACTACGAGCCGAAGCCGAGGACGTTTACGGCCAGCGCCTTGCAGACATTGCCCCAGCGGCTGACCGGGTTTCCGGTGGCTTCTCCCGAGATGACGGCGCTACTGTTCGCAAGGTATGCTACGCGCAATTGAAATGACAAGTCCCACGAGCTTTGCGAAACTAACATGCGACTTCTGCCAGGCTTACGACGGCATGCGAACCGAAATGCAGGATGCTGCCAAGAGCCACCGACGCATTGCGCAAAACATTCGCGACCTCGTTGTTAATCCCTTCGCTCGTTGGTGCGATGCGCACGAATCCCGCATTCAGGATTCACAAGACGATTTGCAAGCGCGCACAAAAGCACACGACCGACAGGCCGAAACCGTCAAGAAACTACGCTCCAACTACTTCAACAAATGCCGTCTAGTCGAAGACCTTGAGGAAGAGAACAAGCTTGCTTTCCAGGAGCCCGAGTCGAGCCCTAAAAACGGTGCCCAGATCCCGGAAATCAAGGTTCAGCCTCACAAGGAAGAAGAGAGCCGTGATGACGAGGAGATTTTTGAGATTGGTGACGAAATTTATCAACCCGATCAGCTCAAAAAAATCATCTCTCACATGCTCTCCAATATCAAAATGGGAGAGACCAAGGTGCCAATTCTTGGCACATATCTCAATACTTCAGCTGGCTCTGATATCGTTGAGTATCTCCAACGCAGCATGGCCACGAGCAGCGTGAGCTATGCCGAGCGCATTGGCCAAGATCTGATCTCTAACGGCCTGCTTCGTCTGATTGGAAATGTCGGCAGTACTTTTGCCAACAGCTCCAAATTGTTTTATCAGTGGCGTCCAAAGGCATTCCGTTTGGCTGGCATTCCTGAGAAGAAGCAGACGCTTAACCGCACATTTTCTTTACCCATCTCAGAGTCGAGCGACTCCCCCGTCGTCGGAACTGTCAGCGAGTACCTCGCTAACTGGAACGTTCTCAACAACTCCCACCCGAACGAGACACCCGCACAGCGACTGCAAAGGGAAGCGAGAGAAACTGATGAGAAATACAAGTCTGCAGTCAAAAAGCTCGATCAGCTCAGATGCGACCTGGAACAATCCATCTTTATCCACCTCAAGTTTCTTGAGCAGTGCGAGCTGGACCGCCTCAAGGCTATCAAGACTGTTATTCTTGACTTTTCCGGTACCATCAGCAACGTCATCCCCAGCCTTCAATCTACAGTCGACAAGATGATGCTTTTCCAAGAGACCGTTCAGCCTCTGGGCGATCTACGATACCTTTTGGAAACGTATCGCACCGGCGGCTTTGTGCCACGAGTTGCAGTTTACGAAAACTACTACAACAAGGTTGACGACCAGATATTTGGTGTAGATCTCGAGGCCCGCGCTCGTGCAGATAAGAAACGCGTCCCCGTCATTGTCACTGCGATCCTGACCTACCTTGACCATCACTATCCTGATCTTGAAGGCGACGAGGCTAGAAGAGGTGTCTGGCTTGTGGACGTTCCTCTGGCGCAAACGCATCGTCTTCGGGCAAAGCTCAATAACGATGGCGTAGTCACCCAGGAAGTCTTCAGTGACTTTGACATCCCCACAGTCGCCAGTCTTCTTAAGCTCTACCTTCTTGAACTCCCCGGTAAGTGCTTGCATGTCCAACTTACACGTCTAGATGCTAACATCTCCAGACTCACTTGTGTCTACTCATGTCTATGAAATCGTCCGCACCATTTACACGACGCCCGCTGCTGAAGGCACCGAGTCATCGCGCATTGCTGTTCTGCAACAAACCCTGTCACAACTCAGACTATCCAACATTGCAACTCTCGATGCCTGCATGAATCATTTTACCCGGCTGATCGACTTGACGTCGGCTGATGACGGATATGTGGCTGCTCTTGCTGCTACGCTCTCGCGCTGCATTCTCCGCCCACGTGCCGAGACTTCGCTCACCATGGAAGAGAAGCATGCCATCCGACTTGTCCGTGATTTGTTCGCCCACAAGGATGCCATCTTTAGTGAACTGAAGCGCATGTCGACACTAAGCCATTCGTCCTCCGTCGGAGGTAATCGGCCTCGCGCTATCAGCACAGACGAGAGCAACCGCAAGGCCCTGATGGAAGAGCGCAACAGAGCCCTGCTAGAAAAAGCCTCGGCTAGCCGCAGCCGCGCCACCAGCCCTGCTCCCGGGTCGAGCCGCGGGCATCGCCGTGACCGCAGCAGCGGGGGTCCCGAGACCCGATTCCCCATCCAGACCAGCCCAACCTCCAACGACAGACACAGGAGCAGCCTGGGCAGCAGTCTCGCAAGCGCCGTGAACCGCCAGAGCCTCGAGGTTCCCGCGGAAGGATCCCTGACGCCGCCCGAAACCCTCAACGGCGCCGCCCCCGCGGGCGAGGGCAACCGTGAGCGCACCGACAGCTTGACCAAGGGCACCCCGACGAGGTTCGTCGGCGGCCGCCGCGTGCCCAACTCTCCGCCGGCCGACGACGGTGCCCGTGGCGTGACGCTCGAAGACAAGCCCATGGATGACTAGTGCAACCGTCCGCCTCGATTCTTGTGTTTCTTGCGCGCTTGTTGACTTTGCTTGCTTTCACGGCGTCGTTGGCCGAGGGAAGGAGGCTGCTGTATCATCACCAGAGGAAGATGGAGACGTAGAAACGAGACGAAGCTACGTTGGGAAAGATTTGACATGGTAGCGACGAAATCCTTTCTTGAAGCTTTCTTTAATATATAAACAGGAGAAATTAAACATGCACGATATACCTCCTGCGCTCTTGTTTATGTCATGTCATGTTACGACTATCCGCGTGTTTGTACTTACAGCGGTTGCTCGCATCACCGTGAAGACGTTCAAACATTTTTCATACAGAAGCAGGGAGAGTTCTCATTTCAAAATCCTTCTTTTGTATTTCTCCATTCTATAATGCTATGCTTAAGAGTCAAAGTAACAAACATGACTCCACGGCCGGGCAATGTACTTTTTAGGCATCGCCAATTTCTGCTTCCACGGGCGCAGCAGCAGCAGGTTGCTTCTGCTTCTTCCTCTTCTTGGGCGCAATCACACCCACCGCAGCATCACCAGCGCCTGGTTCTCCCACTGCCTCCTCCGGCACTGCCTTCTTGACCTTTTTCTTCTTCTTCACCATGGTCTCTACGCCGGGCGCCGCTTCTTCGTCCGCCTTCTTCTTCTTCTTCTTTTTCTTGATGACGGTGCCCTCAACGTCGACACCCTGCGCGACCTGGATGCGCTCGTTGGCGCGCTGCATCTCTAGACGCAGACGCTCCACCTCTTGCATCGCCTGCTGCATCTCTGCCTCCTCACGCTGCTGCTGCTCGTGGTCGAAGCCGCCCTTTGGTTCGCCCTCGAGGCTGAAGGAGCCAATGGTGCTCGAGTCTACCTGCAGAAGTGACTGCTTGAGTTTCCTTGCTTTGCTCTTGGCGGCCATGGAGTCAGAGTTGTTTTCTGAGTCGTAGTTTCTGGGCGAGTTGTCGCCGCCTTGCAGTGTCTCGTCTGCGGCAATCACGACTCGCTGTCGTGGTTTCGCTGGCAATCGCTGGGCTTTTGTAGACGCAGGTGCATTTAGCTTGTCGAGGTCAAGCTCCATCACAGGGATCGCGTCGATGTCCAGATCCGGTCCGTTGCTGTTTTGAAGAATATTATGAATGGAAGTGGAGGTCTGCGGTGCATTATCACCGCCAATGTAGAACGGATCGTCCTTGTTTCTCTCTACTCTGTCCGCTTTCCGCCGCGCGATAATGTCGGCATCCAGATAGCTATCTTCTGAAGGTTGTTGGTAAGATGCACCAATGTTCTCCTCTGGTTCCGCGAGAAGAGTGATGGCTGGAGCAGAGGATGAAACGCTCGTGGGTGCTGGTTTCTGATGGTAATAAACTTCAAATTCATCCGAGTCATCCGTATCGAGTGTGACGACGTCGGCCTTGGCCAAGAGATGGTTAAGATTGGAGTGAATTGGCTCATCCAGATTAAGTCCGTCAGGAACAGGTACATTGAACTGGGCACCAGCTGCGACCGAGTTCAGCTCGCCACCATTGAATAGTGAAGGGATAGCTTGCGTCAGTAGAAGGGGAGGATCTTGTGACTCTTCATCTGTAGAAGCGGGTTGGCCCGACGCCGCCTCAGCTGTGAGTTTTAGCAGTTCTGTAAATTCGACGGCACGTTCCTGGACCTCGAGGTTGGGGTTCAACGTGAGAGGCTCCATAGAGTGTAATATGCGAGCCAAGAGTAACGACGTCCTTGACTTCCTCTCCGCCGCCCACGGTTCTGATTCGCTTCCCGTCAGTGACGCAAAAACCTTGGCAATGGCATGGATTACAACAGCTGCAACGTCGGGCTTGGTCGTGCGCGTTGTGAGTTGTAGCAAGGCATTCATTGTGTCATCCGGTACGGAAAGCGTGTCAGAGTATTCGCCCAGCAGCCAGGCGACTGACTTGAGCGCCTCGGATGTAATGGAGTGTCCAACAGGCGTGTCCGCAATCAGCTGCGAGAGAATGCTCTCTGAAGCCCTCAGAACAGAGTGACGCATAGCTCGGACTTTGACAGCAACGTTTCGCAATTCATTTCCAATCTTGTCTGATACGCCAGCAGCAGATCGCCTATTCGCAGCGGCCTCCGCGTCGCCGTCAGTTGACCGTGACACAGGTGTCATGCGAACAAGTTGGGTTAGAACGTCGATGTACCAATCGAAATCGACAATGTTGGCATAATTGTCTTTGGAAGACATGAACAAGATTCTTCCGATGACGTCGATTCTATAGTCCTCGGGAATCAGCATCGCATTTTTAATGGATGCCGCGTTCGCGGCCTGTTGCGACTCCTCATCGGAATCTCCCGAAGCATCTGTCGTATCTAGCGTAGCATCAATCTTCCCTTTCGCAGGTGCGGCGGCCTTGAGCTGTTTCATCAGTCGACTGATAATAGACAACAAATTGTCACCCGTAACCATGCCCTGAACAAGATCGAGAGCCTGGATACGGATCGTGATGTCTGGACTGTCAATGCACTCAAGAATAACGTCTTCTTGCTGCGACACAAGGTATGGATGTGTGAGGACAATCTTATTAAATGCCAAGAGTGCAACGTATTTCACTGTCTTGTGGTCAGAACGTGGCCATGGTTGCGCAAAAAGCATTGGAGGTAGCTTACAGTTCGGATCGCCATTCATGATGATCATGCCTCGCAATTTATTAACGCAAAGTGTAGCGATTTCTTCGGTGTCAGTATCATCGGCGCTCCCAAGAATGCCTCCTTGGATGATTCCATTGATGCATTCGTATAATAGCGACATGGCGGGAGTCGTGCGTATAATATTTGTGAGTGGCGGTAATAGTTTCTTGACAAGTCGGGGCTCTAGCGGTGTCAGGGTCGCAAACTGCCTATAGTCAGCATTCTGGCAACATTTTGAAGCACTTTAACAACGGCATACCAGCTTGATCAGTTTAATAGCCATCCAATTGTTGCCTCCATCGACCAGCAGCTCGAACAGTCTCGGCGCCAGCGGCAGGAAGTCATGCGGCCGGCGCCAGCCCAGCTCACACACGACATTCACAATCGCAGCCGTGACACTGGGATCTTCCTCTGCATCCATGAGGCGCTCTTTGATCTTCGGCCACGCCGCTCTCAGCGCTTCGGGGTATACGAGAGCAAGGCGGTACAGAGTGACGAGCGTCTTCTTTCGAATATTGGCATGACTATGGCTCAGTCGAGGTAGCAAATCGGCGAGGGTCGAAAGCGCGAGCGACGGTGTGATGACGTGGGGAAGCGTCGCAATCGGTAAAGACATGACAGTCGGCGCGGCAGCACTCAGGTCCTAGGTTGAACTGTATTAGCACCAACCCCAACTGAGTCGTTCTAGTTGGCGTACCTTCTTCAACAAATTGGTCGCTAGCATGAGGACTTCAGTGTCGGCACGAAAGCTCTGGACAGCTCCCAAATAGCCCACGCGCTTTTGGGCATACTTGGGGGAGGACATGACCTCGAGGACATGAAATGATGCCCATGACATATCGTGACCGACCATTTCCAAGTATATGAGCTTTAGTAAGGCAGTGGCCTTGACATCTGTAAGCCTCTCGTCAGTACCCAGCTCTTCTGTGCAACTCTTTCTGTGTTGCATCGAGGCATTGGGAGCAACTTCTTACCCATGTCCTGGCTGCGCACTTCCACGCGGCATTCTTTCAACCTCTTTTGAATGTATTCTTTCTCTGTGCCTTTGTGGTTTCTGAGACCTTGAATAAGGTCATACAGCGACTTTTCGAACCTGGATAGAGGTGTCAATATTAGCAGAAGTCCTGTATACCCCGCGCCATGTCCTAAAGCTGGCGCGAGAGTTTCAGAGCGCGCAGAGCTAGCTCCCCGTCCTGCTCTTACATCTTGTCGGTCGTTTAGCCCCACGCCGGGGGTTCGACTTGAGAAAGGGTGCGCGCGCGAGAGAGCTCGTCAAGTCTGGATGCTATGGCGGTCGCTCGGATGGTTCATCGTGGGGTGGTCCCGTTGCCGCCCGCAGCTGCCTCTTGTGGTCCTGCGTTTCGGGCTGCGTGCGAAGGTCTTTGGTTTGCCCAAGGCTCAGCTTCGCTTTCGAAGCGGTGTGGAAGACAGGAGGAAAATGCAAGAATCGGAGATATGGCGAGTGGGTGGTAATGAGGCTAGATGTGGCGGAGAGCTTCCGCTGGCCAGGACGTCTGTGGGGTGCGGATTCTGGTGGGCTGCTTGACGGAAGCACATTTCGCCTGGCCGACCCGCCGGCCTGCGCTACCACACAGCTACCGTCGACTTGAGATCACCAACTATTCTTCCCCTTCTAACTCGACTTTTTTCTTGTTAAATTGGGCGCACAAGAGCAGCAAGACAATCTACGGATTACCTGTTACTGGAGCTCTCGGGAATTGGTTCGACTGTAGCTTTACTTTCGTTGGAATCCGAAAAGCGCCGAAGCTCGAACAACCTCCACGATTTCGCACTCGACAAGCTTTCAGCATCTTAGACATGTCAATTCGAACAGCGACGAGGCGACTATCGCTACGATTCCACAACGGCGCTTCCGTATGCCGCCGACCATTCTTCACACTACCCAACAACAACGGCCAGACGCTGACTGCGTCGAGAACGCTACCGTATAGCCAAGACGAGCTCTACAAGCTCGTCGCCGACGTGGACTCGTACTCGCAATTTGTGCCTTACTGCGCCAAATCGCGCGTCAGGCAGTGGTCGGCTGCTGATGACGCCGGCCGCAAATGGCCAACTTTGGCCGACCTGCACGTCGGCTGGGGTGGCCTCAACGAGGAATTCACCAGCCGTCTGCACTGCGTGCCCGGCGTCTCTGTCGAGGCTGTGAGCGGCGATCCAGCCGGTACGTCGTCGTCGACTGATGCGTCGGCGGTCTTCAAGAGCCTCGTCACGCGGTGGTCGCTGCGTCCGCTCACAGCGCAGCCGTCTCCATCCACCGAGGTCAACCTGAGCATCAAATACATATTTACCAACCCCCTGTATGCGGCTGTCAGCGCCGCCGTCTCGGACAAGGTTGCGGCTCTCATGATTGAAGCATTTGAAAAGCGGGCAAAGGAACAACTTGGTCACCGCAGTCGAGTCTGAGAGACGGAAGTCGTGCATAGAATGTAGATTAAAATGTACACATAGAGATAGAGAAAGCATATAATAGTTTATAGAAGACACACGCATATAAACAATAGTGATATCTATCAAACATAAATTCATACAAAATATAAACTATCCAATTGGGCGAGCTTGGGATGATCCAGACAGCGGAGTATTAGCCTGTCTGTAGCTCGGGGTGGAAACACCAGAGTATCGCAGACACATCGGGCAGAAAGCTGCGCCAAACAGCACAGCATGAGATCGCCTCTGCGCCTTCTAGCTCAGTCCCATATGTTAAACAAATATCCAAATTTCAAAACCAGTTAAAAGCATAAATCATGTCTCTCCATACGCCAAGAGGGCCCAAAACAGAAATCGTCACCGAAAAACAAAAGAGGCATGCCGACATATACACATCAATGGAGCAAGCGAAATATGAGGATACAGAGCCAGCGTGGGCATGTTCCGCAGAAATTGGTGCAGGAAAAGCAGAATTGGGTATATCTCGGCTCCAATAATCACCACACATTGGGCATCATGATAATGTCGCCGCATTATTTCTTGCTGGATCTGTAAGACAGTGTTAGTTAGCTTGAGTGGCTATGGTATGTCACGAGTCTCGACATACTTCTTGGGCTGTGGCTTGCCACCAAAAAAGCCTACAAAGCCGGTAGATACCGGCTTCTTCTTCTTCTTCTCCTTCTTGCCATGGTCACGAACAACGTGAACGCCGGCAGGGATATGACCAGGAGGTTTGGGACCCCCAGCCCAACCAGGTGGCGGCGCCATACCTCCTGGTACGCCGCCGCGGCCTCTTCCCATAGCAGGTGGTGCAGGGGGCATACCGCCGCCCATGCTTCTAGCCATGGCTGCAGCCACATGCGGGGGGATATGGCCACTCTTTTGGATGCGTTCCAAGGGCCACATTGACATCGTGATAGACCATTCTGGCTCGACAATCCTTTCCCAGACGGATGGAAGAATGATCTCACCAGCCGGGCCAAGAAGGTCATACCATCCTTCGTGGACTTGGTACGACAGTCCGTCGAGGCCATCGAAGGCCTGCTTGATCAATTCCTCCATATTCTGAATAGAAAAAGGTTAGACTCTGCTTGCTTGTCACTTCCATTGGCGCGCGTTTGTGAGAAGGTGTACTTACCCGCCATGTTGTACATAGACGATATGGGAAGTTGTACTTCCGACCTAAAGCGTCTTTGAATTGAAGAAATGGGCCACGTTCTTTCTTGGCGGCCTCTTCCAGTTTAGCCTTTGTATCTTCTTCGACCTTCTTCTTGAACGCTTCTTGTTCAGCCTTCCTCAAGGCTTCGTCTTCAGCCTTCTTGGCGGCAGCATCCTTTTCAGCCTGTATCTTGGCTGCAAATTCGGCGTCGGCCTTGCGCTTGGCCTCTTCCTTGATCTGCTTCAGCTTCTCGGCTTCCTCGGCGTCCTTTTTCGCTTGGGCCACTTTCGCCTCTTCGACGGCTCGCAGTGCGGCTTCGAGGCGGAGCTTAGCCGCTTCCTCAGCTTTGATGCGATCCTCTTCGTCTTGCTTTTTCCGTGCTTCTTCGGCCCGCCTTTGCTGCTCGAACATGGTCTTAACACGCTCCTCTGCCTGCTTCACGGCCTCCGCCTGTTGCCTCGCACGCTCTTCGGCGGCTTTGGCCTCAGCCGCGATACCCTCCCTGGCGGCTCGCGCGGCTTCCTCTCTGGCTCTTTCGAGTTCAATCTTGTTTTGTTCCTTTAGGCGCTCCATCTCTTCGATGATTCTTCGGCTCTCCTCCGCAGCTTTTCGGCGAGCTTCGGCTTCTATCTCCTTTTGACGTTCAGCCTGCTCCAGCTTTGCCTTCTCTTTCTCGAACTCCGCAATTTTGTCTTGTAGTTCCTTTTCACGTGCGCTGGTTGCAGGTGTGGGCGCGGGCGCCGCGCCAGGAGCATCCAGATGCATGCCGGGATGGCCCATCGGATATTGGTGCTGATGGCCATAGTGGTGTTGGTAGTACTGCGGAGAGAAAGTCATCTCGTTGCCACTGTACGCTCCTCTTATGTCGGGATAACTATAGGACGCCGGACTAGAAGCGCTGCTGGCGGGGCTGAAGGGGTTTGCACCATATCCTACCACCTGGCCGTGGGGAGGGTAGAAATATCCTTGCGGCTGCTGGGGCCCAGACCTTGGGTACGCGCCGCGGCCAAACTGGCCACTGGCGTAGTGCTGATGGCCATAGGCTCCGAACTCATCCGGGTGATCCACGCTGGGCGCTGGCTCCGGCAGGCGGCGTGCCGGGCGGTAATGTTGTTGGTAAGGTGCGGGCTGTGGCCTCAGCGGGAGGCGGGCGGGGTGCGAGCGTGGCCCAGGAGGTACACCGCCGTAGGAGACTGATGCTTCGGACTCGCTGACTTCGTCCTCGTCGGCCCAATGCTCTTCTTCGTCGTGAGTAGTATAGCCGTAACCGTCGTGGAAAGATTCGTCGTCTTGGACAGATGCAGGGTGCGAGTGTGTGAAGAGTGGTGAGGGCTCGCCCGAAGAAAATTGGGCAACAGAAGTTGACGGTTTTCTTTGGAAGAAGTATTAGCGCGCCGATGAGAAGTGCCAGAGGGTGTGGTGGTGGAGAGGGCGGGGGTGAGAGTGGTTGTTGATGAAGTTTGCGACAGCGCTGGTGATACTCACCTCATAGCAGAAGTCTTCCGTGTATGGCCTTTACGCACGTCGATCCTTCTTGGAGGGTCGGTTTCGCAAGCAAGGGCGTCACAAGGGCGACTTGGTGAGCGTCCGCGGTGTCAACGCTGGAGCGCTGTGGCCGCGGTCCTGAGGGCGCGGTGCAATAGGTTGGAGAGGGCACAACGATATGATGACGGGACTGCAACGGGAAGAGAAACCGTATTGCAGAAAGGCGGCGCAAGGCAATGTGGTTATAAATGGTGCTACGGCTGGAAAAGTAGGCCGCGGCGTAGCACAAGGTGGGCGAATAGTAAAAAGGCAGCCAGTCAGGCGAGGGGTAGGTGGTGACTGACGGTGAGCTTTTGGTGCGGGCGGCTAGGCAGCTCAAGCTGGGCTGGGTTGGTGGTATGAGGGCGACTAGCGACGGAGAAGGAATGTACCAAGGCACACCGGCAGGCTGTTGCTAAAAGTTTACAGTAGTCTAGGAGGAAAGACGAATCTTGTGAGGTGTCAGCCAGGAGCAAAAGCAGGGAGAATAAGATGGGCATGGGGTGGGAGGAGGCGTGTACTAACGTGGAGGTGCGTTGTGCTTGGGTGGTGGGTGGGTGTGCCCGTGGCCACTTTCTTTCAGGTGTATGCGTGCCGTTGTTGTCGTTGTTGTGGTACGGCAAGCGGGCAAGACAATCAAGGTGTCAAGGTAGGGCAGGGCGTGCTGGGAGCAGCTGGCGGGTGGTTCGAGCCGATAAATGGACGTCAAGCACAGCCGAGTGGGACAGTGCCAAAGCGTGTTAATTCAAGGGAGCGTTGAAAGACCGCACTGTCACGAAGAATCGGGTTGAAGCTCTCCAAGGGCGGCCCCGGCGGGCGTGTGGGTGGTTTGGTGGCGGGCGGGAGGGTAAGAGAGGCGGTGAGTGGCGGGATGATTTTGTACCCAAGAATACCTAAACAAATGCAGCAATGTTTATTGAGATAAAGGTACCTGGGTAGGGAGCCAGCAGCCACCAGTACTTCGAGGTGTTTGGGCAACGGTACTGGTAGGTAAGGTAGCTTGGAGGGGCACGCTCGCTCTGCGCTCTGTGTTTTGAAGTGGTTCCGCCTAGCAACGACAGGCGTCGGCAAAATAGCAAGTTAGGTACCTGACACGGCGAAAATGAACAATCGTCTTAATTACAACACACTGGCAACGATCAATCGTGCGCGAAAAAGAAAAAAAAAATCCGACCAAGCAGACTTTGGCTTCTGTCGGCAGACCCCGTGCAGACTGGCGACTGCGCGGCCCAGAACGTCTTCGGCCAGCGTAAACCTGAGACAGTTCCCGTCAGACACTACCACTGGTCGACCAAGCAAGGCTTTGTTGCACCTGGCGGGTTCGGTCCAGGCACTGGGTAGACTTCTCGCAGCTTGATCCGATATGTCGCTGCAGAACACACCGACTGCCCGGCGAATCTGCGCAGCCCAAACTAGGATTGCTTGCTGAGCGTGCCAGGTAGCTCACGCAATGGTACCCAATTACAAGCTGATGGCGCAGGCACTTGTGGTGAGGCCCAATGTTTGCTCCAGTAACAGAAGCCCGTGGATAGATTTCCGGTGCGTAATCGACATGCAAGTCGCGATGGAATGCAGATGCCAACGCCGCCTCTTTCGATACGTCAATAATTCGAGCAAGTCAGTGGCACGATATCGCGGCACGCCTAAAAAGGGCAGCCCGGTACCGCAACTCGCCCCAGCTGCACAACAAGCGGATAGGCTTATGCCAAGCTTGGCCTGTAAAAAAAGATGAAATGACAACGAGCTGCACTAATTCAATAGGCAGCGGTTGCCTTGAGATGCCCAGGTCGCGCCTCTCTATGTGGATAAAGTCGGTGCTCCGCGCAGAGGGATACTCGCCAATTCAAACACCAGCGTGTCGTTTCACGCGACAATCATAGATTGTTCTAGAAATAGCACTCGGTAACAAACTAGCCATACTCCCATGCCCGTAAGACGAACAGAACGACAATGCAAAGCAGCCGTTTTCTTGCCATAGCCCGCCTTTTCGCACCTGTCATGGGCCGGAATCGCTGGTGCGCCGCCTCGTTGGGCGTCAATGCCAGGTAGCAACCGACGCCTGAAGCCGCCCGGACAATGGTCATGACTCTGCGCTCCACAACCGTCCTGCCCGGCGCCCAGCAACACGCAACACGCAACAGTCCGACTGGCTGATCCACAGGCGGGGTCAGCCTACCGTGGACATTTCAGCATTGTTCATTTTCAATCGAGGGTCTTTACGGCTCTCTGCCTAGGCAGTCGCCACGGCCCGCATCTCCCAGGCATCCACCGGGTCACCGAGATGGCACCCAACTCAAGTAACCACACCGGTGGGGCATTTGGTAGCAGCCACTTGTCAGTCATCGTAATCCGGTCGTGGCACGAAGCACTGCGTCAAGAACTTGTCGCTCAGCATAACTAGTCGACGGCGATCTTTGGGGCTGCTCAACTCGCTCATGATACCATTACGATGCTTGTGATTCACAGAATTTGCCCGAAAACATCACCAAACTTATAGCCGCACATGACAGCATCACTATTGCTTCTCACTGTTCTGTCCTGCTCTAGTCCTACACAAACTTCCAGAGGGGACTCATCGTACCATTTCAACTTTTCCGTTTAGCAGAATGAGTCATGCTGTTTCTGAACATTGTGAGACGCTATCTTCCCCTGGCATGATGAATCGTTCGCAGCACAATCACCACGTGGCATATATCTTGAAACGGTTACAGACACCGTCTACTATTCACTTCAGTTAGATTTCGTCTAGTTTGCCAATCTCCTCCATTCCCAAGTCATATTTCGGCCTTATCTCATGGCAGACTTTACCTGACCACTTGGGCTGATGACTTGGAAAGGAGTTCTCGCGCCGCAGCAACCTCGGCCGCATCGTACCCTTGCCACAGCTTTTCTTGGGCCCCATGTCGGCGCACAATCTCTGCAAGCTTTGTTGTGGCAAGTTCGTTCAGTTTTTGTATAGTCTTGACGTTGGGTACAGGGAATCCGTCGTCTTGTTGCTTCTTTCCTTTGCTGGAGCCATCGAGCAGTTTGTCGGACGACTAAACGCACAGTTAGTTTTGCTATACAGCAAGCGGCGGCGGGCTCGGGTCGGAACACACCAGCTTCAGGCCATAATATCCACGCAGAAAATCGTCGCAAAGTTCAACACTTCGGGAGAATCGTTTCAGTGCTTCGACAACGTATTGTTGCCCAGATCCTTCCGTCGACGCTGACGCAGCCATTAGGGAAACTTCTCCGAGTCGAGCTTGAGCCTGTAGGCATATATTAGTAGTTGCCACACCCTCAGCTTCAAGCCAAACTTACAGTCCAGGAGTTTGGCTGAAGAACCAAAACTTCCTCCAAGGCATAGATGGCCTGGGCGTACAGACCCTCCTCCAGGTACATGTCTGCCAGCTCGGCCCAAGCCTCGCTATCAGTAGTGTTGAATTCGAGGAGAGTATTTAGAGCGGCGATGGATTCCGAAATCTTGCCCATCGATCGAAGAAGCGCGACTTTGCGCTTGGTAATGGGCTATCGCGTTGTCAGCTCGCTATTTACCATGGTTGATCCGCATCGTTAAAAAGTACAATATTGGCATCGTTCTCCTTTAGAATAGCGTCGTATTCTTTCAGGATTTTCTCGAGGTCGTCATTATTCGTAGCCTTTGCCTCTTTTGACAGGCCCTCTAACGCCATCACGCGCTCATCTTGGGGTCCAAATCGAATAACGATTCGCTCGAGGCAGTCCGAGGCCGCCTTCTCGTCGCCGGTTCGTAGGCAGGCCAGCAGAAGGTTCTCGTAAATTGTCCACACATCACCAGTCTCCGATGCAGAGAACATGGCGGCCAATGGCGACGCCGAGAACACCTTCGGGTTGCTCTTCAGCACCTCCGGCGCCAGCTGCGCGAGCTTGAGTGCCTCAGCATTGGACAAATGGACCTGCGGGCGGAGTAGGGACGGTGTCATTTCGGATTGGTTTTTGTTTCGCAGCGATCTTGGCAGTATCCCTTCGTGTCCACTGGAAGTCGCAACCGACTGTATTGCTGATTCGGCTCGGGTTATCGATGCCTCGATGCTGGAGACGAACAGCTGTCGCAACCAACTGGGGCGGCGTTATCTAGCGGAGCCGGCAAATTTCCGCCCCGGAGCTGCGAAGCCTACTAACTAAGTACTGGCCCAGAACTCCACATGCTGGCGATTCCAGAGCTCACACAGAGAGATACAACCAGAGATGATGCAATAGTATACAGAAACTAGACACAAGTTTGGCTTAATCGGTCTTGTTCAAATACTCTACTGTCGATTTACTTTATAGAGATTTTCGATGAAGAACAGGTGTATTGGTGCACAGTCTTGTGGAGGCTATTGCTACCAAAACGCATTATGTCAGCAAATGAACCCCGGTCTATTTACCACTTTTCCTACGTGGGTTTCCAGAAATTTTCCAACATCCCAAACCACTTCTCCTACGTCTGCGCCAGGACAAAAGCCTACAACGGCCTTGTGGCCAAGGATACACCGTGATCATATTCATCTGAGTGATATTCGTCATGGCAGCGACTCCATCAAGTAACCAGCCTGTCGAGGCCGCGCCGGCAGCGGACCTGGAGAAGCTCAAGATTGCTGAGGACGCAGCCAGCGCTGAAGTCCCCGCGCACAGGTCGCATGACCCAGCGAGCAACTTGAAGAGAAGCGATCCGTTTCAGTTTGGCAGTCGCTATCTGACCGAGGGAGACAACGTCTACGAGTTCAACGCCTGGGATCATGTGGAAACTGACGATGCGTACAAGGAGTATACTGAGCAGCAGCTGGAAAAGCAGCGCCAGGCTCCTGTTTCTGACTTTGACAAGAGTGAGTTGCTTCTTTTTGCGTTTTTTTTTCTTGCCCAATTCCTGCGGTGATGATATCGAAGCAACACTTCATCTGAATTCTCTGATGAAATCAGGTTAATTATAGTCTTTCGCTCCCATCTGAGCACTCCTGCCTCCTCATCTTTCTATCGGACTCATTCTTTGGAAGTATACGCTAACACGTATCGTTCAGGCAGATTCAACGGTAATCCTGAAAAGTGGTGGAATCTTTTCTACAAGAACAACACCTCCAACTTTTTCAAGAACCGAAAATGGCTCCAGCAGGAGTTCCCCATCTTGGCCACCGTAACGGAAGAAGATGCTGGCGCCAAGGTCATCCTGGAAATTGGTGCCGGCGCCGGCAACACGGCTTTTCCTATCCTCGCCAACAACAAGAACTCCCAACTTAAGATTCACGCCTGTGACTTCTCCAAGACAGCCGTAGAAGTCATGCGCAAGCATGAAGAGTACATTTCAGAGCAAATCCAAGCCGATGTGTGGGACGTCGCAGCCCAAGAGCTGCCACCCGACCTCGAAGAGGGATCCGTAGATGTGGCCATTTTGATCTTCATCTTCTCGGCGCTATCGCCAAAGGAGTGGTCTCGCGCGGTGCACAATGTCCACAGGCTGCTGAAGCCCGGCGGCTCTGTCCTCTTCCGTGACTACGGAAGAGGCGATCTGGCCCAGGTGCGCTTTCGCAAGGGCCGCTATCTGGAAGAAAACTTTTACATTCGCGGTGACGGCACGCGCGTGTACTTTTTCGACCGCGACGAGCTCGCCGATATTTGGTTGGGCAAAACGGCCGAGGCAAGCGGCCAGGCTGACGCCCCCAAATTTTCAATTGACCACCTCGGCGTTGATCGTCGGTTACTGGTCAACCGTGCGGAACAGAAGAAAATGTATAGATGCTGGCTGCAAGGGCGTTTTACGAAACAATAGACATGATACAAAAGTTATGAATAGTAGAGCAATGAGCGAGCAATCCATATGTCACGCGGTAAAATTAATGAAAAGAACCCAATGCATGTATACCTAGCATTCCTGGAGGAACCATGTACGTCAGACAAGCAGGGTATCGCGGACGAGCGCGCGCTTGGACTCGTCGAATCCAATGGAGTCGAGGTACGCGTCCAGGCCGCCGTATCTGTCATCAAGATGCTTCTTGAGACTTTCCATCATCCCACGGTCTGTATATGCCCATGCCTCTGTCAGACCGACTGACTGGACCTCTTTGATCAGCTGCTCCCGCTCGCGTGCGAGGCCTTCATCTGTGAGGAGGTAGTCGTACTCGATGGCGGACATTGGTATGCCCAGGATCATCAAGATCAAGCAACAAATCAAACCTGCAATAGAGCATCAGCCTTGCTCTGCTCTGGGTGTCTCGCGCTCAAGTCAGGTACATACCCGTCCGGTCTTTACCCTGAGTGCAGTGTACGAGAACGGGCGTCGTCTGCGGACTCGTGTATAGAGTCAGCGCCTCGGCAATCTCCGCCCCTGAATGGTCCAGCTTGTCGCGGCCGATGCCAACAAGTCCGCGCGGCACGAGGACATTCTCGGCGACGATATGGATGGCCTCGTTGTGGTACCTGAAGGCATACAGAAAAATGAATTTCCTGCTCCAGTCATCAGCCAAGGTGTGCTGCGCCAGGACCAGGTGGTTATAGGCATGAGCCAAAAATGTACGTACAGGAACTGCCACCATGTGAGGAGACTGGCGATATGGCGCTCAAAGCTGCGACCCGTCACTTTAATCTCGTGGTACTGTATGCCCGGAATGCGCGCCGTTTCTGGCATGGAGGGGTTGACGATGCGCTGCTTGAGCCGCTTGGCTGCTTGGCGTGCCAGCTCGGTGCTGCAATCGTCAGCCGAGCCTAATTATCATGGCAATGCTTCTCATCCTGAGTGCAGTCATTCCGAGTGCACAGTTTGGCTTACTTTGTGCGCAGGTCTATCACAGTTCGGATGCCGAGGTTATCGGCCAAGTGCAGCATGTCCTCGGGCGATGCATTGTCTGGAGCAATTGCCAGTGTCGTCAGCACGTATAGCGACGCCAGTAAGGAACAATTGGCCTTGCTTACCTGGTCTAGCAGATCTGTACACGAGTCCTTCTCGAACGGCTCTGGAAAGATGCGGCTGTGTTAGTTATACATGCAGTCGAGCCAACTGGATAAACGCAGAAACCAACTTTTTGTCCAGAAAGGAGTTTACAGTTTTGCCCACATCTCGAAAATTGGACACATTCTCGAGCACATGCTCCTTGACAGCTCCCATTCTTTTACTGATCGCTAGATGGCTGCTGGATGGCTCTCACGCAGGATGAAGCCGGTGAGGATGTAGCGTTGTGCAGCGCGGCTTGGGGTCGGTGGAGAATTGTGTGCTGTTAGGGAAGCGCCGTGGCGTGGTTGAAACTGGTTCCCTCACTGTCACCGTCGGCTGCAGCACGGTATCCGTACAAATTTGCCATGTACATGCAAATGCTTCTAGCTCTTGATTTACTGTGCTTTTCAATTGGCATACAAAATTCGTGTAAATGCGTCCCAGGGTGAGAGCTGCCCTATGACGAACTCTAGCACGTTGCATTTTCAAGTCGGGGGCTGCGGCTGCGGTCGACTGCCACAGAGTCTATCGGCCCTACCTAGGTACAGGCCTACCTACAGAGCTCATGGCAGTCTTGAATCGCACAAGAATAATTAAGGAATTGATCCATCGATTGACTACGTGAAACATTGGCTGCTACATGGCAAGTGCAGTTTGGCCATGTCAAATTGCACGGCCATCGAGCGCACGAACGCCGACCCTCTTCATGTGGAGGAATTTCTTAGGGTCGTTCCAAGGCGGGAGCGTAGCTTCTTGGGACGCTGAGATGGAGACGCCGGACATGGCGACGTCATGACGCCAGAGCTTTTTTTTTCTTTCGCGTGCGGTGCCCTCCAAGTAAGTAGCAGCTACCTAGGCACCTAGGCTAGGTAGAAGCGGGTACCTTGGAGGCAGAGCTATCTAGCTTGTTTCCGGGCATGAGGAAGAACGGATAATAAATGAAGAATTAGGCGGGGTCTGAGAATTCTCAGAAATGGAGGCCGGGAGAAATTGCATTGAGAAATGTGGTATGTGGCAGAGGGAGCTGAAGCTGGGATCGAGGCTCCATGGTTCAGGGCAGGGCGCGATGGAGAAGTTGACAAGAGAAGATGCGATTTTAAAGTTCATCGAGGGAGTTCGGTTGCAGAAGTGCAGGGAGTCGGTCGGGTGGACGTTACAGGGAGAATGCCGGTACGGAATTTTTGTGAGGTACCTAGGTAGGTAGGTGTACGGATATGAAGAAGCTACTGTATGCAGCCCAAGGATCGTTCAGCCACCTACAGATCTTTATATGCAGAGTGCTGTTGTTGTTCCGATGCCTGTGGTGTTTCAAAAGACCGGAGGCTCAGTACCTACCTACGGATCACAGTGTTCCGTAAAGATTCTTTGCTAATTGCCGCCAGACAGAACTACCATGTGTGCCTGTCTTGCAAGTTCAAGTACCGTCGCAGCAGGCCCACTGCCGGGCCAACCACCAGCTCTTTTCGGCGCCCCAAAATCCGGATCTGTGTCCAAAGTCTCCATGACGTCAGCATGGCCCTCCCGAAAGCCTGCTGGCCTGCTGCGGAGTCCCCAAAAACGTTAGTTTACCTTTACCTGTAGGCTGTAATCTGTACCTAGGTAGGTACTGGTACTCACGCTAATGTTGGCGGCACAGCCAAGCTTGGCCTCACCCAGGAAGGAAGCTTGCCCAGCTTGCCAGCTCTCCTCTCTCTTCTCGCCTGACCTGACCTGGCCTGCTAACTTGACTAGTTAATGCTGCGTTTGTCGCTCTGCTTTAATTTCCCTAATTCCCCATCCTTTTCCACTGCTTAGTGCCGCCAGCTCCGTTTCTGCTTCCCTTTATCACTACTAACATCCCGTCTCCCTGACGCATCGTAGCTCCCTCATCCATCCCACCGGGCTCTTTCTGCTGCTCCTACGTCTCGGCGCCAGCAAAACCACCACCATCAACATCCCGTTTTGTGTTACAATATATCTATCGCTCTGCAGCCTACCTATACTGGAGCAAACAACCTTGCTCCGCTTCTAAGCCATGCCCAAGTCGGCTCAAGGTACGTTCATTTACAGCTCGTAACAAGACACGAGATCGCCGCTCCTCGCAAACGCAGCCACGCGATCGATCCACCACTCCCTTCCCCTTCCTTACCCCCCGCAATTTGCGCATTCTGATATACCCTCATTTATATTGCTTGTCTACCAGTATACGTTTCCGCAGCCTGCTCACATTTCATCTTTCTCTCCAGTTTCCACGGCCGGCAGGCTCAAGTATGCCGACCCCAAGGACCTCCCCAGCTACCCGTCTGCAGGCCTCAGCGAGAACGGCGCTGCCGCCAGTGCCGCCGCCACCTTAGGATGGGCCAACCAAAAGTCGCCCGAGCCCTGGCGTCCCGACAAGGCTCCCTCTGCATCTGCTGCTGCTGCGCTCGCAAAGGATTATAAGTCTTCGCCCGCATGGGAGCCGGCCAACAGCAGCGGCGCTAGCAAAGCTGCTCTCTTGGCCGTCGGCTCCGCCGATGCCGCTCTCAAGCAACGACCTTCAACCCCAAAGAAGACTGCGCACGACAATTGGGGCAACTCTGCCGCTACTCAAGCTTTCCACGCTACTCGACCGACTACTGTTGAAGCATCCAGTGTTGCCGGCGGTAACACCGCTGCCACACAGGCTTTCCAGAGCAACCAGGCCTCCACCATCGAACCTACCGCGCAATCTTCGCCCAGCAAGGCAATTCAGCAGCGCTCACTGGCTGCTGCTAAGGGAGCGATGGCTTCGTCAAGGCTCGACTCTGGACGCCCCAGCTCTACGCAGAAAGACAACTACACTCTAGAGGCCAGCGCTGCATCCAGCGCTCTCAACGGTGCTGCCCTCGCCCACCGCAACTCGCTCATGGCCCACAAGCCCACGATTGGAGAGGTTGGCGCGGTTCCTATCACCAACATGACCCGAAACATGTTCACCTCTCACCCGCCAGTCAAGCAAGAGACTGATGAAGAGCGAATTCACCAGACGGCTGTCGAGATGGCCAAGAAGATGTACCAGCATCAGCAAAAGATGCTTGATCAGACCAAGGATGCTCAGAAGGAAGAAGAGAGCACTCCGTTTGCTGGCACATACCTCAATCTTCAGGACGCTGCATACAAGCAGGCTCAGGATCGCCTGGCAAAGCTTCATGACGAGCATCAGCAGAGCCGTGAAGCGCAAGAGTACTATGGCAACGCTTCTTCGCCCCGCCGTAAATTTTCGATGACCAACAAGCTGCGCCGCCGCGCCGATAGCGACCCAGACCCCGATGACAAGGTTCGCTCCGAAAAGATTCGTCAGGAAATGTCCATGTTCTCCACCAAGCTGTCCCAGGTTGACACCGAGAAAAGAACCAAGGACCGCGAGGCCCTTCTCGCTGCTGCTCAGCGCAACGTCAAGGCTCGTTTACAAGGCATGGACGAGAAGGTCTACAATGAGACTGGCAAGCGCAACTCGAGCATGCTTACAGATTGGGAATTGAAGGCTCAGCAGGCTGCACAGGCGCGATCCGATACGCGTACCGAGAACAAGGGCAAGATTGATATTGGCGGCGGCAAATTTATGACCCAGGAAGAAATCAATGCAATTGCCGCCAAGAGGCTTCAGCCTGTTCTGGATGATATCAACGAAAAGGCAGAGACTGAACGCGCACGTCTGGCCACTTTGAAGGCAGAGGAAGATGCCAGACGTGAGGAGCTGGAGAGAATCAAGGCTGAGGAACGTGCTGAGAAGGAAGAGGCTAGAAAGGCCAAGGGTAAGCACCCCGACCGGTTTATACTAGATCCATCGCTGACGCATTCTACAGAGCAAGAAAAGGCAGAAGAAAAAGCCAAGCGCGCTGAGGAGAAGCAGGAGGCCAAGGCCAAGAAGGACGAGGAGAAGCTAGAAGCGAAAGCCAAGAAAGATGAAGAGAAGACCAAAAAGGCGCAAGAGAAGGAAGAGCTCAGGGTCCGCAAGGAACAGGAGAGGGCTGAAAAGGCCGAACAGCTGCGCGTGGCCAAGGAAGAGAAGCGCAGATCGAAGCTTGGCGGCGCTGCGGCCATTTCTACGACCGCAGGGGATGCCGAGGCTGCACCTCATGACCGTCAATCTCATGACACTCATCCTTCTGCCGCGGCTGATGAAGACGACGACAGCGACGATCTTCTGGATACTGATGACGAGCATGAGGCGCACAGAGCTACTGCCGCGGCCACGTCCAGCCACGCTGCTGAGAGCACTGACAGTGTTCCCCGCAAGTCCGTAGAGGGCTCTGCTTCGTCGCAAAAGTCCAAGTCGGGCGTCAAGAGCTGGCTCAAGAAGCGCTTCTCTGTCTCGCACGGCAAGCACGATACCGCCACCGAAAAGGATCCTAGCGAGAAGCGCCGCAGCTTCTTTGGCGGCTCACCAAAGACCAAGGCTTCCAACACTAGCAACGCCAGCCTGGAGAACCGTTCGTCCAGCATTCGTGACGTTGCGCTCGCAGGCAAGAGCGAAAATCAGGACCCTGTTGAGAAGACTGCCGAGAAGACTGCCGAGAAGACTTCCAATGATGTCGAAAGGCTCCCCGCGCTTGAGATTAAGGAGCCGGAAGCCGAGAAGGCCACGACTTCTGCCATGGAGGCGACTTCGGTCGCAGAGGCTACAAAATCAGCCCCTGCGGTGTCGGAGCCTGAAACCACAACTACTGAGCACGCCCTGGAAAAGGCCGACTCGCGTGGCGTGAGCCCTGTGAGCACCCCATTTGAGGATGCGGAGGAGCGCAGCCGCACCCTGGAGCTGCCCAAGCCCATTGACGACGAGGGTCGCCGCAGCAGCAGCATAGCGCGCGATTCTCGCTTCAAGGAGGAGATGTAAAGGCCTCAAGAAGCTCGCCTGATGTTGCTGTTTTAATAATGCGTTAATTGGGAAGAGAATGATTTTTGGATGACCGCTATTTGATTTCCGGCTGTTAAAAGACGTGGGAAAGCGTTACAACTTTTTTCTTGGCCACTATAATTCTAATACGACTTTTGATTTCCTTGGATCTGTATTGCGGGAGGAAGATTGCGATGTTTCTCGTTGGACAGCATGTTGGTTTTCTTTTATTGTTCTTGGAAAGCTACTGGTTCCTTCTATTGTTAGAGACGAAAGAATCACCTCGTACGTGGTAGTTGTTTTGAATATATTAACAGTATACAGAAAGAATCATGCTTGTTCATTACAAAGCTTCAATTAATTCGCCAATATTGTATCCACGAAAAGCTTTGATCGCATATCCTGAAAACCTCCCGCCCTGAAAATCCCCCCATTTACACTGATAAGAATGACCCCGTTCTATTTTCGTCCTCACTTCGTTTATCGACAAGACATCATCACATTATGTACACAGGCCCACATCCACCGAAGCCCGCCAAGCATGGGTGTTGTTTAGAACGCGCCCGTGGTGTTGGGGGCATTGCCGTTTGCGTAGCGGTGCGGCGTCGTGGCGCCGCTAGCCTCTTCCATTTCGTGGGGGTTGCGCTTCCCATACCGTGCCATGTGCGGTTTGGTGGCGACAGCAGGGTAGAGGTCAATGACAAATGACAGGATGAAGAACGTAAAGAGGAAGGCAACGACCCATTCGAGAACGGCGGCGACATTATCGTGGCTGGTAAAGTTGGTGGCGACAAAGGCGATAGCCAGGCTGACTTCGACCAGCACAACGGCGAGCTTGGCCCAGAACGAGGTGCGGAGGTCGCGATGTTCTCTGTGTTCTATAAAGGGCAAAGCCGAAAAGCGCAAGATTAGCAAACTCGTAGAGGGAAAGAAAACAGTGACTGTTGGCCATGCGGGAAAGACGTACTGATGCCCAGACGCTGATACTCCCAGCAGGTGCAAATGGCCGAGAGCATGTAGCCCGCGAGAAAGAAGAGTAGGAAGAGGTAGTGCAGCTTCCGGTGGTGCTTTGTGTCGAAGATGGAAAGCAGGATCAGGCCGGCGGTGCCGATGACGGCAAAGACAATGGTGCCGACGGCGAGGGCCTTTTCGCCGCGCGACGAGTTGGGCACGAGGCGGCCGCGGTGGCGCAGCCAGCGCGCGGCCAGCATGGACAGGTCGAGGAAGAGGCAGACGACGCAGGAGCCGGCGATGAAGAGCGGCTTCAGGACGTCGGCGCCAATGTTGGAGATGAAGACGATGCGGATGTCCTGGTTCTGGTAGTCGTAGGGCCGCGCGTGGTCGTTGATGATCCAGTGCAGGAGCATGCCGAGCAGCATGCCGAACCAGACGAGGGCGGAGATGATGGGCAGCCACTGCAGAAGAGGTTAGCAAAAAGAGAAAGGAAAAACAACATGCGTGCTGGCAATAGGCGCTTCTTCGCATACCCAGAATGATATCCAGCCTCGGACAGCCATTGTGGTGGATGTGACGAGTGTTGCGCAAACGGTGTGTCGCGAAAAGCCGGCGCGCGCGCAACCAATTTTTTTTTACAGACTGCGTCGCTTGAATGCGAAAAGTCGGCAATTGAAGCTATCAGGAGAAAGAGTTTCGTCGTCGGCAGCTTTGACGACAAGCTAGCTAATTCTTGTCCGGTGACAGGGGGGCGCGAACGGCGGCGGCGCAAAGCGTGAACCGTCACCAAATGAGGTAAAGCTTTCTGCCAGATATCTGTGTCACCGTGAAAAGGAAAGAAGAAGAGGAAGCGGGGAAAAAATACGTGTCTCAGGAAGCACCGGAAATGACGGAAACTAGACTTCGATAGCCTAGCTGCAGATCAACAATCAATTCATCATCCATGGAATTCCAAGGTTGAGTGACTGTACGTGTGCCTGGGTTTGGGTGCTAGGAAGTTTCTCTAGTCATGACGTCAGCTCCGCCTAGGCGTACATTACAGCCACCATCTCATCGCACGATCGTTCACGCGTTTGCGGCGCGCCGTCCGCGTTGACAGTTGACAGTTTGACAGGTTTTTTGTGGCTGAAGCCGACGGAACAGCCAACCACGTTTGATGCCAAGAAAAAAGAAAATTTACATCAAATTCGTTCCCATGATGTCATGTTTATTTTCCTTCCTTTCATAGTTAAACGCAAATCTCTAATGCACCTACGGCTGCATAGCCGGATTCTAGCACGGGGCCATAGTCTTTGGCCAAAATCGGCAAAGTCCCAGCGCTCCAGGTGCCTTCCGCGCGGGCATCTTTGAAATTGAAGCCGTCGCGGCCGGCGAGGTGCGAGTCAAGGTCGGCAGTCTACTGTGGCGCGCCGAGGTGCCTCTTGATCAGGTCGCCAATGAGAAAGCAACCAGACGAAGCGCATCTGTCGAGGTGCCACTGTCCGCTGAGATTTCTCGTCGCTGGTGACGGCCTCACCACTCGCTTCAGCATGAGTCCTGGTTGTCGGAAGCGTCCCACAAGGAATGCAGACCATCACGCAGCCTCTGTGACAAGGTTCGGGCAGTAATCTGTCGGTAACTGATTCTTCTAGGCAAGCGAGTCGACCTCGTCGCAGCCCAATGCGACACCACAAGCTGTCCGTCGAATGCGAAGCACCGCTTCGGCCATGGCGGCTCAAGCCTGCACAGGCGCAACCGGTGCAGCAGAGCTTTCGGCAAAGCCAAAAGGCACTCTCGTCGCCTGGCCAGCCTTGCTGCGCGCTGTCAGTCATGTGTCTGTCTCATCAAAGGCGGAGCTGCATCAGACACGCATCAGCGCCACCGCACCAAAGGTAGCGTGGAGGAGTGCGGCACTCGCCCGCGCAGCGCAGTAATAGTGGCGTGCGTTGGTCCGTCCTGGTATGATGAGGGTGTAGGATCGTGTTTAGCTAGGGTGCACGAGATTGATCGCATAATGGTCGCTCCATAACTTGCTTTCGTTGTCGACCACGCCAGCTCGACTCGCGTTTCACCGTATCAAAGGATAATAAATTTTTGCGTCGTCAGTCGTGGGAGAGAAGCAGAAAAAGGACCGCAGAGGCAAATTAGCGCCTCTGGCAGCGAACGAGACTCTCTGCTCCTGCGTTTGAGGGAACTGCTGGCGCCCGCTAGCAACGCTGGCGCCATTCATGCAACTATCCACCGCACACCAAATAGCACCTCCCAACAGCGGCGGTCATGGCGTCTCAGATGTTGGTACATTCCCTGCTGTGAATGGCCGCTGCTTGTTGTTGTATTTCCTCTTGCATGTCTAGCTCCTTCACTGCACTATCGTGAGCGGGGTGGCCATCTCATTGGCAGACACCGAGTCTGAACGGGGTCCTTTCCGCACTGGGACCGCGACCCTCTGGTCACTCGACCATGATAAAGCAAGTTACGCACCACTTGATCGGATATTGGGCGGTTAGCTGCTGGTGCTTGGAGATTGAGAGAGACATCACATGAGTCGTTTCCAACGGCCATCATCGTCTTACACAACAGACCAGTCGTGCGATGTTGGTAGCTCTAATAACTTACCGTACCAGTTCGGTGGGGATCGAACTCCTTCAAGCCATCCGCCTCCGTGGCAAATCCCAGGCCTAGAACCATGTGAGAGGGGGTCGGCTAGGAAGCAGCTTTACAAAAGATCTCTAGGACGGCACACCACCACCTCGTGTGTGGGGAGGGGAAGGAAGCCGGCGTCAAAAGCGGCGCCCAGAGGCGTACAACACTTACTTGACGGCCAACCAACTGCTTGGAAGTTATGCAATGCATGTTGCCTTTGGAACTCTTTCCCCTCCTTTTTCGTTCAATTCCCGCATGCTGATTTGATGCCGCCGTCTCTACCGGAGTTGATGCTACTTTAATATCAAGCTATCGATGCAGCCCCCGCCCGGAGTGCACCACGGTTGACCCCCTTCTTCTTCTTCTTCTCCCACATGCGACTAACACACATACGCATGCGTATCACACCACCCGAGATGCCGCCGCTGTAGGGAAACGCCCGCTTGGCCTTGCCTATTTGCGTTTGATGTCGCAGTCTGATACCTTGTAGCCGAGATAACGAAAGTGCATATGAAGCTGCCACATCCCACTCCCCCAAGCAGTCCTTCTGTCAATATTCTACCAAATCAATCTACTCGCCATCTCATTCACATACACTCGTACCCATACACGCACATACACATACCGATACCACGAAAATCATGTACTTCTCTACCACCTTCGTTGCAGCCATTAGCACCGGCCTTGGCGTCGACGCCACCTCCATTGCCTGTAAGCGCTGTATTCTTTTCTTCCTTGCCCGTGGTTGGCCGGGGTTACTGAGTCCCGACTGTTTGTAGCACCTCGCGACAATGTTCAAATAGATAGCAGCGAGTCTGTTAACGTCTCTCCGTCTAGCGGAAAATAAGCTCCCCATAAGGCGTCAGGCGTGTCTCTGCCATCGCTGTGGCAAGCAGATGGATTGGAGATGGTGTAGGGATGCGTTGGATGAGTCTGGCGGCTACCACTGCCATGAGGAGATGGAAATCTGATTGTACTATTATTTTTAGCCAAGACATGCGACATGAAACCGATTCAATTTATACTTTTTTCTACAGAGCATGACTACAGTCTGGCAAAAGCATTAAGTGCTGGCTTCCCTGGCTAGTTGACTCGGTTGGTTGTTAGTTCCACAGCATGCCAGGCTACACAGCAAATTGCTTCGTAGCACGGATTCAAATGATGATGAAATCTGAATTTCTCACAGCTCGCTTTATCATCTTCATTTCCATTTCTTGTTGTCTTTTTTTTCGTTTTAGTGCCGTGGCGAGAAACGAAACTTTACCCCGTCGCGGAGTAAACTGCGGCACGGATAAGATATGGCGGGCGAATCTGCAGTGGCGGCCGGCGGCAGACGCAGCCTTCCACAAACATCAGCAGTCGACCGCGAACAAGAGCTGCCCCCCACGCGCAACCGTACTCGGCGACGCCTCAAGTATCGTTTTACAAATCCTCCGGGACCGGTGCCTTCATTCAAACCTTCTGTACGTGCAGCTTCGAGCGGCGCGAACAACTGCACCAGATCCTGGGTCGTCGCCAGCATGTCTCTGTCGCCTGTCGTGACGACGACGCAGTCAAACGAGGGTACCTCGATACGCGCTATAGGGTCACCGTATAAGAATCTGGCGTCCGGAACAAACTCGTCGTCAAATGGCACGCCCAAGCCCACGCCGCCGACGTCTGCGCCCACGCTCCCGCCCACGCTGGACGTCGCCGAGCAAATGAACGAGGAAGAGAAGCGCAAATACGTCAAAGGTATGCCGACAAGATCTCTCTCGTCCATATTTCGACTTCCATGTCTGACAGTATTATTCAACAGGCAAGAAGCTCGGAGAAGGCACCTACGCCATCGTATTCCTCGGCCATCTAAAATCGAACCCCGCGAAGCAAGTCGCCATCAAAAAGATCAAAGTGCAAAAAGAATACACCGAGGGCATGGCCCCCGACGCCGTCCGCGAACTAAAGCACCTACAAGAGCTGTCCCACCCCAACATCATCTCGCTTCAGTCCGTCTTCTCCTCCAAGGACCAGAACCTCAACCTGGTGCTCGAGTTCCTGCCCCTCGGCGACCTGGAGATGCTGATCCGTGACACGGACAATGTGCGGTACGGCGCCGCCGACATCAAGGCCTGGATGGGCATGCTGACGCGCGCTGTGTGGTTCTGCCACGAGTCCTTTGTCCTGCACCGCGATATCAAGCCCAATAACCTGCTCATCGCCGCCGACGGCGAAGTCAAGCTCGCGGATTTCGGTCTCGCGCGCTCCTTTGCCGACCCGCACCAAAACATGACGTCCAACGTCATCACCCGCTGGTACCGCCCGCCCGAACTGCTCTTTGGCGCCAAGCACTACTCGGGCGCTGTCGACGTGTGGTCCGTCGGCGCCGTCTTCGCCGAGCTCGTCATGCGCGCGCCCTACATGCCCGGTAACAACGAGCTCGACCAGGTCAAGCTCATCTGCGAGGCCATCGGCACCCCGACCGAGGACAACTGGCCCGGCGTCACCAAGCTCCCTGAATACACGGTCCCCGGCCAGCACCCCGTCCGCGGCAAGGACTGGTACCAGATGCGCTTCGGCACCGTCGGCGCCGACGGCGTCGACCTCCTCATGAAGACCTTGCTCCTCGACCCCAAGAAGCGCATCACCGCCCGCGACATGCTCCGCCACCCCTGGTGGCACTCGGATCCCAAGCCCACCCGCAAGCAGGACCTGCCGCGCAAGGGCGGCGGCGAGGAGCAAGTCGGCGCGGACCTGAAGCGCCGACCCGGTGTGGTCGACGAGGACCGCGGCAGCAAGGTGGCACGAAAGCTTGATTTTGGACAGAAGAAGTAATCTTGCGCGACTAGTCACCGAATTTTTCACTAAGGCGTTTCGGAACTTTAGATTTTTAGGGGGAGAATTAGCATCGGACAGAGAGCAAGGTACAATCATGTCAACTGGCGTTGGAAAGACGAACAAGCACAGGCTTTTATCAAAGCACTCAACAAGATGAAATGCATCACAGATAGATGACCCAAGACACCGCATATCCATGGGTAATGCATTCGCATTCTATACCTAGCCATCAAGGCTACGTAGTGAAAAATAATGATAAAGTCGTAGACTTCGTAAGAAAGCACCACGCCCATCTCCTCTTTACTTCTACCCAAGGCATGTATTCATTCACCTCTCTCCTTTTTTTTTTCAAAACAAAAAGAACTACCATCCCTCCATCATCCCCATACCGCGGCAGCTTTACATGACGCAGCAGTCCATTCCGTACATGGCCCTCTCGACGGCCTTTCTCACCTGGTACCAGTCGGCGCGGCGCTGCGCGTACTCGTACACCTCCTCGGCGCGGAAGACGCCGCTGAAGCGGTCCCCGTCGGCAATGACCGTCGCCATCTCCTTTGCGTGCGCGGGGTCGATGAGGTAGATCTGGCTGAGCTCGCGCAGGGCTTTAAAGTACGGCAGCAGGTCCTGGATGCGCAGGGTGCGGACGTACTCAAAGTACAGGTTCATGTCGGCAATGAGCTTGACGGCGCCGTCGACGCTGACGCGCTGCCGCTTGAGGTGCTTGCAGATGGCGGTGAAGAGGCGCTGGCCGACCTCGCCGTTGAAGACGTCGAGCATCGACTTCTCCGTCGTGCCGACGAGCATGCTCGTGTGGCCGGACACGAGCGCGACGATGCGCGTCGCCGTGGGCGTGGGGCCAATGTCGACGCCGGCGCCGCCGAGGATGCTCGCCGTCTTCTCCGTCGGCGCCGCAGGCAGCGGGTTGTAGTCGGTGGGCGCCTGCATCGTCGCCTGCAGGTACTCGACCTCGTCCATGAGCACGTCGATGCCCTTGTTGAGGCCCGCGGCGACGGACTCGTCGAGCATCTGCTCAAACTTCTTCTTGGCCATGTTGGCCGGATCGAGAAAGTCGTTGCGGTCCGCGATCCGCGGCGTCGCCAGCTGCTGCTCGTAAAACACGTCAATCATCTGTGAGATGAGGTCGCCCACGTTGACCAGCTCGATAAACGTCACCAGCGGCGCCACGCCGTCGCCGCCGCCGCTCTTCTCACCGCCGCCGCTGCTGCCGTGGCTCACGTCCCGCGGGTTGTACTGCGACAGGTGCCCGACGGCCAGGTCGAACCCGTGCTTGACGTGCCGCTGGCCGAGGATGCGCAGCAGCACGACGAAAATGGTCGAGCACTGCTCCTTGGCCTCGCCGCCCACCTGCCCGCCGAGGGGTATCAGCAGCGACGCCCGGCCCAGGCTCGTCTTGGCCGTTTGCACCAGGCTCAGCGCCACCTCGATGCTGCAGAGCGACTTGATGCCTTCCAGCTTCGAGGCCATGATGGCTGCCTTGGCGGCGAGCTCGTCTGTCGGCGCCTTGGCTCCTGGGATAGGACTGTTGCGACCCAGGCTCGGCGTCTCGGGCCGCGAAGGCATGGGCGTAGCTGCAGTAGAGACATTGGCACTGCCTGTGGACGAAAATCCCATGCCGGGGAGTGCCGTGACGGGCATCATGACCACTTTTCGAAAGGAGCTCAGAAAATCCTTCTTTTCTGCCGATCGGTTAATATTGGACATGTAGTACGACTCGAGCGACGAGTCCTGCTCCGATAGCTTCTTTTCCCATTGCGAAACGAGCTCCTCCGCCTTTTTGGTAAAATATTCCAGCTCTTCTTGCAAGTACAAGTCCAGATGGGGCTCGAATACGCGTAGAGCCATCACCTTCGCCATGTCGCGAATCTTTTCCTCCGTCGCACCGGGTGACTTCAGTGATCGGAAGAAACGCATAGTCTGCTCAAATACACCTGATACCGCCTTCAAATACATGGCCACTGACCGCTCGTGGCACTCGTCGAACAGTGGTGTCGTGTATTCGGTGATGATGTCTTCGCGAACCTTGTCCACAAGCTCCCAGAATACCTGCTCAGCATCGGGAAAGATACGCTCAATCACGCCGGCCTGTTCGTTGACTTTGAGCAGCAGTCTTTCAAAGAACAGCTGTGCCGGCGTCAGTGACACATCATCGGCCCCTTGTCCACGATTGATGCACTCTATGGGGTTGAAATTCATTTCCGTGTCATTGAAGATGGGGTGCTTGCGAATAAAGATGTCAATGGCACTCTTGGCTCCATTGAGAGCATGGAGCACATGGCCAAACCGACGCATTCTGCCGTCCACATCCCAAAATTCGTATCCCTGCTCAAACTCCCGCACAACTGCATTCTCAAAGATGGTCATCATGGAGTTCAGTTTTGCTTCTCTCGCTATGCATCCGGACGTCCAGTCGCTCTTGGCAAACTTGTGCAGGTTTGCCAGCATTTGTGCTTGGGTCTCGGGGTCTCTGAACGCCTTGAAGACGATTGGCTCCGCATGGGTCTTGGCCTTGACAATGTCAAAGTAAAAGGGCGCCAGGGCGCCGTAGACTTTGCCGTATTCTTGCCTGGCTCCTCCTCGGATGCTTTTGACATTCTTAAACACCTCCAGATAGGTAGCTTGTCCCTCGGGACTGGTATCGGACGCGGGACCTCCGACCGTCATGGTCTCGAACCCATCTCGTAGCTCCGACACCGCTCGCTTGCGTCGTTGCTCTTCGGTTGAGGCATCGAACAGGGTGGTGCTAGCTTGCTTGTTGGCACCGTCTTGCGCAGCAGCCTGGGCAGCAGCTTGCTCGCGACGGCGCCGAACAGTGTCTTCGAACCGCTGTCTCGCCTCTCTTTCGTTCCAGCAGCCCATGCTCTTCAGACGAGACACCCATCGTGGATCCTCGTAGACCATTTCTTGCATGCGGCGAGACGTTCGAGCCACTCGCATCTGATCGGCGACGGGTAGGTAGTCGAGTACCGCAACTAGTAATTCTGCGCGGGAGTCGCACCGTTAGCTAATCCGGCGACCAATCTGGAAGTCTTCCAATTTTTTATGAGCTTCGTACCTGCAGGCAGCTTTGACCGGGTGTCGAGCATCTCCGTCGCCGCCAAGGCGCTGAGGATACTGCGACTGCGCGAGCCGCCATTTGCATTGTAGGCCGCCATTCTGTCGCGGGGGCGGTATCAATGGCGGTGGCCGCGGGCTCAGGCTAGTCTTGCGGTAGACGTGTACTCATGAGCTTCCCGGGCAGCAGTTGAGAGCATCCGCTATCATCATTCTGCCCGAGAGTTTTTGGTATGCTCGTGTTTGGCGTAACACGTCCAAAATGCGGAGGGGTGGCGCTGTCCTATAGCCCCCGTTACATGCGTCACAGGCGCACCGCCACTAGAGATCCCTGAAGACCGGGTCAGGGTCCGAAAGTCTAGACAAGGCCACAACGTCATGTCTGTCACTCATGGAGGAGACTTGCTTTTTGAGCGAAAGGGCTGGACGTTTATTGTTTGATTCCAATTTTCTTATTTACTCTTCTTTTTGGTTCGAATATATAACATCTGGTTGCGAAGCCGCCTGCCATGGGCGACAAGATCGATCGCGTTTAGCGGCCTCATCAACCTTACCCTAGATGAAAGAATTGAATCACACAGCCGGTCCGTGTCGTAACGCCATGCTCTCATAATCGGGGAGATATTATTGTCTATCCGAGTCTACCCATATAAACATGTGATCTTTAGTTTTTAGCTGTTTCCCCATCGCTTGTTCTAGCCTCCTCGTGTGCGCCGACGACCCGTATGATACCGAGTGAAGGTGCCGCCGTGTAGTAGATGTCTGTGATTCTTCACATAACGATGCGGTACAAGTAAATGGAAAGAGCTTGTTCGACAGTCCACTCCCCATAAATCTAAATAAAAATGTGTCGGCACCCAATGATAACGCAGCCCGCAGTCCCAAACGCGTCCAAGTCGCGTCAATGTACTACTCCCCGGATCTTCGACAGACAGCGCGTCTAGTCTAAAAAGGTAAAAAGATGCGTATGTAGAACGTTCATCGCACGACTCGCGTCGCGAGCGTCGATGACGCATGAAATGTTGATTTCGCTTGCACCTATCGATTGATTAGTCTGAAGCACTCCCGAGGTTGGTTAGGATTAAAAAAAAGATATACCCTGGGAAATCATCTCCAAGTTGACATTGTGTTCCCCTAGCGTAGAAAACATCTTGCCGGCGACGCCAACCATGTTCTTCATGTCGGCACCGACCAAGCTGAGAATGGCCATGTCGGAGAGGACGCTCACGTCGCCACACTCCTCCAGGCTCTGCTTGGCGCTGGAAAAGGCCTCGATGCGGGTGCTGGCCGAGTGGATCGCCAGCGAGACATGCACTTCGGACGTGGAGATGAGGTCGACCGAGATGCTGTGCTTGTCAAGAATGGAAAACACGCGCGCAAAGAAGCCGTGCGAGATGGAGCGCTTGTTGGAGTGCACGTTGATGACGCTAATGTTGTCCTTGATGGTGACGGCCGTGGGTCGCTTCGGCGGCTTGGGCAGGCCGTCGCCGTGGGCGGCGAGATGGGCCAGCGACCGTGAGCGGTGTAGTTGGTGCGAGGCGGACAGGATGGGATCGGGTATGACGATGGTGCCGGTGCCGCGCGGGTTCTTGACGTTCTTGATGCGGATCGGGATCGGGGGTGTAGCGCGAACGACCTGGTCCATGGTGAGATGATGGATGACCTCGGAGCCGTAGAATGTCAATTCGGCAGCTTCCGAGGGCGTGATGGATGTGAGAAGGCGCGCTGTAGGCACCTTGGACGGGTCCGCAGTGAAGATGCCGTCGACTTCCTTCCAGATTTGTAGCTCCTCAGCCTTGAGGCTGACGGCACAGAGAGCAGCGCACAAGTCAGTGTAACCACGGCCGATATCGCCATCAATCAGACTGCCGGGCACGTTACCAAAGAAGCCAGTGACGACGGGCACCTTGTTTCCGCATGTGCTTAGCTTCTTGTGGAAGGCATCCACTGCCGTCTTGTAAAAGTTGGCATCGAGGGGATCCGTGGCCCCGAAGTGCAGCACATCACCGAGGTCCACGTATTCAGCATCGACACCCTGTCACCGTGTTAGCAGCTTCTTGGCACAATGTATACCTTGAAAACATACACCATCCTGTAGCACCGCCGTCATGGAGAGACAGGCTAGCTTCTCGCCAAAGCTGATGACGCGGTCCTTGGACCGCGCATTGATCTCGAGGTTAAATCTCTTGGTAGCGATAATATACTCGATGAGCTCCTGACACTCGACTTCTATACGAGAAATAAGCTTTTGCCGTAGCACAGGCTCGTTGATGTAGGCCTCCGCGGCGGCAATGTGATCTTTGCAGATGTCGTTGATGAGCATCTTGGCCTCGTCAATGTGTGCAATCTGCTCCTCCTCCTCGTTTGTCGCGGCACCGACAGCCTTGAGCATGGCATAAACGCCGAGTAAACTGGTTGTGCGTCAGAGATGACGGACCAATCTCTCTGTGTGTTGCAAGCAAACTTACCGACTGGTGGTGCCCTCGGCCTTTTTCCCCGTGCTTCGCGCAGAACACACCACCACCACTCGATTCCGTGACAGAGTTGCCCTGTAGACAATAGGTTAGAGGCCTTGTGCATTGATATCGCACGCCATAGTCACGGGACAAGTCTTACTTGACAATATCGTGCGCAATCTAGGCATCCAAAACGTCGTTAGCTTCAAGTGTCTCATGCTCACAGGCCATGCGGCTCTCACCCAAGCCTGCATGACTGCATCGTGGCGGGCCAGCGAACTGACATACCTTGCCAGGAAATTTACCGACGCTCGTTCCCCCGAATTTTTGTACAACCCAGCCCAGCTCGGGCGAGTTGAAATATGAGTAGCCGCTCATGGCTTTTTTTGCTTGGTCCCCTCACGCAACCTTTGCCCGAAAATGACCTCAGTTTGACCAAGAATGAGAATGGCCGAGTTCAATGAGCCCAGAGAGTGTAAATATGCCCTCTGTCGCTTGCTTCGAATGGGCTCGATGATGAATTGAGGTTCTTCGTTGCAGCACACTGTTTGCGGCTCGTCGCTGCAGTTTTTTTTTTCCGACTTCGCGAGTCACACTATGTTACTTGAAGACCCGCCGAAGTGGTGACAGCCAAGGAAAGCTTCACAGAGAAGAGCCAAAGTTGGCCAAATAGGCAACGAATTGCGAGGCAGAAAGGAGCGGAAGGGATATGGGTGTTATCTTGTATGCAGGAACAGAATTGGTCAAATATATCAATAGATGAGATGCCGATCTTGTCGTCGACTCACAGACTCAATGAGGTATGAGTGAAAAAAGATCGGGTCGCCGGAGCCGGAGGTTGAGCGCCGGGGGGTCTAACTTGTCCCTCCTTGTTCCTTGGGCTTGAGTGCTGTTTCGGCGCTGCTAGTTGCGCTGAGCCCACTGTAACGTGGCTAGCTCTAGGTAGGTACCTAGGTAGGTGAGGTGCTTAGGTACCTACAGCTCCGGACGGTGCTGAGCGCTGGACGAGTCAGACGCCGTATTACAGTTGCTGTATCCGTACTGGTAGGCGCGCAACCTGCTACCAGGGTCTTTGGCAGCTATGACAAACACAATCTCTGGCCTGCGGGAGATTGTCACTTGGGCGCGTTGTCGGGAATCTGCACATTCAAATAAAAAGGGAGGAGCGTCTCCCTACCCGCCCACGAGTGCATTAAATTCTCGCGGGACAGCGGCAATCACAGGCCAGCGAGGGCCTTCAAGCCGGTTCCCGGGTCCGTCCTCCGCCTCTGCGTGCTGCGCTGCTACAGTGGGCGGCGGGTGTGAATACATGCACGAGGAGCGGCTGCGAACAGTGTCTCTTGCTTGGGGGCCAATTGCGATGGCGCAATCGCACGCTAGTGTCTGGTCTGTCTCCGAGAATTTCCCGTCCATTCTACCATACCAGTACCCCATGCTAGACTCCGGTTTACAGTTGTGTTAGTTAGCGGCTTCTTCCACAATCTTTGCCCCATCGGTCCAAGCCGGTGTTTGCACAGCGTCTAATAAGTGCTAGGGGCAAGCTGTTGCAGCCTCACCTTATTAGACTAGCGTTTCGAATGCCCGTTAATGGCATCGGCAACGTGGAAATTCCTGTTAGGCTGGGCCACCCTCAGTGCTGTCCATCAGACTCTGAGGCTGCGCAAAGTCCTCCACGCACCGGAGGCGATTTGCAATATTGTCGGGCAAACTCTGCTGCAGGACTATAGTGTGAGCTGGAGCAGCGAAACAAACGCCGTTAATGATCGACAAGGCAAAAACCGTTGCGTACTTTGACCACTTAGACGGCCTCCCGCAACTCAGAATCAGCGAACCGCTGGTCGGCCCTTAGCTGGGCCCATCCCCCTTTACTACCGGGTCGTCGTATTTTATGATGAGGAACGCGACAAGGTCCTACCGGACTTGGGACCGCCTTCCCTTGACTACGGCCTGGGAGATCAAATGCCCTTTGCCGTCGCTTGTAAGCGAGAACTGGACAGCGAATGCATTTATTGTGGCTGCGAGCTTCAAAGATGTGCATTTCTCTTCTGGATCATTACATCTTGGATTATACATGTTGACTAAAATCAGAAGAGAGCTTGCTTGCCAGACTTTCTAGCCCGTTGACGACGAAATCTGGGGGTACCACGAAAACCCATGGATCAGATTACGACGGGCCGTCTCCTACCCCGTCGAAGTGCCACAAAACGAGCAATAGATACCGAAATCAGTCATGAATATTTGTGAAAGCAATGCAATGTGAGTATAGAACAGAGCTATTGATCTCGTTTCACCAAGAGCGCAGGCAAACAGTGCTACATACTGTGCGACGAGTGGCTGGCCTTCCTTCGTGTCGCGCCACCGCGTAAAGCTGGTAGAAGACCGATTCCGGTCTTTGCAGGCGAAATTGGTATTGAGATATTTGAGACAGAATGTGTGTTGGTGTGACGATGGTATCGTATACGACTGTCGTGATGCCAGAGGCTGCCTTTTGTACACCTACCTTCGCGCAGAGTAATTTGCTCGTCACGTTTACCAATCGTGACACCAGAGACTGTACTTGTGGTACGCACATCTGAGCTTGCAATATTTAAATGCTCAATGTCTCCCTCCCTCCAATGGATTTTCCATCTCTCATCATTCACAACGAGGCAGAATCAGACTGAAAAGAACCAACACAATCGAAACTTTTCAATTTCTTCACCACTTTCAACGGACTCAACATTTGCAAGATGAGCGACTCTCCTCTCTGTCCCGCATGGATCTATTCTGCCACCTCCAATGTACAGTACGTGGCTGCCAGCTCCTTTTACCCTATTAAAGCATCTCCATCCCATTCCCCAACTTTCAACGTATGGCATTCGTTCTAACACCGATGCTTCTAGCCGCGCCAAAGATAAGTCCTGGTTTGGCGCTGATTACCAGCCCATCAAGAGCTCACTGGGACCACACAACGTGAGCTCATCACTCCACGACGCCGTC
Organism: Akanthomyces muscarius; assembly: GCF_028009165.1. Lineage (NCBI taxonomy): Eukaryota > Fungi > Ascomycota > Sordariomycetes > Hypocreales > Cordycipitaceae > Akanthomyces > Akanthomyces muscarius. The sequence continues at coordinate 4,391,805 of NC_079242.1, forward strand.
CTCGGAATCGGCACGGTTGAGATTCTCGTGAAGCGCCGACCAGACGCGCGAGGAGCACAAGGCCACGGAGTGCTCCGACTCCGCAACGTTCTGCACGTACCCAGCTGCATCTGCAACGTGATCGGGACACCCGTCACCAAGGAATATGTCCTGCGAGCAGCTTCCAGCGGCATCTGCGAAATCTCGGACAAGAAGGGCAAGGCCGCCGGATACTTCTATAAGCTGGACCTGCCAGGCCAGTTGCTGCAGCTTCGCCTCAGCGGCCCCCCGGTCGGACCAAGAGTTGGCCCTTCACCGTTCCAGCCACAGCATAAGTATAAGATTTGTGCGTGGTGGCATGAGGATCATCGCCAGCTCACGATGCGGCAGCTGGCCAAGCGCGCCAAGAAGCTCCCTCGGCCCGGTGTCGCTGCCTTTGACAACGAGGAGCGAGCTTGGATGAAGAGGGAGCACGGAAGCGTGTGGAAGTTCATGAGGGCCTTTGGACTCAAAGGTAACAGTGAAGAAGACGCCGAGAAGGCGCGGCAAATTATCCGGTCGAACACGGCACCGGATATGGCCGACACACTGGGCACGGACGCATCGGTGGTGGAAAGCAACGCCTTGGTTGCTCAGGCGAACAAGTACCTTGGAGCCAAGGAGCTCGGTTGGATCATCATAAACTACGGCGATGTGCTCTCGTTTATGGTGAGCTTGCGTCTCAAGTTCTCGGATGCTAGGGACGGGCTCAAGGCCAAGAAGATCGCCGCCATTTTGATGGCCCCAGATGCTGACAAAGGCTAATATTGTATACAGCATGGCGAAATCCGGAGTATCTGGGGAATTTAGGTGTTTTTTGTTCTTTAGGTTTTTTTCATCGCCAGCAAGAATCACAATATGCTTCAATGTTGAGTTCAAGTGCGAAGAAGTCGGTGAACCTCTTTTTTTTTTTTTTTGGTGTGAATGTTGCATTTGGAGCCGGCCGGATGCTAGCAGTAAAAGTAAAGATTGAGTTTCTTTTCTTCTTTTGGCATATCATCAGATGTGCAAAAAAAAAAAAATAAGACTCTAGATCTTGAAATCCGCCAAAGCCTCGTAATGCCAAAATCATGAGCCTGATCATCAGTACCCACCCCACACACCACCACACGCCAGATTGCTGTAAGGTGAGGTTTACTCAGCCCCCTCGTTCATCATCGACCTCGCCGTGCTGCATTTCAGGAAAATCGCCGCCCTTCCACCTGAGCGTCCTGCCGGCCTACCTGTGATTCTTCACCTACAAACTCCCTCACTGCAGCCATATTCCGCGCGCCTTCAGCCTTGGCAGCGTCGTTCTCACCATGCATTGACCGGCTGGTCAAAGGCCGAGGAGAAAAGAACTCGTCACTGCTCTACATCCAATGGTCGGCATCAAGCGAAAGCGCGCTGACAGCGCCAGAGATGGCCATCCGCGGTAGCGAACACAGGACCTCCCATGCCCATCATGGGTATTTTCCCCCAGTTCCAACACTCAGTATGAGTGCCACGGTACCATCGTACATTTCAGTGGATAGTTGACGTGTCTGACCGATACATATAGTGTTGCAAGGGACAGGTCATGGTTCTGCGACGATTACAGGCCGATATCTTCTTCCATCTTCGGCTCGCCCGTCATATGCATCGGCACTGTGCTACTCCCCGTCAAAGTCTCCCCGAATGCCGAGAACCGCGAGCACGCTACCGTGAAGCTACGCAACGTCTTGCATACCCCGAAAGCCATCTGCAACATTATAGGCGCGCCAATTTGCGATGATTATGACGTTGTTCTGGGAAGTTTTCGTAACCCAGCCAACGCTGGCACAATCACTCTCCCCAACGGCACCGCAGTGGGTTTCTTCACGCTCAAATCCCGTTTTCAGCTCAGGTTGAGCGTTCCACCCGTTGGGCCACATGTTGGTCCTTCACCGTTCGAGCCAGGTACCAATTACATAATTCGTGCCGAGTGGCCCTCGTCGGAGCGCCAGAAGTGGCTACCAAGCCCGTGTACGCCCGGCCCGATGGCAGCCCCGGATCGCCCCTCCGCGGAAGAAAGGAAGTGGCTCAACATGCACTACGGCAACGAGTACAAATTCCTGGCCGCGCACCGCCTCAGGATCCGCGATGAAGAGGAACGGCATGAGGGCCTCCAGGTTATGCGCGCCTTGATGCAGCACCACACGGCTGATACCGTTGGCGGACTGGGACACCCTTCGGAGCGCTTGGCCTCTCCCGAGAGGCAGTGGATGAAGGAGAATTATGGCAACGAGTACAAGTTCCTGGTTCTGCATGGCCTCGAGATCACAAGGACGAAGACCGCCTACTAGGCCTCAATCTTGCGCGCGCCGTGATGGCAGCAGATGGGCGACGCGCCTTGCAAAGCAGTTTAAGCACAGCACAGATCGGTGTCGACTCGTCTCCTCCTCGCGGCGCTATTTGCTTAAGCTGGTGGTGAGCGAGTAACAGTGGTATTTAGCGAGAGTCTTCACCTCTCTATTTGACATGTACTTACATATTTCCTCTCTTTAGCCTCGCCATGTATCACTTATATGTAGTTTAATCTCTGCATTAAATAAACAAAATTCCTGTGTGTCACTTATCTGCTGAGGCGGATGTCATTTTCACAGTCTCCATGCAGGATGCGAGACACTGTGTACTGAAACCATTCAGCACCTATCTAAGATCCGCCACTCTCTAAATGGATACGGTAAAGGTAGTCAACTATCCCCTTCAAAGCCGCCGGAACCTGCCCGTCTTATTAGAGTTGCACGGCCTTTACGTCTATGCCGTGGCCATGTCTCTAAGCCCTGTATCTTCCTCCTAGGTCAGGGGTCCTTCAGGGTCCAGCCCCACGCCAGATCACCCCGCGAATCAGGGCAAACGGCGCGATTCCAACTCCAAAATGCTGCATTTTGCTTCTGCAACGCCCGCTCCCGAATTTATCGCAGCGCCCATACCAGCTCGAGAGCTGCCATTTCTCTCTCAAGATATCGAAACAGGCCACGAGGCCAAATGTCACCTTCCTTGGTATGGGCGGCAGGACGGTTGCTTCCGGTGTAGTGCGGGTCAATGCTGCCCAGCCCTCCGTTGCACAGCCCTCCGCTGCTCTGCCTCCGGCTGCTCTGCCGTGCCCATCGTGGGTTCTCGCTACTGGCACCGCTGTGCAGTAAGGACAGCCCTGAAAGTCACGAACGCGCAGTGGGCGCCCACAGAGAACATGGCATCTAATCTATAATACAAAACCCAGCGTTGCTAAAGACCGGTCATGGTTCTGCGTCGACTACCGGCCAATCTCATCGGCGCTGACTTCTGACGCGCCCGTCATTGGTATGGGCACAATGCATCTCCCCGTCAAACAGACGCCCGGGGCCAGGAATCGCGGACACGGCACCCTCACGCTGCGAGACGTCCTTCACGTCCCCTCTGCGCTCTGCAACATTGTCGGCACGCCGGTGTTCCAAGACTACAATGTGTCCCTCGGATCCGGCCCAGGGTCAGACGGCAGCATCAGCCTTTTCGATGGCACCCCGGTTGCCTACATTACGCCCGGACGCCGACTCCCGGAAGTCAGACTGAGCGGTCCGCCTATCGGGCCGCGCGTCGGCCCTTCACCGTTTAAGCCGGATGCCATATACTGGATCAAGGCGGCATGGTCCGAGACGGAGCGCGAGAAATGGCTGGACGTGGACGCAGCATTGGCGTCGGGCGACGCGCCGCAGACACCGGCTCACCCTTCTGATGAGGAAGAGAGGTGGTTGAAGCGGCACGTTGACGGCGGATTCGAAGTCATCTGCGACGTTTCATGCTCAGCAACCACAACGACGAGGACCGCGAAGTAGCCTGGCATATCATACGCGGCATGATGGACCAGGGGGAGGCAGACATACTCGGGCCGCGACTCAAGCACTTGTCGGGGCAATTGTCTTTCTCCGAGATTGAGTGGCTGGAAGATCACCACGGCAACTTGGAAGCGTTCATGCAGATAGAGGGCCTGGACCCGGCGTATCAGTCGGACGTGACAGACGCCATCTCTCGAATCGGCAAAAAGCGGCGCCGGCTCGACGACTCCGACGACTCCGACGACTCCGACGACTCCGACGACTCCAGCGACCTTGACTGGGACAATGGCGCGCCGCAGAAGCTCCTGTGCAACTCCTACTTTGAGCGCGACGAGCTCAGATGGGTCAAGGCGCGCCACGGCGACACCGTGTCCTTTATCCTCACCATGGGGCTCAAGTTCAACGACCCGGCCGATGGCGAGAAGGCGTTGGAATTGGCCCGCAGCTTCATGGCGGACGAGGGCACGCGCCCGAGGAAGCGCTAGGAGACTTTCTGCGACCAGGTTGTAGCTTGTATCCTGAAAGCCGGAAGCTGTGTCTCGTATGTATCCCCTGCGTGTGTTGGACTTGAGATGAAAGAGGGAGGAACAACCCGGCATGGTGCTTTGCTTGTTGGGACGTCATGTACGGATACCACCAACACACAGGTGTCACGTCGGCATGTGAGGCATGTCCCAAACGGGCAATTTGTTGTTTTTTTCTCAGAGAAACTGACCAGCTGAATGAAAGCGCCCCATTGAGATTGGTGCGCAATCGAACCGGCGGCTCGCCTTTTAAAATTAGTACAGGGAGCTCTGGCCCTTGGCCTGCATTCCCTTGCAGCATTGATTAATACCCCAAGCGAAATGAGGACCACCGCAGCACAATGTCTCGCATGTTATTGCCATGTGCCTAATAAATATATAAAACAACAACAAGACTAAATCTACTCATGCTGCTCTTGACGTCATATCTCAAGCAGGCCACCCACACAGAGCGCACAACAGCCTTGTCAAACAAACAATGTGCATGATCCAAAAGAGGAATTATTTGTTATTCAATCAACAACTCCTGGTCCTCGGACCAGTCTCCCTGCCTCCAATCATTAGACAAAAAATAATATCAAACATAAACATCCGAAGAAAAAATAAGCCGCTAAGAATACCCCTCCTAAAAACAAATATCCAGATCGCCGATAATACACACGTCTCCCGAGGCTGCACGGGTATCATAGCCAACAACTCAATCGAAGAGACCTCCCGTGCAAAATCATTGCACACATGGTCTTTGCCAAGTGGCTTCGTGCTCTCGTTCCGTCATCTTCCCAATTGCCTGCATATAATTGTATAGTTGGGTATTTGTACCATCCTTTCAATCACCCATAAACGCCGACTCCAATGCCCAAAACATGCGCCAACCGTATTTTTGTTACATACCCCCTCAAGCCGTAAGCTCAGTTGCTCCCATCAGAGCTGGCGCTTCGGATTCGGCAAAGGTGTATTTGTGCATAGAAAAGTCCTCCTCTGGTGTTCGAATGCCGATTCCGCTATCGTCGTGTGCGTCAGTATCCGCTGCTGGCTGGGAAGACGCGTTATGGGCCTTGCCATTGAGGCTATTCGCAGGCGGAGGGAACGGCGCACGGCCGGGCTGTGATTGTGACAGGTTCAGCTCCTCGCTGGCATTGTTGTATCGAGAGTTCTGGCAGCTGGCCTCCTTGCCAGCTGCCTCAGCGTTTGGGGCAGCATTGACCACAGGCGAAGACTTCTGCTTCATGAACCCTCCCTGCTCGGCAATGAAGCACACCATCTCATCAACCCATGTCTTTGTTACCCACCATGACCCAAAGCTCTTGCCCTGTGAGAGGGTCAAATCGCGCATCACGGCAGTGCCGACGCGCTCTACGCACCACACAATGTCGGCGTGAGATGCGTAGGTAAATTTAGATGGGAGCAATCGTAAAAAGTTGACCCATCTGTCCAACACATTTTGGCCAGTCGAGGCTGCTCCACCCTCATTTTCTTGACGAGGATTGCGGCTGGCATGGTCGCCGTAAATGGTAAGCACCTCAACTTCCCAAGGGACGCTGACAGGATCCAGGAGATCACGCATTTCGGTAACCAGCAGGTCGACAACATCGTCCATACCGCGGGTGGGTACACACTCGGCCACCTTGCGAGTGCGGATCATGGTTATCCAATCCACATACATCTGATCGCGGTTGGCAGGGTTGGAGAGCATGTTGGCGGCCGCATGAGCTGTCAAGTTAACACGAAGAGCACGGTCAATAAGACCGGCGAAAAGAGCCGCAGGAGCCTCCTTGGCGGCAATGACGTGCTGCGGTTGGCCCTGAAACGATTCGCGAATGTGTGGCACAATTCTTTCCGAAATATTTCTCAGGGTATCAAGAACCGGCTTAGGCACCACCTGCAGGGTCAAACCGGAGATGATGCGCATCATGCGCTGATACAAGACAAAGTCAGAGCCCTCAATCCAAGGAGCAATCGCCTCATGGCTAAATAGCTTTTGCACGGGCATGGTGAGTGTACCCTGGAAGGATGTATATAGGTGAAAGAAAGTCTTTTCTCTGCAGTATCGAATGCATTCGACTAGAGAGGTGCAGTGAGACCTGTATAGAGCAGACAATGACTTGGCTGCGTCGGGGTCGGTTCCCTGAGGAAGGAACGCCTCAATGGCCGGAAGACCGAGAGGCTCAGATTGTTCAAAGTCATCCTGGTTATAGGGAGGGAACTCTAGTTCCAGGCGAGTCTTGGTAGCAGTGGACTGAATGTTGTCAATGCTGGCAAGGTCTGGCTGGTTGTATCGACTGTGCGATCTGTCGGCGACCTGTGTGATGACCTGCCTAGGTTGGGACTCGTCCACAGGCTGTGTTAACGGCAGCCCGCGTTTCAAGCCATCTTGGGGCTGCGATACCGTGTTCTGGCTCTGAGAGAAGCTCTTAGCTTCGGACAGAGCACGAGGCGGTTGAGGAGCTTCGACCAGGTCAGACTGGTCCTCAGCAAGAGCGAAGTTGACGTAGTGGTATTTCGATTCTCCACGAACGCCCAGACGGCGAGTCTTGAGGCCTGGGAAAAGAACGCGAACAAGCTTTCCGAAGCTAGCGGGGTTCAAAACCGTGATTCTTTCGGTGGCACAGCGCGAGGCGTAGTTTGCATAAACACGGCCACGGGGAACGGAGCCCTTGCCCTTGGTGCAGGTCGTGTTGATCCTAGAAGCCAAGTTAGCACAATCGCGATTTATTGGCCATAGAAGCAGTGTTCTTACCAAAGCATGGCGAAAACCTGACGGGTTCTTTCCGAGTTGGGGCCACGCTCATTACCGTGGAGCTCGGAGGCGACGTCTTGCAGCCCACGGTGCCTGTTGGCGCTGAAAAGCTGTCGCATTTCAAGCTCGTTATTGGCACTCGATCGGCTGGGCTTGTTTACACCAGCAGCGAGTGACATGGAGTCGCCGTCGTCGCCATCGTCTCTGTCGAGCATCTGGCTGTCGCCTTCAGTGAAGCTGGCATTGGGGCCAAACTGATCGGCAGGGAGAGGGTGTCTAGGCATGCCGTGGTGGTGCTGGTAAGCCATGTGGTGCATATGCGCCGCCATGGAACCGTCCATGGCGAACTCATGGTTGGCGGACTGCATGTGCGTGGCAGCTTGCAGGATCATGTCCTCGGGGGACATTTGCGGAGCAGACATGTCTTTGGCGTTGGGGTGCTCATTGTGCATCCATTGACCCCCGTACATGCCCGAAGCATCGGCAAATCCAGAGCCTTCCATGTTGTGTTGAGTCGTGGCGCTGTGAATGGAGGCAGTGGAGGCCTGGGACTGCGGTCGCTTCCGAGATTTGACAGCGCGCGCTGCGGCAGATTCTAGAGAGAAAGGAGAGGTTTAGATTGCATTCAATAAATCCAATGTAGAGTCCTTCGCAATGCAGAGACGAGACGTGCGACGTACCTTGGTCCATGTCGAGAGGTTTCTATATGCTGTGTTGATATATAGACAAGCTAGCGTCGGACAATAAACATTGGCCGGTTGTTGTTTTTCACGCCGCCCGACAGAATAGCAGCAGCAGTAAAAGCAGCGACAGGCAAGGAGCACAAGAAAAAAGAATTATCGAAGCGTCTGCAGCGCCTGAAGAGTCTCTTGCAGGGATCACCGGCGGTCTAGGCGCGCAGCTGGTGGTTAGATATCGTCGTCTGCAAGTGTTGTTGTGGTTGTTTTCTGTTGCGAGGCCAACGAGGGGAGAAAAGCACAGAAGCGGCGAGTGGGACAGGCAGGCAGGCTGGGGCCGAATTGGCTGTGGCTCAAGCTGGCGAGCTGGCTGGGGGCTGGCAAGCGGCTGGCTGGCTTGCTGCAAGTGGGGCCAAGCACAAGGCCCAAACAAAACAAGACGGCACCGGCGGGGTTAGGTAAGCAGGCAAAGCAGGCCAGTCCGAGCATCTAATTTGACGGAATTCCAGGTAGCGCAAGTGGGGGATTTGCACTGTCGGTGCACACTGTGTTTGTTTGGCTTATTAGTAGTGCAAACTGTCCAGCCCACTGCGCAAGGAACTGTCACGCAGTGTACAGTGCCAATTACTGCCCCAGTCTGGCCCTCAAGAGCCACAACACAAGCCCACATCTGGTCCAAGTAAACACTCGGCGACGTATTCTGAACATTGACCAGCTGCTAGCTCTTGTCTCTCAATGATGAGCTGGGCTAGCAAGGAGAATCCTAAAAATGGCACTTTCTCGCATTGGCCTCTGCCACTAAGCATCGTAGTCCTTCCCTCTGCCCCTCTTTGACGCCCAAATCAAACAAGCCTCTCTCTCCAGCCTCTTTGCCTTTCCCACCGATCCGTCACTCCATCCAGTCAACAGTCAACAGTGAAATACTCCAATAAATAGCCAGCAAAATAGCCAGTCAAAAGCTTCCACCGGGCGTTTTCTAGTGTGACGTGCCACCTTTTGCTCAGCCGCGGCCAACGTGGGAATACCCACAATATCACAAGCAATTATTCTGTTAGAGTCCATGTAGCTTACCCGCAGTCAAGACTTTGTCTGTCGCGCATCTACGCCCATGCTACAAGTACTGCCCCTGCAGCAGTACCCGGCGTCCACCAGATAACTGACGTGCGCACAGCTGCAAGGCCCAGTTTCAAACCAAGATTGCTTGAGCACACGTCAGTACCTACCTGGGCTTCGCTCATCGCCATTCTCGAGTTAAGCCACCTACGCTACACTTTTTGCTCCCACAAACTACTTTTGCTTCGCTTCAACATCGTCGCATCACTCCGCGCCCGCTTTCCTGCACTCGTACAACTCTGTCTACGCCAAACACAGCTCAGCTCGACTCCAGCAACAACCAACGAAGCTCCCAAAGCTCTCACTGCATAGCTATCTCCGGCCACCCCGCCAGCTGCAAAAATGTCTTCCGCTCAGGAAAAAGCCCAGAACTACCTCAGCACCCTTGACAGGGAGGTCAGTCTGCATTGCTCAATCGCTTCAATTCGCGCATCCGGCCCTCTAACTCATAATGATAGCTGTCCAAGTATCCCGCGCTCAACAACCTGGAGAGACAGGCCGGTGTTCCCAAGGCGTATGCCGTCATCGGTGTTGGCGCTCTTTACTTCTTCCTCATCATCTTTAACCTCGGTGGCCAGCTCCTCACCAACTTCGCTGGCTTCGTCATCCCCGGATATTACTCCCTCGCTGCTCTCTTCACCGACAACAAGGAGGACGACACGCAGTGGCTGACCGTACGTCATTCCTTTCCGTCCCTCAAACCTTGCGACAAAGCATCACAAGATCTCACCCGCTAACATATTCCAGTACTGGGTTGTTTTTGCTTTCTTCAGCGTCGTTGAGAGCTTCTTCAACATTGTCTACTGGTTTCCCTTCTACTTTGTCTTCAAGTTTGTCTTCCTCCTGTGGCTCTCTCTCCCCGTCTTCCGGTAAGTTGCCCAACGCCTTTTTCGATCGCCGAAGCCTATCACAGTCCTGACTTCAATCTAGTGGTGCCGAGATTATCTTCCGCTCCTTCCTTTCTCCCACCCTCAGCCGATACTTCAAGGGTGGCTCTCCTTCCGCCAACCTCCGCTCCAAGGCTGACGCCGCCGTTAACAAGTCCGATTAAAGGAACTCGCAACGGCAGGCCTGGTCGCAAATACAGAACTAGCTTCAACTTCCCGGACCATGGCCACAATAGCGAGCTGCGCGCAAGGATAATGACCATTGGCCGACGCATTCAACGTGTCCCACACACGGGATGCCCGGCGGTAATGAAGGATGAGAGTAAAAGTGGAAAGGCTGCATAATTCAAGAGCCTTATGATTGGAAATGTGTAAAATGAATTTGTACTTTTCTCTCAACGAAGTTGGCACCAGATCACTGAATTCCAATCGATTGTCTGGTTTCCACGCTTTGCGATACGCCGATACCACGCTAGTGATGCCAGTGTTTGAATGAGAACTACGATACCTGGCGCGTCATATTGTCGCTTCCAGTAACTCCCAGCTATTTAACGTGCCAATCTTTGTCTGTCCAATCAAAGATTGTAAATGACGAGACTGCATGCAAGGCCATTTCGCGAGGGGTCAGCCATGCGCAATTGTCGCAGCTTGCTTCAGGGGCTGTATGAGGCTGCGCGTTCGCGGACCCACGTAGCTTGAACTGCAGAGCTGTCATCCACATTGTGAAACGGCCAGATTCTTCCTCACGGCCCTACCCTCTCTACTCACCCAACCGAACTCATCGCAACCTAGCAAAAGTCACGATGGTCTACCAGGTCTCGCCATCCGCCTGCCGCTGATCACCCAGCGCGCCTCGCAGTCTTCCTTAAATCCTCCCTCGAGCCGCCGGCGGCCGCCCACCATGTCTTTCGGGCTTTTGCAGTCGCGGCCAGCACCCTCGCTGGCTGCGACGGTATGCGCAATCCTATATATTCTCGCCTTTTCGCCAACTACTGCTGCGGCCGAATCGCCTACAAATATCGGGTCGAACGACCTCGACGGCTACAATCTCGATCTCGAACTCGGCGATACATACGAGCCAAGTTTTGCTCCATTCGACAGTAGCTACCTCGGCCGGAGGGCCAGCGTCATCGGACCGCTTGTCAACAACATGCCTGCAAAGTCAAATCTCAAGCCTGGCGAAGCAGCCTGCTACCAGCTCAAAAAGGGTGACGTCTTCACGAGCAGCACCAGCAGCGGAACGAAGGCTCGTGATTTCGACTTCGATACTGCCGTCGCAGCAATAAATGCTAGCTCTGGAGCTGACATCTTGGGACGTGATGACAATCAGAGTATACCCATTTTTCTATCTGCGAATACATGCCTGCAGCCGCACCGTGTTCCGGGCGATGACAAGGCAGACATTGAGCCTCCGCAGCTCACATTGCTCATATCGAATTCAAGCCAGTTGGGATGTCCGGACTTGTCTATGCAGGAAACGCCAAGCATACAAAAAAAGGCGTTCGATGGCGGTGCGGTCATGTTCAACATGACTTTCACAGACGACTTGTATATCTCTGTCCAGGCCCCCAACGTTTCGTCAAGCTATGAAGGCGTCTACTTCTTCGAGCTGGCTTCCTCCACTGAGGCGTACTACCACCGATATGTGGGCAAAGATGGCCAATTATTATGGCTCGATAGCGACGCAACCTCTGCTCTACTGGTCAGCAAGAATCTGACGACAGATGCCGACAAAGCACACCAAATCATGGAAGATGGCGAGGTGTATCAGCTCTACGTTGATAATGAACTCTTTCCCCGACTTCATGGAGTTCGACACTCCACCTGCGGTCTCCAAACAAACGCGCAGATTTACGCAACGCCGAATGGGACAGGAAACCTGAATGAACTGGTCCACATGACCATGACGACACGAGGGCCTGGTGGCTTTCCGAAGCAGCAATTCTTTGTCACCGGACTGAACGATACAACGGAATACCGAGGCATCATTGTCAAAGCTCCAAATGCGACAGCAGGGAAACGCGACGGGGAAGGCACTGTTGGTGGTGGAGGCACTGTCTTTGCGTCGACGACCTTCAACACTGTATCAGGTAAATATATCGATTGGTGAGAGCAAGTGCCTCCTGCTGACGCGACATCAGGAACGAGTTGTAAGATGGTGACAGATCTCGAATTCTGCAACGATATACAGTACGCCATCCCCGGCAACACTGAAAAGTTCAAGGCCGACGACAGCCTCGGAAAAAAGTACGACGACTACGCCAAAGAATCATACGAAAACTTCGAAAAGGCACTCATGCAAGTTCAGTGCGAGGCGCCCTCGACCAAGATGTACTCGCTCTTGAAGAACTGCGACGACTGTAGACGGACCTACAAGAAGTGGCTCTGCACCGTCGTCATGCCGCGCTGCGAGGACTACACCCTCGACAGCCCGCACTCGGTTGTGCGCAACGCCGGCCAGCCGTTCCCCAACGGCACTCGCCTCCCCGCCGACGCCCTGGCCCGGTACAGCGCGCCCGCCTTCAACACGTCACGCAACAAGTTCATCGACGACGAGATTGCGCCCGGCCCGTACCGGGAGCTGCTGCCCTGCGACGACCTCTGCTACGAGGTGGTGCAGAGCTGCCCATCCGCGCTCAAGTTTGCGTGCCCGTTGCGCAACTTTCGCGAGTTCAACTCGAGCTACGGGAAGCGCGACCCGGATAACAAGGAGGTGACGTGCAACTACCCCGGCGAGCCGCGCACGCGAGTGAGCGCCGCTGCTGGCGTGGTCTTGAACGCGGCGTTTCTGTGTGGGACGGTGCTTCTCGGTATGGGATTTTTGTATTAATTCACTGCTGTGAATGCACGAGAATCTGAGCTTTTCTGTGCATACTATGATGAAAGGGGTTTGGCATTGCATTGCGTTTGGAGTTTGACATTTGGCACATCTAATACACTATACAGAATAGAAACATGTAATCTACAATAAATCAACCGGTACTATGAGTTGGCGATAGCCCTCGTAATACGGCTTCGTTATGGAATACTATTATACTGTACATTCTAGTTACATTCGTCGCCACAATGCCTGACGCCGTTCTCCGATGAATTTGTCCTTGCCACGGACTAGCATTATTTGGAGGCTGTCTTGCCAGCGGCCTTGGACTCCTTGTAATCATCGACCGTTTTCTCCAGGGTCTCAATCTCTGCTGCTCGATAAAATTCAGTAAGGAATTGATTTGGGCACCGAATCAAGCAACAAGCGCCAACGCACTGAGTGCCGGAGGCCACTGCAGGGTAGATCATCACGTACCATCAATCTTGCCGCGCACCTCGTCTGCTTCGAGCTTTATCCAGGACCAATACGCGACCTGATACGTGAAGACGGCCAGAATCATGACCTTGGCTATGGGCCGCGAAAATGTCTTGTAGAAACTTGTCTGCGATGGGGCAGTTAGCAGGTAAGGGTGGAAGCACACTGCACGGAGACAACATGATTGGATATGTCAACATGGCCCCGAAAAGCGAAGATGACGCATTGATCACATTGTTTGGCAAGCCGCGAAAGATGAAAAGAAGCGCATGGCCTTACCGTAGGGTTGCCGGACTGTTCTGTGGCATAAGTTCTGGTAGGGACAAGTTGATGTCGCAAAGCAGGAACGCGACGGGCGGCCGTCGCAGCGCGTATTGAGAACATTTTAAAGGATGCGAACGAGGCCGTGTGAATGATACGCAATCGTAATTCCCCAAAAATCAGCAAATAGCTCTCAATGCTCGATGTTTGGTCGTGTGTGCACGCTTGAGGAGCAAAGACGGTCGCATTTAGGAGGCTATTCTCAGCGCGAGAACAGCTGTGGACACCCGCATTGGCTGACCGCAGCCCCACTTCCCAACTGGTATAAGTTAACGTAGTTCTTCATCGAAGAACATCTGAGATATATTGGTTAATAGTGTATTGATATAATCAGCAGCTACATGGTACATAGGGTGAATCACAGGTATCTCTCCATCTGTACTAGTGAACTATGTTTTGCACCGTCTAGAACTCAACAAGGCCGAGGTTCAGGGAACTCGCCAACCCAGCCTACCTTACCTAGCACTGCTGGCTGGCTGTGGCTGCTGTGAAACGGTGTGTGGTACAAGAACCAGGGCTTTTTTTTGCTGGTTGCTCATACCTTGACTGGGAGCGGTCAGCGAGCTATCGGCTCAGAGACGTGCTAGAGACGAAGGGCTCCTAGGGCGAGATTTACGTGTCGGCTAGCGAAGCATCAACAACAGCCCGAAACAAGTCTGTAAAGGAATCGCAATCGTAATAAGAATCAGAATATGAACAGAATATAACCAGAATAAAAATGACACGGAATAAGGCAAGGCAAAAAGCAAGAGAAATTATGCTGTCTCTCTCCAAGGTACCAGCATCGATCGCAGCCAGTCTGGGCGCTCGTTCGGCGCTGTTGTTTTAGGAGAGTAGAAAGTGCACGGAGACGCCACAAGAACGCCGCCGTGGCCACCTCTGGCACGCACCCCACTGCGCGGCGCTCTGTGGGGAAAAGCTAGGGGCCAGCTTTCCAGGTACCTTACCTTCCCTTTCCGAGGTGGGCGATGGGTGGAACTCCCTGGATTGACGACACATGTCCCGAAGAGACCCCCCAAATCCCCAAGCCTTCCCATCCTCGACAACTGAACAGATTGTTCTCCTAGAGTGCCAATTGCCGCACAGTCATACCAAGCATTCGACCCGATTTCCTGAACCTTCGCTGCGAATCCAATACCTTCGACATTTCTCAAACGGGCTACCTGTCCAGATCAACGCCATATTAGGGAGCTCTAGTTAAATTCCAACGACGCTCCTCCCTGAACCGCGACAAACGACGCACTTCCTCTCAACCCAACATCCTCGCAACTACACACACACACACAGTTCAAAATGGTACGTCATAAGACGCTGGCAGTATTCTTTTTACGCGGGTTCCACGAAAACCATCTGCTGCGCAAACGCAATTCGTACCCCAACAAGGGGATCGATCGCCTCTCGTCCATGGGCTAACACAAGGGGGCACTTTCCCCTCGCGCAGGCGCAAACCCTCGAGCAGCGACGTCGCAACGCCAAATTTGCCAAGGACCAGGAGGCCCGCATGGGCAAGTCCGGCGACCAGATCAAGAAGCGCGAAAAGGGCGTCCAGAAGCCTTCCATCTCTCCCTTTTGGATCGGTACGTGAAAGACAACGACCCCCGTCGATCTGCGCGCACCCGATCCCCACGTGCACACCATTGAAGAACATCTCTATAACGTGCGGAGGACTGCAATATTCCCGTCGCCTATACTTCAAGCTTGAAGCGCGCTAACATGGCTTCTTCACCAGTCCTTCTCGGCTTTGTCGTCTTTGGCGGCTTATTCTTCGAGGTCCTCTCCCGTTGGTGGGGTCAATAAACGACGAGCGCAATATAATACCGACGAGGGGATCCAGACAAGAAGAGCGCTCTGCGTGTCGCGCGAAGCGTGGAGGATCCATAGCATATTCTGCGCTGCCTGTTTGGTTTGCGAGGAGACCCCGAACCCACCTGAACCCTTCAGGGCTGGCTTTTCTGGGCATTCAATCCCCCAGAGGACATAATTTTGAGTCGCTTTAACGCAGTGTGCACATCTCATCTCTCCTGTTGCGCCGGTGAACAGCGCCCGGAGAAAGAACGGTGGCAGCTGTGAGCTGCGGAACACTGTCGAGCAGGTGGAAAGACCATGTACCGTCAGCCATGTATTACAGGAGATGTTTGGCGTTGTAGAGCTGAAGCGATATACTTTGAACAAATTAGATTTCTTTGCTTTCTTTCATTCGTTCCGACACTCGCCTGCTGGGACTAGCCGCGCGCCGAATCGCAATTGACAAGTACGATTTGCAAAAAATGAGTCTGGACTTGAAAAGGATACAAAATGGCTCAACTGTCAGTCTTACGCCTTGGTATATATGTGTACACATGGAAAATCACCGCAACAGCACCGCCCACACACCGCGTCTCACGCGCCCAGTCCGAGACCGCGGCGGTGGCTGCCACCTTCATTCTTCATCTTCATGCCCTCCTCAAACTGGCGCTGAATGTCGGCCTCGGCGCGCGTCGACTCGGACGCGCCCTTGCCCGCCGCGCCCTTGTCCGAGGGCAGGCTCATGCCCTGCTTCTTGCCGCCCAGCAGCCGCAGGAACTTGCTCTGCCGGGCCGACCCGCCATCGAGGCCCGTGACGTGCCAGCTCTTCTCCGGCTTGTTGCCAGCGGCGGGCGGCGCTTCGTCGTCACTGTCGCTGTCGCTATCCGTATCCTGGGCCGTTTTCTTTTCCTTTTTAGCCTTCTTTTTGTCCTTTTTGTCCTTGGGCTTCTTGGTCTTCTCCTTCTTGGTCTTTTTCGCCTTTATCTTGGCGGCTGCTTTTTGGTCTACCTCGCTGTCCTCGGAGTCGCTGCTGCTGCTTGTGTCGTCCTCGGACGAGTCCTGGCGCTTTCTCTTGCGCTCGGGCTTGCCCTTTGCCTTCTTGCTCTTCTTGCCGGGCTTGGTTTTGGGAGCGGGAATGGCGGCACCGCCTTCGGAGCTGGAATCGGAAGACGAGCTCGTGGACTCCGAAGATGGCGTCAGTACTTCTTCGTCCGATTCACTCTGTACCCATGTGTCAGTCTGGGTAGCAGTCAATAAAAAAAAGGGTCGACTTGACTCCTCGGAAACTCACCTCTGATGACGTGTCATCCTCCTCATCCTCTAGCGACTTGGTTAGTTCCGCATACTTGTCGGCAGCCTTCTTGGCTTCCGCGAGAAGCTTGTGCGCTTCCTTTTCCAGTTCCTGGGAGCGAGCTAGCAGCTTTGCTCGCTTCTTCTCAACCTTGGCAGTGTCATCGTCGGTGGCCTTCTTGCCTGCCTTTGTCTTGCCTTCGGCCTTTTTCGAAGCCTTGTTGGCCTTCTCAGGCTTGGAAGTCTTTAGTCTTGTACCAGCCATGTTGCCCGATATCTGCGCAGTCGATCTGCTTGCGATGTACTTTTATCAATCCCCCAGCCCACAGCCACCCTTGTAAATGCCTGTATGTAGTAAGAAGTCTGAAAATAAGAACAATAGTCAGATCATATTCCTCATTACTTTTCGCCCAAAAGTGTGAATGTACCTTTTCAAAACAGGTTGTTCGGAACGCAGTATCGCGACAGAAAGAAGAACTGGGGCGTATGCAGCAGGCACCGAGGTTTCTCACCACTACTGCAATGAGGCGCTATGCTTCTGGATTTGAAATGATGAGGGGAGAAATTGACTCGCAGTGGGATGATTCGACTACGGCGGTCGCAAATGTCGAAGTAAAGAGTTCGATACTTTTTTTTTGCCCGACGCAACTGTGGAGAAGGATTTTGGGGGCGTTTCTGCCAGGCGGTGGAGTCGCTCGTGAGACCTCGAAGCACGCGAGGATGGTACTTGTGATGTAAACGATGCCTTGATCTAAAGAAAAATAATTTCCTTTATTGTTCTTTGAAAGTCAATGCAGTACTTTTATGTGATTTTGTAGGATAAGCTATGGAGTTTAAGTACCACTGTCAATATCTGTTTGGCAATGGATACTGATACTACTGGCTGCTAATCCATGTAAGTCACGGCTGGCTGTCGCTGGCCCAAATGAAGTTGTCACAAATACATTTATCCTGGCACTCACATTTACCTTGACTTGTTGACTTTGAATGTATCAAAGCTAGGCAATTCGAAAGCATAAATTGAGAATAGGTTCAAGGATTGCTTAGCCCTGGGAACGAAATTGTGCATCTGTGATGCTTTCTTGCCTCACCAGTCGGTCGTCGCGTTTTATTTCTTTGCCGTCGCTGTTGACTGCGGCCCCCACGGCTCCTGCAACCGGGCTTGCTTCCGCCTCAAGTGGTATCATCGGCATCGCTACCATCTGGGTGAGGGCTGGGCCGGCCGAAGAGGCGCGGAGCCTCGTCGGACTTTGAGCCGAAAACAGGGACACCTTTTACGAAGACTCGCAACAAGCAATTGCCATGAGAGGTAACCACAAACCAGGTCGCAGACGGCGTGTCTGGGGAGGTGGCACTGCATCAAAGTGGAGGAGGGCGTGTATAAGTCCATCGAGCCTGCGCTAGCTGAGGCTGACACCACCACCAAATGGGCCAGCAGTGCGAGCTGAGCTCACCAAGCCAAACGACGATGAAGAATGAGTGGTGCATGTCGTGGAAGGACCCGGTAAAAATAAAAAGAAGGGGATGGATTGGAGTCACATTACCAACATTGCAGACACATCGTCGATAGGGCTACCGGAGGCTGAGACGTGAAACGCCTGCACTGCCCGTCATCAGACGAGCGGAATAAACGAACTCGTCGACTGCTAGCCATGGCGACATTGACCTCCACCGCGTAAGGGCGTAACGCTGCTTCATTACAAATGCAGAGACCCTGGGGGAAAAGCTCCTGCCGATGACTAATTATGATGCAAAGGTCTGTTACGCACTGGATAAGGCTACTGGTTGTCTTCGCTCATTTGCTAACTGCAATAGCCTTGTGCGTGAGAAGACTTTATCGCAGAGATACGATTCGTTCGGGGACGGCAAGATGAATCCTGGGGTGATGGGGCCTGTCTCGCCTACTACCACCTTGACAATCACGCGCGTCCATGTTCAGTATTGCGTCGCAGTTTGGCTTTGCGCCAAAGATGTTGCCTTGAAAATGTTCCCTTCAAAACGCTGGACATCGATTGCAACCAGCGGAGGAAAGCTCTGGAACGGGTCGTGCCTTTAATTCCTGTAGCTGACTTGCTCGTATTTTGCCGACGGATGGTGTAAGCCGTGCAATAACGGTCGGCTAATTTTCGTTTTCAACCGTCTTCCGTTTCCTCACACTACCTAGCGCATCTTTACTGGCTCCCAGTATAAGCTGGCGGGGGGCTAAACTTGCCGCACATTTTCCACATGGGCAATTCTGTTACGAGAGACAAAACCGAGTGTGTAATTGTCGAGCCAATTGAAAAGACCAACTCGCTCTTGAATAGAGGCCAATCATGTGGGCAAGTGATTCCCTTGTACTATTCAAATTCCGTCATAGCTTGCCGAGTATCTTCTCAAACTCGGGTGCGTGTGAGCAATATGGAGAGAGGACCACTTTGGCGACAGTCTAGCCCCCAGCCTTATTTTCCTTGGTAAACGATTGGGGTCTGCAAATTATTCTACGGCAGGTGCACGAGACTATGCCTGAGGCCTGGAGGGGGTTTACCCTTCTTGGAAAGTTGGACGAGAATACCGCTGAAACTAGTAGTAATTGAAGACAGTTCGAGAATTGCATTGCAGCTGCTTCGCCTGTGGCACTCTTGCCTAACGCCACTTGGTACGTGGGCTGTATGCTGCCGCGTGTACAGGGCTGGGCAGCTGAGAGTGGTGCAGCGTAATCGTCGGGTCAAAAACTGCACAGAAACGGGAAGCAATCTCACTGCCCGCCGTGAAAGAAACACTGCGGCAGACTTTTTACTCGGCGGCGAGTCATCACGTATGCATGCACAATCCCACCGCACCGTAAAGCGTGCAAACAAGCTGTGAATCATTTCTCTATGTACTCCATCATGGTTTCAGAGATGTCTAAACATGAAAAGGAAAATATATGACAACAGAAATAAATGCAGTCAACATGTTGCAGTCTCAAAGAAGAGTTGTAAGAGTTTACCGCTCACAGGCCGCCGACCGTAGAAAAATACACTCTGCTGTTCGTTCCCCGTTCAGTTTTCGCTGCAAGCTCCCTCCTGTAGACATATGCGCCAAGCCCGTGAATCAAATATATACCGCGGTTATTTGGACCCCGAAAACATACTACATCAAGTCATCATTGCGTGAAAAAGGCCGGCATTGGAGGCGAGCCAATGCCATACAAATATGGCGAATTGTCCTCCATCACTTGGTCCTCGCCGACGCCGACTCCGTAGTTGACAGGCTGCGGAACAGGCTGGCCGTAGGAAGCGAGAGAGTAGCTGTTGCTGGACGGGTTGCTGCTGTCGTCGCCCGTGTAGGTATTGCGCCCGCTACTGCGCTTGCTTTCAGCTTCGTGGCCACGCGACACGACGTGGACCAGGTTGACGCTGCCCCATGGCAGGCCCGACAATGTGTCGTCGCGCACGATGTCGACTGCGCTGGGAATGCGATAGCTGTTGCCAGCGTGCTCTAGATTGCGCGAGTCGCGTTCTGCCTTTTCCTTGTTCTCTCTCGCCTTTTCGCCTGGAATACAGATTCTCCCGTCAGAAATTCATGCCCATTGCATTTGTTCAGCGTGCATCAGTGTAAGTACTTACGAAATTTGCGCTGTGCAATGCGGTTTTGAATGCGACGGCGTTCCTCAGGGTCCGCAATGTCGGCCCAGTCCGGGTCTTTGGCAGGGGCCTCTGTCTTCTTCGTCAAAGGTGAGGCTGAACTTTTGGCGCCATGTGAGGTATCTCTCGACATGCGAGACGACATGTTGCGCGCAGGATGTTTGCCACTCCTGATGGCGTGGCAATGTACAATTATTGAAAGGGGAAGAGTAGCGCTTTGGAAGAGATATATCAGTCGTGATGTCGGTTCAAGATAATGGAAACCATGGGCCCAAGTGGTGTATTATGTGCGTGCATATGAGGTATTGTAGTCGGGCGTAGTGGTATCGGACCTTCTTGGCGTTTAAACAGTTGACTCAATTCAGCTGCATGCATGGACTGGTGTCAGTCAACAACGTAGTGCAGCAGAGCGACGGGTTGCGCAGTGACTAAATATGTTGTTGCGCGTTGTAAGTGCAAGTATTGAGGAATTGGGAAGCCGCTGGAACAGAGCGACTACCGCTGTCTAATAACAACATCCCAGTATCTGCAATAGCCCGGGGACATGGTGTCTGGGGGTCACTCAGTCCATTTAATATTTATTTTCCTGCACGCCCTTTTAATTAATGTACATCTCGTCAGGCAGACCACGGCCAATTTCGCCGGTAGGGCAGACGAGCCACGCAACCATGTCGGATGCAGACCTGTCGGCAGGCACTGGCGTGGTGGAGGGGCGTCCAGCTGGGGCCGTGAGCCACCGCACGATTAGTACTCGGCAGAGCAGGCGGCGGCTGCAGGGTCGGGCAAAACAGCTGGGGGAGGGGTGTGAATTGAGATGGGGTACGTACAGGTGCTGTAGCTGAGCGAGCTGAGATGTTAGTCGGTAACTAGGGAAGGGCTGATAACTACATTTCAGGCTGCTTGTATCCGTACTGGTAGTAGATATGAAGCGTGGTGCACTCCATCCTTCCATTGTGCCAAATACAGTAGCAAATTGGAGGGCACTGGTGATAAACGGCCAGTGTTCATACGGGAGCGATCGCTAGTGGTATATGCTTTGTAGAGAACTTGATCCGAGATACCTTGATAACCAAGTCAACCATTGACACTATGCTGCTGCGAAGTGCGAATGCTTAATTCAAACAAGCCGTTCAAAAACCTGTAGGGGCAGTACGAGAAGCGTCGTTGAGAATTCGAGCCAGGTCGTACAAGAAAAAAACCACCAGTGAGAATTAATACTCTCGATCGCCGATGGGTATCGGATTTGGTTCTTCTGTGGTGACTACCTGTGATTGGCTTTCGAAACGGCGGCCCGGCGAGCCAAAATAGGTTCATTACCACGACGCTAATCCGCCAGGAAATACGTCAGCGAGAAATTAATGTACCAGGTTGGCGAAGCTGAGGACTGGAATTGAGCCTGAGACCTTGTCCTTGTGGGTTTTAGACGTGGGTTTTATGCGTGGGTGACAGGCTGGTAGCCAAATCTGGCTGTTGCGGTGCGTATGGGGCGACGTTGGCTGCCAGCATGAGGCACACAAGCTCTGCCGCTACCATGAGGGACCGCTGTAGAGGGTGTGACTTAAGGTTGATGACCCATCAAGTCTATTGTCACGGCGTTGCGACGGAGAACGGGAGTCGGCAAGGCGCGGGACCCTGTCGCGTTGTAAAGTGCAAGTCGGTCCTGCACACGCGGTCCGATGCAGCAGCCTAAGTAAGTGTTTGGAACGATGCCAAGTGGGAATACTCCTTGCGATTTACTCTTTTCAGAGGGGTATACTTGCACCAGAATATGCGACTTTTTTCTGGGCTGGTCTTTCGCAGCTAAGACGCGGCTCGCTGCTTGTGGTCAAATGCCCTCTTTGGTCACATCAGTGACATTATCCTGGGCAGCCACCAGGACCACCACACCCAAATTTTCTTGCACCTTCGCGGCCCCCGTCCACTGGCAAGCCACGACCGGTGTCTGCCGTACCCCCTGTCGATTCACTAAGTTATGGTTGGAAACTGGATCGACAGCACCAACGTCTGAAAGGCTGGATAACAAAGTCGATCAGCCACATGCTGTTACTTCGGGATAGCTGCTGGAGAAGATGAGACGCGTTTGCAAATGAAACTTCAAGAGGATGTAGGATCTCCATACGTTTCAACTTAGTTGGTAATGTTTGCGTAGCAAAAGTATAAATGAATGGTGCGATGGCGTAGGCGGCTGCAGCTGCCTGCCAGGACGAAGTTGCCCTGGCTGGCGACAGCCGAGCGCCGTGCGGCGTGGCATTTGCTCAGGAGCGAAAATGCTACGGGGGCTTGGGGCCGCGGAATTGTGCCTCGTGGCCGCCTCTTTAGCCATGGCAGATGACCATACGACTAACTAGTTAGACACTAGTAATGCGATAAATACGAAACAGTACTGGGCAGCCACTTGGCCCCTCTCCCTCGATAAAGTCGAGGTTCGTGAAAGACTAACCCAACTTATGAGAGGCTGCGATGCAATTCCGATGGGCCCCTCTTTCGGACCCCAGATTGCTCAACCGAGATGCCATTGTCGAGGATCATCACGGGTACCATCTGGCTCGAATGATCGTCCACCTTGGCCGATGGAAGTAAATGGCGATACATATGTAGCAAGCTAGACAGGTTACAGCAAAAAAATGCCAAGCAACGAAAAGGAATTGGCTGGCATGCAAAAAGCGCTGAAAGGTCTCTCACTTCTCAACTTCCACCAGCCTGGTTGTAGCGCGTGCTCCTGCGCTTTGCCGCTATGGGGAAGACTAATGCGTCAGCCCAGAACGGCGAGGCGGAACAGCAATCATGAAAATGCGCAAATAAGTGATTGCGATACCCAAATGCCCAATTGTGGTATACTTGGCGAGCAGTGCGGTCGCCATCCTTTTGACTCTATCTACGAGCGACGGAACCCAGTAACTCGGACTATGCAACTATATACGTGTGCCTCTCGTACACAAACGCAAGCCTGTGAGTAGAGTTCATCGCATCATTTGCGACTAATAATGAACGACAACAACGCCACATGGGAACCCCAGACTAGTATAAAAGAAGCATTATTAGTGCTTCCTTTCAGTGGGGTGTACTCTATCTTGGAGCTTTGCCATTGCCTGCCTCGTTCCCTCAAACGGTGATAGGGGACCACCCACACCTGCTAGGCGGATGCTAAAAACAGTACGACTAACTACAGCCCGAAAGCCCTGTCATTCTTGCTGCTGTTGAACTGGCGGATCCGCGCCCGAAGGATGCCTGCCGCAGGGTAGCACAGGTCGCAACTCCCGTCGACTTACACCCGGGCGTGCGTACTGTACTGTACTGTTCCATCAAGTCTGGCGTCAGGCTTTACCCGACGAGCCCCTTCCTGTGCATTTCCTGGTTGGGCTCTCCTATCACCGGTCTCCATGCAGACCGTCTCTTGATCTCCGTATCGGCAAAGTAACTGCTGCTTGGCTTCTATGAGCACATCTTCTAGGACGGAGGAGCGTGGACCCATTCTAGGGCGTTCAGCTGAAAACTGGCACACGCGCAAGCCTGCAAGGACGAGAGCCAATCATGCGAATATCGCCCAGTACTGGCCCTTTTGTTCGTTTTTTTGACTCGCATGACCCTATCTGAGACTTTGGCTGGGCAATCAGAGCGAGATCGCCACCCTTTAGGGCGCTGTAGATGCTGAGCCTTACAGAACACGGTCGGTAGACGCAAGTCGAATTCATGCGACCGGAGCAGCAAAACTTGTAAATGAGTGTAGTTTGTTTATGTGGAATCAAGATGAAGAATCAACCGATCAGTATGTGAATCGCTCACATTAGAACGGTCTCCAACGTTTGGCGTCATGCTCGCCAGGTGCGGAATGCGAGTGCCGTCGGCCGAGATGTATCCCGATTTACGACCTTCCCAATCGAGCCCACGATGGGGGGGTCTGAGACAAAATGCACCCCAAATCGCTGCTGTCCTCATCACGTACATCAGCCACGGGTGTGCCAGATTTTAAACGTCTTCATTTAATGCTCCATTTCGGTACACGTTACTAGTAAAAGTGCCATTAGATAGCGCTGCTTCTGCTGTTACTTTCTTCCTACCGCAAGGCCAGTGACCAGTTATTAGACCTGTTAAAAGAATACCTGAACATGTGGCGCGGGTGGTTATCGCACTGACAAACTCTAGGCCAGCCAAAGCCTAGGATCCTTTGACTGGGCACGTCTGTTGTCTGTGGTAGCCTCTGGTACGCTACTGCCCTCAAGGTGCTTCGGATCTACGAGAACGTTCTGGAGCTGCCGTTTCTGAGAACGGGGAAACCCAGTCTTAATTTTCCGACACGGTAGGGTTTGTTGTCGTCGCACGGGGAAGAGTGCAACCAAATTACAACCTAAGAATCACACCATTACAAATTAAGAAAGGCGGAGCAAAAGCGAAATGCTCCATTGGCAGTTTTCACTACGCTGTCTCACTCGATTAGAGAATGAGAAAAGGTGTCCAACTCAATCGAAGTACCGGGGGTGTGAGCAGTGGACATATTGGTTCAGCTGTGGCGACTGAGCACACCATTGGTGGTTGGAGCCCGTTTACTCAACTAGCCCAAGACGGAAGTATTTCGAGTGAAGTATCGGGGCCTATCAGGGGCTGGGCTTAAACCCGTAGAAGATATATGATAGATCTAGCGGTGATAGAAACGGCCAGATTTGGTTTGCAAACAGTTGTCACCAGCTTCTGGGAGAGGCTTGAAAAATGCACACAATCGGGCAATTGAGATACGAGGACCAACCTGACAGTAATAGTTTCCCCGGACGATCCAGAACCTCCTCTCGCAAGATGAGAAAACAAGCGTGACCTGTTGCAAAATGCCGACAGTTTTCCAATCATGCGAAGTCTCGGAAGGATTCGTGGTGCCCTATCAACTCAAATGAGGCGCAGATTGTCCCGAAGGAACGTTTCATAACCCCGGTGGCAGATGCGACGGTGCGAATAAGAAGAGCGCATAAAACATGGGGTGTGAGAGCAAAAGTGATTGGGACAAGGCCGGCGCTGATTGAATCTCCTCCACAACCCTTGTCAATGAGAAACGGCAACTAGACAGTGGCGATCTCGCCGCCCTCATCTGAGCGGCATTTGTATCTTGTCATATATTAGACTAGGCCCCTTGCCGATGAACTGGCGCCACACCGCATTCGAATTTCGCCGTTGCCCCCCAAAATATTGGAGATCTCCCCGTGTAGAATAGCAAGTTGTTTGATCGGTACTCACGAGTGTGATCGAGGCGACGATGTGAGACAACATTAAGCCACCGATTTGGGTATTCATCTTCCAGGTTGTCGTCATGAGCTTTCCGCAAGGTACATAGGAATGACATGTCGAGGCGGAAAAACGCCTGTTCATGTGTGATTCCCCGCCCCCCTCCTTCGCGGATTCTCTCGATCTAGACGAGGGAAAAGGCCAAGCGAACCACTGGCGAGTATTCGCCAGCACCATCTGTGCGAGAAGCGGTGGCGGCGGGGACCAACGTTTTGCTATTGCCAGACACGCCAGACAACCCACGGGCACATCGGCATCGACGCCATTTCCAGGGAAGTACCTGCCAACTTATCTCCTCGGGTGGCGAAGCCACCAGCGACGCCAGCGCCGCCAACATCATCGATGAGTTCCCCGGTGACCCCTGACAATCGACGATTGAAGAGACCGAGAGGGCGCATTGGTACATTGATAAGGAACACCATCTTCAAGCCTTGATGCGCGGTGACGCTAACGGGCTTCGAGCTGTGTATCTTCACGCCCTCACATGGCAACATGATCTGGACGCCATCGATGGAAATGACGCCAAGGGCGACCCAATGCCAAGGAAGCGACGGTGTCCGCCAGTTTCCGCCAGGTGAGGATAACCGAGTAGGAGGCGCAATCGTGCCAACTAGAGGGCGAGCCCCGTGCCGAAAGAGGCTGGGAAACGAGAGGGATACATCTTCGCTCCTGTCGGGATCGAAAGTGGGCTGAGCTGAAAAAGTGTGGCCATCGTTCCTTGAGGCTGATGCGGCGGGGGTGTGGAAGGTTCCATCGCCTCGCCTGAGAGGCAAGCCCCGTGCGCTGGTCAGCTCCTACGTATTTGTCATGAACGAAAGAAGATTGGCGAGAGAAGCATAGCATAGCAGAAAGTCGATAGATTCGTTGCTGCGCGAGGAGAGTTGGCCACGGAGGAGCGCAGCCACTCTCTCCTAGCGTGGAAGCTGGCTCTCACACGATTGGCGCCAGCTGGATTCTGTGTTCTGCATCGTTGATCAGCCAAAAGAAAAGAAAGAAAAAAAGAAGTTTAGGAAGAAAAAAAATGCTTCAGAATATGTGCCCATTTGCGTGAGTTATGTGTCAAAAACCCAACCTCAAGATCTTTGAGCGTGATTTGCTAATTATACCTTCTTTTTAGCCATCGAGATGTGAGACGGCCCGAATAGCTGCCCCCAAATCGTGGGGTCCTTAGGCGCGCCCGTGGGGGTCAGCCAAGGACGACCACTCGGTCGCAGGCACTTCACCTGTCCAGAGATCTGGAGATCTTCGCAGGGGAAGAGTCGGATCTCGGGTCAGGAGTCAACTGTCATGTATCAATACAAGACAGGAAAGCGAAGCGAGTTGCTGTACTTATACCACAAGCGTTGTGGCAAAGCGCATGCCTTCCTAGAAGTAGGGCAGACGAGTGTTCATCGCTTACAAATAGAAGGCAAAGACGCAGCCTTCTAGTCGTCTCCCGCGTAGAAGATGTCAGAGCAACCTTTTGGGTGTGACGTGACGGCATGAGGTGGCCGTTGTGCTTCGGATCCAGCAAGATCAGAGGTAAGCCTGCATCGTTTGCTCACACCCTCTGTCTTGGATCCAAATTTGCCTGGCCGGGCAGCAGCGACGTCGAGCAGTGGCAAAGAGAGGGAATGACTGCTGAAGTGGTCTGATGCTTGGTTCAGCTTGAGTGTTTTGGTGACTAACAACCTCAGGAACCTCGACTTGACTTCTGTCATTGATGGACAAGTTGAATGAATGGAAGAAAAACGCAAGAGAGCACTCTGTCATCCATGCCGAGTTAGGCTTCCTACGGAACTGCTGTGGCCGCCTGCGGAGCTGTTGATGACGCAACTTCCCCCTCCCGAGCTGTGCATGCGTAAAGCCCGTTGTCCACGGATGTTTTCTGCCGCTCTGCCGCTCCAAGGAACACACCGTTACACTCCAGCATGCTACCCTCGCACAGGTTGTATGGAGTAGTGCTTCAGTCGGTTCATGCACACCATGCAGCACCTGCACTGCCGGAAGTTGCAATTGAGCGCGAAAGGCCGAGTGTTTAATCATGAAGCGCTGTGGAATTCGTACAACCTTGCGACAGTAAGAGACTTGAAAGCGCTCCTAAACCCCAATATCTTTCTCGGTCTGCAAAGTACAATTCTCATGTTCATAATAGGAGAAAATGTCGAAATGTAATATGACAGTATAATTGGTACAAGTTATGATGTGTTATCTGCCGGCAACTCCTGGCATCATCTTCTTTCCAGCTATAATTTACAGGTGCTTCATCAGTTCAGCCTCTCGCTCGGCACGGCGCTCCGCTGAGCGCTTTTTGAAGCGCGTCTCGGCCCTTCTGCGCTCACCACCATCAATCTTCCTACCCTGCTTCTGCTCCCACATGCCCTCGGTAATTTTGACCACCGCGCCGCCCTTGCCTGGCAGCTCCGTGGCGTAGCTGCCGGCTATCGTCTTGAGACCGCGGACCGCGTAGCCCTTTGGTCGGGGAAGCGTCTCGACGCCCGTGCTTTGCAGGCCAGCGCCCTCACCGTGGGGCACGTTGACAACCCAGCGCGCGTCCGTGGCGGCGCCCGCCGGCGGCGTTGCGACGCGGAGGTGCGCCTCGCCGTCCTGCACAAACTTGAAGTCGCCACCGGGGCCGACGACGCCCTTGCGGTAGCGCTGCATCCACTGCAGCAAGTAGCGTCGCGCGCGCGGGGGCTCGATGCCGAGCTCCTTGAGCTGCGGCGAGGTCATGGTGAAGAGCGCCTCCCAAGAGGGGAACTTGCTCGCGTGCCGGCTCAGGCCGCGGCCAATGAGCTTTAGGAACGTGTCGACGTCGGGGACAAACGGCCGGGGCTTGGGAATCGTAGGGGGAGGCCGCGTCTTGTGCAGGCATCGTATTTGGCTGCTGAATGTGTTTGTTGTCGGTGCTGAGACGAGCGGCCGCAGCGACGACCAAAGACTTTGGGCTCTCATTTTCGAAGTGTCTGTCGAGGTAGGGGGTTAGTGATTGGGCGTGTCGCAGAGATAAATGGCAGATAGCCTGCCGTCGTAGAGGACCAATCTCGTCGTACCTGCGAGGAAATCAAACACTGGAAGCACTTTTGGTGCCCGGTGCATCAGGTGAATGCGCCGTAATTCACCGAATGGACAGTGACGGGCTATCTGCTCCGTTACAATTGAAGCTCGAAATTTGTCGCCAATTGGCTTTGTTATGTAAGCGAGGCTGCCATGTTAGAGTGGACCTGTCGCGAGGCTACAGTGAAGTGAATAAATTCATGCGTGGCGATAATGACCTGAGTGAGTTCCAAGTTTCTTTCACGGGACAGGTCGACGGTCAATGAAGCAATATATCTTTGGAAGTATGTGAATGTATTGGATGGCGTGTGGCTACGAAACCGCAGCCGTTCTGCCCGTCTGGTGGCGAAACTCCTTCCTCGAGAGCAATGCTCACCAAGAAGAGCGCTGTGACAGCGGCAGCGGCAGCGGCAGATGGCTGTACACTGCAAGTTTGGTATTTGACAAAGTTTTCTTTCATGAAAAAAACTCACCATATTTTGCGACAAGGAAATCCAAAATCTACGCGTGCCTGATCTGTGTTGCCTCGATCTGGTTCGCATATTGTATACACTCTTTGCGTGACAAGGCGAACGCTGTGGATCCCCTAGGCAGAAGTGCTGTCGGGAACGAACTATGCTTGACGACAGCCGTCTTCTCTACGCCACACCTCCTAATTACACATTGCGCAAATTTCTACTCTCCGTCTCACCGAAAAACATCTATAAATGCGTCCATGATCCCGCTCCGAGCTCCAAGCTCGCGCAAGCCCCTTCGCATACCCCACCATGGCACGAACGAAGCGCAGCGTCAGAGTGCCAGTATGGAATGCGGCCGCGAACAACCAGTTCGGTTTTAACGGTATGCTGCCATTGCATGTACTTTGCGGACCAAAAGACACGGTATTGATGTTGGAATTTCCGCACAGATGTCCTACCTCCTGATATCGTCGATGCACTCCTTGCGCTCCCGTCCGGCTCCGAGCAGACGAACATCCGCGATGGTGTAACTAGTAGAAGTTCTGCGAAGCGCCGCAAGACTGCAGATGCCCCTCCCGATAGCTCAATATGTGTCAAAAAGGGCATCATTTCCTTCACCCGTGCGATCGAGCGCCGCGAAACGACCGACCAGATTTCCGTCAAGCCCGACGTGGGGCCTCATGTTACCCTTCGATACGGCGGCAACTTGCTCGGCCTTAAAGCCCGTAACAAGGCTCTCGGACTTGTCGACTTTGCTGTCCTGATACAAAGTGATCATGCCGACCCTGGAATGGATAGGATGTTCAAAGTCATGTCGCAGCCACTGTCGCGAAGCGCGCACGGAGTACTGTGGACCAAGGTTGACGCTCGACTGGAGATTGCGCAAGGCATGCTTACTGGTGTTTTTGCGCTCAGCATAATGTGGAATGAAACTCCATCGCCATACTACATCATGCGAACCAACGTCGAACGGCGAGAGAGCCAGGAAGTTATCGATGCCTTCTTTCCTCGTGCAGGAATGAGCTCCTCTGCGTGGTCACCGATGGACTTTTACGAAGCGGCTTACGTTCCTCCAAAAGATGACCCAGAGTCTGCATCTATTGAAGTCCCGTCGCTAGAGGCTACGCTTTTTCCGTACCAAAAAAGGACCGTCAAGTGGCTCTTACAACGCGAAGGAATCAAATGTACACCTTCTGGCATGGAACGCATCCCGGACTCTGTACCACAGGCTCATTGTGATACGTTTCGCGAGGTCAAGGATGCAAGTGGGATGACATTTTATTTAAGTGATGTCTTCCACGTCGTCACACGCAACAAGGCTCCGTACCACCTTGCCGACAGAATCATGAAAGGTGGAATCCTGGCCGAAGAGATGGGGCTTGGAAAAACACTTGAGATTATTGGACTTATCCTCCTGAATCAGCGCCAAGACGGCTCACAAGATCCAGTAGACCCTCAGACGGATTCTGATGGGCTGTTGAAAACCAAAGCTACTCTTATCGTCACCCCTGAATCTCTCCGACAGCAGTGGATGACCGAGATTGCACGCCATGCGCCGTCTCTCCGGGTCATACACTATCAAGGTTGCAGGAAGCTCGAGGAAGACGAAGAAAGCAAAGCAGTAGCAAAGCTTGCGTCGTATGACGTCGTCATTTCAACTTATTCTGTTTTATCCCAAGAACTTCACTTCGCTACCGACCCACCTGAACGCTCACGCCGCTTCGAACGAGCATATAAACGCCCTAAATCGCCTCTCGTACAAATATCATGGTGGAGGGTGTGTCTCGATGAAGCCCAAATGATTGAGAGTGGTGTAAGCCAGGCTGCCTCCGTTGCACGCGTCATCCCACGAATCAACGCGTGGGGCATAACAGGAACCCCCGTGAAAGACGATGTAAAAGACTTGTTTGGGTTGCTATTATTTCTTCGTTACCATCCATATTGCTATGCAAACCAAGTCTGGAATGCGCTTATCACATTCCACAAGTCGCTTTTTCAGAAACTATTTCGATCGCTCGCATTGCGACATACGAAGGCTCTTGTGCGAGATGAGATTCTCCTACCGCCCCAAAAACGCTATGTCATCAGCATGCCATTCAGTGCCGTTGAGGAGCAGCACTATCAAAGCTTATTCAAGGATATGGCAGAAGACTGTGACTTGAGCTTGACAGGTGCCCCGACGCTTGATGATTGGGATCCGGAAGATTACGAAGCGCAGATGCGAACATGGCTGACTAGACTGCGCCAAACAGCCCTACATCCAGAAGTTGGCGTATACAGTCGACGTCTGCTTGGGTACAATAAAGACCGGCCGATGCGTACTATTGAGGAAGTTTTGAATGCCATGTTGGAGCAGAGCGAAACGGCTATTCGCAATGAAGAGAGGGCTTATTTGTCTTCCAAATTGACTCGGGGTCAGTTGTTTGAGAATAGTCCAAGAGTAAAGGAGGCCCTCGTTCTGTGGGAAGAAGTCCACGTGGAGACAGCAAAGCTGGTTGAGGATGCAAGAGCTGGACTCGCTAGCGGCATCGAAGAACTGAGGAGAGCTCAAGGGCCACAAGCTGAGCATGCTGTTCACGATATACATGGGTCTGACTCTGACTCTGACAGCGATACCGACTTTGTTGATTCAAGAGGAAAACTCTCGGAGTTACAGCGGCGCTTACGTTCTGCACTGGAAATACACCACAAGGCGGTGTTCTTCTGCGCCAATGCCAACTTTCAAATTCGCGACAACGTCGAAATGACAGAGCCAGACTCGGAGGAATTTGAACGCCTCAAGAAACTCGAAGATGACGGCTATGAAAATGCCAAAGTTGTGCGACGGGAGATACTGCAAGAGAGCTACCGTAAAGCGAACCGTCACATGACAAGAATCAAGAAAAAGGCCAACAATCAGACATTTGTAGAAGTTCCAGAGCTTGTCATCAAAACGGAAAAGGGAATTGAGAGCGGCAGAGTCGTCGATCGACTGGAAGTGCTTTATGGCGAACTCAACGAGCAAGCTAATGTTATGGATGAATGGCGAGAGCAGGTGGTACAGCTTCTTCTTCGACCGTTGCTTGACGAAGAGGACGATGTCGAGTTTACTGGTGAAGAGCTTGTGGATTCTGCCAAGTTCCAAGACGACTTAATGGTGTACGTGCAGGCTTTACGAAGCGTCATCGCAGATCGTCAGGATGCTATATCTGGACAGATAAACGAACTAGTCAAGCATGAGACGGAGACGAGTATTAAACTGGCAGCAAACGGCGGTGGTCCCGCTCCGAAGAAGATGCTGGCATTGCTCCAAGCCAGGAAGCAGATGAAACCCTATCGCTCGCAAACATCCATGCGCGGCGCAATCGGCGAACTTCGAGGCTTACAGACCCGTTTGAACCGAGATGCACCCAGCGGCAGCCGCGAAACCATTGAGCTCAAGATTGTCTCTGATCATCTGAAGCACACGCAAACGCTGCTGAGCGAGCAGAACAAGGCAGTCACGGCACTCGAATCCGAAATCGAGAGCTTCAAGGATGCCATGAATGCCCGTCTCGAGTACTACCGTCAGCTGCAGGTGGTATCGGATGCCGTGCTCCCATACGAAGGCGAAAAGACGGCGCACGTGGAAGAACGCCTGGGAAAGATGGAGCAGGACGCTCGCAAAAAGCTCCTCTCCAGTGAAGCCAAGCACCGATACCTGATGAATCTCAAGGAGAACGGCGAGGGTGGGCCTGGAAGCAAGTCCAACGAGCCACGCATGTGCATCATCTGCCAAGCGCCGTTTGTGACGGGCGTGCTGACAGTGTGCGGGCACCAGTTCTGCAAAGAGTGCATGATGATGTGGTACAAGTCGCACCGCAACTGTCCTGTGTGCAAGAAGAAGCTCAAGCCCGAACAGCTGCACGACATTGCCATCAAGCCGCAGCAGCTGCAGATCCTAAGCGAAGGCAGCACTGACAAGCCCCGCCAGGAACACCAACAGTCCAACGGGGTCCTGCAAAACGCCACCATCTACAGCGAGTTCAACGCGGACAAGCTCGCCGAGATTAAAGATATTGATCTTGATGGGCCCTCGTTTACGACCAAGGTCGACACGCTGGTGCGGCACCTGCTCTGGCTGCGCGAGTCGGACCCTGGCGCCAAGTCTATCATCTTTTCGCAGTACCGCGACTTTCTCACAGTGCTACACAATGCTTTTCGCCGCTTCCGCATCGGCTACGCGTCGATTGACGAAGTCGACGGCATCTCGCGGTTCAAGACGGACCCGGCCGCAGAGTGCTTCTTGTTGCACGCGCGCGCGCACTCGTCGGGCCTGAACCTCGTCAACGCCAGCCACGTATTCCTATGCGAGCCTCTGCTGCACACGGCGCTCGAGCTGCAGGCCATTGCGCGTGTTGACCGTATCGGTCAACAGCACGAGACGACTGTCTGGCTGTACCTGGTCTCGGGCACAGTCGAGGAGTCTATCTACAACCTCTCCGTGCGGCGGCGCATGGAGCACATGGGCCGCACGCCAGCCTCTGCCAAGAGTGTCAGGAAGAAAGGCAAAAATAACACCCGCGACTCCAGAGCGGCGACGCCAGAACCGTTGAGCGCGAGTATCGAAGAAGCGAATACACTGGAGCTGGAACACGCTGCGCTGTCCAAACTGATGAGCAAGGACAGGACGGCGGGTGAGATGGTTGACAAGGGCGACTTGTGGGAGTGTCTGTTTGGGAATGTCCAGCAAGAGGACACTGCGGAGGCTAGTGACAGCGGGAGAACGAGCGATGAGCGGTTCAAGAACCGGGCTGTCATGTCGTACCTGGCTGCGGAAGCCGCAGGCTCGAGAAGGGACGAGTAAATGAACGCGCTACCGCCATGTATGAGTCATGTATTATGCTGAGAACACGGATGGATGTGATTTGGGCCTTTGAACTATGATGACTTTCACGATTTTGCTTTGCTTACTTGCTTGCAGTAAATAGTGCCAGCTGGATGGCGATTGGATGGGCTTAGAAAATATTACATCAATAGAGTAGGAAGAAAGTTAGAGACGGGAAAATGACGAGAAAATCAAGACAAATATTTTCAACTTGGTTCAATAATACGACGGCAGAATCTATCGCTATATAGAGCTAACATCGGAGGAAGGGTAAAAACGGAATAAGCCACCCAAGTGAATGCACTTCGACATTAACGCCTCTAAATGTATTCGAAGCGGCCAGGGCACGTAGCAAGGATGTGCCGGCGTCTCTCGGCCATCGCGCGCCAGCATATATCGCCTCAAGACGAAGCGAACATCTGCCACGAAATAGGGCCGAGGCGCCGGTTTGGAGTTTGCTGGGCGACCGTGCCCATGCCACCAAACAGAGTAATCCTCGTGAAGAATCCCGAGGGCACTCATGTGATGTTGTAGCTATGGTGAAGGCGACATGAAGGTAAAGAGGCTATGATACGAAGCAGCAATATTGCAACAGCTATCAACGCGACACCTCGGCCCTTAGCATGTATGTAGATGTATATTGTAAAGTTATTTGTGTGCGTG
This sequence comes from Akanthomyces muscarius, assembly GCF_028009165.1. NCBI lineage: Eukaryota > Fungi > Ascomycota > Sordariomycetes > Hypocreales > Cordycipitaceae > Akanthomyces > Akanthomyces muscarius. Next base: position 4,426,146 of record NC_079242.1, read on the forward strand.
TGATGGCGCACGTGGTCGCGGACATGGAGCTTGATAAAGTAGGTTTCTGTAGCGTGCAGAGACTTCTTTGTCGTCGCATAGCACTCGCAGCCACATCATGCAAGCCCGCAGCATCTCGCCATCAAGGCTCCTCCCACGGCCCAACCGCCAGGTCGTTTGCTTCGAGCTGCTGCGGGACGCCGAGCGTGACGACAATGACGCGCAGCATGGCGCAGCCGTGGACCGCGAGCATGTTGATCATGGCGAGGCGAGGGTAGTAGAGCCCGGCGTCGAGCTCGCGGCCGTGGACGAGCCACAGCGCGCAGCCCATCGCCGCGGAGACGACCCAGATGGCGCCGGCAATGTCCAGAACCTGGCACCGACGTCCGCGAGGCAGCCAGTGGAGGTTGAATAGTGCAGATAACAGGACGTCGACGTTCCATAGCGTCAAGGGGATCCAGGCCAAGAACGCAAATGCTGTTTGGCCAGCAAGAGCAAAAAAAGGAGGAGAGGTGTTAGTTTCCGGGGATGTTCCTGCTGGAGCTTTTGGATCCGCAAGATTGTGGAATTACGTACCGAAGATGGTGGCGAGAAAAAAAGTCATGATGAATGATTGCTGCAGATCATAAGAGAGATGATCCTCCCCCAAAAAGATGGGAGTAGGAAGAACGATAGCAAGGGAATAGATAGACGAGAAGATTGTGCTTCTGTCTTAATAGATCGGCGCTGGAACGAATAACTTTTCCATAGCGTGCGCCATCTATGCGCCTTCAGAGTCAACGGCATCGGACTCGGGCGGCGGACTGGCGTGAGCGATGACAATGTGGCTTGCAAAAATGCAAAAGCCATGGCAACGCAACGAGAAAATCCAGCTGTGACTGAGTTACACCAAGCATGGATAAAGTATGGGACGCGAATTGGTAGTTGGATGGCTCATTTCAAACTCCAGTACTATGAATGACTTCTAGGCAAATGTTATCTTTTTGTATTCCTACATGTCCCCCGCCATCATTATCATTCTCGAGCAGCGTTGGCATATACAAACGTGCCTTTACGGCCGTTGCTGGCACAACTGCTTCTCGCTTCTGTCCGACTCTATGCAGAGGTCTGACCTCAAGCTCTGCCCTTCACGGTGAGCTGAGGAACAACAGAGAGCCCGCATATTCAACATCCAACAGCCCAGTTCGCACTTATTTGACCTTGGGAGTGCCAGACTTGGAGCGCTTGCCAGCAGGGCGGGCAATGTGGTGGTCGGGGATCCATTGCTCGTCGTACTTGCTGCTGCCGGTAGCAGCGGCGGTGGACTCGGAGCCGGAGAGGGCGGCATCAGCCTCAATCTTCTTGGCCTTCTTGGGTGTGCGAGGAGCCTTCTTGGCAGGAGGGAAGAGGGCCTCGATCCAGGTCTTGTAGACAAAGTAGAGGGTACCGGCGAAAGCGGCGGAGAGGACGAGGTACAGAAAGATGCTAGATTGCAAGTTAGTGCGAGGGCCAATTGCCATCGCGCGCAGCTCTACTCACATCTGAGGGTCGAGGAAGCTAGTAGGGGCCTCCACAATGGACGCGGTGCCATTGTACGCCGTGATTGGGAAGATGCCGCCCTTTGAGTCGGTGACAACGGCCATGAGCTGGACGCGGACGTCCTGGGGCTGCATGTCGAGCGCAAAGGCGTAGGGCACCTGCTTCGACTCGCCGGCGGCGACGGGCAGGTTGTACTGCGAGGCCGTCAGGTTGTGCACGATGCTCTGGTAGAGCGGCGCGTCGTCGGGCAGCGGCTTGTCCGAGGACAGGGTGCCCGAGACAAAGGCGACCTGGATCGGGCCGTCCTCGTTGTTGGTCACCTCGACGACGGCGCGCGTGGGCTTGCCGTTGACGAGGCGCAGGCCGATGAGCTCGGCGTCGGGAAACGTGGCCGTGATCTGGGCGTTGAGCTGCGGGGCGGCGGCGGCTTCAGGCTCGGCCTCCTGTCGAGGAAATCACAGTCAGTTAAACCGTCTCGATAGCGGACGCCAATGGCTTCGTGGGGGGGTTGCTCCCATAGGCGCGTGAATCTCCAATGGCGGGCGACGGAGGGTGCGGGAGAGCTTACCTGGGCGGGAGCGCCAAAGACCTGGACAGCCAGGAGGGCGAGGACGGACGACTTGATCAACATGACGGGCAGACAGGGAGAGGAGAAAGAAAAAAAGCGGTGCGCTTTCGATTTCTCTCTGGCAGAGGGAGGGAGGAAAAGGAGAGATGGGATGATGAGGCGATGATGGGAGAGAATGGAAGAGAAGAGAAGGCTCGCGCTGGAATTGAGCATCCCCGAATTGGAGAACCCTGTGGCGGGCCGCGACAGGGGCCGTCGCAAGGCCGCAATGCGGGCAGCTGAAGCTCGCTGTGGCCAGCCAAGGCAAGGTACAAGGCTAGCGACAGTCTTTGTTAGTGGCAAGGTGGCTTCTTGTCGCGTGGCCTGGTCACCTACGGTTCGAGTAGAGTATACATGTGGATCACATACAAATCACACGGAGTTTCACGGTAGCTGGTACTTTGAGCTGCGGGCGTACCTGAGTCGGGGTATACAGCTCAGCCTCGTCGAGACAGATGCAACGATGCGCGGCGATTTACAGCTTATCAACTTGACCAGTACGTCTGTGGCATGACACGATCTCATGGAACATCATGTCAGTGCTTCAATTTTGGCTAAATTACCAACATTTAATCCTGCTTCCAGACAGCCGCTACCCAATCAATGAACCAGTCTTTTCAAACACCTCAACTTTGTACCTAGTAAAACAAGCCGCACCACCAAAGCACAAACTCAGATCAGGTCCAACTAGTTGACTCCCATGTCGCCCATGTCCATAGAGTCCCACCCGTCAAACATGTCCATGCTCGTATCCAGCCCGCCAAACAAGTCGGCATCACCGCCACCCCCCGACAAGTCCAGGTCGCCGCCCAATCCCATGTCCAGGCCCGTCGTGTCCACGGCCAGCGGATCCGCGCCCGCCGCCGCCGCCGCGATGGCATCGCCGCTCAGGTCCAGCGGCATGTCCGTCGTCGGCAGGAGGGCCTGCGCCTGCGGCATCACCATCAGCGTCTCCACGCGACGGTGCAGCCGCACCATCGCCTCCGCCAGAAAGGGGTCCTGTTTCTGCAGCCGCTTGTAGCCCTCGGCCGCCGTCTTGAGCACGTCCCGCAGGCTCTGGGGCCGCTGCGGCGGCGACTGCATCGTGCCCGCCGTGTCGAGCAAGTTGCTGCTGGCCGGCGGCGCCTCGTTGGTTGAGTCCGTCGCCGCGACCAGTGCCGCCGCCACGTCGTACACGACCGGGGCGTTGCCCAGGTCGCTCTGCTGACGAATCTCCTCCATGATGAGCCGCAGGAGCCGGCTGGGGCCAATGATTCGCACCCCGGCAATGAACTGGCGATGGGTGTACGACGCCGGCATGACGTTAACGCCAGGCTGCAGACTCCATTGCACCAGTCCTTGCATAGTGTGGCGGATGGCGCCAAAAAGGCCGTTGCTGGAGCTGTTGGCCCACGACTCCATCTCGTGGTGCTCGGCGCCGCCCGTCCGTCGTGACTGAGGAATGTTCTCCTTGAGCGATCGCAGCAGCGGCTCGATATCCTGGTTACGGGGATCTTGCCGCTGATAGGTTCGCAGAGCGTGCTCAAGTGGCTGGGCGATGAGATTCTTCACCGACGACAGCACAGTGCTCGCTTCTCCGGAGATGGAGCTGGGTGTGAGCAGCAGTTGCAAAGCCTTCACAATAGACTTTTGCTCCTTTTGATCCACCCAAATGTAGTCTGACAAGAATCTAATGGCCGGCACCAGCGACGGCAACAGAAATGTGTCGACCAAGTCTAGATGGAGTCAGTCTTGTGCATGCGCAACTTCGTCAATGGGCTCAACTTACATTCAACACCGCCCTTGAGGCTCTCATCGTTAATGTAGCCATATGTATAAGCAGTAATGATACTCTGAAAAATCGGCGCCACGAGCAGATAAAACTCGTGCGGCGGGCAAGAGGACATCAGGTCGTCTCCCAGACCACCAGTTTCGTTATCAAAGAGGCCGTTGATCCAACCTGTGACATGTCCCATCTCTTGCTCGCTTAACTCGTCCAGCGGCCGCAGGATATGCGACTTGGTAATAATCTTCGCTACATGCGAGTCCACCGACTGGATGCCGATATCCAGCGGCGAAAGGTTGTAGCGGTAAGTAAAGGCAAACACCAGCAGAAGAATGGCGCCGTATTCTTCGTATACGGGCTGGTACTCGCCCTGATCCTCTTCGTATCTCCAGTTGTCAAGGAGGCTGCACACAGGCTCCAGGATAGAAGTGATCTTTTCGAACAGGAGTATGATATCCAATGACTGAGGCTTCTGGGCCAGTTGCGTGCACAGAGGCTTCAGTGCCATTGTATCCTTATTTATACAGAGTTGTCGAATTAACTGACGAACGTTAGAAGTTGACGCTGCACAATCAGAGCGATACGTACCTCCACTATGGCATGCGCCACAGCGCCAACATTGCCGTCCACCTTGTCTAGCTGTGAAATAATGTTCTGGATCTTGCCAGAATCTGACAAGCAGTCGCTGACGAGCCTGTCCCGGTTTGCCTTTTCCAGAGAAGGGTCATACGACATGGATGTTTCGCCCAATATGCGGTCCACGTGATCTCTTTCAATGAGCCCATGCAAGGCACATGCAGCACAAAATTCCTCTCGCACGCTATCCATATAAGGGTTGTTGTTGCGCGACTCATCAAACATGAGGGAGGCTGTGGGGAAGACGCTGGTATCGATGCGGCTGAGCGCTTCCGTGATGCAGAATTCCGCCGACGTGGCGGAAAATTCTGGATGGCACAGCTGGCACAGCAGAAGGGGCAGCTTATTTACCACAAAAGAGCGTAGAAGACTCGCATCTTTGGGGCCTTCGTTTCGAAATACTGCATTGGCGAGCAGATCAAACGAGGCTATGATCAGATCGATTGCGCTTGATTGTTGGTTTCCCTGGTATTTATTATTCAAAAATGCATAGAGCATGGCATCGTCGAGCACAGGACGTCCAACGAGCTTCTTGCGTTAGCGTGTTTATGTCAAGTGCGCTCCATGGAACACTTACTGCCGCGTTGAGATACACGTAAAGCGCGGCTCTCGAATTGGAGATGGGTATCTCTGGAATGACGAAGCTCTCTAGGCCGACGGTGGAGTCGAGAAGCTCATCCATGACTGCATTGGCAGCTTTTTTCTTCTTATCAGGGGGGTCAAGCTGCGCAAGTGTCTGCGTGCGAAAAATCTCCAGTCTCTCAACAAATGCAGGGGTTACAGGCTGGAGAGTCGGTATAAAGCTGCCAAGGCTATCTGATAGATGCTTTCGAAGACCTGCGTTTTGTTAGCTTGCCCATGCCAGCAAGAACCAGCCGCGTCTTCTCACCTTTTGCAAATGGCTTGCTAATAATGCGAAGCAGCGCATGATTGTCCACCATCCGCAGGAGCAGCGCCGCAAGGGCTGCGCGCACAGCCTCCATTTCGGCAAGGCCCTGCCGATCGTGCTTATTTGTGAGGATATCTGCCGCAATTGTCGAGCTGACGTTGATAAACCGGTCCATCCATTTGCAAGTGATGGTGATCAGCTCCAACCCCGCCTTGGCGCCCGTGAAAGCAGTGCCCTCCACCATGTTTTTAATGACATGATACATCAGGACCTCTTCCGCCCAGGACGAGTCTTGCCAGTGGACCGTCTTGTCTTGTTTTGTCTCTTCGCCATCCTCCCTCTTCGTCTCGCCATTGTGGTCCGCGTGCGGCTTGTCGTAGACGTGCAACGCCGAGTACTTGTAGAGCACGCGCAGGATGGACGGCGCGTCAACGTAGCCGAGATGGGTGAGAATCTGGATGTACGGAGGAATGCGCGGGTCGAGACTGACGTGGTTGGAGGGCTGCGGGCGCAGGAAGAAGTCGGCGACGAGGACGGGCGGCAGCGGGTGTTTGGCGTGGACGAGCTGCACAAAGTCCTGGAAGCGGTCGCTGCTCAGCCGCTGCGCGATGCACCGCGCGACGAATTCGGACCAGTACTTGGCCGCCTCCTGCAGCGCGCTGCGGGCGGCCGACGGCTGGCTATCCATGGTTGGTCGTCGCACGCAGAAATGAAGGGTATCGGTCGTCGCTAAGTACGGTGGACGAGAACGGCGCAGGCCATGTACGCGCGATGGCTGCTTTGGCAGCTCGTGTCGAGAGAGCCGCGATTGGCAGTGCGTATGAGCGTTTGCGACGGCGAGACAGCTTTGTCGGATACTAGTGGGAGCTTGGCTGGTCGTGCGACAAATGCAAGATGCAAGGTTCAAGCAGCTGTCGTCGCGATGGTAGCTGCATTGTGGGTCGTTGACTGCGGGCTAGTCACTGAGCAGCAAACAACCAGATGGAGTACTTGCTGAAATCTGCACGAGGTTTCTATGACAGCCAAAACTTTGCAAAGGGGACTAAACACACCATTTTCTTTGGACTTCAATAGATTTCAAAGCGAGATGCTGTAGGGATCCTGCGTAGTTAAGACATCTTCCTGATTTACTTGGGGGGCTGCTGCGCTTCTAAGCCCCAGGTATAAGTAGGAAAGGTACATAAATGGGCACCCGACGTATTTCAAAAGAAATCAGAAAAGAAATCGTGTCAAGTGAAGAATACGGTGAGGGTTGCCATTAATTCTTGCGTCTCGCAAGCCAGGTCCAAGGCAGGGCGGTCGGGCGTTATGCGATGGGGTGAAGCGAAGCGATTCCCACCAGTCGCTGGCAAGTCTCATTGACATTCAAGTTCATTGACAGAAAACAATGCCATTCACAGCATATATAACACTCGCTGGGCATGGCCACGTCGTAAATGTCGAGAGAAAAACTAGTATTGCCTTGTCAGCAAGATGTATGGTCATACGAGTTGTTGGTTACATAGCATGCCCAGCAGCGAATGATGGTTAAGTAGACTCCTGAACAAGCAAGTAACCGGGGTTGGTATTGTAGCTGTTTGCTTTTTTTTGACCAGGCCATCAAACCAAGAATGTAGACACCTCACAAACGGTGTACAGAAGCAGACGATGGTGAAGAGGGCGAGGAAGCCGCGGCACCATGAGCGGCCCGTGGCAATAACCTTTGACTTTAGCCTTTATAAGTTACGGATATACTAGGCAGTAGTTACAGCCAAGCTAAGTTAGTCTCTAAATAGAGCCGTTTTAGTCCAACATGAGATTTCACCTGGCAATGGCTTACCCTCGCCCAGGACCGAGTACAGTCAAGGCGGCATATTGTTCCCAAAATGCATATGCTAATGATCATAATAACCAAACTCCAAAGTACTGAACCCTCCTTTCAAATCGCTCTCATTCGAACTTGGTTGTCAGCGTCCTCTTGCCTGCCGCGAGATGGTCCGCATAGTCCGTCCCCAAGAACCGTCCCTTCACATACCAAATCAGAATACTAAAAATCTTGAAACTACCCACCTGCCCTGTACCCCTGCCTCTCCCCAGCGTGATGCCAAACATGTCCTTTGTCGCGGGCTTGTACTCTGGCAGCGTCTTGCCGTCCAGATGCAGCGGCAGCGCCTCAATCAGGTGCTTGGCCTGCGCGTCCGCCATCGCGGCTCGGTTGCCCTCTAAGCTGCCCGCGTCGCCAATCACAAAAATGTCCTCGTGGTCCTCCGTCTGCAGCGCCGTCGTCTGCTTCACGTAGCCGCCGGCATTGAGCATGCGCGCAGGCACAAACGCCGTGTTGGGGACGACACCCAGGGCGGGAATGTACGCCTGCGTCTTCAAGGTGGTCGTTTTGCCGTTGGCGGCCGTCAGCTCCAGCACCGTGTCGGCACCCGACGCGGTGACCTTAGTAACCTTGGTGCTGGGCACAATCTGGACCTTGAGCTTGGCGAGCTCGGCGCGCGTCTGTTTCCGCACAGACTCCATGACCGGCGACGCGAGCGGGAGGGCGTCGGCGTGGACAAAGTAGACCTTCTTGCGGCCGGTGCGCGAATACTCGTAGCCCAGCTCCCCGACCGTTTCCACGCCCGTAATCCCGCCTCCCGCGACCACAATCGTCTCGGCATCCTCAATCTGCTTCTGCACGCTGCGCAGCTTCGCGACCGTGCTCTCCGTCGTGTCGAGCGGCTTCCACGGCATGTCGTCCCTCGACGCAGCGCCCGTGGCAATCACGAGCACGTCGTACGCGACGTCTCTCGTGGCTCCCTCGTCGCCGCCCAGCGCCACCTGGACCCTCTTGACGTCGGGGTCGAGCGCGCTGGCGGTGCCGAGGACGAATTCGAACTTGCCGGCGGGGTACTCGGCAAAGGTGGGCTGCAGCGCGTACAGTACCTTGTCGTCGGCGAGCTGGCCGGGGACGATGGCGCGCGGCATGGCAATGGGCCAGAGAAAGTGCGTGCTTGGGCTGACGACGACCATCTTGATGTCGTGGCGGGGGAGGACGGTCGACTTCATGGTCTGGCGGATGACGGCGGCGGCGGCGACGCCGGTGCCGAGAACGACAATGGTCTTCATCGTCGAATGTGTCTTGTAACTAGAGAGCTGCAAAGTTTCGAATGTGAACAGGCAAAGTGAGACTAGTTCTGTTATGAGAAAAGGAGCCAGTTCTTGTTGGTAATGGTGATGCCGGCCGAGTTGTCTTTGGGGAGGGCGAGCAAAGCTATATACCGAATGGACATCGCCATCCCGCGCGTCAAAGCCACACTAACAGACCAGTTGTTGTTCAGCCGCCAGTATGGCTTTTCAGTTCTCCACCCTCTAGAAGTCAGAGAAGAGCAACCCCCCCCCCCCCCTCGACGTAATTATTAATTTGCAGTGCCGGCATCTGTCATCAGCCGCAAGCTTACAAACGTGCCCACTCACTTACACGAACGGCTAGAAAGAGGAAACTCGGCACACCACCGTCAAGCCATTGCACGGATCCTAGGTTAGCGAATAGGGAATCTGCGCGCTCTGCTTCATTAGCTCTGTTTAATGATACATCTTGCTCTCCAGAAACATCCATGTCAAGACTCCGTAGTCAAGTGCCTACATGCACGCAGATGCGAGATATGTATTTTCGTGCCTATGAATACATCCTCGTAGACTACTTCTTCCCGTTTCATGAAAGATCAACCCTCCCCTTATTCGCCCTGAATTTTTCTCCATCGACGTTCTTTGCGGAAAACCACCAGTATGGAACAGCCGCGCGCGATGGAATCATGGCCCTCGCAGCCAATCACCGGCCATGACGCTGGTCTCTGGCGCCGCCACAGGCGGTAAGTGGAACCCTACACCAAACAGCAGAGTTGCGGAGTGTGCATGGCGGAGCGGACTTTTCGTGCTGGCATGTATTTATAAGTGATTGGAAATACCCCGAGGTTCTCCTCTGCCCCTTCATGTCAAAGTTGAAAGTACCGCTTGGAAGTAGCATCGCTGCGTACCCAGGCATAGTGTCCGTAGCCATAACCCTCATGTAAGTCGACCACGGATACGACGGAAGGGCAGCAAAAACAATGCGCACGCGATATATTCCTGGCAACAACCTCGCACTCAGTGTCAAAGTTAGTGCGGTTTGGCATCCATGGGAGCTGGTCCATCATTTGAATCTTTCGAGCCGCAGCATAATTCCATCCAAACCCCAGTCGATCCCGACAACTGCCTCTTCATTCCTCGCTATGCAATAGAATATTGTCACCAAGTACCACGCTACTCTGTATCTCAATCCAATCACTCTCTTTGAGGCTCCGGATACTTGACCCAGACCGTATCCGGCCGTCCCTCCGGATTCCCTTCCGCGTCCACCTCTCCCTGACACTCGTAGCCCAACCTCGCCGGCACCCCGCGACTCTTCTCATTCGCCTGATCGTGCACTATCCTCACACTCGGCGCGAGCATCTCAAACGCCTCCTCCGTCAGCATCCGCACCGCCCTCGTCGCGTATCCCTTGCCCGTATGCCCATCCGCCAGCCAGTACCCTGCATCCACGCCTGGGTGGTCCTCTCTGCGCCGCAGCCCGCACGATCCAATCACCACCTCTCCTCCATCCGCCGACGTCGTGATCGCGTAGTCCCAGCCCTCGTCGCTGTCCCACCGCTTCGACGTCCGTGCCGTGAAGCCGACCGCCTCGTCCCGCTCGTACGCGTCCTTGCGGGCCGCCCAGGGCATCCACGCGGCGAGCCGGCCACGCGAGGCCGTGATGATGCGGAACAGCGCATCGGCGTCGGAGGCGTGCCACCGACGGAGCGTGACGGTGCCGTCGGTGAGGGTCTCGCGGGGCGGCACGCGGAGGATGGGCGCGGGCGGGCAGACGGCTAGGTACGGCTGGTCCATGTCTGGCGCCGCGGGAGGGCCCTGATTCTCTGAGAAATCCGCCATGTTTGCAATGTGTTTGAATGAATTCAGGAGATATGGGTGTCGGGCATGCTTGACAAGATTTGCAGTCGAGTTTACCCTTTACGTTTTGTTCAAGCACTGCGAAGCGCGTCAAGGGAGAAAACCATCGGCGGAGTGGAGCAGAAATCGCAGAATGTTATCGGCAGACTCGGCAAAGTACACATTCAACAGGAACTTCAAATAGAAGGAAAAAGCCAGATGGAGATTTGATTTCATAGACAAGAATATAGACGCAGAGGTTGGGTGCGCACGCTGTTATGCTGTCACGTATTGGCCGCTCTCCAGCGTGCTATGAGTCTATATTTGGTGAGTCAACACCAGAGTCATAGCTATCCTAAGTCCATGCAGCAGCAAGTCCTCTCATCCAGAGAATTTTGTTCAACTTTTGAATTTGATGTTAGTGGGTTTTTAGAATGGGAATGGAAATTTCGCTGACAAGCTTCGACCATACTGCAGTGCCAAGTTGCTGAGCGCTTTACACGATGACGAGCTGCGGGCGTCACGGCGAATACCTGCATAGGGAACCCCAAACGCAGAATGATAGGGGGGCTGCGTTACGAAAGCTACGTCTACAGGCAGACAACAATCGTAGATTCGATGCGCAATTGATGACAGCACTTCTTCCCAAAAACCTGCCGTGGCACGCATGCGCGCATCATGCATCGTCTGGCGTCATTGCCTGCTGGACCCCAGCCGCCGGCGACTTTCGCAAAAGACATGGCCCCCCACGAGTCCCCAGCTACTAGCCGGCTGCGATATGATGCAAAGACTCTGATGAAGGTGTGTCTGCAACTCGTCGTAGAACCCGACGGAAGGCTGCCCTGTTCCCCTGCGTCATGCGGTGATGGGTGCGGAGAAGACCCCTGCCGTGAAGCCATTGACATCATATCCATGTCGGTGAGCAACCACTCTATCTTACTGTGCGGTGTATGCTTCCAGTGGCGGCCGGGTAGCTGTGCGCCGAAATTGCTTGTTTGCCACCCGCAAGATATGGTACTCAGAATTCTGTATTTTGGTGACATCCTATTGTCTGGCACTGGCACAACCAGGCCAGGCACGGATCTAATGGTCCGAACTGTTCAAGGCGGAAGCTCAGGCAACCGGGTTGACATCGGGAAGGAGACCACAATTACCCAACGTCCCGAGCAAATGAGGAGCGCGCGATGTCGGGGACGAAGCACCAGTTTCGAGATCGAAAGGGTCCAAGGGTCCCCAACCAGGATTTTAAAGGTGGTTCGGCAATCTGCAGTACCGTTCTCTAGTTTGGGCGTCCCGAAAGTGACATATAGTGAACCGAAAGCAGAGTGCGCAAGCGCATCGAGACGAAATGGACGCTGCGCAGTGCCGTCATTGGCCAGCAGTGGCGACAGGTTCAGGAAACCAACTTTTCAGGTTTTGGGCAAAAGCGTTTGTGGAGTGGGCAGTACACCCCCCTCCCCCCGGAAGAAGTAAAATGACGGGTGCAGGGTCCATTGCAGAGACGATCAGTTGCCCGAGAGGGCGTGGGCTGTTGTGTGTGTTGCTCCAGGGGTTCCTGATTCAGTTGAGAAGACAAGGTGTTGGTGATGCAAGTGGCGATATGAAGAGAAAGCTTGGAAACTTTGACGTACCGTTTTGGTGAGGTTGAGGAGGGTGACGTCTGTCTCCACGTATGATGTCGACTGATGGGCAGAAAAAATGGACGACGAGAAAAAACGGAGGCGGAAGGTTGCCTCCGTTTTAGATGGTGGAGTGGGTCCGTGACCGCCAGATGACCTCATTGGACCAGCAGGTCGCAGGTTGGCAAGTTGGCAGCACAGATTGGCGGGTGTCCAACTGTCGAGGACGGCGGCCCGCTCAGTTGTACCGGGGCCACAAACGTCATTGGCCAGGGGAGAGGCGACAGGCAGGGTCACAGACGGGTCATGGATTCCGTTTGGGCGTTTGGCGCACGGTCGCAGCACAAATTCGCTGTTGTGCTGTGTGGCTATCCCGTTTGCTGACGGCTGACGGTCTGGCTGGCGTTTTTTGTTTCTTGAATCGCAGCCTGGCAACCTGGCCCAGATTAATCCAGTCTGAAAATCCAAAATCCAAGGTGCTTTCTGTGGTTCTGCTCTGCTCGTTGGCTGGCAGCGTGGCACACGATAGTTTTTGTGGTTCGTCTTGCATAAAAGGAAAATATTTCCACAAGTTGTGCAAGTGTGTGGGCGGGGTTGGTCGCTCGAGTCTGTCGTCGCTCAACAAACTCGTCCAAGTGCATCGTGAGTGATGATTCGAGGTTGGAAGAAAAAAAGGCACTGGATAGTAATTTTGTTTCAATGCTAATCAGGCCATTTTAAACATGGCAATCCGCAAATTAGCATGGCAAAGCGGGCATTTTGCATGCACAAAAGGGCATCTCGCGATCGAGATTTTGGTGCGTCATCAATGGGCTTGTGCCAAAGTCTGGTGTCTGTCTTGAGTGCATGTCCCCGCCGGATCCATCGTGCAGGCCAGGCTGCGTCGTGCTTCTTTAGCCCTCACTGTCTAATTTTCTAGCGGCTGCGGTGGGCTCTGAGCCCCCATCGCAGGCCAAGCTCCGCTGACTTCTCGGGGTGGGAGTGCTCGACAAGAGGGATAAACGGTTGGGGACAGCGACTTGGGCGGCATTTTCGTAGCTGGTCGGTCAAAAGAAAAACGAGTTGGTTCTGCAGAAACAATCAGCTGTTGTCGCAGAGTGGCGTGGTGGACAATTGCGGCCGCTCGGCAAGACACACCCTCGCTCGACCTGTTGCCAGCTGCAGCAGGGCGGGCCTGCAGCCACCAACTCCACTAAAACGGCACACACACCTAACCAGCCAGTGACATCATGGTGGGTGGCCCACACTCGGCTGTCTGTCACACACCACCTCTGCGCCTCTGCGCCGCTCATCCTTTCACCCTCTGCCACTGCAAGCATGTGCACCGGTAATTAGTTCATTGCTGCTCTCATTGCTTCAGTCAGTCTAGCCTCTCGAGCGCCGATCCTTCATTTCGCTGCCCGGATTTCCTTTCAAGATTCTGTCAGAGGGCTTGCGTTCTGGAACCGCATCGACTCCAGTTTTGACATGCGCCCATTCGTTGTCGCTCTTGCTATTCACCTATTGTGTCTTTTTCACCACAGACGTATCCTTCAGCCTGCTGCTCTCGACTGCTGGCTACTGCTACCCAATGTCTTGTGACCACCTTCTCTTGCGGCTGACATCTGACGAGTAATCTGGCATACTGGCATACCCGTAAAACCTTGTCAATATTAAACGACTTCACACACTTTTTAGGGGTCCTTTTCCTTGACCTGGGGAATGCCCCCAATGCCCATTTCCGTGTCATTCAAAGCACACGCCCCCCAACGGGAAATCGCCACCAGGGGCCAATGTATCGATGTAATTCCTGGTGATTCCCACCGTCATCACGCAAAAAGGCGCTTTTTTCCTTCTACTGAAACACCCCGAATCCGGCTTTGCTCGGTGGCGTTGGACCCTGAGCTCAGCGAGTGGGGTCCGATGCACATTTACCTGGGAGCGCCGCCATTTTTTCTGGGGGACATGACATTTTGCGGAATAGATTCAGACACTGTAAGAAGTATGCTGGTCCGTGTCTGTGACATTGTTCCTGGTTTTTGCCTGTGTCGCCGCATCATGACTGGGTCCACGGGTTACGCCATCGGCCGCCTGGGGGAGGACGCATGCTGGCCGCCGAATTTCAAGGGTCCAGCCGTTTTGGGTAGTGGTTGCGGCTGGACGAGTTCATCAGCGTTTTGGGGGCATTAGTATCGTTGACCACTCCGTAACAAGGTAATACGTAAAGCATCGTGTAGCAAACCCCATTCTACCCCATTGCCTGGAATTGCATCGCACTGCATGCATGCTCGTTTGGGGGCTGGTGCGGCCCGGGTGCGATGCACTGGAAACAAAGTAAAGATAAAGGAAGCCATCAAAGAAAAGAATAGTACGTAGTGTAAAGTTTGCTGGATAAAACCGTACCTACTCATCGAACAAAGGCTGCATTTACCAGTATTTCACACAGCACACCATGGCATCATTTCTGGCCGCTGCGGAGACGACTAGCACAGTGGTTGAGTGGGCTGCTGTCGACTCGATTGTGCTGTTGTGCGGCAGCGGCGCCTGGCTCTAGCAGGCTTGCCCACTGAAAAGCAGGAACCCAACCTTTGTTTTTTGGCGTCATGGTTGGCAAGCTTGTTTTTTGTTCTGTTCTGACGGAGCGCTGTTTCCGCTGTATCTGGTAGGCTACAGCGTGTGCCAGTGCAATATCTCAGCAGCCCACACCACTCCCAGACACCTGCGTCAGTGGTGCCCACCCGTACCACCTTCTGGGTCCTGGTCAGTGTCCACCCAGTGCCACCCATGCCACCCCTACCTTGCCTCTGAAGCGGGGGCTGTAGACCTGCATGCGCCATGCCAGAAATGGCCAGGCCTGGGCCATCCAGCCTGGGCCAGCCAAGACGCTGCTCTTTTTCGACTCCAGTCCGCCTTCCGGCCATTGGGACTCTCTGCCTCGCCTGCCTTTGCCTTTGCCTGCTCGCCATCCTGCCACTGCCTCTCCGTTTCGTCCTCTCGTCCATCCGCCCACCCCCCCATCTTGCCCAGGCCATCCTCCTCATCAATCTTGATTTATAAAGACCCTGCAGCCCCGCCCCTCCTCTTCTTCTTCCCATTCTTACCTCTCTTCATTCTACATCCATCACACCAACTCGCAATCTTAACCAGCCTGTCTTCACATTGCAACTCTTGGCCTATACCTCTACATCTTTTCGCCAATCCTCCTACTTTTCGCCCAACTCGCGACCAAACAGAAACTTTCTTCTCTCCATCTCCAACAATACCACGCAAATCCGTCATCATGCCCGGCCCTCAGGACAGCACTATTGTCATGCCCTCGTCGTCTCCCCCCGTCAGCATTAGCAGCTACGCCCGCTTCATGCACGAGCACACCAAGCGCCAGATGGAGGCTTCGTCGTCTTCTGCTCCCCAGAGCTCAAGTAGCAGCCAGATGTCGACTACCAGCTCTTTGAGTAACGGTGTCGGCAGCGTCTAGATCCCGACATGAACCGTATGGTGTGTCGCATGATACACATGGGATATGTGGCGCGGAAGCCAATGCCATGTCATGACTGCATGATGCTGAAGGCATGGCCAGCAGAGCTCCCGGCTTCGCCACGCACACATACACATACAGGCCCTTTTGGGGACATGGCTCGATCAAGCAGGCGTGGAGCAGTCCGTTATTTTCAAATTTTCGATTGTTGACTGCGGCCTCGCCTCGACAGTCTACTCTGTCGTACATTTCCACAACATCAGAACATACAAGAGCGCTGTATGGCACTAAAAACACGTCTGCTCTTCTGTTCGGTACTTCCTCTTAGGGGCTTTTTTTCTACTTTGCAGGAGACATCAGGTGGACAGCACGGCTCCATGTTTCCTGCTCTTTTTCTTTGATACGAACGAAACGATACATGTACATATGTCAAGGCGTTGGAGGGTTATTTTGTTGCATTCTGTTTGGGTTTTAGTTTTGGAGCTTGTCGGTTTTTATCCAAGTTCTCTCACAGCGGTTGCGAGGTGTTAAATCGGTATAGCAAAAGGCAATAGTTGGCTCATACCTCAATATATGGGAATCATGCGCTCCTAACTGGCGAAATTTACATTTTCACTCCATCAGAATGATTTCATTGTGATAAAATGATAATTCTTTAACATAAGCATGCGCCGCCCAACAACTGTGCGCCTGTGGAGAGTTGAGGTGGTAAGGGGGGGAGTCCTTGTGGGTTACAGCATAATTGCCCACCGTTTGGCTCCACCGCGAGTGGCTTGTTCACTTCTTTCATAATTTCAAGTCACTGCAAATGGATATTGAGTTGTATCATCCAACCAAGTGAGTTCATTCTATACACAAACGCCAAAGCAACGCCATCATCATACAATAAAAGCAAACCCTGTGGAAATCGTAACTGCATCCTTCAGCAGCTTGATGCTCGCGCAGAGCTATCGCACACCAAGCTCGTTGACATTATACCAAAGATGGCTTCTTCTTGATGCCCAGCAACGCCGAGTGATCCTTCTTTTTCTTCACCGTCCTCTTGAACGACGGTACCGGCACCGCTGGCGGCGGCATCTCGCTCACCACCGTAGCAACCGGCGCGCTTTTCACCGTTGAGGTGCTCTTGACATCCGCCGGACTCTCCACCGCCAGCGTCCCATCCTCCTCTGTGACTGTATCTAGCACCGCCGGCTGCTCCTCCGTCCTATAGGTTGGCGCCCTCGCAAACGCCCTCCGCGCCGCCTCCTCGTCCTCCTCGTCCTGCCTCTTGCGCTCCTCGTCCTCGTCTCTCACAATCACGTCCGCAAAGTCGACGCCGTTTTTCTCCGAGCGGTGCACCCTGGCGTTGCGCTGGCGGATCTCGTCCAGCGCGTCCGCGGCCGCCATTTCGCGGCGCGCGTCCGCGTTCTTGGCTTCCAGCTCCTCCATGGCGTTCTTCTCCTCCTCGCCCGCGGCTTCCGCCTCCTCGCGCTCGAGGCGGTCGAGGCGGTCCTCCAGGGACTCGTCCTCGGCGGCGCGGTCGCGCCAGGGCTCCATGTTGCGCACGGCGCCGCTGACCATGGCGTAGTCGTTGCTCTTGGGATCCGTGCGAAAGGTGATTTCGGCGCTGCAGCGCGTGCACTTGATGTGGAAGGAGAAGATTTGGATATTGAGGTAGCGGTGCGACTGGTCCGTCACCTTGCGCGAGTTGAACTTGCGCCCGCGGTAGATGAACTCGCCGCACGTCAGGCACTTCATGTTGAAGGGCGCCATGAGGCGGACCGTCTGGATTCTCGGGCCGGTTTGCTTCGGACCCCGGCGACCGACAATCTGTCGGGGATCAAAGTCCGGGGGGTAGTATTTCTAAGCGAACAAATTAGCATTGATGTCGAGGTGAGTGTGTCTTGCTGATGGGGGGTGTTGCCACGTACCTGAAGGACTTTGCGCTCAGACATGTTGGGCGGCTTGTCTGTACAGTATTATATTAGGTAGAGGATTCGATAACTGCAAGCCGTCGAGATTTAATGCAGCGGTGGCCGTGACGGATTGCCAGTTAGATGTAGAAGATGAAGTTGCTGGTGATGGGCGTGGGGCAGGTTTTATGCGCCGGGGTTTTTTCGGGGCGGCGCTGCTGCCTACCTTGGTACCAGTACAGCTACACTTTTGCGCCGCGCCGCTACTTATTTTCCAAGCATCAACACGTCCATTCTTCAACGCCATCTTTTTTCCACTTTGCCTAGCGAGCTGTACTTCCATAATCGACTTTTCTATTCAGCCGTCTGACGCGACTCCGAACATACCCACAGGCCCGACTTCACACCCGTCACCATGCCCAAGGCAGAGGCCGGCTCGGTCAAGCACCTCAACAACAAGCTCAAGTCCAAGGGCTTGCAGCGGCTGCGATGGTACTGCCAGGTCTGCGAGAAGCAGTGCCGCGATGCCAACGGCTTCAAGATGCACACGCAGTCCGAGAGCCACGTGCGGCAGATGCTCGTCGTCGGCGAGGACCCCAAAAAGTACATCAACGAGTTCAGCAACCAGTTTCTTTCCGACTTCGTCAGTCTCCTCAAGACGGGCCACGGCGAGAAGCAGGTGCAGATCAACCACTTTTACCAAGAGTACATTGCGAACAAAGAGCACGTCCACATGAATGCCACGAAATGGCCGTCGCTCACGGAATTCGCCAAGCACCTCGGCCGCGAGGGCATCTGCCGCGTCGAGGAGAACGACAAGGGGATACACCTCACGTGGGTCGACAACTCGCCAGACGCGCTGAAGCGGCAGGAGGCGCTGAGGCGAAAGGAGGCGCAGAACCAGGGCGACGAGGAGATTGAGCAGCGCATGATCAAGGAGCAGATTCGGCGCGCGCAGGCAAATGCGGCCGCGCGCGAGGCGGACGTGGAAAAGGACGCGGAGGAGAGGCTGCTGAAGCGGCAAGAGGGCGAAAAGATATCGCTGTCGTTTGGCGGCCCCAAGACCAAGACGACAACCTCGGGCGACGACGACAACGATGCTACGGAAAAAGCCGACGCAGAAGCTGGCGAAAAGAATACGGATGGGGCCGCCGCCGCCGCCGCAACGGAAGCACCGGACGCAAAGAAGCCCAGCGGCGGCTTCTCCTTCAAGGCCGGCGGCAAGGCGCCCGTCAAAAATGTCTTTGCGCAGGCCAAGAAGAATGCGCTGACCGGCGGCGGCACCAAGAAGCCGGCCGGTCTTGAGCAGCCTAAGAAGATGAGCGAGGCGGAGCGCATCATGCGCCAGGAAATGGACCGCAAGCGCACGCGCGAGGGGAGTGGCTCGGGCAGCAACGCATTCAAGAAGCAGCGAAGCAACTGACCGGGCATGGACTTCTGGCATATAATTTTGATTCTCACGGCGTTTGGAATAGAAGGGCAGCATATAAAATCTTCACATGGGACACGGAGTTCAGGACTGTTTTTAGATACCATGAATGTCAGCATCTTCTATTTTCCTTGTCTTGCAAGACAACTTCCTCTTCTTTCTTCGTAAATGCATAGTGATTTTTAGAAGCAAACGCCGCGTACGCCTAATATCCCGTATCCCACTCTTGCCGCCCAAAAAAAATTGCAACTCATTCCGCCTCGGCTTCGGTACCGTCTCGACTGCCACACCAACAGCATTAGCCTTTTGCATAATCATACCGCGGTAGTGAGAAAACGTACGGAATATACTGTATCCTATACTCGTCCTCGAGCGCCGACCGCATCTCGTCAGGCAGCTGGCCCGAGACCTTGATGGCGTACACGCCGGGGACGTAGCCGTCGAGGCGCTGCCACTTGGCGACCCACGACTTGGACGGGTCGGCGAGCGTGATGAGCCCCTCGAAAACCTGCGACGTGCAGCTCTCAATCTGGTCCTGCGAGCCGGCGAGGTGCAGGAACTCTTCGCAGTTGGGGCATCCCTCGTCGCGGAAGCGCTGCCCAAATATCCATTAGCACAAGTGTTCGGTTTCCTGAATCCAGACCCCCCGCGCGTCCAGTCTCCAGCATTCAGCCTCCTTGCATTTTTCATCTCTTATTCCCTTGTTCTTTTGTGTTCGACGCGCGGCGCGGGGGGTCTTCGCAGAAGCGGGGAGAAAGCTCACGGTGTAGGTCATGACGACGGAGCAGACCATGCACGCGCGCAGGTAGCGCTGGCTGCCTGACGGGACAAAGTTGGCCGACGCAGACATGGTTTCCAATCTGTCGAGCGCTTTCGATGCGGATTCTCCTGTTGGCCAATTCCGATAACCTGGTTCGTTTGCGGGCGAGTGTGCCGGGTGCGAAGCTATCGTGCGGTTCGCTGTTCGAGGTTAGGCGATCCAGGGCGACGTCGGCTAGCTTGGATCCAACCTTCAACAAAGCGGACCCGATAAATGCATATCTTTCAACCTGGAGCTTCATTTTTTTGCGACGACTTCTTTTTCCAAACGGCATTATACTACCTGCTTCTCAAATTTTGGCTGTCCTCTTTTTATTTACTTCCATCATTGCGCATTCTCGTTTTGACGTCCGCTTCATCTCACAAGAGAACGGGGCTGCCCAGACAATCTGACCATGGCCTCGCAAACAAGCTACCGCGAATTCACCATCAAAGCGCCCGAGTTCGCCTACGCCCAGCTCGAGCTACACGCCGACGAGACCGCCGCGCCCGTCACGCTCGACGAGCTCTTTGTGCGGTCGTACTGCACCAACGCGCTGCGGCAGTACCTGGGGCTTACGGGCGCCGCCATCCCGCTCGACATCCTCAAGGTCGAGGGCCGCTGGTGCTGGCTGCGCATGCCGCGCGACGACCTCAAGCCATTTGCCGCGGCGCTGACGGCGTTCCGCGGGAGCGCGGGCGACGACGGCGACGCGCCGTGTCTGCTGAGGATCAAGCAGTGCTCTGACTGGCTGGGCACCATGGTGGGCGGCGATGCGCTGGAGAAGCTGTGGCACGACTGAGAGCTACATATTCGACATTATCATTTCCTCGCAGCGCTTTCTCTGCTCCAAGTCAATCTGCATACCATAATTGCAAGAGTCTTGGCCGTCTTCACTTGGACATCACTCTCGGGCAGTGGGATGGTATCAGAGAGGCATGTATTTCGACCGTGTATATACGTCTCATCCGCGCCTGGTATCCTATATACAACATCCCATATGCCCGCCCATCACGCCAGCCTATAAAAGAAAGATTTGTTCCCCATTGTCCAAACTCTTTTTTTTGCATAACCGGTATCACTTCTCGGCCAAATGTCACATTCTAGAGCTCTATACTACCGAAGTTTTGTGCTTTTTGTTTTTGTTTCATACATGCATTCTGCGTTTACGCCAGCGAAGACATGAGCGAGTTCTGAGCATAGGCCTGGAAGATGGTCAGCTGTGGTGTCTAGGCGGGTGTTGAGGAAGACATCTTACCATGGGTCGAATATCCGGGTGGGGAACGGCATCAAACTGCTCATACTGCAGCTTGTAGTCCGAGCGGACGTTGATGTAAGCACCGCGGTTCTCTGTTGAGTCGCAGTACCGGGGGGCGGAGAAGACTGGGACGGTTAGCGGGATTGTTTGGCCAATAATGTTGATTCAACTTACCGGTAATGCATCGGCCGTCGTGCTGGACCTCGTAACCGTCCATGCGGACTTCGTGGCTTCGAATGATGGCCTCGAGGCCGTTGTTCTCACAGAAGCGCTTGGTGATATCAGGACCAAACTGCATGCCGACACCACGCTTGCTGGGTCCGCGGCCCGTCTCTTCTTGAGGGTCAGTCCAGAGCATCTCCATCATTAGGCCAGCCTGGCCAGGCTGCTTCTGCTTGTGTCGGTTGAGTTTGCGGATGTCATCGAGGGTAACCTTGTCGTCGGAGAAGAGGCCGCCGTGAAGAACCAGGTACTTGCTGCCGACAAGGGTGGCCAGGGGCAGAGCCGAGAAGCTTTCGGAGAAGATCTTGAAAATTCTACCATGATATTAGCACAGACAATTTGAGCTAAGCGCGTTAGCAAACAGACATACCTCTCGTTGTACTTGGCCTTGCATTCTCCTTCAAAGCCGTAGACCTTATTCATGTCGTCCGTCTCGTGGTTACCACGATTGAGGAAGAAGCCATTGGGGCGCAACCACTTGTAAGCGTAGAGTAGCAGGGCAATCTCACAAGACCAAGATCCACGGTCGACGAAGTCACCGTTGAATAGGTACCAGTGCTTATCAGTGGGCAGGCCGTTTTTGCGGAACAGCTCCAAGAGATCAAAGTATTGACCTGCAATTGTTAGCACAGGAAACGAGAGAAGAGATTTTCTGCCGGATTTTACCATGTGTGTCACCGCAAACTGTCAGCTGAACATCGTCGGGAATCTCCATCTCGACCATGGTGGCCTCATCGTAGAAGATCTTCTTGACAGCCAAGAGGATCTGGTAGACGTATTTCTTGGCAATCTTCTTGCCGTCCTTGAATCTCTGAATCATGTCGTCGATAAATTCCTGTGTCATTTCATCCCCAAGCTTGGCACCATCATAGTTGTCTTCGAGGAACATGGAAGCAACATCCAGGCCCTCGGCGGCAGAGGGCTCATCACCAACCTCGATGGCGGCATAGAAGGCAAGCTGCCGTACAATCTTCTTGCACTCCTCCAACTTCAACCGCGCATCTTTATTGGCAGGGTCAAGGCGGACACATTCCTTGAAATCTTCGACAGCCTCCTTCGGGCGCAGGATGGCGGTTCGGGCAAGACCTCGGCGGTAGTAAGCCTGGTAGTGGCAAGGTTAGCTGTGCGGCGCGTAGAGCGCGCTGAGTGGCTGCACATACCTTGATAAGCTTGGGGTTGAGCTCAATGGCCTTGCCAGCGTCTATGATGGCGTATCCAAAGGCCTCTGTTTTGATGTATGCCTACAAAAAGGGTCCAAAGGTCAGTCACACGATCAGGCCGCGACGGATTTGTGCGAGCCAGGGTCGGCAATCCTACCTGAGCACGGTTGGTGAAAAAAGTAGCCTCCTTGTCATTGAGCTCGATGGCCTGTGAATAGAGCTTGACCGCTGCTGGAAAGTCGCCAGCGGCAAAGGCCTTATTGCCCTGGTTCTTGAGGTCGACAGCTTGCGACATCGTGGGGTTCGTGCAACTGCCGCCGGGATTTGGTGCCGGGCTCGGAGATTGGTGGTGAACGTGCTCGGTGATGGGCTTCGTAGGTATGGGAAGGCGACTCGAGTTCTTGCAACTGGGGCAGACTGTGGGAAGCAGGAGGCAAGGAGCCGAAAGGATGCTGAGGCAGATGCGCCAGTTGGGATTGAATGAAGATGCGCGAGTTCAATCGTTTCGGCCGTCGACCAAAAGCGAGCCCTCCATTTGGTGCTGTTCTGCATGCGGGGCGAGCCGCCAGACCAGGACACCCAGGCCCTGGAAGGTTCCACATCACCCTTCTGCAGCGAGCTCACCGGTGCTGTTTTGCCACTAACCTGACCCATGCAGCCACTGTACCTAAGGTAGGTAAGCTGCATTAGCCACCACGGGTTGCCGGCTACAACCCACTGAACCAACCACTGCAAGTCTCAAGCTAGCACTGTGGCACCGTGACTGTGTCTGTGACTGTGTATCGGGTAAATGCATATCTCTCTCTGCCTCTTTGGCATCGTCTGCCTAAAATGGGCATCATCTTTCAACTTCAGAACTCGTCCGCTCGGTGACGTCGCATCAAGCCTGCATGACGCTACTGCTTTTTGGATACTCTTTTCCCATTTAAAAATGGGCCTTCTTATGATAGTATTCGGTTAATTCGCTGCCGACACTATGGCTGAGCCCAGCGCCTCCAACTCCCTCATTCGGAAGCGGCAGGACATGGACCTGATGGCTCCACCTCCGCCTGTCAAAAAGATCAAGAGACCAAAGAAGGTGCTTGATGAAGACAATTATACCGAGGCTCTCTCGCAAATCATAGCCAGAGACTTCTTCCCGGGCTTGCTAGAAACGGAAATCCAGCAAGAGTACCTTGATGCCCTCGACTCCAAGGATCAGGCATGGATATCGAGCGCCGGTCAACGGCTGCGCCATGTCAATACACTCAAGAAGACTGGGAGGCCTGCTGTCGCACGTCCAGCTGTGAACGCCGGGCAAACACCAATGACATTTGTGGGCGACACACCCATGTCGGTTGCGACGCAGTCCGTCGAGGAACGCCCAGCACTGGGAGCCCACATGAGCCTCACCAAATTTCAGGAAACATACACTAGCGAAGACAACGAAAGCTTCTACAGACTGGTTGACAAACAAAATCAGAAAAAGGCCGACAAATATGCGTGGTTGTGGCGCGGCAACAAGATGCCGTCAAAGCAAATGATTGCTCAAAAAGCAGTCACAGATCGTTTAGCGCAAGACGGGAAACTCGTCGACGATGGCTTCATAAAGCGTGACAGGCTGGCGATCAAGGATAGCGATGACCGGCCTGCGCGCCCAGACAGTTGGAATTCGGAAGCTCAAAACGGGCTGATGTTTGAGCCAAAGGATCTCAATGATGACCTCAAAACTGTAGCGCAAGCTGCAGCGGACGCCTCCAGATCGGGCCCAAAAGCAGTCGTCTACGCCAATACTCGCGTTCCACAGCCTCATGTTCCACAGCGCCCGCCATCACCCACATTGTCTTCTATAAAAGACGCTATTGCTGGGAGACCTCGTGCCAAAGACGCATTTTCCAGCGTGGCTGGTGGTGGCGAAACACCACGGGTCAATGGCTATGCTTTTGTGGACGACGAAGACGACTACGACGCTGGCACAAAGCAGGAGCCCATAATTGATTTGGGCCCTGGCGACTCAAACAATCCTTTCAAAATACAAGAGCGCGGGAAAAAGGATGTTTTGCACGAAAAGATGGTGGATCGAATAGCCAAGTCGAATCGGGAGTCTTCTCGCAATGGTTTCACCGGCCGCTCTGAGCGCTCAGATGTTCCCAAGTTTCCGAGCAGCCCGCGAGTCTCTGACGCGCTTACCCCCGCAGCTCAGCGTCTTTGGAGCAAAATGGGAACTCCCAAAGGAAAAACACCGAGCAGCTCCTTTGGTCAGTCGTGGCAGGAAACACCGCTACGACGAGGCTCTTCGCTAAGGAACGTGAGCAAGCCCAATAGCAAGCCCAAATAGCGCAACCAACTTGTAAACAAACCACATGTACTTGGATAGCAATAACGATTGAATGAACTCACACAATTCTCACTTGAATCTTCTTCAGCGGTGAACATAGTGCATGTTGGTCCGATATCGCTTAACTGCATGGACGCCGGCCTGAGCTTCCGGGGTCCACTGGCCGGAAGCTATCCGCTGGCCAATAGCTCCCCAAAAAAGTTTCGACGTCACCACTTTGTTCATGAGGGCCAATTCTCCCGCCTCCGCAACACACCCGAGATGAGGTTCGCGGACCTGGCCATTGACCTGGCCGCGGTGCTGAGCGCCTCGCGGTCCGTCGCCACCAAGCACGTCGCCCTGCGCGGCCGGCAGCTGCAGCGATATCGCGGCGCCGCGACGACCGTCGTCGACCTCAAGAACAAGGCCGAGGCCGCGGGCGCAGAGGTCTCGGACCAGATCAGCACCCAATTGAGCTCGATCAAGGTCGAAATTACACGCCCTGATACCAATGCACCAAGAACGGAGCCTCCGCCAGCGGCGCCGCCGCGACCATCGACAGAAAGCAAGTATGCGCAGGCGTCGCGCGAGTTCAACGCCGCTGCCAGACCCGATGCCGAGGCGTTAGGCCTCCCCAGCGAGGTTGATGTCAACATATTCCATACCACAAGGGGGTCGCAGATTCTGGATTCGGTGCGCAAGCAGCGGCACAAGCAGGCTGCGGCGTCGGCGGGAGGGCCTGCCAAGGAACATCCGCTACGGCACTGGGGAAGCTCTCCTCCAATTCCGCAGGACCCCATCGTTGTCAAGGCGAAATCTCCACCATCCGCAGAGACAAGCAAGCCGCAGGAGTCAAAGTCAGTTGAGCCAGAGGTGGCTGCTGCGCCAGCAACAGAGCAGCCCGTCACCGCCAAAACAGTGCCTCCACCATTCACGAAGACGAGCGAGCCAGTGGCTGCTTCACCAGCATCAGAGCAGCCCCTCATCGAAGCCATCACAGAGGCTGTAGAGCAAGGTGACTCAAAACCAGCCTACCAGCTAAGAGAATCCAGTGTCCCTTCGTCGCGCATCAGCCGCTTGTGGAATTACGGCGGTCTCGCTGCTGGCATGTTTGGCGGTGCTGTTTCAGAGAGCGTGAGCCGAGCATTCGGTGGCGGCGGCCAAGGAAGCGTCCTGCTCAGTGGCGGAAACATGGAGCGCCTTGTCGCCAAGCTGTCCCGCATGCGCGGCGCCGCCTTGAAGCTCGGTCAGATGATGAGCTTTCAGGACTCCAAGATGCTGCCCGCGCCCATCCAAGAAGTCCTGCAGCGAGTCCAAGACCGCGCCGACTACATGCCGGCCTGGCAACGAGACCGAGTCCTCACGGCCAACCTGGGTCCCGAGTGGCGCGAGCTCTTTTCCGAGTTTGACGAGACACCCATCGCCGCCGCGTCCATCGGCCAAGTCCACAAGGCGCGGCTCAAGGCCAACGACCGCCGCGTCGCCGTCAAAATCCAGTTCCCCGGCGTCGCCGACTCCATCAACTCGGACCTCGATAACCTCAGCATCCTCCTCACCGCCACCAAGCTCCTCCCGCGGGGCCTCTACCTAAACAAGACCATTGACAATGCCCGGCTGGAGCTCGGCTGGGAGTGCGACTACGAGCGCGAGGCCGAGTGCGCCGCGCGCTACAAGGAGCTCCTCGCCGGCGAAGAAGACGTCTTTGAGGCGCCGACCGTCTACCCGGAGGCGTCCGGCAAGCACGTCCTCACCATGGACTTTCTCGACGGCGTCGGCGTCACGCGCGTCACGTCCTTTACCCAGGCCCAGCGCGACTGGATCGGCACGCAGATCCTGCGCCTGTGCCTGCGCGAAATCACCGAGTTCCGCTTCATGCAGACGGACCCCAACTGGACCAACTTCCTCTACAACGCCGACAGCAACAGGCTCGAGCTGCTCGACTTTGGCGCCTCGCGCGAGTACCCCGAGGAGTTTGTCCGGCAGTACGTGCAGCTGCTGGCCGCCGCGTCGCGGACCGACCGCGCCGCCGTCAAGGAGCTCTCGGAGCGCCTTGGCTATCTGACGGGCCATGAGAGCCGGACCATGGTCGACGCGCACACCCAGTCGGTCCTGACGCTCGCGGAGCCGTTCCTCGCGTCCGCGCCCGAGGTCTACGACTTCCACGACCAGACCATCACCGAGCGCGTCAAGGCCCTCATCCCCGTCATGCTGCAGGAGCGGCTGGCTCCGCCGCCCGAGGAGACGTACAGCCTGCACCGCAAGCTGAGCGGCGCGTTTTTGCTCTGCGCCAAGCTCGGCAGCAAGGTGCGCTGCAGGGAAATGTTTGAAAAGGCCGTGGCCAAGTCTGGCTACGTCTAGAGAGTGCTCTCAAGAAGAAGAAGACATATTGTACAATAGTCGCCCTGTAATAGATGGGAAGAAACACAATGTAAAGAAAATGCATCGCGTGCCGTTTGTATGTATATAGATTTAAGAGAATTCGGTAGTCATGGAGCGTTGGGTATCTCTCTCATCATGATTTTGCCACCTTCATTCAACCATATTCCTCCTGTCCACCAGAGAGTCTTCTCATTTACAAGTTCAGTGACGATCCCTCACGCGCACCAGGCTGTCCAGCTCCTTTCTCTCCCTGCCCGCCACCTTTTTGCGCTTGCGCTCAATCGCGCGGTCCACCTGGCCCTTGCTCATGTCGGCGAACCTGTTGGTCAGGAGCTGCGTCTTCTGGTCGCTCTTCTTGAGGTAGAACGGCTGCTTGCCCTGCGCCACCAGTCCCTTCTCCTTGCTCCTGTGCTCCTTCAACAGGCTCTCCGCCTCGTCGCGCTTCTTCTGCGCCTTCTTCTTGGACTCCATCGACAGCAGCTGCCGCTTCAGCGCGTCCTTTTCCGCAGGGTTCTTGGTCTTTTTTATCTGGACCTTGAGGTCGGCCATCTCGCTGTCGCGGTACTCCTCCAGGAAGGCGTACGCGCGCCGCGTCTTGTCCTCGTCGACGGCGCCCATGAGCGGGTCGAAGCGCGGGTCGCGGGCCTTGCGGCGGGGGTCCGGCAGGATCTCGCGGCGCCGCGAGACGGGCTTCTTGGAGGTTTGTTCCTGCGGCGCGTGCTTGGAGGAGCGGCTCGGTGGCTTAGTGCCCTTATTTTGGCTTCTGCGGGCTTCGGCTTGTTCGCGGAGCGTCATGGGTTTGGCATCTTCGTCGTCGGAGTCGTCCCTTTTATTCTTCTTTGACCGTCGGCCTGTTGCGGGCATAGTTGCTTGCGCGCGAGCTAGAGCACCAAATGTTACGGAGGAGATGTCGACTTTGGGAGGCGCCTCGCCTTCTGAGTCGGGCTGTTTAATTTATCAGTTGCATGTCGGTAAACCCTTAGCAGTCGTCAAGCCTCACCTCTGATTCTTCTTCTTCCTCGGCGTCAGACGGATCCTCGTCGTCACTGTCCTGCCCCCGGATATCTTCTTCCGATACATCGTCGTCCGATCGCTGGTTGTCCGACTCGGCTTCGAGCTCCCAGTTCTCGTCACGCCGGGCGCGTACTCTTCTATCTAGGCCGAGAGGCGGCGCTTTTCTTTTAGGCGGCATTATGGCGGTATTGTATTGTATTTTGAATATTGAATATGGAGCAGCGTTTGCAAAGCTGCCTCTTGGGAATAATTTTTTGGGACGTCGGCCGCCAACTGCAGGGATCTTTGCTATCGATAACGTGTTGTGGAGGGGAAGAGCCCACTGTAATGGTGCAGACTTCAGTGCTTTGAAGCGCCTCCAGGCCAGTCAGTATCAAAAGCGCTAAATCTATCAGTTTATTGGGCCAATTTTACTCGTTGCACAGGAATTGGACCCCATTCACTTGGTCAAACCTCAAACCAATAATGCGCAAACATTGAACCTGCGTAGCACCTGGGCCTGCATTGGAACGCTCACTTTACATGCTGCTTCTGCAAAGGCTCATATCCACCCGTCTACCCAGGTGTCTCAACTCGCCTAAAGCTCCCTCCGCCACTCATCCTCTCAGAGCTCACATCCACTCCAGAAGCGCGGCGGATCGCCATTATGCCGATTACGTTCAAGTACAGCCCTCAAAAGATTTCAATTACGAGATGGCGTCTCAGGAGATCGTGGCCGTGAGCCAGCAGTCAGTACAGGTTGTGGTTGCTCTGAAAGAAAATGCCCACCCGAGTGTCAGCAAACGGCTCGCAGCCCAACAACCAAGGAGGAAGTTCCGCAAGCCCAAGGCCAAGCCGGTCACTTCGACCATGACGGAGCAGAACGGCTCTGAAGTTCAAGTCACTGTGACAGAAACAGAGACCAAAAAGTATAAAACGCCAAGGCAGACGAAGAAGCAGAAAAAGGGCGAAAGAGAGGCTGCTGCGACTGCTGCGACTGCTGCGACTGCTGCGACTGCTGCGACTGCTGCGACTGCTGAGGCCACCACGACTGCAAAGACGGCCAAGGTATCAGTCCCGCCAGCAGTTATTCAAATTACCGAGACAATAAGGTATACAGCCTTCCCATCTCATCAACTCCCATACTGACCATCATACTAGATCCCATACGGAAAAGAGCCTCTTTGCCCGCGACGAAGTCACAGTCCCCAGCGCAGCATCAGGCGGCGTCCCCGAGCCCACCGAGGCCTACCTTCGCTCCGCCAGCCTTCCCCCCTTCCGTCTCGCGAGCCCGCGGCGGATCCTCATCGTCATGGACCTCAACGGGACCCTCCTGCACCGTCCCAACAAGCGGCGCCCCTCGCACTTTGTCGAGCGGCCGCACGCGCGCGTCTTCATGGACTACCTGCTGTCCGCGTTTCGCGTGGCCGTGTGGTCGTCGGCGCGGCCGCAAAATGTGCACAGCATGGTCGCCAGTCTGCTGACGCCGGACCAGCGCCGCCTGTGCCTCGTCATCTGGGGCCGCGACCGCTTCGGCCTCTCCAAGGCCGACTACGACACCCGCGTGCAGTGCTACAAGCGCCTCACACGGCTCTGGGCGGACCGCGCCGTCGCGTCGAGCAGCGACGGCGGCACCGGCACCGGCCGCTGGGGCGCCCGCTGGGATCAGTCCAACACGGTGCTCGTCGATGACTCGGCGGAAAAGGCCCGCAGCGAGCCGTTCAACCTGCTGCAGATTCCAGAGTACGACGGGCCGGCGGGCGAGACGCCGAATGTGCTGCCGCAGGTGCATGATTACATCAATGAGCTGGCGCATCAGGCGGATATAAGTCGCTATATACGAGAGAACCCGTTCAAGCTTGAGGCGGGCTACACGTTGTAAGAAAAGGGGAAAGCAGCTATGCTGTCTCTGAATGGATGGTAGCACGAGCAAGGAATCGGTCTGAGCTTGTCAGCACTGAAAGGAGAGGGTACGCGCATAGATGGCTCTCAAAAACTGGCGGATGGTTAGAGAATGGACTCGTTTTTGCAGAGATCCTGGATGGTTGGATTTGACATTTGCAGATGGTATTGCAGCTTCGTCGGCGACTACTCGAAACCTGCACTGAAGAGGTCAGCGGGTAGATTGCAGCGTGAAGCGCAGAACAAGGACAGTCGTATTACCACTTAAGGTCAATGTATGATATATAGATGGAAAGTTTGGTACTACTCGCTGAGAACGGTTTCTCCTTGCTGCACAAGCCTGACAGCGTGTCTGGACATTCCTGGTCAGTGAGACGATACAAGTTATTACTGCATGCAGTAGTTTACATGCAGACTTCGAGAGTCGGAACAGTTTAAACACAAAAGCATACATGCGTTTTGATTTGCTATATACCAGTGTTTACCAGGATCATATTTGTACCCATCCATTCCAAAGGTCATTACAATGCAGGCGCTTCAATCATGAATAGCACATCTGCAACTCGTAATTCATTTTCCCAGTCATCAACCCATGATCCGTATGCCTCATTACCCAACCCAGTTCATTAAATCGTTTATTTGAAGACCTTGCCGTCGGCGTGGGGGTACTCCTTGCCGTTGACAACGACAGGCTTCTCCCAGCCCCAGTTGGCCTCGACAAAGGCGCGGTCCTCTTCCTTCTTGGGGTCCAGCTTGGTGAAGCTGTAGCTCTCGTAGTCGGGGGCGACGTCGAAAACGGGCTCGAAGTCCTGGCCACGGATGACGAAAGCACCCTGGATGACGGAGTCGTTGTTCTGGCCATAGACGGAGGCGGTACCGAAGACGTACTTGCGGGAGCCCTCGAGACGGGTGTTGAAGCCACCAATCAGGTTGTTGGACATGAAGGTGAGGGTGAGCTCGTCGTTGTACTTGTAGTCAACCTTCCAGATGGAGAACTCATCGAAGGGAACGGTCTCCCAGAAGTACTTCATGGCAACGGGGGTATCGTTGTTGGAGTAATAGCGCTTGAAGTCGTCAAGGGCGAAGCTGGGCTTGCCAAGAGCCTCGCAAGGGTGCTTGGGCTTGGGAGCAGGGGCATCCTCAGTAGCAGCAGGGACAGCGGCAGCAGCGGGGGCGGCCTTGGGAGCCTCAGCCTTCTTAGGGGCAACGTTGGGGAGAGCAACCTTGTCAATGAGCTGAACCTTGCCGACAATGTCGGAGTAGATGGGCTGGTTGACAATGGTCTCGTACCAACGGGTGGTGGCAGGGTGGGCCTGGCGCCACTTGGTGTCGTAGAAGAACTCGAAGCCGCGGCTGATGATGCCAGCGGAGAAGAGATCGGCGAGAGTCAGACGGTCACCAACGAGGTAGGTGTGCTCAAGGAGGTACTTCTCGACGACAGCAACGGTCTTCTCAGACTCCTTAGCGGCGTCATTGACAGCCTGCTTGTTGTAGGTAGCACGGCCGAGGAGGGGAAGGTACTGGCCGGCAAGGGCGTTGAGGAGATCGGTGTTGAAGTAGGACATCCACTTGAGGATGGAAGCGTAATCCTGCTTGGTCTTGCCGAGAAGAGTGGTCTTCTCGTTCTGGGAGGTGACTGTTTCATGTTAGCATTTGTGCTGCCAATGGAAACGAGCAAACAAGAGTATTTGAAGAGCAAAATGTCAGAAGTTAGGCGATATCCACACGAAAAAGTTTTTCAGACAGGGATAACTGTATAAATAAAAGGCTAAGTCATCACACAAAGAGACGGCCCAAGTTGGGCCGCGAGATGAGGGGGCAGAGCTTGCAAAAACGAAATCTGAGTCACGTACAGTAGATGGCGATGGCGACAGCCTCGTGGAGGGTGAAGCCGTCCTCGCCGACGAAGGCAGGAACGCGGCCGATAGGGCTGCCAGTCAGGTGCTCAGGAGTGCGAGCAACAGACAAGTCGACGGTCGTGACCTTGACATCGAGGCCATTGGCCTTGGCGACGGCCTTGATGGCGATGGAGCGGGGGTTGCCCTGGAGGGAGCAGAGCTGTCAGCGACTCGAATTTTGGAAGGAAAAAGAGTTCAATCAGGCAGTTGGCCTTACCTCGCTGGCGAAAAGGGTTCCAAAAGCCATTTTGACTGTATATCTCAGTTGATTAACGACTGGTGATGTGGTTGAGAAATGAAGCTGAGGAGACTTTCAGGAGGAAAAGCTGCCCTCGACCCGCAGAGGTTGAGGAAATTTTTATGGTGGGATAATTTTAGCCCCGCGTGCGGTGGCTCCTACAGCAACAGCAAACGGTGGCTGGTGAGTGGCTGCGAAGGCACCGCCGGCCTGCAGCAATGTATCTAATCTCCACGTGATGTGGCGCCGAAGCTAGGCCAGCCAGACAAAGGGTTTTTGAGCAACGTCCGACTTCAAATCTTTAGGAGAGCGAGAGCGCAGCGGCGACACGAATTTTACGCAAATTGCCAAAGTCGACGCAACAATGGCCAGTGTCAGCGCGAGCCTGCGCCAATTGCGGTGCAAGAAGCCCGCCCTGGGCTCGCAATGGCTACCCACGGCCGTGGCGAGACGAGCTTCCCCTTCAACACCCCTAGCCGTCAGAACGCTCGCGACGACGACGACGACGACGACGCCGAGCAGCGAAGACACCACCTCGAGCTTCGACAACAACACCGACCTCAAGTCGCAGCTCGAGGCCATCCGGATCCCGCATCGCGGCGTGACGCACGCGCGCGCCGTGCCCGCGACGCCGTCGTACTTTTCCCGGACGCCGCAGTTCAACGACCTGCACATCCAGCTGGCGCGACTGCTCGCGCGGCACAACCACCTGCCGACGCTACCATCGGCCGAGGCGGCACAGATGCCATGGCTCAAGCTCGAGGCCATGCGGCGCGAGCTCGGCGAGAGCATCAAGGCGTCGCACTTTTCGCAGGTGATGCGCGTGGTGCGCCGCCTGCACTGCATCGAGCCCTCGCTAGCGCCCGACGAGGTCAAGGCCGCCGTCGCCCGCTTCACCAAGCCCGTCAACGCGCTGCTCAACGTTGCCCGCCCGCTCACCGTGGACCGTTTCGGGCGCGCCGTCGGCGTCGGCCGCAGGAAGACTTCGACGGCCCGCGCCTTTGTCGTCGAGGGCACCGGCGAGATTCTCGTCAACGGCAAGACCCTGAGCGAGGCGTTTGGCCGCGTCCACGACCGCGAGAGCGCCGTCTGGGCCCTCATGTCCACGGGCCGCCTCGACAAGTACAACATCTGGGCCCTGGTGGAGGGAGGCGGAACCACGGGTCAGGCTGAGGCCATGACAATGGCCGTCGCCAAGGGCCTGCTGGCACACGAGCCAGCACTCAAGCCCGCTCTACGAAAAGGTAAGCAACATATTTCCGGCTTGTGTCATTGCGGTACCGTACTAGAGAGACTTTTGTTTGCTAACACGTCTTTTTTTTTCTCCGTCTGCAGCCGGCTGTATCACGCGTGATCCCAGAAAGGTAGAGAGAAAGTTGCACGGTCACGTCAAGGCTCGCAAGAGCCCTGCCTGGGTCAAGCGATAGAAGAAGAAACAGGTTCAGACAGCGTATTTCCCACCATTGGATACGGCTTATAGCAAGGCAGTTGTTGTCATTCTTCGCCGCATCAATTGGGTGTCCTGGACGCCACGATGCGACCGGAAGTGCCGCTTTTAGTCACCCGGCACCCATGTACATTATCATTTCTGCTACATGCATCACCATCAAATGTAGTTATAAACAAAGAAAGCGATTTTTTTCCCCTTCACATCGTGATCCCACCCCCCTCCCCTCCACAATCTCACCCACTCCGTCGGATGAAGCCGGTTGTTAGGTAGGATGCGAACTAGTTCAAGCCTCGTGACAATATAGTGTGCAAAGGGACCTAGCCTGGGGTCGATGCTGCTCCTGCCTAGCCGGCGACCGGGGGGGTAGGTAGCCTGTCGAGATAAGGGAGCATGGGAATTGATTTCTCGTCCCAAGATGTTCTGTGCCGAATTCTCATCCGGCTGCTCCCCTGCTCAGTCACCCGCAGTCGTGCTAAGCGAGGAAGGGAAGGTCCATACGAGTTCATCGATGGGGAAGCACCGAACTGCAGGCGCCTCACTCAATTAAGAAGCTGAAGAACATAAGTACTGACAGGGCTAACTAGTCAGAGTGGCGTGCGGCACACCAGGGTGCCAATTCCCGAAGCGCATGGTGCTGCAGGGTGCCAGCGTCCCGTACATGGGCTAAATTTCATAGAAATAAATGTTTCGCTCTGCTCTCCGCTCAAACGTCAATCACAAAAAAAAAAAAAAAGTTCCGGACCATGGGTCGATGTACAGAGGTGGAGAGGTAAATAAGCATGGCCTCACCGTGGCCAGCCTCGGTCTCGAGTAGCATAAAAGACTCACATGTCACCTACCCTGGCGGATATGTCGGCTTACCGATAAACTGTGACGTTGAGTAACTAAGTTACGTGTCAAGCGCATCCGGCCATTCGGTATCTGCACTGGCATCTTGTCTCACTCTGGGTAGGTAGCCCGCGATGGCCGGGCTCGTGGCATGAACCCTGTTAGTGCTGTCGCGAGTCGCTAGGTAGCTATTTAGTGTGCCCCATCCCTGGCGCAGATCAACGCACCTCGTGAATAAAGGTTTCGTGTAAGACGCCTGCCTGTCAATTCTGCGTCTTTCGGCGACGGAACGGCAATTCGTTCGACGGCAAAAGCATCGGCGAGTGAGCCGTCTGTTCACAGGCTGGGCAGGACGAGAGTATGAAGGCCCGTCCGTCGGTGTCATGTTGCAGATTAACCTTAACCCGATCTGAATCAGGGTCCTCAGTCCGCCCATGCACTGTCGGCATAAACATGACGGGGACTTTTTATGCACGGACACGTCTTTGTCCAAAGGATTTATGGACACTGCTGGGTCGCAATTCACTCTTCATACGTCTAATTAGTCAAACCTGTTGAATGGCGCAGAACGACCGGCATGACGATGTGGCTCTCGACAGAGTCTTGCCAGTCTGGCAACTTATCCGGCACGGCACAAGCATCTGCATGGTGGCAGCCCTAGCCAGCGGCTTGATTAATATTTCACATTACTCAAAGTGGTTAGCTTCGAGCGAAGACTGCTGTCTCGTGGGGATATATACAAGAGAGCTTGTGTCACGTTCCGCCACGAGGCAGCCTGAACAAATTAAGGCACTTTAGCAAACACTCGGCTTAGTGTGCCGCAAGGCCCCCTTGGGCCTCATGGCCTCGGAAGCTACTGGCCTCGGAAGCTACTGATATCTCACTGCTTCTGCTTGCTCAAAAAGGCGCCATAAGTGTACAGAATAATGTCTTTCAGAAGCTCAGTCGGCCTTGTAAGCCCGTTGGTTCAGCTGCAGAATGCGATTCCGAGTCACATCTCATTCACTGGGTCAGTGCGTGGAAGGTTGAACTCTCGCTGTTGTACTTGCTACCATGTTTCGCATTCTTCCATTAGTATAATTTACACTTGTGAAGACAGCGTCCGGGATTTTTGAGGTTACCCTGTCGCGGGGAGAGTGGAAGCAGCCTCAACCAAGGGTTATAAGTGGACGGGGCCGGCAGGCAGCGGTCCGCGACAGCATACACCAAGGTCCGTAGCCCGAAGTTTAGCGAACAAGGCTGCTGATAAGAACACGTCGACACGTTTCCAAAATTCCAGCAGCAAAGCGATGCTTCTTCGATTTTGACCCTGTCAATGAAACGCGGCAGTTAGCAATTTGCAGGGGTGGGCAGGGAACTAATTTGCTGAGCGCCACCAAGCTACCGTTATTGAGAGTCGTTTGCTAGCCACGTCGGGAAGCTGATCGAAAATCGTTGAAATCTAGGATAATTCAGCCTCCCACGGCGGAACATGCCAGCGCCAAGTGCAGCTAGTCCGTGGAGAGCAGCAAATTTGAGGCAGTGCAACAGATCGTCGCGTATCAAACGTTTAATGACGATCCTGTCGCCTTGTCCTCATTCTGTATAATGCGGTCTTTGAAGTGTCAAATTAGCAGAACGGCCTTTTGTGAGAATGATGATTGAAGTGTTGCACGCCAAGCCCCTCACAGGAGTACAAATACGCGCAGCCTCGACCTTGGCATGCGGAGTGAGGAAGCCACATGCAGGCATTCGCCCTGAATATGTGTTTTGTCTGCAACTGTCCGCTTATTACTGTACTACTGTAAGCCATCGTCCTTGCTGAGGTCCTATCCTAGTAGTCACGGAGTGCGCAGTTGAGGTTTCAAATTAAACGAAGTTCGCGGGGCAAGTCTTGATGATCGAACATGATCTCCTACGGAAAGTGGCGTCTCTGAGTGTCCGGTCGATTGTCCAAAAGCGTAAGGATTGTCCGAAATGTATTTGCCTTGCAATGCAGGAGAAACATGGCCTGAGGCGGGAGGGACCCTTCAGTACGCCGCATGACGATGCATGGGTTGCTGCAACAAGGCTGCCGTTTTGTTTTCGTGATGGATACCAACCAGGCGTTCAATGCTTGTTGCATAAGCTCGGTTATAAACCGACGTTGTTTTCATTTCGAGGTCCAGTTACAAAAGAGACCGTTGCTCAATATATTTACGCCGGCCGGCAAAGAGCTGTAGTTGTCGCCGTCAGTGGATACGCAATTCTTTTGGTTGCATGATGTATCATTTCGATGCCGCAAGCATGTAAGTTAGAGTTTGCTCTCTGTAATGCGTAGGCCTCGGCAGCCTCGTGTGCATCATCCACCAGCGACTGGTAAGTTTGTAAGTAGACGAATGGCTTGATATTGTTTCTTGGATCAGTGTTATAGGCCGGGCCGTGATAGGTAGCGCCAAGATCCCGATCATCACCCCCCAAGCGCCTGGCCTGATCATTGTTCTGTCACAACATGGAAAGGCATTAAACTGAGCATGTGAAAGATTGTAGCGATATCAATGCAACTGTTGCAGTCGATTCCGTCATTTCCGTAACGTGCATAAAGATGCCCAATGTTGGGCTGACTGGCTACTACATGCTCGCGTAGACAAACGGGCTTGGCTCGGCGGCATCCTGGGCTTCCGTTGATTTGAGTTGATTGAAGCCGCGGAGAGCTGATTCAAGGGAAGTCAGGGTAGATGACAAAAAGATTTCTCCGTATCAGTATGGCGAGTTTGAGGAATAGAGAAGCGTGTCATGCGGTGCTATTTTGAGGGCGCTGCCTTGCAGTCTGCGAGAGTGAATGCTGCTTGAAAAATAGGCTTGGCAGGCAAGTAAAGTGAGGCGAGCGCACGAACCCACGGGGCCAGGCGGGGCGGGGCGCACTGTTGACTGCTTGGTACTCACAGTGGGTGTTGCATTGATTAAGCTAGGGTTTAGCGGGTTGACGGGCAATTTTTTTAGCGGACAGAGAGTCATTTGGCACTGACAGCTGGTAGGTACCTAGGTATGTAATAATTAGAAGTGCTAATAATAAGGTAGCATGTGTTTTGGAGCAAAATGTTTCCAAATGCAAGGCACTTGGCTAGCAGCCAGGCCTTGACCAGTCATGACGAGACACCCGGCGGACAGGACAGTTGACATGGACACTGACAGCCCGTGACAGGCTCCCCACCCAACTGCCCTGGTCCACTATAAGCACCGCTAAAAAGCAGCCTGGTGAAGTTACAGGCGGTGCCTTCCCCCGTTGGGCAGTTCCTGGGGCGCGCCATGGTCAGGCAGCGGCCTTGGGCTGCCGCTCTGGCTGCGACTTGTCCTCCTCTCAACAACAATTGGCCTCCACAGCACCGCAAATCTTTCCACAATGGCTTTTGCTTTCGTCTATGCATTCTGTCTTTTCGTTGTGTCCATCCAAGAGGCGCATGACCCGGCTCGTTCTAGAGCCCATCGTTAGCACAGCACGCATTCACGCCAGGCCGTCGCCAAGTGCAAGTCGCCGTGCCACTCGGGCCACTAGATGATGCTGGCGTAACGTCGTATACCAGTTCCGCGACTCGCTCTGAGCCAGAATCTGCCCCTTTTCGCCTCGATAGCCCTTTATCTGCGGCTGCCTGCGGCGGTCGTCTTGAGTCGCAGCCGTCTGCTGAGACGCTGGACACCTTGGCCTCCTTGGGGCGGACAGCATCGCGAGAAGCCAACAGCAGTAGCAGGACCATCAATCACACACAGGGACCTGCCGACTTCGTCAGGAAATGAGCAGGCCTGCTTAGGTAGGTGGCGGCGCCTGTCTCCAGCGGGGACACACTCACACCCTGCTTTCAGTAAACTTTATCCCCTCGTGGGGGGTGTGTCGTTGGCGCGGGAGTCGCTGCCAGGCAGACGTCAGCCACAACCCAGCCTGGTCTTGTCCGCTGCGTCGACGCAATACTGGTACAAGACAAAGTTTATCCTCGCGTCCCTCCAGTGGGCGTTGTGGGCTTCTCGCCGCGTCGCACGCAGAGTAGCATCCCGCTCAGCTACACCGGCCACAGCACTCACCTCGGACCTGGCGCTACACTGCCAATCATCGCCTATTCCAGCCAAGGTCAACCTGGTCAATCCATGGCCGCGTGCTCTCTCGCTCATCACCAGACGGCCTCTCGGCTAGGACAGGACTCGGGGTTCTCCAATTTCCATCTTTGCAGGTGCCGGATCGCCCGTGCATGCAGCCTGCGGCCCCGGCCAAGACGCAACTTTCGGCCGGGTGTTGTAACTCGCCTCGCTCGCGAAACACCGCTCGGCTGTATGTATTCATGAAACAAGCCTTGTCCTGACTTTTACGTCGCATTCAACATCGCATTCCATGCATTGCAGCTCGGTCAAAGCCGCAGCCTCCTCGAGTCAAGCACGCCAAACCCCCTAGCAAAACTCCTGCTCGCATACATCGCTCTAGCTTGATGCAAGTCTCAGCCACTAGCTGCAAGTCCCCTCGTCAAAACAGGAAAACAGCAACCGTCTTCAGCTGCACTTACACATCTGCCCATGCCTTCTTAATTGGCCGTTGAATTGGTATCGGCAGCCTGCTCGCCATTGTTGGGACGAATCCACTCTCTAGTGGCTTGTCTCTGAAGCCTTATTCATTGAATGGTCCAGGTCACAACTCCGACACCGACACCTTCCCTTGTTCACTGACTCGAGTGGGTATCAGCCATGGCCGCCGTCGTTGACAAGTCGCGCATAAACGCTTATGGGTTCCGCAACCTCCACATGGGCTTCCCCCAAAACCCTTACCCATGTTGGCAGCAGCAATATTCCCTTCGGTCCTTTTGAGTATCTGAATGTCAGGGCAGTTAAGCCCCCGTTTTTCTTGTGGCCAGGCCTCTTGCAGGTGTGCCTGCAGTCAAGCCTCGAGGCCTCTGCTTCTAGGCCGGGCCATCCTCGAGATGCGCCTAGCGGGCTCATAATGCCTGCTTTTATGCAGATCAAGTACCAGTAGACTATGCTCAGCCGAGAACTTTGTCTTCAACCTATCTTGCCCCTTTCCCCCTTTGGACCTGGAATTCCTAACTCAAATCAGCTTCCCACTGTTACCGGTCCTTACAGACACCCCCCTCCCCTGCGTACCAGGTTGATCCCCGAGAGTGTGGCTCACTTGTCGTCTTGCTCATACTTGACGCCCAAAATTTTCCTTCCAGAAACCTGACGTCGCGAGTAGCCCTCCTGCGTGTCCACTACACTCGTCTGGATTAATACGCATGTGTTTGTAACTTCTGCAGCGTCCGTACTTGTACAGTTATCAAATTCCCCCAACTCTGTCATTGTTGCCGTTCCAATTGGGCAACAACGACTCTCTAGCCTCGATGATATAAGATGGCCTCCCCCGCCTCTTACACAGATAGGTCACATTCAAACTAAAGAGCCGTGGACACCTCATCTTCCACCTGCTCTCAACACGAGATCGAGCCCCTTCCGCATACACTCGGCTCCGCCCCTCCCCATTCGCCCTCTTTTTCTACTCTCGCAAGTTATCTTGTATAACCCCTCTTCCCTGAAAATCCACTTGTTGGTCTGCTCATCGCCATCGGCGGGTCTAGGGGCTCTTGGCTCCTCGACAACACAGTTGCTCCGTCGGGCTGGGCTGGTTCTCACCATCCGCTCCCTGGAGATTCGGGACCGAAAAGGTGGGCAGCTATCGCCCCAGTGGCGCTTTACAAAGGACTCTCTGTTCGTGACGTTGCATTCTGCCAAGCTCAAACCGACAACGATTATCGATTTTCAATTTATTCTCTTCATCATCGCCAATAACAAGCGACAAGCTCTGCATTCATCAAGCCGCAGTGAGCCGGCCTGCCATTGTCTGTCAGTTGTGTTATCCTGCCAATCATGAACTACTCGATCTGTGGCTTCAAATTCTGCCAATCACGTACACAACGGTTTTTAATGCTGGCCGAGACCCCAATTGCGAGAAGCTGCTGGTTCACCATTCGCCCCGTCTCGTTGACATAATACGACACGCCAACACCCTTCACGACCTCGAATGGCACCAACTCTTCGACGCTTACGTTACCATCGTCTTCCAAGTCGACCTCCAATCTTACTGAGCAAGCTCCGGTTATTTATTTCCGACATCTTAGTTTGCATATGATTGCACATCGGCCAGTTCTCGGTGACATCTGGCCCCAAAACAGTACCCTCGAAAAGCTCTCTGACGGTGTCAAGTGCGAAGGGCTCGCTTTGCATTCTTACTAGTTACACGCTGCCGCCGCAGTGGCGCATTTTTACCCTTCGCCCGCTTCCTTGTCCTCGGCCAATCGTGAAGCTCGATTCCTCGAGGCTTCGTGTGGAGAATTTGCCGGGGATATGGATGGGCACAATCAGGACCGACGGTGCAGCCAAAACACCGTGAGCAGCTCCCAGGAGTCGATATATTCAGCCGTTGGTTCAGCTAGCTCGCAAAACGAGCTGCTCTCCGGTGTAGCGGCAGGCCGATACCGCCATGGGCAGCAGCAACAACAACCGCTCGGGCTGACCGCGCAGGCGCGCACCCTCGAAAGTAGTACAGGTGGTGACAGCCAATATTACTCTGATCCGATGTCAAGCTTTTCCAGTTCTACAAATTTATCAGCCGCACAAATGTCTTACGGATCAGGCTACGACCCCAGTGGCAACGATGGCGCTGGAGCGCGACAGCAGCAGCAAACAGTAGGGTTTGGCAGCTACAACGCAAGCATGATGATGTACAGCGTACCGCAAACGAACGCACAAACCTCGATGTATAGCACCTCGCAGTACGCCGCCTCAGTGTCTTCAAGAAATAACCCCATGGCATCCACGTCGCTGCTATCCAGCCAGCCAGACGTGAATCCAGCTTATTTTGAGACGGCAGAGGTTTCTCCTGGGACGACCTCGCTAGACCCTGCCACCGCCAGCGCGTCGACGACGGCATACTACCAGGGCATTCCTGCCACGTTTCACTACGCAGCTGGCGCAGCCCCAGGAAGCAGTGGTGACAGTGCCAGTGGCATCAGCGGGCTCACCGGGGCGGAAAGCTTCTACCATCTCGCCGATCCAGGTGTGGACAGTTCTGCCGTGATGGCCGAGACTTCCGCGCCGGATAGGACGGCTGAGTTTGAAGAAAAGTGGAAAGACTATCAGCGGCGTCTAGCCAACGTCTTTCAAGACATTACAAACGGAACTCTGGATCGAGCAGCTGATGGCCTCCTGGGCGTCTCCTTTTGGCTTTTGTCCCGAGTAGAAGAACTAGGTCGGTGACAACAGTCCAGTAGCACTCTTTCCAATGTCGGTGCTTTGATTATGTTTGATTTTACGTTGCGGACATGTTATCCTGTTGCACCCAACTCGCCTACACCTCATTCTTGGGCCGCCAGCTAATATTCATCATCTTACAGGCCTAACCGACGACGACGAAGACCTTCACAAGGACCGCCTGAAGCTATGGCAAGACTTCAACCACGCCTGGATTGCGCTTATTTTCAAGCAAAAGCAGTACATGCTGCGAGAGTTGGGTGACACCATAGTGCTACAGCCCTTGTCATTACGAATAGTTAAGAGGATGGGTGACGAGCTGATTCGCCTCTGTGACGGCATCGAGCGTCATGGCCTCGTGGACTACCAATTCGGTGTTTGGGAGGATGAAATCGAATCATGTAAGTGCAAGCGTCATTGATGCCAAAGGTTGATCGTGTCAGACGACTTGGAGAGTTTGTGCACTGACATGCCAATTTGTATTAGTGCTTGAGGACTGCGTCAAGCTATTTGAGGAGAGAGAAAAGGAATCTGGCCGCCGGGACCAGGCCAAGCGTAATGGATAACGAGTACATGACGAAAGAAGGAGAGAAGCACATCATGTTGTTACGATGCCCTTTTGGCGCATTCATTTTAGGAGCATTAGAATCATATACAGCGGGCATTTCGGACATTGCCAAGTCGGCCCTTTCACAATTATACGGCACTTTAAAATCAAGCACAAAAACCAGCCTTGAACATACTGAACATACTTGGCATTGTATGTTTCGTTTCGAGACAAGAGGAGGACCAATCATGCTCACCCATGTCTGAGTGTCTATGCAATTTCGCCGTCCACTGCGTCATCTCGAGCGGCATGTCTGTTGGCGCGCGAGAATTATCCGGAAGTCATGAGCCAAAATTCGCCCAACCAAATTCCCCGCCTTTTGACTGGTATTACGAAATTGGTGCTCACTCATCTCGATACCCCCGTTGAGGAGAGGGGGGGGTGTGCATGAAAATCCATGTCAGACACGTAGGTGCTCGCGCTGCCCGGCCCAGCTGAAATAACGTCCATCGTTTGGTTTAGCTCTGCATAACGCGGCCCCAAACTCTAAATGGGAAAAAAACGCCGACGGCGGGCAGGCGCATACTCTCCGCACTCCCGGGACCTTGCTGCGGGATGCAATATGCTCGTATCTACTACTCAACGGAAATAAAGATGCGTCTACATGTCATAATACATGTCTTGTAGCATGGGGCAAGGCGAGAAGCGATCCCGGGGATCACGTTCACCTCATCAACGGCTGCCGTTGGGTGATGTGCCGGACCCCGCAAAAAACCGACAAGGGCAGATCTATCTTGTTTGTCTGGCGTGTCTTGGGTAGTTTTTGGCCTGGTGCATACTGGTAGGTAGGGACCGACCACACTGGCGGTATTAGTGATGGCCCAATGTAGGTAGGTAAACGACCTAACTAGTAAGTTGCTGCCAAGACGCCAAAAAGAAAAGAAAAGCCTCGTCGGATAAGCAGGCAACTAAAAAAAAAAAAGGAGCGCCCAACAGAGACGGACACCCGTGACAACAACAAAGACATACATGTGTAGCTTCTTTGCGATTTGTTATCTAGTTGTTGTAGCTACCTC
The DNA here is from genome assembly GCF_028009165.1 of Akanthomyces muscarius. Taxonomy (NCBI): domain Eukaryota; kingdom Fungi; phylum Ascomycota; class Sordariomycetes; order Hypocreales; family Cordycipitaceae; genus Akanthomyces; species Akanthomyces muscarius. Next base: position 4,469,157 of record NC_079242.1, read on the forward strand.
GGGCAAATAGAAAAACTAGCGCGAGAATAAAATGCACACACGAAATGTCAGCGGGGACGGAGGGGGGGTAAGATGGATGCGACAGCCGATGGGCGTCGACGGCGAGCGCTTGGAGGTGATTAGCCACGACTACATGGTTATCAGTCTTGCTATTCGTTGGTCAAGGAACGAGCGCTCGGAGAGCGAGGGACGCACGTTGCCGAGGCTCCCGCCCTATCTTTCCTTTTATTACTTTTGCCCCGCGCGTTGAATTTGGTTATTTATTTTTATTTTTTTTTCTGGCCAAGTACACCAGCGGAACCCGCGGAATGTCTGTCATCCGTGGTTGTTGGGGCCCGAGTAGCGGTGGTTTGGCACTTTGTTGCGACATGATATTTGCACATGGCACCAAGGAGACGCAAGCGGGAAGAGAAAAAATGAGAGCGAAAAAGAAAAAGAAAAACGCCATGTTCGATAATCGTTACATCATGATGCCAAGTCCATGTTTGTTTTTAGAGTTCATTTGGCAGCTTCCCAGCGACTGCTGTTTTTTTAGCGTGTATTGTTTTTTAATGCTGTGTTTTGATATATGCCCAGTTTCTTCTCCCCTCAGAATTGGTCTAGCCATCGACTCATGTTAGCTTATGCCTTTAATTTGCCAAGCCAATAGCCAAGGCCAAGAGCCAAGTCGGTTCAACTTCCAACCGCAGGATATAATCAAGCAGCCAAACGAGTTCGGGAACAAGTTTCCCCTTTTTTTTTGTTTTATACAAAATTTACCCGTCGGTTGAAGAAGCAGCGGCAGAGAAAGGGAGAGGTTGCTGGCGGGCTGGCGGGCTGGCAGGCGCACGTTTTGAAAGGAAGAGTAGCAGGAAAAGACTCACCTAAAGTCATGCTCATGCTCACGTCGGTATTCTCCACCATCTTGGTAAACTCCTCAAAGCTAATCTTGCCGTCGCCGTCCAGGTCCGCCTCCATGATGGTCTTGTCGACAATCTGCTGCAGCTGCTGGTCCTTGAGGTTGTTGCCCACCATCATCTTGAGCACGATGAAGAGCTCGCCGTTGCTAATGTACCCGTCGCGGTCAATGTCGTACACCTTGAAGGCGAAGCGCAGCTTCTGCTCCTTGTTGCCCTTGCTGCTGAACGCGCTGAGGCCCGACACGAATTCTTGAAAGTCGACGTCGCCGCCGCCGTCTTCGTCGAAAATGGCAATCATCCTGCGAGAGGCGTGCGCCTGTCAGCATACCTTTGGTCTCTTCTTCTCTCTCTCGTTTTATTCAGTGGGGTGGTGGTGGTGGTGGGCGCTCACCGAGTAGCGAGGGGGTTTGATGAGATTTGCGGCAGGCTGAGGAATTCGTCTCGCTCGATTGTGCCCGAGTTGTCCTGCGCGCAGAATCCGTGTCAGTATGCGTACGAGTCAACGATGCATGTGTCCTTTTAAAACCAAAGTACCTTGTCCAGCTTCATGAAGCGCTTCCGTAGACGGTCGACTTCCTCTCTGTCGACTGCAGCGCACGTTAGTTTCCACCACTTGTTGCTGCCAACTGCCGTATCATCTCGACGCGGGGGCACAAACAGTTGGATCCCTGGACAATGTTGTCCAGGACGGCGCTGGTGGTGTTGCCCATGGCGAAGACGGCGGGCGCGACAGGCTTGCGCAGGCGGTGTGAGGGTAGTGGGCGAGTCGCGTGAGCTTGAAAAGTCGGCGGTCCGAGGTGCGATCGTATTAGGTCCTCGTTTTAGGCTGTCTCGGCTGCGGCTAGAGTGATGGCTGGGTCGGTCGTCGTCGCGGTCGTGGAGATGCCAATGTCGTGTGGGTGGTGGTGGGAGCTGTGCCTGACAATGGAGGGGTTCAGGTGCGGAGCACGAGCCAGGTTCAATGACGAACGATGGCTACCCTATACGTAGCTTTGGATTATGCTCTGCGGTTCTGCGTTGGGATATATAATACTTTTGGCGTTTTTAAGGGTTTGGGTTGGCATTTATTTGTTCAAACAAGGGTGAGCCCTTATCTACGTATGGCTGCGATTTTATGCGTCGAGATTAATCGTGCTGAGGCTCACTGTGGCCGGTGACAGCTCTTCATCAAGAACGCGATGTTGTCACGTCATCTGTAGCACCAGCAGTTACACTGCAGAAAAAGAAAAGAAAAGAAAAGAAAGGAACAGAAAAGAAAAGGCAGAGAGGTGCTCAGGCACGGAGAGACGATGCGAGACTAGAATTGAACCTCGAGGGTTTACTCCCAACATCAGCATTGTTTACACATCTGACGTCGCAGCCAGCCGCGCATCCAGCCAATCTACAGCCATGCTACGAGATCTGGCTGCCATCTGGTTGCCACGATCGGTTACTAAGCAGACGCGTTGGCATGCACATTTGCGTGCAGAAGCTCACTGCCAGCGTTCAGATGTACCGGCCCAGCTCCAGCGGGCGCCCAGGGTACTCCGTTCCCGTACAGTGGCTGCAGTGCCCGCCGTAGCTGCTTTTGGCGTAGCCTCCAGCGCTCTCAGGGGGCCAGAAAGAGGGGGAAAGTGGATGGCCCATGCACGCGCCTTGTACCTCTCGCCGCCAAACCGGCAGCAGAGTGACATTGCGTGCCAGAACAGGTCAACAAACATCCTCCGTTTTCCACGCATGCACCCAGTGAAAATTCTTCGCGCGGCAAAACAATCCCAACGTCACCTCATCCGCTGCGAGACTTTGCGCATCAAAAGGGTGCCACCACAGCGCCTTTTTCATCCGCCAAATATCAAAACCGCCCTTTTCAGACCCCGATTTATGACTTGAGTGATTTTTTTGGCGGTTTTTCCGCGGGCAGACTGCCGTCCTCCACCACCCCTGCACCATGTCGTCTCGCAAGGTTCGGGTCAAGAAGCTCAGCGTCAAGACTCCTCTTCCTGTGCTCAGGGAAGACCAGATCGATGCTACAGAGTATGAGACCATCACCACCGAGTCTCAAATCGCGACCGGAGTCGAGCACGCCGAAGAAAAGGTTCGTCCAAAACGCCCCTATCTGATGCCTGATATCACGAGTTTTACCACGTGACCCACTGTCAAACCAACCCCTGTCACTCTTGTGCATCCGCGCCTCATACCCCAAACTGGCGCTAACACGGCCTGATTTCTTTAGGAATATCATTTGCAATCCATTCTCAAAGATGCCGGCACAAGTAATGACCAGGAGATTCCTGTTCCGCCTCCCCAGGAGAGCGAGGTAAACTATGAGCAGCTTTACCCCGTACCTTTCCACAAGCCATCCACATATATTCGCTTCTCCCAGACTGTCGAGGAGTGCATCGGCTGCCAGTATGACATGAGCTCCGAGGACAATGACTTCCTCAAGACTTATAATGCCAAGCCCGGGCCTGCCGGCGCCCTATCTGATGACGACTTTGAGCGCATCATGGAAGTCTTTGAAGACACGGCTGCTGAACAAACTCCCTTTGCGTCCATCGATAACACCGTCGTTGCGTACGACATGATGGTACCCGGACTCAACCACATCGGATCACAGCACCTGCTGCAGCACGCCAAAGCCATCTATGAGTACTGGAAGACGAAGCGCCAAGAGGCTGGTAACAAGCCGCTGCCTCCTACGCTCAAGTTTGAGACACACCAAGAGACAGATGACACCGACCCGTATGTCTGCTTCAGACGTCGTGAAGCTCGACAGACCAGGAAGACGCGCGGTCGCGACAATAAGATTGCCGAGACGCTCAAGCGCCTGCGTCGTGAGCTCGAGGATGGTCGCCAGCTGGTGCTCGTCTCATATGAGCGTGAAATGATGAAGCGTGAGCTTTTGCACATGGAACGTGCGGTCTTTGAGGAGCGTGCGAGACTTAAACATATTAAGCTCCGGCTCGGAATCAAAGGCGAAGACGACGACCTTGTCAACCAAAAGGTATGCGCAGCAGCTTTCCCAGCCTCCAATGACCCGCGACTGACTCCGAATAGCCACAAAAACGAAAGCCTGTCGACACGACGGCTGCTGCACGGGCTGCTGGCACCCATGTCCGCACCCCAGTCCGGCCCGATGGCCGCCAAATGGAAGCCGACCTTGTCCAACTTGCTGACCAGCTTGCTGAAAAGGAGAAGGAGCTTCGTAACGAGATCGACACCAAGGTCCAGAACCATCGCAGATGGAACCAGAACCACATTGATCTTACTGTAGACCCGTTGTCGCCGGTACACGAACAGGGCTTGGAGCTCAAGTTCCGCCCGGCAAAGACGCAATACCTAATGACGCCGCCCGCCTCTGTATCGTCAGACTCGATGGAAGTGGATGAAGACGGACCTGCGCCCATGCAGCTGGACAAGCCGCATGCTGGCCCCGTCTTCCAGTTCAAAGCGGGCGGAGTCGCGGCTGAGCCGCTGCAGACCAACCAGCCGGCCTTTCGTCGCAGAATTGGTCGTTTGAGCCGCCTCTGGATAGACCGACGAGGCATGGCAACGCCACCCAAAACGGATTCGCAAGGATATTCGGACCGTTGGAAGTACGATTCCGATGAGGAGGAGGACGATGAGCCACCAGTCTATGAGCTGGACCCATACGACACAAGAGCGTTGAAGTTCCGGGCTACCATTCCGCTGAGCTCATACCTCTTCCGCGGCAGACCGTCTGTGGCTGTACCACCAGAAGCTTTGACCAGTGGTGCGAATCGGACGTTGCCTGCGCCGCCACCGGCGCAGCAACAGGCGCAAGCCGCCTCCTAGCGGCAGAGGCGACATGCTTGTAGTATAGGGTGATTTGTATATAGCGTCTGTTTTTTGATATTCCGGAGGATTACCGAGAGGATTGGTGATCCGATGTACCAGTATATAGCCTGATTGGCATATTGTTTGCGCGGAGTTGGGAGTTGGGATTCATGTCTTGGGGTCTTAGACTAAGATGCCCCCCCGGCACAAATTCATAAAAGAATAAAAAGAACTGGTAGAACCAGAAGCGATCTCTTCTTCATGAATAGTGCCTGTCGCTGTTGAAGACTTGATATGTAGAATCGTATTGCCATGGGGTGGTGGTTTGGTGGGCGGCCGACAGCGGCGAGTGTAACGTGGAAGGCCGAACGGGAGACTGCGTGTGCGGCGTTCATGCAGGCATGGCGACGGCTGCGCCGTATGAAGTCGTCTCGACCGGCAGAATCATGGGTTCACGAAGGACGTGAGCGCTGTTGCGAGAGGAGGAAGCCAGCTGAGGAATTCCACGGTGGCAGCGTGGCCATACAAACGAGGCTCAGCTGACTAGATGGGGAACGGACGGCGGGTAAGCAATGTTACAGAAAGTGGCCGAGCGCGTTGTGCAAAGGGCCGGATATGGCGAATTATTTTCTGGCACGAACCATATGGACAGAACTAGGAGGGACGTAATGATATAGGAACAAAGAAAAAAAGCAGTCAAGAAGAAACTGTGAAGCGGGAGAGAGAGGAGAGAGAGAGTGCCATGGTCTGTGTAAAAAAGCGTGCCGCTTGTAAAACAATCGCACAGTGGTGCGGTGGTGAGGTGGAAGTGGGGCCCGCGCATCGTTAGCAAGCCGGCATGTGGTTTTGGGCGCGAATCTGTTAGTGGTCGGCCAGGGTCTCTTTTGGTTTTGGGGGACTATTTTTTTTTTTTGGCGAGTCACTCACTGGAGCGATTAGATAAGCTCTGGTTGGTAGTGCAACCTTTTTTTTTTGCTAGGCCCTCGCTGGATGCCCCGCCATTGACGTCTGGACGATATATCGTCGATGAAACATCTGCCAGAACGTTTACATTTTTGACGATCTTTGCATAATTTATTTCTTATAAGCACGCTTCATCTTTGAAGACGCCCAACCGCCTCCGCGATAAAAGTCCAGTTCACTCTGCCAATTACGAAACCCCCCCCCCCCCCCCCCCCCCCCCGCAGCCGCTTATACAACCGTCGTCGTAACTCTCATGACCCCTCCATAGGTCTTTCATCGCGCCTCCTTCACCACACACACACACATACATCCACACAACGGCCATGGACACGTCCAGGTCCTCATGGATCGCCCTGGGCTGCGAGGGCTCGGCCAACAAGCTGGGCATCGGCATCATCCAGCACACGCCCACCAAGACGACCATCCTCTCCAACCTGCGCGACACCTTCAACTCGCCGCCGGGCACGGGCTTCCTGCCCAAGGACACGGCCGCGCACCACCGCCGCGAGTTCGTCGCCCTCGCGCGGCGCGCCCTCGCCGAGGCCGGCGTCAGCGACCCCCGGCGGCAGCTCGCCTGCATCTGCTTCACGCAGGGCCCGGGCATGGGCGCGCCGCTGACCTCGGTCGCCGTGGGTGCGCGCGCCCTCTCCCTGCTCTGGGGCGTGCCGCTCGTCGGCGTCAACCACTGCGTCGGGCACATTGAGATGGGCCGCACCATCACCGGCGCCGACAACCCCGTCGTGCTGTACGTCTCGGGCGGCAACTCCCAGGTCATCGCCTACGCCGAGCAGCGCTACCGCATCTTTGGCGAGACGCTCGACATTGCCGTCGGCAACTGCCTCGACCGCTTCGCGCGCACGCTCGAGATCAGCAACGACCCCGCGCCCGGCTACAACATTGAGCAGATGGCCAAGAGGGGCACCAGGCTGCTCGACCTGCCCTACACCGTCAAGGGCATGGACTGCTCCTTCTCCGGCATCCTCGCGAGCGTCGACGCCCTCGCCGCGCAGGTGAAAGCCGGAACGGCCGACTTCTCCGCCGAGGACCTGTGCTTCTCGCTGCAGGAGACCGTGTACGCGATGCTCGTCGAGATTACGGAGCGCGCCATGGCGCACGTCGGCTCGCGGCAGGTGCTCGTCGTCGGCGGCGTCGGGTGCAACGAGCGCCTGCAGGCCATGATGGGCCAGATGGCGGCCGAGCGCGGCGGCAGCGTCTTTGCGACCGACGAGCGCTTCTGCATCGACAACGGCATCATGATTGCGCACGCGGGCCTGCTGGCGTACCGCACGGGCTGCACGACGCCCCTGGCCGAGAGCCAGTGCACGCAGCGCTTCCGGACGGACGAGGTCTTTGTCAAGTGGAGGGACTAGAGACGGCAAAAGGAGAGGGAGGGCAGAAGCATAAAGATGGAAATGAGACGAGACAACGAGCACATAAATAGCGACTGATTTGAATATATATTTGCATACGGCTTGCATGGCAAAGTTTCATCTACTATTAACAAGTCCAGATTCGCAGTCATCAACAATTCCATCTAAAAAAAGAAAGCCCAATGTGTGCGCCATAACTACAATGCTAGAATGGAAAAGACGCAGCGGGCTGCGCTTTTTACCTAGCCCTCATCCGCAGAGGTGGGCTTGTATACTATCGTCGTCACATACTACACGACGTTAGAGACGGCTGCAGATCGCAAGAGAGGAGAAGAATGAAAGACGCACCTTGCCGCGATATCTCGTGGTCGCGCACACAGCAAGAACGTTATTCTTGATGCTACTCGTAGCGAGATGGTTCAGCACTGTATGGTTGGGCATGTTGAGCACACTGTTGTCGTCCTTCATCAGCGTCGCCGCGTTCAGGATGGGCTTGCTGAGGAAGCCGGGCAGACTGGGCGGCGTAGGCAGCTTCTCCATGGCACCGACGGCGTTTTGGTAGGCGGGCGACTCCTCGGCCTGGTCAAAGTCGACCAGGTACTGGGGGATCTGGCTGCGGTAGCTGTCGCGCGGCGGGATGGTCTTGTACTTGGCGAGCTTGAGCGGCTCCTCGGCCGAGGAGGAGGCGCCGCCTGCGCCGGCGCCGGTGCCGGCGGCCACGGCCCGGACCTGTCCGTCGGGGCCGGGCGTGACCACCTCGAGCGGCTGCTGCTGGAGGGCCATCTCGGCGCTGACCTCAATGTAGTTGACCAGGTTGTTACCGAAATCGACAGTGGTCGGCAGATCCGGCGACGTCTTCATGATGGTGTCCACGACGAATCGGACGTGATGGGTGCCGGGGAGAACATAGATGATGCCGGCAAAGCATCCTGGCTTTCCCTCGCTAGATGCCTGGTTAGTTTTGGGAACATGGCATGCTGCCGCGGTTGGGCACTCACACTGGGTGTAGACGCTGCTTCCTGCTCCACTGGAAAATGGTACCTGTAACATAGACCTTTTCACCACCGACGTTCCACTCGATTCGCGTGGGCACGACGGGGCGGGATCTGTCAACGCGCAGCTCATGGTTGTCTTCGTCGTCAAAGGTGGCCTGGCTGACGGCGGAGCTCTTTCTCGTCAGACCATCGGAAGACTCCTGATCAATCCCCGGGATGTCGCCTCCAGGGGCCGACTCGTCCGCGCCCAGGATCGGGGAACCAGGCGTGTGCACCTCTTCCTCGATGGGCAGGGGCAGGCGGGGCGGGCGAGAATTATACATGTCGGTGATGCTGCCGCTGGCGATGAGCTGGGCGTCGGCCATCTCGGAGTCGGTGCGGTTGATGCCCGGGGTGCGGGAGACGCTGCTGCCGCCGCCGGGAACGTCGACGGGCTTGGAGGGCTCGGCGATGGGTATGGGGGCCGCGGGCCCAGCCTCGGGCAGCTGGGCGGCAGCAGCCTTGGCGGCAGAGGAGGTGGTGCTGTGCGGCGAGGCGTTGAGGGAGGAGAGGGCGGTGGTGGGCGGCAGGGTCGAGCTGGCGGCCGAGATGCTCTTGGGCCGCGAGGCGATGGAGGTTGAGCCGTGGGCCTGGGCGAGCGAGGGCTCGGGAGGGGCGGCGGCAGAGCGGTGAGTGGCGTGGGCGGGGAGGATGTTGCGCGACGACGACGATGCCGACGACGAGTCCTTGCTGGCGCGGGACGACGAGGAAGGGCCGGTGCCGGTGGTGGTGGTGTGGTGGTGGTGGTGTCGTGCCGCATCGTGCGACGAGGTCGAGCCCGACGGCGGCGTGGCCGACTTGGAACCCGATGACTGGTTGTTCCCCATGTCTGCTGCTCGGGCGCCTAACGCAAAGAGAGAGAGGCCAGACCTGACCTGGCGGACGGAAAAGCAACGCAGCCGCTTCGACGAAGGAGGGGGCGGGGCGCCTGCGAGCGCTCTCCTGCGAGCACTCTGGGCGGGGAAGACGTGCGTGCGTGGGGGGGGGGTTTCGGTAATTAGGTTGAATCGCAGATGGGTAAGTATGCAGCTTCGATTGCGGTTGAGACGCAATGGATGAGGTTGAAATACAGGCACGACGATCTGCAGGTGATGAGGGATCGCGTGAGATGTTGCTACAAGGCGGCGGGCGCACTGGAGCCAGTGGAAAGGCAGGTAGAGTTTTGGTGGTTTGAGTTTACAGGCTGGTGGGGGTTTTCCGCCTCTGCGCCGGATGGGTCAGCAATAGTGATGCCGAATGTGTGCGGGCGCGGCGGTTGATAGGCCAAGATATACAATTCGATTGAACTTAGGTAGCTGCTTCGACACTGAATTATTTACCAGGTCTTGGCCTGCCAGTTTGGTACTGATCGGATCGGTTACTCTGCGAATCGCATTGTTCTCTCTTTAGCTGCCGCTCTCCAATTGACAACCGAAGTGTCCCGAGGAACGGAAGAATGCTGGGTCGAACGGGAACCTCACAACCGTTTTCTTGCCGGTCTATCGTTGGAGAACGGCAGCAACTGAGAAATTGGAATTGGTCCCGGTAGAAAAAAAATCAATTCATAATTACAATCACGGGGCCGATCAAAGACAGTTGCTCGACTTGAATGACGCCACCGGTGGACAGAAGCTCTCTCACAGTGGATTCGCCCAGCTGGAGCGAGCTAGCAAGGTACCAATCTAGTGAGCTTCCGCGCCTGCTCCTGCACTTTACCCCAGATTCCTTCTCTCTGCCCATGATGCCACGACCGGCCCTCTCCCAAACACCAACACAAGCTCAGCTCTCGCCGCCGCAGCCATGACCGAGGCAAGCGACGCCCCCTCGGCCGCCCTCGCCACCGTCGTCTACGTCGCCAGGGCCCTCTGGTCCGTCCCTTGGCGACGGTACCTCGTCCGCGTCGGCCGCCTCGTCGCGCTGCCGCTGTCGCTCGTCACGGTGCCGCTGTCCTACGTCGCCGAGGCGCTGCTCGTCATCTTTGCGCCGCTCATCCACCTGGCCGCCTTTGCGTTTGCCTCCGCCCAGAGCGCGCTGGCCCTCTTGGCTAGCCTCAAGGTTCGTTGCCCTTTGTCCTCTTGTCTCCGAAGCCCCGCCGCGTTTGTTGCTAACCGTCACTGCACAGCCTTTATATAGCTTTGTGAGTTGGTCCCCTGCTTTCAGCCATCAAATGGCACTTGCGCAAGTCTAACGAAATGTAGATCGCGGCCGCGGCAGGCATTGGCATCGTTGCGGGCATCGTCCTCGGCGCCACGTCCTCGGTCATCACGTCCTACCTCGGGATGCAGGACAGCGACGAGGACTTTTACGAGCGCGAGCGCGACTACCTCGACTACTACGACGACGAAGAAGACGAGGAGGACGAAAAGAGCTACCGGTACGGCCGTGATCCCTACGGTCTCGACGCGGCGTCATACCAAAAACACTTGCGTGGCAGCGACTCCGACACTGGGCCCAAGCGGCGCGTGGCCCGCGGCTTGCTGTCGCAAACCATTCACGAAGAAGACGACTCTTCTGGCGGCTAAGCCCATCACGCGTGCACCGAATGCTCCTGACACCAATTCTTTTTCGCTGAATTCTCGCTTTCAATCTTCTATCCCCGCTCATCTTTGACACATATATATACCCTTCTGCGCTCAACGATAAACGATACCCAATTTCCGCCTCGCTGTCTTTGCAAGCAATTGATCGCTTCATAGTTACAAAGGGGCTTTTCCAACCCCGAAACTTTTCTAATATGACCACGCTGGAAAGACATTTCCATCCCATTCTTCTTCAGCTTTCCATGTTTTTTCCATTCTTTTATCCGGGGTTCAAAATGACAACCAACGCCGTGCAAACCGTAATGTGATTTCGATATATCGTGCCCCCTTGTATCATGCATTCCCAACCAGGCTCTATCGGTGGTACACGCTGCGCCCACGCCTACGATGAAGCCCCGCATTGCCAGATCGATTCTATCGTCGGTAAATGTCACGCTCACGCTCGCGATGATCGCGCCGCTCCATGCCCGGAGATCGACTTCTGCTAGTGCGGTGGTCTCTCTCGCGGTCCGGCCGACGGTCGTCTCTTGGCGGACGGCGGTCGTCGCGGGGCCTGTCGTCTCGACGCCGCACAGCATCATCACGCGGCCCATAACTGGGAATATACGTATCCGTGTCTGGAGCGGCCCTCTGTCCCCCTGGGCCGCCGCCGGGTCGGCTCCTTGGCGGGACCCGATCGCGGTCGCGATAGTCTTCCTCTCGACCACCTCTTTCGGGCGGAGGGCCGCGGCCGGGTGGTGGGCCGCGCTCGCCGCGCTGCCAGGCCGGCCGTCTGTGATCGTCTGCACCACGAAACCTCCCATTGGTAGCGCCATTCCTACCATAGCCATCGCCGCTGTTAAAGCCCGCTGTCGCGCCGTTCGCGTCCGGCCCGATGCCGACTGTGCCGCCTTTGGGTGCGGGCGGCAGAGCTGCCTTGCGGTCCTGGAACTTTCTGCGGTCCAGCTCGTGGCTCTCCTCGTACGTGGGAATATCATGCGGCTCCATCGGTAGTGGCGCCATCTTGAAGTAGGCGTGATCTAGCGCGTCGACGGCGTTGATGCGAGTCTTCCAGTCCAGCTTCAGCAGTTCTTTAAGAAGCGATATCGCGCCGCTCCCGAATCTGGTAGTAAAGGGTTAGCATATGTCTCGAATGCACGGGAAGCGTCTTGTTCACTCACTCTCTGAAGCGGTTCTGCAGATTGCCGGGTCGTGGACGCGGCGACAAGTGTTCGCCACCGGGCAGGCTCTTCCAACCGGGCATGTTTTCGTCTGTCGGGGTGCCGAGAAGGTCCCAAATGATGTCGAGCTGGTGGCTGTCGCTTTCGCCCGCAAGAATGGGCTTGCCCACAAGCATCTCTCCAAATACGCAGCTGCATTTTGTTAGCGCTTGTCAGGAACTATCCAAATGGCTCATGCATACCCAACACCCCAAACGTCAATAGCTGTAGTGTACTGGCGCAGCTGCAGTAGAAGCTCCGGAGGACGGTACCATCTGGTCACGACAAGGCCAGTGTAGTCCCGACGGCCGTCTCCTATTGGCCGACCGGGTTGCGGCGTCGGCCCGTCGTAATGCCTGGCAAGACCAAAATCGGCGATTTGAAGGTTGCCTGTGTTGCTGATGAGCAGGTTGGCTGCCTTCATGTCTCGATGTAAAATATGCTGATCGTGGAGGTAACGAAGGCCTTGCAGAAGTTGTAGCATGTAGCACTTGATCTGGCCCTCTTTGAAATGGACAGCGGGGTTGTCGAGCAAACCGGAGAGATCGTGGTCCATGTATGGGGTGACGGTGTACATGATGTACTTCTTTCGTTTTTCGTCTGAAATTATGGTTAGCTGGATTGCAGACAGACGGGGGAATCAATCATGTCGAGAGCGTACTGCTTCGTGAGGGATGCTCGACAGCCATGTCTTCGAGCCGGAGAACGTTGACGTGGTTGAGAAGTTTGAGGAGCTTGATTTCTCGCAGCGCAGTGATGGGGAACTGGAACCATGTCAGAAATACCGGTCTGGGGTGGGAATGTATTTGATATGCCTCCTTACACCATCTTTTTCGTTGTGCATAATGATTTTTTTCAAGGCGACGATTGCGCCCGTCTTTTTTGACCGAGCTCGGTGCACCTCACTGTTGGCTAGGGTCAGCTCAGCGCGCTCACAGTCGCGCGACGCAAAGGGCAATCCTCACCCAAAGGTTCCTTCTCCGAGTTTTCCTTGCAGCTCATAGTCTCCGATGCGGGAGCAGCCGCGAAAGCTGGTCCTGGATCGCTGGTGGGCGATGGCGAAGGAGCGCGGCGATCCGCCATCCGGCGCCGAGGTTGGAACGGGATCCATGGTCTCGAGCAGCCGCCGGGGAGGTGACGCAGCGTGCGTTGGACGTGACAAGCGCGAAGTGTAAGAAGAAAAGGTGGTTATGAAGCGGTAGCGGCCAGCAAAGGGCGATGCATCGGTCGCGACGAGGACTGTCGGACTCGGACGCTAGGCCAGGCAGGAAACGTTTGGCCGGACGGTGTGCCGCGGGCGTCGAGGAATTGTGCAGAATCCGCGTCAGGGGCTTGGTGAAAAGTTGGCGTGGAGTGTGTCTCGCCAAGAGGGCGCCTCGACAGATGGGCAGACTGCGCGCTGGTGGGCGAGAGAAAGTGCCTCGGAGCGGACCGCGTTGTGATGGGATGGTGCGAATGCAGATGGATAAAGTTGGGCGAAAGAAAGCAGCATGTTACGTCGGTAGGGTCCAGGCCGGGATGGTCTAAACTAGCAGCTACCGAGATGATACTTGTGCAGCCTCGAAGATTAGTGGTAACAGTAGGTATTCAGTGGGTACCGGCGCTGGAGGAGATGTCCAAGGCGCGACAGGGCCAAGACAGTGCTGGCAGCGCCTGGGCCACAGCACCCAAAGTCAACGACGTATTCGGCGCCACGCCACTGTGGCTCGACAAGAGCACGCTTTTGGGCTTGATCGATCGATCGCCGTTTTCACGACCGGACGAAGGTGACGCAGTTTGATGGTAGATCTGGGTTTCTGTAGGAGATGGAAAGATGTGGAAATTTTTCCCGGGTCAAGGAAGAGGTTTTACAAGATTTGTACCTACTGCGTTGGCAGCCGCAGTGATTTGCTGTGCAAGCTGTGCTACCTGGATCATTTGTTGTGCGAGCGTACACGGCCAAGTATTTTTTTTATAACACAGTATTGTAACAGGTGATATTAGCAGATTATTAAAAACGCAGTATTCGTACCTAGGTGTAATCCTTGGCATCGTAGCACAGTACCAAACGGGCCGCTGTTCCCAGACCACTAACAACGCTGCCAGCTGCAGTCTGCCCGTTTTCAAAAGCAAACTGTAGCCTACCAAAACACCAAAACCCCGAAACACCAAGATGTTCCTCTCTTTGCTCTCTTTCCACACCTCATCTCGCCTCATCCATCTAACCTCTCCCTCGTCATCATCAATGCCATCTCCCGCCTTTCATCTACCCCGACTTCCACCATGTCTACACCCCGCGGCCCACAACTCGCCCCGGATTCGCGCCGTCGCCGCCCGACCACTCCCGTTGATTTTTTCAACAGGCTAACTTACGGCGCGACCTCCAGAGGCAGAAGAACGCCATGACTAAAAAGGACTTGGATGGAAATTTTTCGTAGCGCGTGAGCCACCAAAGGCTACCGACGGCTTCTCCAGCAATACGCGACAATGCAGACTGCCAAAATAGTTGAAACACTACATGGATCATTATCCTTTTAGTCCGACATCGCTCGTCGTTCATCGCTCTACGCCTGAAAAACCCATCCTTTTACGTTTATTAAACAGCGGCATATCCACAACAACCTCTGCCGAGTTCCAAAGAGTTTCTTTCTCGTCCAATTTGAACACTCTTTGCGACCTCAACTGTCCATACGTCCCCGAATCGCCTCTGCGCCCCGCGCTATTTTGTCGCCAACAAAACTCTACCACGCAGCTTCTTCTACGACGCCCCGGCATTCACCATGTCTCCGGCCACCGTTCTCCCGCCCGCTGGGCAGCAGCCCGGCCCCGTCGCCGCCGGCCTGCCCGAGTCCCGCGTTCTCATCATCGGCACCGGCGGCACCATCTGCATGCAGGAGGGTCCCGACGGCCTGCAGCCCAGCAGCAACTTTCTCGAGAGCGCCATGGCGCCTCGGCCGACTTTCAACGACCAATCCGGGCCGTCTGGTAAGTCCTTTGCAGCCCCCAATCCTGCCTTGCTCTCTGCGCGTCGCCGGCCTCGCCGCTAACAGCCCGTGCAGTCACCATGCAGGCTAGCCTCAAGGGCAAGCTCATGTCCATCGATAGTCTGCGCACGCCGCCAACTGCCTATGGACGACATATTCGATATGGAATCGTCGAGTTTGACCCGCTGCTGGACTCTAGCTCCATTTCTGCCCACGACTGGGATGCCGTGGCCGAGTGCGTGTATGAAAACTACAACCTCTTTGACGGCTTTGTCATCCTACACGGCACCGACTCTCTGTCCTACACGGCCTCGGCGCTCTCCTTCATGATGTCCAACCTGGGCAAGCCCGTCATCCTCACCGGGTCCCAGGCCCCCATTTTCGCTCTCCAGTCGGACGCCGTCGGCAATCTGCTGGGCTCTCTCATCATCGCAGGCACGTTTGTCATTCCCGAAGTCTGCCTGTTCTTCCACAACCGCCTCTACCGCGGTAACCGCACGACAAAGGTCTCGGCCGCTTCTTTCCAGGCATTCGACAGCCCCAACTTTGAGCCACTTGCTCAGGTGAATGGTCTTGGAGTGAGCGTCAACTGGAATCTTGCCGAACGTGCCACTTCCATTGCTCCCTTTTCCATTTCGAAGCGACTCGACACCACCCACGTTGCCTGTTTGCGCATCTTCCCTGGCATCAAGCCAGAAATGATTGACGCTGTCCTGCATCTGCCCGACATCCGCGGTCTTATTCTGGAGACGTTTGGTATGGGCAACGTGCCCGGTGGCGTCGACGGCCGTCTGACCCAAGTAATCAAGTCTGCCGTTGAGCGTGGCCTTATTGTCGTCAACGTCAGCCAGTGCGTCAACGGCTTTGTATCCCCCGTCTACGCCCCTGGTACCCAGCTTGGCCGAGCTGGTGTCATCTTCGGTCTCGATCTGACTGCCGAAGCCGCCCTCACCAAACTCTCCTACCTCCTATCCCTCGGCATCTCAAACAAGGAAATCACAGAGAGCTTCCCCAAGTCCCTCCGCGGAGAGCTCACCGAGATTGCCCACCCTACATTCAGCCACCCCACGGCGCCTCTTCAGAACCCAGCCTCCCGCCTCACCGACGTCGAGTCTGCCTTTACCGTTCTGGGGTACGCCATCCAAAACGGACAGATTGCCGTCGTCAAGGATCTTCTCAAGGGCGAAGGCAGCCAGCTTCTCAAGACGGCCGACTACGCTGGCAACACGGCTGTCCACCTTGCTGCCGTCTCTGGCGACGCCGCCATTATGCTCGAGCTGCTTCAGCAGGGCGCCAGCGTCCACGAGCGCAATCGCGCCGACAACTCGCCGCTATTCCTTGCTACGCTCTCTGGCAAGGAGGAATGCGCACAGCTTCTCAAGGCTGCAGGCGCCCACCTTTCTGTTGAAGAGGTAGAGAGACGACCACTTGCCACTGCGCCGAACAAGGAATAGTAAGTGTATCGCGGCCAGTGCAACAACAGCATGTTGATGAATGGATATGTCTTGATAAGACAGCTGCCCAGAACGTCTAGCAAAGGAAAACGAAAATAATTTGATGTAATGAGACATAACGGTGGCAGGACCTGCTTACGAAATAATTTACATGATGAGCCTCTCATACAGCTTTCGAGTTGGCCAAGAAAGGTGGCTTAGGAGTCAGAGTGATGCAGATTCACGAGCGCAAATGAATTAGACAAACAAAATGACTAATAAATGTCAATCAAATCCCTTGTAGCCCATTTTGATTAGACCATATATATTATGTCACGCAGAGCAGCTATTAGTCATTAAGAAGAGTGTTGATGAAAAAGAAAGCTAGCTGTTCCCAAGAGGTTTGCCGCACAACGTTGGCGATCCGGGCACTTCTTGGCCTTGATCGCCTATTGGCAGGACGGTCATCTTGCGCACCGCTTTCTAGAAGCTGCGCAGCAGCTACAAATTAAACCATAATAACACGATAATTATTCCTAGTAATCGTATTTATTGGTTGTATTTGAGGCTTTTTAGTGGCAAGCTCTGAATGTAGGCAGGTGCCAGCGAGTGGGTGGTTGACGTCAGTCAGCTGCCGACAAGAAGCAACTTGGCACGCTTCGCACCCGCAGATGCCGCCCTATGACCATGTTAGTTCGCACGGGCGCCAATGTATCAATGCTTTGGAATCAAGCTGTTGGCCCCTCTTCCTCGCATGGTTGCTAAGCTTGGTACATGGACAAATTAGACTACATGGAGCACTTGTTCTGGTTCCATGCACCTGTGTGTTGTCGCGCAAGGCTGTGGTGGGCTACCAGGAAAGACTCGGTCGACTCATCCGCCCGCGTCGCAGCCCTTCTCCGTATGTTCCTTGGCTACAACGAGGCTTCATGCGATACATATTCTCTGTTACTGGTACGTATGTATACATGTGCCCCACAGCGACGCACTCTGAGGACTTACAAGCCGTTGACGCCTAGTACGTCTCGCCAGGCTAGCACCAAATAGGATAATGCTCATCCTGGTCCCTGCATGTGCAGCACACCATTAGGATAGCCGAACAGACGCTTGTGTAAGTCCGCGGCTTCTACTCTGTAAGTATAAAACTCAAGGATCACGCCCTCGTCTACAGTCACAAAATACATTCCAAGGGGAACATCTTTACAAGTGACATCAAATTTGCCTTTTTATATTACATCTTTAGTGCTTTTTTCCTTTCTTTTCGAAAGCCACCCAATTGTCATCATGTCATCTACAATGGATGCTGTCATCATCACCAAATTTGGTGGCCCAGAGGCTCTGCAAACGCAAAAAGTGCCCAAGCCAAGCCCGGTCCGAGGCGAGGTTCTCATCAAAGTAGAGGCCTTTGGACTCAACCACGCAGAGATGCATATGCGCAGGGGCGAGTGGGATGAGTGGAACGCCATTTCTGGTCTAGAATGCGTTGGTGTCGTGGAAGCTTGCCCCGGTGGCGAGTTCCCAGTCGGCAAAAAGGTCACAGGGATCATGGGCGGCATGGGAAGAGAAAGACCTGGCAGCTATGGTGACTTTGTCAATGTGCCTGCGTCCAACGTGCTGCTCATCGAGAGCTGTCTTCCCTGGGAGCAGCTGGCTGCCATCCCCGAGGTCTATGCGACTGCCTACTCTTGCATTGCCACTGTTCTCGCAGTCAAAAAGGGCGAGTCTGTACTCATTCGGGGCGCCACTTCAACGATTGGTCAGGCCGCCGTCCACTTGGCCATTGACAAGGGAGCCAAGGTCACTGGCACCACGAGACGACGTGAGCGTTTCGGGCTGCTCAAAGACATGGGCGCCGTGGACGTCCAAGTCGAGCAGAAGGAGCTTGGGATGCAGCTCGCCCCCAACACCAGGTTCGACAAGGTCCTCAATCTAGTCGGAAACACGGTGCTTCTCGAGTCCATCTCGCTGACCAAGGTCGGCGGCCGCATGTTGCAGGCCGGCTGGCTGGGTGGTCTGGCCCCGGTTGCCGACTTCAACCCCATGATTCAAATGTCGTCGGGAGTGCACTTCTCCTTGTTCCACAGCAAGGTTTTGGGAACGCCGGATTTTCCCTTTTCTGGCATCCCGCTCCAGGAGATTGTGACCAAGATTGAGAACAAGGCGTGGGACGCGAAGCCCGCCCATGTGTTTACCAGAGCCGACATCGTCAAGGCGCACGAAATGTTGGACTCGCACGATGCCGGCGGCAAGATTGTCATTAAAAGGACCGAATAATTTCAAGACTAATTTAAAAAAAAAAAGACTCGTTAATTGATCTCATTATTCGACTTACGCTGTTCAGCTTGGAAGAGAGGCCCGCATAGTGAAGATCAAAAGTCGGGCATGTAGTCATTACTTGCTCTAAGTACCTTTCTTTGTCCCGCATCTTGTGTTTCTTTCTACAGAAAGTAGAAAATAAATAAAATTCCATTTATATCTGGTATTCATTCATTTATTGTTTCATTACGCCCGGTGGCTTCCAGGCAATAGGGCTCACTAGCCATGCCTAGGTGTGTCGATTTCACTGCCTTTTATCCTGGCTTCGATTTACCTGATCCAGCACTTGTATCTCAGGACGTCTTGGCAACTGCTCCACCTGGATCTTGAGCAGCAGGCGCCGCCGTACAAATTCTTCCGCGAGACTGCCACGGGCTTGCTCTACACACAGTCTGCCGGCTGGCAGCAAGAGAAAATGGAAGCTGGGAAATCGCGAATCTGACCGCTCGATACAGATGGGTTGGCTTTGCTTTTTTCCATTTTCCAGCGCTCAATTGACTAACGACTATGACAGACTAGATGAAGGCACCCATGCTCTGCTACACGATATATCGCTCTCAATAGAGCTAGGCGAGAAAATCGCTCTGGAGGGACGGACTGGCAGGTAGGCTCACCCCTTTGCAACTGAGTGGAAGCGCTATATTGACAGGTGTTTAGCGGAAAGAGTTCCATATTGATGAGTGTCCTGGGCTTCTTCGCCACACGAGAACCATTAAAATCGACGGCATAGACATTACCAGTATCCTGCCTGACACTCTTCGGTCACGTCTTGTTGAAATTACACAAGACCAGGTGCAATTCGATGCCAGTATTCGAACGAATCTTTTACTTTTTCCGATGAACGACAACCTGAAAGAAACTGATGTGGAGGAGAAAGCCGAAGGCGCCAAGACAGACGCGGAGCTGCAAGAACTGCTGATTTTTCTTCGTTCTCCTTCTCCTCTTTAGTTTCCTCTTATTACTATACCACTGCCAACCTTTATAGCATATTGAGGCAAGCTTTTGTTGCCACGATCGATGGCAAACCGAGCTTTAGCAGGTCGCTACTTTTCAAAGCTTTAGGCTGACCCTGTTGCAGCTTCATGTCGCTATGATGTGTCCCATGCAGGGAGCCAGCATCTTGGATCATGTGCTGCCCCTCATGATGTTTTTTTTTCGTAAATAGCGGCGTTAATAGTACATTATTTGAGCGGAGAAAAGTGTCCTGTGAAACCGGATTCTTCAACACTGCCCAGCCTCCTCGCTAGAGAATAAATCTACCTTTGCCGTCCTTGACGCCACCCAAACCAAGCACGAGCCGATGAAGACCAGAATACCCGCCACGAAGAACGGAAAGCCTATCCAGGCCCCTCCCCAGTCCAAGCCTTGCCGGAATGCCGCCGCCAGGAGAGGCCCAACTACGGCAATCCCACCCGTCTCCAGCACGCTGATCGTTGTGTAAACGACACCGACATTGGCTTCACCTGCCGCCTGTGCCAGCAAGCTGCGCATGATGAATTCCTGACCCTTGGAGAGCGACGTCCAGCTCACAAACACCAGCATCACGGCCGAGGTGCTGGCGAGGCCGATGCCGAAAAAGCCAGTGACCATGATGGCGAGGGACAGCTGCGCGAGGAAAATGTCCTTTTCAAAGAGCGTCCAGGACCACTTCAGACGCAACAGGCCATCCAGGAGCGGGATGATGAGAGAGGTCGTGCCCATGGTGATGCCGCCCTGGAGCGAGCTGAGCAAGCCGGTCTCACCCCACGTCCACCCAAAGCGACGTGCGACATACTGTGCCAGGAGAAGCGTAAACGCCTTGCCGAGCGTGGTGAAGAGAAGGCTGATGAGCAACAAACCGAGCGTTCTCTGTTCGATGAACTGCGTGCGGACAATGTGTCGCACCTTGCGCCCGGCCGCCACCAGCTGACGCTGCACGAAACTGGGCCTGAAGACGCTGCCGGCCTTCCACGTCGCCGCGCTGGCCGGACGAGCGTCGCCGCGAATGTCGGGTATGAAAAGGGCGCACACCGCACCCATGACCATGAGGAAAAAGCTTATGTAAATCGCCAGCCAAGCGCCGCGCCGCATAATCAGCCACGCCAGGGGACTGCCAATCAGCTCCGCCGCGGTTATGGCAGCGCCGAGGTAGGAAAACATTAGGGTTCTGAACATGAAGAGGTTAGACAGGGAACACGCCGGGGTCAAAGTTGCGCTTACTTTTTAGCACCGGGGGCGACGCTGCTAACCGCTGCAAAGATGAGCGCACTGAGGACCGTCGCTCCGCCTCCGATGAAGCTCAACAAGGATGCCCACCACACGGTGCGGATCGGAAAGATTTGCGGGAAAGCATCTTGCCGCCAGATTCCGAGTTAGAGACCACAAGAACATGCATTGCGTAGCAGAGCCAAGGAGAAAGACACATACAAATAACCAACATGGCACCCTGCTGGAGAAGCAGGCCAAGCATGCACAGGCCGATGCCCAGCCGCCGACCGTAGGTGTCTGCTAAGATGCCGTACGGCACGGCGGTGACGACGCCGGGCAGCAGAAACAGGGGGAACGACCAGCCTTCGATGAAGGAGAGCTCGCCCTGCACGAAATTGTCCTTGCAGCGCGGGTCGCGGCCGTGGGCCACGTCCGGGTACAGGCGCTGGCAGATGATTTCCTCCACGACCTCGCTCGTGGCGGGCTGCATGATGGAGGCCGACAGGACGACGAAAAAGTAGGACAGCGTGCAGATGGCAAATGTGACGATGCTTTTGCGCGGGAGCTTGGCGTCGGTGGAAGCGGCCTCTGTCCCGGTCGCCTCTGTCGGCGGCTCATCGGCGCGGCTCGCCGGCTGCTGATTGTTGGCGTCGTCGGCCAGCAGCGCAGTGCGCTCATCCGCTTCAGCGGTGATTCTCGAATCCATGGTGATGTGGACAAATTGAGCTCAGAGAAGCCGCCCACGCGGCTCAGCCTTATGCCCAGGGCGGTGGGACGCATCTTTTATAATATGGCTCGGAGCCTTGTTCTTAGCGTGCGCTAGGCCACGTACTACATGCGATACACGGCCATGAACGATGCCGGCCAGTCTTTCAATGAACCGGATAATGCACCTGCGAACCAAATTGTGGCTTCAATTAGCCCGAGGTTGCCCATCCAATGTCAGCCACGGCTCGTCTAACACTTGGTTCCCTGTCGCATGTAACTTGCTCAGCTTTGGCGATAAAAAGCATTTTCTCAAAGATTGGTTTACATCTATGAAAGCGCTGAACACGACCGACGTAGTAATGCCTTCTCATCGGGATTAAGCCAGCAACTTTTGCATGGCAAAGTCGACCTCGGCCGCATTTCCGCACGCCAGCGCACCCGTCTCGTTGATATCCTCCACCGCTCTGCCCAGGACATCCGATCCGTCCGCGGCGTCAACCGCCTTGCCGCCGGCGCACTCCACCACCATCGCCACGGGGCACAGCTCGAAGAGCCTACGCAGCTTGGCCTTGCTGCCCGCCGTCACGGGCGAGACGTACAAGCCGTGGCCCTTGGACAGGCCATGCACCACGTCCGGCACCAGGCCTCCGCTGTAGCGCAGCGTATATCGCTCCGTGATATAGTGCTGCACGAGCGCCATGTACGCCGGCGACTCGGACGCCGCGCGCAGGTTGGCCGGCGCAAAGTACCGCGTCTTGGCGGCCTCGGTCGCGTAGCGGACCTCTGTGCGCGTCAGGGCGGCGGGCGTGCTGCTGTCGTCGCCCAGCCCGACCTCGAAACAGACAGCGGGCGCCGTCGTACCGGGGATGCGGAGGGCCACGAGCGCCGTGTTGCGCGAGCCGTAGCTGGCAAGGATGGACGCGACCTGCTTCTCGCGCGGCGCCTGGCGCAGCGCCGAGGGACCGTCCCAGAGGCCAATGATGGTGCCGACCGCCCAGCCGGGCCCGATGATGGAGCTGCCGTCCAGCGGGTCAAACGCGGCCGAGTAGACTTCGCGGCGCTGCTTGGGCACGGCGACGGAGTGGTCGACGGAGCGCTCGATGGGGTCCTCTTCGCTGCTGGCCGTCACGACCGAGGGGCAGCGCGCAAGAGCGGCACGGACTAGTTCTTCGGCTGCCACGTCGACGTTGAGCTGCTCATCGCCAAACGTGTTTGTGCTCCCGACAGCGACGACGGAGTGGGCAGCACGGAGGGCCTTGCTGATGTCGGCAAGCGCAGATATGATGGTGGGGAGGACAGATGTGCAGAGGGCGCTGCGTTGCTCGTAGGCGATGGGGCCAAGCACGGCTTGCAGATGGTCATGGATCGATTCTGATGCCATTTTCGGCAGTGCCGATGCCATCAATCTGGGGGACGCTGTTGTGATGTTGGGAAGATAATGCAGGCATAATCGAAATGTCAAAATAGCTCAGCAAAGTGTGGACCCCGCATGGCTTACACGCTCAAGGCAGATGACTTGCACGACACGGAACAGAGATAAGTTGTGTGTTTTCCCGAATAGAACCAAACTTTTAAATCCTCAATCTATAATTCGTAGTCTATGTTTTAGTGCCATGCCCAAATGCACAGCAAAATACTGGCGAATTGAATCAGGTGCTGGATAACAACTAGTGAGTCTTGCGTAGGGCGGTAGAGCTGGCCAGTAGTGCCGCGATGAGAACTAGAGCCGTGGCAGATGCAGAGGCCGTAAACGAGTATCGAATACCATCGTAGTAAACATGCTGTACCTTGAGCTGGATTTCGGGCGGCAGGTTGCGGAGCGCATCCACAGAGTGTCGAATATCATCAATAATCTAGACATTGCAGCGAAGCAAAGAAAGCCAAACGTTAGCGAACTGTCAACAAATAAGAGTGCACATCTTCTTCTTGCCCAGATTTAGGCAGCGATAGGGTCTCACTTTCCATTTATTTGGAACATCACCCAAAGCCTCGGGCAGACGAACGCTAAGCGTCGTCTGCACGATGGCTGATGTTATCGAAACCCCCCACATTGTACCGAGAGATCGGACGAGATATACGGTCGAAGCGGAAACAGCGTGATCTGCGTGATCGCGTTAGGGGGTGCTGTACAGCTATCCTGGCAGCGGCCCTTTGCTTACCGGCGTGCTCAAAAGAAGCTAGCGAAGTGAACAGAATCGATGGGTAGATGATGCCTTGGCCAAAGTTGGCGGGAAAAATATAGGCAAAGTACTTCCAAGACGAGTCTGAAAATGCAAGGGTCGCAGTCAGGGTGTTACCGAGCAGCATGAAAAACGCACCGACTCGTACAAGCGGCACAAGCTTTCCCCAGCGTGACATGACAACGCCAGCTACCAGACCACCCAAGGGTCCGGCCAATGATGGGATGGCAAGGCGCGCACCAGCCTTTGCGGCGGGCTCTAGCAGAACAGCTTGGAAGAATAGAGGCAGCATGAACAAATACTACAAGCAAGTCAGCCCCCGTACATGTCCTCTTCCAGGCGACATAACTTACAGCATAGGCAGCTGCGCCGGCTAGTAGGTTGGCGGTTTGGATGAGTACTGGCAGCCTTCCTTTAAAGAGACGCAGTGGAATGATGGGCATGGCGCTCGTAGTCGCCTCTACGTGCAGGAATAATCCCAGCAGCACAAAGCTTGCCACCACAAGCCCAATGACCCATGGACTACCCCACGGCAGCTCGTTGCCGCCAAGACTCAGTCCCAGCAGCTGCAGCGAGATGGCCGAGACTAGCAGAACGGCGCCGCGAAAGTCTACACGCTTCCAGACCAGATCGAGACCACTATTCAGCGAGGAAGCGATGCCCGGTGGGTTGGTGAGAACCTTGGCGCCAAATACAAGAGCGGCCATGGCACAAGGCACCTGCGCAATGAAGCACCACCGCCAACCGATTGAGTCGGCAATGCTGCCACCGAATGCAGCGCCAGAAATGGCCCCGAATCCCACGATGCCGTTTTGCATCGCCTGGTACATTCCACGCTTGCGAAAGGGAATAAGGTCCGAGTTGATGATTGTCGCTGGACAAAGGAGAAAGGAAAAAAGCACTATTAGCAAACAACAAGAAGTGCACGGTTACCGGAACGGCTTACCCATTGTCATTAGGCCAGCGCCACCAATACCAGCGAGCGCCCTCATGCCGATGAGCGTTACGATGTCTGGGGCGAGACCGCAGCCAAGACATCCGACCGCAAACGCCACGGAGGAGATGAAGAAACATACGCGACGACCAAAGATGTCCGAGACTCGGCCGTACAGCGGCTGAAAGGCAGCGGACGTGATGAGGTACGACGTGGTGAGCCACGAGGCCTTGTTGGCCGCGCCAAACTCGGAGCTGATGACGGCGTAGGTCGATGCCGTGATGGTGCCGTCGAAACCGTACAGAAAGACATTGGTCATGATGGCAATCTCCATCCACATGAATCCCGAGGGTGGCGTCCACGTCGCCTCGTCGGGCGCATCGAGGATGGGTTGGCTGGTGCGACTCAACGTCGGCCGCAGCGATTCCACGTCTTCTACGTTGCTAGCATTGTTTAGCAGCAACGGCTGGCGCTCGTCGGGTTCTAGACGCTCGTCGCCCGCAGCGGCCCACTGGTTCGCCGGGATCGCTCCCGTCCCGGGAAGGGGTTCGGTCTTTTGCGCGGCCATTGCTGAAGAAAACTTCCAAGAACGTATCTAAACTGACGTACTTGAGGAGAGCAAAAGAAGAAGAATAACTGAAACAGGCAGGAGAAGAGAAAACTAAAAGTAAAACAGGAAAAGCAAAAGAGTCACTTTAAGCGATGTGGGAGGCGGCACTATGGTTGGACAAGGAAAAAATTGTGCGACGACGTTATGCGGGGGCTGACTTGCGCAACCAGCCGTGCATCGGCCTAGCATCTGACAATAAGTAAGCCACAATACATTCGAGGGCGCTGATACGTTGATAAGCTAAGCGCTACGGCTTTTGCATCATCGTCCGCCCGTTTCTGTCTCGGATCGGCATCGGAGGTGATGTAGACTTGTGTCGACGGAAAGAGCTTGAAAAGCATCTTTTGAACTCGACATCTTAAATCAATAGCTGGACAAGGGTAACAGAGGGGGAGATGGATCGTCCCAAGTATCTCCCCAGTTGTGGGGGTTTGTCCATGCTCACGCTGCATACCTGGTAAAGCAAGTGCGTCTTACCAATAGCCGACGGGGTACAAACATTGTGTGCATGGGTAAATCTTGTACCCGGTGCAACTGTATCCGTGAGACAGGTGTCGGCATCTACATCGGTTGTCCGACACCACTTCGAGCTCTACTTACCATCGAGGCCTTTTTTTACTGTCGAAAGATATGGGGACTCGAGATCAGGCCAATACTCGAGACTGCCGATGCCCAGAGCCGAGACAGATTAGCGCATCTTTGCATCTCCCCTCCGCCTTCCGGCCCGCATCGTAGTCGGAGCCCCGAGCCGCCTGCAGGTTTTAAGAGGAGTCTGCAGCAATGAATTGTCTTTTAATAAAGAACGGCTGACTCGCCATGTTCTAAGGCCCCCGTCAGAAGCAATATTCCTTCATTCCCTTGAGCACTGCCGTTTCTTTGACTGGACTTGGGGCACCGACAGCAAACAACTTGGCCTTTTCTCCCCCTCCCCCTCACGACAAAAAGCACAAAGCATAGACTCAAGATCTGAAGAGCAAAGGTAGCGAGTAGGGGTTGATGGCAAACAGAAGTGAGACCTGTTGGTGGTCACCGCGTAGCATCACACGAGGAGGAGACTGATAGCGAATTGTGTGTACTTCACTGCGGCGACAAACAAAAATTCCTCAACGAAGAGGAGCTGTGAAAGAACGGGGGAAGAAAGCCAAAGGGCTGCTCCATCTCGCTATCTCCTTTTATTTAATTTGTCGTGTACCCCCGCGAAGCAGACTGGCAACAAAAAGGGCCCAAGCTCTTGCAAGACACAACACACACACACACGCACACGACCTTCTCCTGGAACGAAACTTATACCATTAATTCGTTATAAGCAAAAAAAAACAAAAACTTACACGACAAACCTTGACCTTGATTGTTGCCACTTGGATCTGATTAATCACTTTTCTTCCTTCTTCGTCCCAGACACGAAGAAGCCAGACAGGTCGCCGCCAAGACGACCATGGCGAGACCCTTCGACGAACCTGCGCCTCGCGCTGCGAGCGATGCAGACACCGACAAAAACTCATGCACCTGGTATGAGCACGAGGAAACCGCCTCGCAGACGTGCGAGTCCTCGGTGGGCGATGACAAGCCCGAGGTGTTGCCGCCGCTGTCTCGCGGCAAGGCCATTGCTCTCGTCATAACGTTGACGGGAGCGGCTTTTATAAATGTGAGTGAACGATCTGATTGCTTCCGTCTTGACCACCTGATCAAATCCGAAACCTGACCGCCTCAAATTGCATCCATTTTTTCTTGGGAAACGTGTCTAACGTGATGCATCATATACAGACCCTTTCGGCTCAGAGCGTCGTCATTATCCTCCCCGCCATGGGTAAGGCCCTCGATATTCCGGACAGCCGACTGCAGTGGATCATATCTGCTTACTCGCTTACATTTGGCTGCTTCTTGCTGCTTTGGGGTCGTATTGCGGACATCTTTGGCAAGCGATTCATCTTCATTGCCGGCTCGATCTGGGTCACCATTGCGACGGCCGTGAACCCGTTCATGCCCAATGAGATTGCCTTTGACTTTTTCCGCGGACTACACGGACTGGTAGGAATTCTCTTCTATAAAATATCGATACGATCATGGTCACTAACATGCTTCTAGGGCGCTGCGGCGAATGTACCCACAGCTATTGGTATCCTTGGTGTTACGTTTCCGCCCGGCAAGGCAAAGAACTATGCCTTTGCAGCATACGGTACGTCAACGCTCCCAAAAACTGTATTCCCGACCGCTTTGCTAACATGTCAATGCAGGAGCCGGTGCGCCACTGGGAAGCATCTTTGGCTGCATCATCTCCGGCATCATTGCCCAGTACGCCAGCTGGAAGTGGGTGTTTGGCTTCACAGCCATGATGGCCGGTGCCATCTCCATTGCCGGCTTCTATCTCATCCCCAACACTGCAGAGTCGCCCAAGCTTGCGGCTGCCCTCAACGGCGGCGGCATCGGGGCCAAGCTCAAGCTCGTCGACTGGACCGGCGGCGTGCTCATCACCACCGCGCTTATTGCGCTGCTCTTTGCCCTGACCGAGGGTAATGTGGTGGGCTGGGACAAGGCTTGGATCTCCAACCTCATTCTTGTTTCCCTGCTTCTCATTGCCGCATTTTTCTTCTGGCAGCGCCATCTCGAAAAGAGGCCCGAAGGCCGTCCACCGCTGATGAAGGTCTCCATGTTCAAGAACCGTCAGTTCTCGGCTGTCATGGCCATCATGGGTCTCTTCTTCGCCTCGTTCAACAACTTCCTTGTCTTTGCGACCTACTACTACCAAGACTATCTCGGGTATGACCCGATTCAGACCATGCTGCGCTTCCTGCCGACAGGTGTTGGCGGCATTTTTGTTTGCTTCGCGGTCGCATTCTTGCTAAGCCGTATCCCGACGGCATTCATGCTAATCTGCGGTACCCTGTCGGTGACCATCGCCAACTTGCTCTTTGCCGTCCCCATTCCCATCACCACGTCATACTTTGCGTGGGGTATGTGGGCTATGCTGCTGTCTGTCATCGGCTCAGATATTACCTGGCCATGCCTCACATTCTTTACCTCACAAGCGCTGCCCGCCGAAGATCAGGCGATTGGCGGTGCCCTCATCAATGCATTGGGCCAGATGGGTCGTGCTATTGGGCTTGCCCTTGCCACTGCCGTGCAGACGGCTGTTCTGGCTAAGCAGCGCGGCGTGTCGGTCGAAGAGGTCGGGGCTGTCGAGGTGCTGGACTATGCGTCGCTCGTGAGTATTCGCATTGCGAGCTGGTTCAATTTCGGTCTGGGAGTTGCGTCGCTGATTATCGTTTGCATCGCATTTCGCAAAATGGAAGTCATTGGTAGGATTGAACCGAAGCCTTCTTGCCCCTGCGGCGAAGACGGCATTAGGATGAAGGACGTTGGTACCGAGAGGCGCGCGCGGGTATCGGAATAACTTGCAGTTTTCTTAATTTATATAATAGCCTCGCTTTGTGGGCGCTTTTGCAGGCCTGAAATAATGGAAGGAAAAGTCAATGAAATTATTATGATTTACGAACTCACATATCTCATTACTGCTGCCTATGTCTGTCGCTGAACGTCTCTGGTCTGGGGCGACAAATATATTAGTCTGTCTATGCTATTTATCTTGCATGTCTCGAAAATATGGAAAATAGGACTGAAACGGGAAACAAACGAGTTCATCGAATTGAAAACGCCAAGCGGCAGTGCAAAAAAGTCTCGCCGTCGTACATAGTCTTTCCGTGTGCCATAAGCTCCAAAACCATCCTTCAAAGCCGAAACTGATTTGCATACTTGGCTATCGTTCTTGAACGCCGTTTTGCAGTCTGACTCGTCATCATTTCCGCTCACTTTGCAGGTGCGGTCTGAAGTTTCTGCATCAAAGATGTGTTTGAACGCGGGGAGAAGATTTGCTGCTGCTGCGCATGTCTTGACGCAGTCACAGAACGGGTGAGGCCGAATGTTGGCAGTGGCAGTATTGGGGGTCCAGTGAGCGCTTCGCCAGCCACTTTGTCCTCAAGATCTAGCGAGGCACATGTCTCACCGAGTATCATGCTCGTAGAGTAGAGACACTTCATACTTTGAGTGTTTAAAGTGAAAACGAAAGAACTACTGGCTGGGGTACATTGCAAATTTCACTGTCTTGGTATGGTGACGGGCCGGAAGGCGGAGGACCTCCCCTCGTTGCACGTGGCTAGGTATCGGTCTCTTGCCAGTGCCTACTCCTTGCTCAGGTGCCGAAAAGACACCGAAGGAATTGACTGAAAAAAATGATTCATTGCGAGTAAGCTAGCCCTATCTGTTCTCTTTCCCCCTTCGTACTCAACTCAGAGAGTTGAGTCGCCCAATTGCCTCGGTCAGCTGACTGAGTAGTACCATGAAGCAAAGCAAACTCAAAGTAAATTCGTGATTCTTGCATAAGCAAATTACTATAAAAGAAATCAAGAGCAAAACCCAGAGTCACCCAAAACGAGATGGGCGACGAAGAAATCAAATAGAAGCGTCGGGTCAGATTTGTGTTGCGACACTGGCCCCTGTCCATGCCCGATCTGCCTTTGAAGCAAATAATTTGTAATAGCGCGTAGAGTTTATTCTTCGTTTTTGGATTCAAACTCCCAAATCTCTCGTATTTTCTTCATGATACAGACGGCTGCTTCAGGGAACTCGCCGATGACGGATTGGAAAGTCCAGGAGGTGTGAGATTGAGTCGAGGCTGAGAGCGCAGTATTCAAAAACCAATTCTTTCAATCCAGCGGCACTAGGCTCAGTCATACAGATCCGCAGAAGATCAGAAACTTCTCCTCCGACACACCGAATCATAATGCTGTGTATCTTTGCTTGGCAGAAGTCCATGAGATGGCCGATGTCATAGAAGTGAGCTAGCATGTAGACTGTTGCAATTCCACGAAATGCTCCGGACAAATCGGTATGTACGATGACCCATAGGTCAGCTTCGTAGATGGTCGGGCATTTGGTGAGCTTGTACGTTTTGTTATGCTGGAATCGCTGCCAAGCAGCGTGAATAATACCATCATCGCTACAAAAGGGCTCCGCAAGACTCGTTGCCCGTGCCTCCGATGCCTCTGGATCGGCCTCAATGGAAACACAACATTGAGCTTCAAAGTCCCCAGTGTGAATGTACTCGGAAAATCTCTTGAACGTCTCTACATATACATCTGGCCACTTCACGACTCCCTCCAGTGACTCTTTCATGCCATTTGTCATGAGTGCGTGGAGGGGCCCTGATTGCTTGGCGACGAGTTCAGAGTGAAGCATGAACTCTTGTTCCTCTGGACCGACGACGAAAGTGAATTCTCTCGATGAGAGCCAGCTTGGTCTACTGCGAAAACAGTCAGTACATGGCAAAGGGGGGGTCTTCCAGGCAAAGCGATGCGCGGTCTTGCTCACTGTGAATTGTCTATGTCGTCCATCCTGCCTTCTTTTCTTGGCGATGCTGCAAGTTCGGTGCGCTAAAGTGACTCTGCGAGAAATTTAAAGATGCGTAATTTAAGTTCCAGGCAAGTAAACCTTGGTGCCGTTAAGGAAATAGTCGCTGCGGCGCACGCCGTTTGCTGCATCCGCCAGGTAGATTATCTGCGCCTGATCAAATCGACTCCGTTTGCGAAAATGTCGGATGAGCTGCAGATGCCTCGCGTCTTTATTTGGGTGCTGCACAGAGATAGATGGTATATTTAGTCATTCATTTTTTCCCCTCCAAAGCAGCTACTCTTCTGCTCCTTCATCATCAGTCATCACAGCCTACTCTTCACAAAGCGCCAAGCGCTGAGGCAGACTTCAAACTCAAAGAAGTGCCGAGAACAATGGCAAGTCTTGAGCGGAAAATTAATCTCTACACAAGTTCTGGCTAAGTTCGATTCATGTGTAAACGTGGCGTCGACATTCACATGATATGATCTGACTTCTTTAGTTGGATCAACTCGGAACCCGTGCGGCTTATTGTCGGCCCCGACGGCAAAGAATTTGTCATTCACGAATCTCTACTCATCACAATGTCTGAAGAGATGGGGAAAAAAGTGTCTCGCGACAAAACAATCAATTTGCCGACTACAGATCCCATCGTCGTGGCCTGCTTACTCGAGTTCGCATACAGCGGCGACTTCGAATCGCCAGGATTCGAGCAGATGAACCCAAATTCTATACTTGGACAGACCGAACGTATTTACGCGGAGCCGGACTTTGGTAGAGTCAGAGAACTAAGCCGGGCATGGGGAACATTTGTGTCGAAACCTCCGCAGTACGAGGACGATCAGATAGTCTACGACGTCGCCTGGGAAGAGGCCGAGGGAGATGATTTCTGTACAATTGCCAAAGTCTACGATATCGCAGAGGATTACAAGATCGAAGAGCTCAAGAATCTGTGTTGCAGCAAACTTCATCGTCTCATGGTTTATCATCAGCAGCATGTGGACATCGTTCAGTTTCTGTCCCACTGCGCCGACCGTTTTGATTCCAGAGATCTGATTGAACTTGCGGTAGAGTACGCGACTTTAATGATGGAATTTAACAAAGACGACGAAGATTTCATAGCCCTTCTGGCTGCGAAGCCAAGATTAGCTGCTGCAATTCTCTGTCGTCTCACAGCAATACACCGCGAGTACGCCGAGTCTGGGAATTAGTCGTGGGCCAATGATGTCCAGAGCAGCGACATTTCACCGCGTTTGGCATGCAAAGTATTGACCCGAGGAGAAATGGTACTACAAGGAGTTTTTTACGTTGGGCTATTGCTACTTTAAGATTTATCTTGCTTTATTGTTATCTTGCTTTCTTTTACCAATGAGTTAGCTTAACAACAATACATACAAAAATCATCGCTACAACTCTCGTTTATCTAGACCTTCTCGGTTGTCGTGTCCGTAAACTCATTACTCTTGCCGTACCTTTTTCTTATTCATTTCCGCAGCACCGTTTATCGTCTATTATGATGACTTCGTTATCTGTCACAATCTGTGCCTACTTTCACAACAACTCCTGGGACCGGCAGTGCAGTCGGAGACAACAGCTCGGATTGGACTCACTTATCCGTGCAAACGCGCACTGTGTGTCTTGAGGATGTGAACGGGTGAGCTAAACACGGATTATGCGCTCCTCTACCATTATCATCTTTGTATTCTCTTTCACTTTTCCTGGTGCGTTTGCATCTGCCTAGCCTCTTTTCCGCCAGCAACCCTTGGCCGCAGCAAACTTGATCTCCCAGCTTCCTTTCCTCTCACGGCAAAGGTCTTTTCCTCTTCCATTTCAAACACCATCACGTTTCATATCAGCATCACATTCTCCAAAGCGCACACACTATTATCATCCCCACGAGGACCGGCAACAATGAGCCATGGAGCCGTAGAAGAGTAAGCCCCCTCGAGCTGCTTTCCTGGTCGTTTCTGAACCTTTGATTCTAGATGGGGCGCTTCCCAGCCCTTTCTATTCTCGGTCGGTCCCGAGAAAAAGGAGTTCACCGTCCATTCTGCGCTGGTGGCGCAGCAGTCGCCGACGCTGGCCGCCCTTGTCAACTACGGCATGAAGGAGAGCCTAGAGGGCTACGCGTCATTGCCGCAGCACGACGTCGAGACCTTTGTGCGGTTCATCGAGTACGCTTACACTGGCGACTTTGAGTCGCCCATGTTCGACATAAGCATCAGGCCCAAGGAGGATTACGATGGGGACCTTCTTTCCCATGCGCCGAGTCCTTTCCATCTCTCCAAGGCAACCGAGAGAGCCTGGCAGGACATCGCGTTCAAAAGTTGCCAGTTCAAACTATACGACGCGCTTGGGTGAGACGGGTACACAGACGACAGCCAGGCGATGGTCGCAGTCGCCAAGGTCTACGTCCTGGCGGATTACTACGGCATCGACAACCTCATGCAGGTATGCATAGACAACCTCCGGGAGTTGATGAGGTACAACAAAGAGACCTCAGTCATTGTCGAGGCTATCAAATTTTGCTTTGTTGAGCATGCGCTGCCGAAGCTCAGGGAGGCGATGCTGGAGTACTGCGCCGCGCATCTTAGTTACTTGATCATGGATTCGGAGTTCACAAAGTTGGTCAAAAAGGACCCCACCATTATGCTTCTGCTCACCAAGAGATTCATGAGACTGTTGGAGTGCGAAACGGCAGACAGTACGGATGAACAATGGAAAGAGATTCAGGGAGAGAAGAAGAAGAGAATGAGGCCCAGAATTAGCCCAAGTGGCTCTCAAAGCACCTGATGACGAAATCTCAGCGAGATGAATCAGTGGCTGACCTTGTCGCCGCAACTCTCCGGAAGGGAACCACAGTCATAAAATGTCTAGTAATGATATTCAATACTCAAAAAGATGCTAAATCTGCTCTATCATGCCTCTAGTATAAAAAGGGGTATCACTTTCTCAATTTGCGCCATGCCGAAGAAACAAATGCTTTTCTCCCATTCTTCTCACCATCAGCACCGCCGCACTCTCCTCTCTCCTCATCGTCATGGCTCGCGCACACCTCGACCGTCTCCTCGACCGGCCCCCTCTCCAGATACTCATCCTCCTCTTCCACATCCTCTTCCACATCCTCTTCCACATCCACCTCCTGCTCATCATGCTCCCCGGCCATGACTTTCAATTTGGCCTGTACCGCCGCATCCTTCTCCAGCTCCTGCCACAGTTCGAGGTCCCACTCCTCGACATTCTCGCTCAGACCGGGGTTCTTCCACGGCGGCCACTTCCAGAGACCCGCCAGGATCATGTGTCGCTTGATTACCTTCATCGTGAGCTCCATCAGCCCCAAGGCGCCGAGGACGGCAAACAACGTCGCCCACCAGACAGCATCGCCACCCCATTTGTTGCGGAAGCTGTATTTGACGTCGTAGGGACCCGAAGGCGTGCCAGCAAAGATGAAGTCGAGGAAAGACACCCAAGCGAACCAGCCAATCGTAGTCACAAAGAAGGAGCCCATGACAATGGCCGACTTGTAGTGCGTCTCGAAAATGAACAGCTTCCAGTTGATCCACAGGACACTGGTAGTGAACACGAGTGTGCCCATGGCATACAGACCGTCATCCTTGACACGAGGGGTCATCCAGCCGTAGCCGGCCCACACGCCATACCAAGTCATGACACCTTCAATGGCCGCAAGAAGCATCCAGCGGGCAAACTTCCACACATTCAAGCCCATGTCGCACTGACCATACACGTAAAGCTCTGGTATCGCGAGCAGTGTATCCGCGCGCAAATCTTGCTCCCAAATACCCATGCAGATTGTACACAGACTAGTAAATAGAGTGTTAAACACCGTGAGGCTAGTAGCTTCGTACAGCGATGTACCGGTGTAGCCGTTGTAGCGCTGGTAGATGGCTTGCGGTAGATAAAAGAACATTTCCTTCCAAAAGGTACAAATGATAAACTTGGCGGTGCGGACATAGTTCCAGCGGCCGTGGACGAGGAGCAGACGTTGCAGGAAGCGAAACTGGGCAATGGAGTAATCGGCCACACGCGCAGCCTGCAAGCCTTCGCGACCAGAAATGCCAATACCGACATGACTGGCCTGAATCATGGCGAGGTCGTTTGCGCCGTCGCCAATAGCCAGAGTGAGACCGCTGCGGCGGGTGAGGCTAAATCTGCTGAGACGACTCCTAACCGTGTGGACGAGCAGCGCCTTTTGCGCAGGTGAGGCACGGCAACAAATGACAGTGTCCACCTTGAGCATAATGTCGAAGAACTGCTTCGACAAGGTCGGGGACTGTTCGACGACGCCCAGAGTATGTCCGTCAATAACAACCACACTGTGGGGGGCACCGCCTTGAAGGTCTTCGGTAAGAGCAATGAGCTGAAATTCGAGGGCGCCTTTAGCAATATCCAAGATATAAATGTCCGAACCGGGACGAACGAGTCGTGCTGAATGGGCAATATTAATGGCAGTCTCTCGCTTGTCACCAGTAAGCATCCAGATCTTGATGTTGGCTCGGCGGAGTTTCTCGATGGTCTCGGGAACACCTTTCTGAAGCTTATCTTCAATGGCACTGGCTCCAACAAGTGAGAATGCCTGTTCAAGCATGTCACCGGCAGATTCTATCATGTCCTGCCGATTCAGAAGACTTGTTGTCGCATCGTCGTACACCTGCTTCCACGCGAGGTAGTCCTGCTCCGAGATGTCTTTCTGGGCAAAAAGCAAAGTCCGAAGCCCTTCGGAAGCGAATTCGTCGAGATGCTTGAAGCACTTGGAGAATACTTCAGACTCGTCGTTGATACAGGGGTCGTCGAGGAACTGCAGGTTCTCTGGAAGCGCGGTAAAGTGAGGATTGGCGCTCGTACGAATGTGCCCGCGATTGATATCCATTGACAGGCCTCGGGTGGACGCCCCTGCTCGAACACCATCTTCCGAGCTTCTTACAAGCTTTTTGAGCTCAAAGGACTTGCTGCGATGCATCACTGACCGTCGCATGTTCGCGTCCGGCCTCTGAAAGCTAGTGTTGTGCCGGACAGTCAGACTAGGCCTGCCTCCAAAGCTGTTTCTCGGCTGGTGCTGCTCGCTGCGACGCAACATTTCGTGCTCGAGATCGGCGCTCGCGCGGACTTCGGTGGCTTTCTGCATAGCAAGGGACGACTGCTTCAGGCGGGGAAGGATGACGGAGTCAGCTCCCTTGCAGATGACGGTAACGCGGCCGTCGGGGCGGCGAAGGACAATGGACATTCGCTTGCGGTTGCTGCTGAACTCGATGATGTCGAGAATTTCATATGTCTGTCTCTCGAGCTGGCCGTCGGCTTGCGTCATTTCCACAGTGACGTGCTTCGCTGTTCGTTGAGCGACGAGGTAGCCTAGTTCCTGCGCGGCACGGACAAGCGCCAATTCGTCGGGGGAAGAGGCCTGGAACTCAATCTTGTCATTGGTACGCTCAGGGAGACATGTATGGCAAAGCGCCATTGCGAGGATGTATTGCTTGACTTTTCTGGCAAAGGCGGAGTGGGGTCGGAGCTGGACATAGTGCAGCAAATCGGTCGTATCGACTTCTGGCTGGACGTGATCGGGACGCCCGGTAGAGCGCCAGTGGGAGGAGGAGCGCCTACCGCCCAGAGAGGGTCGAGCTCCCATGGACATGCGCGGTGACATTGGGCTGTTCATGAAGCCGAGACTCATCGGACTTATCGGACTCCTTGGCGAAGTGGGAAATGGGTCGGGCTTGTCTAGCGAAGGCTCTCGGGATGAATCCCCCAGGCTGGTGGCGGTGGTGGTTTCGTCGTCTGGCACCAGATCCATCTGGTGCAGCCACACGGTTCCAGCTACACTAATCTTGCGAAATTTCATGATATTGTCCGTGAGAGTTCCAGTCTTGTCGGAAAAGATATACCCAACCTGACCAAGATTTTCCAAAATGGTGTTGGTGTTGCATCTGGCAGGAGTGTCGGTCTCCTCGTCGTACATGCCAATGTCGGAATTGAGCAGAAGCAACTGTCCAATTTTGACAATTTCCAAGGAAATGTACAAGGCAAGAGGGACGACGTTGTTGAACATGATTATGAACGCTATAATAATCTGGTAGAACGGGACGCCGGCTTGATCGAGGTACCAGGCCTTTCTCTCGTAGCTGCGCTGCCATTTGACGTAGCCCATGGAGACACCAACGGACAAGACAACGACGTAGATGGCAAGGGTTACGACAACGCAGTTGACGACTTTCTCGAGCGCGGGCTTCTTGGCGGAGGGATGCTGATTTGAGTTCATGCGAATCTTGCATTCTTCTCCGGTGTTTATGACGAGGCCAACGATGGCCGTCGTATTTCGGACAATGCTGCCTCGGTAGATCACTTCGTTGAGGGTGAGGGGCACAGATTTGCCGTCGACAGAAACGGAGCCGTCAAAGCTGAAGAGTTGTGGGTTCGGGTCCTCGACGAAGAAGTTGGCCTTGCATTTGGCAATGCCCTCGATGGTGCCGCAGCCGCCGAGCGCAGAGGACAGCTGCTTGTTCTTGAGGTTGGTCTCACCGTCGAGGGCCATGGTGTCGATGTAGGCCACGTCATTTTCGTCGCTGGTCCAGATAAGCGCGATGTCGGCAGGAACAGGGTCGTCGCGATTGAGCCTGACGACATCTCCGACTTTGAGGTTTCTCCAGCGGCTGGGGACCCATCTAACTCCCTCATACTCGTCGTCTGGAAGGATCGGGGGCTGCGCGGTGTTTGTGACGTAAAATGGATTCCATTTTTGGATCCAGGTCGGGGGCTTAACTTTGCCGGTGTGATGGTCCTTGCGTCCCAACGTCGTGGTGAAGCTGGCGTTTTCAATCTTGTCGAGGCGGCTTCTTCTGTAGTCGTCGTATGCTTCCTTGACCATGGTGAGTAGTACAAAGAACAGCAGCGGTAAAATGGTGGTGAATGTTCCAGTGGTGGACAGACCCGGGATCTAGTCTGTGTTTAGCACCAAACGACTTCTTGCAACCCAGGGAAGAGCATACCGTTTGAGGAATACCAACGCAGAGAAAGTAAAAGTTTCCAACGCGGGAGAATTGAAAGAACAGCTGTTTAGGGATGAAATCCCAGACGGTGTAGCGTGAGGTGCGAATATCGTTGGAAATGTACGACTGGCCACGACGGGTGTCGACGAGCGGCTGGACGTGCTCGATGCTCAGCGGGACACGTCGACCGCCGTCGGTTGGGGCGATGCTCTTACGCCGCAGCAGCGGCCCGACGACCGTCTTTCTATAGGCAGTCGAAGCAGCATCCTTAA
Organism: Akanthomyces muscarius; assembly: GCF_028009165.1. Classification (NCBI taxonomy): domain Eukaryota; kingdom Fungi; phylum Ascomycota; class Sordariomycetes; order Hypocreales; family Cordycipitaceae; genus Akanthomyces; species Akanthomyces muscarius. The sequence goes on from NC_079242.1 coordinate 4,506,901, forward strand.
TTTTGGACACATAGGATGATTTGGGCGAAGTCGTATGCGGTGGTGCAGCAGCAGCATCGTTGTCTAGCCGGTGACCTTTTTCGACGGTAGAGGCTCCGGCAGCCATTGCGACGGAGGGATTATGCGCCGGTGGCTCGAGGGGCCGTTGCAGAGTGAGACTGCGCCGCAGAGGTGAGGAATAGGTTAAAAATGCGTGGAAAGCATGCCAATCGTATGTAGGGCGTTTCCTCGGTCGAGATCGATGTTGGGTGAGGTTGGCGCTGCCAGCTTGTTGGTGGTGGTCAGTAGCGTAGAGCTACACGTAGTGGATGGTGGATGGACGGGAAGGCGCGTCAGCCAGCGACAGTGAAAACCACGGTAAACCAAGGAGCAGTGTGTATTACAAAAAAAAAAAAAAGGAACAAAGCAAAAGAGACAGAAGAATAAGCAAAGCCGAAAATCCAACAGAATAGATGCTGCGAAAGGGTTAAAAAAAAAGTAGAACCCGTGTCTGAGGGGAAACTACTGTACGTGGCCTGGCACTAACTAGATAGCTAAAAGGTACGCTGGGGCTATTATTAGTGGTGACAAGTCCAGTTTGACCCCCCCCATTTGTCCAAGGATCTCGGTGATCGGTGGCTGAGCCTAACCACTACGACAAAAGGCCCTGGCAGGGAGAGGCGACGCGTGGAGGGACGACTCGCGGGAGAGGAAGGCTGTAAGGGACCATTGCAAGGCTAGATTTGCAGCCTGCAGGGACCGTGGGCTACGGGGTGATATGTCAATGGCCAGAAGCAAAGACGCGGCGACCCGTGTTTGCAACGGTCTGCAGTTGCAGCGGACGACGCTACGCTGTAGGTATGGTACTTGGGCGGGAACGGATGACCAGATGACTAGGTACCTACTGGTAGGTAGAACAAGTGCCACAGGTTTTTAAGCATCAATAAAGAGACGTGCTCATCAATAGCAAGGTGGATTCTCCAACAAGGCGTCTTTTTAGCTACGCGACTAACCTCACCTCGCCCGCAGCGCGCAGAATCACCCAGCTAGGCATCCCCCCCGAATATCGGCGGGCGGGCAACAGTCTTACTGGCATCTGGTACACGTTGAGTGCACAAGCGCTCTCCGCTGTGAGCCTGTGTGTCCGTCGCCCTGTTTGCGCAACCACAATGTCTGGTGAGCAGCGACTGGCCCCTCCCTCGCCCCCAGATACTTTGAACAAAGATTCCCCCGGAATGACACTAGAACTAAGAAGACTGCACTTTTTTCCGCACGCTTCCCTGCAAAAGGCTCTCACACGTGGGGCTGCTGCAAGCCTCCGGCGCCGCGCCATTACTGGTAGGTTACCTAGCTTGCACCTGGGCCCTGCACCGCATGACACCGCCCCCCTCCCCGGTCTACAGGGGGCGGACCGCCCGTAAAGGTAAAACGAGGCTGCGCCAGCGCTTCCCAGTGGCTGCTGTCGCTGTCCCCGAGAGACAATCCAACAAATACGAAGGCGCTGATTGGAATCCACGACAACTATGCGACGCTTCATTCAGCACAGGCTGAGATGTGGAAAACTGTCTCTACTTTACTATTTTGCACGTTGGCATTCTCGAGTGTTGCCAGTAAGACTCGTCATCCAAGTAGGTAGTTGTTGGATCATCGACAGCAGGTACCTGCCAGGCGGAGCAAATGCCCGCACGCACGCGACTCAAGGATCTGCGCTCCAGTCCTTGCCTGCTGTCCACACTTTCTTCGCCACCATAATAATCCCGCGCCGAGAGTAAGCCTGATAGCCTGGTGAGATGCCCTTTTTGACTTTTTTTGACTCGCAACTCGCTGCAGGGGCCGCTAGCTTGTCAGGTACGAGGTGGGCTCGCACAAGTACTGATAAAGACACAACCTCCTTCCTGCCCCTTTGGCTTCTCGAACACCGGGCACTTGGCCACCTCCTTCGCCCCTCAGGCCACGTCCCCAGTATATACGGTGCACTATCTCCAGCTGAAGGATGCGGGTGCATTCTCCCACGCCACGGTGGAAATAATCCTCATCTTTACATTACGCCACCGAATTTCTTTTGCTCATTTCCCCATTTTCCTTGTTTATTACTGTATTATCCTATTTGCCAATCTCGACCTGCTCTTTCCCCGTTCAATTTTCTCAGGGCCTAAACCTGCTGATGTCGGAGCATACAACTCTACGCAGCTTCACTCCACGCCATCAAGTAGTAAATCAGGTTGAGCGGCCAGTCAATTTAGTTTCTCAATCTAGAACTAAGCCGTGAAATAGCCATCTCGTATCTCCCCCGTAAGCGAGAGAGAAAAAATCATAAACACAACGTAGATGATGATATCAATAATAATACTGCGCCCACCTCTTTTGGGCAGCGGATAAAAAAGAAACATGGCATGCAAAGCCAGAGAAGAAACAAGCCAAGTCAAGAGAACGGCACACTTTTTTTTGTGTCTTTTTCTTTTTGCTCCTCATCATAGATAGAAACGGCCAAAGAACAATCCATCATGCAACTGTCTGCCATCAGAGGCACTCTCACCCGAAATCGTGGACCCGCCAACTTGTCAGTCAACTAGATCTGCACCTGCGGGATGTTGTCCATGTTGCCGCCGTCATCAAGCCATTCCTTCTTGATGAGACGTTCGCGCGCCGCAAAAAGATGCTTGTAGGCCGTCTTAACTGTGCCATCGCTAACACCAGCCTGTTTGGCAATGGGCAGCGATGCGCGGGGCTCGCCGACCAGGTGGCAAGCCATGTAGATGCAAGCCGCGGCTACCGACAGCGGCGAACGGCCAGCGAGCGCCGAAATGTCGTTGGCCTGCTCTGCAAGATCGCGAGAAATCTTGGAAATCTTCTGCTGGTTCTTGAAGCCAAGCTGTGAGACGTAACGGCCGCAGAGATCCTCTGCACCAACTGAAGTGTTTTCGTAGTTGGTGACAGTATTCAGACCCGTCGCCTCGCCCTCTGTGTCCTGCAGCTTTTGCAAAAAGTTTTGCAGCTGCTTGAAGACTCTGCCGACTTCCTTCTTGCTCACGCTCGTGAGGTTGAAAATTTCTCGAAATGTTCGCGGGACGTTGTTCTGGCGGCACGCAATAAAGATACAGCCTGCAATCACAGCCTCTTGCGGCTTGCCCTTCATGAACTTGTACTTGTCCACGAGCTTGAAAATGTGCTTGGCGGCGTTGGAGACGTTCTGGCCCATATTGATAGCCTCGCACAACGACACAATTTCCTTGTATGCTTGCATGAGCCCCCTCTGTTGCTTGTCTTGATTCGTGTTGTTTTGCACACGCAAGAGATTCTTGTGCTGTCGCGACTCGGAAAACGCAACCGACGTGGCGAGCTGCTGTCCCTCGACAAACTCGTCCTGAGGACCACCGACACGGCTGGGGTCATCTCCGTTCTGGTCGTCATTGGCAAACGTACGCCATTCGGAGCGGGTGTCGATGATGCGCGTGCCTACCACGACACCACAGCTCTGGCACACCATGTCTCCGCTGGAGAATTCCTCAACCAGATTGGGCGGGATTTCCCGACAATCGGGACAACAGAGAGTATTGTTGAGGTCCTCTTGGAACCCGGCGCCTGAGCCGTCACCGACGGCAGGCGGAAGCATCTTGGGCTTGTACGCGTGAGGCGTGTACAGATTTGTGATTTCGTTGAAGACTCTGCGGGATCGCTTTCTCTCCTTTCGGCGCAGTCCAACTTGCTCCTGCTTTCGCTGAACCCTTATCTTCGCAACCGTTGTCTGCTGTTTGCCTGATGTGCCAAACTCGAGTCGATCGTGCAAAAGTTTGACAAAAAGCGGTGAATGCAGCTTGACGGCTGAAGGGTATTTGGCGAGAGCCGACTGAAGGGGCAAGGGTAGATGTAGAGATATTCGACGTCGAGAGGGACAGGAAGTGACTTCTTCACACTAAGGAGAGAGAGTTCGGTGGCTTGCGTCGCGAGTGGTCACGGTGCTTGAAGCGATTTAATTTTTTCTTTGTTTTTTGTCGACAAAGAGTCGACACTACGTGGGGACCAAGATTTGCGATCGATCTGAAAAGGCCTCGATGAGCAATTGTTTTGTTCCTTTGTTTTTTTTTTTCTAAAGCGAGGGCGGTGCGCACCCAAAAAAATGAAGCGAGTGAATGGCGTCGCACTCTGCCAAACCGACCGTTCTGACCAATGAAGGCGTCTGAGGGGCTCAGATCAACGAAAAGTCGGTTCGAAGTGGTCGTCGCGCGGGCGCTCGATGCTGAAAACGTATTCGAAACGCACGGAGATGGCTGTTGCGATGGTTGACCGACTTCTGATGGCGAGAGGACTGTCTATGGAGTGATGTTTGGAGGAGATGTTAATGCCTGGCCAGGCGGACGTGAGGGGGAAAAAGTATGCATCGGACGTGCGACGGCTGTGCGCTAGAAAGATCCAGTAGGTGATGAATAAGCAGACTGCGGCGTCGGCGGCCAAGATTTGCATCTGTGGTACAAGGCCTTGCTGCATGCTAGCGGGTACCTCCGATGTGAGCTAATTTTCTATGCAGAGCGATGTCGCTCCCAACAAGTGTAGGTTCTGTACTCCTCCTCCACATTACGTCCCGCAGCAGCCAATAGCGTGCACAAGGCTGCCCAACTGGGCCAATGAGTGCGACGTGAGTTAACAAATCGCAGTCAATCGCAACCACACTGGATGACTAGTTGACTCATTGAAGATCTGGTCACAACGAGAGCCGTACTCTTAAGAGCAAACCCAATTGATTTGGTGATAGACGTTCATTTTTCAACGCAGACTTTCTTGAGAAGCTGGTCCTCTCACATCCCCATCTCAGACTCTCGACGAAAATGGCCTCACAAACGGCTGCGGGTTCGGAAGACCTGCCTCCCGTCGATATCAAGCCACTTCTGGCCAAGATGTGGCCCAACGACAGCCGTGTGACGGCGGATGAGATTGCGGAAGCCATCTCGCACTTTTTCACAAATCAGGTCACCCCTGCACAGACGGCCTCGCTTCTCATGGCGCTGCACTTTACGCAGATGGACTTTCAGCCCGAGGTTCTCGCCAAGTGCGCCGCCGCCATGCTCAAAGCCGCCGCGCCCATCCCCGTGGATGAGCTCAATGCAGTCATTTCGAAGCGTGGACACAAGGAGGGCGACTACAATGGTGGACTTGTAAGTACCTACAAGAGGCCAGTACTCGCAACGGCCTGCTAATCATGCCTCTGTAGTGTGACATTGTCGGAACTGGAGGTGACTCGCACAACACATTCAACATCAGCACAACTGCCTCCATAATAGGCTCGGCTTTGATTCTCGTCTCAAAGCACGGCAACAAGGCCAGCACATCCAAATCTGGCAGCGCCGACCTCATTGCCAAGATGCAACCTCGCGCTCCTGTCGTTGCAGCCGTCACGCCAGAGAACCTGGCCAAGGTCTATGCCGCCACAAACTACAGTTTCCTTTTTGCGCCCCTCTTCCACACGGGCATGCGCTACGTGGCGCCCATACGCAAACAGCTCCCCTGGAGAACAATCTTCAACAACGTCGGCCCGCTCGCCAACCCTGTTGAGGCTGTCCTCGAATGCCGCGTCATTGGCGTTGGCCGCAAGGATCTTGGCCCTGCCTTTGCCGAGGCCCTGCGCTCCTCTGGCTGCCGCAAGGCCATGATTGTCTGCGGCGACGAGGATCTTGACGAGCTGAGCTGCGCCGGCAAGTCACACTGCTGGATGCTCAAGGAGAAGACGCCCGGCGGCGAGATCTACGTCGATAACTTTACCGTCGAGCCCAGCGATTTCGGGGTCTCCACGCACGCCCTGACCGAGGTGTCTTCTGGAAAGGAACCGGAAGAGAACGCGGCGATTCTGCAGCGCATCCTGCACGGGGAGTTTCCCGACAACGACCCGCTCGTCGAGTTTGTCCTCATCAACGCCGCAGCCCTCTTTGTCGTCTCGGGCATCTGCGAGGCTGACTCGAGCAGCATGGGCACTGGCGATGACGGAAAGGTGGTTACTGAACGCGGCCCCGGCGGTCAGCGCTGGAAGGAGGGCGTTCGCCGCGCCAAGTGGGCGATTCACAGCGGCGAGGCCTGGAAGCAGTGGTCTGCCTTTGTCGACATTACGAATGAGTTGGGAGCATAGATACAACGAGCCATGGAATGCCTGAAATACTTACATCAAAGGTTTATTTTGTCAACGCTGTCAATAAAGAAAAGCAAAAGCAAGTACATTCCCACCATTCTATATTCATAATCCGTTACACAACTCTCTCCCGATCACTTGTTTGTAACTAGGACGACTCTCTCCTGGCAGCTGGGGGTAGCCCTTGCGGAGGTGGGAACTCGAAAACTTCCTTGTCACATATTCCTTGATGCCACTCTCTACGCAGTGGCGAGTCGCAGCGTTGCGGTCTGCAGTTGGTTTGGAACATCAGCGGTGTGCTTTGGCTCCGAGTGTGTCGAGTAGTGTCGTGCGAGGCAGGATACGCCACCGATTGGTTGACGTCTTCTTCTATACACAAAGATCTTTGATTTTGCTCCGTCATGTTGCGCATGTGCTCGAGCCAGGCTTGTTGGTGTACTTCGATTGGAACGTCGCCGTCGGATGTTGGTTGTTGCTGCTTGGCCAGTTTCTGTCGACGGCGGCGGACAACGTAGAGGATACAAGCGATCAGACAGGGAATGCATATTGAGAGGGGAATCACAATTGCCCAGATCTTTTTTTCGCCGGCGAGATTCGTTTCAGCCTGCCTGGGAGGGGATAGCGTAACGATTGTGGGTGCCATGTTTTCAGCGTGAGGAGGATATATATGGCAGCGGAGATGTAACGCAAGCATAACGACAATCGTCATAAGAACAACATTTCAAAATCTCGAGACGTGAGTTCTTATTTAAGATGAGTCAGTGTCAACATTTTTCTTTCTTCTCCCGAGCCTTTTCGCCTAACCGGACGAAGCCCCATGTCCAGTGGCTGATTTACAAACTTGAACTTTCTTTCACATATTACCATAGCGTCTCTGACGTTCAGCCGTCACCAGCGTGCTTTCCTTCTATGTGCGCTCTCCTGACCACTGGTTGGATAGCTGCATATTGGTCTTGAGACGGCTGGTGTCAACCGGGCGGGCCAAGGGCGTCTGGCGTACGATGGCTTGCGATGGCGCCCACAAAAAGCGCAAACAAACCAGGATCAGCTGGCTTCCACAGGCCTTCTAGAAGGTTGAATATGGCTTCTGGCGTCTCCGGTGGCTGCACAGCACAGGCCTCCCCGCGCAAAGACCGGTATTGGTTGTCTCATGCAAGTCATGTCTATCGCCCCGTGAGGCTGTTGGACTGGTCTTGGTCGTGGGCCAGCGCATACGCGTTCGGTCAGTGGCCGCGCAGAGGCCATGGTCATCGCACGGTCTCACGCTGACTGGCGACATGCAATCGATATCGTCTATCAGATGTCTTGTGAGATGGCTGAATATTGGCTGGATATTTGCCAAGAAGGAAATACTAGTACAAGGCTGGGCATGGCTCCCACGTCGGCCACTACGCCGCACTCCGATACTCCGAGCGTGCTGCGAAGCTTCAGGTGTTGTATTTAGCGGACCGAGTCCGTTCAGGTACAGCGGGTGCTGGCAGCTCGGAGGGAACGCCGGTGGCCGGACACCGCCTAAAGAGTACTGAAGCGCCGCCAAATTCAGGCGGGTTACAGCGCTCCAGCCACTGTAGGTTGCTGCAGACACACTGCAAGCCAGCTGAAGCTCCGCTAATTGAACCGCCCTTTCAGCGCCTCTGTAGTCTCACGGACACCGACTTGCCCGCCGCAACGACCCGCTACTTGAAGCAGTCCGATGCCGCGGCTGGCCGCAGTAGCCTCTCCTCCTCTACATGACCCTTCCTTACCAACCCTTGGTTGTGAATTGTTGCAGTGGACCGAGCGTGCAGCGTTCTTTGAGATCTTGGTTGTTTTTGCCCTTGTCAGACGCCATCGAAAATCATGGCCAGTGCTCGCAGAATGGCCGTGGCGGCCTTCAATGGCTGTCGGCGGTCAGCGAACCAGCCATTCACACTGGGCACGCGACGCTGGTACTCGGCCTCTGCCACCACCGCGCCACTGCCTCTGGAGGGATACCGCGTACTGGACATGACGCGAGTTCTTGCCGGTGTAAGCTAACGATTACTCTTTCTTGTTTGTTCTCGACGAGAACTGACCATTGGCAGCCTTATTGTACACAGATCCTGGGCGATCTTGGGTACGTCTTACATCCACACGCCTCGGCATCATCTTACTAATTTGTGAGCCAGTGCCGAAATCATCAAGATTGAGCACCCTGTGCGCGGTGACGACACAAGAGCTTGGGGCCCTCCATATGCCCAGTACACAGAAGAATCCGGTAAATCGGGCCCTGGCGAGGCAGCTTATTTCCTTGGTGTATGTTAACCGCCGACGTCTCAACCTGCATCACCGTAACCCACTTACACTCAGTAGGTAAACCGCAACAAAAAGTCCATTGGCCTCTCATTCCAACACAAGGATGGTGTCGATATTCTGCACAAGCTTGTTGCCAAGTGCGATATTCTCGTAGAAAATTACCTGCCCGGCACCTTGAAGAAGTACGGCATGGACTATGAGACACTTCGCAAGATCAACCCGGGCCTCATCTACACCTCGATTACTGGCTATGGCCAGACCGGTCCCTATTCCAGCCGTGCCGGATACGACGTCATGGTTGAGGCCGAGTTTGGCCTCATGCACATCACTGGCGCTCGCGATGGTCCACCCGTCAAGGTCGGCGTCGCCGTCACAGACTTGACAACTGGTCTGTATGCCAGCAACAGCATCATGGCAGCTTTATTGGGACGAGGCAAGAGCGGCAAGGGCCAACACATCGATGTCGCTCTCAGCGATTGCCAGACTGCGACTCTCGCAAACATTGCCAGCAGCTGTCTCATCAGCGGCAAGCGAGACACCGGCCGATGGGGAACCGCACACCGTACGTCCAACAGCTGACCGCTGCAGATCTGATTTGCTGACATTTTATAGCTTCCATTGTTCCCTACAAGTCGTTCAAGACCAAGGATGGTGACATCCTTTTTGGCGGCGGCAACGATCGCCTCTTCGGCATCCTCGCCGAGGGCCTCGGCATGCCCCAGTGGAAGGGCGACGCCAAGTACAAGACCAACGCCGACCGAGTGGCCAACCGCATCGAGCTCGAGGATAAAATCGAGGCTCTCTCGCAGCAAAAGACCACCAAGGAGTGGCTCGCCATCTTTGAGGGTACGGGCATGCCCTACGCTGCCGTCAATGATGTCCAAGACACGCTCAACCTCGAGCACACCAAGGCCCGTAATATGGTGGTCGAGGTCGAGCATGGCGGTTGCGGTCCTATCAAGCTGGTAAACTCGCCTGTCAAGTTCTCCGAGACGCAACCGGGTGTGCGCACGCCGCCGCCCACGCTAGGCCAGCACACCAACGAGCTGTTGGCTGAGCACCTCGGCATGAGCGAGGTCGACATTACTGCACTGAAAGATCAAGGGGTCATTGGATAATCGTAGAAGTGCCAAAGTACTACTAGAATATAAATACGATATACATCAGCCAATTTGAATAAAATGCGCCGACAAGTTGGAGTCGTTTGGGTATTGTCACGTGATCCAGCCGTGGTCTCGGAGCTCTGTGGAGGCACTCGGCCAGCAAGTGTCTTCACCTCAACCGCCCGTTGGACGCAAATCTCTATTGCTGCGAAAGAGCATCTCATGGTAATTTCGTTCATAACTTGCGATTTCATTGAACTTGCGATGCGCGGCCTCAGTTGACCCAGCGGATGCCTCGTGACTACTCGCTTCAATTCCGACGTGACACCCGCCTCACAAACCATAATTGCGCGACAGATATCTCATCTTCTACGTCGTAATGGAACCTGAAGGCATGAACGCGACACCGACGAGCAATGTGCTCCTGGTTTATCCTTTTGTGTGCGAGCCTAGCGCCCAGAACCAGTGCACATTGCCGCCACAATCTCGCCTACCACAATTCAGCGAAACTTCCGCCCGCATATTGAATCGCATCAAAGGCAATGGTGCCACGCAACACAAGATCAGCGCAGATGGTCAGCTAGACGCGAGCAAATCAAACGATTCATCCGTCGATGAGCTCACGCTGCTACTGCCCGGAGACGTTTCACGGTCTCTTTCGGCGGCACAACTGGAATACGTGTACAAAAATGACGACAGCTTCGAAACGACGGGTGTCAACTTTGCGCAAGAGTCTATACCGTTTCGGCCACCACACAAACCAATTGAAGTAGACGATGCTGTCACGGTTGCGCCGGCGGAGCCCACAAGAGAAGAAGCCATCGACGTGCAAAGACAAGCGTGGCTAGGCACATTGCCTGATGGTGTGCTACCAGCCAAGCCGGAACTGGTCGGCTTCCCTGCAGGACCTGAAGCGTCTGCGTCTACATTGACAAGTTACTTTTACGGCAAATCCAAGACCGATCTCCTCAACATCCTCTCTTTCGCCGATCAGCTGGAGCCGCAGCTACTCGTCGACCTATTCGTATCCGTTTCCAAGCGGCATCCAAAGCTACCACTTTTTGATGCACCGGATTGGGAAACCAAGGTTCGTGAGAAGGAGGCTGCCAGGGCGGTAGCGCTCGCGGCAGCACAGGCCCGAGCTCGGGCGCATCAGCGGCCGCGACACGGACACACGTTGCTGAACCCTAGAATGCGACAGAAGCGCAATGGCGTGAGAAAGGTGGTCAAGATCACTACCACCACGACAGAAGCGGCCGGGAAGACGGTAGTGGTGCAGGAAGAAGAGAGTGAGGAGGAGGAGCTGCTGCCTCCGACGTGGCGCAAGGCGGGAGAGGGGCTGTATGCCATGCTACCGCCGGAGGATGAGGATACGCTCTACTTGGCAGATGAGGGTGACGATGAGGCATTCAACCATTTCATGGTAGATGTGCTCGGTAACTTGACGGCGCTGAGCGCTTGTGGATAATGAAAGGTAGAGTGCGTTGTTTACACTATTGATACCCATTAGACTTCATCAACAGTCATTTTGATTCATTCAGGAGCAGTGTCCAGTTGAAAATAGACTCGCAGCTCATGTCACAGCAAGCGCAGGTAATTGGCATCCAAACCTCGGTGGCATTATGAGCAGATAAAACTAAGCCTATGTAGATAGAAAAGAAACAAAGTGACGCTGCAATTACATGAACAAAGTCCCGCCGGTTTTCAGAAAATATAAAGTATAAAAACGAATCCTCATCGCCAATGCATGACTAGTAAGCATTAAAAATAGCACTTCCTAACAGCCTGGAGTTTATTTGCAGTGGCAGTCAAAGGTGGACATGACCGTCTTCACGACGTTGCCGACGATGCAGAGCAGGTGCTCCACGGCGACAGACACGAGGACCTTGGCCTTGGTGGAGCAGAGGATGACCGAAGGCAGGATGCAGAGGCCTTCGACCATGCCGGTGATCTGGGCACCGACCTCGGCACCAACATCAATGTGGTTGGCGCAGCCCTTTTGGCTGAAGGAGACGCAGTCGCGCTGGCACGAGCCGAGGCCAAGCTTGCAAAGGGCAGACTCGGTCTTGGTAACGCCGCCAACCTGGACATCCGCAGAGACATCGACGTCGAGCAGGTGCAGGCCGTAGACCTTGGTGTTGAACATGGCGACGGCGTCCTCAGCGTGCTCCAGGTACAGACCGTGGAGACCGGCAGAGACGGCCTTGAGCTCGGCGGAGATGTTGGCGTTGACGTCGATGTCGGCACCGCCGAGGGCCTTGATCTCGGCGGCAATCTTGGCGTCGGCGACAAAGGTGATGGTGTCGAGGCCGGCCTGGCAGTACTCGTGGACGGCGTCGTAGATGCAGATCTGGGTCGGGCTGGCGGCGCAGAAGGCGGAGAGCTCGACGTGCACACTGGCGAAGACGTCGAGGGAGGGCTCGGGCCAGGCGCCGGTGATGGGCGTGCCGGTGCAGGTCTCGGCGGTCGCGTCCCAGTTCAGGCCGGGGAGGCAGCCGCAGGACTTGGCCCAGGGGGAGTAGGCCATGGTCTGGGGGCAGCTGAAGCCGTGGACGGCGGCGTCGACGGCAGCCTTGACGTGGGCGTCGACCTGAAGGCCGGCGCCGGCGGTGAGGCCGGCAGCGACACCGGCACCAACACCGGCGGCAACATTGGCACCAGCGCCGGCCTTGAGGGCAGCATCGACACCGGCAGCAGCGCCAACACCGGCAGCAGCGCCAACACCGGCACCGGCGCCAACATTGGCACCAGCGGCGATCTTGGCGTCAACGTCGGCATCGACCTTGGCACCGACCTTGGCGCCGGCAGCGGCACCAGCGGCAGCGCCGGCAGCAACCTTAGCATCAACATCGACACCAACCTTGGCGTCAACACCGGCACCGACGGCATCGGTACCGTTGATACCGGCACCAGACTTGACACCAGCCCCGACACCAGCACCAACACCGGCACCAACGCCGGCACCGACACCAGCGCCAACAGCAGCACCGGCACCGACCTTGGCGTCGACATCAGCATCGACCTTGGCGTCGACACCAGCGCCGACCTTGGCGCCAGCGGCGGCACCAGCAGCGGCACCAGCAGCAACCTTGGCGTTGACATCGGCTCCGACCTTGGCATCAGCGTCGACACCGGCATCAACCTTGGCGTTCACATCAGCGCCAACCTTGGCACCGGAAGCAGCCCCGGCAGCAGCACCGGCAGCAACCTGAGCGTCAACATCAGCGGCGACCTTGGCGTCGACGGCGGTGGCCGAGACGGCGGCGGCGAGGCCGAGAACAGCGAGAGAGAAACGCATTGTGAGTTTTTGTTTGTGTTTGAAACGAATGTGGATTTAAACGAGAGGACTGATCGACACTGAAAAAATGCGTGATCTGGGCAGAAAAAAGACAAGGCTAGTTGCGAGAGGATGGAGCGGACTGGAGCGTAGAGAACTTCTTTTTTTTCTGTCTCATACGAGGGCCGTCGGGGTCGACTTATATATCTTCCTCTACCGCATCGTTAGCAGGATCTGCCTGTCCTTGCCCCCTGTCTTGCATGGGCTTTCCTGCCAACCTGGTTTCCGGGATCTCTGCTGCCCGTCTACCTGGGCACTGGGGGTGTGGTGTTGAAATTACACTGCCCGGCATCGTGGCCGTCTTTGGGAGGCGCTAACTGTCTGCCCCTCCTGCCCCCCGATTGCATTGGACTTGGGAAATTTTCCCACTAGTTGGTAGTGTCACCTGCCTGTTGGTGTCTGTGTGCTGTTGACAGAGAGAGAGAGCTCGGGCGGGCTGTCCCGTGGGACTGGTGGCAAATGGAGGGGCCAGACGACAGATGGCAAGGGTGTGATGGGAGACCAGATGCCCGATATCATGGACAACGAGTAATTTGTCAGGCACACTGGCGCATTATGGACCACATACACCAACGGGGGCTAAAAACTTGGACGGTCAATGCTACCTCAAGACTGTCTGATGCTGCTAATAAGAGAACAGGGACCGTGCTCTGAAAAACACTGGACGGCAAATCCAATGGCATAGCAAAGAAGAATAAGAAGCTATTCTGACATGGATTTCATTAGGCTAGGATTGAATTCGGACATGTAGATTTTACTGTCTGCGAACTCTCTGCACGATATGCCCTGGTGGCTTTCTCATGCAGCTGGCTTACATGGGCAACATGGGCAAGCCTTGCCAAAACCAGCGAGCCGGCTCAACGAGTCTAGATCGCCACTCGATCCCCCTCTGCCCAGCAAATTACCGGTCACTATTCATTTGAATCATTGCGGAGATGCTAGGTGCCTGAACGGACATGTAGCGCCCGTCAGCCTTGCCATTACCAGTACTCACCGTTGCGGTCGGGTCGCTGGCGTGCCGGTGACTCGCAAAAAGAGACATGGGGATACTTTAGCCTCCACTGCCGCCAAGTTATTACCGAGTTCTGGTGATGTTGTGTATCATCCTTTTGCCATCAATATTCCAAGATGTGCCAAGGCTGATCGTTGCTTTTTGCGACCGCCCCCCCTGTTTAGGCTTGCATTCGCCCGCACCTTTCATGCAAGGTACCAAGATGCGCCAAGTTTTCTCAAGAGAGAGCCACCAGAGCTTGCAACGTTCAGCGACATTCGACAGGGGGCAGCAACTTGGCAACTACTAGTAGCGTAGCGTTCTGGGCGTGTTAACTTACTACTCCGTACTGGTAGTATCATCGGAACCGTGACCGGAAAGCTTGGGCCAAGTGACAGCCCAGACCCGCCCGGCGGTTTATTGAAGCCTGTTAGAAAAGCTCGGGAGATGCAAATGAAGCCGGGGGTCATTTCTTTTCGGCCAATGCGGCATTTTACCCAGGGGGAAATAAACCCCGTCAAATCGAGCGGGCGCAGATGACAGAATGAAAGATTTGCCTAAGTTATCATTTAAGTATATTGGAAGATCGGCAAGTCGTGCGGATCCTGTGCTTGTCATCACGATGGGTCAGCACACTGCTATGCCGGTCGTCCCAAGTCGGTTCTTTCTGCATCCCAAGTTTCTGAAACTCGGCGCTCCAAAAGCCAAACCCGCCGAGCGAATCACGGCAAGATTCATTCTTGGCAGAGCCTTGCTGCTTGTTCCCTCAGGCTTTACCAACTCGGCCGACGGGAGTGGGCTTCCTGACCCCTTTAAGCGGCGTCCGTGTGCCGAGAGGCCACCGGGCAAGGGTGCATGCACGCTCGGTCCCTCGCTGCAGCTTGACAGGCAGCTAACAAATAAATGCCTTGCTGGTAAATTCCGGAATGGCCACTGCTTAAATCAGAGCTAGAATCACTGGCCCGGGCACCAACCCCGCAAGAGGTCCCCTGTCGTTATTTATGGTCCAAGCCGCCAACGCCCCTGCATCGCAACTTTGGCTGCCGTTGGCGGGTAGTGTGGTGATGGTCTCCGTCTACTGGTATGGCCGTGAATACATATGTGCTATCAGTACTCGTAGACGTAGGTGCCGAGCGTAATAAACCAGCCTACGAGAGCTGGCTCGTAATCTCGCCGCTCAACTACAGAGCCGTTGTCTAGCCTGCGCATTCACGGATACAACGATGTCCCACCATGAGCCCACAGACCAACATCTTCCTTCTGTCGAGTTTAAGCTGGCGTACTGGTTTTTTACCAACAGTACGGATTGCTCCGTAGTACGAATACACGAGACATCTTTGACATGGTCTTCCGTAAATACGTTTACACCGTCCACGACCGACGCTGGCCGCTATGGTCAACGCAAATTGTTACTGACTCGGCCACTCGGAGATTTCTTCGAGGCAAGAGGGCTAGAACAGGTCCACGTGGAGCGTCTCCGATGCGCAATTTTTCTTTTTTCCCTGGCGACGAGGCGAGCACTTGTTGAATGTCTTGGAGTGCTGCTGCATGTCTCATCACACAGACGGTGGCGGCGGGGGTCGCCCTGACGGAGGAACACAGCATGGCCACGGCTCGGCCTGCTCCGTCAACAGGCAAGCCCCTCGATGGACAGAGGGGAAAAAGGCCGACGGTCATTACGTACGCGATTAAGGAGATGTTGCACTTGCCTAACCAGCAGGCGACTTCAAAAGGGCGAAATGAACTTGGTTCCAAAAAAAAATTGTGGTCAGTCTTTGTCGTTGGCTTGACTGAGCAGTCTCCGGCACGTCGGCGGTGTCGTGCCCGCCCCCTGACGACCAGACCCCGGCGCCCCAGCCAGAGGAGAAAACAATGGTTTGCAGGGCAAGACACTTGAAGAAGCCATCTACGAGCTCCGCCAATGTCGCAGACATTTTGACCAAGAAATTGCGTGTCTCACTCTCGAGGCGTTCACTGTGCGGCCGCGCACCTGCTGACCGCTGGAGACACTGCGTTGGGCATTCATCCGTTAGTTCATGTTCCAGTCTGATGTCAGCCTTACACGGACGAGAAAAAAATAGGGAAAAGACGGCGACAGTTGTCAATGATCATTCATGCCTACTAATAAGTATGTAATGGTTTTTATGGCTCAGACTTGCCTTTACGACGTCATTGCCATGTGCCAGTATGATGCGACGAGCACGAATCCAAAAGGGTTAGCTGAAGGAGCAAACGCACAATTTGGCCGTACTCGAGTCAGCAAAAAGTCTGCATCGCGGCTCGGAAGTATCTGTGTGTATCATCACCGCCAAGGGGTATCAAATTTCCTTCTGTGCGGAGCACTTGCCCCAGGAATCCGGCTGCGTCCAACCTCCTCAAGCACCGATGAGCGTTGTTCCCTTTGTTCGGCCACTTTCCATCTTGGCCGTCCGAGCGCCGAATTGTATCTTGTTACAACAGCAAGTCAGCTTCGTTAGTGATATGCGCGATTCCTCTGTACTTACCGCTCTCTTCTTCTCTGACGCCACAGCATGTAGCCCAAGGTCCCTGGCGAGGAGCCGCAAGATGCGCTTTGCAGGCTCGATCTCTCCCTCGCCACCCTTGTCGTCTCCAAAATCGCATTTCTGCCACACTGGTATCTCAATGGCCCATTTTACCAAACTCTCGTCGAGAAACGGGAAGCGAACTTCCCGACCCCAGTGCGACATGGCTCTGTCATCACGGCCAAGGTTTCTCTTTCCAAGGCGTCCGACGTCGAGTTTGAGTTCTTCGATCAATCCTTCGTAGCCCTGTCTTTGAAAGGCAATCCCGTGTCGCGAGTAGCCGCCGAACAGTTCGTCTGCGCCAAGCCCGGAAAGGAGAACTCGGGCCGTCGTGGCATACGGTACAGGCTCGGTGTCGATGCCGGTCTGTGCTAGACCTTGGCTTCGCGCCGCAAAGTACAGCGCAAAGGCTATCGAAAGGTCCATCTCTGTGTTGTGGGGGTAAATCAAGCCGACTACAGTGTTTCGATGTGATATGGTGTCAGAATAGGGTACATTTACCTGCAGGGACTGGTCAGTATCGTGAGGACTCGCAAATGTTGCCTGCGTACTCACTGCTACAAATCTCCATTTCCTTTCGGGACAGCATTTCACTAGTTCTGCGAATGATTGTCGTCCAGTTATGCGGTCCGGGCACATCTCATATAGCTTTTCAACATCGATGCCTTTATGCTGCGCGGCGATTCGGGGGTTTTCAAAGGCAACATTCAAAAGATCAATTTCTTGCTCCTTTGGAAGCAGCTCATTCGTAAGGCGGGATAGCACAGTGCAGTCGAGCCCGCCGGAAAAGAGGACAGCCACGCGAGCCTGCAGCTCGGTTGCTCCAGGAGGTACGGGCACGCCTTGCACACGGTACTGCAGCGATTGAAAGAGATGTCTCCTGAGTCTACCGACAGCTTCTGAGTTTGCTGCCGATGCCTTTGGCCCATCTGGTACGGTCGCATTGAATGTGCCAAGCGCCGAAATCTATCTTGTCAGAAAGGTTCCTAAACAGTTCGTCGCCTCACTTACCAGCTCTGCATTGCTGTCCCAGTCGTGCCGCACTGGCTTTACAGTGGAAACAAAACTACTGGTGGTCAGTGAGATACTGTAGAATCCATCAGCCTCCACCTCCAGCCAGTCTGCACACGACGCGTCCGATATACTGGAAAGCTGGAATGGTGAGTCGGGCTTTACAAGAAGCGATCGTCGTCCCAGGCGGTCGCGGCCGTAATACAAAGTCCTGTTTGGCTTGTCCACAAACACAAAAGCAAACGGCCCTTCAATTGCGCGTAGCGTCTCAAGAACAGCTTCCTGGCCGCGGAAACTTGCCGCTGCCAGTTTCGACAAGACAATCTCGCCATCATTGCCATTCACAGGCTCGCCGTGAATCCTCCAGGCCTCGCCATTCCAGCACAGTGCCGACCCCAAGTCCTGGTCCAAAAGGGGCTGCGCTGTTGTATGATTGCCTCGAAGCGCCAGGACCGTTGATGTCAAGGCGACGTACAGCTGCGCATCATTGTCCGAGAGGTTGATGGTCAGACTACCAAGATGATCGGGGCCTCGACGGCGCAGACACGCCTCCAATGTGACAGATATCGGATCAGTGGTATTCTGAGAAATGGCAGCATGTATGCCGCACATGCTCCTGGTCACGGTCTGGGGTGTCGCTGTTTCGTTGGCTGCTGTTGATCGTGGTAAATTTCTAGCGCGCCAGGTAACACGCAACGGCAGATGTGGCGGTGATGCCAAGCCCCACGTGGCTGTGCTGCCACGACCAACATCGCGCGGAATATATTTAGAAAAAAAACGAGTTGGTTATTTCAATATTCATAGGCTTGTGATTTGTAATCTGATTTATATCTTACGACGTATTGGCATCTTGAAAGGGATGTGGTCCAAGTTCTGCGGTAAGATCCTGGTGAGTGTTTGTGACTTTCGCGGTGGATGTTGATGAGGAAACCGAACTTATGCTTTCCCAGTACATAATCATAACAGAAGCTACAAGCACATTTCATCATCACGGATAGCATAGTGCCCTTCATTAATAATTACCGGGATTCTGTCGATGTATCCCTTGGCGAGCCTGTTGTCGCGAATCACGCGTTACGACGTTGCAGCTACCCTGAACATGGACTGGATGCCCAGGTCAAATCAAGCCTGGGAAGCCTTCAGTATCTCCTTCACTGCCTCATCCACGCCCTTGACCACAATGGTCGGATTATCGCCCGTCCCATTAGCAAGCCCGTCAAGCCATCCTTTTCCCGTGCGATCGACCCACGCGCTCTTCAAGCCCGATGCCACCGCACCACACACATCAAACGGGTTCGACGACACCAGCCATACACTCCCCGGATCGTCCTTCTTACCAGCAACCTCTAGCAGATGCGCATAGACGCTCGGGTCCGGCTTGAAGACGCGCAGCTGCTCGACGCTGATGACCCGGTTTGGCGGCAAGACGTGGCGGGCGCTGGCGGCGAGCGCGGGCGACGTGGACATGGACGAGGCCAGCATGCCGGGGTCGCCGTTGGAGAAGACGTACGCGCTCACGGAATCTGCGTCCGCGAGGACATCGAGGCCGGCGTTGGCATCGGGGAAGCTGTCCAGGCCGTTGTAGGCATTCATGACGAGCTCCTCGTCGGCGGGGGCGAGGTGCACGCCCAGCTCCGCCGTGGCATGGCGGAAAGACCAGCGCGTCACATCGCTGAAGCTTTGGTATTTTTCTAACCAGCGTAATTATCAGAATTGTTTGAAACATGTGTTTTTTTAAAGGCACGTCGACTCACTCATGCTGTTGCAGCGCCAGGTGTACTCTAGCTGCAGAGTCCTGGCGCGCGCGGCCAACGCCTTGGCCTTTTCCTCGCCATAAAGCTTGGCCAACTCCGTGGCTATCGACTCCGTTGACAGGAGCGTGCCGTATAAATCAAACGCAATCACGGGTTGTGCCATTTTTTCTTTCCCGTTTGTCGTTGTGGTTCGTGCTGGACTGTGAGTCAGCCGGGGAGGCACAGCGCCCGGGGGTGTTCAGCTCCCGGCGGCAAAGTGTCACAGGCCGCCCGGGAGGCAGATCATTAACGTACTCACCCGTTGTCTTTGTGAAGATGCCGAGATGAAAATTCCACGAGATTCTAACGACCTGGATGAGAGATGTATTTAAAGATCAATGACGCCCTTGGCGGGGCTGCTACTCTCTATTGTCCTCGGGAGATATTTAGAGCCAATCACGCAGGTGAACCTCCGCTAACCCGATATCATCGCGAGGTAGCTTTTCTTAGCCATGGAAGAATCCGAAAACGAGAATTTTGCCATTTTCAGAGACTGCCTTTCCACAACGATTTTGGAGAAAAGAAACACCAAGTCGGAGCCAAAACGACGACGCCGGTCCAAGGCAGCAGCCGCCGCCAATGCGCCTTCACAGACAAACTCGCAGCAAGAGGAGGCCGAGGAGCTAGCCGACTTCATCGACTATCTCGCTCGTGAAATATTCGAAAACCTGCCCGAAGAGCTGCAGTCGATAGACCACCGCTCATGGCGAGACTCGCAAAGCCTCCAGGATGACTTCTCCCTGCCACTGACAGTGGACAGCCTGGAGTCGCTCAACCTCCCGCTCTCCATCTCAGAAACCCTCCGGACCTACAGCCTCATCTCGCCCGACCCAACCGCATCCTCCCCCCTCCCGCCCACCGCCGAGGCCTTCATCCTGCCCGCCCTGTCTGCGTACCTGTCCACGCTGACGGCCGCGCCGCCCGCCACGCGCAGCGAGGCGACGCGCGCCTCCGCCTGCGAGATCTGCGAGCGGTCGTGGATCCCGCTGTCGTACCACCACCTCATCCCGCGCTTCGTCCACGACAAGGTGGTCAAGCGCGGGTGGCACCGCAGGGAGGACCTGCAGAACGTGGCCTGGCTCTGCGGCGCGTGCCACCGCTTCGTGCACCACTTCAAGAACCACGAGGAGCTCGCGCGCGACTACTACACGGTCGAGCGGCTGCTCGAGGCCGAGGAGGTGCAGCAGTGGGCGGGCTGGGCGGCCAAGCTCCGGTGGAAGGGGGGAGGGGTTCGTCGCAGGTGATGCGCGTAGCGCTGCGAAAGCCAGGATGGGCCATTCTGTAAATCAACAAAACAGTCCCGAGAACTCTGGAGTTTTGCCTTCAAGTAGCATAGCGAAGCCACGAACCGAGTGTTCAACGATTTTGATAAAATGCACACTGAAAACCCGACTTGGTACAACATTTCCGTCTTCGGCGGTAGGATTCTCTCACTGTGTTCTTAACGCCTGTCGAGGAAATCTCTACTTGTTCAAAACTTAGCTGACCGGTATCGGATTCTTCGTTAAAAACTGCTCGTCTATTGGCGATATGCAATCTTGATAATGGCATGCTACTTATGTACCAGGTCTAATGCATCAACTACTGTACTCAATTTATCAACAACCAACTTTCGCGTGCCCATCGGAGGAACCAGATCGCGCTAAATAGTGAAAGTGCGCGCGATAATGGCTTCTGCACTCGTCGGCGACGTGGTGTCATGTGGACTGCGCCCGTTTCTGTAGCTCCAAAGGCGGCAAACGTCCTTGACCTTGTACTCATGCACCGACTTCTTCTTGTTAGGAGCACCATGCACCTCAACGGGTGTGTTAATATCGCCGCTTCCAAATCCCATAGTGCCCATATATGTTATGTCAAAAGCTTCGCGTGTGTTATCCATGGCGGCACCCTCCTTCCCGACCTTGATGATGTCTTCCATGAATTCATTCTCCTCGGCTGCGCCAGTAAATTCTCCAGTACTAGGGTCCCTCTTCAGTGGAAACATGCCATCCATATAATGCTGGTTGAATTGATGGCCACCACGACTAGTGGACCGACTGAAGAGACGCCCCATGAACCTTGGCAGCTGGGGTGAGCCCATTCGGTTTGTCGCAAAATGCAAGACTCCCCACAGGGCAACAAAGTCTGTCGTATGCGCAAAATGCTCTATGTACCCGATGGCGCGGTCTTGCGCCGCGTTCCAGCTCCGCGACGATGTCGACATGCTAGAGGACTGCGTCGCGAGCGAGGGGTGCTTTCCGTTGCTTGTATCAATCAAGGTATCGACGTGCATACCCGAGAAACTCGTTTCCGTCACCATGGAGGCGAGAGCCTCCCGTGGCTTGCTGATAGTCAGAGCCTGCGACTCGGCATGGCGATGGGGGTTGTTGAAGTGATTCGCGGCGTTGCCAAACGTGTAAACTTCCAACTTGGACAATAGATCTTGGGGCATCTCCTGCAAGAGCCAATCTAGCACCAAGCCGCCCTCGATTCCACCTTGCGAATGCAGAACAAAGATGACTTTTGTTTTCGACGGGTCGTAAAGCACATCTCTTACGACCCTGTAGCACACGCGAACATCATTTGTGGCGTAGGAAAAATTGCGTTGAATCAGGCACTCGATAACATCAAATATTATTCCGGAGGTACGGTTGTGCACGCCAAGAATAGGTCGACCGAAGGTGATGGCAAGTCGATTTAGGTTATTCTTCATCCAATGCTCTCTAGATGATATTCCCCGTCAGCCAACGGCTCCTTCTCGAAACAGTCGCATATGTACATACCCTGCGGCAACCCCATTTAAGAAAATCCACTGCTCATGCTCATGCTCCGGCAGCGCTTTGGCATATTTTTCGTCCGAGTGAAAGGTCATACCTTTGCCGTTCAGAAGGAGACAAAGTAGCCAGTTGAGAAACAGGCAGCCGCCGACAAAGGCCGCGCCGAGCCATACTGGAAACAGCACAGCAACAAACAGGCCGAGGATAAAGAAGAGCTGCAGAAAAATAAGAAGCGCATGGACGGTGAGGCACCACAAGTTGGCCCAGCTGGGGTACAGCTCGTCCAGCGCGCCCGAGTCGGCTGGGGTGAGCGGCAGGACGATCCAGGGCAGCGCCCAGCAGTACACAAAAAAGTAGTACACGTCTTTGAGCAACAGACGCCAGGGAAAATCGGTATAGCTGTAGTTGATGACGCCGGTGCCGCCGACCTGCGACCGGTAAAAGTCTGTCGCGGCGTCCATGGCGGGCAGGTCTTTGGCCGGTCGCAATTTAGTATGCGGACAGAATCGATGCTGAGGATATAGGAAAGAAAGTCAAGGCGACAGTGGCCAAGGCTGAGAGGGAGGGGGTGAGCTCGAGATTCCAAGACTTGGCTTGGCGCCGCCCCCAATTACGTTGCCTCCGTCATGGGCATTCTCAGCCAGGGCAGCTTCGGGCCGCAGCGCAACCTCAAACAAAGGCTCCTGCCCAGAATGTGACAAACGAGATGGCTCGCAAGCGCACGGGCGGCTCCGCAGCGGTCAGCCATGACAAGCCCGACGTTGCTCTGTCGCCTCTTCGACGGGCGTGTTCTGGCAGAGCGATGCCAGCAATGGCAGCATTCCTCGGTCGATCTCGTCTGCTTACGAACAGCGGGTGATCAGCGCGCAAGGCTGAGTGTGGTCACCTGGGGTGCATCGACGCAAGCTAGCGAGCGCATCTGACCAACGAGGCAGTTTCGCACGCGCCACATTTTGGTGTTGTTTTGCTGGTAATCAGCCTGTGTGGTGTAGGCGGGCGTGAGTAATAAGGTGTGGTTGGTGTTTGCTTGGTTGATTGGTTGGCAAGCTGGCAAGCTGGGCAGCACGGCGTGGGTGGTGGTGGTGGTGATGGCAGACGCACGCATGTCAGGCACACACACCCAAGCTGCATAATCCGGGGGCGGCACATCGAAAAAATAACAGCTACATTTATTACACGTTCCCCGTACCCTGCCTTTAATTTCTGACATCTTATTTCCTCTCTGCAGCGGCAAAACGGGGACCCCTCACGCCATGGCGGTCTATCAGAGGCCTGGACCTTTTTAAACGGAGTCGCTATCTGCGTGACCAAAGCCCCAGATTTTTCTTTGTCAAGGTGCAGTGGGACCTGCAACCACCCGAGCCCAGATCTCACGATCTTTTTTTACAGCCGGAACCACCCCCACAGCCGTTGCGCATGCATGACGCTTACCCAGCAGGGAACTCTGTCTGACGAGCATGCATATAGGGCAGTCGATCAGTTCAACGACATCTGGTGAATTAGACGATGACTTGGACGCCGTTTCGCCACCCTGCCCTATTTTCGGATTGATGCTCGCTGCATAGTTCCAATGCGAATAAGCCTCTGCCGCAAATACATCTGGTCGTTTTAGCCTGGTCACGCGCTGTGAGCTTCAAATTTAATCCTGTAGCAACTCAAGTCAATTTCGCCCTGCATTTTCACATGAAACATTCACAGTAGGAAAACAAAGATGGTGATTTTGAAATGTTCAATTTCTGTCTGAAGAATACATCCTCAATCGAGGACTGGATAAATAAAGAAAAACGCCAGCTACCCAATCTATGCAGTTTCTAATCTGGTTGAGCCAGAGCTATATGCTCGTAATATCCACTAGACTATCCCTGCAGCCAATGTGGTGCTTCGCAGGGTTGTGGCTAGTCTCATGGTCGTAGAATGAAGAGGTGGTATCGTATCCGAGGAACCTGTCCAAGGATTGTCCTCAAAAAGACAAATGAAAAGGCTAAGGTTGTGTTGCGCACTTAGTCCTCGGACTTGTGCATGGAGCCAGTGACGTAGTTGGACTCGAGAGCGTCAATGGTAGCGACATCCTCGGCAGAGAGCTTGAAGTCGAAAGACTCGAAGTTGCTCTTGATGCGGTGGGCAGTCAGAGACTTGGGGAGGACAACGTTGCCGCGAGCAGCGTTCCAGTTGAGAAGGATCTGGGCAGGGGTCTTGCCATACTTCTCGGCAATCTGGCCAATAGTGGGGTCCTCGAGCTTGTTGCCGCGGGCCAAGGGAGAGTAGGCCTCAATCTTGATGCCGTGCTTGTCGCAGAGGTCGACCAGAGCCTGGCGCTGGCAGAAGGGGTGAACCTCGACCTGGTTGACAGCGGGAACGACGGTGGCATTCTCGATCAGGTTCTCGATGTGAGCGGCACCAAAGTTGGAGACACCAATGGACTTGACCTTGCCCAGACGCTGGGCGGTCTCGAGAGCGCGCCACGACTCGAGGCGCTTCTCCTCGTCGTCGGCGGGGGAGTGGATCAGGTAGAGGTCAAGGTACTCGAGACCGAACTTGGCGAGGGAGGAGCAGAGGGCGTTGAAGGTGGCCTCGTAGCCGTGGTCGGCATCCCAGAGCTTGGAGCAGATGAAGACCTCCTCACGGGGGGTGCCGGTCTTCTCGAGCCAGCGGCGGATGGCACGGCCGCAAGCCTCCTCGTTGGCGTAACGGGCGGCCGAGTCAATGTGGCGGTACCCGGCGTCAAGGGCGGCAGTGACGGCGTCCTCAGTCTCCTGACCGTTGGGAGCCTTGTAGACACCAAGGGCGACGGTGGGGATGGTGTTGCCGTCGTTCAGCTTAACGGAGTGGACGGAGTGGGAAGAGGAGACGGAGCTCGACTTGGAGCGGTTGGGGCCGTCGACCTTCTTGACGACCATAGGGCGCTCGGGGGAGGCCTCGGGGGTGATAGCGACGGGAGCCATTGTGGGAGAGTTTTGGGCTTTTAGTGAGGTTTGGAAGAGTGAAGGTGGAAAGACGCTGAGAGTCTTATAGAAGAGTGAAGATGGAGGAGATGTGTGTAAGTTAGTGCCGGTTGATGAGAATGATGGATCGATCGAAAGTGGATTGCAGGAGAAGGGAAACCGTCTTATATAGATGAAAGAGAGGAGGAATCTCGAAAGAGGCTCGGTTTCAGAAAAGCCATCTCTGTCAACAAAGTACAGATGCCAGCCTCAGCATCGATACCGAGTACATGTTATCGGTCCCGCCATTTACACAGGCGTCATTACGGAGCATCAACTGCGGAGCCTGATACCACAGTAGCAGCACGGTTGGCCTGTCGAATTCAGACAAGCTCGAGCATGAATAGCGACAAGAGATTTTTTTTTTGTTTTTGAATTTTTTTATTGGGTCAGGAACGGGGTGGGACTGGGCGAGTTTGCTGGTGAGCGAGGCCTTTTGGCGATAACGCAGCTGCGGCATTTTATCTTGTGCCCCAGTGTTTTTCTCGAGATTATTCTTTTTTAGCAGCATGCAGCGACAGGGGTGGCAAGGGATGGGCTGAAAGATACATGTCGACGCAGTGTGACGGCGGTGGTGGGCGAGCGTACTGGTACTGGTACAGCACACACAGGTTCCGGTGGGCGGGCTGGCGCTAGAATGATTTTTCTGTCGTGGTAGAGCCGGACTGGAGCCGGACACAGGCGCAATGACGTCTGCGGTGGAGCGGCCGACAGGTACCATGTGGCGGCGCGGCGCTGTGAGTGGCGGCGAGGCTTCCGGCACGATCCCAACGAGATCCATATCTGATCCACACCGAGCGACAAGGGAGGAGACTGGCGCTGAACCTGAACGGGCGTGAATGCCGAGGGACCTCGACGGCAGGAAAAGGCAAAACAAAGACGCAGAATTTTTAACTGTGGCCGCGACGGACGGCGCGGCTTTGGAGGGGCCACATGCTAATGGCGGTGGCCGACGACGAGACAGACGGTCGGCTCAGAGTTTTAAACCGAGTGGACCAAGAGGAGGCCGCCCCTTGTCGGTGACTGCGAGCGGTACGTACCCGTGGTTATCTGCTGAATTTATGGCATGATACTTTTGCATGTCTGGTCTTTTTGTGAGTTATTTTGAGCGGCGCAGCACTGTTTTGCGCAGCAACTCTCCAATCATGGACCAGATGGCTTGTTTCAGGACTACCTCACCAATCTCCGCTGGTTCAGCGTACGTATCCGTTTCGCTCAAACAAACAATGTACCTTGAGGCTTGATAACGCGTGCGGCCCCTGCACTTACCAGTCAAACAATGCGCTGTTTTTAGGTGCGGTGCGTGCTGCACCCATCCGCAGCCTGGTGCTCGCTTTCGGCGCCGCTGAAGACGCCACTGTAGATGATACCTCGGCCCTGTAGGTAGCGGTGCGCCCGTCAAACCGGTCCAGCGACACTGCCCGCCCACAGCACTATATCCCCTGCAAGCCCCCTGTAGGTCCCCTGTAGCTAATTAATCTACGTTGGACCCTCGGGCAGCCACCACGGTCTTCAGCCACCGTTTGAAACCGAGCGCCCAACAGCCTTCGCCCGTCCCGTCAGATGCTTTGCTGGCGACGGCCAACAAGCAGCAAACGCCATCCTGGCTTCTCTCACCAGTCCGTTTCCCCATTACCATATCTAATCATCGCCCAACCCGACGCTATCTATTCTGAATCATCAGTCTGCACCCATCTCGTATAGCATCGCACTATCTACTCAACAACCCTTTTTCTCGAGTCTTGCTCGCTCCGCAACTGCAATAATCACGCTCATGACGCATTGGTATCCACGTAGCCAATTTCCCTCACAGCTTGACACGCACGCAAACACGGCAATGCACAAGCTGTTTTGACCCCGTCCGTTCCATCGAGACGTTTGCCTAAGCCGTATCCGTACCGAACAAGCAACCGCCGCGCAGTCTGCCTCGCTGCGGAACAGGCAGAAGCAGCAGCAGCAGCAGCAGCAGGGCAGGGTATCGGCACGCACCGCAACCACCAGCGCCCATGCAGCCTCTCCCTGCACGCCCGCGCCGCTGCAACCTCACGCAGCAACACACCAGCCTCTCGCTTCCGCACTTGCTGTCAAAACGCCAAGACGCCAAGATCCACCACCTCTTCCGCCGCCTCTGACTGCGTCTTTATTAGCGTTTTGAAGCCATTCTGGCAGGCCGCCGTGCCGTCGCAGGGCTGCCGGTACCCTCTCGTTCCCACGCTATGACACCGTGGACACCTCGATGGGGCACAACTGGAGCCTCAAGAAACGACAGATGGATACCGCTACGGAGGCAGTGACGTCAACTCGTTCACTGCAGATGCACCTCTGGGCCGAAAACCCAAAATATGTACCCGTCCACGGCACGGAAAAACGCTGCATTGCAGCACGCCGAACGGTGGAGGGTTGCGCTGCGTCTCGCTAGCCCCTCCATTATGCCCGCCGCACAATACCGACGACTATCCCCGCCAGAGCCTCCTGTCTGCCAACAACAGCTGCCACGGTGTACGCGGATCCCGCCCAAGCACGCCGATGTCAGTTCTGGCGGGAATGCAAAGTCAAACTATCAACATCGGCTAAAGTGGTACAAGATCGTCGCGATTCGATACTGTGCGCGCTGCCCTTAGTGCATTCTGCGCCCAAGCCAACCGGCCTGATACGGACGGTTGCACAGCATGTGCCAAACAGCGCAGATGCCTCCAGTCTGATGGCTGATGGGCGCAAGGGCGGTCAACAAGACAATGCAGAGCTGCTGGTACAATGCGCCAATAGAATCAAGTAACGCGAATCACATCAGCCTCCAACGCCTCTCGGCCAATCATGACCCTGCTACAACTTAAAGCATCCCGGCTCAACTGACGGCGCATCGGAAATGCCACGTTCATCCCGTTGATGCGCACGTTCATCCGCATTTGATAAAGATCTCCAACTTTGCCATTTCGCGCCATGCTGCTGTTCCGTCTTTTCCTCGTTCTAACCCTCCATCAGTTTTCACCCTTTGGCCTTATCATTACGGCTGACTAGGATGCTATCAATGGCATCCACATAGCCTCACCAACGGAGCCACGTCTCATGCCAACTACGTCAGAATGGAGCCTGTACATGATACATTTATTGAACTGCATCTAGTGCGTTACAATTGTTACATCCCACGGCATCATGTGGAGTTGCAGCAGCTAGCTCGGCCTCTTTTTCTCTGTCGCTGCGCAGCCATCAGTCGGGAGACTTCACATCGGCGATGGGTCTTTGCCGCTACGTCGACGTCGCCGGCCAAAGGAAATTTGTACGGCATCTAGCTAAACTACTGAATATGTCGTGCAACGCTTGCTAGGTCGAGTGCTTCCTGTTCATCCGCGCTTTGCTCCTTACATCCCACTGTTGCGTGCGACCAAAAGCCACAAGGTCCCTGATCGTCCAAACAAGATCTAGTGAAGGTTATACAAAGATCACTTTCGGGGATTTTTTTTTTGGACTCTGCCATGTGCTCTGGCAGTGACCTGTCGGGTAGTGGAAGGTCTAACGTCGTCGCCTGACCTTTGCAGCTACCAGTATTATCGTGACTTTCAACGATTAAAATGGGCCGCTACGATCATGGAGACAGATGACTGCAACGGTATCGGCATAAACCCCATGCATTTTGACCCAGATATATTCGTGATGACGGCCGTATTGCTCGAATCTGTCGAGTTTCGGACGGGGAAGCCAAAAAGCTTGTCGCAAGGGGGCAACATGCGAATTATCGTGACCAGCAGGCCTGAGCTTCTTCAACTGCCTGGCAACAACCTATCGTCCCCACCAGTTGCTCGTCCCCAGCACTGAGCCCTCTCCGTAATATCCCAAAATGGCAGGCGCTCGAGTTTCGTTCAAACACGCGCAGGAGGGATATGCACCTCACTGGACACTTCCCTTGCTTGCGATTCTAGCTGCTGGCTTTGCAAGTCCTACACTAATCCTTATCCCCAACTGGTCGAAAAGGATACAGCTGATTACCGCCTAGGCCCTAAACCAATGACGGCTTGTATTCCATGCTGCCGTCAAGAATTCTCTTCAGCTGACTACGTCAATGTACCCAGCCTTGGATATCAACCGAGACTATCGACTTCGCAAAGCCCAATGCACCGAACCCAAACCCTCCTAACAGCCATGACGCCTCTTTGCTTCGACTTGCAGCTTAGGCCATCCCTCCCGCGTAAAGAATAATTAACACGGCGCAATTTTCATGCCGGCAGATACTACGTCACAGCAGTACGAGACGAAAACCAGCAAAGTCATTGGAAGAGGTCCCCTTTCTGCCCCTCCCTCTCTTGGCATCCCACAGCAATCCCAGCCGCCCGTCAATTCTCACCACCAGTTTGCCAGTACGCAATGCCCAGCCGGCTCTGTTGGCGGCCTGACAACGTGAGACACGTTGTGGAGCGAGGAACCACCATATCCCTGCACTCAGGTGCAGCCGAGGGTGACTTCGTGCAGAGTAGCCAAGCACCGCCCGAATATGGTGCAATGATGAGAAACAGAAAAATTGACCAGCATGAAACTAAAAACAGAGGCCTGGAGGGTCCCACATGGGATATGTCTCTTGCATCTGTCACTTGCAGCAGCCGTAAATCAGTTCCTTCGCTGCCGCATTAAGTAGCCAATAATTCATCAGACCGTCGGTTGTTGCCGGGCAAGTGAATCACGACTTTCAACCCTACATAACGAATAGCAGGTGCCGAGACATGTGTCAAAGATTCGACATTTTTTCCTTTGAAATATTAGACATTTTTTCCTTCTTTCTCGAACGAGGAGAGGGCTGAGGATACATCTCTTGATATTGGTACGGATGCTCGTCTCTCCACATGCCACTAGTCGGCTCAGCATGCGCCGCAAAGACGGACAAACACCAACAAGCGGTGTCTGCAAGTGGCTGAAATATGTGGTGATCCCCCTCTTCTCGTTCGAAATGTAATGCCAAGAGACTCGATTGCTCGGTAAACCCCCCTTGTTGAGGCCGCCGTAGCCCCCTGTCACCCCGGCGGCTTGAACGCGAGCTCGTCGGTCACCAGTTGCCATCCCAAGTTTGAAGGAATGGGTAGGAATGAGCAATGGAGTTTATTAACACGGAATATTACCCATAATAGGCAGCGAGTCGCCGAACGACGTCTCGGTTGATGATCGACACAGTGCTCTAGCCCTTCACCGACTCCCCTCCGTAACTAACTGAGAAATTTCGCATGCTACTCTGCGAAACAATGAAACGGTGTAATTAAGTGGTAATGCAATAATGTCAATCCATGAATATCGAAAACTGGAGTCATCGACCGTCGAGACCGAGTTTGGAGTGCATGGCCCTCGAAAACCACCCAAAAGCTCACGCTCGTCCGGGGAAGGCTACGTTGCTGCCATTGGCCCTCTGCTTCAGCTTTGGTTGCTATATCCTCGAGCTCTGAGGCCAGGGCTCCAGTGAAGCCACAGTTTCGTGGGTGACCTGGCCTACTGCCTGACGTAGACTCCCAACTCCTCATCCGTGGTAGCACAGGTGCATTAGCAGAGCGGCCAAAAGCTGTATAATCTCCTTCTCCGGGCCGAAGGTGCTCCAAGTCATTTCACGACAGTTCACAAGTCCGAGGTTCGCAAAAGCTGATTAGGATGGCAGTTGTATTAAAGATCATAGTAATAGTCCTGCTGGTAGAGATGAGCGCCAGATTCTGACCCATAAAGAAATGCCAAGACAACAACAAAAAGAGAGAAAAGGAAGAAAAAAGAACGCTGCAGCAAAACTAAAACGCTGAGACCAAGTCAAATGTTTTTGCCCCGCGAAAGGCTCCCATTGTGTCTAGAGTTGGAATGATTACTGCTGTTTTGGCAGCAGCAAAAGTAGAAGAAGGGAAGAAAAACCTGTTTAGATTGACCTTCGGGGCTGCATGCTCACATCATCCCGGCTGATCATGAGCATGCCGTCCTGCAGCGCCTTCTCAAACATACTGCGGGAGAAGCGAATCGCCATGTCGCTCGCTCGACGAGGTGGCGGCGGCGGCGTCGGGGCAGCGGCTTCGTCGTCGCGACGAAGCAGCGCCGCGTACGGTGGCGGCAGCGAGGCCAGCGACACCGACGACGACGGCCTCGACGGCGAGGCAGGCGAGCGAGGCGGCGGCGGAGAAGCCACGAACAACGGCGGCGACGTGCTCATCTAGAGAGGAGGGAGAAGAAGACCCCGCGTTAGCCCCGTGACAGCAGCAGCAGCGGCGGCAGCGAGAGACGCACTGGGCAGGGGGCGCAGAGGCAGGCATCGGGGCTGGAGTATACTGCGGCGGCTGCGACGACACCCACTCGTAGGTGGGTGGTGTCACAGGCGCGGCAGAGTACGGCGGCGCCGGACTGGGGCGGCGGGAGGAGGAGGCAGAAGAGGCAGCTTCGTGCTGACTTACAAAGGGCGAGGCCATGCGCTCGGTAAACTCGCTCTGGAAGCGCGCGGTGCGCTCGTGCTCCTCTGCGGCCCAGCGGCGCTGGACGAGCGCCGGTGCGTCGACCACCCACTGCCGGATGTCGGTCGAGACGGCGCGGAAGCCGGGCGCGCTGGGCGAGTCAAACTTGCACATTTTCGAGTGCGACGCCTCGACGCCGTAGTAGGTGACGCCGGGGAGCTGCGGGCTGGCCGAGTTGGAGTCGACAATGAGGACTCTAGATTGAAAAGATTGCGGTTAGTTTTGTCCTGCTTCTTCTTGTGGTTGTGGGACTACTTACTTTGTGCCTTTAATGTCCGTCTTGTGGTTCTCGTGCACCATGTGGATGCGGAAGCGCTGGTAAATGTCCAGAAAGTGGTTGTTGATGTTGGCGAGCGTCTCGTTGTCCTTTTTCAGCGTCTTGAGCAGCACGCTCTCCGACTCGAAGAACTTGCGCGGCAGGACCGCGTCGCTCATGGCCTGCAGGACGCAGCCCCAGGATGCGGCGTCGGCGCCCGCGTGCGGCGTGCCGAGGAAGACGATGCCATAGGTCGACACGAAGATGGAGCGGTAGTCGTCGTGGTGCGCGGCGCGCAGGTCGTTGGAGTAGAGCAGCGCGCGCTTGACGAGGATGCCGCCGAGCGAGTGCGCGACCCAGATGATGGGCTTCTGCGCGCGGCCCTCGCCGCGGCGGAAGAGCGTCAGGCTGGTCACGAGCGTCTGGGCGTGCTGGTGGATGAAGTTGTCGCTGGCGCTGCGGTTGTTGTGCCGCGAGTAGACGTCGGCGTTGTAGCCGTAGACGAGCACGTTGGCGGGCACGCCGCGCAGCGACGCCGGGAGCAGGTCGGTCGGCCAAAAGGTGCCGTTGGCGGCCGTCCAGGTGCTGTCGGGACGGCCGTTGAGGCCGTGGACGAGCACAATGTCGACCTCGGCGTCGGGGTGTGTGTAGACGGCCGTCGTCTCGTAGCGGGAAATGTTGCGGTCCTCAGTGGCCTGTTGTGGTGTGCGTGTTAGTGGCTGGCGTGCTAACGGATATCGCCGAGCGGGTTCGATGGGCGACGGGACTTACCATGGTCTGTGTCTTAAGGGTGGAGGATGTCTTGAGGGTGGAGGATGTCTTGAGGGTGGAAGAAGCCATGAAGGTAGAGGCGTCGGAAGCGACCGACATGATTATGTGTGATTTGTCGTACGGAGGTGATTAATGAGCAAAAGGAGTCGAAATCGACGATGGCGTCGAGGTGAAACACTCGATGTCAGCTGCAAGAGTGGTCAAGCTGATTCTAATGTCTTGATCTTATTTGGTCAGTGCGAGTCGGGATGATCTGATGGGTCGATGTGAGGCAAGAAAGAAATTGAGAATGAAGTCGGGGTTCCAAAGTGTCTTTATAACCTGCAAGTCACGGTCATCGGCCTCCCGTCACCTGTCTCGCAGCTTGCCTGCGTTAAGACAGCCTCGGGCGGCGGCGAGTGGCTGTGGGCATGCGTTGCCTTCACAGGCACTCGCAACGTTGTGACAGGGCCAGCACAACCACGCCCCGATCGATCCATGG
Source organism: Akanthomyces muscarius (assembly GCF_028009165.1). Lineage (NCBI taxonomy): Eukaryota > Fungi > Ascomycota > Sordariomycetes > Hypocreales > Cordycipitaceae > Akanthomyces > Akanthomyces muscarius. The sequence goes on from NC_079242.1 coordinate 4,539,750, forward strand.
AAGTTTAAAGATCGTAGGGCGTGCGAGAGCCTGGCCGTAAGGAGCGGCAGGCCGGCGGCATCACGGGGGGTAGGGGAGGAGGGAGAGGGTTGACGACAGCCGTGCACTAACATAGGTGGTCATTCCACTGCAAACGGCTGCTAGACCCTGGACAGAGAGTTTCAGTCAAGATGGAGCCTGCCTGACAAACCCGGACGCCAGAACAGATGACTCCTGGAGTCACTGCTGGCGAGCACTTGGTGCGTGCATCCTAAGGGAGCCAAGAGTGGCAGGGCTGCTAGTCAACGCTTCGCCTTGCCGGCTGGCAAATGCGATGCGGCCTTAGTCATTCCCAGCTACATCACCCCCCGGGAAGCCTATGGATGAGCGGCCTAATTCCGTCTTGCAAACTGGTCGGTAGATCTGCTTTCAGCCGGATGTCGGGCGGCAGGCGGACGGTGACTGACACTATGCTCTGGCATGTGCAAATCGAAGCCTTGCCTGAGAGAAAAGAAAACGGCCATTTGAAAGATTCTTCAGGTAAAATAAAGCGAGAAAAGCTTTTACATGAGAGGACACAACACGTCACGGCGCGAGTAGCATGGTTGTAACGCGGCACAGGCAACAATGCCTGCGCCCCAAGCTTGGGTCATGTTGGCGATGAAGAGGTTGACTTGTGAAAAAAATAACATCCGACAAGTGATTTATGCTATCCATAGACTTTTTCTAAAAGGCATCGGCAGAATATATTTTTGAAGAGCTATACACTGTCATGCCGCACCGGTTCACAACAGCACACGTCTTGTGCGTCGTCATTGGCCGGACGTGTCGCAGTTCACAAGTACCCAATAGAGTTGCACCTCAGTCGTGAAGGCAGGCCATGGTATACTCAGTAACTGAGAGAAAAAAGAAAAGGCCCCACTCGTGATCAGGACAAAGTTGAGTGTACCTTGAAAGGGTTGCGATGAGTCTTGCCTAGCGTCGTCATTGGCTGTCCACATGTTTCACCAGGTTAAACTCTAAGTGTCGAGATGATGTGGCAGCAAACTCTCAAGTCCTTGTGCCTGTTACCCAATATCGAGTGTGAATGCGCAATGTGGCAATGCTATTGATGGTTGCTAACGAACTGCTCACGTTACAGGCTTTTGTTGTTGTCGCTTGCTATGGCCTGCGCCACCGGTTGACGCACGCATCGCCATGGTGCTACGTGACCGCCAGCGAAAACATCCGTGTTTAATTCTCTAGCCTTCCTTCACGTGCTAGTAACTGTAGCGAGTTGGCGATTTTAGGCGCTATCAAAGTCCGTAATTGCTGGTCCAAATTCCGGCGCTTGGCGCGCCGAAGCCGGGCATTGAGACTCTGGCTGTCAGGAACCGATCCAGTAGGACCAACGTCCCATCGTTTGACTGCATTGCAGATTTCCATCGCAGATGGCCCGTCGATTTTATGCTTTGCATGTGGATTGGCTGCCAATGCTACGCTCGAGGCGCCAGCATGACGACATACTCGCGCGTGCTCTGCCCAAACTGCACCATGTCCTTGTCCCTGAGCTCGAGGTAACGGCTGTCCTGTATCCTTCCGCTGTTGAGCATGGTGCCGTTGGCGCTCTCGAGGTCAATCAGATACGGCTTGACCTTGCCAATCTTATCGCCAAACTCGTTGCGCCGCTCCGTGTAGCGAAACTGGATGACGGCGTGCTGCTTGCTGATGCTGGGGTGCTCGGCGGCCAGGTCGACGACGGACATTTCCCGGCCGATCAGCCAGCAGCTCCGCGAGCTCAGGTCGACCGTGTCCACAATGTCGTCGCCCTTGAAGATGTAGAGCTTCCACTGGTCCCGTGGCGACGGTTTGCGCGCCTCGGAAGGCTCGTGATACTTGAGGGTCACAGTAGAGCCGTCCGCTTGCGTCACCGAGTTGGAAGCCGCTGCTAAAAGCCCCGTGTTGCCAAAGTTTGCCTTCTCCTTGGGCTTCTCGGGTTCTTCGCCTTGTGTCACCGCAAATGAGGCTTCCTGCGATGGGAGAGGGCCGCTTCGCTGAATGGGGCTGGCTCTGCTCTTCTTCTCCATTGACCTCTCATCGTCGCGGTCGCCATCCTTGTAGCGACGTGATGAGTGCTTTCTATCATCGTCGGTGCGTCGGTGCCGCCTCTCTCGGTTGCGGCTCCTGTCGCGCTGCCGGCTGCTGTGGGAATCGCGGCCAGACCTGCTGGCGGACTCTGGCGTCCTCGACCTGCGTCGCTCGCGCGACCTATGGCGACGTCTATCGGCATCCTCGTCACCAAGTGACCTCCGCCGTGACCTATGTTCTTTACCATCGCCTCGTCTGTCATCGTCGTTGTGGTCGCGCCGCCTTCGGCTATCGCCGTCGCCGTAATTGTCGCGCCCCATGCCTCACGCAGTAGCGATGGCTTGCCCTGGAATTTTTGCGCAGCCTCTTAAACGGCCTGCCGCGCTCTACTTCACATGTAGCGGAAGTTCCCTCGGCTACCTTATCGGTTGCAGGGTGGCTTGCTGGGTGTTGGCAAGGGCAATGTTGCGGTTGCCAGGTGCCACCCAGGGTGGGCTAAAATTTAGCTGGTGGAGCAGTACAGTACAGCAGTGTTTTGCCTAGTACATATTATCTATGACACGTTTTCTTTTCTGGCATAAGGTATCCAGTCTAACAGATTCATTTTTGTATCTCGTCTCTCTAAAGTCGTCAATAGCCGTGTCAGATCACACCCCCCTCACCTGCGTAGGTAGGTGATCAAATCGAGTCCAGAAACAGCAAAGATTATTGACCATTGGTCAACTAACAAAAGCAAAAATGTCTAACCGAGCGTCCTCGAAGCCAGCGACGGCAAACTAGGCTACCTAATCAAGACTCCCTTGAAGACAGAATGCGAGGATAATCTTCGAAACCGAACGCATCATGGTTGGATCACCCAACTTGTACGGGCCTTGGCGTTTCATTGTCATGAATCCGCTTTTGTTTTTCCGACTTGCTATCATCTGAGTTTGACTCATTTCCCGGCGAATGTATCGGATGTACTCGTCGGAGAAAGTACAGACAGTAAAATAGATATCGTCCCTGTCCTGTGAGACAAGCAGACGCCTGTGCGTGCCATTGTGGTCGGTGCCCTGCGCAGGTGGGCATTCGGAGATCCAGCTCGCCATTTGTGCTCCCTCCTGCATGGTGATTTGAGCATCATTTTCTGCAAACCGGCGGAATGGTTTTACTTCGACGATGGCTTTGATTTCGGGTCCGAGACGGTAAGTGCCATCAACGCGAGCCTCGCAGACTGCAATTTCGTGGTTGCTCGCGTCGCGTACATGAAACGGCCGAGGATAAAGATCCCATCTACCATTGCTGCCGCCACCAAGGCCGAAAAGGGGGAATCCATTAGCGAGAGTGATGAGAGCAGCGTTGACAGTTGCTTCATCGTCAACCCTTTTCTTGTCAATAGTTGCGCCAAAGCTAGAGGCTGGGTGAATAGTTTCGGTAGTCACGCTGCTGACCCAGTCCGGCATAGCCAGGTCCTCGCTACTGTGCGAAACCAGGGCCGCAGACGCCGCAGCCGAGATCCTTAGACTTTTTCTGACTGTTCCTGCAGTGTCTGACGTGCCCGGTGCCGTACCCCGTTGTGCCTGGAGCCTTGTCGTGTCCGCGGGGGTGCACTGATACTACAGGTTCCGCACGGTACCCCAGCGGCCGCTCTCGGTGGTTTCCAGGTTATCCCTAGGTCTGGTGAGAAGATATAAAGCGAAGCTGGCAGTGAGTGGACGTACGTGATCGATTTTATGTAGCTCTGCCATTCTACATTGGCCTCCAGAGCTGCCTGTGCAGCCTGGAGATATTGCAGCCTCAAGACCTCCGTCATGATGCTCTGGCGATGATCACGGAGCGGCAGAACGAGGATTTGAAGCGTCAAGAACTGAGGCTCCCTGATTTCTGAGCCCGATCTAGGGCCTGGGAATACGTGAATGCAAGTATCCGCAACATTCATTCGTTTCGCAGCCTTCGTCCACAGAGAGATGGTTGCAGGTAGACTCGGTGTATTGCCCGGTCTGGTGCCCGATCTGGTGCCCCTCATGGCTTTGAATGAGTGCACAAGATAGATCGAATGATTTGAGGAAGAGCTTTTTAGGAGAAAAGGAATGCCTGCATAAGGAAGCGAGAGGGGAAAAGTTCTGGAGATAGAAAACGGCACAGCATGTGCGAATAGATTGATTGTTACTATACAAGTTCACAGTGCCAGGCAGCGAATGTCGTACAGCTACAGTTACTTCAACATAAAAGAACGCTCCATTCACTCCATAAGTAGAGAGCACACATCTCTACACCCCCTCATTCAGGGACCCGGAGGCTGTCATTTACAACCCAGTGCCGCTTCGAAACGAAAGATCTGAGCTTCTCTGACATATATTCCGAATTCTGTTCGCAAGATACCATCTGTGCCTATTGTGTTCCGTGAAATATGCGCGGCAAATGATGATGCTACTCGTATCAGCGACCAGGCTACTAAACTACTTTGGTAGCAATGACTGATTGGTGATGAGGCAGGTGAATCTGAAGGTGATGCACTTTTGGGCGGTGTGGAACTCCCTATCGAGATTCACGGGAACATGGCCCATTTACGGCCGCCATCCCATTCACTGATGTGTAACTAGCCTGACGCCTTGGCGGCGCTGCAGCCTGCGCGTGAACTCTAGAGCAAGCCATCATAATTTCCTCATTTTTCCGGGCAGCCACTTCTCCACGTGACCAAATGGTTTTCATGAGACTACACTTCTCTTCTGGCACTTGATCGCATATTTCCACCTCGCCTCCTACACATCAACTACCCTCGGCTGCTTCTACAAAGCAATGTCCTCCGGCCCAATCCCAAATCGAGGGCCGCCTGGGCCTCCCCGGCCCCAAGTTGACAAGCAAAGCAATGGAAAGCTTGATGGCAACATCACGAAAGTAGCGACAATGCTCTGGCGGCTCCAGCCGATGAATGCGCAGCGCATCTCCCTGCAAGAGCTGCGCGACAAGTTCGGTATCATCCCTCAACTGCTGGACGTTCAGACCGGCAAGCCGCTCACGCATGGCGAGACCTTCATCAAGCTGGTCTCGTCAGACCAGATGAGCGCCTGGATGGACCACTTCCAACCCCGACAAGAACCAGACTTCGAGGAAAGCGACTTTGAGTTTGAGGACCTCAATCCCCGCGGCCCAAGCTCCTGGGACCCCGCCGGCGAGTCAATCGACATGAAGAACAAGATCCTTAACCACGTGCTGTGCTCCAAAAACTGGGAAATGGGCAACATTGTCGAGAGCAAGACAAGCTGGCGTTCGTTCCTGTAAGCCAAGTCCCTTTCGTGCTAATCGGAAGCTCTCACTAACTCTGTTACAGGATAAAATGGGATCATCTCCAGCGCTCAGACCACCACCACAACTGGGAGGTGAGCGAGATCTTTCTCTCGGTTGACCCCAGTCAACGCGATCCCATGTGTCTGTCTTGCGATCCGGACCCACGGTTTCCGCATATCCAAGCCTGGCTCCACGACGCTATCCCTGTCGGCGAAGACTTGTCCTTGACTGTAGCCGAGCTTAGTACTGTCCTGGCGCTGGCACTTTCAGTGATGGGCCGACCCATGTATCGTCGAGCATTAATAGTGCCGGTGAGTATTTCTTTTCTTTTGTAGCTCCTGGCTTCATATTCAATCTGGAGTTTCTTATTTTCTGACGTCTCCCTCAAGATTACAGTCTTCTCCTGCTCTTCCCGGCGGCTGCGCATCGTGCAAGGCGGCGTCGACTTCCAAAGCGGCAAGGTGGATATTCGCATCAGCCCAACGGCGGACTTCTCTGCTGGTGGAGTACGCACTGATGCCCAGAGCAGAGCCATCCTCCTCAATGTCCTGGGTTGGTTCTGTGGTGAGCCGGTCGGCAAGGTCATGCCGTAGCGGCCAGTGGACGTTATCCTTGAGGAGTTTGAGGATACCTGGCGTTATACTGCAGGTTCACAATTGCTCACAGGTAAATAGAGAGCATAGTTGACGTTATCAGATACTCGATAAAATTGACAGAGTCGCCTTTGATCTTGCCCTGTTCATCTGAGTTATCTATGTTACTGTACGCAGCAGGCAAAGAGTAAAAATGGAAGAAATAAACGGCGTCGTCATCATTAAAATGTCGTTCACATAGGATGAAAAGTAGCTTTGCCTAAGAAAAAAAAAAACACCCCCATCCAGTATTTACCCAGTTTGTGTGCTTTTGTAAAGCTATCAAGTTTCCGCCACAGAGAAAAAAAGAAGAAGGAAAAGTGCGCCTCGCCATTCAGTGCGCAGGTTTAATGCACTAGACGTTGCTTTCTTGCAGCATCTAGGCCAGATTGAAAAAGGAAGAGAAGGAAAAATCCACCGTCAGCCCCGTCACAAGAGGGCCGGGTATCATCAAATTATTCAGAAAAACAAGAAAGAAAGATGGGCGCAGGTATGTGGAACATGGCTCGAGGGTAGACTACTCAGGCCGCAGGGTGTCATTAGCCTCCTCGTCCTCGTCTTCGCCACCGCTCAAGCCAGTATCCGGGTCGCTGAGATCGCCACGAGCCGCGCGCCGCGCCAGGTCTCGCTCTTTGTAGACCTCGCGCTTGCGCGTGTCGGCCTGATTCAGACAGTCGACGTAGGTGCGAAACTTGACAATCTCGCGCAGGAGATACGAACTTTTGCGCTCCCAGTTGGTCATGGCCTTGGCGGCGTTTTGGCCACGCGGGGTGAAAGCAAGTAGCATCGGGCTGCGGAGCTGATTATGGACCTGCAAGTCGTTCTCGATACTCTTGACGTATGCAATCAGTGCCTCCAGCTGCTCCCTTTCGGAGAGATTGCTAGCTCGCACGCTCTGTGTCGGCGGCGCCCACGGCGCGATATGGACGCGATCGCCAGGGAGCTTACCGCGGCCGCTGTTGTGAGTGAAGCCGCTTCCGCCGTGGTCAAAGCTCAGCGACTTCATGCTGGCGCTCTGGGTGCTGCCTTTGCGTGTGTGGCCGGTACCAGCCGCGGTCTGTGTCGCGACCGAGGTGCTGGATTCGTTAATAGCAGCCACCAAGGCATTGTTGACAATGTCATCGCTCCAGCCATACTCCACGTTGCTTATGCCACCGACCAGCGGGTGTGTGCTGAGTCTTGCGCTCCAGTAATTTGCCGAGTTGACGAATTCGCGAATAATCTCGGGTGTGCCGACCTGGAACAGGTGAACAGCGCCAGTAGGTAGACTGAGAGCCCAGACATACGGGCGCGTGCGCGAGTATCCTGGAGAGGGCAGTGCCGAGGCCAAGGTAAGTCTAAGGTTGAACGTACCGACATTGACGGCGTTATCTTGCCAATTGCCACCGCCAACCGGTGCTGTCGCTGTGCGAGGGCGAGCCTTTTGCCTGGAGGACTTGCTCAAGTTGAAAGAGAACAAGCTGAGCTGGCCTTTCTGCAGCACCGCAAATACTTCAGACCAGTTACGGTCCTTGGCTCGCTTGCCAACACCATCGAGATGGTGCTTGTGCACAACCATGCCTTCCTTAATCCAAGGTGGGCCGGCCAATTCGAGCGATTCATCTTCGAGCAGCTGCGTAGAGGTAAAGTCACTGCTAATGATGGATGGAGCTGTCTCGTTGCCGTTGAGATCCTCGTCGCGGATGATGGACTGGCTCAAAGCATTAGCGAAGCCGATTGACTGCTGATAGTTGCCTCTTGGCATCGACGACGCAAAGGAATCTTGCGATATGGATGCTTGAGTGCGGCCAAGAGAGTAGCGGCTCCAAGTTGCCGATGACATGGCAGGGCTCCACAACGAGTTATCGTCGTCGAAACTAGTCCTGCTGGATGCCATGCCGTTACGTCCCAGTCCAGGGCGAGAACGGCTCTTTGATGTCCATCTCGAAGCGGTCGTGCGGCTGCCGTCTGCGATACGTCCCCGCGAGGACACTTGACCTTCTGAGGGTGCCTTGCTCAGTACACTTGGTGTGCGCTTCAGCATACCAAGAACGGAAAGATTGCTTTGCGACTGGGCGGGGCCGATGTGGCGGTCCTCAGCTCCGAACAGGGGAAGTCTGTCGTCACGGATGGAGGTATATATGCTCTTGAGGACCTGCTCGATCTGCTCTTCCCATGTACGCAACGAGCCTGTAAACGCAGTCCTAACGAGAGGTCCGCTGTCTTCGCCACCGTCTGCGCTCTGAGTATCTGGTCTCGGGGATGGGCGGAACGAGTGGCGGAAGCTGGACCTATCTTGCTCGCCGGTTTGCGAATCGGCAGCCAACAGAGGGCTCTTTTCGGGAAGAATGCTAGGGCGGTTGAAGGCGTCGGGTTTCGATTCGTGAAGAGCTTGGCGGATTGTAGAGAGTGTGTTTTTGACGAATTGGCTGCGAGTCATCTTTGACTCGATATCGGCCAAGTGCAGATCGGTGTTGAGAAGCATGATGGAGTAGCAGATGGTGTGGATAATGTCAGTAGCCTTGAAGCCATGATTCGGGTTGCAGTCACACCATCTCTTGGAAAAGGCAACCAAGATACGGTCGACTTGCTGGGTTTCGGCTCGCAGAATCAGACGGCCACAAACGCTGCGCAAGGCGGACACGATACTTTGGTCGGTAAAACTGTAGAGCTCCATGTACGCTTGCAGTGTGCGCTTTCGTACTGGGCCTTCTTCACCCATCCAAGCAGCGGCCTTGTCCTGTTGGATAAAGTCTTCCAGTCCGTCGTAAATCTTCTTGGCCTTGAGCCTATCGTCCTCGGTGGGTTCGCCAACCACAAAGAGCGGCTCATCGAGGCCCTTGGCTTCCATCGCGTCGATGGTGCTCACTCCCTTGGATGAGTCGGTTTCGTCGAGGTCCTCCACGTGCACACTAGGAGGTGCGCTGGTGGCGGATTTATAATCTGTTTCCGTCGACATGGTGCCAGCGCTCGCAGAGCGATTGCCATCGCTGGGCAGTCTCAAGTTTGATCGGCTGCGGCTGACTCCCGGGCTGGATTGGTCCCTTGCGCGGGGCGGCATCTTACTGGCCCGGATGGTGTCTTCCTTGCTGGTGTCCTTTTGCGAAACACTTGCCGATTCAGAGTGGGCAGCGGGGGAGAGCTCCGACCTAGAGCGTCTTTTTCCATGTCTACTCGCATTTTCGTCATCGCTACCATTATCCAAGTCGAGGAAAGTCTGGTAGGCGGCAGACTTTGTTTTCCTCGTCGTTGGAGATGCAGTGTGCCTGGTCAGAGAATCGCGGCTATTTTCAGCGTCGTTGGTTACACTGCGTATCTTGGCGTTCGGGCTCGGGTCGTAGTCGGGTGAGAACTCGCGTTTAAACTCGGACCTTGGTTCGTCATCCTCACCACTGTCTGCGACAATATTCGTAATGTCGGTCAGCGCAGTCGGCTTGGAGGTACCAATGGCCTTGGCTGATCCAGCGCTATTTCGAAGATAAGGGTCTAGTGCCTGGCGCAGGCTGCTGACAGGACTAGGGTCGTCAGTCCCCAAGCTCGTCTCGTTGGTCAGAGTTGTCAATGGCATATTGGGCACGGGCGGGACGTGGGATGGCAAAGGCGGCGCATCGTCAACGACCGACTTCTTACGTCGGCGGAAGAATGACGACGTCTTTTTCTGCAGAGGCGGCACAGGCGGGGGTTGCTGTGAGTGTGAGGAAGAGGTATCTCGGGAAGGTGGTGCTGAAGTCGACTTAGATTGTTCCTTGGTCAGTCTGCCGCTCGGAGGTCGTTCGTTTCGGGAGGGCGAGGACGGAGGGCGCGTTGAGTTGGATTGTTGAAATTGCTCGTTCGGTGCCAGCATGTTCCTAGAAGAACCACCTCCGCCAAAGACGCGACGAAAGAAGCCTGGCTTCTCCTTTTGTGGTTGTTGTGGCATATCGGGGTGCTGCTGGTGCGGGAACGCGGCATGCGAAGACTTGGCCCGATGCTGGTCTTCCTTGGCTTTGCGATAGCCGACGCTGGGCGCCGGCGCCGCCTCGAATTCTTCAGCGCTAGGCATTGGGGGCGGCGGCTGCTGCTGGTCCCAGGGAGTGGCAGCGTGCCTGTTCTTGCCAGGCGTACTCCTCAGGGAATGCGTGCGGGAGGAGCTGCGCTTGCGCTCGAGTGTGCGAGGCGTGGCAGGCTCAGGAGGCGCCCGCGTATGTGCGTCGGCGCCGCGACGAGGACCGGCCGGTACCGTGGGCGTGGGCGCCGCACCGTAATCTTCGTTGAGGTAGTCGACGTCGTAGTCAATGGCTGAGGATGGCGGCATGGGCGGGTGCAATTGGGCCGGGGAGCGCGAGCTCGTCGTCGTCGTACCAGCTGATGCTGCACCGGCAGTGCGCCTGCGAGCGCTGGAGCCGCCTGCGCTCTTGCTGCGAAGGGGGCGGTCGGACTCGTGATGGGATGCGGCCGCTGGGGACGAGGCTGTCTCGGTGAGGAACTGGTGATAGCCGTCTTGTTGATGCTTGGGGACGCGGCGTGTGCGCGGCGGACGGTCGAGGCTCTGTGCCTGGGACAAGCTGGCGCCGCGACTGGGCGGTGTGACGGGCGGTCGATGCCGGGATTGCTGCTTGCCAGGGGTGCTCGAGAGAGCAGCCTGGAGATTTGCGTTGGCAGCTACGACCTTTTCCTGCCGGGTTGAGGTGGGTGAGGAGGAAGGGTCGGGCAGCCGGGTATTGCTGACAGCAGCAGCGCCGTGTCCGCGCGAGTCGGGCGGACTGGACAACTTGGAGGAGCTGTCGACCGTGTCGAGATCAGAGCTGTAGGAGGGGCCGTGTTGCCGGTAGTGTAATGAATTGTGCTCCTGGGAGCGGGAAGCAGCAGGAGCAGCAGCGGCAGAAGGACTGGAATGTCCTGTCGAGGTTAGCCAGGGCGGCGGCGGCGCCCCATCAAACGGCTGGTAGCGGTTCTGGTGGTGGTGGTGCTGCTGCTGCTGCTCTTGCTGGGGTCCGGGGCTGTGATTGCTGGGCGAGGGGTCCCAGTGGCTGTGGTGATTAGACTGGTGCTGGTTCTGCTGGTCAATGGAGAATTGATCCAGAGACAGCAGCATGTTGGCGACCAGCGAGTCGCGGGTAACGTCGCGCGGCGACAGAGACAGGTCGTGAGAATCGCGCTGCTCAGGCGTCTGCGGCATCCCGCCTGCTGAGCCACCGCTGTCACCGCGACGCCTCCGTTGGTGGTAGCCTGATGCCATGGCTCACCTTTGTTCCCCTCCGTCCGTGTCTCTCTTGCTTGCTCTCCCTTGCGGCCAGAGATTAGCCTGCAGCTGCAGTACCACCGTAATTGTTTTTTTGGTGTCCTCTTTCTCCTTGCGGGCTGCAGATGGCTGGGGTTTGCTGTAGGGGTCAAAGGGGATATGTGGAGGAGGTGGAGGGCATGTGCAAGTCCCTGGTGGCTCTAGTGAGGAACCATTGGCGCGCTCCAGGCCCAATGTAATTGAGAGAAGATCCAAAACTTGATTCGGAGGAAAGAAATCAGAGACAGGAAGGGAAAAAAAAAAAAAAAAAAAAAGAGGCGAGCGGCAGGCCCTGTTTCAATCCCCCGTCGACACCGTGTCTCTCCTCGCTCGTGTTTCTTCCGGCTGGTAAGTTACCAGTAACAATCGGTCGTCTGTCTTGGCGGGTGCTCCGGGTCGGTCGGCCGTCCAGCTCTAGTGGCGTCTCTGTAAAAATAAAAACCAAAATAGATAAAAAGCAAAAGTCGAATCCAGTAATTACTGGCACCAAAAAAAAAAGAGTCTTAGTTGCGCCCGCTCACAGTCTCTCTTTCCCCAGCGTTGCCCGAGCGAGAGTGTGACGGCAGAAAGAAGACTAGGAAGAAAGAGGAATCGCAGGTCTCGCGCGGGCGGCCGCGTGTGTTGTAAGAGGAAAGAAGAAGCAATTCTCACGGTACTTTTTCCCCTCGCCTCCCTCTTCTCCTCTTGCTCGAAACTAAAACAAATGAGTATTAAATGGATGGGGCGCACAGGACAGCTCACGGCGCGCGAGCAAGCCCACACACTGCGAAACGGGGTCGTTTCTCAATCCTGTCGATTTTCCCGTAATCATAAGACGGGCTCATCCTGTGGGGAAAGAGAGGCTTTCTCTCCTTGCCTCCCAAACGAATAGTCACTGGTACCTGCGTGCTGCATCAGACCTGTAACGCGCCGTCTCGTGGGCTGACGGGAACGCTGGTCTAGAGTTGGCCAAGCGCCCAAAGCCGGCGCACAAGCTTCATGCAGGCAAAGCAGGCCGCTGCAGGCAAGACACTCATCCATCCCCTTGGGCTCGTCGGGCCAAAAAAAGGTGCAGCGATCTGGTTTCATCCTACGAACCGCGCTGCAGCTAAAACACCTGATGCGCTGCGTGCCGTGTGTGATGTGAGGCGGCTTAATGCCGTGGCATGCAGTGCCGCCGCTCAATTGGCTTCTGTTCATAGTTTAGTTTAATCAGCAACGTGTGCAGCATTCTAGCTCGTACGGATACTCCCTCTTGCCTCGTCCGCCTCTCTTTTCATTGTATGCGCTGGCCCGCTCCCCTTTTCGCACTGGCTGCGACACTGCTGCGCTTCATCATATACTTTCTCGCTATTGACTGTGCGCGTTCTCCAAATGCCTACGGGGTTCTGCTGTTCAGCTGTATTACACATTTCATTACCCGCTGCATCACTCCTTGACTCCTTTCAGGGACTGGGGTTCCTTGATCCTAGCACTGAGCCAGCTCATGTCACCAGACGCAACGCAAGAGACCCCGGCACCGATAATAAACACCCACTGGACTCCGATCGTTTCTACCGACCGATTCTCTCGTGTAGCCCGAGCTTGTCTGCCACGGCGCTCATCGCCCTTCCAAAGACCGCCGCTTCCGTGGTGTAATATTTTCCGTGGCCCCAGTACCATTCTGCTGGTAAAATTACTGATGCGCGCACAGAGCTTCCTGCAGCAGAACATGAGCCCCTTGCATGCACATCGTGGAACTAACTATTGAAGGCACTTGCTCTTTCTCAGCCATCGGCGACGCCACCGTCTGATGTAAAGTGTCCTTGGTTACGGAGTAGATGCCCAAGGGGCTACCATAGTCCCAACCCAAGCGCATTCTCACTGACTATCGGTAGATTCTGCCGTTTTCTGCATCCGTAAATAAACTGACCAACTGAATAAATAAAACAAACCCATAGCAAAAAGGTCACGCACATGGACTCGACGCAAGTTTCTCCATTCGAGCACGAAGCTACTCCTAGTACCAATCACGATGAAGCTCGCCGCTCCCTGCTACTAACAACCTGCTGGCAAACATATTGAGACTTCTTCCTTTCCCAGTGTTCAAATACATGGTAAGGATCAGGCTTCCAGGCGCACTACACGTCAGGGGTGCATGCAGCACGTACACCACTAGCGCGCTTCGAGACATTTTATTTGCTTTTCGTCCGAGGCACTTTCCTGCCCCATCCTGTCCATCCCAAGACATGTTGAAGACTTGCCATGACCTTCCTCACAAGTAAATTATTTGGTTTCCATTTCCAGCGCCTGTGCCAGCATTTCGCTGCCCTTCGTAAAGCTCACCATTCGGCATCCGATGCAACAATTTGCTCCGCCTAGCTCGCCTCGCCCGTACCGTACCCTAGAGCTGGCCGTCATGAGGCACAAGATTGTTGTAAGCTAGGTAGATGCAGCATTAAACGTAAAACGGCTTGCCATGCTGATATAATTTCAAAACTTTCTGTATCGACCTTTATCGATACATATCGCTGGTTTTGAAACCTTGTCCCAAGCAACATTGTTCTCATGGTAGTCCGTTGAATCCGTGTCGGCAAATAGTTGCAACCTTTCAGCAAAATCCCTTGGCGTGCACCCTTGATCTAACATCGCCCGTGATTCGGTACTCAATTCGTGGAACAGCAGATTTTATTTATTCAATGATCAGTCGTATAGATAATGGCAGTGTTGTGGTGGGATTCCAGCCAACATCGTTCAACATGTGGAATCTCACTCTCCGCGTAGCCGCGCGCTGCGTCGTCTCCTCCTGCGGCCTATGCGCCGATCACGATCCTGATCATGGGTATCATATGGAACAGACGCTTGAGCGCACTGCATAGCCTCAGCGTTCGGTATATGCAGCTTGAGCATGCTTGACTTCACAAAGGCCTCGGCGGCGGCAGCCTCCAGTGCTTCGCCACTGATTGTACCGCCAGCCCTCTCGATAGCATGCTTCGGCTTGAAACGCACGGCAACCACATGATACTCGATGACGCCCTTGCTGATCTCGTCTCTAACCCACCTCCGGTTATGCCACGCCGAGGAGCCCCGCCAGCGGCTCACTTCGTGGCTGTCTGGAGTTGAATCGGCAAACAAGAGTCCCCCGTCCTTGGTTCGAAAGTGCCACCGCTGCGTCATTTGCCGGGCGATTTCGTCTAGCTGCGCCGCTTTGCGCCTCACCGTTTCCATTTCAATGACGACCTCGCGCACCGTGCAGGGCAAAACACGGCAAAGCTTGGGAATCCACTCTCCTTCGAAACGGAGCGGCTCGTCATTCTCCCAAAACCAAAAGTCGGCGTGCCGAATGGTGATGCATAGACGGCGAAATGAGAGGTCGGGTACGCATTGCAGAAAACGCGCGACGTCATCTTGCTCAATCTTATACATCTGCGTGAAGATCCGAAGAGAATCGATCTCGACGGTTGGCTGCTTGTGTTGCTGTCTGATCTCCGCGACCGTCGAGCGGAGGATATCGGGCGAAGTGTCAACGTTGTAGTCTGGTGGAGCGCGATTTTGCGCTGTTATCCAGTGCGTCTGCTCCTTCAACATAAAGGGCAGGAACCAAGTCTCCCCGTAGATGGACCGACATGTTCGCAGAAGCGCTGTATCCGTTCTTCGTGGAGCAGAGTACGATGGACGAGCCCAGCACGAGTCTTCCACGTAACGCTTGGCTGCCGCTGGTTCTTCGTAGTCCATCAAAGCCTGGCCGAAGATGTAGCTTCGTATCTCGGCGGGCACAGCACGTAACAGTGGACAACTGCGCTGTTCATGCGCCGGCGTTGACAACAGTTGCCGATGCAGGGGAATATGGGAATCCGACGCAGAAGTAGGATATTCCATGATTCCACGTGATGGGCGAAGTCTGTTTCTTGTTCTGCTTCAGGCGGCGCGTCAAAAATTGAAGGATTGTCGAGACTTGAAGCTCGTCAGTGACAATCCACGACAAAGCTTGGTGCTCTAGGTGTAGAATATATACTCAAGCTCAGCTGCGTTCACGGGTGGCGCATAATCAGGCTGTCATGCTGTAAGCCTCGTTGCCTACCCTCCCTGTATGGTTGCCTGCTTGGTTCGCATGATTCATGATGTCAACTTTGCACCATGTTCGTATATTCTCGAGGATCCTTAGTCAAATCCGAGTGAGTCAACACATAGCGGATGTATAGCAGATAAAGCGACTTTGTAGTTTTTACAGCTTGCAGAGCGTAGCGATAGCAGAGCGTAGCAATAGCAGAGCGTAGCAACCTGTCTTTCCACGATGCACACGCCGAGCTAAGACTCTAGTGCCATTCTGCCATCCACACATGTATCGCGTTATCCCTCGAAACCACTACATGAAAGGCAAAAATTTGATTCAAAAGGCAAAAAGAAACGGTACTCCGGTACAGGGAATCGAACCCTGGGCTGCTCGGATCAATGAATTATTGAGAGCGAGCGATGTTAGCCACTACACCATACCGGATAATGAGTGAAAACTCTGAGCGGGTCAAGATCCGCTTGTCGAGAGGCCAACTTTATGTGGTAGAAGAAGCCTTTGCATGGCCGATGCGCTGAAGATAAAAAAAACACTACAAGCGAGTCAGACAAATCGCTAAAACAGCTAGCGGAACGGCCAAAAAAATATGGTTCTCCGGTACAGGGAATCGAACCCTGGGCTGCTCGGTTCCAACTTGAGAGCGAGCGATGTTAGCCACTACACCATACCGGATACGATGATAAGATTTGATTTCTTATTTGATACTATATTCCTAAGACATCACTGGACATCATCCACATGTAGCTTCCATTTGGGTATTTGCAACGATTGTTGCTTGTTCACCCCCCGTTAGCTAGGCGCTGGTAGGGCTTGAAGGGGCCATGCGCAATACCGATGCCATTCTAAATTGCCCTGTCCTTTCATTCGTAACCGCTAGGTAGTAGGCACTGCGCTTCTTTTGGGGAGTCTTAACGATTCTTCTTCTTGTAATTTCTCTATGTTGAGGGCCAAACCCACAGTAACTAATCCCACTATTGTGCCCCGAGATACAGAACCTCAAAAGCAGATAAATTCTAATCAAAAGAAGAACATGCAGCCAAGTCCGGCCATGAATACCAAGATGGCAGACGGCGCCGACACTACACCGGATCCCTCATTATCGTCCGATTCGTCGTCGTTGTTGTTGTCGCCACCGTTGTCTGTCGGCTCAGCATTGTCCGTCTTCGTCGCAGATGCTCCGGAAGAGGTAGACGACGTACCTGACGGCGCAGGCGCCGTGACGCCCGGCTCGCGCCTCTTGCGGCACCCAGCGACACGCACATCGGCCCAGCTCTTCATCGTGTCGTCGTACTGGTACTCGACGGGGCCGGCCTCAACCTCCTCGCACCAGCCCGTGTAGTCCTCAATCTCGACCGAGTGGAAGGCAGCGGTAAAAGGCTTCTGCGACCATTCAGGCACGCCGCCCGCCCAGGAAATCTCGCCGGGGTCGTTGTAGCCCTCGACGGACCAGATGCCGAGCTTGAGTTGCATCGGCGTCTGTGGCCACTTGTCGGCCGGGATCTCGCCGGACTGCCAAGTCCTGCGCTCGGCGCCGTCGATGGAGAATTTGAGAAACTTGTCCGTCCATTCCATTGTATAATCATGAAAATCGTCGTAAGAGGACGAAGAGATGGCATAAGTGGTGTTGTACGTGTTGAAGAGCGATTGGCCATTGTAATAGTAGTTGGACTGAGCCTGGTTTTGGAAAGCTCCAAGCATTTCCTAGAGCAAGTTAGCGGTTTGGAGCGGAAAAAAGTGAAGTGCCTTAGAATCGTACCCAATCTATCTCATCGCCAGAGTCGGACTTGAGAACAACAGTGGTAACAAGGCCAGACCCCTTGGCGGCCTTGGCTCGTACAGTGACCTTGCCGAAGAGGAGATATTGGTGGCTCGTTAGAGTCGGTGCCTGCTTCTGCTCAGTTAAGCTGACTTGCAAACCACTGCCATCGCCAAAGTTGAGGCGATCGCGGTCTTGCTTTGTCTGGTCGTCTACGATCCAGAACTTTTCAAAGTCCTCGTTGTAGCTCGCACCGTCAAACTTGAACGAACTCTTGCCTGCAAACGCCGAATCGGGAGAGCATTCTGCAAAAGCATGTATTAGTGCTGAATAGGGAAACAGAAAATCATACTGAAAGGTGCGTACGCGAGTCTTTGGTCAGAGGGTTGCAATTGCCAGGATCCCGGAGGCCGCCATACGAGGGCCAAGCATGGCAAGCAGCGGCAAAATACAAAATGTAGGCTAGCATGATGTCGAATGCGTCGTCTGATTCGAGAAGGATTTCTGTAAAGACATTTAATGTTGTTGGGAGAAGTGTATTCATTTCCCCTGGGCCTCTGAGAATATATGGTAATTTCGCAAATGGCTGAGCAACACAACAAGTAGCACGGCTTCCATCTGAATCACTGCAAAACGCGAACGGCGCACAGCGTTGCAGTGCCAAGGCTCATGGACGTCAAGGTCGAGGGCCAAAGTATATGCAATCTTCACTTTGAAACTGGGTAAGGCCGGAACCGCTCGCATCTGCACAACGAACTGCTGAGGACACCGTTGGAGGCGATCTTGTGGTCGTACACATTTACAATTGTTTGATCTGCCGTGCTATCTACTGGTTGGCAATTGTTGAGAGACCAATGCGCAAACCTACCATTGCGGATTGCGCTCCCGCTCTTTCGTTTCCCCATGTCACTTGAGAAAGTTCTAGCAAGTGTCGAGCATGTCGCTTAGAGCAGACTTCTCGCCGGCGGTGATGGTCAGCTTGTAGTAGCTCTTGACGGCGACCCAGGACTTGGCGTAGGTGCAGTAGAAGCTCTTCAGAGGGGGCTTCCAGCCTTCGGGGCTGCGGTCGCCCTTGGAGCGGTTGGCCTTTTCGCTCACGGCGTAGAGCTGCGGGCGCTTGATGTCGTTGGCAAAGTCCTGGCGCTGGGCCTTGGTCCAGCTCGAGGCACCAGACTGTGTAGATGAGTTAGCGACAGGCTCCCTCGCACAGCATATAGCTACTCCGTTTCCATGCCGAGATAATTAAAGGGGGAAAAAGAAAAGAGAAGAAGCAAACAAGTCTGTTACTTACGATCCAAGCATTCTCGAGGGGTACAAGATGGTCAATGTCGAGCTTGCTACCGTCGGTCCACGTGGTGTCGTCGTATGGGCTGACCCAGGTACCTGAAGTGACCTTGCAGGACGAGCCAGTCTCGACATCCTCACCGTCGCGCTTTAGTACATATTCGCTGCAAGGAAGAAAGAGAAAAGGGCCGTTAGCGTTTTTGTGGCAAGTCAATCATAGAGTCACTCGGCAAACATGGCATGCCGTCGTGTGGTGCAGTGTCATACCGGGTGGTGCAGCTGCCGTCGACCTTGATCCAGTGAGGAAACTCCTTGCGCGAGTAACCGTCGCCAGAGCCGGAATCAGCAACCTGGAGGCTGTTGAGGTCGCTCTCTGCGGTGCTGGTGCTGGGAATACCGGGCTACAATTTGCGAAAATAAAAAGCTGGTTAGGTGGTGGTGGTTCATGGAGCGGTCAACGGAAGCGATCTTACCGGCTCAGGGACAGGAGCCGCAAGGGCAATGGTAGCGGCGGCGAGAAGGCTAGAAATACGCATCTTGGCGACTTGAGGCTGCTGGAAGCAGCAAAGGAAGCAGGAGTTGAAAGGCACGGGAGTCTATGGCAGTTTTCAGATCTCTAATCGCCAAGGGGGCATGAGTCGCGAGGCTATTGGCTCTTATTGTAGTCCATCAGCATTCCAGAGCGCTAACCCATGTGCGCGAGCTGAACGACCCGACGATGGCCAATCTTCAGGCCTTCTGCGGAACCTTGGGGTGCTGCTCCACCAGTCTTACTCTTGGAGGCAGTCAGATTCGGCATTTCAGCCGATGCTAGCTCTTTTCCCATGGGCAAATCCCGAGTCGTCGAAAAAGGGCCGTTCCCGAAAGCTAGACCGACGCGGCGCGGACAAGAAGCACGTTTTCGCACCATTGGGCCTCTTACGCGGGCTGTGCGCCTCCGCTCGCTCGACGGTAAAACTCTCGAAAAGGCAGCTGCTCAATCAGCGTGCAGCGTACCCTCTGCCAAGTCAGAGCAGAAGAGCAGAGAGGGGAGTTTGCGGGCAAGTCCGTGACCGCTCGCAACCAACCAAATGGTTCCCTGCCGATTGAACGATAGATTCCAGGGGCTTTTGCTCAGGGCAAATCAGGCTTGTGCCTGGGGCACGCTGATGGGCGCAAGGACACCGGGCAAACTAGCGGATTAGGCGAAAGATTGGCCCGCCCGTCGATCGCCAAGACCGCTGGCGCTGTTTCGGCCTCTTTTCAGCTGGGCCTTCCCCAATGGGAATGTCAGATGCCCATCCGTTGCAGCGGTAGTGCGATGCCACCCATCGGAAGCCCCCGATAACAAAGGATCCTTTGAAGAGACGGCGCTGCAGACCCGTACGGTCAAAAGGATTTGGCACTTGCCACCTGCCACAGGCTCCCCCGAGCGAAGTAGTATTTCCTACGAACTAAATTTGGTTGCAATGTATCCGTATGTGTATCAGGACGAGAAGAAGGGTGATGATACAGTTGGGAAACTGCTCATCTGCCTCGTTAGCGGATAGATGTGGCAGGTGTGGTTCCACGAACGCAAGTAAACTTCGAAGTAAGCACCAGTTTGACGCTCCGCCGGTGCGACCCAATCTTCCTGACCGTGTGCATGATCCAGGTATAGAATCGACATGCTTTAGCCGTTGGCACCATACCAGAACCCAAAATCTCCCATCTCTTGACCATGCTATCGTTTCTAGACTGATTTTGGCGCATTATTTTCCCCGGTGCCAGTAGATCCTTGGTACAAATAGTCCCATCGGCAGCTGAGCCTCGAAGGTGTCGCAGGCCAGACTCATCTGAGCATATAATTCTACGAGGCAGAAGCTCGTACGAAGTCTTTTTGGTACAGATGAGCGCTTCCGGAGCTGGCACCAAGAAAACGCTACTCTGGGAAACGAGACTGGAATCTTTTTTGTTTACATTTTCTGCATATCTTTCGTATCTTCGGTTCTCATATTCCTGTAATTGCCTACTTGCAATACACTATAGCAGCCGGCACCTTTTGTTGTGGCCGCCCTGCCAGGCAGCTTGTCGCTCGCGCAGTGACTAGCAACATCGCGCCGCTCCGGTTGAATTAGTATTATTCGGCGTCACAAAAAGGCAGACAAAATCATTGCAAATCTCACCGCCGCCAGACTAAATTGCGCTAAAAAATAATTTGCCCCAACGCAGTATACACATGAATAATCATGCCTTTACATATGTAGGATGAATGAGGATATAGCAACATTGATCGCGTGCGCGGCCGCGAGGCTAGCGACAAGGCATCCAGAGGCCGGGAGCCATTTTCTTTATACGTCATTTCCATCAAGTCCAAAAACCAAAAAGAATGACCACTGTATAAAAACAGCACAATATCACAAGAAGCTAGTCGCCATCGGTGTGGCGTTAAGAAAGCCCCGTTCCCTTTGTGTGGCTGTGAGGGGGTGCCAGCCTTGCGACTTCCGCCCCAACAACGCCTCCTAGGCAAATTGAAAGCGTTGTGAACGCAAGAGAAATCAGCCATGGCATCAATTTTAATGAACACTTCTAGTATCGCAATGTTGAGCTTGGTTCTGGCTACTGCCTGCTGTGCCCGTTGCGTTTGGCCTAGCAGGCGGGCGCCCGCGCAGCCATACAAAGACGTCGACGGAGAAGCTACCAGCGAGTCCGAGGCCAAAGCAGCCAGACTCAATCCGCTGGCTTACAATACTCTCGTGCTTGTTTCACCTCTTGGAGCGGCCCTGTCCTTATTGAAATTCAGATTTGGAGCTGCTCAGCTTCAGCCACTGCAATGGGAACTGGTGCAATGGACTGGTCCGGTCTTATGGGTGAGCAGTTGCTTCGCGCATCATCTCCGTCACTTTGCTAACACAAACCTGCAAGTTATTGCTGGCGTTCCAATCCATTCACATATACCAGCAAAAGAATATTCCACAAAGATATGATTCGTCGACTTACACGGCCCTGTCCTCGGCGGGCCTGATCAGTTTCTTGTGGTACGAGTGGGCGAGTTCAAGCTGTGAGCTTCCTTGGCCGCAGCTCACGGCCGCGGTGGCCGTGTTTCTTGGTATTCTCTCAGTTCCTCAGCGCCCGGTTGTTTTTCGAGGAGTAGCTCCGGTGTTGAACGAGAGCGGTGTGTCAATACTTGACTGGATCTTCTTCTCGTGGAGCCTGCATCGTGAGAGTTCAGCGCTGCCCACACCGTTGAATCTAGAGGATCTGCCAAGAGTACCTTTTAGCCAGTCCTCATCCACTCTGAGAAAGCAATTCGACTCGTGTGACCGGACCAAAGCGCTATGGAGGCAGCTTGCCACAATTTTCCGAAAGCCTTTAGCCTTACAGTGGTCACTGGTGCTATTGGAGGCAGGATCAGAATTTGGTAGCCGCTTCGTTATGCATAGTCTGTTGCAACGCCTGGAGGCAGGCCCAAATATTGACGCCTGGACCTGGGTCTGGGTCGCACTGCTTCCAGCTAGTCTTCTTGGCGTCTCTGCTTGCGGTAATTGGTCCGGCTGGATCGGGCACACTCGCATTCAACTGCCGATGCTCGGCCTCCTTCAGTCGTTGGCATTCGAGAAGTCAATGCGCTTGCGGTCGGGAAGCGATAGTAAATCCGCGGAGGAAAAGCATAGGACGAATACTCCAAGCGTGATGGATGCAATTCAAAGCCACAGGTATGTTGACCAACACTGGACTCTGATCAACATGTATAATACTAACAATATATACCACGCAGCAATGCTACTGCACAGGCCTTTTTTAATGCGCATAGCTTACCTATCGCCGCTTTGAAGATGCTCATGTATTCTACCTACCTTTCGCGTTTTATGGGCTTCACAAATGTGATTATCGGTGGTACACTGCCGATATTGGCCATTTGGCTCTCACGCAAGCTCTCCAAAAATCAGCGCCGAGCACAGGCAGAGCATATGGAGGCTACTGAGCAAACCTCCAAAATTGTTTCTGAAGCGCTCCGTGGGCTTCGTCAGATACGTCTGTCTTCAATGGAGCGCCTCTGGCAAGACCGCATCTTTGCCGCACGCAACCACAACCTAGCTGCCGCCTGGAGGGTCAGTGTGCATGAAGAAATGGTCAATCTGGTCGCCACACTCGGGCCTGTTCTTTTCGCATCTGTCACAATATCCATATATGCCTTTAGAACAGGAAATTTCAGCCCTTCAGTGGCCTTCACCTCTATCAATCTGTTTGGCAACCTGCATGCAGTCATCAAGCAGCTCCCAACTCGGTTCGCGTCATTGCACCGCGCACGCCTGAGCTACTCAAAGCTTCAGCTATACTTTGAACAACCAGAGCAGACTCAACAAGCAACTATTGCAGATACAGTGTCATTGCAAAACGCAAACTTGTCCTGGGTTGAAGACGAGAAGGGAGCTATCTTGAAGAATGTGGACGTGAAATTTCCAAAGAATGGAATCAGTCTGGTCACCGGCCAAGTCGGCTCTGGGAAAAGCTTGCTGTTATCTTCATTATTGGGAGAAGCAAAGGTACAATTCGGGAAGCTCGCCAAACCTGCAGTGGACACCTCCTCGGGCACGTCAAAAGCCAGGAGCATTGTCGCGGGGTCTGTCGCCTTCATCTCACAGCCCCCTTGGATTGAAGACCGCACGATCAAGGAGAATATCTGCTTTGGATACGATTTCGATGCGGAGCGCTATCGCAAAGTCCTAAATGCATGCGCACTCACTCATGACCTTGAATCGTTGAGCAATGGCGACCTTACCGCTGCTGGCACAGGCGGATCATCGCTCAGCGGAGGCCAAAAGTGGCGAGTGGCTTTCGCAAGAGCTTTGTATTCGCCAGCTGAGTTCATTATATCAGAGGATATATTGGCCGCTGTGGATACCGCTGTTGCGAGACATCTTTGCGATACTGCACTCAGAGGAGATCTTCTACAGGGGAGAACCATGATTATGGCTACTCATCACCCAGAATATTGCTCTGAGCTTTCGGCGTGTCTCATCTCCTTGCAAGACGGATCTGCTACAGTTGAATACACTTCAAACGCGACGCAAAAATTGACAGTTTCAGGTCAAACTAAGAACTCGGGGCCAACGGCTAAGACTGAAAAATCTCACCCATCTAAGGCCGCGACTTCCGCACAACCTTCAAGGCAGCATTCCAAACCCCAAGATTACTGGGCAATTTTGCAAATTTATGCTAAAAAGACTGGAAGTCTGCGTGGATACATTTCTGCTATTCCAATTGTTTTGTGCTACCGCTTTCTCGCTACCAGCAATTCGTGGTGGCTGGCGAAGTGGACATCTCGGGACAACAGCGTTGGCCAGCAGCACTCAACCAAGTACGATGTTGGTATTTATCTGTCGCTCTCTGTAGCAAGCGCAGTATTCCTGAGCGTAAAAACTTTGATCTTCACACGAATGGGTCATGACTCCTCCAGGAAGCTATTCGAGAGCCTGACTCGACGAGTTCTCAAAGCACGATTCTCTTGGATCGATTCCACCCCACCGGGGCAAGTTATACAGACACTCGACTCTGACATGTATGCCATCGATCATCGTATGGCACCTCAGATTATTGGTATTTTAAGCTCCACAATGAATGTTCTATTCATCTGTGCTAGCAGGCAAGTGCTCACTGACATACATAGAAACAGAATGTCGCTAACTTGCTGCAGCCTTTCATCATCGCCATACACAATAGTATCCAGCGTGATCATGCTAGCTTTCTATGCTGTGGTCGCTCAAAAAGCTCTAGAAACGTCTCAAAGACTGCGCCCCGTTGTGAACAGTTGCAGCTTTCCAGTTTCGAACCACATCTCTTCAGCGCAGTCGGGCCTTACAACCATCCGGGCTTTTGGCAAGTCGGCGTATTATATTGAAACAATGCAAGAACACATAGACAGAGCCAACACAGCTTTTACTCACATGGCGCTTGGTCACTCTTGGCTGGGCATTCGGCTTGGAGTCATGGGGAGCATTTTTGTAGCGGCCGTGACAGCAGCGACCGTACTCAGCAAGGGCACGGCATCGAGTACGGGACTGGCAATTACACTGGCTCTCCAACTTCGGCAAGCTCTTAACATTACAATTGGTCAAATCAATGTCACCAGAACCGGTCTCAACGCCATCGATCGTGTCCTCGCGCTAGCATCCATTCCGTCCGAAGAGGAGGAGGAAGATGCAATCGCCCCAAAGAATTGGCCGAGCCGTGGACAAGTCGAGATTCAGAAGCTACGAGTTCGATACGACAAAACTCTGCCTTGGGCACTGAACAACATTACATTTTCTGTTCAGGCGGGGCAGCGTTTGGGGATCGTTGGCCGCACCGGTGCGGGCAAGTCCAGCTTGATAAATGCTCTCCTGCGCTTTGTGGATGCCACCATTGGCAAAATCTTGATTGACGGCCAAGACATCTCCAAAATATCCCGAAAACGTGTGCGCGATGCCGTCACCGTTATACCGCAGGATGCTTTCCTCTTTTCTGGAACGTTGCGATCAAATGTGGACGTCTTCGACAGGCACAGCGATGATAAGATTATTGCGGCTCTCCGAAGCGTGCATTTTGCATCTTTCGGGCAGGAGCGAGATGTCACTGCTGCTGACCTTGATCGCAGTATTTTTTCTGGGGGGTCGAACATGTCCCATGGGCAACGGCAGCTCGTCTGTCTTGCGCGAGTAATTCTCGAAGACAAGTGCCGTATCCTCATTCTAGACGAAGCGACGAGCGGTATTGACCACATCACGGAGGCAGCCATCCAAGGCGCGATAAAAGACAATTTTAGGAATGTAACTATTCTGGTGGTAGCACACAAACTGCTAACGGTCGCAGACTTTGACTCGATACTTGTATTGAGTCAGGGCGAGGTTGTGGAACATGGAGCGCCACAGCAGTTGCTGGCAAGCAAAGGCAGATTATGGAACATGGTGGAGCAGAGTGAAGATTCTGGAAAGATCAAGGAGATAATTTGGCGAGACAGCAAATAATTGTAAATAGATGGATTCTCCTTGAGCGTCCCTAGCTCTTGCCTCGTCCGACCCTAACCTTTTTTGACGTTAATATCCCTCCAGAGCGCTGTGAGCGCGAGAGTGGCAACGAAGACTCCGATTGAAGTCAATAGTATCGCGCGTTGAGTATCTCCGTAGGCGTGAGAGATGGCCCTGAAGGCGTCGCTATCTGCAGGATACGAGCCTTGGACCCTAATGCTTCCATATATGCGTTCCAGATTTGGCAACTCTGATTGGGGGAGATACTTCACCAGCCTGTTCTTAAACATGCCCGTTCAGATCGCCCCAGCCAATGCATAGCCAATGTCTTTTCCTATTACAGCAAAGTTGCTTTCCACCACGAGCAGCGCCAGGATGTGCTCGTGATCCGATTCCGCCATAAGGGCAATCTGCTCGATGGGTGCAAGATGCCACCGCCGAAAGCATTCGGAAATCAGGCGAGAATAACAAACCCAATATGACTGTCAGAGATGCGAAACTTGACTATACGGCCCACCACTAATATAGCGGGAGGCACACTACTATAATATACTAAAGTGAGATAACAAAATAAGGTATTTAAAGAAAAGAAGAAGAAGAAGAATATTAAGAAAAGAAATAATAATAAGAAAAATATAAAGAAATAAGAAAGTTTCTTAAGAAAATAAGGAAAAATATTACTAATATAATAAAAAGATCTCTTTATAAGACTAGAATTTTAATAGTTCCTCTACTATTGACGTCTATTTATAGGAACCCTGATAAAGATGACAAAAAAGATTGATCTGATAAAGTCCACCCCCACACCCTCTGAAAAGGCAAGATTCACGACAGAGCCAATCAGACGGCTGGCCAAGCACGGATGCGACAATATTAGCGGGTACACACTTGAACACTTCTGGGACGCAGCCGGGCCAGCCGACTTCGGATTAAGGTTTGCCGTTGATCGCCGTTGATATTCTGGTCACGCTTCAAAAGTTCTCATGCGCGAGCACGTCGGAAATAGAAAAACTCGTTCAACTCAGCTTTGAGGCTCTCTCCCCGGTCATCGGACGCGCGCCAAGGAAGCAGAACAGCGTTCATGGGTAGGCCGCGCGAGACACGAGCGCCGCGAGGAACAGTACGCAGAGCCAGGACAGGCTGCATCACTTGGTATGCATAATGACCGGCTGCAGCGGCATTGATTTGGCACGCCGCGGTATCACCAAAACAGAAAATGGTTGAGCTAATACTAAACAGCAAGTTCGTGCTTCTTCAGGCGGTAAAGGTACACCCGGATGAGATTGCTGACTGAAGGCTGTATAGAATCCGACATGTCAAGTGCGACGAAGCCAAGCCAATCTGCCGGCGCTGCAGCACCCAGGGCTATAAGTGCGATGGCTATAATCAGTTCATCCAGTTTGCGCCCAATGCCACGGACAAGGTATCGGGACAAAGGCACTATCCACAACAGCGCTGCAAGACAACAGCCACCCAACCAGACACGGGCCTCCAGAAATCCTTGCTGGCTTGTGTCCGCTCTCCGATTATCCAAATCTCTTCCAACAGTACCGAAAACGCCTTCTTGCACCATGTACGGACATGTGTCGTTCAGGATATAGCCGCCGCTGGTCGGCCATCCGACTTTTGGTACGACTACGTACTCCCGCTCTCCCACTCCACAGCCGCCATCAAGCATGCCCTATGTGCACTAGGTGCAGCGCATCGATACTTTGTAAGCCATCATGAAGACCCCAGCGTGAAACAGTCCAAGACTGTCTTCTCCCTTGAATCCATGCAATGTTACAACGAAGCGATCGCAGCATTAAACTCGCTCTTGTCTTCCGAGACCAGTGTGCATTGGGACGTCGTCCTCATCTGCTGCGTCATATTCATCACCATTGAGAATCTGAATGGGCGCAGCGCCGAGGCTGCTTGTCATTTGCGCGCTGGCTGCGGCATCCTCAAACGCTTCGGCCTAAATGATACGCGAGCCACGACGGACCTCATGAGCCGCGGCAACACGGACGGCCTTTTATTCACTCTGCAAGATATGCTCTACTATTTTGGGCAATATCTGGCCATGTTTATTGGCGTCGACGCTTTTGCCGACTTGGACTTTGACGTGCCTCTGCTCAGCATGGGTGATCCCGAGTCGCCGTTCACCAGCCTCAAGGAGGCAGAGATGATGTTTCAGAACATCGACCGCGCGTTCAACATACGAATGTGGAAATCAAAGGCATACTCACCGCGGCCAGCCACCGTAACAGACATCTTCGCCGAAAGGACAGAGAGCCTCGAGAGCCAAGGGCCTGCGATGGACCGCACCACGAGAAGTGCGGCCAAGATGGCTGCGAGATCCGACCTTGCCGTCTGGCGCCAGCGCTTCCAACCACTTACACGACAAAAAAGCCAAGATCCGCGGCACATTACAGCCCTCGCCCTCGACTATGCAGTCTGGAGTATAATAGTCAATGCACAAAGAATGACGGAGGATTTCGGAGTGGCAGAGTGCGACGGCGCACTGCGCCTGGCCGAGGAGATGATTTCCATGGATGCAACCAGCGCGCATCCACGATTCAACTTTGACGGCAATCTGGTTTGGATGCTGTGGTACATTTGCTTTGGCACAAGAGACGCTGGGATACAAAGCAAGTGCATCAGGCTCCTGCGCGCCGCGAACAGACGAGAAGGTGTCTGGGACAGCTACGATGTTGCCACCATCTGCGAAACCGCAGTCGCGGCCCTGAAAAGTAACACTATCTCCTGGAAAGATGTGCCACATGGAATATTGACATTGGCAGACATGCTGCATGTTCACCTCCAGGGCTTCTCGCTGGAAAGCGTGCAGGACATCGCAGCCGAGGCAGCCACGAGAAATGGTCGAACATAGTGCAGACGACGTACTGGCATGGTCTGTCTATGGAAGCTTTGTCAGTGCCGATTTATTCACAGGTCGCTGGCTGTTAGACCGGCTTTGGTTCGAAGCTTTTCAAGTGTCGACCAGCCCCAAAAACAGTACACCGGCGCCATAGGCGCTACCGTGCTGTAGTCAACTTTGCTTGTCTCCAAATCGGCAAATCAATCGTACTTGGTCGCGTCATCTTTGCCGAGACATACCATTCTCTATCACGCAATCTCCCGCGGCGCCCGCGACGCCAAGGACCGCTCAGTTACACTCCTGGAGTACAGAGCCTCCGACATTGCCATACTCTAGGAAGATCAAAAGTGTTCGGAATTTCGAAATGCGCGGAACAATGCAACTAAATAGTAATGTAATCAGATTAACTATGGAGCGGGGAAGGGCTGCGGGGCGCTGGTTCGTGGAGGAAGATGGACTCCCATGTCCTGCAGCCAGCAATCTGGCCGGTACGAGTGGAACTATTTCCCCATTAAATATAGAATAATTAGAGACACCTGGTTCTTGGCGGTACCACTTGTTGCGGCATTGTTTCGTGGTAGTTGTGGATACGCAGCAGTTGAGTCTGATGGTCAATCGAGGGAAGTTTCGCGACAGGGCCAATCAGACAGCTTGCTCACCACAGATCAAAGGTTCACCAGTTAATTGACGATTTCTTCTTACTTTTCTTCGTTCTGTCACACGAGTATTTCTACTAAACAATGTCTTCTCGCACCTCGATTTACCTCGTCGCGCCTTCCCGGGTGCGCTGTCGCCCAATTTCTCCGTCAATTCCAAGTCAAGCCCTCCGACCGTAAAGATGCAAGAGTCCACTTCTGCACAGGTCGTTGGCCGCGAACTCTCCTCCATAGATGCGGAGGCACTCGGCAGACAACGGCCAGCGGCATTCTCTACAATATGGCATGAGTTGGGCTTTGCCATCTCGCTCCTCGGCTCCATGGCCATGTCTGTAAGTGCTTGGCCACACTCCCCACACATTTGTTTAACAATTCGAGAGAGAAAACGCAGAGCACCAGGAACTTTTCACTGCTGATTTACAGAGCGAATAATTTAGGAGTTCTTCATTTCAGGCTTCCATATTGTCCTTCCGCTTCTCGCCGTCGAGCTCGACATGTCCCCCGCGGCGCAAACCTGGCCCTCCAGTGTCTTCACCCTGACCGCCGCGACGTTCCTACTGCCTCTTGGCCGACTGACCGACATGTACGGCGCCTACGTCGTCTTCAACAGCGGTCTTGTCTGGGTCTGCATCTGGTGCCTCGCCTCGGGCTTCAGCCAGAGCTGCATCACCCTGATCGTGTGCCGCGCCATGACCGGCGTCGGGGCCGCAGCCTTTCTGCCCGCCGGCATCACGCTCATCGGCAAGATCTACCGACCGGGTCCGCGCAAGAACCTAATCTTCGCCGTCTATGGCGCCTTTGCCCCCCTGGGCTTTTTTCTGGGCATTCTGCTTGGAGGCGTGACGGGTCAGCTCCTGTCCTGGCGGTGGTACTTTTGGATCGGTGCCATGATGCTCGCTGTCATTTGCGCAGCCGGCATCGTCTCGATTCCACGGGACTTTCGCACGCGCGCTCCTGATGGTCTAACCATGGACTGGCTAGGGGCCGTCACGATTGCCCCGGGGCTGATACTGCTGGTCTATGGCATTACGGATAGCTCCCAGGCACCGCAGGGTTGGGCGAGTCCGCAGATCATCGCAGCCGTCGTCACTAGCGCGTGCTTCCTCGCTGTGGCTGTATATATCGAAGGCTGGGTCGCCACGAACCCTTTGGTTCCGTCTGATCTTTTCTCACCAACGTACATGAAGCGACTTGTCGTTGGACTCTTCTTTGCATACGGCGCCTTCGGCATATTCCTCTTCTATAGCAGCTTCTACCTCGAGCTCGTATTAGAGAAGAGTCCACTGCAAACCGCTGTCTGGTATATTCCCATGATTATCAGCGGCCTTGTTCTCGGAGCCGTTGGCGGAATGACTCTCCACTTGCTCCCTGGGCGTACACTACTTTTACTGTCTGGGACTGGCTTTGTTGTAGCCTGCCTTCTTTTCAGCCTCATGCCAGCAGGCCCAAACTATTGGGCTTGGATAATGCCCGCGATGATTGCATCGTCCATCGGCATCGACATCACATTCACAGTCAGCAACGTCTTCATCACGAACAATCTGCCCGGCAGGCGTCAAGGTCTCGCTGGAGCCCTCATCAACAGCACATTGTTCTTGGGAATCAGCGTCTTTCTTGGTTTGGCCAATGTAGCCGTCGCAAATACTTCCGACTTGCCCTTGAGGAAAAATTATCAGGTTGCCTTTTGGCTTGGTGTGGGTGTTTCAGGAGTCGCGATGTCGGTATTCGCATTTATCGATTTAGGGCAAGCCAAGAGTGAGTTGACAGTCGAGGAGCGAGAGCGGATGGAACAAGGAGCTCACCAGGGTGCCTGAACTATTACGAGAAATATGAATAAAAGAAAGGGAAATACTTGATAGAGTATGGAATATAAATAACAACAAACAGCGTAGGTTTACATGAACAAGCGCAGCACAACGGGGCTGTCAGGTTTGCAGCGAATCATGCATCGCAACGTTCACTCTCCGAAGTCATGAGGTCAATTTTCGGATTCTGCAGCCATCTTTCCAGAACACCCAAAGAATAGATATCATGCTTCATATCCGAGGTGGAAAAGTTTCCCTCCGACCACCCCGGGCTCCCCGCCGACAGCACCTTTTCCCCCAACGGCTGGCACGAGCCAAAGTCAATCAGAACGGGGCTTGCGTCTTCCCTCCTAACCATGATATTGAGTGAGGAGATATCATTGTGCGCAAGCCCCAGCGCATGTATGTGCTCGACGGCGGGTGCGACGTCCTGTCAGAAGCTTTCCTTGTCTATATGTGCAAAGGCATGCGTCTGGGCATACTCGTGCAGAGTCTGGTGCAGCTGCTCCAGATAGAAGCCAGTGATACGGCCCCGGCGGACGCGGCGGCCGTGGTAGCGCACAATGCTGCGGCGGGGATGCTGTGCGAGCTTCTCCATTGTGAGGACCTCATTGATGAGGACTTCGTGGCAAGGTGGGCCGCCGTGCCAGAACTCACCCGAGTCGTGGTTATCTAGACCAGCACGTTTCAAGAAGAAAGAGCAGTCATTCACGGTGCTTGGTGCGACGGTCAGATGAGCGTCTGGAGGCATACGTGGGAAGATTTCGTCGTCTGGGACGCGTCGCAAGCCTGCCCGGTATTCCACCAGCGTCATCTCGGCTTTGCTCTTCAATGTCTGGCCAAAATACACTCGTCATCCTCGGTAGTGTGCTGAAAGTTGAGGTGCTTCGGAGGATGGGATACCGGCATGTAAACATCGAGTAGCGCCAAGTCGTACGGGTATTTGTGTGTCAACTTTGACAGAGCTTCTGTTGGAAACAAGATTGTGGACTTGATGCATTGTCATCGATTTTCGACTGCTCCGTCTTTCTTTCGTTTTTCTGTGCTGAAAACAGATCGAGCTCCAATGCAAACTTACGGCGGAATAATGGTGGGGTGAAAATGAACGGAAGCCACTTGAAGAAGAAAGCATGCTACACTTGGGCGGCGTGAGATGAGATGCACACGTCCGCTTGATATTGGCCTCGTGCAGGACTGTGGTACTGAAAGACATGTGACTTTCGTACTACGTAATAACGCTCATCAAGCTATATGTAGCTTTCGTCTTCCTCTTCATCCGGAATCAGGGTGCTCAGCCTTTTTAACTTCAAAATCCTCTCGTCACATTACTGCCCACCATCAAAATGTAAGAAACTCGACCAGTAAAGCACACCTCTACCGGTTCTCTTTTCCTCCTATACCTAGTCTAATGGAATTCAAAGGTGCTCAAGTACAGAGAACTCCAATTTTACAGTTACCACGGCTGGAAGCTGGATATCTGTCACGAGAAGCAAATGGATAGATTGTCGCCAGAGCACCTGCAGGACTTCGCTGCCTTATGTACCGCCAGCCTCGACAACGGACACCAGTGGACGAATACGATTGTGCGCTCAACTCTATATCAATCTCGACGAAGTAAAGATGCCTTTACAGTAGCTAAGTAGCAAATAAGTTAGTTTTCCGAGTCGCTGAACTTGTCACAAACTACCAGTGTATTATGAAGTAGAAAATGATAAAGGATAAGCGGAGAAACGAGTCAAACCGTATATTCAAAAGAGCAATCGAGCCAGATGGGAAACATGCCATGCAATGCAGCTGTGCTTTCGTTCAAGGACTACTGTAGAACCACTTGATATGCAAAGCTCAACCGACACAGCATCACTTATCGCACATAACCCAACAATTATTCTCTAGGTATTCATGTAGAAATCAGGGCTACGATCAGCGGCCTCTTCTCAATTACATGTACTCTTCGAGACCATCGCGTCCACCTCATGCCAACGAACCCAACGGATCCCACAGCGGCAGCACCACCGGCTCGCTCTCCAGCGCCTTCCTCACATCCTCCCCCAGAAACTCCGCATCCACCACCGCCTGGTACAAAAACTCATCCGCCCACGCATCCGTCATGACCAGGTACCCCTTGTCCCCGTGCTCCGTCCCGTGGCTGTTCTGCACCCTCCAGCGCACCGGCCTGCCCGCTTCCACATGCACGCCCGTGAGCACCATGGCGTGCGTCATGAGCGACTCCCCCGCGCGCAGGCGGTCCGCCTTGCTCTGCTCCAGCAGGGTGGTGCCGAGGCCGGCGGCGTAGTCAAACACGGCCAGGTCCATGACGCCCTCGCCGCGGTGGCGGAACTTGCCAAAGTCGCAGCCAAAGAAGACGGGCCGCCCGGCCTTGAGCATCTCGACGCAGGCCGTCTTGAGCGCGGCCATGTCCACGTTGATGTAGGTCGCGCTGCGGCCGCCGACGACGTTGCCGAGACGGTCAATCGTGAGGCGCGTGTTGACTGGATTCCGCGGATCATGCACAACGGACGTGAGGCTCTGCAGGTCGCACTCGCTTCCTCTGCCCGTAAACTGCTCCGCAAACGCCAGCGGGGTGCTGCGGTGCTCTCCCATCTTCTTGTCCTTGTCCGCAAACTGCCACACAAACTCCTCGTCTGCCCTCGGCGGCGCTCCGAGCAGCGTCGTGAGAATGTCCTGGATCTGGCCCATCTGCTCCGTCTTCTTCGCATCGACAGCATCAGCATCGCCCGTCTTGGCCAGCGCGCGAAGAACCAGCGCAAACTCGCGAATCTTGGTCGCCAGCACCGTGCGCATCAGCCGGGCATTCTGCGCGCTCCACGTGTCCGGGTACAGGCACTGCGGCACGACGCCGTACTTCTCTACAAGGTTGCAGAACATGTCCCACTGGCCGCCATCCTCCACGGGGTCCAGCAGCAACCGCTGCACCAGGCGGTCGTCGATGTCGCGGTCGCTCGTGTCGATGACCTGCTCGAGCACATGGTTGGCCGTCTCCAGCTTGTCGTAGTAGTACAGGTACTGCTGCGACAGCTCAAACGACTCGAGGTGGAAGCGCCTCATGATGGGCACGCGCAGCACGTTGGTCGCGGCAAAGAGCCAGCACCGGCCGCTGGCTTTCTGGTGCGTGACGGGGCTGCCTTCCTGCGGGATGGTCGTGTTGAAGAGGTGCGGGCAGGCGATGGCCGCGTCCGGGTTCATGAGAGCCTCTGTCGGATCGCCCTTGGAGAGCGTCAAGTGGCGCATGCTAGAAGAGGTGATAGTTTGGCTTGTTAGAGAAAGCATAAAGGTGTCGCCAGGGAAAAGTTTCTCGACGTACCGATTGGTGATGTCGCTGAGGAATTGAGTCCCGCGAGCCGTGACGTCGGCTACGGCAAGAGGCGCAGCAGCGCGAGAGAGCTTTTGAGATGTCATTTTATTCAGATTTTGATGCGATTGCTATATTTCAGAAAAAGAACTACATGATGAGAAGAAGGAGAAGAATACCCCTTGAGAACACTTTTTTCCCAAGTGTAATTTCGATGTGTAAGTGTGTAAGTGCGAAGCGGAGCTAGCTCCGTCCACCAAGGTAGATCCTCTCGTAGTTTCCACAATCGCGGGTAAGTGTCCCGCAAAGTCAGAGCCGAGTGAGAAGGGTCGTGTGATGGCCTGACAGAAACTCCGAAAAATTAGATAATAGCGGCTCGGTAGTTGTCGTCTTCCCCACGAGGTGTTTTGCAGCCTTGGGTCGCGGTCCACATCGTGGCGGTGTACATACAGGTCATGCTGCGCCATCGTTTCGAGCAGTCACAGCAAAGTCGTAGAACTATGGCAATGTCAATAAAAGCACAATTCTAATTTTGTCCGTGGCGGGCCAATGTGGAAAAAAGGTCACGTACCGAATCATGTAGGACCAGCCGCGGCATTTGATGGTGGGACGGGAGTAGTAATTGTTGGGTAGAGTGGTTTGCTATAAAAATATTCAAAAGGGTCTGTGTTACGAAAGTGGCCACTTGATAGGCCCTTCTCTGCTATTCCTTCCATTCATGACACACATCGCGCGGCAAGTTCTGTGGGTGTATATCCTGTCAACCTCCATCACCCAATACTAGAGCCCCGTTGGGTATCGCTGTGACCAAGTCTCTCTCCCGGAGCCAATGAAGCCGAAAAGAAGACTCCAAAATCCAAGCCCAAATGCAAGTCCAAAGGCAAGTCCAAAGCAAGTCGTCGTTATTTTATATATGTTTGTTCACGGCCTAAACAAAGAGGTGTCGCTTAATAGGCTGGGGTGCAGGGTTGCCTTGTGTGTCAGTCGGGCCATGTACGCCTTCTCCTATTTGCTTGAGCTTTTCCAAAAGATGGCTAGATACTGTCAGAAAACAAAGGTCGAATCCGTAGATGTAGTAGGCACTTACTTGATGGGTAGCATTCCTCGACTCTCGGTCACGGCCAGTTGCATCCTGTCGACCAGCTGCTCGTGCTCTTGGAGATGCGCTGCGATGCAGTCGTCTAATTCATCCTCGCCGCCTCCGCGCGCAATAAAGTCACAGTCTTGCTGATCACAGACCCATGTGCCTTGGTACCCCGTCGGCATCGGATCCGGCAGCTTTTCGGCGAAAATGCTCAGCTTGACAGGTTCGTCTTCGTCATCTGCAGACTCGTCCTCGCTGGGCGAATCGGAAGACTCGTTTACCTGAAGAGCACTATCCAGCTCTTCGTCTTCCATAAATTGTTTATCGGCATCAGCCATGGATTCATCTCCGTCTTGATTGGACGCAAAATTTAGCTTCTTAGCCACTGATTCGACGTCTGCCTCGTCGTCGTCGTCGATAATCATGCGAGACCTCTTTTTAGTCGACTTGATGGGGCGCAAGCTTGACTTGCTGCCGACAGGCCGGCCAGGTCGTTTGCCTATTCTGGGAGTAAGCGGACTTGGTGGGCGCTCGACATCTTGCTGCGAGTCACGCTTCGTTTCTGGCTTTCGGCCGTGGAAAGGGCGCTGCTCTCTGGGGACAACGCGATAAGGCAAGTTTTCTGGTTTCATCGCGACAGGTGCAAACTTCTTCTTTGAGAGACTCACGAGCCAGTCGTATATCTCTCCATCCTTGTACTTCTCATGATCGATGGCATCGAGGAGAGCAGCGGCGTTGTAATGCAAAACTTCCTCGACAGGGCGTTTGTGGGAGCCAGTAGTGCTGTCCTTGTATGTGGGGAATCGGTATTGGAAGTACAACTTGTTAAGGAGTCCGGATACTTTGATGCCGTTTTTGGAAGGGATAGAATCAAACGAGCTTTCGACTGCGGCCAGTACAGTCTGGAATGGCGAGTCTGAGTCGGTAGCTACATGTGTAGGAGCGTGGGGTGCAGAAGGTACGGAAGGTGCAGGAGGCGCAGGAGGTGCAGGAGGTGCAGATGGCGGTTCGGTTCGTCTGGGATGCATAGCAATAGTTGTCTGTGGTTCAGCGGCGCTGTTAGACTGACGTGTCGATCGTGTGTTGAATGCAGACTCGTCAATCTCCTCGATACTGGCGCTCTTCCGCGACAGGCTCGTGCTTGCTCTAGGCGGTGGTTCGAATAAGGATGGCGATCGTGTGCGCTGGCGGGGGTTCTTCTTCGCCTTGTCGACTCTGTCAAACAGGGCCTGTTTTTTCGTTAGCAAACTTGGTTATAGACGTCGATGAGCAGCGGAGCTGAGGAAAACGTACAGCGTTCTCAGACTTCATCCACTTGTAGAAAGTGGTCGCCTTCCAGTCCACAACGCCATCATCTTGCATGAACTGAGAGATGAGAAAGATGGCGTGCTTATTGCACCTGCCTACAACGTCATCATACGTTGAGCCATCCCCCACAAAGGCGGAATACTGCAAACAAAAACGTTAGTTGCGTGATTGCCGATTGGGAGCGTGATGCCCACCTTGTGGAATATTGACGCCAATAGGTCACTCTGCGACGTCGACTTTGACTTTTTGCCCCGTTTTGGTTCTGTCTTCATATCCTCGACGATATCCATTATGCTGTAGTAGAGCGTCGTCGCTTGGCACATGGTGTCGTAGGTTGCCTGGTAGGCGGGACACGGGCTGAGCTCAAACCAGCCAGCGCGGCCCGAAACCCAGATCTGCGGGCTTCCATCTTCTGTTTCGCCGACAGAGTACAGGAGGCAGTGTCTTATTTCGATGGGAATTGGTGATCGTCCGCGCACGAGGACTAGAAGCAGCGCGTGTTAGCAGGGATGGACAGACGATGGATCATGAAAGGGAGCAAACACACCGAATGGCTTCTCGTCGCGCGTAAAGTGGAGGTTTCCGCGCACGATAAAGGGACCATTGGGCACAATGTGCAGCGCATTCTCGACCGTGGTGCCGTCGCGATTCAGAACGATGGCGTCGCGCAGCTGAAAGATGGGCCAGTTGTCGTTGGGCTCCGACTTGGGCACGGAACGCAGGACAGACGCCTCTTGTCGCCATTGGACGGCGTGGTCATCGACGGTATCGACGCTCGAGGTGGACGCGCGACGAGTGCGCCCAGTCATGATGCCGGGGGCGATGGTGGCATGGGCCAGGACTAGGAGGGGTATCGTAGATGTTGGTTCGTGGCAAGCTGGGGTCGGACGCGGGGGGAGGCAATACGCAGATCAATCAAGCTTGGATCTAGAATTGAAAAAGGTGATGCTGATGAAGTCTGTTGGTCAATACGAGCACCCAATGTCCTGATTGCAGATGCGATGAAGGTCAATGAAGGCGGAATACGCAAAGTGACGTTTTTCGTGAAGACCTGCTGCGCTCTGGATACGCGTTTGGTGTAAAGTGGTGGAGCCTGGTCGATCTAGGGAAGCCGCAGCCGATTTACGGCGCAGCAACTGGTACATGGGCGTTTCTTGACAGAGTTTGAAAAGGTTTTCCCATCTTGGAAAACTAAGAGATTTTTTTTTATAAAAAAAATTGCCTGCGTTTTCTTTAAATGCTGGGACGTGTCAATCGCGCACACGGTCTGGTAAGCTGGCTTCTTCCTGTTCCCAGCCTCTACAGCGCGGGCCGCAGTGCAGCAACTCCCTAAGCACCTGCTGTTACCGCCACCAGTCCACCAGCTCTAGAGTCATCGCGACAAGATGCTGCCAGATGCTCGCACTCAAGGCCGATCTGCTGGTCAATTGAATGGATAAATTCCGCAGCGCAGCACTAGAAGCCCGATGCCTCGAGGTCGTACCTGTACAAGTGTTGACGCGGAACCGCCAGTACAGCATCAGCGGTGTGCAGACACCGTGCATCACCAGCTTCACTCTGTATTTGTATTCAGTTGGCCAAGTTTAGACGTAGCCAGGACGAGGCAACCCAGGGCCCAGTCTTATCTCTTCCATCGCCGCCTTGTTCCCGGCTGCACCTGCCTGCTACTATTGAGACACCAGTCGCTCTTATAGGTAAGCCTGTTACCAAGAGCTCGGTAGCCAAGACGCGAACAATGCGCAGTCAAAGGTCTCCTTGCCAAAATTGTACTCGGTATGCTCTTTATTCAGTCTTTTGCATTAATCAGTCAGACGAGACGTCCTGCGCCACGCCAACGCACGTACAGGCCCCCTCGCCAAAAAAAAAAAATTTTAATTTACGCCATGGCTGCTTACTTCCGCCTCGCAGTGTCGGGCATCGCGCCCAGAGTGCCATCATGCAGTTGGCACGGGTGGCTGGCATGCCGGGACGAACTAATGTAAAGCAACTAGTTCATCGGTGAAAACCACTTGCCTCGCCGCATCTTTTGCCACTCACCGTGCGTCACTCACTGGTCGCGCCCATCCGCCCCGTGCTGGCTTGCTGCGCATCATTCAAAACGTGCGACAGCTCCTAGCAACTACCGAATGAGACGTTGGACGTTGCTCAACATTCAAGCTGTGTGCCTGTAATATAATACAATACCACCCTAGACTCGCATTCCCGGGGAATCGGGGCCAATGGGGCAAAAGCAAATGTTGGCGGTTTTTCTTAATTTTTCTCCGAACTGCTGCTTGTAGCCTTATTTTTTTTTCTAGTTTTTTTTCTTCTTCTTCTTGTTCTTCCGAAAAGTCTTGGCTAAAAGTCGACAAACCGGAGAATTACTACTGGTAACTCTAGTCGCTTCGCAAAGGGACGGCTAGATAGGCTGGCAGCAACCAATCCGGAGTTGGTCCGTCCTAAAGGATTCGCGCCAGTCGATACACCCATGCATGCTGACAGCAACCGTCATGCACGTGCATGTCACTGTTGCCAGCTATACAGACCAAGTTTGTCTTCTTTACTTATCTAGTTATCCTGGCCATGTGAAGATCGCCCAACTCTCTCACCACTACTTCACCCACGCTACCGGGGTTGACGAAAATTATCCAAAGTAATGCATGACAACCAAAAAGTCTCCGGGCGCCAATGTCTCCGTCTATTGAACCCGCTCCAGATGTGCGTGGAGGAGAATCTGGTACACACTTTACACTCCATGCAGGATATGCGCAGAATTGCATCCAATACCTCGCAGTCTCTGAGCCCTGATGCATGTCTGGCCTATACGCGACCTTAGCGACGGCCAACTATTGCTGGCGGACATGCACGACCAGCTGCGCAACTCCCCTCTCGGCCAAAAGGCGATGGATAATGCATCCAAATCATCCTTCAGGCAGCCTTCTTCTTTCGTTGTCTTTCCGTATTTGGTGCCCACGGGCCGAGGCTTGCGCTCATCCCACTCGGTCGCATGCCTGCATGCATGACGTCCGCTTACGTTGGAAACGTGCCCGCCCTGGAAGCGAGCGCCTAATAAACGTCTGTGTATGGACAGCATTCGAGGTGCCTCTGCAATGCAAGGGCTTCAGCGACCAACGTTGGTTGTTCCACCGTGGCCAGTGTCGGGTCGACGATCCAGTCATGCATGCGGCATGCCGCTGGTAACGCCAAGTCGTCAACGGGGGGCATATGCTCAGTGACGGCCCCCAACAAGATGTTGCGCGCGCTGTCTTAAACTCCGAGTCTCGGAACGGCAGTAATTCTAACCAAGACATGGTGAATGATGTCCCCCAAGGATCTCGCAGGGAATGCCCTAGCAGCACCAGGGGTCCATTCTGAAGTGCAAATCATGGAAACGTATACCCTGTCTCAAATGAGACTTGGGGGCCCATCCTTCTCTCAACCCACCGTGTAAAAGAGTGGCGCCTGTTCGGCCGTTGTCCGATCGAAGACAGGCTCTCGCACCTCTTGTCTCAATACTATGTAGTTTGGCAACGCCAAAATTTTCGAGTCCATAACGGAAACCCATAATGTAATGCTAGAGAGAGAATAGGGGCAAAGAAACGGTCAGGTACACCGCATTGACTGTTTGACCTGACCTGAGGCGTTCTCGGGCTCCTCCATAATTAACTCGGCATTTAAACTTTCATTCTTTCGTCTTGTTCTTGCAGCGAAGCCACTTTTCCTGAGCAATCGAATACATTGTAGAGACTTTTTGGTGGGGGAAGGCGCGGGGGGCCGAAATTGTATCGGGAGGGTCTCTCCTCTCGCCCTGGCTTCCCTTCTTCTTTTCATGGTTCCATGGTCTCCAATACATTCCTGCCGAGTCAGCCAAGGTCGGCGTTCGGACATTTAGTTACGAGCCTCGGAGCACGCCAATGCTCCTTGGCTGTCGTGTTTTCGTTTCCTTTTCCCTCTGAGCTCCTCTTGTTGTCCCATCTTTTGCTTGGTCAAAGAAGAGCCTGTTCCCATATGATACGGACCGGCCGCCGCAACACACCGACTCAAGCCACCACCAGCATGACATGCCGGAACTCATAGCCGGGGGGATCTTCCTCTTGCGCTTGGTCTCAGTGAAGACGGAGGAACGGCCCCAGCCGGTGATCAAGAACAAAAAAAGGTGTGAGTGGTGCTAGTAAGTAGATGGTCAGCTAAAATGGTTTTTAAATCCATACTAGCCAACTCACTAGCCCCCGACAACCAAAGGTGACCCGGCCAAAAAAGGTACAGCCCAAAGAGAAGAGGAAAAAGTGCTCAGCTTCACAGTAAGCAATGCCCAGGCGCCGCGTGTTCAGTCCACTACCGAGACATCTCGACACTGTTGCAGGCTTATACGCCGATCCCCGCCACACCTGGCCCAAGGTGCGTAGTGCTTCCGCAGCTCGCAAGCGAATTCGGCAGGTTCTCAGAATCTTTCTCTTTTTTTTTTCTTTTGCCATTGTCGTACACCAACGCCAGAGTCTCGCAGATCGCAACTTCACAAGTCTTATTAACCTGCTATACCCCAACTTCCCCCTCCGGCCGTCGACGCTAGAAGCGCACAGTTGGTTTACACACAGACTATTAAAGCCCTGCTCCTCTGGTAATGAACGGTCTGGTCACATCGCGCTGTCCGCCTTGCATTTAGTTAGAACCCCTCTCCTGGAACCACGGGTCCCAGTCCGTTTTCTTTTTGCCTGCCCCGGCCTTTGTCCGCTGCTTTGCCTCCTTGTCCACCCCATTGTCGCGCATGCAGCCACGCGCAAAACATCCAAGGTTCTTTTTTTTTGTCCTCTTGGCCCGCTCGTCGTTCGGGTCGCGATCCCAGCTAATGAACGTCGAGCCCGCCCATCCACCATGCGTGCTCACGCATTGTATACCAATGTATCCCTACACACACCGTCCTACTCGTCCTCTTCCCGATCCAGGGCCATTTATACAGCCTCAACTTGGTTTTCAATCTAGCAGGGCCCCTGCCGCTCCAAAGCATGATCCCTGCGCAACTAGCTCCCTCATCAGCGACATGCACGCCACACAATGCCTCTCGGAAAACCTGCAAAGTGATACCTTCCTCTCTCACAGCCAACCACCCATCTCATCATATTAGCCCGCTAGCCCTGGCGCTTACTCCATACCTTAGAAAGTGGCTACCCCGGTGAGCTTCCTTCTGATGTGCCCATTCAGCCCCGATTCTGGCCACCCGCCTGGGCTGGACTACGCCCCCCCTCATCATATTAGTGTCGCTCTTGACTCCATACCAAGCTTGCCGGCCACCTGCTCACCTCCGGTTTTGCCGTTTTGTCCTTGTCTGGCGCCAATGATGCGCCATGTGCCCTGCTTTCTTATCAGCCAATGGGTCCGTGTAGTTGGTCCTTCCGGGGTCGAGTTTCGCTGTTAGCCAGACACAGGGCCCTGCGGCGGCGTCGACCGTCGTACGCAACTGTATATAGGTTACAGTAAGCCTCATCGCCCAGACTCTTGTGCACAGTAAACGGTTTCACCACACTCCCTCACAACAGCTTCACATTGCACGGCCCTTTGCCACTCCACTTTTACCCTTTGAGCAACTCAAGCATTGTACTCCGTACTCGTTCTTGAAACAACAACAACAAGAGGCTCGAAATTCGTGGGCTCAAATTTCCTTCTCAACTTGGACATCTTCCGCGCCATGGCTGCCTCGAAGCGGTCCGAGGGCGAGCTGCTGCCTCTGCCGCAAGACCTAAGCCACCATTTCTCCGAGGTCACGAAAAGACGAACACCCAGTTCTATCAAGGAATTTTATAGATTTTTCGCGATTCCGAATATTGGAAACCTTGGCGGCGGTACGATTTCCACCACCCCCGTTCTCGCGCTTCAAAACATGAGTAGGCGATGAGATGGCGGTAGCTAATCCGGATGTTCCTTTAGGTCTCCCCAACGACGAGCTTTTCCCATTTGACACGCTCGAAGCGCAAACAGCAAACCCAGATCGCTATCAATGTACACCAAACCATCCCGTGTCTGCGCGACAGGGCAGCCAGCCTGTAACCAGGGGAAAGGTGCCGCAGAGTGACGTTAACACAGCTTCATGGCGCATCAAGGTTCCCAAGACGACGCCTCAGGTCGACCCCCTGAAGCGCATCGACCTGTCCACTGCGCTTCAATATGGCACCGCCGGCGGCTATCCTCCGCTCCTCTCTCTTATTCGCCAGTTCACAACGGAGCTGCTGCATCCCACAGTCCCGTATCGTGGCGGGCCCGAAGTCATCCTCACCTGCGGCTCTACCGACGGCTTCTCCAAGACGGTTCAGCTCATCAGCAACACCTGGAACCCCAGTCACGAT
The DNA here is from genome assembly GCF_028009165.1 of Akanthomyces muscarius. Taxonomy (NCBI): domain Eukaryota; kingdom Fungi; phylum Ascomycota; class Sordariomycetes; order Hypocreales; family Cordycipitaceae; genus Akanthomyces; species Akanthomyces muscarius. The sequence goes on from NC_079242.1 coordinate 4,582,309, forward strand.
CCGGTTTCCAGCCGGCCCGGCATGTTGTGCGAGCGATACGTCTACAACAATGCGCTCGCCTGCGTCGAGCCCAGAGGCATTCAGGTCGTTCCCGTTGACATTGACTCTGACGGAATGATGGGCAAGGGCCCCGGTGGTTTGCAAGATATTCTGCAAAATTGGGATCCCCGACAAGGAGCGCGTCCTCATTTTATATATACAGTGACAATGGGCCATAACCCAACCGGCACCGTCATCTCGGTGGAGCGACGACGCGAAATCTACGCCATCTGCCAGCGCTTCGACGTCATCATTGTCGAAGATGACCCCTACTGGTATCTTCAATTCGCTTCGGCTGCGGAACGCGAAGCCGAATCGAGGGGTCATGTTGTCAAGCCGGCCGTTCCTTATGCGCCCCCAAAGCTGACTGGGTACGACTTTCTTGATTCTCTCGTGCCTTCGTATCTGAGCATCGACGTGGACGGGCGAGTCATTCGGCTCGACACGTTTTCCAAAACCGTTGCGCCCGGCTGCCGGTTGGGCTGGATCACGGCTCAGCCTGCCTTTATCGAGCGACTGGAAAGGTAAGCGCAGGGCATCTTCCCTGTTCACAAGCACCTAATGCTAACGTCTGGACCAGAATTACGGAAACGACTACGCAGCAGCCCTCTGGTTTCGTGCAAGCCATGGTCGTCGAGATGCTGATGGGGCCCGCGCAGAAAGACAAGGTCAAGTCCTTCCACAAGCTAAGCATCAAGGACAAGGCTCAGTACCAAGGCTGGGAGCTGGACGGCTGGGTCCGATGGCTCGAGGGACTGCGCGGCGTCTACGAGCGCAGGATGCTGCGCATGTGCTCTCTCCTCGACGAGAGCCTGTTCCAGCTGAAGCAGTCCACGCCCGTCAACGACCTCGAGTCGGACTGGGGCGTCATCACCAAGACGCGCATCATGTCGTACGACTGGCCGCGCGGCGGCATGTTTGTCTGGGTGCGCATCCACCTGGAAAACCACCCGCTGTGGCAGGCCAAGGGCACGTCGGTACCCGTGCTCGACGGCCCGGCCCTGGCGCAGGCGCTCATGATTTTCCTCACGCACAAGCCGCAGCTGGTCATTGCCGCGCCCGGTACTATGTTTGCTGCGACGCCACACGTCGCCGAGGATACTGCGTGGGCGTATCTGCGCCTGTGCTTTGGCACCGAGACGGAGGAAAAGATTGCGCCCTGCTCGCGCCGATTCGCGGCCGGTCTGCAGAGGTTCTGGCGCATCAAGAGCGTCGAGGAGATGGAGCGTCTCGTCGCCGAGCTGAGGTCGTCCAGCGAGCCGGATTTAGAGGATCTGGCCAACCTGGGTTTCGAGGGTGATGAGTAAAGGAATCATGTAGCAGGGGACAGCGGGCATGAAACAAGGCCCGCGATGGCCGTGTTGGGGGCCACGACTTTTTGATACCACCCAACGTCATGTACAGAGATAGAATGGCGGCAGCTACGTATTAGTTATGAGGAATGATTGTCAGCATGACACTAAAAATTGCATTGGTCATGAGTTGAATCACTAGAGGAAACGCAAATAGAGCCAGTATAAGACAAATATTGATTGTGTTTCTCACTTTAGCAACATGTCAGGTTAGGCTGCTCGACACTGAGCAGGCTACCAGCAGAAATTTAATTTAACAAAAGAGCTTAAAATTTTCATTTCTTTCTTCATGCCTGCACTAAGACTAGAAAGAAATCATCATTCCATTTGTCCACACTGCACACCCAGTATCGACCAACCAGTTTAGTTCTGCTTCTTCTGGGACTCCTGGGAGAAGACCTTGGCGTAGGGGTTGAGGCGGAGCATGACCTGCTTGTTGCGGAGCGGGTTCTTCTTCTGGACGCCGGCGCGCTTGGTGGTGGCGTCGCCCTTGGGGGCGTTGAGGGAGCTCTGGATCTCGGAAGAGTTGATCAGGCGGGACAGGTCGGACTGGGAGACGACGTTGGAGGGCAGGAGGAAGTCGCGCTTGTGGCTGGAGGCCTCGGTGGTGGAGCCGTAGATGTCGTCGAGGGCCTGGAAGGCGGACGAGGTCCAGACGACGAAGCGGCCGAGGTGGCCGCCGGGGGCGAGCTGGAGCAGGTTGAGGGCGTTGACGGGGCACGTCTCGACGCCGGGGATGTTGCGGAAGCCCTTGATGAGGTCCTTGCCGTCGGTGTCGGGGTTGAAGACGACGAGGGGGCCGCGGCGCTGGCGGTGGCGGCGGCCACGGAGCTTGCCCTTGCCGGCGCGCAGCTTCTTGGAGCCCTTGACCTTGTCGAGGTCGGCGCCGGCGCCGACGGCGCGGAGCAGGGCGGTGGCGGTCGAGGTCTTGATGGCGGCGTCGGAGCCGATGACCTCGGAGTCGACGACGAGGGGCACCTCGGCGACGGTCATGATCTGGTGGCCGCGGGCCATCAGCAGGGGGGCGACGGCCGAGGCGGCGAGGGCGGAGCAGGTGGCGTAGCGCTTCTGGCCCTGGTTGATCTTGACGTGCCACTTGCGCCAGATCTTGGTGGGAGCGAACATGCGGCCGGAGCGACACATGTTACCGAAGGCGGCCTGGCCGGCACGGTGAGTACCAGAGCCAGAGACACGGGGGATACGGGCAACAGCGCGACCTGTGATGCATGTGTCAGTCCAGAAATTCAACCCATCTTCTCCCGTGTTTGTTTGGCAGCAATCCAAGACGTTGGTTCAGAGCCCGCCATGAATTCCAGTCAGAGTTTTCCTCTCGTCTCGCGTTACATTCTCCCCTTCCTCTCGACTCTTCTTCATGGCAAGCTCCTCGTTCCAGCGTCTCGACCTCTTCCCAAAACGGACAAGAATCACTCACCAGTTCCCCAAGACTCAGCAGAGGTCTGGTGACCGGCCTTCTCGCTCACGGAGTAGGGCTGGCGCTTGTTCTTGGCCATGCCGGTGTGCACCTTCTGGACAATGTCGGGACGGATAGGGCTCGAGAAGACGGCGGGAATGGCGTGGGTAGCTCCGGTGGGAGCACCATCCTTGCCGATGATGGAGACGGTAGGTCGCGAAGACATTGCGATTGATTCGGGGGGGACTAGGACCTGAAGGTAGAGGTGAATTGTCAGTATCAACTGGCCTGCGTGGTAATTGCCTTCGTGTTGCGCGGTGTCTTGGTGGGCGTACCTCGATCGAAATTTGGTGATGCAGAATTCCAGACCTGGGATAACGGGGCGGCGCACGATAAATTTCACCCACGAATTTTTTCTTGCGCTGCCCAATTTTTGCACGGTTTGGTGGGCCGTGACCCTAATGGTGGGGGTATCGCTGCTCAGGTCACGTGTCTAGCTTCGCTTGACTGGGCCGTACCAAAATGGGGCGTGGCTCCACCCTCTACATCGGCGTTGTACAGTACGGACAGATGAAAGCGTGCAAGTGGTGTAATGAAATCGAAAAGGTTGTGGAGTTTGTTCGTGAGGTATGGCTTTGTCTATTAAGCTAGAATTTTTCTTTCCCGTGATTTCAAACTTCACCTGCTCCTTCATTAAGATTGAGACGCAAAATTCATGAGCTCGTGACTGGGCTGCCAAAAGGTTACATCTGATTTGCCGTGACTTGGTACTCGGGATTGATCGGACCCATTTACAAGGTCTTGAGGAAATACACGATTGAGCATGGTTTCTTGCGCGGCAATCTCCAAACCACCTTACTGTCGGACGTGGGAAGGGATCGTCCTATTCCAAGTTGCACGTACACTGGACCCGTGCGCCATTGCGCGATTCTCTCACGGCACACAGGGCGAACCTTGGTTGTAATGTAACTCAAATTCTACTAAGAATGTCAAAAATTGACAGACTTAGATTGCTTTCAGCCCTTTTACTTACACAATCGCTACTGTGTTCATATGTACCACTTTCTTCGGGTTGTTGTAGAGGTGATCCATCGAGGCTACAGAATGCTGCTGAGGTAATCCTCTCACAGTGTCACTCGCTTGAGAACCATGCACAACAGCCATAGACCGTTGATCCGGACAACGATTGAGCTGGCTCGGTTACTTTCGCGCTATTTAGCTCTCATTTCGTTCAGGGATTTAATTTTATGTTGCTTCTCTCTACGCTTTTTTCTTCGCAAGGGGGATTTGGTGAACTAGCGGCTTGTTCAAACACGAGTTCATGATACGGCAGACCTTCAGACGTTTATTCACATCACGTTGAGCCATATTAAGACAAGTTGCGAGAGGGAAAGGAGAGCAGTTGCCCTTTTTGTTTATTGCCTAGTTATATGCTTGTCCCGTACTCGCCCGTGGGCCAGTTCCCAGCATCGACAAGCTGCCAACGCGAGGACCACCCGCGAGTTCTCGCAGACAAGAACCATTGCCACCTCTCTTATTTTTTGTGTTTTTCTTATTTGTCCTCCTCTGCCTCCTCACTTCTTCCTCTTGGGTATATCGCCTTCATATTCCCTCCTCCACACCAGCAACAGGCAACCGCCTTGTTAGCCCGTCGTCTTTCCCTTCTCGAATGCATTGGTAAACTTTGACGCCTTGTTCAACAGTCCGTCTTCTTTTGCCAACTCCTTCATAGCCATCCGTTAAACATAAGTGATATCATCAAAAAGAGGTACCATGCCCACAGCCCCCATCCTTGTCAGCTCACAACCTCGGTAAACCAAATGCTTGCCCCAATAAAAAGTGTCGAAAAAGCGCAAAACGAATGCTCATAGAGTCGGTCGAAAGAAACCACCAATATCAAAAGTCAATCAGACTTTTCATCCTGGCATAGCCATGCGCAAAAGCTCGTAGAATTTGAGCTCAGGCAAAAGGCAATTCTGCTTGTTGCCCTGCAAATACGTGGTTCCTCTCTAGTCGTGTAGCAGCCCAAGGTGCTACCGAAAATCGCCCGTCCAAGCGGGCTCGTCCACAAGATGCTTGACTCTATGCAACAACGCCAAAATATAAAGCGCAGTCTTTTGTGCATTCCCTCACGCTCGGGGGATTGTCCCAATCGAGCTGTAATCAGTTGTAGGTTCATAAGCAATGCAGCCCAGTTCGCCGTTCCGTCCATTCGCCAAAAGAGATCGTGCCAATATTGTACAATCCAACATGGCTGTGTAGTTTCGTCCCCGGTTTCAAGAAAAAAAAAACATAAAGAAAGAGCAAAATATGCAAACAGCAACTTGCTCATGTCCCTAAATGCAAAGTCCTTTAAAAGCACCAACTCCTACTCCGTCATCCACTACCAATCACATTGGTGTGGTTCGAGATTAGTTTTGGATCTGGGGAGGGCCGCGACCGCGACCACCGCCACCGCTGCCACCGCTGCCACCGCTGCCACCGCCCCGGCCGCGATAGCCACCACGACCACGGCCCCGTCCGCGGTTGTTGTAGTTGCCATTGTGCTGGCCCTGTGTCTGCCAATTACCCTGCTGCGACTGAGGCTGCTGGGGGGAGAGACCTTGACCGGGCTGCTGAGGAGCAGCCTTGGGAAGGTTCGAGATGGGTCGAGGAATGCTCTCAGGGTTATCGTACACGTACAGGCTCTTGTCGATGCTGGCAGGAATAGGCTGGATTTCCGTGCCGAGGTCGCGCTCAATGTTGTAAAGATTGAAGCGATCCTCCCAATTGATCAGGTTAATGGCAAGACCAAGATGGCCATATCGACCAGAGCGACCAATTCTGTGCAGATAGGTCTCAGCGTTCTTGGGGAAATCAAAATTGATGACGACGTTGACGGCCTGGATATCGATACCACGAGTCAAGAGATCGGAGCAAACGAGGTTGCGGCAAACACCGTTGCGGAAGTCGTGGAAGACACGGTTACGAGCGTGCTGCTGCATGCGTGCGTGACTGTAGAAACACGAGTAGCCAAGTTCAGTAATTTTCTTGGCAAGGAGCTCGACACGGTTGGTAGAGTTGCAGAAAATAATGGACTGGTTAATTTGCAACTTGGAGAAGAGAGTGTTCAAGCAGTGAACCTTTTGCTTCTCCTCAACAAAAGCGTAGTATTGGGTGATACCGCGGAGGGTGAGTTCGTCCATGAGGTTGATTTCGTAAGGTGTGGTCATGTTGCGGTCGGAAAAGTCCTTGACGGACAGAGGGAAGGTGGCGGAGAAGAGCATAACCTGGCGGTCCTTGGGGTGGAACTGGAGAAGCTGCTCAATCGTGGGGGTAAATTCGGCAGACAGAAGCTTGTCGGCCTCGTCCATGATGAACATGGGGCACTCGCTCAGATCAGCAACATTCTTTCCTGCTAAATCGAGGATACGGCCCGGAGTTCCGACCACAATATGGACGGGCTCCTGAAGGCGGATGATATCGTCGCGGAGGCCGGTACCACCAGTGGTGACCATGACATTGACACCGAGGTGCTTGCCGAGGGTCTTGCAGACCTGCGAGGTCTGCATAGCCAATTCTCTGGTGGGGACGAGGATGAGACATTGAATCTTGTTGACTTTAGGGTTGATGCGCTCGAGGGCAGGGATAACAAAGGCAGCCGTCTTGCCGGTACCGTTTTTTGCTCGGGCCAGGACATCGCGTCCGGTCAAGGCGACAGGGATAGCTTCTTCTTGAATCGGTGAAGGCTTTTCGAAACCAGCTTCAAAGATGCCCATGAGCAGATCTCTCTTGAGCGCAAAGTTTTCGAATTCGAGGCCCTTTGTTTTTGTGACATCCTAAAAGTGACAAGAGTTAGTCGATGGTTCTTGGATGTCGACACCGACGACAGATAACGGTGGGATCGCACGTGTTGGGCGCGGGGAGGGCAGCACGAACCTCTGTTTGTTGTCTGTTATCCTTGGTGGGTATCTTCAAGCTCTTCTTCCAATCATCGCCAGGAGCAGGCGAGGTGCTATCACTGCTATAGAAGGAAAATGAAGATGTTAGCCGGAGCTGCAGAGCGATTCGGTTGCATGGTCAAAGTAGGATCGGACCTGATCTGAGTGCTTCTCAGCTTATCCACTAGTTGATCTGTCATAGTGCCGTGAGCTGCCGGCTGGCAGTTTATATATATCAATGGTTATGAGAGAAGAAATCGGGCGGTTTTGATGGTAAGCCAGTGCAAATGGAGCTGGCCCTCGTAGCGCGGATGCGGTTCGTGGGTGTGCGTGTTTGAAGGGAGATTCGTCGTGGGAATTTTTTTCCGCCTCAGATGTTTGGGCGGACAAAGGGCAAGCGTAAGCGTCCGAAAATGATCTGATGAGAGTGCAAAAGAAGATCAAATAGCGAGCCTCCTTTGAGATTGGTTACGCGGGTGCTGGTGAGGCCCTGGATTCGTGCGAGAACGTGTGGAAATGTAGAGGTTGGAGAGGAGGTTGTGGTGAGATGTTGCTTGGGAGGAAGGTTCCAGGCGTGCGCCGTAGCTGGAAGCGGCTGGAACTTGAGTGGTCTGAGCCAGGCCGAACAATCGGGCCAATGGGTCACGTGAACGCGGGGTTGCCGTACACCGGAGCTGGAGCTGCACTGGGTGAATTGAGAAAAGATGAGAGGAGGCAAGTCGAGTTGAGGCGACGGCATAGATGGGCGCTGGATTCCAATGGATAAGCCGTTGATCACAATTCGCAGTACGACGATTCGTTGGCCGTTTTATAGGGAGTTGGTGGACAGGTGCTGCATCACGAGTCACGGCCTAGCGCCTTGTGCGAGGTCAACCCCAGTCACCCTACAGGACCAGCAAACAAGCGAAGCACGAGCTCGAATTTCGTTTGACGTGTAGTGATTAATCAAATTTCGTCAAAAATATCAAGTTTCGTTGATGCAACACGAGTTCCTGTAGCACCGAAGCGCAAATCGAGATTGGAGGCTGAAATCTCGCATGACACAACATGCGGCAAGCACTTTAAGCAATAGCATCAAATCCATTTGATATGCATCCTTTTTCAATGTTGGACCCAGGCAAAATGAGGCAAGATGGCGCCAAAAAGAGGTCTGAAATTGGAGGCTGAGCCCCAAGACATGCGGCAAACAATTCGAGTACCCCTATTTGTGCCGCGAAGTACCTTGACATGAGTGAAAGTCACACATTAATTCAAGTTCCTTTCTGTTTAAGTTGATATGTATTCTTTGTGCAAATTCTATCGATGCAGTATAGAGTATAGCAGAAGCGAAAAGTGAAATTGGGAATGGAATCCTATCCCCAGATAGATACATGGTATTCATACAGTCTGGACAAGCCCTGGTCATGCTGCGCCCTCATACGCCCCCCTGAAATCAAACACGAACAAGAAAACTTTTTGTCTCCCCTCCATCATTTACAGCTTCATGCCCATGGCCTTGGCCACACGCATGCTCTGCCTCATGCTGAGATCCAGCATAATCTCCTCGCTGCCACCGGGAATGGCATAAGCGCGGACGTCGCGGTACAGGCGCTCGACCTTGGCGCCCTGGCCGCCGCGCGAGTACGACAGACCGCCAAAGATCTGGCTCGCCTCGCGGGCGCAAAACTCGAAGGTCAGCGTCGACTGGGCCTTGAGGCCGGCAATGGGCCCGCCGAGGCGCAGCATGGCCTCGGTGTCGGGCATGCGCTCGCACTGGTAGACGACGTTCTCGAGCCAGTTGTACGAGGCCTCGACCTGGCGGGCCATGTGGGCGAGCTTCATGCGGATGACGGGGTGGTCGATGAGCTTCTTGCCAAAGGTGCGTCGCTTATTGGCGTACTTGACCGACTCCTCGAAGAGCACGCGCGAGAAGCGCAGCGACTGGATGATGATGCCGATGCGCTCGTGGTTAAAGTTGGACATGATGACGCGGAAGCCCTGGTTCTGCTTGCCGAGCAGGTTCTCGACGGGCACCTTGACGTCCTCAAAGGTCACGTACGTCGTGCCCGAGGACCACACGCCCTGGCAGTCCATGCGGCGCGTGCTGACGCCCTCGGTGCGCTCAATCAGCAGCAGCGAGACGCCGTTCATGCCGGGCCCGCCCGTGCGCACCGCCGTCGTGAAGTAGTCGGCCCAGATGCCGTTGGTGATCCACTTCTTCTCGCCGTTGACGATGAAGTGCTTGCCGTCCTCGCTGAGCTTGGCCTCGCACGTCAGGTTGGCGACGTCGGAGCCGGCGTCGGGCTCGGTGATGGCGAGGCAGATGCGCTTGTCGCCGCTCAGAAGACCCGGCAGGACGCGGTCCTTGAGGGCCTGCTGGCCAAACTTCATGACGGGCGGCGCGCCGATGCCGTAGCCGCCAATCAGGTTCCAGATGAAGCCGCCGGAGCCGGTGCGGCACAGCTCGTCGGTCAGCAGCATCTCGTGGAAGAGATCCCACTTCTCGGGCGCGACCGACTTGACGCCGCTGGCGTACTCGGTCGGGTACTTGACGCCCAGCAGGCCGGCGAGGTAGCCGCGGCGGCCCATCTCCTTGTACACCTCCTCGGGCACGCGCTTGGCCTCATCCCACTCGGTGACGTTGGGCTCGAGCTCATTGTCCACCCACTCGCGCACCTCGGCGCGCAGGGCCGCGTGCGTCTCGTTGAAGTAGGGCGAGTGCTGGCCCTGGTACCAGCCGGGGTCGCCAAAGGGGATCTGGGCGCCAAAGGGCTCGAGGGCGTCGGCGTTTTCCTCCTCGTGGCCGGCGCGCGACACCTCCTTCTGGGTGGCGGCGACCGTCTTGGGGGACGGCTCCGCGACGGGCTCCGGCGCGGGCTTGGGCTTGGGCTTGGTGTCGAGGGAGCCGACGTGCAGGCGGCCGTGCCACTTCTTCAGGATGCCCTCGTTGTGGTACTTCCAGAACTGCTTAGAAGCGTCCTTGCCACCGACGCGCTGCAGGATCTTCTTGCCGCCCGGGTGGTCATCCTGGAACTTGGTGACATCGTAGACGTCGCCGTCGACAATGATGTAGAGGTTGTCGGCCTTGTTGTGCGTGGCGACGTCGCTGACGGTGAATGTCTTGGACATGGTGATGTCTGTGGGCTGTGTGAGCAAAACAGACAATGTGTGAAGGGCGGGTATAGATGGGAAAGGTAAAGAGGGAAAAAGGAGAAAGAGGTCCAAGAGATGGAGGGTGGGAGTCGGGAAGGTTTTGTAGAATGATTTGAAAAGAGTGGCCTGTGAATGAACAATGCGGAGGCTTAAAACCTGGGGTATGGGAGCTCGAAGCACGGGTTCAGCTTACACACCAGTACGGTCAGAAACTCGGCTTGGGGAGGGATTGCTTTTAGCTCGAGGTTGGTTGCGCGTGTCAATCACATGCCACTATGACGGAACCAGCGGGCGCATCCAGCTTATTAGTGCGCAGCAGGTCCTTTGTTCCCATGGTGGAAATCTCTCCGTACCCCGGAGAGAGCCGGCCTTTTCTCGATGGTTTATGAGATTTTACTATTCGCAGCTGAGACACCAGAACTTCTGACGAACAGCCATTGGCCGCAGTCGTCTCAAGCCGGCTGCTTTGGGCGAAGCGTCAAGACGGGCGCATTCCTCACATACTTGAGCGACAGCGCCCATTCCTGATGGCGGTGCATCCAGTAGTAACCCGGCCGCTGTGAGTGGTCCAGCGCGCCGGCCGGTCACCGCTAGGTCCCCCGGAAGCAGCTTGCGGCTCTGCTGGCATGTGAAGACAGATGGTCAGGCCCACGCTGTTAGCGTCCGCTGCAGCATATGGGTTCGGGGCCCAAAAGCTAGTGTCGCGTCACGGTGCTCTGGGTGGGTTTCTGGAGCACACATGGCACATGCCGAGGCTTTGCGCACGCAGCGGACACACACGACGACGCACATGTAGGGACAATGCTGGCCAGTGGTAAGATGTAATATGCAGGACAGACTACTGGCTGGCTTCTTGCCCTTACTCTGCGAGACCTAACTGGCTAGTGGTCCGTCCTCCTGACCGGCCCGATTAGGAAACCATGTCCGGTAACCCACCCGAGAGCTCCGGGGGGTGATGCGCACTAAAAGCCGGCACCGGCCGCCCACCACCACGGTACAATGCCCTGGGCCGAAGAGGGCCAAGATTGGGGGCACGCCGCTGAGTTCAACTTCTGGTGATGTTCTAAATTGCACCTGATTGTGTGACTTGTTACTTTCTACCGGCCGAAGCTATACCAGTCAAGTGGTTGCGGACCGGTTCACAGCCCAGCTGCACCATGGCACCCCGGCGATGGTCCGTTGAATTCTTCCATCTGCATCGCGGTTCTCGCACTACCGATTCCCATACTATTCGCTACATTGCGAAATAGCATGAATCACAAGGCAGGCCGCGGACGCCTGTAACGTGGTTTTCAGACATCACCACATGCTTTCAGTATACCAACCTGAACGACGCTTGCATCGTGTTATTGCAAGCAATGAAAAACTAGTTCACTAAAACAATCATTCATGCAAAGCTACAGACAGACTATGCCCTCGGCTGTCTGATTCCGAACTCTTGTACGCCATGTTTATCCGAACAGCAAAATCCCAAACTTCCCATGAAAAGCAACAAATGACCAAATAATTCTACTCCACGACTCACTCAGGCACCTCGCGGCTTACCCTTGGTGGCCGCCTTGTCCTTCTTCTCCTGCTTCTGCTTCTTCTTTTTCTCCTCATTCTTCTCGTCCAGCTTGCGCTTGTGCGCCGCCTTTTCCGCGTCCGTCTTGGGCATCACCTTGAAGAAGCCCTCGAGGCGCGCCTGCTGCGAGCTCTTTAGGTTCTTCTCCAGGCGCGCGCCGCCGCTGCGCACACGGTCCTCCGAGAAGCCCTTTTCCGTCACCAGGAACTGCACCAGCCCATCCATGTCGGGCTTGTCCCACTTGACGTCGCACAGCGGGTCGTCAGCTGGGCGCACGTCGGGCGAGAAGAAGAGATCGCGCGCGTCCTCGTACGGCCAGTCCTCGGGGATGGTATATTTTTTCTTCGAGTCGTTCTCCATGGCCTCGACGACTTTCTCGAGGGTGCCGTATTCGCGAATGAGCTTAAGGGCCGTAGTAGGGCCGACTTTAGGGATCGGATCTAGATAATCGCAGCCGAGAAGAATGCAGAGGTCGACAAACTAATCACAAAACGTTAGCAACGGTCAACAAAAATCAAGAGAACCTAGTGCGAATGAGTGTACCTGTTTTCGCTCCATGTTCAACCCCTCGAGCACCTTGTCCAGGTGAATCTCTTGGATAGGCTCTTTGCGCTGCTCGCTAAACGTCAGATGTCGCAGCAGAATCGGCGAGTCGAAGCACAGCGTATCCATGTCCTCGCTCGCCGCCGCAAACACCTTTTGTGCCTTGGCCAGCACCGCGCACTGCGCCTCGGCCTCGGTCGGCGCGATAATGTACGGGATGCCCATGAGCTTGAGCAGGCGCTGGCATTCGGCATTGTGCTCGCGCGTGACGCGCACGGTGCGGCGCGAGAACTTCTCGACGTCCTCGGCGGTACCCGTCTCCTTGGCCTCCTCTAGGCCCTCCTGGGCCGTCTGCTTGCGCTGGAAGCGCTTGGCCAGCTCGCCGGACTTGAGCTTGGGCGGGGCGCCGTCAAAAACGTACAGAGGCTTGATGCCGTTGTCCACCATGCGCAGCGTGCGGTAAAACATGCCCATCAGATGTGATGTCGTCTCGCCCGTGTCGTTCATGAGCTGCTGGCCGTCGGAGCGCACGGCGATGAGGAAGCTGTAGATGCTCATCGACGCATCCTACCCGTGGAGAGGTTCTGGTTAGCTTCAAGATCTCAGGTCGGTAGGTTAGAAGTGATAGATACGCACAATAGCAACTTTGCGACCAAAATGGTTCTTGATTTCGCCTTCCTTGATCGCATCGGGAGCTTCCTCCTTGATGATCGAGAAAAGCTGCTTGATACCCATGATAGCGTCGAGTGTCCGAGTTCCTCCACTAATGTTGTCCCAAATCGAATGCTATGTAGAGAACCAACAGGGAGAAGGGTGTCTGTTGATCGAATTGCAGTCACGGAAAAACTGAAGCTCGGCCCTGCAAACGAGAGGTTGTAACGCGTAGTGCGCGTGTCGCGGGGACCAGCTTTAAGTGGTTCCACTTTTCTCGCGACCCTCGTTAATGGCCACATTCGAAGCAACTCACAAACAATTACTCAGTATGCTCAAAGTATTAAAGAGACTTTCCTTTCCGATTATGTTATACTCCATCTACAGAAATGTATCACTGGAGCTTTGCCAAAGCCGACACGAATGAATAGGCCCTGCTATACCAGAGCTCTGCCAGTCTGAAAAGAGGCTTCATAGCTTGGACGGCAAGTTGTGCTGCCAGGTCAGGCTGATGGCGTATGGAACGAGCTTCTACTTTCCACTGCCTCATGCCACCGCGTAGAAAGCCCGTGCTCCAGTGATTGAAGAAATTTCATTTATATACCGCTCGGAATACAGTGCGTCAAGGATTGATCTCGCCTTGCGCTCCACCTTGCCGTGCGGAGGGAATCATCTACAGTGCATGCAATCAGTCACGTCGACTTCACCTGGACCGCGTCTCATTTGTTCTCTTAATGGCGAAGGGGTATCGTACAGCTGTCCTTTGACTAACCGCCTGAAAATATTCATACATTTCTTTGGGCGCCCAACGTATCTGCCGTTTCCATATGCGTTCCTTGGGCCGATTTTATTACTCGTCAAAAAACACCCTCTTTCGGACATTGGTGGGCGTCCCATTCAACGACTCCAATGCTTGGTCAATTTCCATAATGCCCAGCATCTCAGCCTCCACGTCACGCGAAATATCCGCCGTCTCGTCCGCTGCAGCGCTGAGCGTGTTGGCAAAGTCAAAGCCAACGCGCTTCCGCGACGCAACGGTCGGAGATTCCACTTCCATGTCGTGATCCTGGTCGGCAGGGGCCGCCGACCTGAGACGCAGCGAACCAGCCTTGGCTGTACTGAGGTTAAAAGACAGCTTCGGCGCGGCCTTGTCCTTCTCCCCATGCACGATGATGGCATTTGGGCGCTCCTTGGAGAAGAGGCGTCTGGGTCGATACAGCGCGAGCTTCTTGCTCCCGCTTTCGTCGCCGTCCCGGGCAATAACAAGTCTCGATTCGCCACGGATGACTACCTCTACAGCCATGCCACCATCAGCGAGCGCACCAGAGCTCTGGGCCGGGATAAGGTCGACGCCACAGCATGGCTCTCCTAGCAAGCCAGTAGCCAAGTCGGCAAGCTTAGTCATTTTCGAGGGCAGGCCACCGCTAAACAGGTTCACACCGCCACCAGATCCCTTGTTCAGCTGCGAATCCCAGAACCGGGCGACGTGCGGCACCACGCAGACATGCTCCAGACCGCCAACCCATAGAACTAAGGCCTCATCCTGCGATGCCTTCTTGAGCGATGGAATGACCGCCGTTCGCACTCCACCATGTATGGCAGCAAGCCTCTCCAGTGTGTTTGTAGAGTTCAGCGAAGCAGTAGCTTGCTTACGGGTGTGCGGTGTCATGGGTGCAAACTCGCCCTGCTGTGTCTCCTTATTTTGGTTGGCGATGCTGCGCAAAGAGCCTGTGCCTTCGACATACCCCGATATGCTGAAGGCCGTCAGAGCCGCGCCGCGAACACCAGACTTGAGTTTTGTCGACATGGCCGCACCGGCAGACAGCGGGCTCACACCATCAATATCCCAAATTCCCCACATGCCATCAGCAAGCAGCACGAAAACTGCTTGGCCTCTTGCTATCCACGCAGCATCCAAAATCGGCTTCCTTGCTGACGAAGGCTTCGCGAATGGCTGATATAGAGAGAGAAGCCACGAACCCTGGCCGGGGAATGGGCCAGTAGCCTCGGGGTCGTTGGGTATAGAAGAGGCCGCGTAGTCGTAGATTCGGGTAGCAGCCGTGACGGATACGGTAAGGAGCTGTGTGCCGTGGGTAGGGTTGAAGGAGATGCTCTTTAGTGGATTGGGCAGGTATTCTGTCTGGAAAGGTTCCAGCGGTCGGCCTGACTTCACATCCAGCGCAACGTCCCAAAGCCGCAGAACACCAGACGCCTGCTTGCAGTGTGCCGCCACGATCAGACGAGGCGGGCTGACCGGCTGTGCGGACGAGGAGGTTCTCGCGAGCGCAACCGCCAGCCCGTCGCTCGGTCTCGTCTGGCCTCCCAGCCCAATGAGTGACTCGCCCCATGCGCCGGAGCCAGCCTGCCCGGCCAACAAATCGATGCGCAGCTCCGGGCGCGCCTTGCTCTCCGGGGATGGCGGTGTGCTCGGCAGCACAATCACGTATGCATCGTTGCTCGCACACGACACGGCAAAGACGAGCTTGTCGCCGAGTAGGGTAGCGCCCGTGGCAGCGCCGTCGGCCGTGTTAGGGCTGTTGGGCAAGACGGCCACGTGCAGCACCGACGTGCCAAGCGTGAGGTCGAGGGTCTGGATGATTTCGGGATAGGGCGCTTCTTCGGTCGAGGCTTCAAACTCGGGCTTGTCCACAAACGCAGCGGCGCTCGTTGTCTTGGCGGCTGGCTCTTCGTCGTCCGAGTCGATCACCATGACGCCGGCATCGGCAGAGCCTCCATTCTGGTGCTGCTTTGCGGGTTCCGGTTTCTGTGAGGGTTTGAAGCGACGACCACCACGCCATACTACGGTCACGCCGGTTTCGTGGCCGTAAATTAGAACGGTCGCTCCTTGTGGTGACTGCGTTGGGTATGTCTGGACATCGTGTATCCGTCGGGAGAGGTTGTATCTGTTGTTATCGACAAGTAAGCGATTGTATTTCTGGCTGCATTGCACCAGCTATAAACATCGTAGGTGATCGTTTCTTACGTGAGAAGAGTATTTTGTGTGGTGCGTCGTATACGGGGACCAGTTGAAGAGGTCATTCTGAAGCAAATTGCTTGAGCGCGCAGACCCAGCACGAAAGATCGTATGAGGTGTTTGCTCAGGAAAGCTTCGATATCGAGTACTTCTCTGAGGTGAAAAACAAAGATTCTATGGCGAGTGGATCGAATATGTTTCGACGCGGCTTGTGCATGCAGCTCGGATATTATTTCACTGGTAATCGCACGAGCATGGCACATGGCTTTTTGCTCGACGCGTTGCTGTCGAGCTTCTCACTATGAGCGTCACGTGATCCGTAACAGTCCTACCCTGCAACATGTTAACCGGCACTATTTGCGCATTTCCTTCCCGTCCTAGCTCCTTGGACTCATCGTTTGTCTAATTCATGTGTTGATTGATATTCGGGCAATCATTTTCTTGGTAGGTATCGTTGGTCTAAGTCAAATTGTACGTAAAGGGAGAAGGAACGCGCACAGGTGCTTCAAGGTTTGCGGCAACATGCTAAGACCTAGTTGAACCCAGTTGTTATCATGTGCCAAAGTAAAGTAAAAACATTGTCGGTGACGGTATAATTAGAAAGTTCGGAGTTCGATAACGTATACATACGGTCTATCACTATACTATGTAGCATGGCGCATTCCCATCACGACCTCTGTGTGGATGCCCTCCGTGTAAGTGAGAACAAGGCATCCATCCACTCCAGCAAACCATCCTGCCCCATCTACGGATTACCATCATTTCCCTCGTTGATATCCTTGGGCACAAGTTCCTCCCTCATCTGCTTCCTCCGATTCAAGATCCGCCACTCCTCATACGGCATGCCATCCGCCAGCGCCGGCCTCTGGCTGATCCGGTATTCGTCCAGCGGTGCGTAATGGAGCCCCTCGCATATAATCACGCGGTCGCCGTCGACTGGGGCGCGTCCGATGCGCAGCTTGCGCAGGTGCACGTAGCCCGAGCGGCCGCGGCCGCACTGGCGGTCCAGGTGCTCGCTCGCCGCCCGCCACAGGGGCAAGCTGCAGTTGCGGAGGTCCTTGTACGGGCACATGTAGATGGTCGTCTTGCCCGACGTGCTCGCGTAGAGGCTGTTATTGGGCAGCTGAAAGCGATTGCACATGTACTCGAGGTGCCGCGAGGCGCGGCGCTCCTCAAATGGGTCGACGGCCAGCCCCGTGCATTCGGTGTCCTTGAAATCGTGGGGGGAGTCCGTGATCGGATTCCCCTTGTCAGGGAGATGCGGCCAGATGAACATGCCGTCGGGTGCTCCATCAAAGAGCGTCAAGAGCGCCTCCATGCCGAAGCTAATAGGAACACGATTACCCTCCTTGTCCAGATGGAGCTCGCCGCCGAATTCTTTTTCCTTTTGCGCAATCTGCTCATCAGTGGCATTGCCATATTGACCGGGCCACCGTTGGCGTGCTCCCTCCAACAGGTCCAGAGCCGATGTTAGACTCACAGCGCCTGTACTAGTCGGTGTAGCCGCTCCTGTGCGTGTTGTGTCGGGGATCGGGTAATATGGACTAGGCGCTTGTTTATGGCTTGTAGCAGTAGAGCTAGTAGGACTATCAGGAACAAGTTCACCAGTACCTGCGTGACGGGGAGTCGATAAGAGAGGACTCATAGAGGATGTAACACTGGTAAAAGCACTGGAATCCTGGCTGTCGCATTTACCAAGTACCGCTATGGCCAGCAGAAGGGCTGCGGAAGTAGGCTTCATAACGAGCGCTGACAGTCCTGATACGCGGGCGCGCAAGTGGCTGGCAGTTTCCAGGGGAGAAGAATATAGAAACCGGAACGGAGAGAGAAGTGTACGATTTGAATAGTTTGCATCCTGTCACCTGCAAGTTTTCGAGAGGCTTGACAAAGTTCGGACCTAGCGCCGCCATGGTGGTTGTTGAGTGTGTGTTTGCAGCCGCTCGATAGTGTAGCGCCTCGCGCCCCGTCAGCACAATCGCATCAAGGACGTAGGCATAAAGCAAGATGAGTAAGAAGAACAAGAAGAAGTGTGCTATTCTTGTCACTGTGGTTGAAATTCAGAGCCAGACGGGCAGGTATGCTGCGTTATATTCGTCTTCTATTTCTCTCGCGTAGTTGCTAGATACATCCCACAGGTTCCCATCGCACCATGCTAGAAAACACAAAAAAAGCAAACTAAACTCAGACCATGAGGAAGAACAGAGATGAGGTACTGAGGCACCAAATCGGACATGCGACGACGGGTTCGCGCTTCTGGCTTTTTCTATATCCCAACGTACCAAGCTCGCTGGCACTGTACCAGTCGCTTCCACAATGGCACGAGCCTATCTCCACGTCGTCATAGTGAAGTGGCAAAAACAGTTAAAAAAGATAAGCAAAATTGTAAGGAGTGACGAAACGCCGCCTGATCATCGACCATTGGATCCACCAATGGGCATAAGCAGCAAAACCTTTAAACGCCGTGAATGCCAGTGACAAAATTGAAAAGAAGAGAGGTTGAGGTATTATATCGGAGGCATCTGCTCGTAGTGACGTTACAAGGGTGAGCTTATGCGTTGGTGACCTGTTGAGAAAAGCTTTGTTAGCAACGCAGGTGGCGGTTTAGACTTGAGGCAACGTACCCTGAGGATTTTGCGAGAGTAATCCTGGTTATCGGCTATGCTGCCATCGCTCAGACGACGGTGAGCCAGGGAAGGGTCAAGACGCGAGTCGGTGATGGAAATGCCGCCAGAGGTGCTGGGAGGCTTGGATCCGCTGATGAAGGCATTGACAGCGGCATTGCGGCGGTGCTCCTCTTCGATTTCGGCGTTGCGCTTTCGGCGGATGAAGAAGATGATGGCACCGATGATGGCAGCAGCGACCACAACACCAACGACTACACCAGCTGCAATAGCAGCTGTGTTGGGACCACCGCTGGATTTCTCAGGCTTTTTAGTGTCTGCGCTCGGTGAGCTCGAGACTGCAGCAGTGGACGACGATGCTGCCGAGGAACTGCTCTGCGTAGCTGTCGAAGAGGCCGAGGAAGCGGATGATGAAGCGGAGGAAGAATCGGGGTAGTAGCCGGGAGACAAGTTGCTGCCTAGGTTGTAAATCGAGTAGGCATCTGTGATACCACCGCACATCTCCTTATCGAAACCATTGCACGGGTAGTCGCACTTTGACGAATCAATTGCGTCGTTCTTGGCTGGGTAGACGTCACCGCAGTAGCATTTCTGAGGCCCAATAGCACAAACCGGTTTGTCGAGACCTTTGCAAGCCTCGCCGCACTTGCCGCTGGAGAGAAACGTGGGGTCGACCGTCACGGCGGTCATGTTGCCTACGTTTGAAAAGCAGCCCTGGACCGTGGCTACACCAGTTCGGGGCATGCCTGTTTCAGCAGGCATGGGGGCGCGAACATGGTGAAAGTTGGAGTGGGCGTTGGCGAAGGCGCCAACGGCAGCCATGGCGGGTAGGGCAACGGTGAACGACGACTTCATCTTGTCGAACGCGAAGGAGCAATGTGCGAGAGGAAGGCGGCCGCTCAAGGGCAGGAGGGCAAAGTGAGTTCAAGATGCCGCGTCGTGGTTGGCCTGATCAGAGATCACGATCAATGAAAGCGTGGAGAGTGAAGTCAAGCTCTGTCGGGGTGCAAGCGACGGATACACAGAAAATACTGAGGCGGCCGTACGTTTCGGGATGTTTGCGGGACCTTGGTGTCTGCCAAAGATGCCTCCTGCTTTCGTTGTTGCTTTGGAGAACAACTGTCGAAGACTATCGTCGAAGAGCGGAAAAAGGGGGTGACAGCGTCGAACAGGATGTCGGAAGGAGAAAAAAACTGTCGAAATGACGACAAGTCAAAAAGAAGAAACAGGTTAGACAGAAGAAGAGAGGAATGACCCAGTTGAACAAAGAGTGATGGATCAAAGAAAAGAAGTGAGCGACATTGACAACGGGGAAGGCGAGCGCTGGAACGGAGAACGAGTGACCTGAGGGCGTTTGGTTGTTTTGTTGAAAGGGGACGATGTGAGCGAGCGGGCGATGGGGGGTGGGCGGCAGAGGCGCGGTGGGAGAGGCAGGGCAATTTTTCGAGGGGGGTGGGTACAGGCACTAGAGCAGGTACCAGAAGCAAGGGCCAGGGGGGCCAGCACGCCAAAACGACGCTGAGATTGGACAGTGCGAGATGCACGGTACGTGAAGGGGAGGTCCCGGTACCTGCCCGCGCGGTCCGTCCAGGTACCAGTCCATGGCTTTTTGGGTGCGCTGCTGCAGGCGACGCGGGAGAACAGTACCGGGGAGCAACACCAACAGCGCACCAGCACTAGCAAAACTGGATACACGGACAAGTCCAGAACACCCAAAGGCCCCAGCAAGGCTCCGGAGCCTCCTCCAGTGTGGATGGAGCAGTTCGCACCACTATCGCAGCATGTGCAGGCACCAGATTGCATTGTTTCCAGCGCGTTTGTGAGACCCCTGGCCAGCGCTGTGCAGTCTGCCTTGGAAGCAAAAGCTCCAGCGCCCAGTGGCTGGCCCCCCCTGACATGCGCTACGGGGCTCTGGCCAAGCACGCCAGCCAATGTCTGTCGCGGCCGCTGGAATGTCACGCGCCAATTGGTCACGGTCGGGGGCTGCGATTGGCAAGGTCTCGGCCACCAGCGGACCCGAAATGTACCTGAGATTTAGCGGCTGTTACAGCTTAACACAATGTACTCCGTACTTGCACTAAGCAACACAAGCACCACGCTACAGCGCGATATCCAGATGGCGGATGCAGGAACCAAAGCAAGCCAAGTTTTTTCTTTCTTTCGATCCGGCGTTTCTTTTTCCCTCACTACGGCGTATTTTCTACCTTTCGAATCCTTTCGCTCCCCGCAAGGGGTGCTAGTCGACGGGAGAGGGTGGGGATGGGCCGCGTACTCTACTGGGTACACTCAATGCCCAGCGATCAGAAGCGACGTGTCGTGCACACCACCAGTGACACCACCATCAACAACTGGGCTTGGGCTTCAGGTACAGACCGCTGCCACTACCTAGCCCGCCGTAGATACCGAGCCAGCGCTGATCACAAGTAGCGTGGACTCGATGCTCGCGAGCACAGTGTCAACTACGCACTTTACTAGCCTCGCGACGGCGCGAAGCGACTCAACTAACACAGACCCATCTCTTGCCAGTAATCAGTCATAGGTACCAATAGCACAAAAGGTCAGCAGCACAGCCTGACATGTACCGACTTGCTTGCTACCCATCTATCTACCAATGCCATTGTCTTTCGGCTTTTCGCTTTCTAGTCATCTCAAATCACCACCACACCCTGGAGGCACTGGCCATTTCCACCGGCTCCACCGCAATTAAATGCTGCAACGCTCCGCCCTCGGCCTCGTTTGCTAATAATACACTCCCGCAATACCATTATTCTAAAATTTTAAAAACAGATCTTATTTATTCCTCGTCCTCTTGGCTGTCCGTATTCGAGAATATATCGCACAGCCCCCCAAACATCATACGGTGGCGCCTGGGTCCCAACATTGGCGTTGGGCATTTGCTCGCCAGCCTGGGACATGTGTCTGCATGGCGGGGATCGGCACGGGCAACCAGTTTGGCACGGTGTCACACGGTGACACCCAGCGCGTAGCAACACCGCTAAAGTACCACTATTCGCCCGCCGTGCCAACATGCCTGTCCGTACCAGTACTACTCAGTATTTGCGAACAAACACACGGCTATGCAATATCAATTTAATGACCCTGTTCGCATGCGTAATAACGCGCTGGCTCGTCTTGTTGCCCAGCCTGTACGGAGTAAATAATGCTCATCAACCCCTCGGTTTGCATGTCCCAGGCCCTGGTTTGCCTACCCGTCACGCAATCTTAGCAATCTTACTGTACTGTGCCGAACTGTCCGTGAAAATCCTGCTGTAAAAAAAAAACGCCTCTTCCGATGCACGCTTCCTGTCATCTACTTCCTGTGCTTTCTGAAACGCACTATCTGGCCATCAGCACACCCGCTAATTATTCAGGCACAAAAGCTTGTTTCTCCCACCAGCATCGGGCTGCACGCTCCCCCGATACAGCGGAACTGTGCGCGGGGTTTTATGAAGGGAACCATTTAGTATTGCTACTGGTGCTGGGGCTTCATAGTGATGTGCACGATCGACGGTTTTATGCAACCTCAAGCTACGCTGTACTGATAATGGTTGTACCATTTTCTCCTGCATTAATTGGCATAAAAAAAGAGTTCCACGAAAAATACGCACAGTGCCCCTACCGTGCTTGTGTACTCCCAGGCTGGGCTCTCGATAACGCCTGTCGCTGGCACGAAACTGCCTTTATCAGCACCAATGTCGCAGACCTGAGACACCTTTACTTTGCTCGCTACTGGTACGCTTTGTCGACACCCGGGGTGTCTCTCGCGTCTTCATCTTGTACCTGCCACACAGGGGCGCAATTGTGACGAAATAGCATCTCACACTATCGTCCGCAGCATCGTCGACTTGTCGCGGGCGTGGCATGCACTGCAGACTACCATCTTTCGGCAGCCAGGCCGACTAATAGCTGTTCTACAATGACTCTGAGATGATTGACAATCGCTTGCTTGTTTCCGCATATGCCGGATTGTGCTCGACTCGATTGCATTAATCACGAGTCTCATTGTATTTTACGCGAGGCCAATCGTGGATAGATCCAACAGTGCCCCCCGTCTTGTCTTTTATTCCATCGTAATTAATGTCGCGTCTGACCCAAAAAGGTAGACCTTCCCTGGCGGGTGAGCCGTCTATTCAGATGGTGGATCACAGCAAAGGGGGATGAGGCTTGTTCTGTCTTTGTTCCTTGGCAGAGTGAATACGAATGGCCTGCACTGCCTCACAATATTATTACTGCGGAAGGAAGAGGAAGTACGTACTAATAGTCTACAGAGCAAAATAGCCAAGGCTGATTGCAATTACTGTCCAGTAACTATGTATATTTACTATAGCCCTTCGGCCGCCGACGTCCCGTCTCACGGTAGAGGTGTCAAGCGAGGAAAAAGGAAGCAACACGGCGAATAGAGGAGGCTCAAAACGATCCACAGCAAATTTTGGAACAAGCCGCACGAGTATCTCCTTTCCAATACAATTTCTTTGTTCGTGATCTCAACGCCTCAATGTCGCGTCTGAGATCTGCCTGCGCTGTTGGATAGTATGTATGCCTCTCACCGATACAACACTCCTCACTCTTCGAAATGCTACAACAAATAGGGGGAATATTCTCTCGTCTTGCTTTCTCTTCTGTTGCCGCACACTGATAGAGATGCGGGCGAGAGCTCGATTCGAACTGGCACACATCAGCCTAAGAAGCGTTGCATCGCATGGCCTGATGATGTTCCACTTCCTTACTCGAGCCGTTGTTTCGGCTGAAGCATCGCATGTACATACATGTGGAACGCGTAGAAAAAAGAAAAGCAGACAGCTGCATTGCAGGCCAGCGCATCACGGCTGGCCCTCTCCCGATAGACTAGCGTCGCCGTCTTGTGCGGAAGCGCCGCCGTTGTTGCTTTTGATGAGGCTGACGTCCAAAGCTGGGCTCCCTGCCCATCGCTCTGGTAACAACTTGCTACGTCTATAACACCATGATGCTACATGTCTGCAGTCTGTTGCACATCGTAGCTTACATGTTTATCAACTATTTAGTATGATGAGACTCGTTCAAGCCGAGAAGAAAAAGCTGGGGTTGCTCTCGTTGTGCCGCCTGGAGATGTCTCTCAAAGAACTCTTATCGGATGCACATGCTCGGCTAGAACGCAGTCATGAGTTGCTTCTCGTGTCCGGGAGACGACTACCATGCATAGAGTCTTAAGTAGCTTCCTTTCTGGCCGCCAAGTGCATGCGAGGTCGAGCTTTTCAGGCTTGGTATTCCCCGAACCTACCAGTACTCATCGCGGCCAAGCTGTAAGAGGGCCGTCGCGTTACCTTGCTGGAACACTCCCACTACAGCCCCCGGTTTCAGTGCCCGCAGGCCGCTGTCGGCTGTAGCCCTCTCTGCAGCCTGAGCCCTCTGCAGTCACGGCATTGTCCAACGCCGAAGGGTCGGCGGTCGGGGTGCGTCAGATTATCTGCAGCACTGCTCGGAAGTCTCAATATTATGGACAGTCATGCCCGCCTCGCGATGGCTTCGAGATCGGGGTCAGGTAGGCAGAACGATCTGGCAGCCTTAGGTTGTGAGGAGGGGGAGTGACGACGACACCATCTTTTTGGCGGCGGTGCCTGGGCATGGTACCCGGGTATGCAGGTCGCAGTTCAGAGGGGAGAGCGGCTGCGGCGTGCTGAAGGCTGAAGAGCTTACCCATTCAGGCAAGGTACCTCGTCAGTGACGCGAACTTGGGCGGTGGCAAAAGTACCTCGGCGGAGGTGTAGTCGGAAGAGAGCAATGCATCAATCGTTTTTGCAGTGGTCGGCTGAGCAGTAATGCGGCACTTTTGCCTAGGTTGTCTCTCAGACGGCCTTTCTATCAGGCCTAGCGCTGAAGCGGGCCGCTGCAGGTCTTCTGTTGTCGCTGTTGTTTCTGTTGTTTTGGAGGCGAAAAGCACCAATTCGCCGCCAAGCTAGCTGCTAAATAGACTGGCAGGCAGCTCTGTGGCGCACGCAAGCTCCGGCCAGCCCCCCCCGTCACCTTGGGCACGAGACGCAAGCAGCCTACCATCGATAACGACACCGGCCCACCCATCCCCCCAGCTGCGTCATGCTCCATCCATCCTTCAACCTTCAATCAACAAGGCAGCTTGGACAGTTCTTAAATACCTCTCTTTCCATCGTCATCCTCGGTCGCTGCATCGAGCCCTATCTACGCATACAACAAACAAACCCGTCGAATCGCTTTCTTTCGTCGTCCGACGAACAGCTCGCCCATCATGAAGAGCACCTTGATCGCCGCGGCCGCCCTTGCCGGCTCCGCCCAGGCCGGAATTCACAAGATGAAGCTCCAGAAGATCCCTCTTGCTGAGCAGCTGGTGCGTTGCTCTCCCCTCTCCCGACATCCCCGTCGATCAAATGTGCTCTCTGGATGAAATACTGACGTCCTATTTTGCAGACTGGTGCTTCTTTCGAGGCACAGGCTCACCAGCTTGGCCAGAAGTACCTTGGCGCCCGCCCTGCCAGCCGCGCCGACATCATGTTCAACAACCAGGTTGCCGAGTCCAAGGACGGCCACCCCGTTCCTGTCACCAACTTTGCCAACGCTCAGTGTAAGTAATTGTCGAAGCTGCATAAATTTGGATCGATTTTAACAGCTCCGTAGACTTCTCCGAGATCCAAATCGGTACTCCTCCCCAGACCTTCAAGGTTGTCCTCGACACTGGTTCCTCCAACCTCTGGGTTCCTTCTCAGTCGTGCAGCAGCATTGCTTGCTTCCTTCACTCCACATATGACTCGTCCTCGTCTTCCACTTACAAGAAGAACGGCAGCGATTTTGAGATCCACTACGGCTCTGGCAGCCTGACTGGCTTCGTCTCCAACGACGTTGTCACCATTGGTGACCTCAAGATCAAGAACACCGACTTTGCCGAGGCCACTAACGAGCCTGGCCTGGCTTTTGCTTTCGGTCGCTTCGACGGTATTCTGGGTCTTGGCTATGACTCCATCTCCGTCAACAAGATGGTCCCTCCCTTCTACCAGATGATCAACCAAAAGCTCATTGACAAGGCTGTCTTTGCCTTTTACCTTGGTAAGGAGGATGAGGGCAGCGAGGCCATTTTTGGCGGTGTCGACAAGGATCACTACACGGGCAAGATTGAGTACATTCCTCTCCGCCGCAAGGCTTACTGGGAGGTCGACTTTGACGCCATTGCTTTCGGCGACGAGGTTGCTGAGCTCGAGAACACTGGTGTCATCCTGGACACCGGCACGTCCCTGAACACTCTTCCCACCGACCTTGCCGAGCTCCTCAACGCCGAGATTGGCGCCAAGAAGGGCTTCGGTGGCCAGTACACCATTGACTGCGCGAAGCGCGACTCGCTCCCCGATATCACCTTTACCCTGGCCGGCTCCAACTACACCCTGCCCGCTAGCGACTACATCCTGGAGCTTGGTGGCAGCTGCGTCTCTACCTTTACTCCCCTCGACATGCCTGAGCCCGTTGGTCCTCTCGCCATTCTCGGCGATGCCTTCCTCCGCCGCTACTACAGCGTCTACGACCTCGAGAAGGGTGCTGTCGGTCTCGCCAGGGCCAAGTAAATGTTTCTGTACGCCGAAACCACGAGTAGTAGAGGTAATGCAGACCATTTGGTCCGCTAATGAACGCGCAAGGAGGAGACTATAGCGTCTGACTGCTCAGTTTGTTCACAGTCTTTCAAGTACACCATACAAGGTACCTTCAATACAGTCCGATTCAATATATGCGTAATGAATGAGCTGCAAAATTCCAGTGCAATGCTGTGGTAGAGTAAAAGTAGCAACAGTGGAGTTGTGAGCTGGACGTGCAACAGGCAGCAAGACAGACTTGGAGCTAGGTGCTTTATGTTGCAATGTGCTGCCATTTAAGTGCTAACGGTCCGAGTTGGCTCGATTCAAGCAAGAGCGCTACGAGCTAGCTTAGCACCAACCATTGCCAGCATCTCGGCAGGAACCGGAGTAAAAGAAAAGCAAGCAGAAATAAATACCCAACATGATTATTCAAGGGAAGCCGTATCCTCACCTCCATGGTGGTGCAACGCTGCGGGCGCAAGGGAAGAGAGCAAGTCACGTGGGGCAATTTTAGCCTTTAGGCAGCGTGAGCACTGAGCAGTTGACGGGCCGGCCTGGTTGGCCGGCTGGCTAGCAGCCTCTGGCCCATACTTACCCATCGAGACACAGTCTTCCCCCATCGAGAGACGCCGCTCCTGGCAACCTTGTGTTTTATCCTTTGCTCGTCCCAATCTTTTCGGTAAAATCGGTCCCATTTCCGATTCCATCAAATGCAACTGGCATTCTATATTTTTTCTGGCTGCTCTGCGAATTGAATCTCGCCCGCCAACGCGCGCGACTCTGATGAAAAAGGTTTGGCGTCGCACCCTAATCCACTTCTTCGCTCGACCAAAATCTACGAAATCGCGTATCGCGACGACGCCGGCTTCGAGAGCAACCCTTGGCCGCATCGCCCATCGCGAGACGTGACCAACGAAAAACATGGCGCAGCCTTCGCCCCTGCCGCCGCCTGCCAACGGCGTGTCGGCCTCCCCCGAAACCCCCAGCGATAGCCCCCAGCTGTCCCTTCCCGGCAAGCGGAAACGCGACGACGATGAGGGCGACGAGGTGTCTGCCCAACAGCAGGAGGCGACGGCCGCAGTCGACAACTGGGTGGGCAAAAACTCAGAAGAGCTTTTGAAATATTACCAACAGGTCCTGGCTAGGTAGGTTGCATTTTATTTTCTCGACGCGACGCCGTATCTGGAGACCACCTCCCTGGACGACGGCATCCTCTCCATTTGCTGTCCATCGCGGCTAACCACATCTGCATTGCAGCCTCGATAACGACAAGGCTATCTTTACGCGCGTGCTGCCGGAAGCTAACACGGACGAAGAACCTCAAATCAAGCGCCAAAAATCCGCGGAACCCCCGACGCGGTCCACCATCAGCGACAAGTTTGCGGCCAACAAGTACGAAACCATTGACGAGGTCGTCGCCGACGTCGTCGCAGCCGTCGATGAGGCCCTGAAAGATCTTGATGCACAAGAGAACCCAAAGGAAGCCGTGCGTTTGAGGGAATTCAAACGCAAGGCTCTCAAGTACGCCGCGCAGGAGAAAGCATACCCGCGGATCAAGGCGGAGTCTCAGGAGGACTCCGAAAAGGCCTTCCAAGATGGCTCGTCGGTTTTGTCTATTGTTGGCTTCGCGCCGCAAGAAAGAAGACTTTTTTCTAGTCTACCTGCGTCCGAGGATGTCGACTTTTCTGATGTGGCTCTGCCAGCCGGCGTGTCCATCGCCACCATTACAAGATCAAACCAGCAGATGCCCACGCGGACGCTTGGAGAGCTGTTTGGATCTCACCGCGCCTTGCCGCCTCTGAACCCCCCGAAACAACCAAAGACGCAAGCAAAGGGAACCGCGATAGACTTTTACCACCCCGAGCCGACGAATGCCCGCACGAATTGCTATTTTAACACGAAGCTGTCGTCGGGTTACTACCTCGACTATAGCAATGCCATTCCCTCGTCCCAAGCGGTGCCGAAACAGCGCGAACGTGCCGAAAGCTTGGCTGGAAAGAAGCCGTCTATGAGTGAACTTGAAATGTCAGAAGTCGAGTCGCTGTTCCGCGGCGCCTTTTCGACCTTTGCCCCTTGCAAAGATGATTCCGCCGCCATAGTGCCTTCCAGCGTCGCTGGACGTATCTGGTGGCAGCGTTCGGGTCAGCAAATCTTCGATCGAATGCTTGATGCCGACTACTACGGAGACAAGCAAAATAAAGAATCAACGACCAACCCTACCGTTGATGAGATCGATGAGGCTGCCCTTCAGGATGCCATCGATCACTGGGATGAGACAGCCGTTGACCCCTCATTAGACGAGTTCATGGGTACTCGAAGCAAGGCGGACAAAGACACCGATGACATCCTCGGCGAGGTCTCAGACTTGATCGAGACACTAGCATCCTACCAGCGCATCCGTAATCTTACCCTGCCCAACTCGCAGAACAGACAGTCTAGCGACCCTGTCACTGGCGATATGCTGGCCAGTTCGGGTCCAGAGCCGACCGAGGACGAGGTAGCCACGTACGAGATCCTCAAGTCCCAACTCGCCCTTATCGTCAAGACACTACCGCCTTTTGCTGTTGCCAAACTCGATGGAGATCAGTTGAATGATCTTCTCATCAGCACCAAGATACAGGTCCACACAGACGACTATCATGGTACCATGGAAGAGGATGAAGCTGGTGTGCAAGCACGCCTTCGTGCCCAACAACAGCAGCAACAACAGCAGCAGCAGCAGCAAGCGGCCCAGACTGCTCGCCAGCAACCACAGCGGACACCCAGTGCTGGAGGCCAGTATCCTACCCAGTACCCGGCCGCTGCTCAATATGGCACGCCGGGCCGCACACCGCAGCCGCAGCAATACTACCGCCCAGGCTCCCAGCCAGGTTTCCAGCCACAGCGCAACGCGACGCCGCAGCCGCCGCGCCCGCCGCAACCTAATCAGTACACGCGGCCAAATGGGTATCCCGCCAACCAGTACGCCACGCAGCTGGCCAAAGCCCAGACACCATATGGGCACCAGAACATGCCCCAGTACGCAAACCAACAACGACAGCAGTTTCCGCAGGCGCCATCGGCGCAGCCCGGCACCCCCAACGCGGCCGCCTACCACCAATACCAGCCACAGCAGCCTCAGAGCGTCGCAACACCGGGTAGTTATGCAGGGTATGCGAATGGAACACCCCAACCACACGCTCAGCACCCACCCGCGCAGCAGCAGAGACATATGTCGCCCCCTGGCCAGCAGCAGAGACAAACGTACAGCCAGTCTCCTAACATGCAGACTCAGCAGCGCTTCGCGACCCCGACCCCTCAGCCTGGCACGCCTGGTCAAGCAGCACGATACGTCCCCGGTGCGAATCAGCCTGGATACAGCCAGTCGCCGGGTCTTACCGGATACCACACGGTGATTTCAGAAGCGCAGCAACAGCGCATCATGGAGCAGGCCAAGGCCCGCGTCGCCGCTGGCGCTCAGCCGGGGAGCTACTCGAATGCTGCGCTGGCTGCCGCCCGCGCGAACCGCATCGCCAGCCAGCAGAAGCCGCAGACGCCGACGGCGCAGCGAGCCAGCACCCCGGTGCTGCCTCCGCACAAGGTTACGCCTGTGCCTGTGCCTCCGATCCCTGGTACCGCGCCTCAGCAGCCGCCGCAATAATGAATTCAGGGTAGAATTACGCTGCTGATGCGAGACTTTTATTGTAACAAAAATGGATACTGTGTTTTCTTTTTCTTCGTCAGTGGCCATGGAGATTAGGGTGATGTTTCTTGTACGGAAAGAGTTATTTTTGCATTTCGAATGGGGCTTTCTTTTGTGATACTATATTGCAATGTTGACTTTTCTACAAAAGAGAACTGGCAAGAAACGAAGGAAGGACCGAGGGAGGGGGATTAAAACAGGCGTATTAACAACCTCGGGTGAAGAAATATTCTTATAATCTTGATATTTTATTCTATGGTTGATTGGACTGGCGTTTTCTACTTTTTCTTTCGTTGTATGAGCTGATGGTGCTACCGGGAGAGAGACGGAGAGATTTGTTAATCAGATGCTTGCTTTTCGCCAATTCTTATCTTGTGGTTGTAATGTCGTGTTAGTAGATGGATGAAGGGAGGCATCAAGTCGCCCAATTCAGCTCTTGCTAATCATTCCACGTTTGTGAATTGTAGTGACCTGGGAACTGTCAAGATTGTGGGAGGTGTGAAGATTCTATAGATTCGTAAATTGAGTAGGGTATCATAGATTCGAGAAGAAAAGTAGTCTATCCAAAACGCCGAAAAGTATGCTTCTTTATATACACTCCTCACGCCACGACCGCTTGCGCCTTGCGCTCCTCCTCCCTTTCCAGCATCTTCTCGAGGACGATCCTGCGGACCTCAAAGATGACCTCGACGGCAATGAGCGCAATGATGATCCACTCGAGCCTGGTGCCGTGCTGCTCGCTCGACATCTCGCGGAGGACCGTGGCAATCTCGTTTGCATAGTCCATCTTCTGGTTGAGGGCGCGGATGCGGACGTTGACGTCGAGGGCGCGGCCGACCTGCTCGTAGTAGCCCTCGAGGCCGAGCTCGGAGCGGCTGTCCCAGAAGATGTCGGGGAGGGCGTCGGTGAGCTCCGAGTAGTGGTTGAGGCGGGCGCGGAGGCTGAGGAGCTCGCCCGTCTTCTGGAGGATGAAGCGGCGGGAGAGGGGGACGCCGGCGCCGCGGGAGAGGAGCGCGGGGATGGCGCGCGTGCTCTCAAAGTACGAGGTGAGGGCCGTCTCGAGCACGGCGAGCTTGGTGCTGCGCGCGAGGCCCGAGGAAAAGGCAATCTGGGCGAGCGTGGTGTCGAGGCGGTCGCCGCCGCCGTCGGCCGCGTGCTCGCGGCGCGTGCCGAGCACGACGAGGTCGCCCTTGAGGACGCTGGCCTCGCGGCTCGGGTCGGTCGTGAAGTCGAGGTCCTCGGCCTCGCGGAGGTTCGGGGGGTGCAGGTCCTCGGTGGCGCGCAGGAGCTGCCGCGCGACGACGTCGGGCGGGAGGGACCACGTCACGAGCGTGCCCGAGGGGAAGACGAAGATGTCGCCGCCGTTGACGGCGCGCGCGTGGACGACCTCGTTGGCGTCGAAGCCGGTGCCGTCGGGGTCGATCGAGAAGCCGTGCGAGGAGAGGATCTCGAGGACCGTCGGCATGTGGAAGCCCTCGGCGATGCAGACGGCGCTGACGACGGTGGAGGGGTCGCCTGTGGCGGGGGCGGCGGCGGAGGGAGTGATGGCTTGGCTGCTCGGACTGCTGCGCTTGGGCTGCTGGGCAATGATGGCGACGCGCCGGAGCGAGTTCTTGGTGGTTGCGGTGCGGGCGGGTTTGCGCTTGGTCGGGGTTGTGTCGGCCGCTGCGGCAGAAGAAGACGACGGGTCTTTGGATTCGTCACTTGCTTGGGAGAGGTATGGATTCGAGGTAAAGAAGCTGCGCTTGCGAGGCATGCAGACGGGCGTCGTCTGATGGAAGCACCTGGTCGGCCGGCGGGGCAGCACTACGTTGCTGCTATGGATGTGGCGGGCGACATGATGGAGAGAGATGCGCTGGGGAGAGGATCTCATGGCGGTGACTGGACACCATGGGGCGGCGGTGCAGGAGGCCGTAGGCTCAAGAGGATCTAACCTGTATAATGGGAGCAATTGATGCTGCGAAACCCTTTTTTTTTTCTTGGGCCCTGGTAGATTGAAGCTTGA
Organism: Akanthomyces muscarius; assembly: GCF_028009165.1. Taxonomy (NCBI): domain Eukaryota; kingdom Fungi; phylum Ascomycota; class Sordariomycetes; order Hypocreales; family Cordycipitaceae; genus Akanthomyces; species Akanthomyces muscarius. Next base: position 4,613,771 of record NC_079242.1, read on the forward strand.
TTGGAGCTTTGCCGGGTTTGGTATGTAGCTCCAGTGGGCTTGCTAGCTTGGTTGCTGGGATTATCTACAGTGTCAGTGGCGCTGAGTGGTAGGCTTGGGCAAATCGCTTGCTCGTGACCTGGCACGTGACTCACCGCTTCCCCAACAACGAGGCCTCTCCAATCAACTAGTCCACATTGGGCTCATGCGGTCGACATGGTCCCTGCTGGCGTCGTGGGGCCGCCGAATAATTATTAGGCACGTTAATTACACCAAACAGCCAGGCTGGTCGTCTCGTCTCGCTCCGCCTCGTCTCCAAATCTCCTTTTCGATTCCTCAATCCTTCTCTTCTTCGTTTCCAAAACCTCTTCTTTTGGAACACGCCTCGTCCTTTTTTCCTTCAAGCCATCGACCGTCCTCTTGGCTTTTCCTCCTTGATCTCCTCCCTCCCTCTTGTCCCTGTGCATAAATACCCCTCGATTTCTCTTCCTCTCCATCCCTTGTCAAATCCCCCACCATGGATATCGACGCCAAATACGACCACTACGACTTCCCCTACGAGGCCAAGGAGCCTCAAAATGGCCACGCCGGTCACCTCACCGAGGCCCAGATTGCTCAGGTGCACCAGCTGCGCATGATGCTCGAGGCTGAGGGCCTCACGGAACGTCTCGACACGCTGACTTTGGTATGTATACATGTTTATGACGTATTGATTACGGCGACCCGGAATCAGGTTCTAATAATTCTCTTCAGCTGCGCTTCCTCCGCGCTCGCAAGTTTGATGTCGCCCTCGCCAAGCAGATGTAAGTTTTCCCATGTCCAGCTCTTCCGTTCAGCTCGGACCCTGGCTAGTTGCGATGGCTGTTGCTGACGTTCCAACCCAAGGTTTGTCGACACGGAAAAGTGGCGAAAGGAGACCGATCTCGACAACACCATTGCTACCTGGGACTACCCCGAGAAGCCCGAGATTCAAAAATACTACAGACAGTTCTACCACAAGACTGATAATGTATGTCATTTGCTTGGCCGCTCGCTGCCTTGCTTCAAATGGCGGCGTGATGAATAAAGACTAACCATTTCCCAGGACGGCCGCCCCATCTACATTGAAACGCTCGGCGGCATCGACCTGACTGCCATGTACAAGATCACTACCAGCGAGCGCATGCTTCACAACCTGGCTGTCGAATACGAGCGCCTCTCCGACCCCCGCCTGCCTGCCTGCTCCCGCAAGGTCGATAACCTCGTCGAGACTTGCTGCACCGTCATGGACCTCAAGGGCGTCACCCTGACCAAGGTCCCCTCGGTCTACTCGTACGTCAAGCAGGCCTCGGTCATCTCGCAAAACTACTACCCCGAGCGCCTGGGCAAGCTGTTCCTCATCAACGCCCCCTGGGGCTTCTCGACCGTCTGGAGCGTCGTCAAGGGCTGGCTGGACCCCGTCACCGTCAAGAAGATTCACATCCTTGGCGGCGGCTACAAGAGCGAGCTGCTCAAGCACGTCCCCGCCGAGTCCCTGCCCAAGGAGTTTGGCGGCACCTGCGAGTGCCCCGGCGGCTGCGAGAACGCCGACGCCGGCCCCTGGAAGGACCCCGAGTGGGCTCGCCCCGCCAAGTGGGAGCAGGCCGCCGTCACCAACGAGCCCTCCTCCGTCACCAAGCCTGCCGAGAACGAGAAGGCTGCCGCCGTCGTCCCCGCCGAGGAGGAGAACACAGCTGCTGCCGCTGCGACTGCCTAAATGTGCAGTGACAGCGCAGCATCTTGAGTTTCCATGGATCAACTGGCATTAGGACGGAGTTGTTGAATGTTTGTGGGCTTAGCGAGCAGTGGTAATGAAGTTGTGTTTAGTTGGCGAGGTGTTTTGTGTGCAGACATTTTGAAGGGGTTAGATTGGGCAATCCCGGGTCGGTACACCACAAGAAGAAAAAAAGAAGCAGGGGTACTCTGTTTCCGCTCCAGTTCCCAAACTTGTCCCTTGCTAAGCAAGGAGACAGGGATGGAAGTAGAAGAATATTTCAACAATTAACCACAAAACACGATAGAACGGGATAGGGATTGTACTGTTTTGGCATTTAGAAGCTTTGTCTTTGGCAGAATACAGAACGGGACAGTTTCGAGATTAAGTCCTTGGAAATTGAAATTATGGTATTTGTCTATTTACATTGTGTTGAAATATCGCAAAATGAGTACAACGCCAGAAGCAGGCTGTTCCCCGAAGCCGCTTGTTCCAACCGATGCGCCGTAACTACCGAAGAAAAAAAAGAAACCATCCTATCATAGTGTCGTGAGAAAGCCCGTCGCAAAGGCACAGCATCACCGCCCATCGCGCACATACTCGCCCGCCACGCGCGCGCGCTCCATCTTGGCCACGACGCTCGGCATGTCCCTCTTGAGCCTGCCCAGCGCGCCGACGGCGCCGCGAAAGCGCTCCTCGACGCCCTCCTGCCTCTCCAGCGACCGCAGCAGCAGCGCGTCCTCCCCTTGGCCGGCATCCTCCCGCCGGCGCCGCGTCGCCGCCTCCAGCCCGCGCTGCAGCTGGGCCTCGTCGCGCGCGGCCGCGGCGTCGAGCTGCGCGGCCATGGCGGCCGCCACATCGGCGGGCACGGCGCGCTTCATGGCGGCGACCTGCTCGAGCAGCTGCTCCTCCTGCGAGACGAGCTCGGCGACGCGCTGGCGCTTGTCGGCGTCGAACGGCTCGTAGGCGATGCTGTCGTCGGGGGCCACCGGCGGGATGGAGGACTTGCGACCGCTGGATCTGGAGGCGGGCTTGAAGAAGTCGGCGGGGTCGACGGGGAGGCCGTTGATGGAGAGGTTGGGCGCGGCGAGGGTGAATGTGCGATCAATGTACTGGTGTCGTCGACCGGGTCAGTATAAAAAGAAACACTGCGGGCGGGGCCCCGCCCTGGTCCAAGGGACGGGAGAGAAGACAAACATCGTCGACAATGGCCTCAATCTCGTTGCGCAGCTCGTCCTCGCCGCCGTCGCTCTGGGGCGGGAACGCGGCGTGCAGGTGCTCGGCGGCCGCGGCGCGGACGTTTGCGATGAGAAAGGCGAAATCTTTGGGGGACGCGAGTTCGATGCGGCGCTGGCCGTCCTCGCTGTCGTCCATGGCGTGGAGGAGGGGCTTTTTCCGGAGGTTTTCTTCTTCAAGTTGGCGAGCCCATGTCGCCCAATGTTTTCGTTGAAGAAGACGGAGGGTTCGCGAATGTAGGAGGAGGGTGTGGAGCAACAGCTGTGAGACGCGGCGGGGCAGAAGTGGTGGTGCGTTGGCGACGGCACTGACCGGTAGATGGGTGGTGGCGAGATCTCGAGGGATGGGATAGAGAAGGTGCTGAAAACGATGAAAATAGCGATCGGGGGTTCAAATACACACTTGAAGAGGTTTTTATCCGTTTCCAGAAAAACCAACCCAAGTTCCATGGTACCTTGAACCACAGCTTAGCAGACGTGTAAGTCGTGGTTCACAGATCGCTTTGAATTATGTAGGATTCTACAATAAACTGAACGGTGATTGTTTTTATCGAATTCTTACATGAAAATTCTATTTAAAACATTCCTTCTAAACTGTATACCGAATATACCCATCTCTCTTGAGTCTACTCGGGAGCCACGAGCAAATGAGCTGCCTACTTTTCCTTGCCGTGATGGTAAGATGCGAGGAAACGCGACAATAAATTCCCTCTAAACCCCCTCAGAAAAACGTTGCTGCTGCAAATCTGCGCGTATAAGCTCATTCAGCATGCTGCCCGGCTCACGGATAAGATCCCCAGGAGAGCCGTGCTCCAGCAGCCGCCCGTCCTGAATAATGATGACCTGGTCAAACTTTTGAATACCCATCAGCGTATGCGTGGTGGTGATGACCGTCTTTCCTGCCGTGATGCCTAAAATTGCAGCCAGAACCGCCGTGTGGCGCCCCTCGCTCATTCTGGTGAGAGTCGTCAGTAATCGTCCTTCCAACGCCGTGACGGACCGGGGAAACTACATACCCGCTGGTGGGCTCATCGAGCACATATACCGCAGAATCGCGCAGCAATGTTCGACAGATGCCAATGTGCTGCTGCCAGCCTTCAGAGAAGCTGCAGCCGTTCCACTTTGCATCCAGCTTCGACATAATCTCGGCGCACATTTCGGGCGTCATGACTTGGCGTAGTACCTCCTCGACCCGAGCGTCGGATACGTCTCCCGCCGGATCCAAGTTCTCCCTAACACTGCCGCTGTTATTTGCGACAAACTTCTGGGGGTGTCCTACCAGACGACGACGCAGACTGTCACTCTCGACGTGGGAGAGCTCAGCACCGTCTACGCACATGGTGCCGCCAGCAATGTGAATGAGCCCAAAAAATGCTTGTAATAAAGACGTTTTGCCACTAGAAAAAGTTAGTTAAATTGAGCATGGCCTTTCTTTGACAAAAGTTGGACTTGCCTGCCTGTTCTGCCGAGAACAGCCACCTTGTTTCCCGACGCTATGCTGACGGTGATATCGTTCACAACAACATGTGATCTAACTCGTCGAAGCATTAGAGTAAATTATCGAGACACAGATTTAAGATGGGAAAAAGCATACCCGTACGCGAGAGACAAGCTGTCGAGCTCGACGTCTCCTTTCTCTGGCCAAGAGTCCGTGACGACAGCCTCTGGAAGCACGACTTTCTCTTGGGGCGTGCGGTGAGTATAGTCAAAGATGCGCTCCATCGAGGCCATGGAGGACTCAAACCGTGTCCACCATATCAGAAGCAGCATTGCGTCTTGGCCGAGCGAAATGGTGTTTACCAGTGCCAGGCCGCCCCAGGCCGCACTCTGCGCGCCCCCCAGTCCGACGAGCAGCGCCGCCACGGCGGTGGCCAAGCACCCGTTGAGGAGATTCAGCATCAGAATGGCCCAGTGCTGGATAGAGCCGAATATGTATCCCATTAGGAGTGCATGATACACCCTGTCAGAAATTACCTGCGACAGAAACTTCTCGCCTCTCAGCGCTCGAATGGTCAGACGCCCCTGCACGGTCGCACTGGCTACCTCGAGCATGGGTGCCCGGGCGGCGATTTGCAGAGTGCGAAGCTGAACTGACGTGGATAGGTAGACCTTTTGTAGGAGCCAGAGGAGCGGCAAGAGGGCCACGAGTGAGATGATTGCGTAAGGTGAGCCAATGGCAATGACCACAAGCGAGCCCAAGCTAGCTCCAACGGCTGAGGATCGTCAGCAAAAACAGTACCGTGCAAGCCTTCCGTTATATGCGTTGCCTACCGTGTATCAAATTCTCTAGAGCTTGCGGCAATGCCAAATCAACAGCCTCTATATCATTCATAAACCTGGAAAGAATATTAGAACTGTCCTGTCCGATAAAGTGAAGCCACCATACCTGTTTACCGTCTCGGATTTATGCAGCTCAGTGGTGGATGCCGGCGTTCTAAACTCAAGTCAGTTCTCGGGAAAAATAAATAGATAATACAATCATCAACTTCTCGTACGTACTTGACGAGAACCGAAAGCATATCTTGATGTAAGCTGATGCTGCTGGAGGGAATGAGCTTCATAAATAGCACCCTATCAATCATGTTAGTCAGTAGTAGGCTTAAGGTCGGATTCTAGTCGAACCAAGTCAAGGCATAGGACACCAACAGTCCAGCGCCAACAAAAGCGGCATATATGCCAATGTAGTAGCCAGCTTCGGCACTCTCATGCGATGTGGCATACTGGCCAGCCCAGTGGGAGAGCCAAAACGCTGTCATCAAGCTATCAGCATCAAATTGTACTACCTCTTCGGGTGCTTGGACTCACAGCTTCCCTTGTCAATACCAATCCAAGTAAACAAGAAAAGCGCAACACAAGCTAAAGTCGCAATAGAGCCAAATGACTTTAAATAAAGACGATGAGCCTCGTAGCTCTTCCGTTTGACTTGGTCAAGTGTTTCTCCAGGGGGTGATTGGTCGGCGTCTGACACTCGCTCGGTGTCGTTTGTAGGCTGAACAGAAGCAGGCAATCTACTATCGCAAATCTCCGGACTCTCTCCAGCTTCCTCAATAATCTCCTCGCCAGCAGTAAAATTGGAAAAGTCCCTTTCGACGACCGTCAACGAACCGGAGGCCAGCTGGTAAAAGCGAGCGTTGGCGACACCGGACAATATCGAGGGCGCTATTATTCAGTGTAAGCAGTGATAATATCAGGGTACGTAATTGGCAGCTTTACTCTCTGTGCAGCAAAATATCGCTGCCGCTCGCCGTTTTTGCAGAAATCCATCAGGGCCGAACAAGTTAACTGCGACCTGCGTCCTCGTCTTGGCATCGAGGCCACTAAAGACGTCATCAAGCAAAAGTAAATCACCCCCTTCATCGTATAGACTCCGAGCGAGGGACACGCGTTTACGCTGGCCGCCACTTAGGGGAGAGCCATTGCTGGCCAACCCTGTGTCGTCGCCTTTGGGAAGGTTTAGCAGGTCATGGTCCAAGCAGCAGGCAGCCACGACCTCGCTATATAATTTCGCGTTGAAGGCCTTTCCAAACAGAATATTTTCCTTTACCGTCATCTCGGGAACAAACCAGGGTACTTGGTCACAAAAAGTGAGGTGCTTTGCGCCGATGCTCATGGCCCCTGCTTTGACGCGGACCTCTCCAAGCACTGCTTTCAGGAAGCTGGATTTTCCGCAGCCTGGGGCACCCGATAATACCAGCAGCTCCCCCGTGCTTACAGAAAGGTCTGCGTCCTTGAGAAATATCGAGTTCGGAGTCCATTCCGCGGTTGCGTTGCTTAGAAGTAGCAGCAGTCCAGCTGTTTCCTCTTTGCGTTCGGTCTTGGGGTCTGCGTGCTTTCCCTCGTCAGCGCCCTCCGTGACGTAGTCACGTATGCGCTTCCAGCTGATAAAGGCGCTGAAAAAGTCTGGCAGCATTTGGATTATCGAGAGGAGAGGAGTGAGCATAATTTGGATCAATGAGAGGGACGTGAAGAGAATTGAGTAGTCAAATCGCAGCTGGGGCAGAAGAGCAACACCACCAAAAGCCGCCAAATTCGCGAGACTCATGGTAAATGTCGCTAAAAAAAAAAAAGGAAATATGAAGTTAGATTAGGGGTCTGACAAATGAGGCAGAATAGAGTTTACTTGCCGGCAATGATAACGAATGTGAGAACACGGCGAAACGTGGTCGCGGCGTCAATCTCTCGCTGCCTGCTCTGCGTCGCCTGCTGAGCAGCTGTGTGCTGCATGTTGCCAAACCGAATGTTTCTAATGTCCGAAATAAGATTCTTGACTATTTGGATGCGGACCTCGGCCGCCTCCAGAAACGCTTTCTGGCTTTGCGACAGCGGTTTGCCCAGCAGCATTGGTGCGAGGAAGCACACTACCGCAGCAAGTAAAGGACCGAGAAACGCGAGATTAATGGACTTGAACAGAACATAGGAGCCCACTCCCACCACGACAAGGTTCGGCGCAATCATGCCGCTCATGACGATGGCTCCAGAAACCGCCGCAGAGTCCTCGGACAGGCGCACCAAAACTTTGCTTCCGGCAGTCTCCCAGTCGGCATTCTCCGGCGGGCCTACACCAAAAGAGCGAAACGCCACGTTGTGGATGAGAAAAGAGCGGACTCGAGTAGATAGTTGGAAGAACATTTGCTCGCCATGAGCTTGGAGAAGGCTGTTTGCGAGTTGACTGGGTGGCGCCAGAATATTAGCCGAGTCGTTATGGCCGTGACCAGGGCGCGAAGGACTTACTTGAAGAACATGCCAACAACTAGCCAAATACCGATGGAGCGATCCTTGCTGCCCTGCAAAAATGACACTATGCCGTTGATGATGAACGGCTGTGCGAGCAAGGTGCCAGCCCCCAGGAGCCGAACAAACAGTGCACCGAGGAACTGGATCGTGGCACTTCCCCAGAAACCCGCATCATAGAAATCGACTTTACTGCCCCGCAGCGTGTAGGTTGCAACCGGACGCGCTAGAGAAGACTTGAGATCCTCGGCGACCAGCTTATTCTTGAGGCCGTATCGGAGCAGCGGCCAAAGCCAGCCAAAGAAGAGCATACCAGAGGTTCCGCCTCCAGACTCGTCAATGTAGGCTCTTCTGCTGTTGCGCACTTCCCTAGACTTGGCGCTCGAGCAGAATTCGGAAAAGAAAAAGGAAATGGCCGTCATGATCATGATGGCGATTTGCAGTGCCGGAAGAGCAAAGCCGGCCGGTGGGTCGAGCTGGGCCAGCCGCCACAGGGTGTGAACTCGAACGCCGTCTGAAATACATGTGACGAGTAGGTAGAGGTTCGTGGCAAGCAGAGAGTCGGCATTCCACAACAAGCGGCAGACGAATAGCCCCAGAGCCGCCAAAAGTCGAAAGACGTAGCTGGCGGTGCCGAGTGCGTCGGCACCCAGCAAAGACCCGACTGGAAGCCTGGAGCTGATGATGAGCGAAGCCAAATGCAACGAGACAAGCGGTATCAATATCATCTAAAAATGTGTTAGTCGCAGCATTCCCTGGTCCAAAGTCTTGTAAACGCAATGGGGTCGTACCATGTCCATCCAAGCTTGGGCGCTCTTCCAGCCACGGCAAAAGGACCGCGATGACCATTTAAAAGAAGCAATGATGATCATGATAACCAGAGCGAGCGCGGCAGGGAGCATGCCAAATACGGCATTCTCAAAGTTGACGGAGAAATCGACGCCGCCGTCGGGCGACGTCGTAAAGGGACTTATGGACATTATCGGCGCAGGGCTTCAGACAAATCGTCTACGGGATGAGAACTCCAGTTGAACCAGGAGAAGTGCGCGGCAGTATATGTAAAGGCAGAGCTGCTGAGATGAAAATACTTTCCGGGCCAACTCGACAGGGCTGTAAGGCTGTGAGGACCCGTTGTTTCCCCGCGTATTCCTTCCCACTCACTAACTAGTGATGCAGCAGGATGGCATGGGTCCAACGCCATTGCTACTTTTCAATGCTGGTACTTTTTTACTGCATGTGTCTGGGCTCTTGGGGCCACTGATAATGGGCTCGAGTCCTTCAATATGGCTGCGTCTACAAACTACCAGTTTCGTTCTGTGAGACGCGATCGGCTGATTCTACACGTCTTTGTTTTCTTCTGTACTACTTGCTGCACATGTATGCGCTCATAACACTGCCCGCATTGCTCACAATCGCATAATACTGGGTGCAGGTATTGTAGAAGGCTTGACTGGGCATGGCGCGCGTTGTTTGAACGGGGTTTCCACAGGCCAACAGGCTCACTGACAGGAAGTGCGTGAGAGGGTTTGCCAGCCGGAGCATAGCTGACGTGCTTTACAATACCGTATTGCCTGTACGGACTACTCTCGCTCTGCCAAGACGAGTGCTGCGGCGGCGTGCAAGCTCAATCGGGTAGCCAAGACACATCATTCGACAGGCGGGCAGGCCTTGCGGTTTGTCTTTGAACGTAAACGAGAGCAAGATGAAAGAATATGAACTGCCCTCGATTTTGTACCACTCAAAGAGATGGGACGCGCCACTCATGGCTATCTTGGTGTGAACAGGGCGCTATTTAGCAAGCGCCACAATCCTTCGATTAAGCGCCACAATTAGCAATCGACAGTTCTACTGGCTAGAAAAAGCTACAGCGATGGGGTGCCAGCAAGCCGAATACGTACTGCAGATGAAATCTTGCTGAAACGGGACGGGGGAAAGTCGCACGCCTCGCCTGGACTCTTGCGAAAAGCCCGGCACATGTACCGGGCTTGCCTCCGATGCTGCCAGGGAAGACATAAACTTCTCAGCCGACCGCCGCTGGTGCACTTGAATCTCTGAAGGATCGTTGCAGATTTCAAGTTGAGATTTATGAAGTTGCTCGAGGCACTTGGTCAGGGCTGATTTATACTTGAACCAAGATTAGAGTCTAGTGTCTGCCATTTGGCAAAGTAGTATAGGAGCATGTTACGATGGGTGGCCACCTGTCGGGTAGCATGTACTAGGGAGGAAAAAGGTGGATGATGGTAGGTAGGATGTCAACTACCTGGATCTCTTGAGAATATGCCATCTCACCCATAGATGATTGTGTAAACTTTTCAGGCTGGGAGGTCAGGGCAAGGCCATCATGTGCACTGCTTGCTTGTTTGGAGGTGAATGAGGATGCTGTGCGGCTATCGCGAATAGGAAGGCTCAACCAGGGCCACTGTTGCCGACTTGTGCACATTTTGGCGGCCGTACATAGGGGCTGCTCAGCAATATTTCATGCTGTGCGTGTGCGGCGCAGACAGACCAACGTAAGCTCCTTCTGCGGGAGCAAAACTGGCAAACTGAATGGAAGCCGTTGCTCGTTTACATTTTTATCTTATTCTAATTTTATTCCATTTCTATTTTATTCGACTCCAAGTCCTCTTACCATCTCTCATCTTTACCAGTTCTTATTATTTTCTTGGTTTTCCCGACCCTTTTTATCAACCACATCGCACGAGTCCATCCGTTTCTACAGCGCTTGTAAGCCAGACTCGGCTGCAGTACTCTCACTCAAGTCTAATGCAATGCGCTCTGGGTGGGGTGTCTCTTCTATTGACAAAGACTGGCATGTAACCTCTTGCGAATATGGGCACAATCTCTTATTCATTCGCTCATTTTTTTTTGCCCATCTCAGCCATGCGAGCCACAGGCAGTGCTGCAGCTGCAAGCCGCGTGCGGAACAAAACTCTATTTTACGCCGCCGTCAAGTGACGATGTCATGGTGGTCCGGCTACCGACCGGCATCCGGCTATCGGAGAGTGTCGGACCATCTATCCTACCTTGTTCTCACATGCTTTGCAGGGCAACATTTCAACTCCCAAAGATCAGCCCAACTTTGAACATTTTTATTATAGATCGTCGAGAACCACTGCACCTCTTTCAGTGAGCTGTACGGCCACCAGCCATGTCCTGACTCTTTGTGCTGCACTGCCAGCCACAGCCCACTGTGGAGAGTGCCCGACAAGCGCCATCGGAAGCCGACATTGGACGGGCCAGGCTTGCCAGTGACGTACCAGCAGTTAATCGACCGCGTGGCCGCAAGGAGTTGGGAGAATAGTGACCGCGTTTCAAGCCTAATGATGATCAGGTTGAAACACGAGCGGTGGTTGCCGCTCCTTGGCCTGTCACAAGCAGACGGCGCGCTGTGGGCGCTTCATGTGCCAGGTCGGTAGCATGCATCCGTGCCCAAACATGCCATAGGCTAGACGGCGTCTCACATTGACACCGCCCGACTAGTGCCATGATCCCTGGACCTTATGGGTCGTGGTCAAATAGCAGTGTAGCATACACATGAGTACTGAGTGGACACGCGAGAGAAGACCGGCGAGTAATGTAATATATAGAATTGAGTAGATTATGTAGTTGTCAGGGGAAAACAAGACTCCAGACGCTCCCTCACCGTGAGCGGTGATTATTCCGGGCCAGTAGGGCCAGTTCTGTAAGTGTAAAAAGTGTTTAAAAAAAAAAGGGAAACAAACAGGCCATTTCCGTCAACTCCAAGGTACCAGTAATAAAGTCTAGGTTGCTGCTGGGGTGCACAACTCAAAAGGTGGTAGCCCGCAGCAGCAGCCGTCGAAGGCAGTGTATCGTAGCAGTCATGTCAAAAATGACCCGTCCAGGGTCATACAGAAAAAGATTCTCCGTTACGCCAACAATCAAATCGTAAAAAAGACAAAAGTCCAAAAAAGAAACGGTACACGCGGGCTTGGGCACGCCTATACACAGTGCCGACCGGCCAGGTCAGGCCCGGTGACATTCACGGTCGGGTATTTATTGGGGCAGCATGTTACGCAGCTCCTCCTCGCTGAGGCGAATCTCGTGGACGGGCTCTCGTCGGTTCTCGAGGGGGACGTAATCACAGTCTAGGTACGAGGGAAGAAATATTTCTGCATTTTCATCATCTGTTAGCGGTGTGCGGGAGAAGCCGGGAACACTGGGCGAGCGTACCGGGATTCCAGTCGAAGCCCTGGCTAGAGGAGAGGTATGTGATCTAGAGACTGTGAGCGAATCGACCGGATAACAGAAGCTACAGAAGCGTACCAGACGGGGAGGACCATCAGGGTCGCCGATGTTGATGACAGTCGATTGCTCCTTGGAGAGTGCGGAGCCTGTCAAGGTGTTAGCAAACAGCAATTACCCCTCGACAAAAACGAAACACGGCAAAAAGGGACAGTATTGCAGGAAATGGCTAAGTATGGCTGCAAATCGCCAGAGGGTTAATAAAAGATGCAGACATACTTAGCAGACTTGGTCGACGGCCGTGAAGCGTCTTGGTAGCCGATGACGGAGTGGATGCAGCGGATGACGGGGAATCTGAGTAAGAGCTGTCCGACGGGCTGGACATGGCCTTGGGCGTACAGAGGCCATCGTTGCTGCGGCGAGTGGGAATAGTGATGGAGGCCGACATGGTGGGCGGTAGAAGCAGTAGAAATCCGTCACGATGACAAAAAAAGACAGTGTTTGCAGGAGAGTTGGGAAAGTGAAGTTGTTGAAGGTCGAGAGTTGCCCGGCCCAAGGTCAGGGTGTACTAGAGAGATAGGGCCCCGCAGTGAGTGAGGTGACTAGGATGCCCCCCCGGTAGAGTCAAGACACGGACTGGAGCTCAGGTGACGGCGGGACTGGGTTTTAGTGCACGTTAGTTGGACGATCGTGGGCCACCGAGGACGAGCGAGCGAGAAGGGGTCGGAAGTTTTAGCACGGCGGACACGATGGATAAATAAAGACGTTCGAAGTTGATGACGAGAAGAAGAAGCTGGGTCTGGAGCTGTGAGGGGGAGGAAAGCGAAATATGGCTGAAGCGCCCGGGCAGATTGAGGGCGGTGGCTTTAGGCAGTCATGCAGGCCTGTGATGGCCTGTGACAGCCTGAGGATGGCGCAGGGGAATGATGAGCCGCAATATCAGCTTAGACAGACAGGCCGCTATAATTCTGCCGGGTGCAAACGCGACTACTGGTAGGTGACGGGCTCCCAAGCAAAAGTCACAGGGTCGCCGCCAGGAGGAGCCGTTGAGTCTTTTGGGCCCCCGCTAAGCCTCCACGATTTGGAGGTACCATTTGCTGCAGATTACCCTAGCATCGGTACTTTATCCACTATCTGAGCATAGAGTACCCGCTTTTCGTTGGGTCCTGATCGGGCGGTAGCCTGGATAGCGCTGCGCCAAATGTTACTCAGTCAAAAGTACAGCTGCGCAGTAACGTTAGTGGAGGCCAAGTACCTTGGTGCTTCCCCAACAAGCATCATAGTTCTTCGCAGTACGAGAATGCAGCTCTCGAACAAGGTGCAGTGACTATCATGGTTGAAAGAAATACACGCCGCAAGAATACTGTTCGACACGTCTCGCCAGATACTCGCCCACACATGGTTCGGTTCGGCATGCACGGAAATAGCCCATCAGCCCCGCCAGTATTCAGCCAGGTATCAATTCTATCTTGATTCTAATTCTATAACGCTTCTAGTCATACAGTGCCTTTGACTCTATAATGCCTCCAGAAACGCCGACAAAGCAACCATGGTCGCCCCCTCATCATATCCCGTAGCAACATCAATCCCCGACTGCACATGCACTTCCCCCGGTCCAATCGCAAACACACACGCCTCCTCTTCGACCACATCTCGTATCGTCCGCCGTCCCTTGGCATCCATCACAACCGTCCTCGCGCCGGTGAAGCCCTCTGCAAAGTCGACGCAGCTCTCGAAGAGAACCTCTCGCTCGCCGGCCGTAATCAGGACTTTGCCAGCAATAGGCTGCGCACCGTCTCCAGCCCCCGCCAGCGCTTGGAGGAGCACCGCCTTTCCCTCCTTGGCCCGCAGCGGCTCCAGCCAGAGACTGCCCGGACGACTCGTCGTCCCCAGCAGCCTCCCACAGTCGCGCAGCTGGCCCTGCGACAGTACATCATATGCTTCGTTGGCCGCCCCGTACGTGTCCGTCAGCGTCATGTCGACCCACGGCGAGAGCAGAACAACGGCCCGAATCTGCTGGCCCTTCAAGTCGATTGGCTCGACCAGAGGACATGGTTGTTGCATGTGCGCAAGCAGACCAGCCACCAAGTGTCCGCCCGCGCTGTCCCCCGCAATGATTAAATCCGACGATCGCACGCCCTGCTTCAATAATTGCGCGACGGCTTGCGCAATCTGTGCGAGCTGGCCAGGGTACTGCAGGCTGGAAGTGAGGGTATACTCCAGATAGGCCACTTGTTTCGCCTTGCTAGAGCGGCCCATGTGCAGCGCCAGGGGAATGTGGCATTCGCCGACCATGGGATAGAGGTAGCCACCCCCATGGACAAACAGCACCGTTGGCCCGTCAGCTACAGCGTCCGGACACGAAACAAGGTGCAGGTTGGGTGGCGGAAAGGAGCTTGACGTAGGCATCGAAACCACAACCTTGTCGTGCGCAATACCGCGCGCGACACAGTACTCGCTGACCTGCTCCCCCGTCGTCTTGCGCGTGTTGGCGGCGTACTTCATTCGCTGGTTGAGCGTGACCCGCGTCGCGTAGAGAAAAGACGTCGCTAGTTTTTGGCGCCAATGGAGCAAACCCATCGGGTGCGACTTGAAAAACCTTTTGCCGAAATCATATGATGCTCTGCATACTTTTTTGTCTTCGTCTTAGCTTAGGAGGTGAGGGTGTAAGATCTCGTCGAAAACTCACAGAGAACTGGTATCACCCATGCTAGTGACACAAAATCCAGTGTCTGCATAGGGCAGGTGAGGTCCGTCTTTGTCGCCATTTCAAAGTTTGAAGATTCTACAAAGAGATGAAGCTTGCTGGTGAATAAAGGGTCACGAATGATGAGACGGGAATCAGGAGCTATTAATGAATAGCTTGATACTCCGAGCCGGAGCCGCATAACACGTTCAAAGTCACCGAGGCCCACCGCGATACGCTAGGCTAATGACCCAGGGCTCCAGTACAGTCATTCATAACGACTAACCAAAACGCCTTAACCTGGGTGTTTAATTTTTAATTTCTTCTTTTGTCTCAACGAATCTCTTGTTTCTCTCGAAGTTGGATGTTAGTTTACGCATCTAGAACTGAATCGAACCATATTCTTGGGCACTACGCGCCGTCTTCGCGAGATCTTAGCTCACGCTTGCCGCCGGCGAGCTGCAACACAATGGTGGGCAATACACAAACACCGACGAGCAGGGCGACGGCCACTCCCGCGCTTCCTGCACCCGTGGCTGTAAACATTTGCGGGAACCTATTCCAGCGTTAGCAATGGGAAAAATCCTCCGTCAACACTGTGAGGTTGCTTACCAAAATGGACCGATAAAGCCCCAAATCTGTCGCACAAACGTGATGTAGACGCCTACGCTCGCCGCATCGCTGGGGTAGCAGTCTACTGCATAATTCACCAGCACCGTCGTCACGACCTGGTTGCCCGCGGCGGCGATGCCCGCCCCCACGACGGGACTCACATTGTACACGCGCAGCTGCGCGCTCATGACGAGAAACACGACGATGCCGCAGATCGCCCACGCGTACCCGATGTAGCTCAGCCACAGGCGACGCTCCGGCCGCGGTCGCTGGCCGTCATTCTTGTTAATCCCGCGCGCCATCCAGAAGGACGAGGCCGCGCTGCCCAGCGCCTCGCCGACGAGGCTGCCGACCATCAGCGCGAGGAACTGCAGGCCGAGTGTCTGCGCGCCAAAGTGGAACTTTTCGGCAAACAGCTGCGGGATCTCGACCGTCGTCACGACGTTGCAAAAGAGAAATGACATGGCGTAGGAGGCGGCGGGAATAGCAACGCGCCACCGCACGGCGTAGACAAAGGGGTGTACAAACTCGAGCATGGAGAAGGGCGTGGGATCGATGCGTCGCAGGGCCAAACGGCGAGGGACAGGCGAGGGGTCGTCGCTGCGGCTGCGGATATATCTGGTCTCGGACCCCAGGGCCACGTACAAGATGAACTGGACGACATTGGTCTGCATGAATTAGTTCAACGGTCCTCAACCCTGCGTGGCTGGCTCTACTCACAATGGCAAGCGACCAGAATATCCACTCGTATCCCGCCCTCTCGACGGCGAACCCAAAGAGAAACGGCGCAAACGGCACCCCGATGGTGAACATGAGCGTCCACACGCCAATGTACCGCGCGCGCTCCTGCGCAAAGAACATCTCCTGCACGGTGCCGCCGCCCAGCGCCGCGGCCGGGGAGATGAAGAAGGCGCCGAGCGCCCGGCACGCCGCCAGCGCGCCGTATGTACCGCTGCGGGCGCTGCCCACGTTGCTGGCGATGCTTCCCAGAAGGCACAGCACGTAGATGGGCAGGCGACCGTAGCGCTTGGCCAACGGGTGCCAGAGGAGCGGCGCGACGCCGAGGACGGCGATCTGCAGCGACGTCATGTACGACGCCGCCTGGATGGAGACGCCCAGCCGCTCCGAGATGTCCTTGAAGGCGGGGATGACGGAGGATGCGGTAAAGGAGCAGATGCACGAGTGAAACGCCACGAGGGAGAGGTTGATGAGTTTCTAAGAGAACATTATCTTGTAAGTTTGCGATGAAATGCTGCGTGCGCTGCGAACACGTCCATACTTTGCGTTGGGGCCAGTTCAAGGGATCCGCTGGCGTGGGATCGGGTAACGGCTCTAGATCAACGGTGCCGTAGCGGTCGAGCAGAAACCTGGAGTGCGCAGCAGAAAGAAGCTCGGTGCTGCTGAATTCCTTGAGCTGCGTCTCCGTGTCGTGCGCCTCTTCCGACTTGGTGACGCCGTGCAACACATCGTCTGCCATTTTTGCAAGCTGAAACCTCAACACGGCCAAGCAGAATTGTAAAGTGGCCCTGTAAAGAAAAGGATATCCTGACAATCAAAATAAATCAAATCCAATGCGGTACGCGAGACCATTATATCGGCTCCGGGGTCCCCAGGTTCCCCCCCGGTGGCGTTCCCCGCGGATATATATTACGCGGGCAGAATGGGCATGGGGGCGGGTCGCCTCGACGCCTCCCATGGGCATGAGTAAGGACGGCATTTGCATTGGCTTCCCTCTGACGGGCATCCCACGAGTTTTTAGCATGGCGCATTAGATCCTACACGCATTGGCGCACTAGACAGCTGCCTGCAGCGCAGCGCAACCCCCCGCCGGGGGGTTTTAGTGTGATCGGCATATGGGACGGTAGTTTCTAAGCATTGCCATGTTTCAATTGTGGCTGGCGATGGCGGCGCAGAGGAAGACAAGGTTTTAAGGACTACGTGCGGGAGTTGTGTTCGGTAGCTTCTTCAACGGCTGCAGTTGATTCTGTTTCAGACTCCCCATCTCCCCGTCGTACGTTGCGAGGTTTGAGTGGACCAGGGCGAAGAACGGCGTGGGTGCATCGCTGGCATGCAACAGCAGGTGTCATTTCTAAAGCCGAAATCCATTGCGAAACAAGAGTTTGCCAATTGAATGTGAAGATGCAAGATCTGATTGAGATCGATGCAAGTCGCGTATATTCCTTTGGCTGATTACTAGCACCTTGGCAACTTGGTGCTTCACCGTTGACAAGGTTGCACGTGACTGCCTTAGTCAGCCCAGGTTGCCGCGACGCTGCGTAGCTCTTGGACGCCTAGCCAGATAGCTTACCCTTGGAGACGCATTCGCTCACCTCGCCATCACCAGCCCATTGAACCGATCAGGTGTTGCACCAGCACCGCACTGCAAGCTCCGAGAAGTCCGTCGCTCCCTCGCGAAACCACACAGACGAACGCGAAACCCCAAGAACCCGCCGCGAGCCACCGGTCACGATGGGCGACGTCGCAGTCGAGAGCCCTGCCAACCACGCGCCAGCTCACAAAAAGGCAGCACCGTCGATAATCCCAACCATTGACCACTTTGAGGGCCTGTCGATCGAGGGAGGAGACGATTACGCCACACTGAAGAAGCTTCAGCGACAATTAGAGTACGTGGCCTGTTTTCGCTGGCTGGGGCTCATTCGCAGTAGCAAACATGCTGACAGGTCGCAGATACATTCAACTACAGGAAGAATACATCAAGGATGAGCAAAGGTGTGTGCGGCTGCAAGCTTGTGCGGGAAAGCATTCTGACCATTCGCAGGAGTCTGAAGCGCGAGCTCGTCCGCGCTCAGGAAGAAATCAAGAGGATCCAGAGTGTGCCGCTGGTCATTGGCCAGTTCATGGAGGCCATCGACCAAAAGTATGTCTACAACGTCACACCAGCCAGGGAAATCTGCTTACAAAAATCAGTACCGGTATTGTGCAGTCTAGCACCGGCAACAACTACGTCGTCCGCATCCTTTCCACCCTCGACCGCGAACAGCTCAAGCCCTCGTCGTCGGTCGCCCTCCACAGACACTCGAATGCCCTGGTCGACATCCTACCGCCCGAGGCGGACTCGTCGATTGCCATGCTGGGCGCCGACGAGAAGCCCGACGTGACGTACGCGGACGTCGGTGGCCTGGACATGCAGAAGCAGGAGATTCGCGAGGCCGTCGAGCTGCCCCTGACGCACTTTGACCTCTACAAGCAGATTGGTATCGACCCGCCCCGCGGTGTGCTCCTCTACGGCCCGCCCGGTACCGGCAAGACCATGCTGGTCAAGGCCGTTGCCAACTCGACGACGGCGAGCTTCATCCGCGTTGTCGGCTCCGAGTTTGTGCAAAAGTACCTCGGCGAGGGTCCCCGCATGGTGCGCGACGTCTTCCGCATGGCCCGCGAGAACTCGCCCTCCATCATCTTCATTGACGAAATCGACGCCATTGCCACGAAGCGCTTCGACGCCCAGACCGGCGCCGACCGCGAAGTTCAGCGCATCCTACTCGAGCTGCTGAACCAGATGGACGGCTTCGACCAGACGTCCAACGTCAAGGTCATCATGGCCACCAACCGCGCCGACACGCTGGACCCGGCCCTGCTGCGTCCCGGCCGTCTGGACCGCAAGATTGAGTTCCCCTCGCTGCGCGACCGCCGCGAGCGCCGCCTCATCTTCTCCACGATTGCCAGCAAGATGAGCCTGGCGCCCGAGGTAGACCTCGACAGCCTGATTGTGCGCAACGACCCGCTGTCGGGCGCCATCATCGCCGCCATCATGCAGGAGGCAGGTCTGCGCGCCGTGCGCAAGAACCGCTACAACATTATCCAGAGCGATCTCGAGGACGCGTACTCGAGCCAGGTCAAGGGCACGAGCGAGGACAACAAGTTTGACTTTTACAAATAAGCGTGTACGATGTGGGTGGCGATGGGGAAGAGGGGCGGTCATGGGGTGTGTGTATCCATATGAACCTAGTGTAAAATCACAATATAGAAGATTTTGCGAATGTATTTCGTGCCTGTTTGTGCGATCTCGCTAAAGTTGCATCTGCGGTTGATGCTTAGGAACGCTCGCCGCCATGGTATTCTTCTCACAGTACTGCTTTTCCAGCCAAACATCGGCCCTGCCAGAATCGCCCTTGCACAGCAATCCTCACGCTTTCCCTTCCCAGATGATTTTTTTCTTCTTTACATCCCACCTACCTTGCGTCGTCGGAAACGGGCAAGCGCAGCAGAAGGGGCATGGATGGGGATTTGGCGGTTGGGGTTTGAAGAGAGAGAGAGAAGTAGTACTTGGCCAGATATGACAACAGAGCTCTCAGTCGTGCTTGAAAAAGGGGGGTTGGAAGAGGTCGCCGACATTTCCTTGTTCAATCTGCCCAAAAACGAAGGGCAGTAAAGATGATTGGGCCCCCGTAGCCGCGCCTGCTCGTCGGGATTAGCTCGCAAATGTCTACGCTTAGCTTTTGCTCCTTTTCGCCCTCTTGTCGATGTAGATTTTCTTCTTTGTTTCAAAACTAGTCCCGAATAGAACCCAGCATTTATTCTTATTTTTAGCCTTTGAATGCGAGGGGGGATGTTTTCGCCCTGGGAGCCCCAAGGACGAGCAACGGCGGGAGTGTTGCAACGGCGCAAAGGCCGGCGGACGATCGGCATCGTCACTGTCAAAGGGCCTTCCTAAACAGGTAATACCCATGCAAAGCCCGGTATAAGTGCCCTGACGTATAGAGAGAACCGTCTGCTTGTCCCGAGAATACGACTTGGTCACGAGTGGGAGAATGTAGAGCCAAGCTTTTGAATAAGAAAAGAAATCACATGTATAGTCTATTTTGGTCCCAACCTGGGACATATCCAGTACCGGTTGAAAGAAGTCCTACAGCAAAAGAAAGCCCCTCCTTTTTGGTATATCATATATCCTTGAGCGTGTGCGTGCCATGTCTATAATCCCTCCCACATCATGTCCCAAAGTCCATCCAACATTGCTGTTTCGTGACAAAGAGGCTGAAAAAAAACAAAGGTATAAAACAAAAGCCTGATACTCAGACTGAAAGATAAACGGGCATTAAGCATGCTCTTCGTCAACGTATTATCGTGATTAAGTGGCTTGCAGTTCCAGACTGCTGAGTATAAAACAAAGCGACGCCATTGCCATGCTGAGAAAAAACGTGGTAAAAAAAAAAGACAAATAATCAAGAGTTGAGCGCCACGCCAATCTCAAACAAGAGCTGGACGAAGCGCTTGTGCAACTCAATGAAAATGTCGGGCTGACCAGCGAGGTCAGCCAGGCCGCGGGCTTTGAGCGCCGAGGCACTGCCGCTGCCGCCCATTCGTCGAGTGAAACCGCTGCCGCCGCTGAGAAAGCTACTCGCGCTACGGTCAATGGCCACCGGAGAGTCAAAGGCCGACTGGCTGGGCGGCGCGGGGGACACATCCGCCGAGCCCTGGCTGCCGCTGGCGCTGCCAGTGGTTAGGGGGTCGGCGACACGCTCGGCTTCGGCTTCCACCAGCTGCTGGATCCATCCAGCGAGGTCGCGAAAGGCGTTGGAGAGGACCGTGTACGTCTTCATGGCCAGTCGCTCCTTGTGTGTGCTGAGAGCAATAAAAGCGTAGACGCGCTTGTGCCCGCGAGCATGCACGTCTGGGATGCGGAAGATGTAGGCAGTGGTATATCCGGCGACAGCATCGCCAAAGAAGATGGGACCGCCAGTGGCCGCGGAGCCGGCACTCTGCGTGGTGACAAACGCCGGGGCGCTGTTGAGCTGTGGCGGAGACATGGGAATGGAGGTTGCGGGCGCGCGCGGCAGTGTTTCAAAGGACAGTGCCCTGAGGCAGGATGCGCGGATCAGAGAGAAGGAGTGACCGAGGACCGGCTCATGTGTTGAGGTGTAGTCAATGTAGTGTACATGAGAGGAAGTTCGGTCCGAGGTAGTCGAGGTGCTGGAGCACGAGGTGGTGCGGGAGCTGCCGGGCTGGACAGATGTTCGGGCGCGAGGGCGTCGCGGTAGATCCCGGTCCCCATCCGTGTCGCTAGAGCACTGGGAACGAGGAGATCCCCCCCGGACTGGTGAGCCATAGATTCGCTCGGCTGGTGCTCGCGTTCGCAGCGTTGGCGTGTTGTCGCTGGGGGCCTTGGGGGAATTTTGGCGGCGCGGCAGCGTCATGGCGCAGTTATCGCAGGGACCTTGCTTCTTAGTAACGGTCTCGTCGTAAGTGCGGCGAAAGTTAGATTCGCGGCCCGAATTTTGGTACACTGAGCGAGGGCTTTCCGGTGGTGTTTCCAAAACCGGGCTGGAAGCTGGCGATGTGGCAGAAGGCGAGCGCAGGGCAGGGCGACGAGACCGCGTCTCGTGCTCAAAGGCGACTAGCGACCCGGTGCGAGGGCCTTTGACATCTTGCAGATTGCCTGCCGGGGTAGAGCGAGGGGGACCGTTGCTCTTTGTAGGTTCTTCGAAGCAGGTACTACACCCTGCTTGGAGCCCTTCTGTGACCATGAGGGGCGTAGGTCCATGATGGTCACAGTAATGAGCGAGACAGAGCTGGAAACTGGACATTAGCGCACAGATCGAAAACGACAGCTGTGAAGAAAGGGAAGTGTAAATGCGGCGATGAAGAATGTGAATTCGGGCCTGAGAGCCATGTTTCAGAGGGTGAAAGAGAGCGACGCATGGGAAAAGTCGGGTTCGAGAAAGCAAGCAAGCCAGGTAATATATGAAGCCCCGGATTACACGGACCTATGTGGCCGAGGCGGGAGCGATGGGCGCTGGTGAATGCGCTGACGAATCGGGCTGGGACCTGGTGCAAAGGGTGTGGCAGAAGGACCGAGTGTGGATATGAGGCCAGGCGGGCGATATGGACGGGTACGAGATGTGTGTGTATGTGTGTGTGTTGGGCGCCAGGACCAGGCAAAAGACCAAGACGTTGACGAGGAAGCGGTGTGCGTGCGTTGTAAGACGGGTTTGCAAGAAAGCCAGTTTCTAGCGTGCAGGCGCATTGAAAGAGGGTGTGAATGGGGCCGGGGGAGTGACGGGAAGCCAAGCCAAACATCAGGACAATGAAGGCAGCGAATTGCCTGGTGCTGAAGAGGGGTGGGCATAGAAAAGGCAGGCTTGAGATGCGAGGCGGGCCGCAAAAAGGGCTGAAAGGCAGCCAGCCTGCCAGCTATGAGGGCAGCTACTGGAAAGAGGCCAGCTAGCAGAGGCGGCATGCAGGTAGCTGCAGCCATGATACGTCAGGATGTGGCTGAAGAGCGCGCTCAGACGAGTGCGAGTGCGCTGTGCTGGTATAGTGTCGAGAGCGGCCATTGTGTCCGGTGATGGTGGTCGCGGCAGTACCAGTAGATTGTTGTGTCGCGCGGTGCATCGGGCATGCGTGTCCATCGGCGCAACGAGTTTGCTGGGCGGAGAGGTGCAGCAAGGGCGGGAGGGTGCAGAGGGGTTTGCTCATGGGTATTGAAGACGGGAAGAAAGCACAATGCAGGTCGACTTACAATATAGGTCATGTCTGAATATGGGCGGGCGGATGCGACGGACAGAAAGGTGAGTATTTGGCGGAACGAGGCTGCGCAAGTGTTGTGTTGCACAGCAGCGCAGATGACAAGGTTCGTATCAAGTCAGCCAGCGTGCGTGAGCTGGCGCGGTGGCAAGACGACTTGTCGCGGGTAAGAGGGGCGAGAGTCCAAGACGAAGCTGAGTTGGCCGGTGCTCGCGGCGCACAAGAGGTGTTGTTGGTGGTGTTTGCCGACCCGTGAGCGACGACGGGGAGAGGGCCGGATGCAGACAAGCAGTGCCGTGATCGGTGATGTTTGGCAGGGTGCGGTATGGCGCGGGCGGTCGTGTCGCAAGGTGGTCGGGTGGTGTTGGGATGCGTCGCGCACGTGTAAAAAAAAAAATGGGAGGGCCAACTGCAGAACCAGCCAACAGTTTGGGAGACAATGTAAGCAAACGAGGGTCCGGGCTGGTCGGGCAGTGAGAGATTAAAGGTGACAGTAATGGGGTGTGGCGACGGGCGACGAGCGCGGCGCGAGCTGGAGTCTGGAGAGGCAGAGATTCGGGGGTGGCGAGGCGGCGCAAGACGATCGTTCGGAGGTCCGGCTGGCTGCAAGTATGGACTGATGAGGGGACACGGGACAAGGGTGTGCCTTTTTGTTTTTGTCGGCTCGGTGGTGACGAGTTGTGGCGGCGACGCTTGACGACGGGGGTACGGGGCCAAGGCGGCCGTTGAACCAGGCACAAAGGAAGCTCGGGAGAAGACGTCGACGGAAGGGGAAAAAAAAAAAATTGGCGTAAAGAAGAAGGGATCAACCGGGGAGCTCGGACAGGTTGAAAGACGAAGCCAGGCAGGCCGGCAGGCAGTGATGAGGGACTACCAGTACTGGAAGACAAAGACGAATAGGCTCGTCGGTATTTCTCCCCACTGCTCGACTTATTAGCAATAGCCTGTTCCTCCGTCGGCCTCGCAGCTGATCAGTGAGCAGCAGCAGCTCTGTCATGCAGGCTGGCGGCGATGCGAAGCAGGCAGGGCAGGGCCAGGCAGAGCTTGTACGGGCGGATCGCTGGCAAACTGGCAATTGCAATTGGCAAGGCACCAATCACGGTTGTTACCCAAGCTGAGGCAGCGCGGCCAGGGCAGGGCACAGGGCCAGGGGTTTGTCGGAGCCCAATGAACCAGGGGCAAAGGCGCGCGTACAAGGGGGCGTCGGCCAGGGCAGCGGGCGTCAGGACCAGGGTTTGCGCGGACCAGCAAGGATGGAGAGACCAGTCGAACGAGTGTTAAACAGGTAGAGTTGGTCAGTTGTCTGGACACGGACCACGGGCCGAAGTTGGAAGCTTTTTGCTTTTTTTTTTTTTTTTTTTTTTGCCTCGTCTGACGCTCGGCGGTCGAAGCTTTCTACGGTGACGGCGATTTGTTTGTAAGACACGGATGGGTGCGATGGCAAGCCCACACGCCTTTGCTGTAGAATCTTGATGTGAGAAGAATGACAAAAAAAAAAGCGATTGTCGGAAGAGCGGTTCAAAGTAACGAGTGACGAGGGCCAGAGCGGATGGAAAACGATGAGATTGGGGCGGGAAGAAGAGGAATGAAAAGTCGATGAAGAATGGTCAAACGCAAACGACGAAGTGAACATGCAACGCCGAAAGCCGATGGGCGACTGCTTGGGGCCGGCACCGGCAACTGGCAAGCTGCAGGGTGGTGATTTGCGGCTAAAAAACAGTCAGCCAGTCCGCTAGGTACTGGTACCAGTTAAGGTAGCCTGTAGGTAGCCCACCCAAAGAACCCACCACCGCTGCTTTCCTTCCAGCGGCCCCTCATCCATCCCCTCTACCAGTACAGCGGACGGGTCCACTACAAGAGGCCAGCATTTCTCTGTTGCATTCTGCACCTGCCGCAGTGGACAGACAGCCAATACCTACCCATTCCCATCCGTCTCTGCCACTGCTGCACGATGCTGCTGTCGCTGCCGTCTGCAAAACCAACAGCACTCACCATCTCTCTCGTCCTCTTTACTTGTAGATACAAAGGTCAATCATCGCGTGAAATCAAGTCCACCATCCTGCAATCCACCTCCTCCACGACTTGCTCATCAACTGCCTCTTCCGTACGAGACCCTCCCTTCTCCCGCCCGCGCTAGAACCAACAAACCCAACTATTTTAGCAAAAAGGGTCCTCCTCCTCCTCCTCCTCTTGCTAGCTAGCCATGTACTCTCCTCTTTTCTCCTTTGGATGCCGAGCAAGTGGGCTCTCATCACCCGGCTTTCCCATCGGCCCTCTCTCTGCCATTTCTGCTTCAAAGAAATTTGCCATTCGCTCTTCCGAGTGCCTGGTTTTTTCGCTTTCCTTTCCTTTCCTTTCCTTTCCTTTCTTTCTACTTTGTTTCTGTAGAACGCTATTCGGCGGTCGGCAACTCGTCTCACGAGCAAAGAAAAAGGAACCCTCGTCTCGCCTTTGCTTCATTAATACCGCAATAGAGGGGCGCCCGGTTTTAACCGACCAAATGGAACACCATCTATTACCGAGCATTGTCACTCTTCCTTCTCTACTAATATATCCCGACTCAATATAAAATACTCAAACAAAAAACCACGACATCCAATCTCTCCGCGGCCAAAAAGAGCCGCCGTCTCTCCCGTCCACAAGCTAACCAGCTTATTACTGGTATAACAAACAACGCCTCTTTGTCACATCAACCTCTTTTCCAGGAATCCAGACGCACCTGTTTTGACGTCCTGCTGCTTCAGGCTAGCCTTTGCCTCGCCCCTCCACCCCAATTGCTTCTGGAACGCTGGAACGTCTTGATCCCGGCACTCTAATCCTAGCCTTCAACCCTGGCCTGTCATCACGCCCCTCCCACCACCCCCAAGTAAATTAATGCAAGGCCGCTCCTGCGCCCTTCTCTTTTTACCTCTTGGGCTTGGCTTTTCTCACTGGTGCTCCCTCCCAAACAAGATTGCCACGCGAGCAGCTCGTCGCCCCGCTGCGCTGCTGCACCGCATCCATGCAATGCCCATGTGCCAGCCAGCCCAAGCAGCCAAGCAATCAACCCATCACACCGGTCCAACCGTCCTACCCCGAATCATCCTTGCAATACCATGCCGACAACAAAAAATAGCACATGCGCGCAATTTAACCTCTTGCAGAAACGTCCCTGGCTTGTTTCACACGCCTGTCGCTGACTGCCCTGCCCTGGCCGTTGGGCCGCCGCCGAACCCATGTTCCAGCACCAGTACCACCAGTACCAGTAACTTGTAGCCGAGATCCTCGTAGCAGCGACAACCTCCGGCTACCATGACACTGCCCATATGCATGCACATGCCACTTTCGCCCTCGGCTTCATCTTCTTATTCCAGCCGTCGTCGCTTCTTACTGCTGCCGTTTTCTTTTCGTTCCGGGCTCACCGGCACGCTTGTTTCCGGCGTCTCCAGCTTTGAGCCTCGACAAGGCGCCTCCCAGAACGGCGAACTCTCCACCATCTTCTCGTCATCCTTGTCCATCGCGAGATCCTGAAAGCTCCGGCCATAGCTGCGCATCACTGCATCCGTAATGACAGCGCCCAAAGCCAGTGACACTTCCCTAGCAACGCTGTTGCCAATGATCTTGTACTGCGTTGCGGCGGGTCCAAGCAGTATCTCTTCATCCAGAAAGCCCTGCCCGCGCTTTGCTTCCATCACTGATAGGCACCGGTCCTCGCTCCAATGAATCGTTCGACCTTGTTTAGCGTCCCTAGGGCTAGACTTTGTCACAATCGTCGACATTGGCCGGTTGGGCGCCTGTCTTCCGTATGAATTTGTCAGTATCGAGGTTGACATCGCCTTACGCCTGAGCGGAAACATGTCGCGCTCTGGTTCGGTTAATATGCCTCGCCCTGCCGCACGAGGCTTGGTCCCGTAGTACCCGTACCAGGCCTGCGAGAAGTTCATCCCATACGGAGACTTGGGAATCAGTCGTACCCTGTTCCTTATAGTCTTTGTATTTGTATGGGAGACAACTCGGTGGTCTGGGAATGGAACACAGATATCTGGTTTGGCGTCGTAGATCTTGGGCAATCCAGCAACGGCCTGCGCAGCGTTCTTGTATGAGAATGGCGTGCTCTGAGCCATCACTCTCCTGGCCATGGGCTCGCCAGTCGGCAGGAGCCCAAGCCCCAAGTTCTTGACACTCGGTGGATGCGAATGTGTTTGCAAGGGTGTTTCTGGTAAAGCCCACCCGGGCGCCGCAAAGACGATGAAGACACGCGAGCGGACTTGAGCGGAGCCGCAAGAAATGGCATCCAAGAAGAATAGGCGCGCCTGGTAGCCCATGCCTACCAGTGCACACATGAGCTGGCTGAAAACGTCTTGATCTCTATTACGATGCTTCTGGATGATGCCCACGACATTCTCCAGTATACCATACTTTGGTCGATATACATCAACACAAGAGGCGAATGCTGCAACCAGGGACTGGTTCTTTCTCTGGGGGTACGTCGTCTTGTCGTTGGTCATTAGTGAGAATCCAGGACATGGACTTCCGCCAGAGATAAAGTCAACCTCTCCGACTCGCGGAATGTTCTTCGTAAATCGCCCTTAGATCGCAAGCCGCTGGAAATCATCAATAGAGCCTAGAAATGGAGACACCTGCTCCCGCTCTGTAGTGTTCGCCATATACGTATGCAGCGCTTTAGAGTCCATGTCGTTCGCCCACTTCATCATCACTGCGCCCCCTTCTTCGAGACCCCGGCCAAAGTTACCTCCGCCGCAGAATAAATCAAGACCTCGGAGCTTTGGCACCGACCCCTGTCGTGGATCGTAGCCTTGTTTTAATGATGGCGGGGCTTCTGCCAAAGGATGAATGGCGAAGCCGTCATCTGTCCGTTGCTTCTCATAGGTCAGGAAGAAGAAGGCTCCGACACCGTCACGATTATATGGTGTTGGTATAATTTCGGTCGCTGGAAACCATCGCACATGACATCTGCCAACGATACGTGACGGGCCGGTCTTGACGGTTTCCTCCGTGTACAAGAGCTCGTTTGGCGGTGCATCGCGTGCAGTCGAATCAATGGCGTGGCGCCTGGGAAACTTCCGAAAGGTGTACCGTATTCTTCCATACTGCTGCTCAGTTTCAACAATCTCACAAGGCTGACAGATGTTGGAGTTTTTGACCAAGTGCACGAGCACTGTGTCACCAATACAATACTCCGTACAGTCAGGGAAAGATGCTTCCTGGACGTGGCAACACTTGAAATGCGATTGTCTGAGAGACACCCAAGCTCTGTCATCAACCAAGTACGTTTGTCGACAGAAGAATTCTTTCAAGGTGTCTGGTGGGCCTCCAAATTCTACTTCGTGAACCCCTGACACTTCGTCTTCTCGTATCTTAGCGTCTTCTTCACAAGAGCAGTGATCCGACAGGAATAGCTCGTTCGACCAAGGGTATTTCATGACGCCGCATAGTGTCTCCACAGGTCGATAGTACCATATAACCTCAAAGACTTTCTGGCCCTCGCTGTCGATCGAGACGTTTTGTACGAGAGCAAACCACAGGTCGTCATGCTGATCATCCCGAGCATCTTCCTTCCCCCAAACGGTGCCAGAATCAGCAGTATCTCGGGTAGTAGATATGGTGTCTCCAGGTCCAATCTTGTTGGTTGGAGACATTGGTGGGCTGCAAGGGGCTATGGTGAGCACCGGAGGTGTCAATCGTGAAATTAGATCCGACCGGAGACGTTTTGTGTTGGCCCCAAAATCTACCCAGTCCAAATGCTTTCCAAAAGGCAGATGACAAAAGCAATCGTGAATGTATCTCGTCACTACCGTGGTGTAGTTTGCGGCGTGCGAATAGTACGGAATGTACTGTTGAAAAAGGAACACCTCATTCCACAAGGGGTGACAGTCAGCCGTTTTATGCCCCATAGCCCCAATAGACTCTTTACGTAGAAACGCGATATTCGTGTTGACAGCGGATCGGTAGTCGAGGCGAGGGTATTTTGACATCCAAATCTCGACGTCTTCGAAGTTATCGGATGCGGAATAAGCAGCGAGAAGCCATGACGCAAACTCTTGTCGAAAATGATGAATAGTCACCCGCTGCCGGTTGGTGTGCATAGCCGTGAGAAAATCAACAACATGCTTTGCAAGGTCGGCCACCCACAGAAACGGCTCAAAGAACCTCTTGTACTCAGCCGCCGGTGTGCCAAGTTTGTAATATACATCGCTCCCGTCGTTGAGCTCCGATTGAAGCCATACATTGTCTCTTGTTTGATCTTTCGACGCTTGGCCATAGTTTCCGAGTGGCATAGTGTGTATGCAAATACGGCGAACATATGTGCTTTTTGCCCCGTTCGAGAGAATTCCGTCGAAGTAAAGGTCAGGCGAATTGGACTCGGTACCAAGCTGGTTGAGAGATCTCATCTCTTCTGGGTACAAGTCGGTGTCGCAGTAGACGGTAAAGTCGTCAAGTTGCAGGTCGAGGTATTCATCTTCATCGGAGCGCTTCGGCAGCAACATCTTCAGAGCAGCGCGCTCCGACATGGCAGGGCATGGCGGTTCGAAACCGTCGTAGCAAGAACGCGGGCTGACCAGAACGCATTCCGGGATCTGAATCGAGATTGGTCGCAGGCTAGCCAGTTCTTCATTCTCAGTCTCGCTATCTTCTGAGCCTTGAAAGTTGTAGATTTCCTCCTCTTCTACGCTGGGCAGGACGTCGCAGAGCGAATCCCAGGAAGCAAGTTGCGGCTCGAGCTCTGCTGGTGTGGAGGCGTCGACCTCCCTTTCGTCCTCGGAATGATCGCTCATAATGAGATCAACGGCCATAATTCAAGGCGAAAACAATCATTGATGATTTGGGAGCATTAAAAATCGAGGTGTTGAGAAAGATATGTGTGGCGGAGAGAAAGGTGAATGTCAAACGCGCATCAGCCTCTAGCGTTTGCCTACCAACAGCTGCTTGAACTACATACGGATAGAGATGCGAGAAAAAAATAAGTAAAGTGAGCAGAGACCCAACGCTATAAATAATGTCATGATTTTGAGTATACTGCGAATAACCATGAAGGGCAAGTTAGTATCGTATTAATAAGGACCTTCCCTGGCCATTACAATGGGGACAATGAGTATAAGTGGTCGTCCTACAGACGATTCCCATGCAAGATCTGGTGTATTGAGGATCTTTTTCGATATTTGTTTTCGCAGAGGAACCAGCCAGACACGGGCTGGATGGCTGTTCTCCCTCTTCTTTTCAGCACCCCTTGATTCGGCGAGGCGGCCACCTGCTCGGGCGTTGCATCCGTGGCGTAAATCGCCGCCGAGGCTGCCAGCAGCGTGCAGTCAAGCCGCTCATCGCCAATATCAACCACGACGGGCACGGCCGCCGAGCTGGGTGGAATGTCCTCACTGTCCAAGCAAGGGTAAGCCACACCATCCAGAACAAATGCGCCGCCCCTCTGTTTCATGTTGAAGGTTATGTTGGACACACCCTCGGCCGACCAATAGCAAAATGCCGTGATCCAGCCGGAGAGAAACGTCTTGTTGCCGTCCGGCTTCCACTTTTGAATCATGTTGTTCCAAAACGATACGGTGCGCGGCGTCACGCCTGTCTCAAACGTGGCAATCATGTGCCTCAGCACCGGTCGCAGGAGTTGCGCCATATCGTGCGGCTCGCAGCCACGGAGCCGCTCAAGCATGTCGAGGCGCTGCAGTATGATCCAGTAATCTGCCGCCTCGCCAAGCAGCGTGACCGAGGGCAGAGCGCCGCCAGACATCCGGCTTGTAGGGCATTTCTCAGTCTGCATAGCGCCGATGAATAACGCCGCGGCAACGGCACGGTCCACGATCGTTGTCGTGGAAAAGGACGGCATCACCCATTCGCGCAGCGCCGGGTCCTTGATATGGTCGCCCAGCACGCCGGCAATCTGCCGAGTAGAGGCGTTGCTCTTACGAGGGCCATCGTTGCGGCTCCGGTTGTCGCGGGTCACTTCGATAGCGAGCTGCTTTATACCCTCGTTACTGACAAAAACACCGAGAAGCTCTGCTGCGTGAATGTTGATGTAAAAACTAAGCTGCGATAGAATGCTAAACCACACGTCCTCGGGACGAATGGTGAGGTGATGGCGTGTCTTGTAGGCCGCGAGCGCCGCGTGTACGAGACCGTTTGGGGAGCCCGTGATAAGATAATCAGGCATGCCAATCGATGTCTGCAATATACTCTTGTAGCGGTGCAGGTAGTGCTTCATGTTGACAGCCCTAAGGATATCGCCTCGGGTGGTCGCTGGAACCCCAGTCCAGTTCTCGGCGGGCCGCCAGGCAACGCCAAGCGTTACAGGCATATCTGCAAGGGTCTCGCGGTATATGATGAAAGTGGCGGTTGTCATTTGGGAGATCGGTCAAGGGCCGTCGATTTATAGTTGCAAAAGTTCGGTGAGTAGCAGCAGTGTGACCAATCTGGCTGGTTCCGCCCGTGTGATTGGCTCAGTAGCATTCTGCTGAGAACAAGAAGCTCGTGCATATCGCCGCTTGATTCGCCAGTAAGTATTGTGTTTGTTTGCCTGCAGGCGTTCTCGTAAGCTGTTTGAAAAGTACACACCGAGGCTGGGTCCGCTTCGCCCTTTGCATTCTATGCTGTGATACTTTGTGCAGCTAGCCGTACAATCTACGTACAGCTGTTGCCTGTGCGCAAATTTGTTTGCATGTATAGAGAGCAGCTCCGTACTCTTGAGCATCCTGCCAATTTCTTCTCGGGCCCTTTTAAGGATTCTCTGTCAAGACTGCGGTGCGTCCTTGGTCCTGTGTGCTGTACGTCGCGGAACAAAAGGAAATAGGATTAGCACAACGCAACGATCTCGGTCAAAGAGAAGGGCAGAATTTCGATAGTATGTAAAGAGAGACTAGCTACTAAACGTCTGGTGCGACGAGGAAGGCACAAGGCGACGACGAGGGTGAGGTCGACGCGTGTACTTGCCCGTTACTCCCCAAGCACATGTACAGCCCCCGGCCAGCTATGAGACCAGATCCTAAGTGCACTATCAGCTCTTTTTACATCAACCTGCTCATCATTAAAACAAACAAACCCAACGCCAATGCCATATTGTATCTCGTTGTAAATGCGTCATACGAGCGCCATCCATGGTATTCATCTCCTCCGTCGGACAAACCCTCATCGCCGCCGCCCAAACCTTCTGCCTCCCGACTTCCCCTTCATATTCTTGCTCCTCAGCTTCAGCCTCCTAAAGTTGGCGTGCGCCAGCTCATTCACCTTGCGCACCGACTTCTTGACAACTCCCTCCTTAGTCATGGGCCTCTTCTTCTTTCCGTCTGTCTCTTCAACATCTTCGTAGTCCTCGTCCGCATTCTCCTGCCCGTCGAGCTGCTGCGTCTCGGGGATAATGTCCTGCGAGCCACCCAGCGACTCCGTCGGGCGTTTCGTAATCGTAGGGCGCATGTTGACGCGGCGCGTCGTGCGCTTCTGGCCCTTTTTCTTGTAGACGACCAGCGGCTGGCCGTTGCGGCCGGTGCGATCGGCCTCGTCGGGGCTGTCGTACAGACCCTCGTCGTCGAAGCCACCGAGCGGGAGATTGTGGGATTCGCGGTCCCTCGCTAGAATATCGCGCTCCTTGGGAGCTGTAGACTGTG
Organism: Akanthomyces muscarius; assembly: GCF_028009165.1. Classification (NCBI taxonomy): domain Eukaryota; kingdom Fungi; phylum Ascomycota; class Sordariomycetes; order Hypocreales; family Cordycipitaceae; genus Akanthomyces; species Akanthomyces muscarius. The sequence goes on from NC_079242.1 coordinate 4,646,039, forward strand.
AAGCTGCAGCTGGTGCGGTGACGGACGGCGCAGAACCAGCTGCGGAAGGATCCATGTCAGCGTCCTCGAGCTCGCGCAAAGCAGCCATGTCGTCGTCATCGTCCAGGTGATCGTCTTCCACCTTGCGCAGACTCGCTACAATTTCGCTCAGACCGCGGCCGAGCGGCTTCCTAGGCAGCTTGAGCGGCGCCGGCGCATCAAAGGGTACTCCTTCGCTGAGCGCCGGCAGCGTATGTCGTCTCAAAAAGGCCGGCGTATCGAATTGCAACTTGGAGACGGAGCCTGGCGTGGAAGCTTTTCCGCCGGCGCCGGCATCCCGGTTCTTGAGCGGCGTCATGAATGTATTTAGCATCTGGCGCTTGCTGCTGGACATGGGTGTGCGGCCCAGCTTCTCCGAGTCCAAAGATCCTCTGCGCCTGCTCGGGGTGGCATCCTCTTCTCTCCGACGCCGTCCTCCCGGTGTGCTCGGAGGCTGCTTTTCTGTGCTTTTGCTCGGCGTGCCCAACTCCTTGCCCACCAAGAGGTCAAACAGGCCGAGCACCTTGCCGTCGCGCTGCGGCGTGGGCCCGATGGACGTGACTGGCGCGGGGCTGAAAAGCTTCCTCGATATGGCGGGCGTGCTCATGAACTCGTTCTCATCGAGCGTGCGGTTCTTGGACGGCGTTTCGGCATATCTGTTCTTCTTGAGCGGCGTCTCGGTAGGCGGCGGGTCGGGGCGCCGTTTCTTGGGGTTTGGCAGTTGTTGCGTGGGCGCGGGCAGGGGTATCTTGCCTGCGAGGATGTCGCGAGTCTTGTTATATTCTTTGTATTTTGCAGCTGCAGCTCTGATTAGATGCAGTCCAGCAGCATCAGTTGGCGACCGGGAGCAATGTACCTATGTTGGGGTTGTCTTTTATATCTTGCCGACTGGGCTTGGAGCCGTTGTGGCCGGCGGCCCAGTCGCTCTCCCATTTCTTCAGGTCAGCTCGGAGCTCTTTGGAATTGCGCTCATAAGAGGCTTTTATCGTGTCGTCCATAATATCGTATCGTCATCTGTGGCACTGGCGCTGGCGGCAGGAATTATGGTATTCTGCTGGGACAAATTTAGTGTGAATGTTTGTCTGGTCACAGATCGCGTTCGTACAAGGGCAGACGCGTTCAGCTAAGCAGGGCTAAGTTTAGTGGACGCGAGACCGCATAAAGTGGTGGGCCGCTGCTGAAGATTGGGTGCGGTGGCGTTCCAGACGTGAGGCAGTGATACGCGCGCAAAAGGATTCACGGGACTTGTCCAAATAAACCAAGTCATGAACAAGGAATTTATTCCCGAAGTTTCTGGATGTACTTGGCTTGACTGACCGGGGGGATGCACAGGAATTGAAAGCTGGAATGGCGTCTTGAGTGCCCAAACCCACCCGCCGGGAATGATGCACTTATTTCCGTCAGAGGAACTGTTGTTACTCACGACATCGTCATCATCATCAGCACAATCAATAATAGTTGGAAAAAAAGGACAAGCCAGGTAATTGGTCCAATTTTGGCAGTCCATTTCATCGATTTATTGCGTCTTTTTAATTGAGCAAACTATCCGGCGCATGGCCTATGCTCGAGTCCACAGCATGGCTTGGTTTGGTACCAGATGGACAAATTCAAAGTACTAGCTTCCGAAAAATGTGACGTTCTGAGACGCATTGATCCATCTTGACATCAAGTTCCAGGGTTCCTTCGCAATCATCATTGGAGAATCAGAGCTTGCCTGAGCCAGCCTCAACTCAGCCCAACAAGCTTAAAAGTCCCAGCGGCGGGCATCATCATAGTCGTCACGGTTGACGAGCTTGACGTCGCCGTCCCATTCGCCGACGACGAAATCGCCGTTGCTGGCCAGGCTGATGATGCCGTCGTTGTACTCGAAGAGCTGGCCCTCGCCGCCGTTGGCATCCTCCTGCGTGGCGCCGGCCTCGTGGCTGATGTCGTTGAAGCTGAGAGCAAGGCCCGAGTGGATGTTGATGAGGTGGCCGTCGTCGAGCTTCCAGCGCTGGTTGGTGTTGTCATCATCGCCCTTGAACTCCCAGGCGATGATGGAGCCGCCCGCCTCGGTCGACATGTAGGCGACGTCGAGGACGCGGCCGCTGGCGCGGTTGCGGATGGTGAATTCTCCCTCGGGGAAGGACATGGTGACTTGTTGCTTGATGGGACGGAGTTTGTTGTGGTTTGCTGCTGCGGTATTGGAGGCTCGAAAGGGACGCGGAAAAGCTTGGAGAATAGGAAAAGATGATTGTTGATCAAGACAAGCCTACCGCAGCGCGGGAGCTCCTCGTTTCTTATATACCTCAGCCCGCATCCATCTCTGCTTCACCTTCCATTCACCCGCCTGCCCACCATGGCAAATGCCGCAGTGAGGGGTACATGCCCGTTTGCTGTGCTACGCGAATGCAAGCGTTTGCTCATATGACGTGTTGAGGGACAATTGGACATCAAAGGGTCCGGAGTACCGCAATATTATGCACGTTACCGCCGCACTGCCACAGTTTTCTTGGCGTTGCTCATTTCCAGCTCCACAGCGGGATGATGCGCTGTCACGAATCTCGTCAATAGGGCAGGTGTGCTATTTTGCCAAGTATTTACTCCTGCAAGAGCGAAACGAGCTCGTTTCACGAGACGAATGGCATCGTGGCTGTGTGGTCGGAGTGATGTGACGAAAGAGGTGCGGGAGGAGACGGGAGAGACGGCGGTTAGAGCTTGAACCCGGCCAACAGATAATACCCGCCGTGTCAGATCAAACGTCTCAAAGGCGCCGACAGTAGACGAGGCAGTTTACGAATACTCGAGTGTGTTTATTCTGCTTCTTACTCGTCCTGGCAGTTGATGTGTATCGGCTTTAACGTCCGCTAGTTTAGCACCCCGGGTAAGCCGCCCCGACTAGCCTCATCTCCACCACCCAAAGATCGGCCAAGAGAAAAGGTTACAGGTTACTGCTCTTTTATTTGACCGTGGAGGGGCATCGCTGATGGAGGCGTTGTACTTTGGGGCATCTCGTGCGACCTGGACATTCCCGCACCTTCCTCGGGACGCCCAAGTCTTTGATCTTATTACCGGGACCCGACTCTGCATGCTTGCATCTTCCTTCAGATTGAAAGTACAGCTTGTGTATTTGACAATGACGAAATGCGTTCTGAGTCGCAACGAGACACCAAACTTACAGTTTCGCTCCCCAGCGTCGGCATGGCCAATGTTTCTTCTGAATTACACATCATCCGAATACACATCAGCACTCCGTACACTCGACGCCAATGCCGCAACAAAAATCTACCTACCCGTGAGACTACATGATAAATATCTTTAATTCCTCGGAACACTAGTCGCGAGTCTTGGGTTCAACCACAAGAGACATCGTGGCTGGGTTGCCGGCCAGACTATCCTCATTGACCACGAGTCCACCACACAAGCATAAAGCAAGCCACTCTGGCGAGCCCGCAAACTAACCCAGCCACAGAACAGCAAAAGTTAGCTGGTGAAACATTCCGAAAACTAATAATGAAAGGCGGCCGTGCGCCTCCACGGCGTTTTAGCCGCTTTGTGAGCCTCGAGCCACGCGCGCCGCGTCAGCTCGCCACTTGCCACAGCGCGCCCCAAACACCAGCGCCGGGACGATCCCACATCGTCGCCCACATTCCGAATCTACACCACGTCTTCCGGCTCCAATTAAAACAAGTTGATTAAAGTTCATCCATGGTTCAATTGCCGCTGTCAACGTAACGAAGCACTCCCCGGCAATGCCGTTGCCCTCTTGTCCATCACTGCGCTGCTCATAAGTGCGCCGCGACAGCTGATCTGAAATGTACCAATTGGGACAGCTAGAAGCCAAGTACAAAGAAGTGAGAAAACAACTAGAGAGCCATCCTTGATAGCCCAGCAAAAGCCAACCGTCTCATGTCGATGCCAAAGTCGTCGTCACCTGCCTGCCGGCAACTGTTCATGACTCGCACTGCGCATTCACTCCCCAACGGCTAGCCAACTCTAAATGCATCCACAGTGTGTTATTTCCTAGCTTGGGAGTTCGGGCCAAGATAGACTGCGTGGAGACGACACATGAATCTTGGGGGCGGAATGGATCACAACCTACTGCTAGATTCCCTGCTCGTGGGGCATCGCAACGTCACCCAGCTGCTGGTTGCAAATCACGAAGCTCCTGGACTTGATTGGCCGGTCTCGGCCGGACATTCTAAAAACAGCCTCCGCGGATTAGCTGACGTGGACGGGGTCTTTCATTCTTTCCTGGAGACCATGGCGTTTCCCGGGGGTTTGCATGGACCAAGTTCATTCCCATTGTACGTCGGCGGACGCGTGTTTATCCAAGCTTCCAGCGCAACTCTAAAGCTGACGACGCCAGCATACCTTGTCGTGGGAACCTTGACTCAGTGTATAAGTAGCCGGGCGAGGAATCTCTTCTAAGCTTTCTTCCCCAAGTCAGACATTCTCGAAACTTCATCACCACAATTTGTTCGATACAATGCGTTTCACTCAGCTTTTGGCAGTAGTTGCTGCCGCCAGTGGCATAGCCGGTGCACACCCTGGCCATGATTTGACCGAAGAGATTGCAGAGCGCAAGGACTTTCTCCGATCCGTGCGAAGAGCGACGCTTGCTCACTGCGCAGACAAGCTCAAAGCCCGCGGCATCGAGGCCAGCAACATTGCTCGACGCTCCGCTGCTGTCGAGAAGAAGCGTGCCGCCAAGGGCATCCAGCGCAGAGATGCGGATAGCGACCTTTCCACATCCCATAACAGCACCGACCTGGGCTACACGGAGAACACATCCATCTCACAGCTCTTCTCCAGCAACGGCTCCTGTCTTCTGACTCCCGAAGTGACCCAGGGCCCCTACTGTTCGTCGACCCCCCCTCCACTTACGTGCACTTCCACGAACACGCCCTAATCTAACCTGCCGCAGATGTTGGAGGCGAATCCCTTCGAAAGGACGTCACAGACTCGGAGCCCGGCATTGAAATCACGCTCGACTACCAGGTCATCGATGTCGACACCTGCGAGCCCGTGCCCAACGTGTACGTCGAGATCTGGCACTGCAACTCCACCGGCGTGTATTCCGGCGTCGTCGCCAACGGCAACGGCGACTCTTCGGACTCGTCCAACCTCGACAACAAGGCCTTGCGCGGCATCCAGGCCACCGACACCGACGGCGTCGCCCAGTTCCAGTCCATCTTCCCGGGCCACTACACCGGCCGTGCCACCCACATCCATGTCATGGTGCACACCAACGCCACGCTCTACGCCAACGAGACGCTCGGCAACGACGTCTACGCGAGCCACGTCGGCCAGGCCTTTTTCGACCAGGACCTCATCGCCGCCGCCGACGAGGTCGCGCCGTACAGCACCAACGAGCAGACGCTGACCAAGAACTCGGCCGACAGCATCCTGTCCGAGGAGGCCGGCACCGACGGCGTCGACCCCTTCATGAACTACGTCTACCTCGGCGAGGGTCTGGACGAAGGCCTGTTCGCGTGGCTGGCGTTTGGCATCAACACGACGTACTCGAGCGAGGTGACGCCGGCGGCGTTTGTGTACGAGTCGGGCGGTGTCGAGAATGCGAATGGAGGCATGGGCGGCGGTCCAGGTGGCAGCGGCGGTCCTCCTGGCGGTGGTAGCGGAGGTCCTCCTGGCGGTGGCAACGGCACAGGACCTGGTGGCAACAACGGTACGGGTACAACGCCCTCTGGAACTACCTCTTCGGGAGGCACCCAGACTGGCACGGCGGGAACTGGAACTCCGACTCTGAGCAACCAAGGTACTGTTGCTCGCGCGTCTGCCATGGGTCTTCTGGGACTCGTTCTTCTGATCGCTTTCCAGTAGTTCGTCATTGAGTAGGTGATTACGCAAGCTTGATGAACGGAATGACTTTTGTAAATCAGAAAATGGGAGACGGTGTCTTGAAGTCTAGTGATGAGACAGTTCAAATACAAAAACAAGAGCTCTTCATCTACCTATTTGGCAATATACCGATGCGATACTACGCTTGGACAGCACAGATGTTGCTGAGATTGCAGTCTCTAAAGATAGATGATGCGCCTGAGGTATGGATGGACTGCAAATGTGAGTGCAGGCAAAACCTACGATGATAATGTGCAATTTTCGGAGCTGCGACGTGTATTAGAAGTCATCTCTTTTTGTCTTTTTTTTTTGTGAAAATGCGAAAAGCCAGCTTACCATTTGCTCGGTGGGATACATCATTCTTACCACTTTTGTCTCAGTAGCAGATGTCTCCAAGTGCACACTCTGCACAGCTTGCATATTCACGCGCTCTGATGGCTAGCCTTCGAAGCGATTCACTCATCTATGACTGGCAAGCGACTCCCGCTGGAACGGTCCCCCCCGGTGGCAACTGACCGAGCCAATCATTCGCAGCGAAGGCAAGTGCAGTTTAGGACTATTGGCCGCCAGCCAGTGGGAATGACTGCCGATTCCGAAGAAGCTGTTCTCCCCGCTCTGAAACTAGTTGCGAGAGCCTCGCCTGCTGCCGGAGCAAGTTAGCACAAACTTCGCTCTCCGGTTTGCCACTGTATCCTCCCTCCATCCCCCTCCTCTTGACCATCAGCCAGTCGAGATGCCAGTCGATTTCGAACCCGCTGTTCTTCTCCTCTCTAATACTTGAGAGAGCCTCGCCCACTGGCCAGAAAAAGTCAACGCCAACCTCGCTATGGGGTTCGCCAGTGTCTCCTCCCTCCATTCCCCCATCCCAGACGTCCCAGACGTCCCAGACGTTCGGGACCACTGCCCGTGGAGGCCCAAGCTTGAGTCTGTCTGTGAGAAGAATCTGGCTCAGATTGGCATTCCCCAATCGTCACGACAAAAGTCAGTTGTGATGTGCAGCTAAGCGACTCCCGCCACCGAGGGGCCAGCATGGATATGGGTAGCACTCTGCCGGACCATTTTTCACGGAGAGATTACGACGGGAATGCCCTAGTTCCAATTTTCCGGAACAAGCCGTGCAGATCTGGAAATTTTCCTCCTGCTGCGCATACAAGCTAGCCCATTCCAAGTTCCCGGACCTGCCAACCAACCACTCAGGCCTCACAATCTGAGACAGCCTCAATCAAGAGGGTGTCCTCATTCCGCACGTTAAATCATTCCGTGCCCATTCTGGTTTCTGTTGTCTGTATCTGTGCTGTAAATGGCCACTCAAGAGATACGAAATAGGATAAGTCACATTTTACAGTGAGTCGCTACCAAGTGAAGTGGACGTACGCGTGAGAGAAGTACAAGAGCTACTGAGACGAAAGTCAAGTGCCGGATCCGTCACGCACACGAAAGCTTAGAGGTGACAAGATAGGGGCCAAGACGGGAGTGGCTGATCTGGAGATTAGTGGAAAGAGGATGTGGAGAATGATAGGGATCGAACCTGCTAGTGTCTGCATTTGAAGTTAAAATAGAAGGCGATGAAATTCTTTCCGAACCTGTCAAGATGTTGATTTATTGGCAGGACTAGACTAGACTTGTTTTGGAGTGTCTGTTGGGGCCAAAGATCAGATGCTGGATCCCAACGCTAGTCGGAGCCGCGGTGATCAATCACGATCTGCTCAGGCTAGTGCACCCTGGACCATCATGCTTTGGCTTGTAGTAGACTGTCTTTAGGCTTTATCAAATAGCACCAAGAATGTTGATCTTTGCTGCAACAGAATTAGAAGACAGTCTAAAACCCCTCGGAAATATATGACGATACACGCTGGAGTTGGCTGGTGTTGGCTGGAGTTGCGGGCTGAATAAAAGAATTGAATGCCCTCGGCTAGCATCTCGGCAACATCTTGGCAGACGCTGAAAGAATCTCACAACTTTCTATTTTTAACTTGATCCTGGTTGTTATCTGTGTGTACTTTTCCATCTTTTTCTCTCACAGTGTAATGGGGCGCCAGGACCGGTCCATGAGGCACAGCAAATCGGTGGCACTCGCGATTTCCTCCTTGTACCAGCTACAGCATGATGACGCCAACTTTACCAGCCAATCAGTTCAAGTACTGCGCAGCATCCAGAGATCAAAGAGATGCCTTCTGGCGTCGCTCTCTCGCGCACCATCTCAGCCATATCTCCCACTTCGCATACTATACATCATCCTCACGGAGCTGCCAGGACCATGGCCATCCCCTCGCTGTCTCGTGGCCAACTATGCACGCCTACTATTGGATGTGCAGTCACTGCCTGATGGACTTCGAAGCAGCCCAGCCTCGTTTATGAAGCGACTCGAACACATTATCAGCTTGAGCTGCGAGTCTCTTTCTCCATTCATCAGCCGCCGCAGCGGCGATGCTCTGTTCTCGCCTCACGATTCAGTCCGCCTCAGCCACAAGGAAATACACAGTCATGTTGACGAGTTTTCCCTACCCGAACACATTCTAAAGCCGAACAAGGTCGTTGCCGTCCTTCTCGACGACGTTATTCTTCAGTCCATCCTTTGTCTTGCAGCAGCCTCGTCCTACGTCGTGGCACCAAGCAAGCCAACGGATCATCTCCAGCAGCTTCGGTCCAGCCTGGAGCTGACAGAAGCGAGCTGCATCATTACTTCGCCCGTCTATGCCAAGAAACTCGCATCAATATACCCGTGGCTGTCAAAAAGGCGGATCAAAGTCGTCATTGCAACATGGACAAGAAGCAATAAAATCCGTTGTGCAGACTGGCGTGGGCAGGAGCTCGACTTTGCGAAGCTGCCTCGCGTGCCGCTCAAAAATCCCGATTCCCCCTCTTTATTACTCCTCAAGCCATCTTTGGGAGGCACAGAGGAGTTGGTTGCGTTTACGTTGTGGGAGCTCATTTGTGAAGCATTTATGACGGCGGCATTGTGCGAACTCGGCTCAGCCGACGTGGGTATCACTGTAACGTGTGCAAATGAGATGTAAGTGAAGGTTATTCCGAATCGAATTGACTGCAGATGGATCATAAAACTAGCTAACGCAAATCTCACAGAGGCGGCATTCCCCGAGGAGTTCTTGCATCACTAGTTTCGGGGTCTTCCATGTTCTGCAGCACCAGCGAGCGCTGCGACCAATTTTGCGAACTCGTGCAGGGCGTAAAGCCGTCCTGGTGTTTAGCATCACAGCACAATTATCGAAGCATTTTAGCGGGCGCATCACTTTATTATCTTGGCCGCCAGATGGGGGAAAGTAGCAGCCTCCGGTATGCGTGTGCAGCCGACGGCCCTGTTCCGGCGGGAATGGCGTCTTTGATACGGGATGCACTGGGCTGCGAAGTAGTGAGTAAGGCCAACGCCTTCAGGTAAGTAGCTCTGTTACTTTGAGGATGCACCCCAGCTAATATTTTAAAGAACGTTTGGAGGCCTAGATACAACCGGGCGGACAACACACCCAGTCAGCCCAGTCAGCGACAGCAGCAACTCAAGCAGCCCTACAGAGGTCAACCGGCCATACGCTGCGGAACTACGTCCACGTAACTCTTTTGAGTCTTCAACCTCTCGGACATTATCTGTACTCGACACAGAGAGTTCCGAAATCGAAATGCATAAATACGAAAGATCCATACAACGCAGTGCAACAAGCATTCAAAAGCTCAGCAGTCTCTGCCAAGAGCTGGAGACAAATATCAGGAGATGCGCAGAAACCTCAGATTCTCCTATATACAATCGCATAGCCAACTGCGTTGTATTTAACGTCAAGAAAGATGGTGCAGGACATTCTTTGGCGATTCTTCTCGTGCCCATGGCGGGCATGCCACGAGTAGACCTGAGGGCAATTAATGATGCCTTACGACGCTCTCATGGAGGAACAACCCAAACGCCTCAGCTAATCGTCTATATGGAGTCATTACCACATGAGAACAACGAAATGTTGCGTGATCAATTTGAAAAGTCTCTCGAGATCCCCACGCTTTCAGACGATGCAACTCTAGTCGAGCGACACTGGGAGGCAGTCTGGCCCTCCCAGTCCGACATCTTGGGCCAGGTTGTTGCCGCGACGCAATGCAAACTTGACCAGCAGCACTTGAAGCAAGAAATCATGACTATGATCCCACGAAATTTCGACTTACATTTGGAACCGGACGAAAAACATGGTGGCTTTGAAGTATACCTGTGGCCGCAGGAGCAGCAGAAAAATAAGGCCATGGAGAAGACAAGAGAGCTCGCGCAATACATCAAGCGTCTGGCTGCCCTGTCACTCCACGCATATATGATACCAGAGGAATTTCACGTTTTTCCGAAGCCGCTCTCCCTCGACAAACAGGGCAAGGTCGACTCCTCCCAGCTGCAAGCCGCGAAAGCCGAATTACGGAAACGAGGCGTACCAGAACATCTGCGCTCGATCGAAGACGGTGTCGCGACCGTCTTTGCAGGCACACTATCTTGCGATGCGGGGAAAATTGATTTCGAAACTAGTTTCTTCGAGCTAGGTGGCCACGAAGGAATGGCCGAGGCGCTCGCGGCCGCGTTGCGCGTCGAGTTCAACATTGACTTGCCACACACTCTGATTGGCAAAGATGCCACAGTCAGGGTCATCGCAGACTACATTGCGGACGACTATCTCAAAGATAAAGAAGAGCAGCATATCAATCCGTACAGCTCGACGCGATGGTGGCTCCTCGCCCTACAGCTTGTTCCACTGGTGACGCTGTATCCAGCGAGACGTGCTTGGCAGCTGACGTTTCAGCTCTGGATTCTGAGCCGCACCAAGTTCATGGAAGATAACAACAATCTCTGGGGACGAATCATGAACTTGATGCTATCTATTTATGGAGCGTGGGCGTCTGTCCAGGTCATCTTTCCCATCATGGGGATCCTCCTCAAATGGATAATCATTGGACGTCACAAAGAAGGCACCTACCCGATGTGGGGTTTCTACCACACACGCTGGTGGCTGGTGCAAAAGATTGTCAGTCTGTGCGATCTTGGTTTTTTCGACTATTGCTCCTACGGAAAGCGTCTATACTTTCGACTCATGGGCGCCAAGATCGGTAAAGGTGTCACCTTGACAGATGTTCAGCTGGGAGAATGGGACCTTCTTGACATACGAGAGGGGGCGAGTCTGTCGAGCTGTATCTGTCGTCCTTTTGCGGTAGAGAAGAACTCCAACTTTTATCTTGGGCGCATCGTCGTTGGCGAGCGGTCTACCATCGGCGCTCTCTCCATCATCGCCCCCGGAACAGAGGTCCTTCCCGACACGTACCTGGGAGCAAACTCTTCGAGCTGGGAGCAGGGTCAACTACTGCCGCAACAGAAGGTCGAAGACTCAATGCCCGAAAAGAAGGATCCACACTGGCTGCTCTTTGTCCTTCTCACAGTCCCAATTTACGGCATTGGGTGGCTGATCGCCCTCTTGCCTTGGCTGGGACCGCAGTTGGCTGTTCTCTGGGCGACGCCAGCAAAAAGCAGCACGCCGTTGCGAGTGATACTCGACTGGTACCAAGGGAGCCCGCAGGTTGCTTTCGCCTATGTTGCGGTCATGGCCCAGTCTCTGTTCAGCCCGTGGCTCTTCCTCCTCTGGGCCGCACTCATTCGGTATTTGTGCCTAGCCCTCGCAGCACACATACCGCAACATTATGCCTCGGTCACAGAACAATTGAATGCTTGGAGGTCCACCATTGTCAAGACGTTATTCGATGCGTCGAGACTTGCAGAGATCAACACCCTGCTGGGCCAACACCACGGGGCACGATCCGGCGTCTTGAGACTACTCGGCACAAAAGTAGGCCGGCGAGTAAGCTGGCCACGATCGGGCCCCTTTATCGACAACTATGAGTTGTTAGATGTCGGCGATGACGTGACCTTTGGATACGACTGCCATCTATTCACGAGTGACGATCGCGGTTCTAGCAAGATCACGATAGGCAATGACAGCGTCATCGCCGATCAAGTCTGTCTGCTACCAGGCGTTGAGATTGGATCTGAAGCCATGCTCGGCTTTGGTACTCTTACCCAGCGAGGCAAGAGGTACGACAGTGGCAAGACCTATTTCGGACGTGAAAATGGGGATGTTGCAGAGTCCAGTGCGTGTGGCGCAGGGCTGTGGTCGGTGAACGGCGGATTCCCGCGCGACGTCGACGCCTCTTTTGGCCAGACAGACCACGAAAACATGAATTACAGCGAGGAGCAAGCTGACGACCCGTCCTCGCTCGAAAAGGGTAATAGTCCTGCATCCTGGAAGAGGCGCAGCGACGCGACAGAGAAGCACGAACACGCGGAGCACCATCTCAGCCGAAAAGAACGCCACTACGTCTTTCAGCCGTTTACTACTCTTTTTTTGTCTTCATTCATGACGATATTGACTGTTTTCTACTGGAATGTTCCAGCTCAGTCTTCCATGAAGCTTGCTGCGCGAATCTTTGTCGAGGCGTTGCAGCCCGAGTCTACGCTGATCGACCCAATGGTTGTATATGGCCTAAATTACGCAACTACAATGGCTTTGACAACAACATTTGCCGTCATGGCCATCGCCTTTGTTATAGCGGCGAAAAAGACCCTCATCGGCGCTTTCAAACCAGGCGTTTACAGCCGCCGCGACAGCTCCACCTACTTTCAGCGCTGGCAGCTTCTCATTGCCGTCGAGAAGATAATCCGAAAATGCTACGTCGATCAAGGTATCCTCAGTCTCTTGACCGGGACGCACTGGCTTGTGCTCTACTATCGCTGGCTGGGGGCCAAAATCGGCAAGGACTGCGCCTTGTTTGCCAATGGATATCCCGGCCTGCTCCTCACCGAGGCGGATCTCATTGAGATTGGAGACAATGTTGCCATTGACGATGTGGGGATTATATCGCATGTTGAGATGCGTGGGAGCACGCGACTGGACAAGATTACTATCGGCGATCGATGTGTGCTGCGATCCGGAAGCCATATACTCGCCGGGGCGAAGATGGAAAACGACAGCTGTCTTTTGGAGCACACGCTGATTATGCCGGATCAAATCGTTAGAGAGGGCTGTGCCATGTATCGACGACCTGCAAAGCAGTTTTACGGCAATAGAAAGGGCAGCCTCCCAAAGGAATAGACATCATCATAGATACAAGAGATGCGGCCACAGCTAAAAAAAAAGAATCACACAAAGGCTCAATGCTTTTTGGCATTGTCATGGTCGCAAGATTGTGTGCCCAGATGAGTGACACGTCGCACCATTCTCACGAGTGGTACATGTCTAGTCGTGCGAGGGCAAGGTAAAGCCAAAACGTTGGGTATTATTTCCGTCTAGCTGTAAAGTACCAGCTGTAAAAATGCAATTGCGTAGTATGTATTCAGGCCAAACTCCAGGCATCACATGCCAAAAAAAAAAAAAGAAGCTGTTTAGCTCTAGCTGTAAAAACTACAGTTGCGTATCGTAATCAAGCCAAAACTCCGGGTATCATATCCAAAAAGCAAATAGAGGAATGCTTAGAAACCCTCAAACCGGTCGAATTACCTTCTCTGGCCTTGCGTCCTGCTCTGTATCCATTGGTCGACGTCACGACGGAGGTGCTGCAGGTCATCACTCTCAGAAGCTCTGCTCCTCACCGGCGGCCTCGACAGCTGTGGCCTGCGCTGTGCATACCGGCCGGCCGGGCGATAATTGTCGGGCAGGGTCCTTGCCTGGCTCCTCGGCCTCGTAATGCGCGGCGGGGCCAACGACACTCGTGGCTGGCTGGACGCCTCCTGCAGCTGCGTCGGCGGCGATGTAGCCTGTCTCGTCGGGCGCGCCTCCTCGACGCCGCCGCCGCCCTGCAGCGGCAGCACCAGCGGGGGGTACTGCACCGCGCGATCCCACTCCGCGAGGCTCGCGTACGGGCTCCGCAGCCACGAGCGCAGCTCGTGCAGGAAAAGCCTCGCAAACTCCCTGCCCAGGTAGTCGGCCAGCGTGTCTTGCGCGGCGCCGCGGTTGCCCATCATCTCCACCGACTTGAGCATGGAGACGATGAACTCGAGGAGAAACTCGGTGCTGGGGGCGCGTCGCCGCAGCTGCGGCGGTGCGGCGGCGGCGGCGGCGAAGTGTCCCGAGGGCGGCGTTGGCCGCGGCGCGCGGTTGGCGGTGAGAAAGGTAAAGACGCGAAGCTCGCGCCGGATGAACATGCGCGCGCGGGACACGAGCTGCTCGTCGTGCTGGAACATGGCGGCCGTCAGCTCGCGGTACCGCGAGACGGGGTTGGAGCCGACGTGCATCGAGAAGCGGTTGCGGCGGTAGACGTCGCGACGTACGGCCACGGCGCGCGGCTCCCCCTCCTCTCGCGCAGCAGCAGGACGATGAATTGGATGTGGTGGTGGTGGTGGTGGTGGCGTTGGTGCCGGTGTTGGCAGCCCTGTGGTCCGGCTCGGCGGGCGCCGGGCGCCGGTGGCGGGATCGTGAAACTCAGAGTACGGCCGGCCCAGCTCGCCGCTCGCGCCGTGCAGGAGCCGCACGACGGGCGTCTTGCAGAGCGGGCAGCTCGGGTGCAGGGCCAGCCAGCCGAGCACGCAGGGCAGGTCGAAGACGACGTGCCCGCAGGGGACGACCTCGCAGGGCGCGGTGACGGGCTCGAGGCAGATGGCGCAGCAGTCTGGGCCATCGGGATCATCGGGAGATGTCATTGCAGAGGCCGCAGCGGTGGCGATCATTGCTGGCCCGTGGTCCTCGTCGGAGATCTCGAGGCTTGCCGCCATGAATGATGACTTCTTGCGAGAAGCTGTGTGGGCTTTTGCGGGAGAGAAGAAGGACGGGAAAAAGAAGTGTATAGGAAGAATGAAGGAAAACACCGGGAGGAAGAGTAAAGAAAAGTAAAGGAAGAACGAAGAAAAAAAATTACAAGCGAGGGAAAAAATAAAGAAGAGTCTGTTAAATTCTAGAACGTGAAGGCGTCGAAATGGAAATCTAAATCAGTGGGCGGAGGCGGCAGTGGCTGATCAAGGTGGGGGAAGGCGATCAATTAGCAACTCTGCCACATGAAGTAGTTAAGAGTGAATATTACTGTATGCATTACAGAGGCGGCTCGCTCATAACAAGTTTGGTTCAAAAATATTATTTCAATCTGTCCCACATGCTATAGGCTGTCTTTTAGTCTTGTCGTGCGTGCCTTGCTACACTATCACAAAGTGTAGTTGCGAGTAGATATGGCTGTAGAATGCTGCTCTTTGATAATGTACTTGATTCACAATAAAGTTTAAAATATTAAATATGCCGTGAGCCATGATTTATCTCATTACACGTTTCTTTGTCTACATTATACAGTGCCTTGTTACATACTCATCAACCCTCCCAAATCCTTTTCCATATTCCGCAACCTAGCCTGCAACTCCCTCTTCTTGGCTTCCAACTCCCTCGCCTCATCCTCTTCCCTCTTCAGATCCTCCATCGTCCATACATCGCCCTCGTCTTCCCCATCCCCGTCCTCATCCTCGTCCTCGTCATCCATCCAGTTCCTGTTCATGCTCGCCAGCTGCTCCCCCTGCTCCTTCACCTTATCCTCGTAGTACACCGTCGAGTCCCGCCCGTTCCTGTACTTTGCCCGCAGGCTCGCGATCCGCTCCCGCGCGCCCGGCAGGTCGTACACGCCGCACAGCTTCTCTGCGCCCCGCAGCAGCACCTCGACGTCAATGTCCCCCTTGCGGTCCAGCTCGCCCTTGCGCAGCCGCGCGTGCATCTCGCCGCCCAGCACCGCCGCCACGGCCGTGTGCTTGCGCGGCGGCTGCTGCGCGCCGCCGCCGCGGGTCGGCGGGCCGGTGGTGACTTCGCCGGCGGTGGTCACGTTGAAGACGGTCTGGCGGCGCTTAGCCGCGGGTTTGGTGTCCTCGGGCTCGGAGGCGGCGCGTTTGGAGTGCGAGGTGGTGGGGGGTGGAGGGGGCGGAGGGACGGAGAAGAGCGCGCGCTCGTGGGCTTCGGTGTCGCGGATCAGAGAGGTGATGTCGTGGTGGGATAGGAGCGCGTTGGTGAAGATTTTGGGCGAGGGGAAGCTGTGAGCGCGGGTGAGCTTGCGTTCTTCCTGACCGTAATTGTGAATGGAATCCTACGGAAGAGAATCGATTCCTTGACAGGAATAGCTGATTTGCTCCAGATGGGAGCTGAGCTGCGACATAGTCACGGTTGTCGCGACGCGACCGTGGGCGTGCGTTGTGGTGGAACAGGAGGATCAAGGCTCTCTTTGTGCTCGGGTGTGTTTTGGCTCGAGTTCTGCTTCTGTTCCCCGAATTTGATTCGTATGCTTCCCGGCCCGATAAATGTTAGAATTAAATGTGGTAGGGAGCTCGTTGAAGAGAGGTCGTCGGCAAACGGCAGCTTGGCGGGGATCAAAACACGGCGTTTGGTGTCGGACGGCCGCCCCGCGTCCCCCACTAATACCCGACAGGCCTTCCTGCAGGCCACGCCCAACTTGGCCAAAGTTATAGAGATGACGCGAGACAGTATGCCCTGATGGCGATGAAGGCGTTTTTTTATATCAAAATGGCAGGGTTTGAGACAGGTACAAATCTCACGATATCCTACAACTTCCATCTGCACCTAACTATCCCGTGTCACGTATCCGCAATCACTACAAGAACAGTGGTAAATGCAACGCTTGCCTATTCTATGTCTATATCTAATTGCGAAAACAAACAGCAAAAAATCCAAACATATTCAAGGGAGGCATATCCAGATGTTTTCTCCTCCCGCCGTCACATCTGTCGACGTGACCATGAACCATCCCATCCCGCGAGGGAAGCGTCCGCTTTGGGCTCCAAGCAGGAACCAGACGCCAAATGCATCCCGTGTCTATGATTTTATCCAAAACATCCCGCCCCAGTGTATATTGCCAAGCTATGCCATAATCCAAACAAGAAATTGCAAGAAACCCATTTTGACTGCCATTCGTCGCCAAAAAAAAAATCATCAGGTCCATCTCTTCAGTCCTCCAGTTTCGTTCTTCGTTCCTTCATCCCTTTATTGAGAATCTTCCATTTCGTTAATCTCAATCGTCCAGTACGGCAGCTCCATGCCGAGGTGCTGGCTGGTAATGTACTCGTCCTCGCTCGAGTTGGGCTCCTCGAGCTCGTCGATGCGTGGCTCAGGCGGGTCCTGGAAGAGCAGGCTGCCCCTGTGCATGCGCTTCCTCATGCGGCGCGCGCTGGAGCCCATCTCATTGACGTCGAGACCACCATCGTCCGAGTCGTCCGAGTCGCTGCGCTCGCTGAAGGTGCGTTTGCCGGTGATGCTGCTCGAGACGCTGAGACGGCGTCGACGCATGTGCTGCTGCCACTTGTAAAAGGCGGCCTCTTCCGTGTCCTGCCCCCCTTCCTCGTCCGAGGCCTCGTTGCTGCAGTTGAGATTCTTCAAATCCTGCATCATCCTGATGGGCAGGTCTCGGTGCTCGAATCGCGGTGCCTTGTCGTCTCTCTGCTTCGAGCTCGATCGGCTACGATTGGACTCGATTTCATACGGATCCAGGACAGACAAGCCATTGTCGCTGTCCATGGGATCCATGTCTTCGAGGACAAAGTCGCAGACTGTGGTCGTTGTGGTAGTAACGGCAGCATAGACGGGCGATTCCATGATTGGCTGTGACATGCCATCTTCATTGTTGTCAGTGTCCTCCTCATCTTCCTCTTCTTCCTCTTCATCGTCTTCATCCTCTTCCTCGTCCTCATCCTCCTCCTCCTCTGTCATATGTACTACTCTTTTGATGGGAGAAATTGGTCGCCTGGAGGCATCGTTTTTCGGTATAGCATAATCCTCTCCTTCTTCATCGTCCTCGTCATCGTCCTCGTCAGAATCATCTTCAGGCTCAGACTCGTCTTCGGAGGATTGGGCATCAGACGCAGCTCGAGGAGATGGGGCCTTGATTGGACCACGTTTATAATCTTCTTCTTCCGATGAGTACTCGTCGTCAGAATCAGAATCATCTGCGGGTTCAGACGAGGACGCAGAGCGAGGGCTGAGCTGTTCTGGCCCGATAAAGGGCTGGTAGCTAAACTGATGGCCAGTACCGACAGGCTGGATGTGAGGATCCATCGGACCGCGGCGGGATGCTTGACCAAAAGGTGGCTGGCTCTTGCGGGCCTTCTGCGGTGATGCAGTCGGCGTGTGAGGAGGAGACGTTGGTTCGGCATGAGCTTTGCCCTGCTGAAGCTGCTGCCGACTCAAGTTGAGGTTGGGCATCCCAGGCTGCCGCCGACCGCCTTTGGGAGCAGACATGGCCGAAGTGCTGAGGTGTGCAAGTTATTTCGGCAGCGAAAATTGCATAAAAATCAGCGACTTTGGCAAAAAAGTATTGCAAAGGGTCGCGTGTCGAGTCAAGATTCGACTAATATAAAAACGTTTGTTGATGTGATGTGGTGTTGTGAAGTCGACTTGCGTACTCGCTCACAACGGGGTGTAGGTGGTGTGCCGAGTGGTAAGAGTCACAGTAGCTGCAGCAGACGCAACAGCGCCGCAGTAGCAATGCTTTCGGATGAAAACTGGCCGCTGCAGGCAGGGGACGGTTAATTGTAATATGCCGGCAGCTGCAGCGCAGGCCGGCTTAAATAAACGTATTTTCTGGCACGTTGCAGTGCCTGGCTGAAAGAAATTGGTGATTGGCCTTGGTCCTCTACGGTCCAATGCATGCGCATGCGCCAGGGAGGGGCAGCGGGAGAGCGCTATAGCGAAGCGGTGCGGGAGCGCAGGGCAAGTTGCGGTCGAGTCAGGGAGTCCAAGTCCAGAGTATGAACCGCCAGAGCGGAGAAGAAGCAAGAATGCGGTTTGCGACGGCGGTCATGATAATCGGGAGGAGACCAGGGGGGGGATGAAGAGCAGCGAGGACGAGGCTGCTTCTTTTGAGGGTGCGTGAGGTGATTGTATGTGTGTGTCTGTCTATGTGCGTGCGCAGCGTTTCGTTTGCTACCTAGGCACCAGAGATGTGAGATGGGGATGGGAGGACTTGGTCGGCCACCGGGTTGAGATGGGTTCCCTCCTGGATTAAATCAGCCTAATGATGGGCGTGATTTGAGAAAGACCGGAGCCAAGTAGTGACGTGACGTCTGGTGCGGTTTGGGTGGTTGTAATGGTGGTGGTGGTGGTGGTTGTGAATGTGGCGGGTGAGACGGCCTCGGACAGTGCGGTGCGCCTTGGGAGGCTGAAGGATGAACAGGCACGCGGATTGACAAGCCAGCCGCTAGAGCCAGAAACGGATATATTTGGTGACGAGCCTTTTTTCGAAAAGAGCAAACGTGCCTGAAGTCGCCCAAAAATAGCTTTTTGACGGCGATGAGCAAGGGACAAGGAGGGTTGAAGAGGGTAAGCCGGCGAGTGCCTGAAGCAATATCCCAGGAACGAGGCCAGGGCGGAGGTGAGTTGAGCAGGCAAGCAGGGGAGAGAATCAGCTCAGCTCAGCGGCTTATAGGGGGGCCAGTGCACTCGAGTGTACTGGTAGGTAGGTATGCTATAGGGGCGTGGTATAGGGGATATACCGCTGTAACTCGACGCGTGTCTGCTGTAAAATAGCATCCAGAGCCCTGCAAGACCGCAAACGAAGGGAGGCTGACTCAAATATCCGCCTGCACAGCAATCAGATGTCAGATTTCAGAAAACTCAGCCGCCAATACCACAGCAGCCCGGTCCCTGTCGCTATTCTTTTTTGGCCTAAACTGAGGCCGCCGTTTCAGATTTTTTTCCTTTGTTGATGGACGTCCTGCGCGTGGGTGGCTGCTAGGCCCGACGGTCTGGATCTCGATGGATGGGTGCAGGCCAGAGTGGTTGAGACAAATATGTGCTGTTCGGCGATGGTCCCGATAGAGCAGGTATCAACAAAGGATGAGCAAGGTTAAGGAGAAAATATGAAGAAGAAAAAACGTTCGCTTTCCGAGGGACAGCGAACCTTGAGGAACGATGAAACAGCTCCCGCGCTGGCAGCTGCCTGAGCTCTTATACTGAGTAACTTACACAGCTCCTCATTCCCGCCTCCTCGGCATGGGCCGTCTGGCTGCAACCTAGCCTCACAGAACGACTGGGCGAAAAAAAAAAAACACTCAACCAATGATTATTATCCCTTGTCTCTGGTGACTAGCTGGCTTCCTACTACGAAACGCTCCCACAAATAAACAAAAAAAAAATGCCACCCGTACCTGCGCCCGCCGGGATGCCCCCGTCCAGCAGCGCCTATGCTGTGCATCATCTGCTTGCGTTGGGCATCAATGCTTCCGAGCATGTGTCGCAGACTCATCGTCTCCCCTTTTCTTCAACGCCCAAACGACTCATTCTTGAGACCGGGTCCCCCCAAACCCCCCAGCCTATGCGCACACAATCCACTTGCGCTACTTACTTCCAGAACAGCCGAGAAAATTTTCTGCTGCAGCTAAACACACATTGTCGAACCTGCTGGACGGCCGAGACAGGGATCCAGCATGAGCCTAATGCACCTCTGGAAGGCAGGGGCCATGGTCATGTATGAATACCTATGAATTCGTGCGCTCGTGGCTGCGGCAGGTCCCTTTGTTGCTTCATGCTATTGCCACATAGAGCTAGAATTCTATTATAAAAGGTTCCGGACTATTAATGACCCCTGTTGGAAATTGGCAATAGCCATCCGATCCGTGTAAATGCTCTTGGCTGACACTGAAGAAACCCACGGTCCATATATGGAGACTTTTATTATTACGACAGCAGATAATTCCACAGTTGGGTCTTTATTCCTCTAGGTACAGCCATGTTTCATGCCTTGAGCGGTCGAAAAGGGCAATAGCAATCATCATGAATTATCATGACAAAAGGAACCCCGAGCTTGGCTGCAGACAGCTGCATATTTCTGAAGTACGTGCAAAGGCTTCTAACGGCGACAATCTCTATGCAGATCCGAAGCCGTTCAAGTACCAAGAGCAAACACTGTCTGGTGTGAAGATAGTGTGAGCAGCGCCAGGAGCCCCAGCAGTCTACGCTACGGCAATGCATAATTCACATGTAGATGCAGCCCTCTGAC
This sequence comes from Akanthomyces muscarius, assembly GCF_028009165.1. Taxonomy (NCBI): domain Eukaryota; kingdom Fungi; phylum Ascomycota; class Sordariomycetes; order Hypocreales; family Cordycipitaceae; genus Akanthomyces; species Akanthomyces muscarius. The sequence goes on from NC_079242.1 coordinate 4,666,889, forward strand.
GTCGCATTCGCCGTGAGGCCTGATAGCACTCGTGAGCGGCTTCCATTGATTCGGATTCCAGTAGCCGTGAATTTGCCGCATTTGGCGGCTTGCTCAAGCAGGGTCAATCACTTGTTACACAGGCACAATTTCGTACTTTGATCAACGCAATTACATACCCCCATCTGCGACATTTAGACAAAGACGCGATAAGAAGAGGCACAAGGCTCCACCACTAGCCAGAAGCGTAGACTCTGACAGAGCAGACCACCTACCTTGTATGGCCCGGCTCCGTCGCAGCGCCTCAATTGCTGCTGGCGCACCATGTAACATGCAAGTGCTCGTCGCATGGCGTTCGACAGCGGGGTCTGGCGGATGCCACCTCACGAGCGAACCACGGGCGAACCACTGGTTTCTGCCTCTGACGGCCTCGACGTGCATTGAATTGGAGCACCAACGACGAACTATGCTCCTTCGTGGCTGTTGATCGTCGCCAGTGACAGCACAAGTGCATGATGCGCTGGAAGCTGGGAAACTCGTGGTTCATATCAGTCCACCACCACACGCTTTTCCCGCAACAAACAGTTCAGCAGATATAGTGCCCGTGGGAGAGTATTCACGAGGAAAAACGCGATTTATAAGCTCATGTATGAGCAAAACATAACAAAACAGCCCAGAATCTTCTTCCGTCGAGTTGAATGTGAGCTTGACCAGATATCGCCATGTCTAGGTTAGCAGCTTCATCGGTTCTGGGGAAGCCGGGGTAGTGGAGTGGCAGAAGTGGCAGGTATAAATTCGGGTAAAGATGCTGGCCAGTCGGTGCAGTCGACAGTGCAGCAGCTGGCTTGTTAGCACTAACCAGAACCACTAGCAGAGCCACTAACAGCACTGCCCGCCGTCCGCCTGGTGTCCGCCTGCCGCTGATTCAGCAACCAGGGACCGCAAAATCATCTGGCCGGTCGCCGCGTCCGCGCCCGCCAAGTGGACCGTCGCCAGGCGCCATCCATCCCAAGACTGCAGATGCGCTTCACGACTGCCCATCGCGACACCACCCACGCCATCCTGTCGGCGTCGCAACTGCATTGTACCATCATTTCTTAGACTTGTCTTGTCGGAATATCCATTGTGGGACTGCTCGAATCTACGCGACCCATCCTTACTCCCCGATCGAACTCCCGCGCCGACGACATGAACAACCCTGGCGGGCAGTCGCAGCAGGGCCAAGCTGGCCAAGCTGGCCAGGCCGGCCAGCCTCCGCCACGACCTCCCCCTATGTACCAGCCAGCGCAAATTAGAAACTTGCCGCTTCTTAGCGAGGATGAAAAACTCAAATATGAGCATGGAGTTACAGGACTCTGGAACCGCATGAACAACTCTGCACCCAACAGCCCGGAGCACGTGGCGGCGCGTAATAAAATTATAGAGTTCTCACGCATGCTCATCACCAAGATCCAGGGCCGACGGGCACAGGCACAACAGCAACATGGTCAGCAGGCCGGCGCCCAACGCCCTCAAGGCCAGGCCGCTCAGCAGCAACAGGCTACGACGCAGCAGAAGCCCGCCCAACAGCCAACTGCTGCCGCGGGCAAGCCCGCTGGGAACGCAACTGGAGGAGCTGCTGCATCTGCCTTGGCCACGGCTGCCGACAGGGCCTCCGTAACGGCGCTCACGCAACCCAAGGTTCCGGACCGTCTGATGGCTCATGTTAACAAGTTGACTTTTAAGGCGCCCCAGCATCTTACCGAGAAGTCACCGGCGGAAGCCGCGAAATGGATCGAAGACCTGAAAGTTCGATATGGACGAGCTCTCATGACAATGGAGGCCGCTAAGAACAAGATTGCCAACATGGATAAGGTCTTTCACGAGCGCGCCCAAGCTGGCAACCCCTTGAAGGACGAGGAGCTTCGTCAATACCGCGAACACAAAGACAAGCAACAGGAGCTACATAACAATGGCCAGAAATGGATCGAGACTGTCAGGAAGCAACAAGAAAGCGTCTCGGGTCCCGGCCAAGGCCAAAACGCAAGCGCGACGCAGAACAAGACCAACGGCTCCGGAACACCCACACAGCAAAACCAAAATGCCGCGGCATCTGTCAATGCCAGTGTCGAAGCTACCAAGAACCAGCAGCAGATGGCTGGCCAGCAGCAACAACCAGCGACAAACACCCCGACACCACAGCAACAGCAAGCTCGCCTGGCACAGAATGCGGCAGCCCAAGGTGGTGCAGCAATCAAACAAGAGCCCCAGCACCCAGCTCCCGTTAACACAGCCCTCGCCAACGCGCAGGCACAAACACCAGCTCAGGGTGCCGCACGCGTGGGCACACCGCAGAGTGCGACCGCGCAGGCGCCAGGCGGACCTACCAGGGCTCTGAGCCACTCTGCTGCCATGTCGCTCGCAAACCAACGCGCGGCCGCGCAGCCTGCAAACGCGGCCCTGGCAAACCAAAATCAGCAACAGCAGCAAGTCGCTCAACAACAACAAGCGCAGCAAGCGCAGCAAGCGCAGCAACAGCAGCATCAGCAGCAGCAGCAGCAGGGAGCCGGCACACCGACTGGTGGCACCCCCGGCAGCGTGAACAACGCTGGCGTCAACACGGCTGTGCAACCTCAGCCTCAGCAGCAGGGCCACCCGCACGCACACCCGACGCAGCAGCCACCTGCCTCTCTCCAGTCCAAGATGCCGATCCAGAAACATCTACCCGAGCGCGCCACGGCGGTCCCCCAGGGAGTGACCCTCGGCGGCGGCGTCGCTGCGGGCCGGCCGACGCTCTCCCAGGGCGGCGGCACGCTGGGCGGCGTTATGAACCAGCCCGCCATGGCCAAGGTGCCCGCCTACAGCCACGATGCCGAGGGCGACCACGTCCTTAGCAAGAAGAAACTCGACGAGCTGGTGCGACAAGTCTGCGGCGCGCCGTCCGAGGGCTCTGACGGCAATCTTCTCACGCCCGAGGTGGAAGAGGTACGATAATTTTAATTTGTCTTGTCTTTCTCTCTCCAAACCGATCACTAACAATGTCGTTTTTTTCCCCCCCACAGAGCGTCTTGAACATGGCAGACAGCTTCGTCGACAATGTCCTGCACGCAGCCTGCCGCAACTCTAAGGAGCGCGGCTCCAAGGTCCTCGAGATTCGTGACATCCAGCTCGTCCTCGAGCGCACCTACAACATTCGCGTGCCCGGCTACTCGTCGGACGAGCTGCGTACCGTGCGCAAGGTGCAGCCCTCGGCCGGCTGGATCGCCAAGATGAGCGCCGTCCAGGCCGCCAAGGTCATGCCCGGCAAGGGAGAGTAGCATGGGAATCGAGGAATAGACAAACTTGGCGGCGGCAAAAAAACAATGACACGAATATATCCCGCAGAAAGCGCTTTTGCTTCCTGCTTTGGTGCGAATTTTGGTGGCGTTTGGGGTATCTTGTTTCCTGTGGTCAGGTGAAATCACCAATTTTAGATTGTGTTCTTTTTTTTGCGACAAAGAGTCGGCTCAACCATAAGGGAGAGAACATTTCGCGATGAAGGGACGTTTTGCATTGCCACTTTCTCCCTTTATAGTCTGTCAATGAAAGTGGACTGGATGAGGATGACTTCTGTAGTCCGTTTGATTCTTGACATCTCTTGTACATTATATTGCGTTGGTGAGTGTTAGGAAGCTGTAGTTGAATTTTGCTTTGATGGATTATGTACAGTGCGTTGTTCCTCTTTCTGCGCCACATGCCCACCTCTACACACGGACTCATGGCTCTATATACAGCTATTCTTTTGTACAAAAGCCTCTATAGCTCCTTGAGCGCAACGTAGCACTGCCGGGGCTTGTTAGTCAGGACCTGCACGGCGTCGTACCCGGACAGCTTCTCCGGGCACGGCAAAAACTCAAACTGCCACACCAGCAGCGTGAGCAGCTGCTTGAACTGGACGTACACCATCCTCCTCCCAAAACACCCGCGCTGGCCGAGGCCAAACGGGATGCTCGGGTACGCCGTGGCGTCGAACTCCTCCGCCCCGGTCTCTGGGTTCGTGACCAGCCACCGCCGGGGGTCAAACGCGCCCATGCCGTCCTCGTCGCGCATGCGGTAGTAGCCCGCGCCGTCGTCCCTGCCCCCAGCCGCCGCAGCGGCTTTCTGGGAGGTCTCGCTGCGCAGGTGCTCAGGGATGGGCAGGTTCGGGGACGTGTACCCCGGTCCCTTGTTGACGAGGACGACGGTGGTGCCCTTGGGGATGGGGTGCCCGAGGACGACGGTGTCGGCGGTGCACTGGCGGTCCGTCATGGCGGCGGCGTGGGCGAGGCGCAGGATCTCCTCGATGGTGGCGAGGAGCAGCGGGATCTGGAGCGCGGTGATCTCCTCGTGCGTGGGGAAGCGGCCTGCGGCGACGGCGGACGGGTGCGCGGCGCGGAGGCGCGCGCGCAGGACAGACTGCTGCGATGGGTGGTCGGCGAGGAACTTGACGCCCCAGGCGAGGACGTTGGACGAGGTTTCGTGACCGCCGGTGACGAAGCCGAACATCTGCGCTTCCGTGTGAGCTAGGGCTGGTAAGAGCGGCGCAAGGGGGACTTACTTCATCTTTGATCGAGTCGGACCAGTACACGGGCTCGCGGTTCTCCTTTGCGGCCAGTGCACGCTCGCGCAGGATAATCAGGTCCAGGGCGCACTTAAGCTTGGAGTAGCCGCCTGTGTCGCTCGAGCTGTCGGCGGCAGCCACCCGATCCACGGCCTTGTCGACCTGGCCCTGGATGAACTGGTCCTTGAGCCTGCGCAGGCGGCGCACGCGCGGGAACCAGGACAGCACGCGCCAGGCAATGTCCGGGAAGCCCGTCACGGCGACCTTTGTGACGTTTTCCGTGGTGCGCAGCACGGCGTCCATGGCCGGCGCGAGCGGCGCCTGCGGAAACTCGACGGGCTCCTCCGGGGCGGCACCGTTTCGCAGCTCGCTGCGCGCCTCTTCGTCTAGACCGTGGAAGAGCTTCAGCTGCTCGACCAGCGCGCGCTCCTCCGTGCCCTCGCCGTAGCCAAAGTCGTAGATGGCGTCAAACGTCGCGTAGCTCAAGTCGTGATTCGCCGCAAAGGGCCGTCCCTCGCCGGCAATGGCACACTTGATGCGCCACAGCTCCAACAAGCGACATGCGCCCCTGTACATGTTGGGCGCGGCGACGCCGTGAAGGAATTCCGGCGACATAATGTCCTGCAGCAGACGGCGGTGGGCCGTCCACACGGGGCCCGTCTTGAGGCAGGCGTGGAAGTTGGGCATCTCGCCGCGGAGCAGCGCGATGGCGAGGTCGGAGCGGTCAAACTCGTGCGCGCGGCGGACGAGAATGTCCTGCGCCTCGCGAAAGTCGGAGACGACGACAAAGGGTCGCGCAAAGGGCACGAGGAAGACCTGGTAGATGGGCGAGCGGTGGCGGTCGCTCTGGCGCACGACCCATTCGCTGATGTTGTCGGGCATCTCGGCCTGGATGGCCATGATGTCGCCGAGGAGGGAGCGCGTGGCGGTGGCATTGTGCGGGATGCCGGGGATGGGCCGGGGAAGAAGCCATTGGCGCAGGGCGTAGAGGGCGAGGGTGAGGAGGAGGAGGATGATGGAGAGGGTTTGGTAGGTGGTGGTGGTATTGGACGATGAGGCTCCCACAAGGCTGGCGATGTGGTGGAGAGACATGACGGTTGCTGTCCGGGAGTCGCCAAACGGGCTGTGACGGTATCGTGGAAAAAGGCCAATCTTAGGCACTCACGTAGAAAAAGGCCATTGGCGTGCGCCTGAAGTTATGAGGAGGACATGAGAAACGAGGATGGCATCAATGCGAAGAAAAACGGGCGCTGTTATCTAGCCCCGGCTTCCATTCTACACCCGAGAGTCCCGTACAAAAGAATTGGCCGAGAGCCACGGCATCATTGCTGAAGGGCCGGTGGGGGCAAGCCACGCTCTAGTTTTGGTGCTAGCCAGATCATCCGCGGACAATGGTGGAGGAGCTCCGACACCCTGGTCTTGCTTGATTGATTGGAACTAACCAGTTTTCAACTGGTGGAAAGAAAGATGAGAGAAAGCTGAGCCGTCTGTGTGTGAGTGTGGGTGGATGAGTTGCTGGTGTACTAATACGCGTATCTTGGCAAGTTGGTGGAGATTTTGTCAACAGTACGGGCGTGTGATGCTCCAAAGCTCTATTTAGTTTGCTCGAGAGTAAACATGGGTTATGGAATGGGTAATAGTAAGTGAAGCAGAACTGATTTTGCTGACGTATGATTTTTTCTAGGACCAGAACAGAACAAACGAGCAAGGTTAAGCACAATGCGGCGTGGCTGAACAAAGGCAGTTCCCAAATGGGCCGACGGCGGCCAGCCTCATTGGCCAAAGGCAGACAAGGCTAGGCATGCAGCGACGGCAGTTGGCACACTACCCATGCAAACCATGCAGATGAACGTGCCGTGTGCTCCGGTGTTGGTCTCGACGAGGCTGTGAGTTGCACGAGGCTGCCAGTTGCAGCTCCGCGGCATTATTTCTTGACCCGGCTAGAGGGGGGGGATTCTGTGCAGCAAACAATTGTTACCTAGGTAGGTAGGTAGGCAGCGGCCGCAGTCGGACGGCTGCGGGTATGAATGATCACAGGGCAGAAGCAGTGGGAGCGATACATTTATGGAGTAGATTCTTCTATACCCAATCAAATGCAGGCTCGCTTCAATGTACCGGGAATAAAACTCGAGAGCGAAATGGGACACGGTAACACGGTGAAACAATGAATTGCCTGATGTATCGAGATGCGCCGAGGATGAGATCTGTTTATTAGCGCTTTACAGCGAAAATCGTACCTACATTTTACAGCGCTCCAGCGGTGCGGCGCACTGAAACGCACTGTAACCCAAGTGGGAGTGCCCTCTGAGGCAGAATGCGGCAAAAGTGCGGACCGAAGCTTGCAACGTCATGGATCAGGGCGAGGGGAAGCTCAGACAGTTGCCGTTCATTGGACCATGTAGAAAAATCAAATGTACGTCTTTGTAGAGCACCTAATGTTCTATCTACAAGCTAAAGAAGTGCAAGAACAGGCAGTAAAAGAGTGCAAATGCCTTGTCAACCTGCTCGTTTGACCACTGCTTGGCTGCTTCGCATCGCTGCTTAGCTCAGCAGCTTTGTCTGTACCAACAAAGTACGCTGCCACGCGTGCCACTGTCGCCTGGCCCAAGGTACCTGCGCGACTCATCCTGTGGCCCGTGCTCCCCATCTCGGAGCTCGAACCTTCTCCAGCGCAGCAACGCCATCCAACCATCCTGATCATCTCCATTGCACTCCGTCCCAACCGTCAACCACGGCCTCTGCAATCCCTCTCCAACTGTCTGCGACGCCAATCGCCCATCTGCACCGTTTTCCGCGCCTCAACTGCGACCCAGCAGCTCCGCGCCCGCCGCCAGCAGCTCGCCCGTTTTTTCCTCGCCACACCGGGGGGACCACCACCCTGCTGCCCACGCTGACGCTGCCTGCCTTGCGAGCCTAATCCCGTAAGCGCGCCGCCTCGTTTGCATCACGAGCCTTGCTTTGCCATCGCCTCCATCACCAGAAACGCCCTGCAACTCGACTCTCTTTGCCGCGTTTAATACAGCCCGCTTCCCTGCGCCCCTCTTTCTCACCGAGTCAAGCAAAGGTGCGCCATGCCCAGCAAGACTCCCAACGGCAACGGCAAGAAGCCCGTGCAAAACGGCATTCACAAAGATACCGAGATGAAGGACGCCAGCAAGCCCAAGGGCAAGAAGGGTGCCAAGGATGGCGACGACGAAATGACTGTTGTTGTGCCCCCAGCTAAGGGCAAGAAGGGCCCGGCTACTCGCGCTGCCGACGCTGATGGCGACGTGGCCATGGGCGACGAGGATGCCGCCGAGCAGGTCGACCCCACGGAGCAGACCGTCACAGGTAAGCCTTGCCATCACCACCACCCCTCTCTTGTTACTGGCGACGCATCTTAACCCGTCTCCCCATCGCAGATATCAAGAGCAACTTTGCTCTGCTAGACCGCGCCGTCGCCCTCTTCGACGCCAGATTCTCCCTCCGAGCTCTCCGATCCATCTCTCTGCTTCGAAAACGCTTGAACCCCGATGTCATTTCCCAAGCCATCGTCGACACCTTCCCCGCCACCGTTGCTTCTGGCGATGTCGCCAAGACTCTGCTCGCAGCCGTCGGCCGTGAGAGCATTCCTCTCAAGGCCCTAAGCGAGATGGACATTGACTCCGACTCCAAGCCTGCCAAGAACGGCGCCAAGAAGGAGACAAAGGAAGTCATCCCCGAGATTGACATCTTCCTCGGCATCCTCGTCCAGGTCTACCTCTTTGATGCCAAGCAGTATCAGAAAGGTGCTGCCTTTTCCGAGAAGCTTGTAGAGCGCGTTCAGTCCCTCAACCGTCGCACGTTAGACTCGCTTTCCTCCAAGGTCTACTTTTACTACTCCATCTTCTGCGAGCACATTGCGCCCCTGCCCCCGTCGCCAGAGTCGCCCATTGTCGCCATCCGCCCGACTCTGCTCGCCGCGCTCCGCACAGCTGTCCTGCGCAAGGATATTGACACGCAGGCTTCTGTCATTGTGCTGCTGCTAAGAAACTATCTCTTGACCTCTCACATTAACCAGGCCGATCTCCTGGTATCGCACACGCAATTCCCCGAGAACGCCGTCAACAACCAGGTCGCCCGATTCCTCTACTACCTGGGTCGCATCCGTGCCATCCAGCTCCGATACACCGAAGCTCACGACCATCTCACCGCTGCCACCCGCAAGGCGCCGTCCAGCAACTGTGCCGTTGGCTTTTCCCAGACCGCCACCAAGCTGCTCATGGTTGTCGAGCTGCTCATGGGAGACATTCCCGACCGCGCCACCTTCCGCCAGCCCACTCTTGAGGACGCCCTGCAGCCGTACTTCCTACTCGTCCAGGCCGTCCGCGTCGGTAACCTGGAGGAGTTTGAAATTGCGATTGCGGACCACGCCGATGCCTTCCGCCGCGACGGAACATATTCTCTCATCCTGCGCTTGAGACAAAATGTCATCAAGACTGGTATTCGCATGATGTCGCTGTCATACTCGCGTATCTCGCTGCGCGATATTTGCATTCGTCTGCATCTTGGAAGCGAAGAAAGTGCCGAATACATTGTTGCCAAGGCTATCCGTGATGGCGTCATTGAGGCTACTCTGGATCGCGAACACGGTTTCATGAAGAGCAAGGAGGTGGGCGACGTGTACGCTACCAGAGAGCCCGGTGAGGCATTCCACGACCGCATCAGAGCGTGCCTCGCTCTCCACGATGAAAGTGTCAAGGTAAGATTGCATTCACTACTCGAACCGTGCATCAGATCTAACAAGTTTCTAGGCTATGCAATTCCCCATGAATCAGCACCGTCTCGAACTCAAGAATGCGCAAGAAGCTAGAGAGAGGGAGCGTGAGATGGCCAAGGAGATACAGGAGGGAGACTTGGATGACGATGATCTCGGCGGCGATTTCGACGGAATGTAAAAATGAGCCTTTGTTAATGCATGTTTTGATTCAGTCGTCTGGATTGGAGTTGGTAATGGAACGATGATACTCTCTACATGGGCTCTATTTCTAGTACATGCATTGAGTGGTGAGTGAAGCGAGGATGGAAGACAGCGGAGGAGCTGCAGGATGTCTTCGCAATTGTACTACATATTGGCATCGTTGGAACGATACGACTAGAGACGAGTTGGAAGAGAGGCAGCAGCAATGAAGATATACAATTATTTGTGCGTCAATGTATCTGATGGGCTACACATCGGCTTGACTCGACCGGAACGAGATGGAGTCGCACCTTCCCGCGTCCTCGCAAACACCAGCACGTGACGCGCCATTGTATGCGACAGCATGAGCAGGCGGCGCGGCCTCAAGTCGCGCTGTCGCCATGTATGGGTATGCTGAATCCTACATTCGTAACTTTTGCCGAACAACAATTTCGCCTGCAACAGACCGACCGCGCGCACCCGAGCTTTGAAACCAACAGCGCGTGCTTGCAGCTACCGGAACTACCCACCAGCTACGTAATTAGTGAGGACCAGTCATAACACCGTAAGATACGTTTGCCCGCCCGCCAAAACAGCTGCCCTCCACCGCCCGCCCGTTTTGGACATCCGTTGTCGACGACCTCTCGATTTTGCCCAGTGGGCGAACGAATTAAAAATAAGCCCACCCCTGCCGCCCGCCGCTCCGTTTTCCTCTTCTCTCCCGCGAGGCTGTATGAACATGCCCCCCAAGCGACGAAGACCTGGAGAAGCAGCACCACAACCACCGACAGTCGACCCCAGCGCGCAGTCACCAGCAGTTACGCGTGCCGCCGCGCGCCAGACGCCCATCTATCCACCGCCGATACCGACCGCCAGCCCGCCCAAGCCGGCGGCCGCTGCGCCAGCACCCGTCGCGACACCAGTGCCGCTTCCCATTGTCCCCGGCCAGGCACCCTCGCCGCCCAAACTTGGCGGTGTGTGGCCCAGGAGCCTGCCCGCCACACAAGTGTGGCCGCCGCCCGTGCCGACGTCGGCGCCCGGCGCAGCGCATCTCGACCCGGCATCGCTCTCTAGCAGAGGCGCCCGTGCAATGGGCGGCGATACAGGCAAGGAGAATGTTCGCCCGGCGGGCTTTCTCCCCCCGGACCCTACATATCATGTAGCCTTCCCGCACCAGCAGAGCAGGCTCGTCAACCATCACGGCTTCCTTGCCACTGCGTCTCGGATGGAGATGGCATCCACCCCGTCGACCGTCACGCCCGTGCTGCCACCCAAGCCACCGACGCTTGCCGGTGCCGACAAACCGCCGCTGAGCTCAGATCGCAACATTGATAAGGTCGTGTTTGGCAATCTGTGCTTCAGGACGTGGTATCCGAGCTATTACGGGAAGGAGGTGCTTGGTGACAGCTCTGGGAATGCGAGAAACGGCAGCAAAGAGCACGCCGTCGAGGCTAGCAAGGCCCACGGCAAGAAGGATCGTGAGCACCCCCCCATGCTGGAGAGGCTATATGTGTGTCCCAGCTGCTTCAAGTACGCCAAAGAGCTTGTGGCTTGGTGGGGCCACGTACGGTCCTGCGAACTCAAAGGCCGTGTTCCCGGCAAGCGGGTATACACTCATCCCAGAGGACGCCGCAAGATCCGCGTGGCGCACGACGGAAAAGGACCCGGCCCCAAGAAGCGCCGAGGCGACGGTGGAGTGCGATACACGGAACAAATTGTGCAGGATGAGGGCGAATGGAGCATCTGGGAGGTGGACGGAGAGGTTGATGGAGTGAGTGTCTTCACCTTCTATACCACTTGTAAACTCGTGCTAATCGGTCGCAGCTGTTTTGTCAAAATCTGTCACTATTTGCCAAGCTATTCCTTGACAACAAGTCAGTGTTTTTTGACGTAACAGGCTTCAACTATTTTCTATTAGTGTACACGCCCCCCTTCAAGCCACCAGTGGGCAACGAGGTTCCTGAGGCTCCTGTCCCGCAAGTGACGGGGTTCTTTTCCAAGGAGAAGATGTCGTGGGACAACAATAACTTGGCATGCATCTTGGTGTTTCCTCCATGGCAACGCAAGGGCCTGGGAGCGCTTCTCATGGGTGTCTCGTACGAAATCTCACGGCGAGAAGGTATACTGGGTGGACCTGAGAAGCCCATTTCGGATCTCGGCAAAAAGGGCTACAAGCGATTCTGGTCCGGCGAGATTGCGCGATGGCTGCTAGGCCTCGAGGTGCCCCAAATTCCGCCGCCCGGCATGGAGCTCATGGTTGACGTCAACGACTGCAGCGACGCCACGTGGATCACGCCCGAAGACTGCCTTGGCATCCTGCGCGACATGGGTGTCTTGGAAGACGCTGGTGTCGGTCCCGGCAAGCCCGTCAAGAGAGAAGCTACCGATGAAGTTGAAGGCGAGGAGGACGCGGTCAAGACAGACGAGACAAATCATGAGCACGGCGAGGACAAGTCCAAGAAGAAGACGCAGCAGCAGCAGCAGCCGCAACCTGCCGCCTCGGCGCCACCGCCCCCCACGCCAAAGTCGCCTGTGCAAATGGAGCTGGGGAAGCCAGTGCCGCGGGTGCGCGTCGACAAGGAGCAGATTCGACGCCATGTTGCGCAGCACCGGATCAACCTGGAAAAGACGTGTGATCCGGCTGGTTTCGTAGAGGGCTATGCGCTGAAGAGGGAGGATGAAATGGTTGAATGAGCGGAGCGTGGATGAGCTGCATAGTGGGCGTTTTGTGTTTTTCGATTTGGCGTTGGGCGGTTAGATCTTGATACCCCAATTTGACGTGGCGCGGTCTTTACATTTGTTTATATTATGCTGTATTTGCATGTATGTATTATCAAAGGTTGTGAAATGTAAATGTATTTCATATCAAGTAAATGATTTGCTTCCCATCCAATGTGTATTGTGCATGTGTGATCTATATATTTCTATGTCGTGTGTATCTTGGTCAACGTTTCATTCATGGCGTATCGTTTGTTTTCTAGGCGGCGGCGCTGTCTCCACGTCTACTTCCTCATTCATGCCGCCGTCTGTATCTGGACTGCGTGGCATAGCCAGCTTCCGCTGCTGCGGCAGCGGTGGAATCCACCTTGCCGACGAGGACGTGCTCATGCCGTCGTCGGTGCTGTTGGCCTGTCGACGGTTGAGGACATTGTCGATGCGTAGACGCGGCGGGCCCGAGTTGAGGCCTTGACCGTTTTTAGGCGGGCCGGCTTTGTAAAAAGAAGATTCAGTTAGTTTTCTTCTCCTTTTTTTTCTTTTCAAGAAAGCTCGCGTTTTTGTTTTCAGAGAGAGAGACAGGGAGAGTTGCTTACACAAAATCAGGGAAAACAACTTGACAATGACGGGTCCCCAGACCGTCATGGCAATGATCTGGCCGTACGACCAGCGGTTCGCCTGGAAGCTGTCGCCGCTGATGACCTTGCTGAGGGAGACGAGGTAGAGGACGTTGACGACCAGGTACGCAAACTCGAGGCCGTGCCAGAACCAGCGCGACCAGCGCGCCCAGTGGCGCTTGAGCGGCCCGTCGGGCCAGCGGCCGAGCCCGTGGGCGCCAATGGCCCAGTGGCGCGTGCGGTGGTGCGTGCGCAGCGTCCACGCGAACTGGTCGACGCTGAGCGCGACGATGGCGACGGTGTCGAGCACCAGGAAGACGAGCTTGTACATGAGCGGGTGCGGGAAAAAGGTCAGCGTCAGGCCGTCGACGCCGGCGCTCGACGCGCAGTACGTCCGCGGGCTGGGGTTGCCGCCGCACGCGGCCATCTCGTGCTGTCCGCGGAAGAGGTCGAAGCTGCCGCGGAACGAGATGCGCTGGGTGGTGGCGACGACGGCCAGCAAGTACTCGGTGCAGAAGCCGAGGAAGGTGTGCCAGTTGCGGATGCCCTCGTTGTGCAGGCACACCTGCACGAGAAACATGGGCAGGATGCCGTTTTGGGAAATGTGAAAGGCGACGGCGCCGTTGACGACGATTTCGCCCCAGAACGTGCCTTCCTGGGAGTTTACGACGATGGCGAGGATGGAGGCGATTTGCACGGCGAATATGAACCAGCACTGGGCCTCCTGGAACTCGACGAGCGTGGTGGCAATGGCGATGCTGGTGCGGGAGAGGGCGGACGAGTCCTTCCAGAGCATCGACTCGATGCGCGTGAGGCGCCGGACGAGGCGTTCGGACGTCGGCCGCTTGGTGGGCTTTTGGGAGTAGCTGACCCAAAAGGTGAAAATTTTGAGAAAGAGGTAGAGGGAGGCGGAGAAGACGACTTGCAAGACGTAGGAGATGAGCACCTAAATAGACGTGGTCAGGATTTGGTCCCCCGGGGGGGAGGAGGAGGAGGGAAGGGAGTAGGGGGGCACTTACACCAGGGCCGAAAATGTCGGGGTTGATTTCGGCGCGCAGCTCGGGGCAGAAGTTGTCCATGGCGGCAAAGATGGCCTCGGTGGACGAGCTCCGCGACAGGGCGGTGACGGAGGCGTCGCACGGCACCGAGAGCTGGTCCTTGGCGCACGACTCGAGGGCGCACGCGGCGAAGTTCTCGACCACGGGCCGCCCGTCAAACTCGGCGAGCGAGCGCCCGCCCATGAGCACGCTGGCGTTGCGCTCCGCCTCCTCGCCGACGCGGTACGCGCCGCGGCCGCGGGTCCAGTGCGCGACGGACGCCAGGGTCGCGCAGTTGTAAAACGTCTCGAGCGAGCCAAAGTAGAGGCTCGTGTCGTTGCACGCCGCCGGGCAGTCGGGCGCGTCGGCGCCGTCGACGCGGCAGCCGGAGAGGAAGAGGTCGACCTGCGGCCCGCCGTCGATGCCGTCCTGGATGAGGTCCTTGAAGGTGAAGTCGTCCTTGGTGTAGCCGCCGACCTTGGCGAGGTCGTGAAAGGGGAAGAAGTCGGAGGTGCCGTCGAAGCCCGAGTGGACGAGGATGGTGAGCGGCGAGGGCGAGGCGGTGGAGGAGGAGATGGTGGTGGTGGTGGTGGTGCGGGAAAAGGACGGCGCAAAGGTTGTCGTCATGACCGCGGCTTTCCTACTCTCCTCTAGGATTGAGCTTTACGGAGAGATCCCGACTTGAGATGCGCTGCCACTGCTGCTGCCACACTTTGTTGCCCGTCCGTAACCGCGGCGTTGAGCACACGTGCTGCATTTCCAAAGACAGACAGCGTCTTGAAGTGATGAAGAGGAGTTTTCCGAGGCCGCCGAGGATGAACGCTCCAGACTTGATGAGGTCGAGAGTTGAAATTTCTGCACACCACCCCCACCCGAGGCTATTCAACAAGATGAGGCTGGATAGCGTAATGGCCATGATGTGTTTGTTGCGGAGCCCGCCAGAGCGGTCCGTCAGGTTAGCTGCAGCACCCGCCCCGCGCCGCTTGGCATCAGCTTTTGGGGTGGCTGGCACGACTGGGATCATCGGTCGGGCGTGCTGTGTGCTCACGAGTCGTGCGCACAAGGTTAGATGTTGCCAACATTTATGCGGTGGGATCGATGGAATTGGAGCAAAGAAGGCGATGATGGTGCAAGTATCGCGAGCTGGAGACGTGTAAGTCGTGTTTGGTGTTTTCGAAATAAGCTTTCGTAGAGGCGCAGCTGGGCTGAAGGGCCCCGGTTTATCCTGGGCAAGGCAAGCATGTATATTGTGCATGCAGCTGCGGACAGTATGGGGTGCCAGACGGCAGTAAGATGGACCCTTGAAGAGGGAAGACGGAAAATCAGAGTTGTGCTGTATCGTGGACTGTAATCATTTTTTTGGTGGAATTCTCACGTACAGCTACTTTGACGACTGGAGGGAGTGGTCGGTGACGTCGTTGCCAACTCTGGCCTTTGTGGTTGTTTGCAGCCAACAGCAAGCCAGAGTACCGACGAAGGTAATCTAGTTACAAAGCAAGAACCAAAAATGAAACCCCAGAGAGAAAAAAAAGAAAATAGACAAAGCCAAAATTGACTCGATGAGCTACATATATTTCCACATGCACTTCTACACGAGTTGTAGCCACAGCTCGGCTCAACATCTCCCCCAGGGCAATCAACGACCACCACGCCAAGGCACCACTGATGCAACAGATAAATAGTTGCTGAAAAAAATACTGCAAAATATAGAAAGCTAAGTTATCCAAGTTACAAAGTCAATGCATTTTTTACACCTCAACACCTGTGCTCTACGCATCCTCGGCTCATCACCTCCCCAGACCAACCCAACCTACACCAACTAGCGCAATTGGCCCGACGTAAGCCGAACCCCAGACGTCACCTTTACGCCGAATCCTGGCTCTGCTCCAACCTTACCACCAACTCACATCTCCTCCAACCTCGTCTCCATCGCACACATCTTTTCCCACTCCCCGCGCCTCCCTCCCCATCTCAATTGCAATACACAACAGGTACGCTCCTCATCTCAATTCCCTTCCACCACCGACCAGGCCTCTGACAACATCCGCAGGTAGCCTCTTCACACCACACCCTTCTCCCTCCCGGCAAGATGGCCCCCCGACTCCCCCGCGCCGTCACCTCCACGGCCGCCTACTTCCTCGTCAACCCCTCTACAGCTGCTGCCGGCCGCGCCGCCTCGCTGCGTCTCTACTCCGCCCAGGCCGAGCCCCTCATCCGCGTCGCCAACCTCCCCGCCGGGGGCACCTCGGGCCACATCCGCGTCCTCGAGCTCAACCGCGCGAGCGCCCGCAACGCCATCTCCAAGGGCCTGCTCGCCGCCCTGCGCGCCGAGGTCGACGCCATCCACGCGCAGTACGGGCCGAGCGGCGAGGAGCACCCCGCCGCGACGTCGGCCCAGGGCGGTCCCACGCGCGCCCTCGTCATTGCGAGCGCCGTCGATTCCTGCTTCTGCGCCGGCGCCGACCTCAAGGAGCGTCGCGGCTTCACCCAGGAAGAGTACGGCCCGCCGCCTTTTCGTCTTCACTGCAGTTGACAACTAAACTAACAGAATCCCAGGACCAACGAGTTCCTGACCAACCTCCGCGCCACCTTTGCCTCCCTCGCCGACCTCCCCATCCCCACCATCTCGGCCATTTCCTCCATCGCCCTCGGCGGCGGCCTCGAGCTCGCCCTGTCCACGCACTTCCGCGTGCTCTCCTCCAACGCTACCGTCGGCCTCCCCGAGACGCGCCTCGGCATCCTCCCCGGCGCCGGCGGCACGCACCGCCTCCCCGCGCTCATCGGCCTCGGCCGCGCGCGCGACCTCATCCTCACCGGCCGCCGCGTTGCCGCCCCCGAGGCCTACTTCCTCGGCATCGCCGACCGCCTCGTTGAGGTCGTGCCGGAGGACGAGCGCGACGCCGACAACAACAGCATGCTGCCCTTGGCGCGCAAGGCCGCGCTGAGCGAGGCCGTCCGCCTCGCGCAGGAGATTTGCGAGGGCGGCCCCGTGGCCATCCGCGCCGCGCTGCAGGCCGTTGCGTGGGCGCGCCCCGAGAAGGAGAATGAAATGTACGAGCGTGTCGTGGCTACCGAGGACCGCAACGAAGCCCTCAAGGCGTTCCAGGAGAAGCGCAAGCCCGTCTTCAAGGGGAGGTAAATTTGCAAAGAATCAGGGAGAAGGAGAGCGAAAAAAGAATCCTGTAACAATATAATGACTGCGAAATAAAAATAAAACGCACATTTTGAATGAAAGCGAATTGGTTCGTTATTGAATACTGTATCCGTGAAAACTATAATGCAATGTAAGGGTATGCCGCTCTACCATGAATCTGTCATGCATGCATCTATTGTACAAAAAAAGTCATGTCCCGTGCACCTGCCCAACAAATCTCTCAACTGTTTGCATGGCACAGAAATCGAATGCAACTCGCCAGGAATGCAACAACATACTTTACTAAGCTGCAGGTTCTGGCGGTGGCGTTAGCATCTCACGCACGCCACCATCAACCAGCTTCTCCGGCTCCGGCGAGGCGCTCTCTGGCGGCGAGGTCCCCTCGGGCACAAGTTCCGGCACGAGTTCCGGCACAGGCTCCGGTACAGGCCCCGGCTCAGGCTGTAGTGGTTGCTCGCGCTTCGGAACGTTGACGTACTTGTCCTTGTCTCCGTCCCGCACGTAGCACAAAAAGTACGGCTCGCCGCTCGTGCTTAGAGTACGGAGCACCTCCTCAGTGTCCTTGTTCTCCTTGACGTCGGCGTCATTGTACCACCGCCACACATTGTCCTGAAAGTCGCGGATCCAGACCCAGTAGTGGCCAGACATGAGCTGGCCACGATGGCAGATGACGGCATGCAGGCGGTAGGCAACCTCCTTCAGTTCTTCATTGTGCGCTGTTATGGTTTCCTCGCAGCGTGTCAGCTCGTCTTCCATCATCTGCTTGACTTGGCAGTACGTCTCGTAGACACCGGTGACCTTGGGAACGGACACCTCCTCTTGTTCAACGACCGGCTTCGAGGGCGAAATGAGCAAAAAGTCGTCCTCCACAGGGCCGTCAAAGTCAAAAGTTTCCACCTCTTCCGGCGCGTCGTCCTGCGTTGAAAGTTTGGCGGAAGTAAGGGGTTCGGGAGCTTTATAATGCTCAAGTGATCTCAAGTACGAGGGGTTGTCCTCGAGCTTCGCAAGATCTGTCTTGATATCGGCAATTCTTTTCGCCGTGATCCAGTCCTCCACACGTCGCTGGAAAGCCGGTGAATCATGGTCCATATCCATGAATCGATCTACATACAGGGTTTCGGGAATAATGACCGGGTTGCCATTCTTGCTACCGGTAGACTGTGTGCGCTGAATCAGCACATGCAGAATCGGCGGCAGCGTCCTGATGGTAGTGTAGCGTGATAGCTTGCTCTCTTCCAGAATCTGCTGATCAAAGTTGCGGCCGAGAGCGTCGTACAGGCTGCATGGCCCGTTCTCGGCCGGAAAAGCCGTGATTGATCTGTCGAAGCTAACCTCATGCTGGTACTTCTGCTCGTGAAACTTCTTGGTATAATTGACTGTCGTGACGAAGAATGTCTCCATCAACCTCTCAAGCTGTATTCCGGTCTTGTCGTCGACGGAACTAGGCCGAATAGCGGCTTGCAAGCGATTGATGATACTGCCCATCACCTCCTCGACGTCCTGTTGATCTGTGCCCGAAGATCGCTTCTGGCGTTCGAGTGCGCTAAGCACTTTTTGATCGATAGTTTCAGGAGCCTCCGCGTCGACCATATCGACATCGGTGGTCCTTGCATCGAGTGTGGGGATCGGCTTTTCAGCTTGGGTATCTCCGCTCGGTTTTGAGGCTGGCGCTACGCCATCTACCATGACTGCGTCATCTGCATTGCTTGTCTCTGTCGTAGATGTAATCATCTGGCCATCTGGCTCTGCAACGTTTTCAACGCGCTCGTGCGAGGGTTCCGGGCTTGCCTCGTGCTCCACCAAAGTCTTGGTGCTAGAAAGACTGGCTGTATCTAGAGGAGCAGTGCCACGATGCTCAAAGTCAACCATGTTAACGTCCCCCGAGCCATCTCCAAAGGCAGCAGCTGGTTCCGGCAAAGGCCTAGACGGGAGCGGTGGAGGCAAAGGACTACCTTGCCGATCACCTGCCTTCTCGCTATTCAACAACGTGTGAGTTGATAGCAAAACGGCGTTGGCTAAACGCTGCGAAGGTCTGGTCGCTGTCTTTTCTGATTTTTGGAGAGTATTGAACAGGGTAGCGAGTTCTTGAGCAACTTCAAAGGGTTAGTGCGTGCGGGATAACAAAGTCCTATATACACTTACAAGCATCTGCAACAACAGCTTCTCCTCTGTCCATCTGCATCTTGTTCCCACCAATGCGGCGTTTATCGATCGCGTCTTCAGATAAGCCGAGCTTGAGGTCGTCGTAATCAAAGACAACATCTCGCACAGGCTTGACTGTAAAGAGATATTGCAGCAGACTGTTGAGATAGCATGTGTTTCCAATATTGTCCAGACCAACCGGCAATGAAAAGTCGACGGGAGCGCCAGAGTCTGCACTACCCATACCAATACCCGACTCACTTTCGTGGGCGAGTTCCTGCGCTGCTTGTTTCAGCGAAGGTGATGCTGTATGCTCAGCGATCGAGTCAAGAGCGTCCAAGTAAAGTTTCCTCGCCTTTGGTTTCTGGCACTGTTGGAGCTTTTTACGAGTGGCCGGACCCGCGTCGGATATAATGTTTGATGAATCGTTTAGGCCAATGACGTGTTTGGCAGTCTCCAGAGACATCTTTTGATCGGCTTCCATGAGCAGATTTGCCTGATAGTGATCATCCTGAGACTCCGACGCAATCATCATCAGCACGCCCCTGGCTGTGCTGGCATCGGCTGGGTCATCGACTAGCTTCTTCCTGAACGCGCGGATGATAGCCTCGGCAGGGTAATTGTTCGGCGGGGTGAGCTCAAAATACGCCAATGACTGCAAAACGGTGCCGCCGTCATCGGCCACAGCTTGCTGGCGTGGTTGACTCTCGTACACCGATGATTGTGTGACGGCATACTCGATAAGAAGGTCGTCTTGAGCGTCATTGGCGACGTTCAGAAGAGCGTCAATAAGCTCTTTCCGAGAGGAAGGTAGAAGATCCCACTGTCGCTTGTACGCGTTGACCACAATTTCTCTACCCTGTGAGGGTAAAACACCCAGAAGCTTGTATCGGTCCGTGCCAACCAGGGCATTCGACTCAACGTCCTTGACCTCGGCGCACTGGAGTACTCCATGCAACATTGGAGTGCAGAAAGTAGGCTTTTCGGCAGCTTGCCCAGCCTTGTGTATCAGACACTGTACCTCTGCCCGAACGTCCTCAAGGTATGCTCGATAAGTATTTATTTCGGTGGTGCCTAACGGCCCGGCTGAGGGTGCGGCAGGGCGTGGTGTAAAGGATCCTTCGTCGACGCCGTTGTTGTCTTCTATCTTTTCTTGGAACTCGAGTTCCCTAAAGATAGAGAAGCACCGCGGTCCGAATAGAACAGCGAAGCGCTTGTTACGTTTTGATATGCTTCGTACTGTCTCGGCGGTCGACTCCAACTGGTTCTTGAGATACGTATTGAGATTCAGAGGCGTTTGGTAGGCCCATTCGTCTGTGGCTCCTTCGTATCTACCTGGATCCTGCTCTCTGGCAACGTCGAGTTCGTGTCTGATTGCCTCGTGGTCGAGAAGCAGTTTCACCCACCAGCTGGGCATTCTGGGCTGGCTAATCTCCAACGTGATTTGGAGTGTGCAGGGGGCAGCGGTGCAGACAAAGTTCTCTCTCGCCAGGAGGGGGTTGTATTTGCTGTAATCGCTGGCCATGTTTCCTGGAGACGCAGAGCCCGCCCATGCAAGATGGTGCCATGGAAACATGTTGTCTTGCAGCGGCCAGGCTGCTTGCGAATGGTGGCAAAGTCCGCTCGTGTGGTCCTCTTCCCAAGCCATCTTGAAGACAAAATGAAAGTGGCAGTCCAGGCATATTGAAGAAACTATCTGAGCCGAACTTGTTGAGTAGCTTTGATTGCCGTTGATGACCAGCTTATGAGGATGATCCCACGTGTAGGGGCTATCGAATTCAGCGCTTTGGGCTCGGGCTCGGTCGAAGAGGTCACAGACGGTGAAGCGATTGTTGATGAGCTCGTAGATCCAGCGACTAGGATGGCACCCTATAGAAGAATTAGAGCTTGACTCGAGTTCAAGGTTAGCAGTACCTACCCGCCACCTCGTCCCTGGAAGCAAAGAATCTGGCCTTCATGGGAGTAGTATTGTGCTGCACAAAGTCAGTGCCAGAGGTGCCTGGCAGCGCCGCAAAGTAGGTGCCTGCATTCTCCTCCCCCGTTAAATCGAAATGGGCCATGATGGCGGCTATATTTTATCGCGGCCGTAGCAATGTGCGGGTGGTAGTTGGGGAGATGGTTTCGGTCGCAGCGTTTGTCGTCGATCAGCTAATGTATGGGGTATCAGGTATTATGAGTCCTGCGAGTGCGAGCCAGCCACACTGCAGTCTGTATTGTAGCGTTAATCTCAAGATGATGAGCTGACGTAGCTAAGAGGTTGGAAAGGAGCGAAATGCGGGTGTAGCGAGTATGCGGAATCGATCGTTCTGGCGCTTTGTCTGTCGCTATGCTGTGGGGGCAGAACGGGACGAAACAGAAGATGGACGAGGGCGCGGCATTCGTTGGGGATGTTGAGCAGCTTGCGTACGCCGCTTGGGACGGAGCCGAGTTTGGAACGTGGTGATGTGATGCAGGTGTGCTGACGCAGCCCTGTTGTGGAAGCTTGGAATAGAATGTGGAAGATGCGAGGCGTAAGCTTTAACTTTGGTTGAACGTAGCCGCCCGAACGGCTGGCCTGGCGGTCGCATGCGTGGCGTGCGTGGCGTGTGGCGCTGCGCCCGCCACCCGTCTCGCCCTACAGGGCAGGACGATGACGAACAAAGAAAAATCCGTCTCTGACCTGGAATTCAAAGATTTCAAGCGCAATAGTTTAATCCCCTATATATTTAACAATCTCGTTCACTTTTTTATTTTCTTCGCTGCGCGGACGGGTGCAGCAGCTGCGTCACTACGCTCGACGTGACATATGTGGTCGATGCATCGAGCGTCTGCCTAGCATCAAGTAAAATGCAGCCAAATAATCCCACTAAATCGCTTGCAGCCTGATTTTGCTAGAGCGAGACCCTTAGACTGCTTCGTGTCGCTCTATTACAGGAACAAAGTAGACAGTCTGCGCCAGCCTTGGCCGTGCCCGCTTCCACTTCTACCACACACTTACGTATACACCTGGCCAGTTCGGCCGTTCCACGTCACGGATTACATGGGCATTTCTCATCGCTCATGTCACATGTGCCGTCGTGGGTTATTACAATTGCAGGACCGAACGATAGCCTCTGAGTATGCCCCGGGCAGATGACAACAAAAAATGGCCAGTACTAAAGCCACTTAGAAGAAAACAGGAACAGGTAAGATAGATGAGAGCAATAATTATTAAAGTAGAAAGCATGAAAAAGATAAAAATCCTTTACGGAAAACTCGTACTTGAGCCATTTCGCAATTTACCTGCCTAAATTTAGACTTACAACAGTTCAACCCTGGTGGCATCGTTTCGTCACTTACATGGGCGCCTCGGGAAATGCGACTCAGCCTGTCCTAACCTTTAGTCACCAAATTCCCGGAGCTCCAATCGACCATGCTTGTCGGGTACAAAAATGATCTAGATAACTCCTCAGATAAGGCAGGCTCTATGTGCAGGACTTAGCTCGAAGAGCTATAAACAAGATCTCGTGGGCTCCTGGCTAAATGCAGAACAGCGCGCCTGCGCCCGAATGACAGGTACAGGGTAGCGCGCATGACTTGGTCAAGCTGTGGCATCGTTATAGATGTATTTAATCTAATGATCTTACAACAAAGAGGAAGAATTAACGAGTGAGAGGAGGAGATTCCCCGGATCTCCTCAATAATATCTTTTTTCCTGCGCACTAGTCATCGCTGGTGGTTGTATGGGCAACCGTTGAGCGTGTGTATCGCCACTAGGGTCGCGATCAATTCTATCGTGACGGCTACAACATTAAGAAGATCCACATTCATAGAATCTAAACAATCCACCTTAATAATATCTTAGTTAAATAACTTCTTACTATAATCCTATAAAAAAACATTTCTATTTATAGATATAAGCTAAATAAGATAAGACTTTATTTGCCTTTTATTAAGTAGTTAGAGCTTACTATTAAGTAAGTAGAAGTTAAGACTCTACCTTTACCTCCTAATCTTCTAACTTATTAATAGACTAAAGGGTACTATCTAAGGACTACCTAACTAGCACCCTATTATAAGTAAGTGAATTTTAGACATATAATAGATAGCACTTTAAATAGCTATTATAAAGGCATTTACATGTCAGATCTGAAAGGGAAACATCTCTTTCACCATCGACAGCCTAGAACCCGGCGCCAGTTTCCAATAGTAGCGTAACTATACGATCAGCAAGCTCCGGTTTCTGCTTTAAGAACGGCGATTCAACAGCCAGTCTGGTCGGTGTCAAGCCATCCCCGTCCATGTATGAAGCATCGACACCATGGGTTAGAAGAGCCCTGAGGACTCCTAGAGCACCGCGCTCAGCGGCCCAGGACAGAACCGGCATTTTCGGGCTGGCCACCATTTGAAACTTTTCTGGATTCACCATTGCCTCTCCCAAGCGCCATCCCCAAGGCATACCGCTACTTGGCCCGGCGGCAAATACTCGGCGTAGTAGAACAGCCTCTGCGTGTGGATTGGCGCCGTGTGATAGCAGCTCCTTGGTGAAGGCGCTCGCTCTATCGCAAAAATCGTAATGGCAGTACAATGCAAGGCAATGCAGAGCTGTCCATCCCTCGTCGGTTTGAATAGTGGCGTCCGCTCCCAAGGACAACAGACAACGAGCCGCCTGTATCGCGGTGTCTGGTGGCTTTGTCACGAGAGAAGTTCGCAGACTACCGCCATCAACTAGGACTAGAGCGCACATCAAAGGCGTCCACCCATTCACATTTCTGGCATTCACGTCGAGTCCTTGAGAGATTAAAAAGGATATTGTCTCGAAGCAGCCACCCGCCGCAGCAAAATGCAGTAATGTTTCCTCGCGGTGGGTTTTGGCAAATAGCAGTGCCTGTTGCTCTTCTGTATTTCCGCAGGCAGACAAATAGAGCCGAAGGAGACGCAGGTCTACTCCAAAAGCAGCCGTGTGTAGAGGTGTCTCTCCGTCCTCATCTGACTGGGATACAGAGGCGTGATGGTGTATCAAAAGACGTATTGCGGTTTCGTTAACGACGGGGCGGTCAATCTGGCCTTGTGCGACGGCGCCAGCGACCATGTGCAGTGCCGAACGCCCCATCTCGCTACAGGTGTTGGGGTCGGCGCCTTTCTCGAGAAGGACCCTGAGTGCACCCGTTAGATTTGCGTCCTCGGCGGCGTAGCATAATAGAGGCATGCCATCGCATGTAGAATTGGGCGCCGCTCCTGCGTCGATCAGCGATGCGATCAAAGACTGCTGGTTTGAGTATTCGAAGCCTTCACATCTGCTTCTAAACTCGTCAGGCAGTTCAGTCTTTTTCTTGACCGCATAGCTTAGAGCTTCGTCGAGTTTGTCCTTGCCAAAGTCTACTGTATTTATAAGTAGATATGCCACTTCAAAGTGCCAGCGGCGAGCAGCCCAGAGAAGTGCAGTGTACTTCAGTTG
This sequence comes from Akanthomyces muscarius, assembly GCF_028009165.1. Classification (NCBI taxonomy): domain Eukaryota; kingdom Fungi; phylum Ascomycota; class Sordariomycetes; order Hypocreales; family Cordycipitaceae; genus Akanthomyces; species Akanthomyces muscarius. The sequence continues at coordinate 4,691,425 of NC_079242.1, forward strand.
TAGCGGCCACCCATGCCAGCAAGACAACAAGTCACATACAATAGCCGCACGCCCGTACATAGCGGCTACAATGAGGCTTTGCCGGCCCGGTGTGATATTTCGCAGCTGGTCTTCTGGCGTCGCAGCTGCCCAAAGCCGCGCGACTGCGTCTCGATGCCCCTCCCGCGCGGCACAGCCAATTGCCGTTAGACTCGAGTCGCCACTGCTCAAAAGAAAGAGGTCCGCGCCGGCAGCGAGCAGAAGCTCTATTGCGTCTAGATCCCCCAAGGTGGCAGCGTAGTGAAGCGGAGCGCCGAAACCGGGATGTATATAGCTGATGCGGGCGTGGTTCGAATGTAGGAGCGCTCGCAGTTCTGGGATGTTGCCATCACGAATGCAGGCGTGCAGCAGCTCCTCATAAGTATTAAAATCTGCGCGAAATCGGCGTTTCAAGTGGCGGTACATGGCCGCTCGCTCAATCATGCACCAAACATTACAGCGGGAAAACAGCGAGGTGGTGTCGGGCCAGGCTGTAGCTGTCACGCACAGGTACAGGCTCGTACTGCGCTAGGGCCACCATCCACAAAAGGTGTTATACTCGATGAACTGGGCAGGTGTGATGCCGCACTTGGTGGTTAGCGCACCGCACGAGTCGCCCAACACGACGCGAATGGTCCTACATTCTCCTCTGGATTGCAGCTGGGGCGTGTGACAGTTCTTCATGCCGACAACAACCAGGAAAAAGTGATTAAGAGTCGCCCGGTTCCAATTGGTAGAAAGGAACCTCTTCATGCAGAGGTCTTTGCGGCTTTCGGGGTTTGCAACTTTAAAATTTGACTTTTGAATTGTTAAAATTGAGATTGTAATTTTCTCATATTATAATAGGAAAAGTTGATAGCTAGTTATTTAGGACGAATTTGTAGAAGGCTCCTGCTTAAGATGGCTTACTAAAGGCGGTGTTTATGGAAGTCTGGTCAATATTTAACCTGACGGTCTTAGAAGTGTTCTGGCGTTAGTTAACGGAGGAGCTCCAGACGAATAGACACAGATCAAAATGATTTAATTGGAGAGGCTAGGAAGAGGGAACTATGCGGTTGCGAAAGTGAGCACTAATAAAAGAAAAGCTACCAAGATGTATTCACCCTAGTCAAGCTGTCTGGCAATCTCTGTCTGCTCGAACCGAATAAGACTTGCTAATTTCTGCTTGGCATTGTCATCGGCATTGTCATTCTGGCTCGCCCAGTATTCGTCCTCGGACATATGGGCCTTCGCGGCGATGCGCTCCTGGATGTATTCTTACCAGGCCACGGAATCCAGGATCACAGCTCGATGAATCTTTTGACCAAGTCTAGCGCCAGTCGGGACTCGGACTTTGGTTCCTTCCTTGGTCTCGAAATGAGTTGCGTGCGTTATCTGCGACACGTTACTGGCAGCCTCAACAGAACACCGTCATCAAGGCCAAGGCCGTTGCGGCGGCCGTTGAACTGCCCCCCCTTTGTCCATTCGTTCCCATCGTTCTCGCAGGTCTCTTGGGCGCAGTACTTAATGCCGCCCGGGTTCTCGTATCCGGTATTGAAGCTGCACGGGTTCTTGTCCTTGCAGTAGCCCGAGTTATAGAAGGCTTTGATGAGCGCGCCCTGGGCTTGGTTCTGGTCCTTGGGCACGCACCTGTTGATACGCGTCCCGCCGTCCACATCTGCGACTGACTTGAAGGGAAACTCGTCGCACTCGAAGTTGTCGCCATAGGGAGGCGTGGAGCAGCGACCGGGGCGGGGTCGGCAGCCAGAGGCCTGCTCGCGGCGTCTTTGGATGGGCTTGTCGGGCTTGTCGAAGGTCAGGCTCTGGCCGTTGCCGGCGCAGAATGAACCAAAACACATGTTCATGCAAAGATCTGGGTACTGGTCACAAACAAACATCATGATATCGTCTGTGTCATCGCGCGTATCGAGAACAGACGTGCTGCTGGGGGCCGCCACTGCGTTCATCACGGACCCGGCTGCTAGCACAAAGGCGACAATGCGGCGAAACATGCTGTATATTCGAGGACTTGAGGAATGTGACAATATCGGAATTGTTTGATAGGTAGCAATCACAATTTGGTTCATATGCTTTGGTCTTTATATACTATTTAATGGGGAACCGTAGGCTCTCTGCCTCTTACATGAGTTGATGGCCTCTGCTGATTGTTTCGGGCACACTTTGGGAATAAATTTTGAAACCAGGCTGGCGAGAGGCTGATGAGAGTTGGAGTAAGGCTTGGCACAGCCTGGTTCTCATCTGGCAAGAGCCTGATGAGAGTTGAAGTAAGACTTGGCCCAACCTGGTTCTCATCAACAGTCTGCGGCATTGCTGCGCGGAAACAGTGATCTACCGCACTTCCTTCCAGAACAGTGCATAATATCACAATTCGTGCATCCGCTTGGACGCGATACTAGTAATAAGGCTCCGCGAAAGCACTTTACCACTGGCGAGTGAATACAGTGAAGTTACTTTGATTTTGGTGAACTAATGCCTGTGTACCAGCATCTCATCCGTATTGCTCGTCATCGTTACTCCATCGTCTCGGTGGAGTCAACCATCAACGCGTAATTTTCTCAACGACAATGTAAGACATTGGTGTCTATCCTAGTCAGTGACCACCGCGGAGCTAACCACTACGTAGCCTTATCACATCCGAGATCCGAGGGAATAATGCTGCACCCAGAAGTGATGTCATAGACTACGGCGTTCAGCTTTTACATAATCAACGGTATAACTGGCAGTCGCCATGTCGGTTACTGAACGCTATTTTTCATTCACCGTCAAGCGCCAACCAGTAACCTAGCAGCCATGACAGCAAATGAGAACCAAGGCGACAAATTCCATCTACCCGATCAGATTCCAGGGGGTGCCGACGGCAATGGTGACACGACCAGTGACAGTCTACCCTGGGCCATCTATTCGCTGGACAGCGCCGTCCCAGAGTCTAGTCTGCGCGCCTTGGCTGCCGAGATGGAAGGGGAGCGCTACGTCGTCACGATTCCTGACGGAGAAGACATTCACCTCTTTCACGTCGCGCCAACAGACTCGCTCTACCAGCCCAACCTCGAAGCAGCGCTGCGAACAGTTCTGAAGCAGACGCATGAAACCAAACCTGATAACGAGTATTTTCCTTACGGCTGCATTGTCGTGCATGACAAAGATTGGTCCACTCAGGGAGTTTGGCTCGTTTACATCGACTGTGATGATGATTGCCCTGTGACCGGAGTAAGGATAGGGCTCGCAGATGTTGGCTCCGCCTGCTGGAGTCTGAGAGACGACGAAAATTGTGCGAGTGAGATTAAGAGAATGTACGAGCTTAAGAACTAGGTATTTAACTTAGGGACCACCTTCGTTTCGCCGTTTATTAGTAATCATGTACTTGCTAAAACTACTATCCACTTTGATAAATATGCGCAAGTGAGATCTGTATACACATTTCCCTTAACCCGCTTCTCGCTGTAGGAAATATTCTATTCCATCCTTTATCAGTGCTCCTTGAATACTTTTGCAGATCTATTTCCCAACAAGATTGCTTCGCTCCAACCTGTTTGCTAGGGACCTGTTTGCTACGGACCAGAGTCCGATTCAACTAGATCAAGACACCCGGGCGCTGTACCAGCGCGCTATTACGAATCCAGCTTCCATCACAGATAAAGAGCGCAGAGCCATCATAACTTGCCATCTGCAGAAGACGAGGATCATATTATTCGCGAAACCTGTGGTCTATCTATGACAGAGCTTTTAACAGCGGCCATATCGCCTAGCGCCGCGGAGACGCTGTCTTTCTATGAGGTGCTATCGGCAAAGAGCTTCAGGCCTTAGATAATCCTGGGGTTATTAGTATGATGGTGGATTATCGCTGCCTCCTCGCTACTCTCTCGTCGGCAGCTCGCCGCTATATAGTAGCTCCTTCGCACATGATCCCCACGGCTGCCCGTAACCTCCTACTAGCCATCGTGCCCTGCGGGTGTCCTAACACTTTCCCAGAGGCGCGGATCATATTGTAACTCACTTTAAAAAGCAGAAACTCAACCAATAAACCGTCCACAGGGTTTCGTAGCTAAGGCTATCTTAAAGGATATAATATAGCCCTCACTGTCCTTGTTATTTCTTACTTCCTAAGTTTATACCAGCCAGCGTCTCTTAGCCCCATACCCGTGGTTATAGGTGAGGAGCCAACGCCTACGTTGACAGTCCCGTCAACCGGCATCCAGCCACCGCAGCCGACACAGGGGGGTATGGTGAAGAATTGGAACAAATTTCACTACATTTATAAGGACAACACATGTGATAAAATCACTTCGTATAATCACATCTCTCAGCATGATTTTATGACGTGGAACCCACAGATTGGCGAGCAGTGCACAGGTTTGTGGGCAAACGCCTACGCTTGTGTTGGTGTCTACTAAAAACTCGCCACCATTGCTACTAGCTGCTTTTAATGGGATACAGTTAGTTCTTGCGAGAATTGATCTGTTGCTACACGGTAAGAAAAGTTTTTTAGGATTTAGCTAGATTTAGAATTCATGGGGAACAAGTGAGGGACGGAGCTCCGGGAGCAGTGTCTGCTCCTCAGCTAGAATACACTACATTGGCTACCACGGACTGTTTTTTTCTTTTTTCTCTTTTTCTTTTTCTTTGGCGTCTTCAAGCCCTCTGCCCTTATATGCTGTAACAGAGGTTGAATTTGATCCCCAATGTTCGGCTGTGTTCCCAAGTGGGTGGCCGACGTTATCTGACTATTTCTGGTGGGTCGATCTCGCAGTCCCAGCCACGCCTCTGAATCCCCGCACTTCAGCGAATATCGCCTGACATGGTGTCGTTAAACTCTACAATGCATCCTCATGGCAACTTTGCAGAGAACACAAGTCGCAGACAATGACGCTTCCACAGCTGGCTTCCGCATCGGTGTCGATGTTGGAGGCACCAATACTGACGGCGTCATCATTGACCCCTCGCAGCTCCAGTCTGATAACCGTGGAATTGTTGCTTGGCACAAGGCCCCAACCACTCAGGAGCCGAGCCATGGTATAGACGAGGCCATCAGGGCCATGTTCCAGTCGGCAAATATTCAACCCTCGTCAGTAGCCAGCGTCACAATCGGAACTACCCACTTTGTCAATGCCGTTATTGAGCGCGATGCGTCTCGCCTTTCCCAAGTCGCCGTTCTCCGCCTCTGTGGTCCGTTTTCCAAGTTTGCGCCACCTTGCGTGGACTGGCCCGCTGACATGCGAGATTTGATTATTGGCCATTATGCACTCGTTAAAGGTGGCCTGGAGATTGATGGTAGCTTAATCTCTGACATTTCCGAGACCGAGATTGAGGAACAGGGTCGTATCATCAAAGAGAAAGGCATCAATGCTGTCGTTGTAAATGGCGTCTTCAGTCCCATTGACACGGTCGAGAAGCAAGAAGAGCGGGCAGCCGAGATTATTCGCCGAATAGTCCCTGGGTGTGATGTCGTCTGCTCCAAGGAAATTGCGAATTTGGGCTTCCTTGAGCGCGAGAATGCCGCTATACTCAATGCCTCCATTCTGCGGTTTGCCAGACACACAATCAGGGCTTTCCAGAAGCCTGTCAAGGAACTTGGGATGATTTGCCCTGTTTTTATTACTCAAAATGATGGAACGGTCTTGTCAGGACAGGAAGCTGCTCGCTTACCCATTCGCACATTTTCCAGCGGCCCGGCAAATAGTATGCGAGGAGCCGCATTCTTGGCCCAGGGTCAACTTGAGGAGGCAGCAATGGTCGTCGACATTGGCGGCACCACTACGGATGCTGGACTTTTGCAGACGAATGGATTCCCTCGACAGCAAGCAGCCTACAGTGAACTTGCCGGAATCCGAATGAATTTTGCCTGTCCTGATATCAAGAGCATCGGCTTGGGCGGGGGTTCAATCGTCCGCCAAGGCAGCGCAGTCTCCGTGGGGCCGGATAGTGTCGGATACAACTTGAAAAGGGATTCGATTGTATTTGGCGGCAGCACGTTAACCACAACAGATTGTACAGTCATGTCAAATGAAAAGTTGGAGCTCGGAGACCGCAATCTGGTTGCAAGCGTAGTCTCCTCGACCGAGCTTGAGATAATTCAAAGTAACATCAAAGACAAACTGGAGCGTGTTATTGACAAGATGAAGACCTCCCCAGAAGACGTTCCAGTTTTCTTGGTCGGCGGAGGCGCCATCATCGCGCCCGACTCTCTAGTTGGTGCTAGCAAGGTCATCAAGCCGCGGTGGGCAGGAGTTGCCAATGCCATCGGCGCGGCAATGGCTCGCGTGAGCGCCGTTATAGACGTTGTCAAGTCGACAGAAACCAAGTCGGCAACTCAATGGCTCAAAGAAATCGGAGAAGACGTCATCCGCAAGACAGTCGCAGCTGGCGCCTCCACCGAGTCCGCTACGGTCGTTGAACAGGAATCGTTCCCGTTACCGGTGAGTGTGGCCATTACGTTCTGCAGATAAATAATCTGCTAACTACTGAAAAGTACATCGATCACAAAGCACGCTTCATCGTTAGGGCCGCTGGCGACTTTGACTTTTCCAAGGCCGCCACACTTAGTGTCGAGGAAGATCCCGAAGATGAAACCGACAGTGATGTTTTCTCAGACAGGCAGCGTAGCGCACATGTCCGGGAAAAGCGTGAATCGACCACAGAAATCATTCTTTCGACCTATAGGCCAAAAGTACGGGATCGTATTTGGTACATTTCCGAAACCGACGTCGATTGGATCTCGATTGGCTGCTACATCCTGGGCACTGGCGGCGGCGGCTCTCCCTATTCGAGCATGATTCGGCTCCGAGAAGACCTCCGACGAGGCGCCGTCGTCAAAGTAATCAGCCCCAAAGATCTGAAAGACGACGATAGCGTCGGTGGCGGCGGCGGTGTGGGGAGCCCTACCGTCGGCATCGAGAAGCTAGCTGGAAACGAGCTGCTGGAAGCCCAGGAGGAGCTCGCCAAGGTGTGCAGCAAGCGCATCACGCATGTCGTCTCGGTCGAGATTGGAGGCAGCAACGGCTTGCAGAGCATGATTCTCGGCTCCACGACCAACATGAACCTCCCCGCCATCGACGGCGACTGGATGGGCCGCGCATACCCGACGCAGTGGCAGACCACCCCCGTCGTCTTCAACGAGCGATCCCCCATCTGGTCGCCGACGGCCATGTCGGACGGCAACGGCAACGTGGTGGTCATGTCGCGCACGACGTCCGACTTCATGGTCGAAAAGGTCCTGCGCGCCGCGCTCAGCCAGATGGGCTCGCACACGGCGACGGCGGACGCGCCCGTGACGGGCGCGGAGACGAAGCGCTGGGTCGTGGAGAATACGATATCGCAGGCCTGGCGGATCGGGAGGGGCGTGGTGCGCGCGCGACGGGAGAACCGCGTGGACAGCGTCGCCGAGGCCATCATTGACGAGTGCGGCGGGCCCAGCGCCGGACGCGTCCTGTTCAAGGGCAAGATTGTCGGCGTCGAGCGCATGCTGCGTGGAGGGTACGCTTATGGCGAGTGCATAATCGAGGGTGCTGATGTCAGGGTTGACGAATCCCATGCGAGATCCAGTGGTGCAGGACCTGGTACTTTCCGCGGTCGCATCAAGATTCCGTTCAAGAATGAAAACATCGCGGTGTTGAGGCTGCGCGAAGGGGATACGGAGGAGCGACAGGAAGATGTGCTTGGCATTGTGCCGGACCTCATCACCGTCATCGATGCGCAAAACGGCGAGGCGATTGGCACGCCAGAGTACAGGTACGGGCTGCTGGTAATTGTCCTGGGGCTCGCCGCCAACGACAAATGGACAAAAAACGAGCGCGGAATCGAGCTCGGCGGACCGCCTGGATTCGGCTTCCACCACCTCAAGTATCAGCCGCTGGGAACCTTTACGGAACCCATGAGCGTCGTTGACGAGTTTGACGAGACGCCTGCTAAGGACTTTCATAGGGTTCAATAGGGCAGACTGATATCTAGTTCCAAGCAACGTCTTTCAGCAATTTTTAGAGACGTGTTCGATTGAAACGACCTTTAAGATATAAAAATATTAACAATCGTAAAATTTGTGAATAATAAACTATTGATACTCGTCAAATTCCCTAGAGCAAAGTAAAATCTCCTGAAGCAACATATAATATAGTCTGTAAATCCATGCGTCCTTGTTTCTCTGCCAGAAATACTGAATTGCAAGCTAAACCACCGCATATCATGATTTAGATCTCATCTGTTATCTCTGCTAGTCGGGAATGCATCAGAAACCTCTGCAGTTTTCCCCAGGGGTCGTCGTCTTCCGAAGCTTCTTGGAGCATCGTCAGCCGCTGCAAAACGGTCTTGTCTTCATTGTCTCGCAAGTCAAGCCTCAACCCTTTTGCAATGAGGCATCTCATTTCTTCAATTGCCTCTCGCTCAGGGTAGACTTTGTTGCCCAGCTCTTCCACGACGATATGTCCGTAGCCTTGGCCTGATTTGTTGTGCCAATTTGGGTTGAAGGGGAGCTTATAAAGGCCCGCGCGTTGCGGAAAGTGGTGTCGAAGCGCTGTGCCTAGAAGATTGCTTGGTCTGCTTGTCTCTCTGCACCGACTCAGGGCGTCGAACAGTCTAGACTCATTGTTTAAAACAATGTGGCTGAACGCCCGGTCGACCGCAGCCTGAGAGAAATTGGGGGCCAATAGGTGCAGTTCTTGCTCTATTTTCTTGGGCAGTGTCTTGGACTTGTCCAACCAGAGTTGTAGGACTTGATCACACTCGTGTGGTGCAGGGCGAACACCGCGGTCCACTATATCAGCCATCAGTGTTTTGCCTATGGCACTCGAATTGAGAGCTTTTCCAAAGAGAGAATTTCCATCTGGCAACAGGTCGTCAACGCGCAATCCATAATCCAAGAATTGGAGAAAAAGATCACGAAGCAAATGCCGCTCGTTCTTTTCTTGCATCTCAAGAAATATGTATTGACCTAGGTTGAGGCCGCCCTCCATAGGAGCATGCACATCTGCCCCGTAGTCCAGTAGATGTCCAATAATCTGCCTCATTCTTTTTGTATGGGTTGGATCGGTCACTATCTCATCCTGCAGAGCAGACGTGACGGCCAGCCGTAAAGGCGACGAAGGGCCCCCAACATTTACGCCGGCACCTTTTTCGAGAAGTCGTTTGACGACTGTTGCGCTCCAGTTTCTCTGTTTAGGCATTAAACGTGACGCAGCCCCCTCGACAGCATAGCACAGCATGGACCATCCAAGTGGTGAGACGGCATTGAGATCTTGCGGGAACGAGAGAAAGACGTCCACTGCAATCTCATTTCCCACCTCAATGGCCTTCATCAGCGGAGGCATCCCTGATCCGGGCTCCACGAGCGCACCCTCTCCGCCGAAGCGCTCAAACAAACTCTTCACAGCTTCTGGATGGTCGGGGAACGGGTTTTGCTCTGCAAGGAAATGATTTACCGTATATGCCGTATTCGTGCGCGTTCGTTGAAGTAGCGGGGGTACAAAAATATCTTTGCGGTCAAGCGCAAGGTAACCAGTATGTCCTTGCCGAACCAGCAGCGCGGCAATCTGGGGCTTCTGTCGGAACAAGGCAGGCAATAAAGGAAACCAGCAATAATCTTGTATTTTCGTCTGCTTAGCGAATTTGCAAAGTTGTGTGGCGCGATCTAAGCTTTTGTTGTATCGGCCGACTTTCAAAAACTTCCACAGTCTGACGCTGGGTGTGTTGATCTTCGCGCGGTAGTAGATTAATTCATCGACGAAGCCTTTTTGGCCATGAGCTACCGCAACGTGGATTGCAGTGCAAACAGCATCATTTCTGCAATGAATCGCGTTCACGTCTCCTCCATACTTGACGCTGTCCTGCAAAATTGCCATAGCCATGTGCGCATATGCAACAGAGGCGCCGCTGGCGTTGGCTGCCCACAGGATTGCAGACGAGTTGCGAGTAGTGGCGTCTCGACGAAACAGGGCCTCAGTCGCAATACCTGTGATTCTTTTCCTGTGGACCCGCGCGAGGGTACGAAGATCTTTGAATGGCAGATAGTGGCATATCATGACCATTAATTCGTCTGGCAAATCCAAAAGTGGGTGGCGCACCATGGCTGCGACCCTGAAAGCTGATGTGGAAAGCTGATGCGGAAAGCTGATGTGCAAAGCTGATGTGAAGAGAAGAAGTTGAGGAGAAAAGGTTGAGAGAAGAGAGAAGTTGTTTCCAGAAAACCATGGAAGTGCTTTTATCGAGTGCATTGTGTATGGCGTTTGTCACGAGCGGCTGCAGGCGGCGTTTGCAACGAGTCGGCGGTCAGCCAGGCTGGTTCCTCAGGAGACGATTTTCTTCATCGTGAAAACAAAAGCCGACCGCTACTTGAAAGGCTTCTCGGAAAAATCCACAGGCGTTACCTTGTTTGACGATTCAATATTTGGCGCTTCGATTTTTGATGACGCGACATTTCAAGGTCCAGAGTTGAGGAGTTGTAAGTGTCGGTCGCTACACCATCGCAATGCTCAGGTGAGATACTTTTACACCATTCCTTTCTGACACAAAGCTCACAATGTTGGCAAAAAACTACATGTGTGCTGATTTGTTGTAGTTTCAGCATGTACTTGATCTTCCCAATTAGCTCTTGAAAGGTCAAGAGACGCATTCCGACCGACGGTATTCGCAGTGACTGTGCTTCAGTTCTTTCGCTGACTGAACAATGAACAGTGATACCCACACATGAAAGCTTTGGAAGAACTCTAGTGGACCAATTTGAGGCAAGAACAAATTTAGTGCCGGCTTCATGTTGGTGATCGGAGGGACGCTTTGTACTGACCGTGCAGGCAGGCGAAGAGACATCCCCACCCCGCAAGGACTCCCGGCCACCTCTGCTCATCTCTGCTCATCTCTGCTCATCTCTACTAAAGGCAAGCCAAAAACTCAAAGTAGACCAAGTACACCAGTCAAGAAGCGCACACGACCGCAGGTATCTGGACACACTACGTCTGCGCCAACTCGTCATCCAGTTTGCTTAAACCCAAAGGAACGCTGCCCATGACCTATTGCCAAAGAGTTGCGCCTCCATTTTTAGAAGATAACAAACTTCGGTATTACCGCCTTTTATTGTACGTCGACTCGTCGTAATTGCCTCGATCCCGCGTTGCGCCGTGCGCGTCTATGCGTCTTGCCCAGCTTCCTTCTGCTTCGACTGCTGGGCGCCTGTGCCTTTGGTTTGCGCATCGCTTTGTCCTTCACGCCTTTGCTGGCCGCGCTGCGCTGCGTGCCTCTAGCCATATATCTACAGGCTACTGACGCTAGCTGTTCTTCCTCTTCATTTTCTCTACTTGATTCTTCAACATCGCCAAATCTTGCCCAAGCTCGGATCTATATTGCAGAGCTCTTTTATCAGTCAATCAGTACCGGCGTTGAACATGGCTTGCGCGAATCTAGCAACGCTTCCTGCGGACCTTATACTGCGGACATTTCGGTTGATCACAGCAGACACTGATCTAAGCCGGAAAAATACCTCTCCGAGCCTAGCCTTTTGCCTTCCCAGAGGCCAGGCGCGGCGCACTATTCAAAGCCTGCGCTTGACATGCCGAGCGTTTTCGCTGTTGACCACAATTACTCTTTTCCGATCCTTCACGTTTCCATCAACTATGACTCTATTGCTATGTTTGAGCAACTGTCAAAAAACCCGATCATTGCTGCCTATGCCCACGCAGTCATAGTCAACCTGGCGACATACCCCAGCGACATGGCAACGGATTTAGTCACATTCAAAGGAAGCGGTTTGCCGAGCTCGAGCATTACTTCAGTACAGTGGACTCTACGCTATCTAATGACAGTAGCAAACAGAGAGCACACTACCAAACTAGAGATGCCCCCTAATTCCAAGACACGAATGGTTCCTCGAGGTCATCAATGGTGACAAAAATGGCGGCCCAGCAGCACCCAAGTGGACGAACTTTGCTAAGCATGGCAAATTCGGACGAATTTTTCTCAGCCCCCACGACGAGTTTTCACGGCGCCACCGAGAGCAGCTCAAGTGCCTGAACGACACAAATGCAATGGGGCAGCTGGTGACGGCCTTTATTCGGCTTGAATGTGGAGGAAAGCTCCAGTTCACAACGAAAGTGTATCGCGACTTGGCCGGCCACGACGCTGCGCTAGACGATCTGCAGATTCTGTCTCAGGCAATGGTCCAGCCTTATTCGTGGGAGGAAATACAGAGCGAGGGCAATAAAGTTGATTTGGACATGATCAAAATGCTGTCCAGGCTTCCCATTGCGCTGGCTAACACCAGCGTGCCGCTGACGGATCTCTATCTTGACTGCTTCCCTCTCTACGCTGGATTCGCACAACTTCTTTTACACGAGAAGCAGACGGCGTCGGAATTGGAGTGGGAACTTCAGCCGGTATTCCAGCACCTCCGGGTCTTTTCTTTTGGCATCGAGACCATGGACATGGCCGCACCTCGCCACACACCATTGCCCGAGTCGGACATGTCGCTTATGCGCGCCTATCTGCAAGCGGCGCTGGTGAGCCCGCAGTTGATGAAGGCTCACTTGCAATTCGGAGCGTTTGGCATCCACACCGACAAGGCATCTTCCACATGTAACGAGGCTCTGTTTAGACTTGGCCCATTGCTGAATTGCTGCATGAGCAGCAAGCTGAGACAGCTAATTATTGAGGCCGTCGACACCAAGTTTGATGAGCTGCAGCCCTTGTTCTCGCGGCTGGGCCAATATATGCACCGTTTTGAGCTTCACGGCGTTAGACTGCTCGATGGCCAATGGGTGCCCCTGCTCGGCGCAGCGCGCCAGAGCACTGCGCAACACTGGCCGGAGAAGCATTGTCGCGCGAATTTCTTGAAATTGATGGGTGGCGGGTTTGACTGTGCGTACGGAGGCTTCGCAGAGGACGAAGATGGTACATTAGGCCTGATAGCTCGCCATGTTTGCAGTAGCAGCAGTGATGAATGAATGCGAGGTTTTGGGGAGTTTTAGGTACGGCAGAAGAGTATTGTATGTGATTTCTGACTTACGCAGTTTGAAGTGCAGTCGCTGGTCCGAGATGTCTTTCTAGATGTCCTTCAGAACAATGCCGCTCGAATATGTCGAGACAGACATGGCGAGCCCAGTAGAGCGGTGTCTCGTGCCATAGCGCTCGCGGCATTCACTCCCAGTGGCGATAATGGGAATTTATGGTTACCTTTCTATTATTATTTTAGCATGTAATACTTTTTATCTAGTCTTTTTCTTATCACCAGCAGAAACTGATGTGCGCAGTATCTTGTTTCTGTTCTCCATCAACGTAACAGCTGCTGCGCCAGGACCAAATCCTATGGCCAACCATAGAACTCTGCTGGTAGCGATAGAGAAATGATTGGCCCCATTTTCAGGTTGTTGCTGCACAGCGGATTGATTCTTGTTCCACGCCCAGGCACCTAGTGCCAAGGTAGAAATGACCTCATTCGCGGTCATAAAGATGGACACACCGAGCGGGATTGTCTCTGCCTTGGAACTAGAGCTTCGCCAAATAGACGCCACCGGCCACAACGCGCCGGTAGATAGGGATTTGAAAAGATGCACGCTCAGCAACCCAGGCGCGACATAAGTCAGCAGTATGGCCGACGAAAGAAGTATATGAGGACCTGCGGCGGTCCAGAAAGCGGCGGAAAATATCCAATTCGCCAGCAAGTCATACGTCGCAACATCAGCACTGTTTCGGCTGCTGCCACGACTAACAGACCACGTAGGCTGTGCTATCCAGCGAAGCGAGGCGTGCACGACGGCCAGAAGGACTGGGTGAAAGAGGCGGATCAGTATCCACGTCTGCTGGGAGATTAAAGCATTCGCTGCACTTGGTGGGCAGGCGAGCATAAGCAGTGAAGGAATCAGAGTCGTCAAGATGAAAGACAGCGACAGGATTTTAAGGTCCGCCACTGACTCTGGCGAAGTCAAACGTCCTGACACCAACGAATCGGCGGGTTTCTCGGGCGCCGAGTACAGCACTAGGTTCGCCACACACCAAGCTGGAAGTCCAACAGCGACCGAGGCAAATTCCATGACGAGACCCCATGCCACATATGAGTACCTTGCCTGCCAAGACGGTCTTTGGCGAGCAGACATTCTCTCGTGGCTGTCGAGCAGAATCAGCATCCACGACGCCATCCAGAGTCCGAAGAAGTGGGATCCTTGAAAGAAAAGGCTTGTATTTCGCACGTCAAGAATGGCCGAGAAAACAGTGATCATGATGGAAAAGTCGAGATCCAGCGGCCAAAGCCCTGTCCATATGATTTTGAGTGGTGTGTCAGTGCCTGCCAGCACCGGCCTGGGCGAGGTGATGTTGTCGAGCATCTTTTTGGCCGTGCCATTCTGCAACAAAACAACATGTGTGGCAAGAAAAGCCACGACGGAGAGGATGGCCAATGCCAGGGGTGCTTTGGTCCAGGTGGTGCTCATTCTACTTACTGCGAGCTGACACTGGTGGTTGGAAAGTATACGGAACGTTGCCGCTGCACTGTTTCCGTACAGTAAAATACAAAAATTCCCTGTCGGCGATGGGAAAAAGTAGTCTGATAAATACCCCACCAAGCCGAGTTGAAGCGCCGTGTGTGCGTGCCGAATGATGGCCCGGAGATTGTTGACGCAACTAAAACGATTGGACGTTGCCGAGGGCTATGCAGGACGCGGAGCGGGCCGATCTTAGACTTCTGATTAATACTCCCACTAGCGGAGTTGAAGCGCCGCGCTTGTCTGCCGAACAATGGTCCGGAGATTGTTGACGTGACTATTAATTAAATGATCAGAGGTTGCCGAGGGCAGGCACGGGCGCGGAGCGGGGCCGCATCACACTGTCCGATCGCCGGCTATGTGAAGACTACAATAACTGGTTCCTGTTACTGCCATGGTTCAAACATCTCGTCGTCTCCCTTTTTGCTTTTCTATTCGCTGTGGTAATTATAGATATGGCTACAGCTTCACGTCCACCTGTGCAGATCTCGCCATGGATTGGTCTCCCGCTCAGTATATGGATGCTTGTCATCGCTGCGATGACCTTTACCAACCTCCCTTACGGTGACGGAGTAAATTGGCCGGTGCTGACAAGCTTCCGCGATCCTAGGGTAAGCTACCGCCGCTATATGCCACACGTAAAACTTGAGACATTAATAACTCTGCTTCCATGTAGTCGACCCTAAATATTCTTAATCATCGCTCTAAGACTACACCTGATTGGCTCTACAAAGGTGCAAAAGGCGCATCAGCAATCTTATGGAGTATCTTGATCCCGGCGCAGCACAGTGCATCGCTTCGACGTCGTTGGCCCAACTTCCACCGCCGCAGTGGGTACATTGTCATCCTGCTGTCGATTGAGCTCGCGATAGCTGGATTCTACATGTCGAGTCAAGGACTGGTCACAACCCACAGCAACTGGTATCACATCCATACCCTCTACAACGCCAAAATTCCGCTTCCCCTTTTCTGGTGGCCCACATTTGACGTTGCCATTGCTATTCTCGGCGTCTTCTACTTTCTCAGCCTCTACAAGCTCTACATCTCCATTCGGAGCAAAAGGGTCGAGGCGCATCGACGTTGGGCCGTCTTTCACAGCATGACGGGATATGCCATCTCAATTGAGCGACTTATCGCAAGCCTGGTGCTGGGACTTGGGTGGACTCTACACAGCCTGCCTGAGCATGTGCAGAGTGACTGGCTACGACTGCCGCGTGACATCAGCGGGAAGCTCGAGGTAGAAGTGTCTGCTCTTGCTTGGACATTGACTGCTGCCGGCAGCGCTGTGGCTCTTTGGACCTATACAGAGTGGACAAGAGCTGGCTTGTTGAGACGGCAGCGCGATTCAGCTTATAGCTCGGCTAAAAAGATTGACTAGCATTCCTTCTCAAAATACACAGGGAGGCGCCCTCAATACCCTTTATTGCAGCAGCCAGATCAAGTAGTTTGACCCTAGTAATGCTGGTGCTCCTGGGGCTGCTGATGGCACATGGTTTAAGATCAAATACACTTGACAGCTGGGGTAAGAAAACTATGCATTGCTGCCCCTCCTGCGTCTTCATACTAACAAAAAAGAATTCCTGATGAGCAATGACAAAACAGTCTGCGATAAGAATTATAATAGTGGTCAGGGACCCTGGGGACTCGATGTGGCCGACTTTGCTCACAAATTTGACAAGGCGGGAGGCAAGTATGATCTGGTTCTGAGAAATTAATGCTTCAGTACTAGCATACCCAAGCGGTCAAATACAACAAAAGGCAGGGCTACTTGCACATTCAGTGGTTGATAGGCGAGCTCATATAGACAAGTGCTACCTTTTTATTGACTTGTCTCGTGTATATCCGTATTTCCTTGTACGAACAGCGTTGCTACTTGAGAGATTAGAAGCTAGAAATGGACACTTTACCCTTAAAATTAGATAGCAAACTTACTACGGGGTTTTTTTTTTTAAAGCCTATTCATATGGTTCAGGGTCTTCAATAGAGCAGAGCGTGGTACAGCTTGAACCTGTGACATTTTGTGGCAGAATATATACAGACATGGACAATGCCCTGATACATACGGCCATAGGCAGTAGAATACACCGCGTCCCGTTTGCTCCGCTGAAGTTAAGCTACTGACCGGCAGATTAGTAGTTGGGTCGGTGACGACCAGCGAACACCGGCTGCTGTATGTTTCATTTTTGCCTTTTTTGTGCAATTTCTGCCGTCGTTTTATTAGAGTTATTATAGGTTAGTTTAGAGTATATATATAGTTAATTAGTAAGTTACTTAAATAAGTAAGTCACTTATATTCTCTAACTTTTTAGTCTTTAACTATTAATAACTTAACTATAATATAAAAGAATATCTAAAATTAATTAAAATCCTCTTTTTTACTAATTTTTATATTTATAATATAAATATATATATTATAACTAATTTAACTATATTTATTATATTACTAACTATATATTTTAACTTTTATTTTATAATAACTATAAGTTTATCTTTTATCTTTTATTTAAATATTTTTTAATATTTATAACTTTAATAAAACTAGGTTTTTAATAGGTTTTACTATAATACGTATAGTTAATATAAACTTTAATTAAGTTAAAAAATAAAAGTAATATAATTTAATAATAAAAAATAAATTATTATAATTTAAATAGTAAATTCTTTAAGCTTAATAGTACTACTATATATTATAATTAAAAGCTAAATTTACTTTATATTTTAATATAGAAATAAATAACTACTTTTAAATTAGTATATTAATATAAGTTTAAATAGTTAGATAATAAATAAAATTAATATAAACTAAATTAAGTATTTTAATAAATATATTAAAGATTAAAAAAAAGATAGTTATTACTTTTTAATTTTAAATAATTATAAAAGTTATTATTTAATTATATTTAAGCTTTTTTAGTAAAAAGAAAATTATTATCTTTTATATACTTATATATTCTTCTTATATATTCTAACTTTTAAATATTAGCTATTTTAATTTACTTAAAAAGACTTATATATAATAAATTAAAGATCTTATAAAAGCTAATATTATATATATTATATATATTATAAAAAAAAACTTCTTTTTTATATTTTATAATATTTTTAATAAGTTTTTTACTAAAAGAATATCTAAAATAGTTTTTAAAATATTAAAATTACCTTTTTTAATTTTAAAAAGGTTATTTTTATTTTAAAACTTAAGTTTATAATATTAATATAATTCTAAGAATATAAACACTAAGTAAAACTATATACTAACTTATAGAAATATTCTATATACTCTAATATTAAGATATTACTTTTATAAGAGTTATATACTAAATATTAGTATAATAAAAGGCGTCTTTAAGTAATTAATTATAATCTTTAAGAATTAAGTTAATTTAAGTTAAGTTACTCTATATAGGTTAAATTCGCGTCTTATACGTTATAGTGGGGGCCTTAATAATAAGTTATTATTATAGGTTAAAAGAGAATACCTAGAAGGGCAATTCCTGCCCGTAAATATAGGGCTTTATAATTAATTAATCGTAGTATTTTAAAAATATATTATATTAAGGGAAAAAAGGTTAAAATTCTACTACCTACTATAAGGTATTAGGCTTTTATAGTTATAATATAAGGGCAGTATAGTGTGTATATATTAAGTATATTATCTAGTATTATATTAAGTTTTTTAAACTTATATTTAAAATTAGTTAGGTTTTAAGTTTTTTAGATACTAAATATTATAACTAAAATAATTTTATAGTTTTTAATTTTAAAAAATAAATTATTAATTACTTAAATAGCTTTTTAACTAAAAGTCTTAATATACTTAATAGTTTTAAAAAAAGTATAATAACTATTATATATAAAGTTACTCTTTTATATATATAAATATATACCTTTAAAGTTATAAATAAGCTATTTAGTTAGTACTAATAAGCTAAAAAGACTAAACTATAAACTAAAAAATCTCTTTTTATATAAAATATAAGAGATTTAAAAGAGTAAATAAATATAAATAGTTAAATAAAAGATAGAATATAAATTTATAATAATTAAAAGATAAAAGTTAAAATATTTAGTTAGTAATATAGTATATATAATTAAATAAGATAAAATATATATACTTATATTATAAATATAAAAACTAGTAAAAAAGAGGATTTTAATTAGTTTTAAATATTCTTTTATATTATAGTTAAATTATTAATAATTAAAAGGTAAAATATTAAGTAAAGTAGCTTATTTACTTATTTAGCTTACTTACTTATTAATTATATTATATTTTTTATATTAGTATAATAAAAAGGAAAGCTTTATAAATTTAGCTAAAAAAAACATATTTTATTATAACTCTTTCTTTTATATTAGTAAGTTCTTTTAAATTAATAATATAATCTTATTATAATATTTAGCTAATATATTACACTTATATAGTTAAATATAGTATATTATAAATTAAAGTAGCTTACTTATAATTTAATTTAATATTTTTTAATAGCTTTAAAGGTAAAAATAATTCTTACTTTTTTAATATATTTTCTATTAGTTATTATTAAGTAATATATATACTAAGGTAGAAGTTAGTAAAACATAGTATAGTGGCCCGCTCACTTATCTGGCCCGCTCGCTTATTAGCCACGTTAGCTAGTAGTTATAAGAATAAAAATAATATATAATTAAATTAAAATAAAATAAATTAAAATAAGCTAAACTAAATCCTAAGAAGTAGGACTACTATAATTTAGTTTTAAGCTATTATTATAGTATAATAGAGAACTAGGAATAGAAAAAAAAGCTACTAATGGAAGAGTAAGGTAGGTAAATCTTATAATACACTTAATAAATAGTGTGAAGTAAGTATATAATAGCAGCTAGAAGGTAACAGCGAGTTAAACTTGGTGGTTTTGTCTATGGCAGCTAGACGCGTCTAAAGTGAACGTCTACCAGTAATATTGATTTGGCCTAGACTCCTGTAGAAGCCTTTGCCGCCACTACACTTATGCCTGTGCCGTCAAGGTTAATCTGCCAGTTTGGGAAGCAGCTATAGTATGACCCAGGCAGATTGTGGAAGCTAGTAATTCTCTCAATCTGCGAAGCGATCCAGATCTTCTGTCGCATGTCGACCAGGTCACATGTGAAACACGTGTTGAGAGGAGCAAGTAGGAGCCAAGCACCAACTTGTAATGCGGTATGACGGTCAGCCATAGACGGCACAGAGCCTTCTGCAGCAGGGAACAGGACATTTGCAGGATGAACAAGCGGACCCCTATTTCCCATGAGAAATGGCACCGATGCACAAACCTCATCAATCAGACGTTGTGCAATACAAGAGTATGCAAGTGGTCCACAGGGAAGGGCAGTTGCTATTACCCACGGATAAGAGCGTATTATATCGTGAGCAAGCACTTGCAGAAGTATTCGCAGCGTTCGGAAGCAATTGTAGATGTTCGCTATCCAGACACTCTTGTAGATATCCATGGTCATCCCGTATGTGTGAAAAGCAGTGCGATTTGCTTTAGACAATTCGCCCGCCTGTTCAGGACGCCACGCATCAGGTATTGCAAACTCCCAGTCCATCAATCCGCGGTCGATTTCCAGCAGAGACACCATTAGTGTGTTGGCTTGCGCATCGTCAAATAGTGATGGGCGGTCGAGGAATTCCCTTACAGTAGCTTGAACGTTCGCAACGCGTTCAGCGAGATAGTTCAGGAGACCCATGGCAGAGTTTGGATGCTGACTCAAACCGCCAACCCAAACATTAGAACAGAAGCCACCGGAAATGTCATTTACAGGAACACACCGTCTAAGGGCCTTTCCGACAATCTCTGAGTGCACTCCAGCTAGTATCCGCTGGGAGGCCTTGTTTGAAAAATTCTTCTTTCCTCGAAGACTGATTAACTGCAACGCACCGAGCAAATGAGTATCTGAAGGTCGACGCTGATCAACCATGGATACAATTTTATCAATGATGTTCAACACCATGACGGCCATTAATGTGTCATCGCTGCAGCAAGCGTTCGAATCCTGAATCGCGTCGCTGGTCAATCGTAAAGCCTCCCCAAGCATTCTATCCGCCAGATGAAGGCACGATTGAGTCGTTCCCCTGTAGTCAATGACATGCTGACAGACAAACAGAGCAAGAGCGTGGGTAGCTCGCTCTAGAGGGCTGTTGGGACGTGCCATCGCAAATAGCTGTGGAAGAAGCCCCATAAAGCCGTGCGGGTTTTCCTTGTCGTTTTCTGTTCCGGCGCGGCGGGAGAACAGGACAGCCAGAGCAAAGTGCTCCTGCGTGGCTCCAACGCATGTGAAAGGAGACACTAGGCTTGTCCAGGTCGTCTGCGAGTTCGGAGGTAACGCGAGCGTCTCTTGCGGAGCAGACTCTATTACCTGTCGTCGTCGTCGATCAGACTTCGTTCGTATTGCCCTCGTTTCGTCACGGAAGATGATGCTGAGAACGTCTGGATATTCGCATTTCTGCCTTTTCCGTACGCACTGAGCACAGGCAGGCAAGCTTTGATCACACTTTTTATGCACTTTCTTGCAGTTTTGACAGCCGAAAGAAGGTTTACCAGTATTGACCATGTTTTGGGGACGATATGTTACGAGCCAAAGGCCGCCTCGATCGGCCACCCTGGAAACAGGCCCTTTCTACGGTAGAACTACGGCAGTTGGTCACTACCTGTTCGGGAATGAGTGGGTCACTAACGGGAATAAGAATCAATGAAGAGATGGAGGAAGCATATAAAGGTTCACTATCTCCAAAGCCTAGTTCAGTTAAGATCTTTAGTACTTAATCTAAGCAATTAGGCATCTTCTAACGAGAGACTACTTGTTCATCACTGCTTTTGTCACCCTATGACTTGCAAGCCAGCTGTCCTACTACCTCGGATAGCAAATGCCATAATATAAGATACCTTCTGCCTATTATAACATTGTTACCTATTACAACGTTAGTGCCTATCGACGTACTATATTAAGGGCTCATTAAACCCATCTTCTAGACAGAGAGTTAAGTACTACGCGTCGTCTTTGGATGCATTTTCCTGACCGACACCGACAGTGACAGCACTGAACAAACCTATTTAGTGCCAGTCACTTCGTTGCACAATACTGCACAGCCATGCTCCAAAAACCCCAGAAGTCTAGAAATCGGTCAACGAATACACGATCGTTGAGCTGCCAGAGTCATAATCTGCTGCCTATGTTACAGAACTGGGGAAATGAGTTCTCCAAAAATCAGGCCCGTAAGTAGGGTCGTCGCAGCGTGGCTGGAGGAGGGCGAGTAGTCAACAGATTTTTCAAGAATTCCTTTTTCCTACGATTCCGCAATAAGGCATCTCTACACACCCAGTGGAACATAAGCCCGAGGCTCGAAGAACATCTGGGCCACGCTATTCCATTACATTAATAATCTTTTTGATCATGTCAATCGTCGTCATGCACCATGCCCAAAATGGCGATCCATGCGCTCGCGTTCCTGCTTAACTGCGCGGATACGTGATTGGCTTACCAGGATTAATGTTCCTGCTTCCCCAATCACAGCTTCGCCTACAAAACCTATTACATTAATCATCTCTGATCATGTTCGTCGTCGTCATGCACTATGCCCAAGACGGCGATCCATGCGCTCGTGTTTCTGCTTACGTACGCGGATAAGGGATTAGACCCACGCAATGCCACACGCGAGGCTAGCTAAGGTATCGCTTTCCTCGACTGAAGACTAATCACTCTCCTATGCCAATCCCTCCGGGTCAATTCTAGCTCGAGCAGTGCCGCGCTACGAGGCTGACAGGTCTACCTTCGCGTGCCCGACATTTTACAAGTTATACTTGGGCAACAGGGTGCTCAGATGCTAGCTTCGACTGCGCCTACCTAATATTCTACATACGGTCATTCTTGCGCAGCATGCTCAGATGCCGGTTTTGAATGCGCCTAGCATGTTCTTGATGACAAGTATAAATGTTCTCTATCTGCTGTACATTAGTCTCAATAGCAATCATCCTACTTTCAATCATTACTAATCTAAGTTCCTTGTTCTATAACTCTCTATCACAAGATCAAGCATCTTAGCCTTATCTTCTACTATGTCGAATCCCTTCCAGCACTGTGACAACAGTATAACTCCGTCATGCCCAATTGAAGCAACGGTGTTGGGATATTATCCTAACATCCCCTGGAATATTATATACATCGTAATTTTTACATTATGTTGTATTATGCAGACCTTCCTTGGCATTCGGTATAAGGTCAAGTCCTCTTCCTGGGTAGTCGGCGTGGCTTGCTTTGGTGAAGTACTCGGTATGTACGGACAGGTAACAAGACTGTATAATCGACTAATAATCTAGGCTACGCCGCTAGAGTTGTGCTGAGCAAAAACCCGTTCGACGAATATGCATTGGCGACACAGTATGTGGCCCTTATCGGCGCCTCCGTAAGTTTCTACCCAATACTGTTGCTGCACCTTGGTGGTCTGACGAGTGTGCCTCAGGGCTTTTTCGCAGCTGGGGTTTACCTAAGCCTAAAGTATGCCGTACTCGCCATCTCGCCTCAGCACTCCATTATTCGCCCCAAGCTTTACACCTGGATTTTTATATCCTGCGATGTTGTCTGCTTAATCCTACAGGTAGATGCTTCCGGCGTCGCCAGCGCAGCAAACACAGACTCCAAGATCACTACAACAAACCTCAACATCGTACTGCTTGTCGGAATATGCCTACAGGCCTTGACACTCCTGGTATTTGGCGTGATGGCAGGCCTCTACGCTCGTGCTGTCTTTCGCAATCGTCGTACTCTCGAACCCGCCGCCGCCAAGCTCCTGCGCAGCAGGCAGTTCCGCAAGTTCGTCTTGGCTATGTCACTGGCTTACTTGGTTCTCCTGATCCGGAGCCTCTACCGTATTGGAGCATATTCGGGAGGGTGGAAGAATTCCATCTCCAGGGACCAGGTTTCCTTCATGATTTTGGACGGCTTGTAAGATCTCTTCTATCCTTTCTTAGTCTTTGTACTACTTGTTGACCGATTTTCTTCAGGATGTGTGTATTTGCTGCCCTAGCCATGACGCTGATACAACCCGGTATCTACTTCAAAGCAATGAGCAGTCAAAATCGCGACCACCATTCACAAGGCCAGAAAAGCAACGGAATAGTATAAGATACCTTCCGCCTATTGCAACATTGTTGCCTATCGACGTACTATATAAAGAGCAGAGCTACATTCACAGCAGATATGACTCGCGACACTTCGGTCACTGTAGAAAGGACTCCGAACATTTGCGAAATCACTCTCAAGCTAGTAAATCATTGATAATATTCGGCGTGAAATGCAGGCTGGTGGGGGTTAGAAAGACAAGTGGACGCGATCAGAGAACGACGGAGATAAAGTGGAAGGGATGATATTATACGAATAGTCGAATATGTACCTGAAAACAGCTACTAAGCTCTATTGGTCGGAAGCAACTGTGTGTAATAAAATCATAATAAATGCACTAAACAGCCTTCCAGATTCTAGAAATGCTCAGTGTTACCAGTACAGCATTTCATAGACAAGCCGAACTTCATAATGCAAAGTATGTTTTCTAGGTTTTGGCACCCAAGGAAATTATCCGGTCTGATGCCACGATGCATGCCTGGACGACCTCCATACACTCCTGCAGCCAGATATTCGCTCATCGATCGTTACTTTGAGCAAGGTCAGCCTAAACTTGCCGCGCTTATTGCTAAGAAACGCCATACTGGTCTTGAGCTTTGGAGCGACTTACCGATGGACCGATCAATCATTAATGCCGAATCTATTATGATGATGAACGCCTAGGAGATTCGTGTTTGTTGGTTGTGACGGGACCCTTCTTTACATCTTGGCGGTCATTGTCGTGGGTATTATAGATGTTGGCCTCGCGCTTTTTAGCATTGCCGACGGATTTGCGCTGAGGCATCGCTGTAGGTCTATTTACCTTCCGTGGCCAGTAAGATGGTGGCCACGTCTGTTTTGTAAGGTGTTTTCTACGCGGAGGGCAGAAAATCATATTAGGAACTGTTCGAATTCACTGATTTATTCAATCTTGTTTTCACTGTTTATCACACCCGGTAGGCGGTCGTCGAGTCTAAGAATGAACTCGCCAGCTCGCACCACAGCACCCAAGCAATACCAGCCACGCTGTGCAGCCTAACCATAACCGTTCCGCAATTGTCCAGACCAACCATCTAAGCAGTCTTGTTCTTGACATCATACGTCTCCTTGACCAGAGCCGCTTCCCGCTCCAGAAACTTGTCAAACGAACTCAGCGGCACGCCCCAGCTCTTGACGGCGTCCACGTCCACAAACTGCGCCAGCCCGCGCATCATGACCTGTGCGCCGATCATCGGATTCAGCATCTTCTGCGCCTCCACCTCGCCGTCCGTCAGGTACCTTGCCGTCAGCGTCCTTCCCGCCGCGGCGCCCAGCTTGGCCAGCAACTCGTCGAGCGTCAGCAGCTCGTCCGCCAGCCCAATCTCCTGCTTATCAAACTTGTTGTCCGCATCAAGCAGCGCAGCGCGCGCAAACGCGCCAATCGTAGCCGTGTCCACCATCGGCAGCTTCGTGTCCCTTGCAAACGCCGTGGCCGAGACGCCCTCAAAGACGAGGTCCTTTTGGCGGGTCAGCGCCGGCTCGCCGACGTAGTTGGTCATGAAGTTGCCCGGGCGGAGGATGGTCCAGTGGGGGATGCCGCTGTCGCGCACCGCGCCCTCGAGAAAGCGCTTCTGGGAGAGCATCTTGGCAATGTACGCCTCCGGGTCGTAGTTGGGCAGCTTCTCGGGCGCGTCAACGCTCAGCGCCGTCGAGTATACCACGCGGGTCACGGTTCCGGCGGCCTTGGCGGCGGCAAGAAGGGTGAGCCCGTCGCGGCGCTCAGCGGCAGGGTCCGTGAAGCTTGGCATCGGGTTGAGGAAGAGCGCGGTGCAGCCGGCAAGCGCAGAGGCGAGAGCCGAGGCGTCGTCGTAGGAGCCGGGCAGGAGTTCGGCGCCGAGGGATGTGAGTGCCGCGGCGGAGGCGGAGGAAGGGTTGCGCGTCAGGCCGACGACGGGGGTGCTGGGGAGGAGGAGCCGGGCGAGGGCGGAGCCTTGGCTGCCGGTGATGCCACAGATAAAGACCTTCATGTTTTCACGGGTGTGATTGACGAAAGATAGTTTTGATTATAAAGATGAGGTGTTGCTCGGTGTAGATGTGTAGCAGTAGTAGGTAGGATGGTGGAATAGTGTGTAAGTGAATGTCTTGGGACTGTTTCTATAAGCTTTCGACAACAGGGCAGCTACGTTCTTATATAGATTTTTTACCAATGCCAAACTGCACATTTGTGATGTTAGTTTCTAATCACTGCCCTCGTCTTCCACTGATACACAGAGTCTGTCACCCCTGCGCGCCGGGTTTTGGACTAGTCCCCTCCGCGGCGCCGGCAATACGGAGTCTAGCTCCGGCCTGCGGTCTCACCGGCGGAGTTCCGCCGCCCCACCCCATCCTTCCCGGAGCCTGTACGACAAGGCGGAACTCCTACTCTCTTCATCCAAATCCAACCTCTCTCAATGACTTGTCCCCCTCTTTTATATCCCTGGGTCTTATTCTCTACACCGTCTTCGTCTACGTTCCATCAGAGTCTAGATCCAAAATGTCCAACAGCGCCAGGGAACGCGACAACCCCCCGCCGCGGCGCAAGTCCTGCACGGCCTGCATCAAGGCCAAGCGGCGCTGCGAGTACGCCGGCGCGCCCGCGTGCCTGCGCTGCGCACAGCGCAACGTGCCCTGCGACTATCCCCCAGCGCATCAGCAGAGGGCGAGCACCACTACGCAGAGGGTGGCGTCGATGCTGAGCGCCCTGGCGGAAGACCGCACCTTGCTGGACGCCGCCTCCGCCATTCCGTCTTATGACGGGGCACAGGACGACTTGGATGCCCTTCTGGCGACGCCTTTGGGCATGGACGTGCCCTCAATTGTGGATGTGGATAAGAGCAACAGCTTTCATTTCGGCAGCCTGGACGGGTTCGAGATGCTAGGGGGAGACCTAAACAGCAATGCAATGGGCGGCCTCTGCGGGCTTGAGCCCTTGTCCGGCAGCAGCACATACAACAACAGCAACACCATGTACGACGAAAACACGCCGTCCGTAGCGGAAGACAATTACGTCCCCGAGATTGACTTTCTAAAGGAGGCGCGGCAGCAGCACATGGGCACCTTGATGGCGCCCGCGGCGCAGCAGCTCGAGTACGTGTCGACCATGATCCGGGAGCGTCTCGAGTTTGCCGTCGACCTCATCCGCACCGCGCCGCGCACCATGGTCGAGGCGCTCGAAGCGCCGTGGTCCCACCGCCTGCTTTACAAGACCGACATGCCTTGCTCCATGCAGGACGCCCTCGGCGCCTGCGCGCTCTACCTGGCCAAGAACCCCGTCAACACGCCCGTCGTCTTCGGCCTCATCGACGCGCGCGTCACCGCCCTGCTCTCGAGCCCTACCCCTCCGACCCTCCGCCTCGCGCTCGCGCACACGCACGCCCTCATCCTCTACCAGGTCATGCGCCTCTTTGACGGGGACATTTCCGCGCGCGCCCGCGGCGAGCGCCTCATCCCGGCGCTCGAGGCCGCCACGATGCACCTCCTCTCGTTTGTGCGCTTCGACAGCGAGCTGCTGCGCGTGACGGACCTCGCGGCCTTTCCCGTGCAGCCCGCGCGCGAGCTCTGGCACGACTGGCGCCTGCACGAGAGCGCGCGCCGCACCGTGCTCATCACCTTTTACATGCTGCAGGCGTACCGGGCCATGGCGGCGCCGGCGGGGCAGCACGCCGGGGCGAGGTGCGCGGCGCTGAGGCACTCGTGGACGCTGTCGCGCGGGCTCTGGCACGCCGAGAGCGCGGTCGAGTTTGCGAGCTGCTGGCGCGAGGGCAGGTGGTTCGTCGTGACCAACGGTCGGTGGGAGGACACGCTGAGGCGCGCGAGGGCGGACGATGTCGACTCGTTTGGCAAGATGTGGATCACGGCGCTGATGGGGATTGAAGAGACGGAAGGGTGGTTCGCGGCCAAGGGGGGTTCGCTGAGAGAAAAGGACGCGGCTGCGGCGCCGGCGCCGGCGACGATGGTTTGCTGAGGCTGGAATATCAGAAGAATTGTATATACATGGCCCCGGTATGGCTTGAATTCTCGCTACTTTGCTACTCTTCCATATTGTTGTTTGCTAGCCTGTATGAGCCGCAATCCCGGCCGTTGTACAGAGATGCACTTATATACCCCGGCATGGCTTGCAGCACTGCCGCTTTGCTACTTCTTTAACCGCAGTTTGTTCGCTTAAATGAGCCCAAGTCAGCCTCACTTATACTTTCGTTTTTAAAAATGTTCACAGGAGCAGTACATCAGCGCAGTGATCAGCGCGAACCAAAAAGGCCGCCCTGCACCGGTTGCCTTGGTCAGCTCGCCCGAGTTACACAAGCATTCTACCAAGACATACATAGACCGGCCACCACAACCCTTCGAAGCCGTGGTGGCCGACACTCCAACTCTCAAATACTCCTGCAATCTCTTTTCAAGCTCCCAAGCACGTCTTCTAGAGCCATGTCTCTCGCGCACGAGCAAAACCTCGACGCCGCGGCCATTGCCAAGGCCGTCTTGTCCATCCCGCTTGCCGGCGGCGACGGCGACGGCGGCCGCAACGCCACGTACGAGGGCCAGTGCGGCGAGGACGACTACCTCGTCTTCCGCGTCGGCTTCCCCGACCCCCCGCGGAGCGTGCGCTTGCGCGTCGAGCGCCCGCGGCACCAGGACGCGGCGGCCACCATCCTCGCGCGCGTCGACGCCGAGCGGCGCACGTGCGAGTCGCTGGTCGGCCCGCCTCCTCGGCGCCAGCCTCACCTTTGACAACCCCCATCCGCTATCCGTTCCTGCTGCTCGACTCGGCCGGCGGGAGGCGGCTGGCGGCCATGCAGACGGAGCTGATCCAGTGCACGCTGGAGACGAATACGTGCCGCTCTTCATGCAACATCACAGCGAGGGGGGAGATATTCGAGACGGCTGATGCGCTTTTCTGCTTGCGGCTTGGGCAGGGGAAACGACGGCACGCGAGTACTTTGAGCAGAGGCTCCAGCATCGTCTCGGCAAGATCCGCCGCGGCGAGCTTCCCGAGCTGGTCGAGCAGGACGTCCTCGACCAGCTCGCCCTCCTGCCTCTTGTCCTCGGCGACGACGCCGACAGTCGGCACTTTGCCCTCGAGCACGCCGACCTCGCCGCCGACAGCATCATCCTCCGCAGCAGCAGCAGCAGCAGCAGCAGCGACAGGTACATCATCGAGGCGTAACACCCCCCCACCCCCTGCTTGCTCATCTCCATCAGCATCTGCCAACTCACTTTCCCTAGGATCATCGACTGGGGTCCCGCCGAAATGGTACCCCTGTGCCAGGCCGCGCGCTTCCCGTCCCTGCTGCGCTCCTGGGGCGACGACGACGACGACGACGACGTGCCGCGCGAGACGGCTCTCGAGGATCGCGCGCTCTACGTCGCCTCGTACGCCAGCGACGATTCTACAGTGGCGACGAGAGCCATGAGGCGCGCGCAGGCGGGGAGCGACGTGGATTCTCGGACGCTGTACTGGGAGTTCGTCAAGAGCGAGAGCATGCTGCTGACAGCCATGACGCGCAGCGACGTCGGCTGGACGCTGCAGTTTTCGAGACACCGCCATGGTGAGGAGGAGGGTTGGAGGGATACTGCTTGCGCGGAGGTGGGAGAGGTGGAATCTGCCAGTTTCGATCTATGCTCAATCTACAGCGATACAGTCACAGACCATAATGATGCTGAATAGAAAAGAGTTTCGATGCTGTCATGTACATGTCCTTTCTCATTCCGTTTCTAATATAAAACGTCAAATGTACAACCCGGCAGAAAAAGAAGCCATGATAGGCTCCGGCTAAAATAAAAATCAATGCCCGCTGTGAGCCCCGTTCATATATCACGGTTTCCATGAACCCAATATCTTTTTACAATGAAGATCAGTATCGATAGACACAAACACCAATGCGCCAAAATCCCAAGAAAAACGCCAATGTTGAAGCTCGCTGAGAAGCTGGTTCCAATGCCAGCCTCCAAGGTGAAAAAAACAGAATGAAAAACAGAGCCGAATATATCAGATCATGTCCTGCTGTGGCGTGGGTTGACGGGCTCGATGCGATCGGCATCGTCCGTCGTTACGGCCTGGCCGACGAGTCCAGGGCGCGCCACCGAATTTCGTGGCCATCCAAGCGGCATGTTGGAGAGTCGGCGTGTGCTGTTGCTGCTATCTCTGCGCACACGGTTGACGGTCACAGGCATGTCCTCCATGGCCTTTTCACTAATGTGGGAGCTACGATCGCTGACGTAGCCCGTCGTTGTCTGCACGCCCTTTTCATCCACCGGCGAGCTGCGACGGCCCCTGGCTGCCGCGCCGACCACGCCGACGCCTGCTCCAGCGGCCGCCCCGCCAGCCATGGTGGACTTGAAGTTGGCAATCGATCCCTTGACTTGGGCCACGATTTTCTTATCCGATGTCTCGTCAAAGAGCAGCCAGGCGACGGCGCCCAAAATACCACTCAAGATGGCCATTGTGATGAAAGCGGCAGCAGCCTTCATCCCGGCAGTTGGAGGGTCGAAAGTCGGGATCGGATTCTTCTTGCCAATATCACTGGAGCCTGCATTGGGATCGCCCTTGCTGGTGCCTCCTGAATCGGCTGTCAGCGGCGCTGCGCGGTCCTTGATGGTGGTGGCTAGAAGGACCTCCAAGGCGGCCATCTGTTGGCCAACGCCAGTGGACCCGTCATATTTGCCTTCGTTCCTCGCCCATTTCAATCCACACATTCTGCCATTGTCGCCTCCGACGCATTGATTCACGGCGGCCTTGGCCGAGGCCTTGAGATAGGGCATCACGGTGTCGTACACGTCGGGAGCCCATTGGGTGGCAGCAGCGAGCCATCGAGATAAGTAGGCCTTGAAGGATTGCTGGTCGATGTTGCAGCGGTCGACGGGCTCGCAGGCGACCTCGGACATGATGTCGTTGTTGTCGCCGACGAAAAAGACCTGGGAGCCTTTGATAAGGCCATCGAGGCGGTCTTTCCAGGCTTTGGACTCGGTGTGGTTGTACATGGCGGCTGCGCCGAGAATGAAGCCGCCGGCATTGTACGAGAACTGATACGGGCTATAGGTGGTGCAGTTGCTACCGATGGCGGCGCCGTCAATGACGTAGTATGTTTCGTTGTTGATGAATCCAGTCCCCCACATCCAGTCCCAAGTCCTTTCGGCCCAGTCGGCGTAGGTTTGATTTCCGGTGTAAAGGGCGAGTCGAGCGCCGAGAGCGAAGAAGCAGGCCTGAGAAATTGAGTTCTTGGGAAAAGATTAGCTGCCAATACATCGGCCAAGATCAATGTCGGCGCAAGATAGCATACCTTGTAGTCATAACCTTTGTTCCATTGGTAGATCTGCCAGCGCAGGCCACCGTTACAATCGGCCGTGTCCCATCGAGCAGCCTGGGTGTTAAAGACGGCCTGGGCAAGCTCGAGCCACTGGGGCTTGTCTGCAGGTGGATTGGGAAAGTTGTATTCGGCGGCGGACATGACAGCAAGGCCCCAGAAGCCTTGGTCATCGTTACCCTCGGTTAGGGTCTGGTTGTTGGGCATGTAGTCTCTGTTGGTGCCGACCTGGAAGAGCAGACCCTCGCTGACTAGGTCGTTGTATTCGTCGTCTCCGGTGTAATACCAGTAATCGATGAGGGCGCCCAGCATGGCACCGGCTTCCCACCCTGTTTCAACTCGTTAATACCAGACCAGTGAGGTAGGCTGTGGGGTGCGACGAACAATAGTATGGTGAGGGGAGCAGGCCTGGTGTGCCACCGGGCTTGTTGCCAGAGTAAAAGGAAAGCATGTCGTCGGCGAGGCCCTTGGCGGTATCTTTTACGGATTCTGTGTTGTATGGTCAGCACGGCCGAGGGGCTGGGCTCGGTGTCAAAACATACGCTCAGAAGTCATATCCAAGGTGTAGCCAGAAGCATGGACAAGACGGCCAGCAACGAGCAGCGAAGCTGTGAGGACGCGGGCAAGCCGCGATCCTCTGGATATGGCGCCAAACATGACAATTTCAGCAATTGCAACTTATATGTTGAGTAGAAATGCGAGTGTATTTTGAGGAGAAGTCGCGGTTTTCACAATCCGGGCGGCAGAGATGGGCCCATCGGTTGGAGTGCTGCGGTCCAAGACGAGTCAAGCGTGGAGCGCCGAAAGTTTGTTAAGCGGGTGGCTGTGGCGAGATGGTGTCGTCGGGTGCTGTTGATGGTGGGTGTTTGGGGTCAGCATGGACGAATTGTCGAGGGAAAAGGGTTATGGTCGCGGATATGGTGAGAACATGGCATCTGTCAAGGGGATGAGAAGAAGAGGGATGGAAGCGGATGGGAAAGAAGCAAAACCGACGTCAGAAGCACAGAGTAGGTACCTAAGAGACGAGGCTTTGGGGGCGGCTGGTTGTGCGGGCAATGAACGGGTGAGCTTGAGTGGCAGGTCTTGGATGGAGGTCGTGGTGGGGACGAGTCCAGGACTGCCACTGGACCGGAGCAGCGAAAGCGGAAAGGCGCTGGAGCTAGCCCGCCAGCCCACTATTATGGTTGGAAATAGGCTGTCGGGAGGCGCTATAAGCTTGCGCCGCTACCAGTACCTAGTGCTGGAGCGGCCTGTCGTTACGAGGAGCCCTGGAATAGCGCCAAACGATGGCAGGGATCAGGCGGACGATCCGGGGACCCAGGTGCATTGCCAGCCTGCAGTCGACGGTAGAGGCTGGGAGGGAGGTACGTAGTAGTAGTACATGTGCCACGCACCCACCCTTGTGGCACATGTATCTCGAGGCTCTCCAGGTCGGTACGTCGGGACGGTTGGTGGTGGTCAGACACAGAATACAAAGACGGCACGGCAGCCCAAATGCATAGCCCAAATGCATACATGCAAATGCAGAAGAAAAAAAACCCCCCCGAAAAGCATACCAACAAACACAGCACTTTTCCCATATATTTTGTCTAGCGCATGCACTCGGGAAAAGCAAGAGCCGCGCCGTGCCATCCCTAGTGGCTGCAACCAGACCCGACCCCTCCCTCTCTCCCGCACACGGCCACGCCGCCTGAAGAAACACTTGATGGAATCATGGAGCCACTGAGAGCCACCCAGCCACCACCACTTGCCTGCGCCGTAGCCTCGCTGAGCAGCCCGTTTGCCCGCCCCAAGCCCGTTGTAGAGCTGGTGGAGCGGCATCAGCCCATGGCCAGAGCGATACGAGCTACCAGAGAGGCGCTGCCTCGCAGGGAGGGGGTTGTAGTGGGTTTATACGAGCCTTCTCAGCACTTGCTCAAGGAGTTGGGAACATGCTGAGAACGTGCTTCTTATTAAACGATTTATTATCCGTATGCGTAATCAAAAAAAAAATCCACGCACGCTCGTCAGGCTGGCGGGCGATGACCCAGTTTGCAGCATTGAGAATCAAGGTTCTGGAAATTACAGTGCACTACAGACTCTCTTGCTCGGCGCCGGGGGGGTGATAGATGGCTGGCAAGGCAAAGCAGAGACAATGATGTGGTGCGACGTAAATAACCATAAAAGCAAGGATAACTCGGTCTTCTCCGTACTCTATGCCTTTAGCTAGCTTCTCTCTGTTCACTTTTGTTTGAAGCCTGGCCTGTCTTGCTGTCCGCTGTTGTCCTGTGTCCAACACAGCCAGGCACTGCGGAATGCGGCCCCAGTGTTGAGAGTCGCATGTCGCTGTAAATTGTCGTGGAAGCCGCAGGCTTGATCAGTCTTGCTTCATTCATGAAACTCGGCACCAAAGCAGATGCAAATCGCGATGCCGAGCCTCCTCTCATCACCCGCTCCATGCCCCGGGATACGAGTGTCTTTTGGCTGGCTTGGTCGTGGCGCTTCTTAGTTGATCCTCTCTGTGTGTCCATCATCCAGGGCCTACGTCAGCGCCTCCGACAGCGCCTCCGAAATAGTTCTGTGAGCTTTTGATATTTTCCCCGCACCAATGATGTGAGGTTGACCCGCACAGGAGCTTCAGGCATGCTTTGTCCGTCTCTCTCATAATGCGCTATTGGGCTTTTCATCAAACGACTACTCATGCACGACCCAATGCAAGGAATATGATCATCTCACAGCATAGAAAGGAACAGGGTCACACTCAGTCGTCTCTGGTTCCTTGTTTCAACCCCATCAGGAACGGCAAAAAGCCGGATGTTGTCCCTGCGTTTACACAGCATCCATTCAAGCTCTGTTTGTGTCACAAATGGACCTGCATGGCACGCGCGCACTTCCGGTAGAAAGCGGACATGCAGCTTTTCCCCAACATTTATTGTGTCACAGAAGCTCCTCCAATCGAGTTTCGCCCCCTCTCGATCGCCTCGGCCGTGTTCCCTCCAAGATCCGGCTAGCTCAAGATAAGCCTACCTACATGGCTTTCCCGATCTTAACACACTGACGGCAACCAATAGGGAAGGCTCCTACTATACCTCACTCTATATAACCTCTAGAGGTCCACTCCTACAAAATGTTACCAAAAAGGATCAGAAGAAAAGCTAAAGTAGCTAAGAATTACACCTTGGATGATAGCACAATCATTTCTCGGGCGACAAAGGCTGTGTCCAGGCCGGCTACACGTGGACGGTTGTTAGCAAACGTGCTTGTAACGGTCCAACCCGGTTTCAAAACGTATCTTTGATATAACGCACATGACATATTGTTCTCTGACTTGCCAGGTATAGCCCTATCTCAATGCAGTTGTATGTACCCGCTAAAGATGTCTGCTCAGCAGTGCCATCACGAGCATCACACTTCAAAAACAGATTCGTCTCCATCGTCTATCTCGTCTTCCAACAAAACATCCTCTTCCAATAGCATCTCAAGTTCCTCACCGTCATCATAATGACCGAAAGCTCTCTCGCCTTGGAGGCGCTTGTTGGAAAGCTGTTCTCCGTTATGAAGACGACGCTTTCGTAGAATTCGATACTCCACGGCAAAGATGCGCATCCCGGTAAGCCCGACACGACCTTCTCGGCCCGTTTCCCGGCTATTCTTGTACTGTCCTTCCAGAGGTAGATCTACTCCCGGGAGACCGGCCACTGCAAGAGCCTCCTTTGTAGGTACCTTCGTGTCAATACTGAAAGAGGAAATCGATGAACTGCTCTCGGTGAAGTCGATTTTACCCGTAACAAGCAATCCCGTGATGAGATATGCTTTTCTGCGTACCCAGTCCAGTTGACGTACTTCAGTTTCGATTCCCGGATGCTGTTCAAGTCGTCTGAAGACCTGATCATGCTTATCAATGGAGTATCTAGTGACCTGGCTAGCTTCAATTTCAGGTGACGTTGCGCCACTTCTGGCGAACAAGGCGTCGAAGACGTCTGTAAGCTTGCCGTAGAGTTTGGTGCCTTGCTGGGATCTGAGAATTTCCGATACATCAGAGTAGCCGTTATCCACGCCAAATTTGTCTCCTCGAATAGGCTTAGCATCATCTGGACCATAAGAGCTCTGTGGAAAAGCATAATCCGTAACCACTCTTCCCAGCCATTCTTCCGGTGCATCGGTCCGGATAGTGCCGTGGCTACCCAGCAGAAAGAAGGATGGTTTTGACATTATGGTGCCCTTATGACCTGCTTCTTTTCTTCTCCCTTTTATTCTATGTGTTTCGAATAAGTCGGCCGGGGAGGTTTTGAAGCTTTGCTCTGCTGTCCAAGGCTGACCTGTCGAGGCCGTGGCTTGATGCAGAGGACGGAATAATCTTTTGATATACAAAAAGAAAAAAGCGCTAGACGGGAGATGCGAGCCAGAGATGTATGGTTACCAAGGAGGCAGGCGAATACGGTGGTGGAGCGGAACAGTGCGGCGAGACAAATGAGGGGTAATTGTCTTGACTGCATAGTGAGTGGTAGTTGGACGATGTGTGCCCAACCATAACTACCTTGTTTGCTCGTCACCCGCTTGTGCATGGCCAGGTTAAGGAGGTATTACCGTATTAGTTGTGGTAGTCCCGTAGTTAGCACTGGCTACCGTTGTAGCACCACTTTTCTTTGGCGTAATTTCGCCACGGCTAAAAGAGGGGATCTCTGCCTCGGAGATGGCGTAACTATTCTATGCACTTATGGTTCCCGTCTCCCAACCGTAGCCAGTTAGTGAATATACCCATCTTGGTGACGAAAGCCGACAGTAGTATTCAAGCGCGGAAATAGCACACCGTGTTCAGTGACTATTGTGATCCACCTGGTAATTTCATGAAATCTGTAACAAGGCAGACTCGTGTTAGTCCGAGAGGTAATTTCTCTTCGCAGCGGTTGTCCAGCACTTCCATTGGACACCTCTAGCCGCCCATCCCCAAAAAGTAAGCCTGCAGCTTCAGCTTTCAGCGTAGCATTTCAGCCTTTGGGCTCCGATTTAATTTGCTTACTACATCAACGTTATTCCGCCTGTTCCTGTGCCTGGTATTTTCGCCCTCCTACCTCCTTAGTGCTCTTGCCATCGCTGCTACCTACTCTGCATCATCTCAGAGACACAAAATTGGCCGAGAGCCCAGCTACGGCGCATCTACTCCATCCACGGATACAGCATCGAATCTTAGTGGCCTAGGTGGCTATGAGCCTGGTTGTTTGCGTGCAGATCAGCTCACGATGGACGCTCCGACGAAAACAATCGAAATCCACGGGCTTCCACAAAACGAAGATGAAAATGAAAGAAAAGAGCCGGTCGTTCGGATAACTTGCAATGGAAACAGCCAAGTCGTTGTCATACCGTCAGAGTTTATACCAGAGGGAGATGGCTACCTTCTATCATACCTGCGCTGGAACATCGAAGATTATGCGACGAAAGACCCATTTAAACGCATTGCACACTACGAACTTGAGAAGAAGCTGGCAAGCTACATCTCCACTCTCATTGAACTTGTTCTCTCGCCACTAAAGCAACCCAACGATTTGCGGGGGAGCACAATCATCATCAAGGTATTAGACAGCTCCACAGCACCCTCTTCATCGTTAGCTATAAAAACCGGTGCAAACATTGTCCCATTGATGCAATGGGAGTGCCTCGAACAGATGAACATGTGGCCCGCCGAGGCGGCACCCAAAGTGGTCTCTGTACTCCGCTGCACGATTTGCGATCAGCATCGTAACCCCACCGGGGACGGTGCATCAATGCCGCCTTTTAGTGCCTATCAAATGCATGAACCTATGCGCCGAGTCTTGGCTCTGAGTGCTCGACCGAAAATTGCGGCCGACATCCCCCATCGCCTCATTACACGAACTATCTACGAAGTTGTTCAGTCGATACAGAGCAAGGTCGACTCGGTGGTTACACTTGATGTAGCTCGACCTGGAAGCCTTAAAGCTCTGAAAAAATCTCTGGATTCCCGCCCCTGGGGGTATTATGACATAATTCATCTTGATGTTCACGGCGTCGCAGACGAGCAGAGGTAGGTTGGTTTCGCCAAGATGTCTCCAATGCATATACAACGTGTCTTCATCAAGTTTCGACGGCTAACTGAAATTCTTTATCAGTGCCACTCTACTTCTCTGCGATGATAAGGAAAGCAGTAAAGTGCACCATGTTCAGGCAATAGAACTTGCAAACGTCCTCCAAGCGCATGGCGTCCGATGCGTCATCACGAACGCTTGCCAGTCGGCCGCATTCAGCCACAATTTTGCAAGGACGTTGGTTCAACACGGTGCCTCGATGGTTTTAGGGATGCAGTACAAACTTCTAGAGTCTGCTGCAGAGGTTATGGTTCGTTCCATCTATCAAGATCTGTTGGATCTTGGACGGTCTGTGCCTGAAGCTGTCCTCCACGCTCGATGGCAGATGAGAATGAACCCGGACCGGCGTACCAAGTACAACGGTACTGTTCGAGTACTAGACTTCATGAGTCCTGTCCTATTTATGAGTAGTAGTTTGCTGGATCGAAAAGTGGACATTCGGCCCTTTCCAACAACGGTAGCAGATGATGATAATTCCCGAAAACGAAAACCACGGGAAACATTGGTCGGCCGAGAATCCGCTATCTTGAACCTCGAAAACGACCTCCTCAGCTGCAACAACTTAATGTTCATCAGTGGCGCTGCCGGTTCAGGCAAATCTGCCCTGGCAGAACATGTTTCCTGGTGGTGGAAGGCAACAGGCATGGTGGCCGCGGTGCTCAAGATTGATTTTGCTACTTTCAGATCCGTCAAATGGTCTAGTATGATTGAGTTCCTCTGTTCCCAGGTCAGGGAGGAAATTGTAACGGACGAAGCCACACTGTCCAAGTACCTCACAGATAATCCGTGTCTCGTCGTGTTCGACAGCATAGATGAGCTAGAACCTACTACCTCTCTCGTCAACGCCATCTCGAGCTTCACAAAGCCGATACGCAAATCCTTTAAACGAACAGATACAGGCTCTTTTTTACTTTTTCTTGGGCGAGATGACAAGTCCGCCATTCGAAAGAGGACTGCAGCAGACCCACTGCATCTAGGCAAATTGAATCTGGAGTCTAGCCTGGAATTCTGTGCCAGCATACTAAAAGACAAAGGGAGAGATTTCGCCGGTGCTGACTCTAGAAGTGCTCACCATTTAGAGCAAATAGTTGTCCTCTTGGAACGCAATCCATTGGCTATGAAAATCGTCATGTTGGATTTCGACAGGCATGCCTCACTTGACATATCACAGTATTATGAACGCCTCACGTCAAACAAGGAGATTCAAATCGACAGTACTGTGATTTCTGAGCGCGCGGTTCAAGAAGCGTTCCGGTTAATTGAAACGCCGTGGGGGTTTCATTCATTTCAGCTTCCCGGCACTCCCATGACCTATCTCAGCCCGTTCTGGACAGTGATACCAGCAAATTTAGCGTCATATTGGAAGTTTCTTCATCTTGCACACTGCCGTGTGCAAGCTGCAAAACTCCACGCAAAGTCCCCCCCACCATCTGTTCTCAAAGCCGCGGCGCAAGAAATGGACGACGTTGAGTATGACTTTTTCCACAAGGTCACTCTATCTGAGCTATGGGATCCCCTGGAGTTGGAGAGCTTGGACGCCGAATTCAGCACTACACTGTCCTGTATTTCTCGATCGGGGTTTCTGGACGACAAGTCGTTTGTGGACTTTGGGCCATCCGAAGCCACAAAGAACAAATATTTTACAATAAGCCCCATTGTAACAATATGTTTGAGGGCGCTGATAAATCATGAACGGGGTATTGCAGAATGCAATGATCTCATCGCGACTGCTTTTCAACGGTTCTGTCGATGGCGGTATCAGCTTACATACGACAGCAACGGCGGTAACAGCTTATGTCCGAATCCGGCCAATCAGTCGCAAAAGAACCAGCTGTCCTATGAGGCGGAGAACATCATAACTACGATGAATTTCATGTTTTCAACGACATTCAACCCTTATAACTGGCATTTCATATACCACAGAATACATAGCGACTTTGCCGGTTATCACCTGCGCTTACTGACCGTGGTTATCCCTGTCTTAGAACGTGGGATAGACCATTATACAGCAGCACTCCAGGAACTCAAGCCGAACACCTTGAGTCGATACTGGAATAGAGTATTATGGACTGGGCTGAGAATTAAACTGAAAATGCTTCCCAAAAGGCACAGTTCGCAGGATCCGGGTACTTTTAAATATTCTCTCTTCTTCGCAACCCTGGACTGCTGTTTTGCGCTACTTGGATCGGCGACACTGTATGCAGATTAT
Source organism: Akanthomyces muscarius (assembly GCF_028009165.1). NCBI lineage: Eukaryota > Fungi > Ascomycota > Sordariomycetes > Hypocreales > Cordycipitaceae > Akanthomyces > Akanthomyces muscarius. The sequence goes on from NC_079242.1 coordinate 4,730,618, forward strand.
GCGGGATTCGAAATTTCCAAATACCAAGTTCAAGCAAAGCATTTGTTACGACTTGCTAAGTCTGACCATCGAAGCGAGAAGGCGAGAACATTGCTGGAGTCTATGGAGATATTGGGAAAGGTATATACAGACATTGAACTGAAAGGCCCTAAATTCGAAAAGGTTCGGTTATTAGCCAATGTGCAGAAGCAAAAGAGAATGGGTCTCAACATGACCGATATAGGAACGGCTCTGACTGGCTCATTAGAACGGGCGTTGGAATATGATGAGAACCTCCCTACCGAGGAGGTAACTATCCGTGACGAACAGGCTCATAAGCTTCTCGAACAAGCTTATGAGAACTATGGAAACCACACCCAGCCCGTTCTAATTTATCGTCTGCATATGGAGTTGTTCATGTACGCCCTTCATGACTGGAAGGAGGGTGAGAGTTGGGAAACCGGAAAACTAGATCGTGCTCTAGTACATGTAAAGGCAATGCATGATATTTGTTCTAGGCTTTCCCCAGAAGAACCTTGGGCAACTGTTTTACGGCAGCTTAACCCACTGAAAGAGGATTTTGATTATCTCTTTAATACTACTATATAGTTAGAATTATCACTGTCTACTTTTGTAAAAGAGAGTATATTATTGTTAATACTCTAGTAAGCTCCTGCGACTTTAGCCACTACCCATGTTTGTAACCCTGTGCGCATTGGCGCTCGCCAGCTTGTCGAAGGCGCTCAAAACAAATGACCTCAGCGAATCAGTCGATGCTTTGGTATAAGAGGTGACATTTGTACTAACGCAAATCTTGGGACAGACGGGACTCCAACCACCTTTGCTTCTGTCATTCAAGTAAGATGAATTCCCATATCGCTGTTTTGCTCAAGCTTACAAACGACTAGGAATACCCAATCCGTCTAACGAGCAAACAAACAAGTGCGTTACATCAGTTTAGTTGAGCTTTCTACTAATCTTTCCCTAGATTCACACGAACTTTGCTGGACGGTTCCTTTCCAGAGAAATCCACGCTTCGTTGGGCGCGCTTCGCTGCTAGAAAAGCTAGACACGGCATTATTTGCCAAGGAGTCGCCTTCGAAAGTCTCCCTGTTTGGACTGGGAGGTGTAGGGAAGACGCAGGTGGCCATTGAGCTAGCATATCGGACAAGAGCGAAGCACTCTCTATGCTCTATTATCTGGATACCCACAAACAACACTGAACGGCTGCGGCAAGCATATATTGATGCTGCAGAGCAGCTGGGAATAGCCGTGAAAGACGACAAGACTGATGTGAAACGACTCGTGCAGCGCCACCTCAGCCATGACTCGGCTGGTCAATGGCTCTTGATCTACGACAATGCCGATGATCTCGACATGTGGATCCCAAGAACTGGGAGCCAGAACAGCCAGCCGGGCCTACTCGAATATGTACCGCAGAGCAAGCAGGGCTGCGTGGTCTTTACGACGCGGAGCAGGAAAATTGCTCTTAGACTGTCGCCGGATGGGCTTAGAGAAAGAGTTCCGCAAATGGATGACAAGACTGCCCTTCAACTCCTATCTGGCCGACTCAACCGAGAAGTGCCAGAGAGGCATGAGGAAGGTCACGCACTCATCAAGAAACTGTGCCACTTGCCACTGGCGATTGTCCAGGCAGCTGCATATATTGACGCGAATCAGTCCTCTTGCGCAGAATATCTCGATCTTCTCGACGAAAAGGAGGAAGACGTGGTCAAGCTTTTAAGCGAGAATTTTGGGGATGAAGGGGGCTACCACACGTTTAAAGACCCTGTGGCCTCGACCTGGCTCATTTCTTTCAAGCAGATGCAGCAGTCAGACCCTGTGGCATTTGAGTACCTGTCGATTATGTCCTGCTTTGATTCCAAGGACATCCCGCAATCTCTTTTGCCGCCTAATAAGTCGCGTAAAGAGGAAGTGGATGCCATGGGAACATTGTCGGCGTACTCATTTGTCAGCCGACAGCTGACAACGACATTCCTTGATACGCACGGGCTAGTACATCTTGCAATGCGGAACTGGCTGAAGGAAGAAGAAAAGACCTTTACCTTATGGATGCACAAGGCAGTTACAAGGTTAGATGCCGTGTTCCCAGCCTTGGACCACGCGGCTGTGGACCTCGAGAGCAGGAACGTGTGGAGACCATACTTGCCGCATGCGCGCCATCTCTTGCGATTCTGCCTTTCGGGAGAGGCGGGTGAACGAGGAACAAGCGTTGTATGGAAGTTTGGTCTGTGTGCGTACATAGATGGGTCGTACAGTGAAGCCGAGAGCTGCTTTTCGTATGTAATGGAGACGCGCAAGAGGGCACTAGGAGCCGAGCATCCCTCCACGCTAGACAGCATGCATTGTCTGGCGTCGACGTACAGACAGCAGCAGGGCCGATGGGAGGAGGCGGAGAGGCTTGAGGTGCAGGTGCTGGAAACTCGCAAGAGGGCACCAGGGGCCGAGCATCGCTCGACGCTAGCTTGTATGGCTTTCCCAGCATTAACACATAAAAACCAGGAGCAATGGGAGGAGGCAGACGTGGCAGAGAGGCTTGAAGCATAGGTGATTAAGACGAGGCTTAAGGCAGACTATCCTAAGACGCTAGTCAGTATAGCCAACCTAGTGTCAACATAGGAACCAGGGCCGATGGAAGGAAGCAGAGAGACTTCTGGAGGAGATGATGGAAACGAGTGATAACGTAAAGCTTGATGTGACACCCATTTTGGGTTTCACGGTACGAGATGTACTCCGTACCGATAAACTAAATTGAGCAGTATTTAGCGTGTACTTTTTCAACGTCTGTACCTTGGCGATTAGTACTTCGGTAGGTACAGCACAGCCACGCGGTTGCCAGCTGGCTGGTCAGGTAAGGGAGGTGGCTGGTGATTGGCTGTCTCAGGGTCACGTGCCAAGCACTGTGTCATTCCCGCCACAGTCTGGCGTTGCTAGGGGACCTGGCGCTGAGATGGGAGCAGGCTCGAGCCCTGTAAGCTGCCAGGCTGCAAATAAAAAAAGGGCAAAGTATGACTGGCAGGAAAAACAAGCACAGAAGGTAATAAGTGCAATTGGTTCCTGGTGCTGACGGCTTCGTATTCTAAAAATACAAAATGCCACTGGAAACACGTGTTGCGTCACCTGTCGCAGGTACGTTTGGTAGCACATACATTCACCAGGCTGGGGAAATATGTATGGCCCCTCACCAATAATGTGCTACCTAGCCGCCAGACCCAGCCCGGCCCAGCCCAGTCGAGTCGCAGTCGTCAGCCCACCCATTTGCAGCGCCTCGCTGGAATCTCCACCCTGGAAGGGGACTGAAGGCGGCTGGCGTCACAGAACGCAAATCTGTTCTGTACAACTTTCGCTCTCTCACGAACACATCCAACAAGAAAAAGACACATCTGCACCACGGCATCTCGAGCGATTCCCGTCTACGATCTAGAAACCCGCATTTTGATACCCCTTACTTCGAGCACTTGATTTTTTCGACGCCGCCATTATGCCTCAGCAGGACCCCCCTTACGACCCTTATATTCCCAGCGGCGAGGCCGGTACGCAGCACGCCGGCGGTGCCGGTGGCAACAACAGAACAGATGCTCTGCGTGGTGTAAGTAGCTGACTTTAAAGAGCGACGCATTTTACCCCATTCGTAAAGCTATCGACTTCTTTCTTTTCTTCCCTTGCGCGACTCCTGACGCCGGCGTGGACCAAATCGGTCGTGCGGCAACGCAGAGGCGAAATGGTGGTCAAAGCAAAGCCAACGCTACAGCGGTGAAAGGGGCTTTCAATATACCCTCAAGCTGGGTGGGATCGCGGCGATTAGAGGCGCATTTTTTCAGTGCCGATTTCGTTTGGCGCAGCTGTTGCGAAGCAAAAGCTGCCAACATGCTCGATTGCGTCACCTTTTGTTAGCTTTGGGGCTGTTACTGGGTACTTCGGTAGGGACCTAGTGAAGGGCTTCAGCACCGACGCACCGCGCCATGCCAACGCCGGCAACACCAACAACCGCAAGTGAAGGACGAAGAAAAGACTAGAAGTCGATGCAACTGCAGAAAATGGGGGGCGGCTTGACGGATGAGGCTGAATGCTAACCACACGGCAGCAAATCGACGAGACGGTCGGTGTCATGCGCGACAATATCAACAAGGTTTCCCAGCGTGGTGAGCGCCTGGATGCTCTGCAGGACAAGTCCGACAACCTTGTCGCCTCGGCGCAGGGCTTCCGTCGCGGAGCCAACATCGTACGCAAGAAGATGTGGTGGAAGGACATGAAGATGCGCATGTGCATCATTATCGGTGTCATTGTCCTGCTGGCCATTATCATCATTCCCAGTATGTTTCTCCTTCTTTGCCATTCGCAACTTGGCATCTCTACTAACATACCAACAGTTGCCGTCAAAACGACCGGCCACTAGACTTGACGAGTTTGGAGTCGAAATGGTACAATTGGGAAGAGCATGTTTTTTTTCCGGATCTTTTGTGTTTGAGCGGCGTGCTGGCATTACGCAGTCTGGAACAGAGACTGGCGGAAAGGACCCGCAGCATGCTGCCAAACAGGGTGTTCCTTTCTGTTTCAAGCACTGTGGAATTTATTGACCAGGAACCTGAGTTGTTTGTTCGCGGCGCGGCTACGCCTTTCGACATGCCGGCTGGGATACAGAGCTAGTCGGGGGTCGCATGTATGACTGGAGACTAGGCGTTCCCGCATTAATCGAGATGTATGTATTTTCAACAAGGCAGGATGCTTTAAATTTCCGCCGGGCACCTTTCTACGCCAGTGACTTGCATGTGAGGGACTACAAGTATTTGAAAAGAATTCCAGCCAAGCCGGACAAACCTGGCCAATCTAGAGTCTAGAATGCATGCTCTTCTCCACGCGGGCTTTAAACCCAAGTCTTTTTAGCGGAACCTGGAGGAGTCTTGCGAAACTGCCGGTGCAGGGATGACCAAGGGCTGATGAAGAGATTTAGTTATCAATCAGTAGCGTTCGCTGGCTTTGGGGGGGTCGGTTCCACCGAGCTGATGACGAAGGGCGGTTGTGCATACTCTTATCTGATCTTTTTTCTTGGTGGTCGGCGGTCAGTGGAGAAACTGTGGAAACTTGGTGGTTTCTCCAGGCACGATGTGGGCAGAGGGGAGAGCGTAGCTGTGCAATATGCAGAGTTCGGAGGAGTTATGGGCAGAATGGTTCGGAGGCCGAGAGGTCTATTGGAGGAATAGGAGGAGCAAGGGGAAATTATGACAGAAGAGGATGGGGATGAGAAGGTTGACCCTAGAGAGAGAAGGGGGGAGCTGAGGTGCGTGAGGGATATTCGACTGCGCGGCGAATATCAAGAGTTGTATGAGTTTTATATATTGATGCGTGAATTTTCTTCAGTGCGGGAGTGGCAGTGACAGTGGCAGTAAAGAAATGACTGGGTCTTTTTTTGTTTATCATGTGCATGTCATGGGGAGCAGCAGCGTCGTATACATGAGGCGCACATCGAATGAGCACATGGCCGAATGCCGCGACAGCAAAGCACGGAATTGAAAGTCCTGGCACTGGTAGGGCAGATTTTTTTTTCTTGTTTCCTTTCCGTGCATCTTGTAAGCCTTGCATGAGAGGACCTGGCTCGTGCTGAGCTTGGGCCGGGCGGCGGCAGGAAGCCGGATCGGTGGGCAGTGCGACTAGACCGGCGACTTTTTGGTTCTCGGAAGCGGCATATTTTTGGCCATGTTATTAGTATTCATACATCTAGCTGCAAAGCAAGAGGGGCGACCGGTGGTGGGTGTTGCTTGAGCCTCGGCGATCATTCTGGATGGAGCATGGTTGGGAAAAAAGAAGTGCGGTTACGTATTGTTGCTCAGGTGTTTTTATTGGGAACGATGCAGAATGCTACCGTGTGGCCATTTCATGAGGGTTTATTTTCCATGGAGTTGTCGGCTAGCAAGGCACAGAAGCGCATCGGGCTCGGTGTGCTGTGCCGACTGAACCTATATTGAAGTCACAGCACAGGCTCTGTGCACAAACGGCCTGACACTGGGACTCAACGATCGACCCTAGGTAGGTACCCCAGGGACCGATGGCCGGCAGTGCGCGCCTTTTTATCAGTTTTATTGACCGGCCCGCCTCACCGCCCTTGCAATCTAGCAGGCGTAAGCGGCGGGCACGCCAACTAGTTACCCAGTAGGTAGGTAGCTTGTAGGCCCAGAGCGGTTTCGGGGCTCATTCTGCCTCTGCCGCCCCACTGCCCAATTCCCACTGTGACTCGTCCCGCCTGCACTGACGAGCTTTCTGGTTACAACCCCAAGGTATTCCGGGAGTTGCTACCTATATTTGACGCTGCACAAAGGTCTGAATTGTTATTTTTCCTCTCTTACCAGCATCCAACTGACCTGCTGCATTAGGCGAGGCGCATCGACCGGCATATTCAGGGTTGTTTTCTTCTCTCTAGCGCTTATCAAAGTCGAACTCTTCTCTTGTCTCTCTCGCTATCTCTTGTACACCACACCTCTTTTTTTTTTGTGTCCCGCTCTCGACAAACACCACCGCCGCCACAGCGTTATCTTTTCCCCACGCTTGGTTTTTCCGAGTTCGAAACCTCCCTCCGCCTCGTCCAATATTGCATTGGGGGCCTCGAGAAAAACAAAAACACACAACGGGGCTTATACCAAACAATATGCTCTCCGCTACCTCTGTGGCCTTGCGCGCCGGCGCGAGGCGAGCCGGCCCTCGGGCGTCTGCCGCCGCTGCTGCTGCGACCAAGATTCGATGCCCCAACCTCACCACCTACCGCGCCCTCTCCCAGTCCCGCGCCGCCGCCGCGCCGCCCGCCCGCGACCGCACCCGCGAGATTGTCGCCCAGACCGTGTCCAGCATCGGCTCCAAGCGCGAGGGCCAGCAGTACCTCAAGCTCTTCACCTCGGTCTCGTCCCAAAAGTTTGCCGTCATCAAGGTCGGCGGCGCCATCCTCACCGAGTACCTCGACGAGCTCTGCCGCTCCATGCTCTTCCTCTACGAGCTCGGCCTCTACCCCGTCATTGTCCACGGCGCCGGCCCCCAGCTCAACCGCCTGCTCGAGGAGGCCGGCGTCGAGCCCCAGTTCGAGGAGGGCATCCGCGTGACGGACGCCAAGACGCTCGGCGTCGCCCGCAAGCTCTTCCTCGAGGAGAACCTCAAGCTCATCGACCGTCTCGACGAGCTCGGCGTCGCCACCCGATCCATCTCGGGCGTCTTCATGGCCGACTACCTCGACAAGGAAAAGTGGCAGTACGTCGGCAAGATTACAAAGATCAACAAGGAGGCCATTGAAAAGTCCATCGAGGCCGGCTACATCCCGGTCCTGACGTCCATGGCCGAGTCTGAGGACGGTCATCTGCTCAACGTCAATGCCGATGTCGCTGCTGCGGAGCTTGCCCGAGCTCTCGAGCCCCTCAAGGTCGTCTACCTGTCCGAGAAGGGCGGTCTCTTTGACGGCGAGGGCGACAAGATCTCGCACATCAACCTCGACGAAGAGTTTGACCACCTCATGTCCCAGCCCTGGTGCCGCTACGGCACTCGTCTCAAGATCAAGGAGATCAAGGAGCTGCTCGACACTCTCCCCCGCACCTCCAGCGTCGCCATCATCCACCCTAGCGACCTGCAAAAAGAGCTCTTTACCGACTCTGGCGCTGGTACTCTGATCCGCCGCGGCGACAAGATTCAAACCGCCAGCTCCGTCTCCGAGTTTGAGGACATTGATAAGATCAAGGCCACTCTCATCCGGGACCGCGAGGGCCTCGACTCAGATGCCACCGTCGACCGCTTCCTCGACTTCCTCAAGGAAAACACCTTCAAGGCCTACTTTGACGATGCCCTGCAGTGCCTGGCCATTGTCGTCCCCGGCGACGAGGGCACCGTACCCACCCTGGCCACGCTCAACATCACCAAGTCGGGCTGGCTGACCAACGTCGCCGAGAACGTCTTTGCGGCCGTCAAGAAGGACCACCCGCAGCTGGTCTGGACCGTCAGCGAAAATGACGAGAACCTGACCTGGTTCTTTGAAAAGGCCGACGGCAGTTTCAGCCACAATGGCAGCGTGCTCTTCTACTACGGCTGCGACCTCCGCTCCTCCGCCCTCTCACCCGTCTACGACGAGTTTGTCTCCCACGGCCGCGCCATGCTCGGTGACACCAACCTCGAATCCCGTCTGCGCCGGGCCGCCCAGACGGCCAGCGAGAACCTGAACCGCTCCCACGTCGCTCAGCAGGCGCGCGGCTTCTCCACATCCCGCACCGCCATCGGTCCCCGGACGCCCAACATGTCGCCCATGCAGCAGCAGCGCCGCGGGTACGCGACCACCACCAACCCCAACCCGCCTCTGGGCAAGAAGAATGCCACCAACTCGGTCCCGGCGCGCGTCGCCCTTATTGGTGCCCGCGGCTACACCGGCCAAGCGCTCATCGATCTCCTTAGCGCCCACCCCAACATGGACCTGCGCCACGTCTCGTCCCGCGAGCTGAACGGCCAGGAGCTGCAAGGATACGAGAAGCGCAAAATCATCTACGAGAACCTGTCGGCCGAGGACTGCGGCAAGCTGGAGAAGGAGGGAAAGATTGACTGCTGGGTCATGGCGCTGCCCAACGGCGTCTGCAAGCCCTTTGTGGACGCCATTGACGCCGCCAGCAACGGACGATCGGCCACCGACAAGAGCGTCATTGTCGACCTGTCGGCCGACTACCGCTTCGACAGCAAGTGGACCTACGGTCTGCCGGAGCTGGTGCGCCGCTCCGAGATTTCGCAGGCCAAGCGCATCGCCAACCCGGGCTGCTACGCCACGGCCGGGCAGGTCGGTATCTCGCCCATCCTGGAGCACCTGGGCGGGCAGCCGACGCTATTTGGCGTCTCTGGCTACTCGGGCGCGGGCACCAAGCCGTCGCCCAAGAACGACATCAACGAGCTCCGTGACAACCTGATGCCGTACAGCCTGACGGGCCACGTCCACGAGCGCGAAATGGGCAGCCAGCTGGGCACGCCCGTGTCCTTTATCCCGCACGTCGCCTCGTGGTTCCGCGGCATCCACCACACCATCAACATCCCGCTCAACAAGACCATGTCGTCGCGTGACATTCGCCAGATCTACCAGGAGCGCTACGCCGGCGAGAAGCTGATCAAGGTTGTGGGCGAGGCGCCCCTGGTGCGCGACATTATGAACAAGCACGGCGTGGAGGTTGGTGGCTTCGCCGTGGACAGCACGGGCAAGCGCGTGGTTGTGTGCGCGAGTATCGACAACCTCCTCAAGGGTGCTGCCACCCAGTGCCTGCGTAAGTTTTCCTCTTCGTGGTCAAGGATAGAATTTAGCCGCTAACTGTTTTTATAGAAAATATGAACCTGGCTCTTGGCTATGCCGAGTTTGAAGGCATTCCCACCATGTAATGGCGGAGACTGTTGACAAAAGGAAAAAAAAAGGGTTTACAATATAGAGAAGTACAGAAGCTTGAAGCGAGCCATTTTTTTTATCGCACTGCTGTCGATTTATGAGGGTGTCTGCTGGAGAGTAGAAGGTAGAGAGAGAGAGAGAGAGGTGTGTTATTTTGGGCTATTCGTTTGCATTCGTTCCATCTTTAGGGTTTTGGGATTTTCTTCGTACAAGTCAAAAAAGGCTTAATGGATAAAAAAAAATCGATGTATAAAATGTCACGTTGGAATATTTGTTCCATGCCTTTGATAACGTCGTAAATTGGTATCGCTGTCGTCACAATCAAGTCACGTGCGAAAGAACGTGACCACCGCACAATGACGTTTCGGAGGCCAATGAGCTCGGTTCAGGCTCTGGCGCGTCGGGTAGTGGGAAAGCGATTTAAAGAAAGAGCATTGTAACAACGCCCTCAACTTACCCTTCGCGCCGACACGGAAACGCGCCTTTGACATTCTTCTGGAGACTAGAAAATTGGCGACGAAAAACAGCCTGGATTTACGGAACCTGACCTTTGGACTGGGATACTTGGAAAGATCTGCTGTGCTTTCAGCCTCTTACGTCTAGCAACCATGGCGAGCGAGGTAAGTGTGACGATTGCCTTGCACCTTTTTGCCTGCCCTTTCCTCTCGAGCATTTTCTACCTAGCTCCGTCCCCTGTTTTACCTTGCTTCAGGACCTTGTTCAGGCTGGTTGCAGTCGTTGCAGCGGCGGCGGCCAGCGTGGCTGTTTGCCAGGGCCACTGCCTGCTTGCTTGCTGCTTGCTGCCCCTCTACCAGAATTATTACCCCACCACTACAATGACTGGACGCTAGCGCCAATTTGGTGGCCGCAGCTGCCACACACACAGTCACTCACACACAAACCAAACCTCCCACCAAATCCTTGTCTTGGTGGCCAGAGGCGATGGTTTTCTGAGTCACCCCAAAAATCCACCAATTTTCTCTCGCTCTCTCTCCTCGCCCCCTCCCCACACACGCGCCGTCTCATCGATCCACGAAAGCAACCGCGAAACGGCTTTTCTCCTCCCCGATTCGCACATTTCTCTCCTCTTCTTCATCAATTCTCACACGAAACTTTTTAACCTGTAGGACCCCTCCACCGCCGAGCGCAAACCTCGCAAGTCAGTCGCCTTTACCGACGAGCAAATAGTCGTCGACGCCGACGGATCCGTCAAGATGGTCACCGCCGCCGACGAGCCCCCCAAGGACTCGGCCCAGTCCCATGCCGCTCGTACGCCGCCTCTCTCTGCCGCCCTTGAGGCCTTTCATACTGATGCTGCCACTGAAGCTACCGATGATGCCGCCGCCGCCGCCGCGGACGACACCGGTCTCGACCTCTCCCTCCTGAAGAAGAAGAAGAAGAAGTCGTCCAAGCCCAAGGACGAGGACGGTGCCGAGGGTGGCGATGCCGCCGACGATGGCGGTCTCGACCTTTCCATGAAGAAGAAGAAGAAGAAGGCCAAGAAGGAGGCCACCGAGGACGACGACTTTGCCGCCAAGCTGAAGCAGCTCGAGGTCAGCAAGGACGAGGAAGGCGCCGCTGCCGAGGGCGCCGCTGACGGTGCCGCGCCGTCGGCCGGCGACATGGAGGCCGGCACGGGCGTCTGGGCGCACGACGAGACCCGGAGCATCAACTACCCGCTGCTGCTCAGCCGCTTCTTCACCCTCCTGCAGCAGAAGAACCCCGACCACGCCCTGTCCGGCACCAAGACGTACAAGATCCCACCGCCCCAGTGCATGCGCGAAGGCAACCGAAAGACGGTCTTTGCCAACATTGCCGAGATCTGCCGCCGCATGAAGCGCTCCGAGGAGCATCTGACGTCGTACCTGTTTGCCGAGCTGGGAACCATTGGCTCCGTCGACGGCAGCAGACGCCTCGTCATCAAGGGTCGCTGGACCCCCGCACAGCTCGAGACGGTGTTGAGAAAATACATCAGTACGTTTACCTTCTGTCCATGGTGTAACCTGGTTCCCTAGTGTTTTGGTATATATCGCTAACTTGAATCTAGTCGAATACGTCACCTGCAAGACCTGCAAGTCTCCCGATACCGAGCTCAACAAGGGTGAGAACCGTCTGTACTTTGTCACCTGCAACAACTGCGGCTCCCGTCGTTCCGTCACCGCCATCAAGACTGGTTTCTCCGCCCAGGTCGGCAAGAGAAAGAAGATGCAGGGTTAAGCGCAGCATCACCAAATCGTTATGGCTGGCGCAGTCTTGTTGGTCTCTACGCCGTCCTTTACGAGTCGATCTCTTTTTTCAGCGTAATCTGCGGCCCCAACCTTTTTACACAGATACCCTAGAGTAGCTCGCCCGGTAACTATCTGGTAGCCGTTCAGAGCTTGGAGGGCCGGGAAGAGAGAATCGAGCATGAAAATGAAATCGGGAAAATGGACACGGACAGGAACAACGTACAAACACAAAAATGGGCATGAGGAGGCGGAGGAAGAAAAGTACGTGGTTGGGGAACTTTTTACGAGGGTTCCGGCCTCACAGCCATGTATATAACGCTACAATGAGAAGACTAAAAAAAACCACTTACGTAAAATACTTTCGCGATTTCTTCATCCGTGTCTCGAGTAGTTTTAGTGAATGCGTGTATAGCTACTGTGTGAAGAAAAGAAAGCCCAATGATGTGACATGGAGTAAGAAGAAGCAATAGCATGCCCATGAGTAAATATTTATATCGCTAGTTAATGTCTTGTTTCTCCATTCTCTCTCTCTTCATGTCTCCTATATTTAGGCCAAAGAGCAGGAGAATAACAAAAAAAAGAAAAAGAAAAAAAGACCGTATTCCAAAAAAACACACAACCCGACCCAGATATCCAGAACCCTTTTTTGTTTCTTTGCAATGGTCTGCAAAAGAGGTGCAACAAAGATGAAAAAAAAATATAATCAACTTTGAAAAAAAAATCAAAAAAATCAACAAGACATAAAGTCCTTTATCCCAAGGTCTTCTTCCTCTGTCGAAGAAGAGCATAGTATACACAAATTAAAAACTGCCCGGGAGGGCATGGCCATTCATGACCTCGTCCGCCGCCATCTCCTCCGCAGGGACAGGGACCTGCTGCACGACAGCGGCTGACTCGTCCGCCTGCTGCTGCACTTCCGCCTGGGCTTGCGCCAGACTCGTGCGCAGCCAGTCGCCCAGGCGGTGCTTCTCGACGTTTTGCTTGAGAGCCTTGTCCTCCCAGCGCATGGCGTCGAGCTGCTTGGCTTGGAACTCGGGGCCGAGGTCGCGGAAGCGCCGGTCCAGGCCCTCGGTGAAGGCGCCCAGCGCCTCCTGCGGCCCCATGGGGCGGAAAGGGTCGCGCTCGTCCTGGTAGCGCACGCAGTCGGCGAGGACGGCGTACAGCTCCGTGTCGGCTAGTTGCGCGACCACCTCGCGGTCGTGCTTGAGCTGCGTGTCATTCATTCGGGCCCAGTCGTCGCGGATGAACAGCCGGCGCCAGATGAGCCGCTTCGCCTCCTTGACTTCATCGGTGCGGCAGCTGCTCTCGGCCACCTTGAGCGCCATCCAAAACGGGTGTGCAATCTCCTCCTTCCACTCGGGCTTGAGGGAGACGAGGGTGAGGAGGTCGATGAGGGTCATGGCGTCGAGGGCTTCGTGCTTGAGCAGTCGCTCCATGCCGTCCTCAAAGACCTGCAGCAGGGCTTTTTGCCGACGAGGAATGTTGGCACTGTGCGCTTCCATAGCAAAGTTGAGAGCGGCAGCCTCGTCCACGGCGTCATAGGTGCTGGGGAAGATTTGGTTGTAGAGCTGATCCTGGATCTTAAGCGTGATGAGCTCCCTATCCACCTTCGCCAGCTGACCTTCTTGACGCGCTTCGTCAATTGTGACCTTTAATCCGTTGGGCTGTTGCTGCTTTTCTTCGGCCTCAGCCAGCAGAGCAAGCTTGCCAAGACTTAGTTCAACCTTCTTGTTCCAGACCTGCTGCTCTTTGGTGAGGGCCAGGCTGACGAGCGTGTCTGCGGCATGATCAACGTCCTTTTCTTGCTCAATGTCATTGATCCAGGAAATACGGGCCAGATCCGGTCTGCTGCGTAGAAATTGGGTCTTGAACCCAAGCGTCTCCAGGTCAAAGTTTAGGACCGCCTCAACACCATGCTTCTCGAGCAGGAACTCGTAGATGGGGAAAGCGAAATCTTTGCCGTAGCGGCTGAATCGGTCTTCGAGCTGCGTCTTCTTGGCTTCGCGGAGAGTCTTTAAATTCTTGACTTCAGTGGGGGGAAGCCCTGGCTGCGCTAGTTGCCCCTCGACGGCCTCAATATGGTCCAGGAGGATCACAGCCAGGCCATGCAGCGACTGGTGCTTCTCTGCAAGCAGCGCGCCCTCTTCCCACTTTCCAGCTCTTGCAAGGAAAACTGGCTTTTCGAAACGGGCAGCAGCGTAGGTCTGGGCAAACGTCTGCGCAATGGTCTTGTGTTCCGAAGTAGTAGCGCCCCAACGAGCATATTCAAGAACCGAGGTTAGAGCGGCATCTGTCAAAGAGGGCAGCTCATCAAAGATCTTTGTGAGAATTGCCGGGTCAGGCTTGTCTGCTCCTTGGTTTTTTGGGGATACCAGCGCGTGGTGCTTCTTGTACCATTGGTCGGACAGGTCGAGAAGACGCTTTGCGTTGTTTGCCAGATAGTGGCAGCCCGTCCAGGGCTCTGGCATGCCCTCGTAGCTGTCACGAAGGATGCCAAGGCGCAGCTTTTCCTCACCAAGGCCGTACAGCTCCAAGTTTTCTTTTCTGAATTCTAGCGCGCCAAAGTGCGCAGCGACATTTACTTGGATGGCTTCATTGATCATCACGGTAATTTTAGCGTCGTCGAGCAGACGATCTCTGTAAAGCACCTTGATGACTTCGTAGGCCCAAGCAACGAAAAGCTCCAGCCGGAACACATCGTTGATAAACCAATGGCGGATGGCATCGACTTCGCCGGCAGCGGCCACTGGGTTGGACTTTTGATCCTCGTGAATAAACTCCACAATGGAACCGATAATGCTCTTTTTATCATCGGCTGGTCGCGTTGTCGTGAATGCCTCGTGGCGTTTCCATAACAACTTGGCGACGTGCATCTTCTCGGCATTGTAGAGAAGACTCCATCGCGTATTGCGGTCTATATCGACTCCAGTGGACTGGAGATGTCGTATTAAGCGATCCAGCGCACCTGAACGCTCTCGGAGGTTGTCTTCCAGAGACGCAGGTAACGTCGGCATATATGTTATTGTGGAGCTGAGTATCTCTTGGCTGACCTCGAGGGCGGCTGCGGAAATTTCTCTACCTGTGAACGAAGCCTCACGTCGCCCATCAAAAACAAGCGGGCTCTCCTTCTTGGCGCCGAAGAAGACAGTTTGCTCAAGTTTGCTCTTGGCAGACACCTGAGGGGCTTGCTCGCTGGCAAATTTATCGATGTCTGTGGTGATGACTCGGATGATGCCGGCACCGCGAACCATTAGCAATACAGCTGGATTCCTTGCCGTCCTGGGGCGAAAGATGCGGCTGTCTTCTTGCGTTGTCGATGACATTTCTTCGTATCCTGATCCAATGATTTCGTGGAGGTCATCTTCACGAAAATCGATGACATCCTCAAATGATGGAGGTAGGATGTGGTTATCAGACTGGAGTTGTGAGTCTGGCGATTCGGGCGGGATTGCAACAGAGGCCATAACGGTGGCTCTCTCAAAGACGACGAATGCAACCAGCGCAGGTCGTGGCAGGTAGAGTCGCGGGGAGGTGGTCGGTTCGCCACCAGTGCGCTGCAATGGTGTTGAGTATGAGGTGATGGGACGCGTGATGCCAACCTTGCACGAGTTGGGCTTAAGAATAACTTCGACGAGCGAATAACGCGCCACACTCTTGCGGGTCAGAGATACAAGAAGTAGCAGGTGCTGAACGGAAGCGTCGTCACTGGCCATGGCATCACTAAGCCTGCTCATATCGAGATACTTGTGCTCGAGGCCCTTGGGGACAAAGGTGAAGTCGAGAGCCTCCAAGGAATCCGGCGAAAAGTCTTTTGTGTATGGGTCGGCCTCGTACAGGGCAGAATATATCGAGTCGCGCATCTCAGCCTCGCCAATGTGCTCATTGTGGCCGCCGCGGTGAATCTTCCAAGCTTGAAGCTTGGCTTTTGTAGTAAGGGCGACAATGTTGCGCTCGCCCACGCGTGCTGATCGATCGGCGCGCACAGCAGCAATCTCGCCGCGCAATGACAGGTTAGAAAAGGCATGGCGAATGCTGCCAAAGATTCCACCCCCGGAACTGGCGATACTTGAGCGCAGGAATTGTACGGAGATGGCGGGTCGACCGTGGTTGTCGCGAACACTCATGTATGCCAGGCGACCAGAGTTAAAGGTGATGATGAAGCCAGCAGACTCGGCGCTCGTGATGGAAACGACTTTTTCTCCATGAGACATGCCAGAGATGCTGTGCTCAACCCCAGATCGGTCTTTTTTGATAAAGGCAAAAGTGGCGGCGCTGGAAATGGACTCCCAAAAGACAACCCTGCCGCTGCTGGCGGTGACGATGACCAGTCCAGGTTCTGTGGAGGAGGCTGATGGGGAGACGAAGCATCCGACTGGAAGAGGGTCGCTGGATCTGCCAGGCGTTGGCAAGTTGAATGTAAATGTCTCGGGGGATTGTGATGTCGAGTTGTAGGGCCAGACCAGGGCGTGTGTCTGTGTGACGGTTAACGCGTATCCGAACGACGACGAGACATCGGCATGCTGCTTGACTAGAAAAAAAAAAGGTGAGCAGAGAGAGGTCACGAGAAGGTCGCAGCACTCACGGGCCCAATCTGAGCGGATTCTATCCGGAATGCCTGGCAGCTTGCTGACGACGTAGGCATTCGTGCTCGTCTACACGGTGATCAGGTTAGACAGACGAGGTTTCACGAAGGCAAACTCTGCACTTACCAAGACAACACTGCCGTCGCCTTTCGACGCCGCTCTCTCGGCGTGTTTCGACTTTTTCGTGCGGACGTGGAGCTCCTTTCGCGGCACCGGGTTGATGTTTTCGATGCCAGCATCGGCAACGGGCTCGATCGCGGCGCTCTTCTCGGCGACCGGGGCATGACCAGCATCGTGCTGCGCGTCTGGGTTGACAAAGGTCTGCTCCGAGAGGGGAATACGCTGACGCTTGGCTTTGGGCTGCGGGACGAGGCTCTCCTGGGACTTGGGACGTTGGCGGCGGCGTGAACGGGTGGCCGTCGCCGGACCACCTTCAGTAACGGCGGCGGAAAACATTTCGGGCGACGGAGGAAGAAAAACCAGCGCGCGCAGCGGGCAGTCGAGACGCGCAGAACCCGGGAATTGATAAAAACAGATGGAATTAGATGAATGCTGATGAGGCGCGATGCATTTCGGGCATGCAAGCAGCCTGGTGTAAATGAACGGTCCGCTGAAGGGGGATGGGCGGATTTGTTGATGCTAGTATGTGAAGATGAAGCCAAGGTATTGGCGGTGGACGAAAAACAAATGGCAGAACAGCGTGAGCTGGTGCTACGCTGGAGCTGCGCTGGCGCCCAATGGATCAGGTAGCTTGGCGGCTCAAACGGAGGTTAATAAGGTACGTACCGTCCGCCCCAGATCTGGGTGGGGAAGCCTGTACCTTTACACGACGTACGCGGTGCTTTCGGACAGTCCTTGGGCAAAGTTTGGAAGTCAATTGTTCGTTGCATGCACCTCGCAAGGAAAAAGGAATTCTTGCGTATTTTTGGCGGCCCAAACGGGTGTGCGGCCATCAACTGGCCGTGATGAGAGCCGACTCACTGCCTTACGTACCCAGTCGACAGCACACCCACCCCCTGTAACTGCAGCCCATCGACTTCTCCCCGAGAGACACCACGCCTCGCACCCATTTAGGTTTAGCGGGCGCCCGGCAATGCCCTCGTCCATCTCAACCACCATCCGCCTGTCAGAGCTCCCAGCTCAGCCATTCGCTCCTTTTACCCTCCTGCGGGACATGGGAGCTGTTTCTTTTGCTCCCCAGCCACCATGAGGCGCTTCTCCACGGCCGTCACCATCACAGACCCGCTGGTCAAGTACCAGAGCCTGCTGTCCGCCGGCGTCTACTCGCCGGACCCGGCGCAGCATCGCTTGGCCCGGCATCTGCACAAGATCTACCTTCGGATCAAGGATTACTCGCCGCAGAATGAGTACAAGCAGCGCCTAACCCAGGCTGCGCGCCTCACCGAGTCACGTATTCCGGAAGAGGGCTCCGAGAATGTCCTCGCCGTGCCGAGTCACGCGATATGGCGTAACCCGCTCTTCAAACACCTCATTCCCAATGCCGAAACGCGGGACAGCGTGGCCTTGACGCGTGTGCTGCAGAACCACGAGCTCGCGATCGAGATTGACTCGCCAAAGGGACTGTTTCTCTCCGGTGAGGTGGGCACCGGCAAGTCCATGCTGCTGGATCTGCTAGCAGACGGACTTCCGCATCAGCGCAAGAAGCGTTGGCACTTCAACACATTCATGCTCTACACATTTTCGCAGCTTGAGAATTACCGCTCAGAGAATCAGCGTAGTGTATCCAGGCGCCGCAATGAAGAGCATTCGCTTTTATGGATGGCCAAGAAGCTGGTCGACGAGTCGCCTATCCTCTTCTTGGACGAGTTTCAGCTTCCCGATCGCGCAGCGAGCAAGATCCTCAGTCACCTGTTTATTGCCTTCTTTCAACTTGGCGGCGTTTTGATTGCTTCTTCCAACAGAGTACCGGAAGACTTGGAAAAGGCTACGGGTGTGGACTATACAAATGCTCCACGTCTGGGGATCATGCGCAAAATCTTTGGCGGTGGCCATGCTGGCAGTGAGCTCTACGGCCAGGGCAGCGATTTTTCAAAGCTTCTAGAAGTACTCAAGGCTCGGTGTGACTTTTGGCAAATGGAAGGCGTCCAAGACTGGCGGCGGCGAGAGGATATCGGACTCCATCTCGACGACGCAGCAGACTCGGGGGAGGCCATTGCAGCCCCTGCATCGACGGGTGACGATGCGCCGAAGTCCACCGATAGGCCACCAAGCTACTTTATTACTGGCCAAGAAGATCAAAAATGGCCAGAGTATATAACAGAGAAAGCATTTGGGGGCAAGACTGGTGAAAATTGGACGTCAGAAAACATTATTGTGTATGGCCGCAAGGTCGTGATCCCACAGCATCACGAGGGTACCGTATTCTGGGATTTCGGGCAGTTGGTCGGCACGTTTGGACCAGCAGACTACATCACAATGGCTTCCTCGTTTCACACCTTCATCATTGACAATGTTCCCGCCATGTCCATTCTGCAAAAGAACGAGGCGCGCCGCTTCATCACATTTCTGGACGCGCTGTACGAAGCCCGCTGCAAGCTCGTCGTCCGCGCCGAGAGGCCCCCCGACCACCTCTTCTTTCCCGAAACCAAGAAATCGACCTCCACCACCACCACAGCCACTACCGGCGAACCAGTCGAAGAAGGCGACGCCACCTACTCGGAGACCATTGCCGAGGTATACCAGGACCAAATGGCGCCGTTTCGCCCCAACGTCTCCTACTACGACACCAAGAGCGCCACGTCCCAGTACGACCCGGACCAGGACTCTGACTTTATCCTGGAAAAGGAGGCGCCCAAGAAGCTCGACTTTGGCAACACGGGCGCGTTTACGGGCGAGGACGAGCGCTTCGCGTACAAGCGCGCCACGTCGCGCCTGTGGGAGCTCTGCAGCGCGCGCTGGCATGCCCGGACGGGTGCGTGGTGGCAGCCGCTGCCGATGGAGGCGCGGCACTGGGAGGGCGGCGCGGCGTCGCAGCCGTTGAGCGGGCGGGTGCTGCTTCCAAGCGGAAAGGAGAACACGGGGGAGAGCATGGGCGCGAGCGTGGACGTGGACGAGGTGGCGGGATTGTCTCGATACAGGATAGAGCATATGAAGCAAGACGGCGGCATCTCGGAGCATAAATAGACGGCGTCATCTTTTCAGGGGTTGATTTATCAGAATTGGATATTGGATTAAAAGTGTATATTTTAGTATAGACAGCTGGGTTACGCCATCCTAAGCAAATGAGCAATGCGAAAGCAAACTCCTTGAAATAATATCCCAACGCCGAAGCCATGATGTCAGCCAAGACAAAGCAACAGAACCATCAACTTATCCATTCTCAGCCACCAGCCCGCCACTCATAATCGCAGCCTTCACAAGCTCGTCACGCCGGGCGTCCACGCCTCCCCTATCCGCTTCATGTCCTCCGCGAACCTCTTATTCGTAATCTTCCTGCCCCCGCGCCCCCCCGGCGGTGCATGCTCGTCCGGTTCGTAAAACGGGTTCTGCAGCAGCCTCACGTACGCATTCTGCATGGCCCTAAACACGGGCTTCAGCTCCGCGTCCCGCAGGCCCGCACCACCGCCGCCACCGCTCGCCGCCTGGTGGTGCGCAGACGAGGAGGAGCGGAGGACGGTGCCGTCGACGCGCCGCCCGCGCATGTCCACGACGCAGACCATGCGCACGCCCGTGTTGGTCTCGAAGCCGTAGGCGGCGAGGCGGTCGTCGACGGCGTGCAGCAGGCCGACGTCGCCGGAGAGGCCGACGCCCGCGGCGGCGTTGTGCTTGGCGCGCAGCTCGAACACGTCGACGGTCGAGGAGAGCAGCAGCGAGAACTCGAGGGGCGTGCGGACGGGCGCGAGCGTGCTGGTGGCGGTGTCGTGCGAGGGGAACATGGACATGTGCAGCGGGTTGTTCTGCGCGGGTGGTCAGCGGGCGTGGTGAGCGGGGGAGGGGGGGGGTTTACGTTGCGGCCTATTACGCCGAGGCAGGCGATTGAGGGTATCGCCGTCGTCATGGCTAGTTGGTTTTGTGGAGGTGGTTGAGGTATAGAGGTTGCGAGAGAGAGCGGATATGTCGTACCTGGATTGAAGGGGATTGTGGTGGGGGGACAGAGAGAGCTCTGGAGCTTGACGGGCACTAACGCGGCATGGGCGCGGTCAGTACCTTCCTAGTGTGGGGGATAATCGAATCGAGTACATCTTCCGGCGCATGTACAAAAAAGTCCTCTTTTTTCTCCAAGGAGATCAAATCAAATTGATATATATATATTATGTACAAGTTGGTTTAAATTTCGATTTGACATGACTGCATGCTGAGCAGCTGTCTTCCTAAGATGATGTTGCCCCCCGGGAGAGCCCCTCCCAATAAATACCCTATGCTAATACCAATGATTGTGTCCCACGCCAGATCCCGTAAAACATGTTACTGCTGTGAAGGAGAAAAATATGCCCGCTAAATACAAGTAGTTTGTTTGTTGTTTCATTCATTGCCGACTCGCCTTCAGCCGTCGTCTTCCCACTCCTCGTCGTCGATAATGTACGCCGTCTCCTCGAGGCCCTTGATGACCTCCTCGACCTCGAGCGGGTCCGTAATCGCCCAGACGCCGCCGCCCTTGACCAAATCCTTGCCGCGCATGCCGACCTCCTTCCCAACCAGGTTGCGGCCGACCTTGCCCGGGCCAATGCCGACCCAGCGGCGAATCTTTTCCTCCCTGTCCAGGTAGCGGATGCTGTCCCACCAGCGGACCGTCTCGAGGCAGCCGCGGGCGAGCAGCTCCTTGAGCTCCTCCTTGCTGCGAAAGGGCCGCGCGGTGACGTTGCTGATGGACTCGACGGTGCCGGGCCACGTGACAATGTCCTCGTGCTCGCGCCCGGGGACGCGGCTCTTGCCGTGTAGCATGCGGCGCATGACGCTCACAGCGGGACGCATGATGGGGCTGTGAAAGGGGCTGTCGCTGGCGAGGCGGACGGCGCGCGGGTCGTGGCCGTGGAACTGGCGGACGTGGGCAATGAGGGTGCGGATGCGCTCGATGCTGCCGCTCAGCACAATCTGGTTCTTGCTGTTGATGTTGGCAATCAGCACCTGCTCGATGGGCGGCACGTCGAGCTCGCTGCTGCTGCTGAGGCCGCTCGTTCGCGCTCGAGTCTCGGCCTCGGCCTCGGTGCCGTACGCGCTCGAGTGCCCGACAAAGTCGTGCACGGCGTCGATGAGCCCCGGCAGGTGGCCCGGCTCCGTGATCATGGCCACCATGCCGTACTCGCCACCGTACTCGGCCACGGCCTGCTGCGTGGCCCGCGACATGGCCGCCGCGCGCTCTCGCACAAGGTACAGGCTGTCGGGGAAGCTGAGGTAGCCGCCGGCGACGAGGGCGGCGAACTCGCCGAGCGAGTGGCCCAGCGCCACGTCAAAGTGCTCGGCGACGTGAAAGTTGAATTCCTTTTCGAGGATGCGCAGGATGATGATCGAGGTGGCCATAATGGCCGGCTGCGAGTTGGTCGTTTGCGTGAGGACCTTGGAGGGTCCGTTTTGTATAATGTCGGAGAGCTTGTAGCCTGCGTAGTGGTCCATCTCCTCCATGATCTGGGACGTTGTCGCGGGAAAGGCCTCGAGCCATGGCGTGAGCATGCCGACTTTCTGAACGCCCTGGCCTGTTGTTGTGCACATGTGTTGTTAGCCTGGGTGTACCGTGGCAGTGACGTGACTCAGATCTCGCGCGCGGCGGCGGTCGGCACAAGGGCCGCACAGCGCATGAGCAAGAGGATGGTGAGGCACGTACCCGGAAAGAAGATGGCCGTTCTCGCTCTGGCTCTAGGCCCGGAGCTCCATTGCCGTCGCGAGACTCTGGTTGGCGCCTGCGACAGCTCCCGGCGGAGCGCCGAGGCGGCGAACCGTTGGTGCATCACGAAAAAGAGAGCTTTGTGGGGGAACGGGGGATGAGTGGTGCTCTTATGAGGATGACGCTCTCATTTCCACGTCTGACCGTACAGGGTGCTTGGTGAGCATGTGAGATAAAAGGGACGATAAGGGGCAGAACGGTTGAAGATGGACACCAGGAGCAAAGGTGAGGGCTGGATTTGCGTTACGTTTGGCAACAGGCAGCTCTGTCTCGTCGGCTTTGACGAGCGAGGGCCAAAGAAAAACAGCGGGGGCACGTTGTGGATGAAATGACGCCCGCCTGCATAAGCCACCGGTTGCCGAGACCCCACGGGACGGGCGGGCGAGCGGCCAGTGTCACAGGCTGTGAAGGTGCCGCCTTACAGTGGGAGAAAGAGGAACAGCGGCAGAGTTCAGCCTGCGACTGCTGTAAGTCGGCTTATCGCAAGGCACAAATCATACAGTCATATGAGCCACAGCTGGTTCCTAATCAATGCTCAAGCTGAGACTATCCTACCTTACCGGTCCTTTTAACAGCTGCGTAGAAGCAAGAACCTTTTACAAGACCAAAGGCAACCGCTGCAATACTCGAGTCGGAGGCCGCTGTAAATCGCATTGCTCCAAGTCAAAGTCCACCTGCCCGCCGCTGCATCGCGCCCAGTACCTAGGTACCTAATGCTACAGCGCCCAAGCGCCCTAGCGTCGACCACCATCCACTGTCCGGGGCCAATCACCGCCGCTACAGCCTGCCGACGGATTCGTTACGGGGTTCGCTGCAACATTCTTATTCTCCCGTCATAAGCATACTAGTAATAAGTGAGATGCCAAGCAGCAGGCTTACACACTAGCCGCGATCTTTATCTGATTTCTTCCCTGCTCCTGATTTATGCTAGAGGTCTATGTCTGTTCCTCATTCGTTCCATGTCTCATGTCTGTGTGGTTTCATCAGATGTGCGCGTGACCTCTTCCCCAGTGTGCTGACCCTTCAACATATCGAACATGTAGCCAAGTACAATCATCATCTGTCTTGCTCTCAGGCCTAACATCGCAGCTCCACGCCGCCTTTGCTCACCGTCAGGTACTTGACCCCCTTGTACGGCTTGACACCCTCTCCCAGGCCCCGGCTCTTGCGCGTGTCCAGCACGATGCTGTCCACTTTTAGCCCGCTCGCCAGCCAGCCCTTGACCGAGAAGTTGACCGATGCGGAGCTAGGCATCAGAATCTTGTTCTGCGCCGCCTTTTGTGCATCCCGCTCGTCGCTGCCGCCCTCATTCGCCTTGCCGCTCTTGCTCCCTTGCGCCACCTTGGCCACGGGCACGCTCTGGTATGGCTCGTTGTATGAATACTCTCCGAACCCGAAACCACTGGGATCAAACGCATCCTCTTGCTGCTCATTGCTCAGAGCCCCCACAACGGTGCTTCGCAGCCCAAAGTGCGACGTTGGTCCGCTCATCTCCTTGGCCGCGATGTGCCACTCTAGCACTCCTTGCACAGGGTTGAAACTAGCATCGCCCCTACTTGGCCGTATGTCGGACAGGTTTCTGACATCAGCGGGCAAGGGGATCGTGACCACTAAATCATCGAGCAACGGTGAAGCTGGCGTCCCCGGGTGCGGGGATCCTATGCGGCCGGGGCCGCCTCCTCGCCCTAGCTGACTGGATGACGATGACCCAGGAGTGCCGAATATTTTGTTTACTTGTAACCGCACTTCAAACTCCGAACCCGTCGGCCCCATTCCAGTCTTCATTTCCAGATTCACCGGCAACTTGAGAGAACTGCTGCTGAGGTTGCCAGACTTGCCACTTGTAAAAGGCAACAAATCGACCTCGTAGCCAGCCAGAATGAATCGACCGTCTGGTGGAATAAAGCTTAGCTCGCCGGGCCTTTCTTTCCACTTGTTCAATCTGACGCAAGGATGGAAGACGGGCAGCTCCATAAAGCTCCCCAAATTGTGCTTGCCAGAAGGGCTAGTGAGGTTGACCGTAATGTCTGGTACTCCAGACACCTTGGCAGTGAATGCAATCGTCCCGTTTGCGAATGCAGCCAGTGGTCTCCCAGAGGGCGCAAGCGTAACTGATAATGTCTCGACGACGTCTGCGTACATTTCGTTTGAAGTATGTCGTACGTTCGCTCGCCGCCAGGGAAGCGCTGTCCCGGTCGTCGGCGTTATCGAGGGTGTGTTGGAGTTGGAATTGGACTGTAATTTCCTGCATCTTGTTAGCCCGTTGCCTTGTAATTACGCCCTACAAGCACAAGTAACCTACCCAGGCAGGCTGATGCTTCCTAATAGCTTGTCGACCCAGCCTTCCACTTCCACCACTTCTCTCAGCGCATTCGGCTCCGTTGTGCTTATGTTTCCGGCATCGCACATCTCGGTCAGAAGCTGCGCGATAATATCATAGTTGTTTTCAATTTTGACCGCCAGCAGCGGCGCGCCCACAAAGTCCTCAAACGCATCGATGATGCGGTGCAGGAACTCGAGGACTAGCAGTGGTTCGATCTCGCTCGACGACGTCGCCAGGAAGAGCAGATTGCCGTGCATCAGACTAAATACGAGTGTCGGCGGGTTCGTGTTGGCGAGGTATATCAGGTTCGGTCGCGGGGCGGGATGCTCGAGGTAGAGGGGCAAGAGGTGAGCGGCGGACAGCGGCCGGCCGGCGTAGGCGTGGGACAGGATGGGACTTCTGGTGGTGGCCGTTAGCATTGAGGCACTTGGATCAAAGCATAGTTTCCATACCTGTTGTCATCAAAGATGTGCACGGCTTCAATGACGCCGCTCATGGTGACCGTCCGCTTTGCGCCTCTTTAGGCGGTACTATGCAAGCTGGTTGAAGCCGACTTGATGCTCTATGCCCCACACGCGACACCAAATGACGGAAGCTTTATAAAGCTCTATGCTGACTAACATTTTCAGGAACTGCCAGCATCTGCGGCAGGATTTGTTCTTGACACTACAAAATACAGCATGAACAAAGAGTTCACCATCGATTGCTTCGTGCAGAGCCTCCTTTTCTAGATCCGACATGGCTGGCGATAAAGTACCCTCGATCCACCAGCTGGAGAAGCCCGAAAACGTCCACGAGATGCTGCGCAAGGACCGACAAGAGGACTGCCTGTCCTGCAAAGTCGTCGGTAGGTCGCGCCCCGATTGGAGAATGAAATTGTCAGAGCTGGACTGAAGGGTCGATGTAATAGGAAGCGGTGCATTCCTTGGTCTCGCGGGCTACAGCTATTTCTCCGGCATGTCGCAGCTCGAGCTGCAGCGCAAGGCCATCCTCCAGAGCAAGTCCAGGTTTGGCATGCGCAGCCGCAAGGCCGGCATCGTGGGCATATCGCTTGGCCTGGCATACATGGGATTCTGGAGAGCCTTTTACTAGACGGGGCAGCGGATGCGACAAGCACGACGAATACCGATACGGCTTTCGAAGCTGACACGAGTAACGGGCGGTACAGGAAGCTCGACGAAGCTTGTAGTGTGCCGCACGTTCTATGTACTTATACTGTACTATACGCCGATCTGGCGCATGCCACTTATTAATGATACCCTATTTTAAAACCCATTGACAGCACAGCCGTCTCCGAATGGCAGTTGCAATTGAGGCCTGACTGCATCTGGGCTGAACGTTGTGGACAACACACATAAAGAAATCATGTAAAAACTACGTAATTATACTCTCCGTATTGAGAGCTAATTTGAAATTGGCATATATATAATAAAACCTCTACGGTTACAATGTAGGCGTGAGCGCGCTGGCAACTTTCTTGCTGGCTTGGTGGAGCTGGCACCGTGAACATCAAAAATATCTGCCCCACATTCGACTTCTTTCATCAACTTCGTCTCGATCATCGCCTTTTCACCCCGAAACACTCTATCTCAAGACACACGCCCGGGGGTTTAATCTGTGTTAAACGCCTAGACCAATTCTCTACTTTTCAGACCCACGAATCTGCCGACAAGTTTCAGCATTGGCTCTTAAATTTCTTCGACACTCATCGAGAGGAAACTCATCAACCGAGAAAAATGCCCATCACAATTCTGCGTCCGCAGCCCGTGGCGCAACAACGGGCTGCCGCAGCCACAGACTCAGACTTTGACTCCTCAGACTCGGAAGGCGGCGTCGACGTACAGGGCGATGTTTCCATGCGCTCAGCCAAGCGCCAACGGACGATAGTAGAAGACGACGCCGAGGCGGATGAGATTCTCACACCCGGCAGCCTCATCACATCAAACCCGCAATTTATGCGGTATGCTTTGCCCCGTTCTTACGTTCCCCCATGGAAAACAGCTAATCAGGGTTCTAAAAACACAGAGGTCACGGCACCTATGTTCCCAATGGGTCCACCTCCATCACCTCGTCCCTCGCCGGCACGCTCACCAAGACCAACAAGCTGCTCTCGGTGCGGCCGCTGCGCGCGCGCTACACGCCCGAGATTGGCGACCTGGTCGTCGGCCGCATCGTCGAGGTGCAGGCCAAGCGGTGGCGCGTCGACGTTGCCGCCTCGCAGCTCGCCATCCTGCAAATCTCGGCCATCAACCTCCCCGGCGGCATCCTCCGCAAGCGCACCGAGACGGACGAGCTGCAGATCCGCAGCTTCTTCTCCGAGGGCGACCTGGTCGTCGCCGAGGTGCAGCAGCTGCACCAGGACGGTGCCGCGAGCCTGCACACGCGCTCGCTCAAGTACGGCAAGCTGCGCAACGGCGTCTTTGTGAGCGTCAGCGGCACGGGCGGCGGCGCGGGCGTCGTGCGCGCCAAGCGCCAGGTGTGGACCATGGACGCCGCGGGCGACGCCGGCGCCGCGCACAAGATTGACGTGCTGCTCGGCGTCAACGGCTACATCTGGATCAGCAGGCACGTGGAGAGCGACGTGGCGGCCGAGGCGGCGGGTGTGAACCGCATGGAGGAGACGGTCAGCAGCAAGGTGTACTCGAGCCAGAACGACGCCGTCGACGTGGCGACGATGCGCGAGATTGCGCGGCTGCGGAGCGTCATCCTCGCGCTCGTCGAGAATGGCCTGCGCGTCGACGAGGACACGGTGACGAGGGGCTACCACGAGGCCGTGGAGCTGGGCCGGGAGACGGCGGATGACGACCTGTATCTGGGCGGCGAGCGGGGGCGGCGGTTTGCGGCCGTCATGGCGGGTGTATAGACGATGGGCGGCCGGATGGGTTGCTTGTATACAGATGCATTACGCAAAGCCATTAAAATAACGTTTACATTGAAAATTGAAAGTACGTATGCATGTGTTTTAAACCGATGGTCATTCTCGACTAAACTAAATACACTCGATATACATACAAGAAACCCCAACTAGATTTGTAGTAGCACATTGCGAACATGAAGACCAGCATGTTGACTGGTAACTTTGGTATCGTAATCAACGGATATAATAACTTCTCGCGGGTCGAAAAAGTACGGTACGAGGCATGTACATGATTCTAGCATGTCGCCATGAAGCCGCGTGGATTGTACTTGTCCTTCGTCGTTGGAGGCAAACGGCGTGCAAGCCTATTTTTTTGTTCCTTCACTCACAGAGAAGAAAATTGCGCCGCGGAGAGTTCTTACTCCTTCGGTACGGGCCTAGAGTTTGGCCTGTCTCAGCTGGAAAAGGTACGCGACGACGGGCATCAGGATGGCCCACCTTAGAATGCTGCTCTTGCGGCCGCGGCCGCCGAGGGTGAAGAGGAGGCCGAGGTAGTAGAAGAGGCCCCTCTTGGGGTTGCCGTCGCGGTCAAAGTTGGGCTTGAGCGACGTGAGCGCCTGGGTGCGCGTCAGCTCCTTCATGTCGTAGGGCATGTAGCGCAGCTTGAGCACCAGGTCGGCCCACTTGGGCACCTTGCAGATGATGCGCTCGTGGCTAAAGGCCTTGAAGGAGAAGGCGCCGTGGTAGTTGCCCTGGCCCGAGGAGCCGACGCCGCCGATGGGCGTCTGGTTCATGGCGGCGTGCCAGAAGCCGTCGTTGATGGTGGCGCCGCCCGAGGTGACGTTGAGGAGGACTAGACTGTGCGTTAGCGGGAAAGGGTCGATTTTACGACGGTGGGTGAGAAAATTGGCTCACCCTTTTCGTTTTCGGCGTCGGAGCCAAACGTGGTCAGAGACAGAGGCGTGGGGTCGACCTTGTTGGCAATGTCAATGGCCTCGTCGAGGGTGTCAAAGGGCAGGATGGACCAGATGGGGCCAAAGCTCTCCTCGACCATCATGCTGTCGTCGATGCTGTCGACGAGGACGGCGGTGGGCTCGATGATGAGCTTGTCCTCCCACATGTTGCCGCCCATGACAATCTTGCCCTTGGTGTTGTCAAGCATGCGCTTGAGGCGGTTGAAGTGGTTAATGTTGACGATGCGCGACCAGTCGGGGCTCTTGTCGGCGCCGTGGGGCATAAACTTGGCGTGGTGCTTGTTGATCTCGGCGATGAACTCGTCGAGCACGGGGCGCTCAATCAAGACGTAGTTGTGCGAGAGGCAGACCTGGCCGGCGTTGAACGTCTTCTGCCACATGAGGCGCTTGGCGGCGAGCTTGACGTCGGCGTTGCGCGTGACGAAGCTCGGGTTCTGGCCGCCCAGCTCGAGGATGTAGGGCGTCAGCGTCTCGGCGGCCTTTTTCGCGATGATGGTGCCGACGCCCTTGCCGCCGGTAAAGACAATCTTGTCAAACTTGTGCTCCATGATGTGCTTGGTCTCGTCGACGTTGCCGTTGACGCAGCGGTAGCAGTCCGGGTCGAGGTACTCGTCAAAGATCTTCTTGAGGACCATGGCCGAGTGCGGGGAGAGCTCCGAGGGCTTGAGCAGGACTGTGTTGCCGGCGGCCATGGCGCCGATGACAGGGGCCAGGTTGAGCTGGAAGGGGTAGTTGAAGGCGCCGATGATGAGGATGGTGCCGTAGGGCTCGCTGCGCATCTTGGGGCCGAGCGCCCAGTACTGGAAGGGGATGTCGTCGACCGACTTGTCCTTGGCCCACTTGTGCACGTTGTTGGCGACGTAGACGGCCTCGTTCTTGACCCAGTCAATCTCGGAGAGCTGCGCCTCAAACTTGCACTTGCTGAGGTCCTTCATCAGCGCCTCCTCGATGAGGGCCGCGTTGTCGGCGACGCCCCAGTAGAGCTTGCGGATCTGCTGCACGCGAAAGTCGACATCCTTGGTCTTGTTGGTGCGAAATGTCTTGCGGATGGTGTCGATGCTAGCGCTGATGTCGTCGAAGCCGGTAGGCGCGTACGCGGGGATGGCGCCCTTGGAAGCCATGGCGGGCGATGTCGTGTAGGAGGAGAAGCGTTGTGTGGTGGTGGTGCTGGTGGTGATGGGGCTGGTGGTGATGGGGCTGGTCGGGACGTGGACACGAGCGATGGCGGGCAGTCGTCGCGGGCGAAGCAGCGAAAACAAGGCAATCGTGTGATGAAACTCAGAGATGCAATCTCTGATAAATTGATGGAAAAAGAAGAAGCCTTTCTCAAGAACTTTTCAGCTGCGGGGAGAGCTATAGCTATGTACGGGCGCTCTCTGCGGAGCGTCGCACCGGGCAGCGGAGGACAGCCCGTAGAGAGATTGAGCCGAGGCCGACGGAGCTGCTTTATTGGAGTCTCCCTCCGCATCGGGCGGGCCGCCAGCTTCTAATCAATGCGCCAACTCGGGATGCCCAGAGATCGAGCGCGGCGGTTTGGATTATTTTCGCATCAATGCCAAGATGCCCAAGACTGGGGTTTGCCAAGTTTCCTTGGCTGACTGCCTGTCAAAGCCAGACATTTTGCGTGTCCAA
The DNA here is from genome assembly GCF_028009165.1 of Akanthomyces muscarius. Classification (NCBI taxonomy): domain Eukaryota; kingdom Fungi; phylum Ascomycota; class Sordariomycetes; order Hypocreales; family Cordycipitaceae; genus Akanthomyces; species Akanthomyces muscarius. The sequence continues at coordinate 4,760,433 of NC_079242.1, forward strand.
CACGCGTTTTAACGATGTCGCTGCCGGACAGACTCACCACCAGTTTAAGCGCCACCAGGTGCAGGCGTTCCCATCACATGCAAGTTTATAGCAGTACCTAGGCAGCTATGGTGGAAGCATTATAATCAAACTCGTACGGGCGCGCCACAGCCGCTGCTGCCCTCACAACAAGTAACCTCTTTTTAATGCCAAAGTCCGCAATTCTCCACGTCAACGGCTTTTATGTTTTGTAAACTTATTTCTATCGATTACTCTTGAAACATTGCCTGATAACGCCCCATGAACATCCGCGCAGTGTAGGCTTGTAGAGGCTAGTGCTTAGCGGCACGCTCCACGACTCCAACCCTGTACAAGCTTCGACCTCCAACACTTCTAAGACGCATTACTGTACATGGTCCGAATCCACAACGGTCGCCAATCGACATTTTTAGGATGGTGTATTAAGGCAGGACTGACTATCAGGTGCAGCCGAAGGCTTATCCTCGGCGACCGTCTGATCACACAAATGCCCAATACTATTAATCAAAATAGCTACTAAGTTTAAACAGATTCTGACCTAAAAATTTGCCAGACTTACCTACCGCACTATATCTTGATATTCCCTCCCTCTTTTATTATACAAATGCATAACCGTGTATAGAATATATTAAACAGATACAAACCCAATCTGAAGATAAGGGGCCCTCTCTGGTCAATTGCGAGTCAACCAGGGGCTTGATTACCGTGCTATCGAGCCACACCGTAGAGCCCATCTATCCTCCTTCTGGCATGCCCGACATGAAGCTTCAGCCTTGCCATTCTCATCGTAGTAAACAAGCGCGGATGACACCAGGTCCCAGCCCGAGGGCCTAGACGTCTGCAAACCGGCAGTTGACCAGCATAGTTCGGTGCCACTCAGCGCCAAGTCGTTCTGAAAGAGTTCACCGTAAAGCCCCATAACCTCCATAGCCTCCTCATTAGCCTCATCATCTTTCGCAATGACGCTCGCGGGTACACTTTCGCCATTATTAGTCACTCCGTAATTGACCCCCTCACCAGCCCGCGCTGCCTCGGTGGCGAAGACCTCGAGCTCCGCAGCCTTGTCGCGGAACACATAGCAGCGTTGCAACATCTCAAACTGGACAGCATCACTTGTTGAAGCAGTCTTCTCAATCACCTCACAGGCTCTCAGGACCTGGTTGAGCCCTTCGAGTCTCAGGTCTGCGTCATCATGCTTTGGCGGGTTCTCGCTCTCCCTCAGCCGTTGGCAAGCTCTGTCGACGCTATTAGGATGCCGCTGTTCGCCTCTAAGCCAGCAGATGATTCTCAGCTTGAGTACGTTTCCGTGTATTTCGGGCACTTGCTCTCCACCAATCGATTTCTGAAGGCTCGCCATCGAGTCGTCGAACCAAGTCACGCCTCGGCCGATGGGGTTGTCCCATTTTTTCACCATGTCCAGAACATCATGCGCGTACGGAGAAAGTACCTGAAAAGCTAGCGCCGAGCCTATCTTGGCACCTGATCGGAAACGGGACTTCGATTGACTCTTGGGTTTACTTCGGTCTGGTCCGTCTATCGACTTCTCATTAGCAACTTTTGGCGTCAATCGTTGGAAGTGATGGCTTTACCTCGCGAACCGCTTTGTCCCTTCCTGCCCTTGGCCTCGTCAGGCCTTGCCCCGGCAACAGCTTTGGCCGGGTCACACAGCGTCCGCTTTCGGCCCAAGCAAGGAGGCAATGATTTTGCACGGTAGAATTCATTCACAATCTTCTTGCCCTTTGCACCAGGGTCGTCCCTTGATACCTCGTAGGCGAAAACTATGCTCTGGGCAGCGACAGGCCCAGCCGCCGCAAACTCCAGGTTTCGGCGAACTGCAGGATTCTTCTGTGGCGGGAAGATGCCGGGGACCCAGTATCCGTCAGGCATGCCTTCTGGCGCAATGACATAGATGTAGCCCTTTTCTACCTTTGCGTCCGTTCGGCCGAATGCGTACATCTCAGCCGCCGAAGGAGACCGGCTGACAGAAACGAAACCCGAGTTGCCCGTAAAGCTTAGATGATGCTGGAGGTTCATGTCTCTCCCTTGAGGTGTGAACCCTTTCTGAAATATCTCAGAGTAGGGGCGAGGATCTCCACGGTAAAAGAGGCCATGTTCACCCAGGCCGGGTATCTTGGCCTTGGAGGCCTCGACTGCCGAGATAGTCACAGGGGTGTCATGTTTATCACGCCGAAAGATGTCCCTTGCCCCGTCGCTGAAGTTGAGCGCGCCAACTCGCCCATTTCTCCACGAAAGAATATCGAAAATTGGCTTGATGATGATATTGCCTTCAACTTTGACACCATCAACTGAGAGCACATTGCTTTCGTCAAGCTCAGGCACATTTGGCGGCTGGGGAGTAGCCAAGGCGCGGATAGCACAGAGTGCGACTATCTGGAGCCCTTTCATCTCGTATTAGTTGTCTCAAAGGCACCTCTGTGTCGACTGTATGTTGAGAGACGTGTGATGGGTTTGAAAGCTTGTGCCTGACGTATATCGCAACTCATCTTTTCGAGCAGCCGATGCCAGCCTTATATCTTCTACTGGAACAGGCTGAAAGTTATCGCATTGTTCATAATCTCAAATCTGATTTTTGACACCGTTCGGTAGTTTGCGAGGGAATACGCAATTGAACGGGTACACCGAGCGGACCCCTATAATGTGTGGTCCGTGGTCCCGCTCTGTTGCACGGTTGACTTGTTGGAAAGAGGTAGACGCAGACTGGGCATCCTCTATCCCCGTTTTTGAGCACTTCATCCTGGTTCTTTTTGTTGCTTTGACAAGGTAGATTTTGTAAGCGTAGAGCAGCGCGATGTTTCACCAGTAGGCAGTTGACAATTGATATGGCTATAAGCGCAGAGGAAATCTCCCGCGCATGAAGGCTGGGCTACAGTAAGGGAACACGTGATAGGGTACTGACACGGCAAACTCGCATGGGCCTGTCGAGTCATGATCGGACAGCTGCCGAACGCGCTTCATCAAACATCTCCACGGAGCGTCAAGCAATTGCTTGGTGTTCCCGCAAATGAGAGACTCAATGAGTCTGGCTGTATCCGTATCCTGGGCGGGAATTGGACCCTTTTTTTCATTGACGTATCCCATTAGGCCCATTTCTCAGTCAGTAGCTACCGGAACAGGCTATATTCCCGTCTCTAACCCAATCACCGGCCTATGTCCCCTGTTCAGATCCTCTCGGAACGCGCCCCGTTTCCACCAAATAAGCACCCTGGTGCGCGAGACGCGTCATAATAATGTCCTGATCTTATTCTCTATAAATGTCGTGTAAATGCCGATCGTGACACATCTTGCCGTGGTCGGCCAGCAAATCCTGTAGTCGTTGCATAACTTCTAGACATCCTGGTCGACGCAGTGCTGAGCTAGTAGGGGCCTACAGAGGCGTTGAAAGAGCCTTCCAGTCTATCCGCGCTAGAATAAGTAATGTCGTACCTTTTTTCTGCTGTTTTATTACTGCTAAGCTGGAAATTAACCTCTGCGCAAAACTTAGTAAGCCACTCATGATTTGGTTAACCGCAAGGATGTGCTTGCACTCACTAGTGCTGTGTCCCTGTAGTTAAAGCTTGGCCCTGCCAGAGTCCTGCCACGAGCCAAGAACATTATTGACGTGGACAGGCCCGTGTCTAAATCTTGCTGACTGGCCTATTCAAGTTGAGTCCGTGTCCACCGCAGTTTTCGTCTTCTTCGTCTTCACACACTGGCTCGACTCAATCTCGAAAGGTTGCCTGCGGCGACGATAGTGTAAGTATCGACTGTCTTCCTCTGTTACTCCAGGGCTGTCACCCTTCGGAAGATCGTAAGCACTCAAGGGGCTTATTTGCCCAGCTGCCGGTGCCGCCTCGAGACTGAGTTGCATTGAAATGCTCATCACCGGCAGAGTTGAACCATCCTAAGCCGGGAGCAGATGGCGGTCGCACGGCTCGTCTCGTAGGTGCCGAGAGCCCGCAATATATTTACTTCGCCAAAGGCCAACATTCATCCAGCCTGAGATACCATGTAAGATGCCATACGCAGTCTGATAAAGCGACACGGTACTGTAATTCTTTCATCAAACTGTTCCTCAACCTTGATGAGACGTGCGTAGTGCTCACACAAATATCCTGGGTAGGGTCGAAAAAAAAGGGCGAAGCTTTGCTGCTATATACCTAGCATCTTTGACCGTCGCTTCACGTGTCGCTGAAGTCTTTGGTGGAACTTTTGTTTTTTCTGTAGGGTAAAGACTTTCCCAAATCGACCTGCCGGGAAAGGCCGTGGCGTCGCCCAACACGAGGCTAACAGCTGCCATTGCCACAAAACAACGCTTGCGGCGCCACTGCTGACGGCCTTTTTATTATTCACGAAACAGCATTTACCGGTCAAGATGCTCGCCTCGTTTTTTCTTCTTCTTCTTTTTTTGCAAATCTGCGGGCAGGCGGAAAGCCCGTTGTATCCCCTGCTTCCCCGTCGCTGACAGGCACGCGTTGCATGGCCCTGGTTCCGCTGTGCGGGTGCGATATCCGTATTATGTGAGCATATACAAGAAAGTTTTTCTTGTCCGGGAGGAAAAAAGGATTTCCTGTTTTCAGACAAGTCTGTTATCAATCGTTTCTATGACCTAGATACTTGGACAACTGCCACCCCGCCGCCACTACAAAGACAGTTCGTTTAAACTATCTCGGGGATCCCCAGACTCAGCCCTAGCGTCGAGGTGGCGTTGGTCAGACACAAACCCATTACACATTTTAACTTGCGATAGAACCACCGAATTCAACTTTGATATTACTTCATCTGTCTTAGCTTGCGGCACCAGTTGAGCCCTGGATAGTTTGTCCGAGCTAGCATCCTGCATGACCCCCAACAACCTAGCCCACCCACCTATATATATGCAACCAAGCTGCCGCCCTCCATAGCGTAGACCTTTACAGTCAAAGTTTCTACGAACTCGGAAAAAAAAACAGTCTACATTCATCATGAAGTTCTCCATCGTTGCCCTCCTGAGCGTCGTCTCTCTCGTCGCTGCCACCCCCATCGACAACTCTGCTGTAAGCACTATACCGCAATCTACAATTGCCCGCGCCGAGCAAGGCGGCTAACAAAAGTTCCTACCAACAGGCCATGGTCGATGCCCGTGACTGCGTCTGCCCCCCTCACGTCGCCTGCGGCTGCGCCAACTAAGTTACTAGCTAGACTATACTAGGTTTTCTCCCGGGATGAATAAAATGTCTCTGTGCTACTACTGTCCACTGTCGCTTTAAATCGATGTGCAATCGGTGCAACATATACAAACGACCGCGATGCTACACTACAGAGATGCCGCTTGAGATGGAACAACTCATCGAGACATACACTGCGAGTGGTTCGTAACGCCACGGCAGCAGCGGCCTTTACTGTTGAATCTTCTTGAACAGCACTTTTCCATCCTCGATCCCAAGCATGGGATTCGTAAAATCCACTTCTAGTGCCTCTGTCTTGCCGTCGATACCAACCTTGAACTCGGCTCGTAGTGTTGCCGACATGGCATCCTCGTCCAGGTCGATGGGTTTCATGCACGCCAACCAGTGCAGTCCTGTGGCGGGAACCAGCCGGATCCTCAACGGTACAAACGCATCTCGTCGTACCGCCTCCAATATGGTGTCGCCGCGCTGTGCCTTTTCTGCTTCTGGGTGCGACACCTCTGTAAATACCATCGTGCCGTATCCGGCGTCACGATACGCGCCGGTCAGCTCGCCCGTCTTGATGGGGCACGACATGGGCGTGTCGCCGAGGTTCGGAAAGAGCACTTCCATGGCAGTATCTTTGACGGCCTTGTATGTATCCTCCTCACTCCTCAAGCTAAATTTCCATTCGCAGACATCAGCATGCTGTCAACTGTTATATTCTAACAAAGTTGTACTCACAGCGCGGAGAAATCCTTCCTCTCCCCGACAGGCACGCCAATCTTCTCGTCAATGAGCCTGTACGCCAACGAGCGGCTGGAACAGTTGGACACGCGGTGCGCGTTGCCCGCAGCCACGAACCCAAACTTGAAGTCCGGCAGCCAAAACATCTCGCAGCCGTGCGTCATGGTCGCGCCGCTGTGCGAGTACAGCACATGGCCCTTGTAGACGGTGCGCTGCCAGCCGAGCCCGTACGTGGTGATGTCGCTGCCGTTGGCTGTCATCGGGCTGATGATGATGCGCGGCTTCCTAATGTCTGCGTGCACCGCCGTCGAAAGCGGCTCGCCCTTGTTGAGCAGGCACCGCAGCCACTTGGCCGCGTCGCTGACTGTGGAGATGACGCCGCCGGTACCGCAAAACCCTTTCACTGTCTCCGAAGGCAGTGGCTCGTAAACCTTCTTCTCCGAATCCCAGCTGTAGCCTGTTGCGATTGTGTCGGATCCTGCCTCGGCCTCCTCGTTGCCCAAGAAGGTGGACTTCATGCCTAACGGGTGCCAAATGTGCTCGCGGAGGGCATCTCCCAGCTGCTTGCCTGCCACTGTTTCAACAGCATGCGAGAGCGCCATATACATGTGATTGCTATAGATAAAACGCCGGCGTGGCTCGTCACCCATGTTAAGGTGTCGCATCTGTCGGACGTGGTCACGTTGCGTCGCCGCACGCGTCGTGCCGTCAGGCAAAGTTACTTCCTTGAGCAACGCAATGTCATGTCGACCCATGCCAGTATTATGACATGATGCGTCTTCGACGGTGGCATGGTTGGTTGCCCAATCATCTTGCAACACAAAATCATCCCGAATCACAGAGGCCATGGTTGTGGACCAGCCCTTGTCTGCGAGAGTCGGATATTGCGTTTTGCTGTCAATCATCTTGGCGAGCAGTGCGCCGGTATGGGCTTTGGTGCAGGAGCCATTATACCAAAGAGTATCATTTGTGGCCTTCGTGTCGGGAAGGACGGCATGGCCAAAGCTCTGCAGAGCCACCGTGTAAGTTCGATGATCATCGAGGAAGGGGTTGTGGCATACCTCGGAAAATATCTCATCATCATCAATAACGGAAATTGACATTCCGGGGCAATTCCATGCCTCCAAAGTAGTTTCTACATGTTTTTTGAATTCTCCGGTAAAGGGATTGCTGGGTACCGTTACCGAGGGCATCGTGGTGACACTGGGCTCTTGGTCATCACCCATCTTCTTTTCGTGATGAAGGGAGAAAGACAGATTGCTGGACAGAAGAGACTGACATCGGGGGAGGTCTCATTTTAAAATTCTGTTCATTTTCCAACATATACGAGACTGTGTCGAAGCTCGCAGGATTGCGGGGTTGCGCCTTGCGGCAACCCGTCTAGACCCTGAATTGGCTGACCTGCCCCGACGTGAACGAGTAGAATCGTAGAAGTCCAATAATGAGCACCCGTTTCTGCATTGGAGGCGCCACTAAGCTGACCATGTCGCAAGACTTTATACATGGACCGGCTCGTTATTGGTAGAGCTAACGAGGTAGACCATTTGGCGTCGCTGTGAGGCGGAGGGGTGATTAATTGCTACGTTCAGCCTCAGTCTGGTTTCCTTTGTGTGGCGCGGCTTGATATACCAGTAGCCCAGCAGAGCCTCTGAGCCTCTCAAATTCATACATAAGGCTGTGGGCAGCTCTACGCTCTGGTTAGATTGTGAATGCAGCCGCACTTTCAAATGGAGGAGCCGATGTTGTGGACTTCTAGCACGATGGTGCTGCTGCAACTGTGCTCTACTTGTTCCTCGGCGTAAATAGCCGCGCAGACAGTTGTCGTCCGATATTTACACAAAATTCGGGGTACTGGTGACATTTTTGTTATGTACATCCATGCCATACCTTGTTTGTCGATTGCTGCCTCCGCAACACATGGCCCAACACGATTTCGCCGCGCGTTCTGGCAAATCTGGCTTGCAACCGACCGTTTGATTATTTTTTTCGAGAAACAATTATAGTAATGTCTACGTATCATTATCTCCCTGGCTGACTCCGCGAAATAGTGTAGTGGCACCTGGTGATACCCTCACCTGCTCAGCGCCGATGCACTCTGGAATGCACCTTCGGAGCAGCCGCAGCTAAGGCGCACCCTTTCGTAGCACTCTTCCGGGAGGTTTGCAAAAGAGACCGCAAACACAATTCAAGAAAGGGATGATCCTATTTTTAGGGTGTAGTGCCGAGCTGAGCCCGTCGACGCAGTGTCTCAGATCGTGGCATTCCAGTCCCGGCGGCGCCGAAACCATCGCAACCAACTTGTCACTCTCCCAATCCGGTCGCTTATATATATATCGGACCTTTGACGTTTTCAAGGGCATGTCTAAAGATTGTTTGCTCAAATCGCAACCTTTCTTATCCTCTGCCGCTCCGACTTCTCCAAATCCCTTTCCACACTCTCGAGCGCATATTTACACACTCTCATCACACAAGCCAAAATGTCTCTCATGATACGCATCCCTAGCCGGAATACCGATCGTCGCACGACGCAATACTCAACAGCGGGTTATTCGAGTGTTAGTGAGTTGGAGAATTGGCAGCTTCAGCCCCAGGAAAAGCATGCGACAAGAGGTCGTCGGTTTTCATCGCCGACTTCGGGCGACTCAGGAAGCGACGGTATCTCTCTGCGACAGAGGCTCCAGGCTTTAACTCGCCAATTACGAAGGAGATCTCGCTGCTCACTACCACGCCGAAACTCTAGCTCTTCTCAAATACAGAAAGGGCCCGACTCAAATCGCCTGTCAGTATTGAGCAAATTCGCCAAGTTCGCCCACACGAGCGTGTAAAAACATGAGTCAATGCCGCGTCAAGGCTGGCTCGCGAATTACAACATAGACAAAATGTCGACGTCACTAGCACATGCATCAGCGTCCATGTGCATTGTCTGTGCAACACCAAGCAGTGGTGGCAAATCCAGGGACGGCGCCAAGGCGATTCAACAAACCGCCGGTTATATCTTCGTTCGCCGTACTAGCAATACTTTGGGACGATTTTCTACAGAGAACAGCGCTAGAATGCACCGATTTGTACCCGCACGTGTTCCTGTCGATCGCAGCTGGACAAACGTGGCGCACCTCGAGTCCTGTCACATGCGAATGCATTATCAGATGAGCGCTCTGTTCTACTTGGGGGTCAAGCCACAAACCCAATTATTTATGTATCTAAAAATGCGAACGCATTTAACCACACTATCTTCAATGCAAACCTATCGATGCCTGAGTTAGTGCACACCCAAATGACAAGCCGTGCTGCATAGCGCCGTAATCGTCGTGCCTACGGAGTAGCGCTCTCACAGATGCGGCTGTACGGAGTCGAGAAAAATCAAAAGAAACGCATCCCAGAAATGAACCCAGCTACGGAGTAGTATTCGTCCTTGTCCTTGTCTTCTATCGCCATTTTTCGTCCCGCTGTGGAGATGACAGGGACCCAGCGAGTGTCTTGTCGGCTATATGCCCCTGCACGAGTCACAGCTCCAACGTAGCATGCTCGCGGAGCATAATTAAAAGCGAGAAAATCCGACTCGGCAGCTGCCGGATAATCACTAATGCAACGCACATATCCCTCAGCACAATTGGTTTCTCTGCTCAGAGTCTTGTCAACGGCCGTGTGTACAAGTAGGCACGTTGGCATGTGGACCGCCACGGTGCAGCACTGTTGTATGACGAGGGAGGCTGTACGATAGGATACGCCACAATGCTTATTTTAGGATGACGAGCACCAAATAGTGCAGCGGATATTGCGGCTTCTCACAGCCAAGGGCTTCCCGGGAATTTCCAAGATGGCGTTCAATGATGCGTCGACAAGATAATGACGGCTTGGTAGCGGAGGGGCCGGCTAGATGCCCTTGCAACTTGTAACTCATGTACCCGGCATGTCAGAAGCATCCCTATCAGTGCAAGCGTGGTGTAGCTCCTATCAATGAATTGAGGCTCGGCGGCTGGCCCCGCCATGGCCAATTACGCCATCCGCTGCAGCATCGTGGCTTGCAGGGCTTGGGTGATAACCGGCAGACGGCGTCGACCCGATATGATACTGTAGCAGGAGAAGAGACATTTCTGCCGCAAAAAAACAAGTCCGAAATCGTAGTGTCAGGAGAAGCCCGGATTTGCACCTGTATCAAAGCGATGCGAGACCCGTTGAAAGGTTTGGACAGCTGGACGATTGACTTTACGAGCACATGATAGATCTCTCTGGAAAGATAGAAAAGCACTTGTGACCCACACAACTCCCAGAGGAGATGGGCACGGGCAGACCACGAGGACCGAAGCAGCGAAAGACAATGAGCCTGCCCTATCGCACTAGTCCCGACTGGTAGGGTCGTTGTGTAAAACAGGTGTTTCTTTCTAGTAATGACTTCTGGCATGTGATGGGCTCCAGTAAAAGGTTTTCTGACTTTGGTTGAGCAAAACTCCATTTCGGGTCGAGCTAGTCATGGTTTTCGCCTAGCCAAGCAAGGTCCCGGCGGAGCGCGGACCTTTGGCCTCGTGCAAAACCCGCCCACCCCGGCCTCAAAGCCCTGCTCGCCGTAATAAAACAAAAAGCAACGGGACGGGGGCGGCGGGATGACAACTGCTCCGTTGAACGTGGCCGGCGGCAGAGTCGGGTGACAAAGAGTTTTCGTAGTTCCCTCGTGTAATCGCGAAATATATAGCCCTGTCGGCCCGCCCTCGTCACAGAGGAAGCTCTTGTCGGAACACATATCCTTTAATAGTTTCTAATTATACACAGAGCCTGTCAACAGTTACCAGACACAGCTCCCTGCCTGCACATCAGTTGCTACTAGTCTTGCGCCACATCGACACCACCACAACCACCACCCCATACTACAGCCATGTCTCTAGCCCGTACAGCATTGCTGGCTACCGGCGCCGTGCTGGTCCAGCTTGCCGGCGCCGTCGACCTCAACGATCCGCTGGACGGCTGCCCTCGCGCCGCGCGGTCCATTGCCGAGAACCAAAGCGTCTTCAACTCGACGGGCGAGTCGTCCTTCAAGCTGCCCGGCCAGTCGGACGACTGGTACCTCGCCCTGACGTTCCGCGACGAGCGCGAGCAGAATGCCCTCTACGGCACGTCGCAGACCCGCCAGACGCTCGGCGTCATTGTCAGCGTCCCCGAGAGCTTCCCCAACAGCGCGGCGGGCAAGGAGACCAGCCTCTGCGTGTACCGCCTCGAGCAGCAGAGCGCCACCGCCAACGAGCAGGCTTCGTGCTCGGGTATCCTCAGCGATGAGTGCATCAAGGCCCTGAACAGCGTCCCTGCCGCGAGTGACGGCTCCTGCCCGGTGCCCGACATTTCCGGTGCTTGTGGCGATGCCAAGGTTGTTGGATGTAAGTACCAAGCTTTCAATACAAAATAGGAACAAAGAAAAGCAACTTGCTGACATTGCGAAATAGCCACCTCCACACCTCTCGTCTTCAACAACACGCTATGCTCTACAAATGCCACCATCCCCGACTCTGATGCCATCCCGGATGGCTATCAGAACTACGTCACCTTTGCGTCTGGGCAGCTCAACAAGAGCGACGACAGCAGGACGTCCTACACCGTCTACAACGAGCACATCCTGCGCCCTGCGCCCATTCTCATCACTGCCAAGTTTGGCGGTGAGGCCAATTCCACTACTACCGGCAGCACTCAGTCCAAGCTGCTCTGCCTTGCGCCGAGCAAGGTCATCCAGGGAAGTCGCACTGCCGTGGTGAATTCCAGCGGCGCTACTGCCGGAGCCCTCCTCGGTGCTGCCAAGCCGGTGCTGCTAGTCAGCCTTGTGTCGAGCATCCTGGCGGCGGTGCTGTAAACGGCCCACGAATGTTTTGGGCGACTCAGGCTTGGAGTTTTGGCAGATTTTTTTGCACAAAAAGGAGTTTACGGAGTATTTATTGATGCCATGTTACGACTATGATACCATGATACAGCATACTTGTTTTTTTATTCCTTAATACCACCCCAGCGGAGTGGCTAATATGGCTGCGCACTGGTACATAGAACATAATGTTGCAAATAGACTTCCAATTTTTTTGAAATAAAGCCCTCATATCCGTGCAACCTTACTGAGACCCTGAGTTTTGATTACAAAGTTCTTAATCAAAACAAAACTGAGGCATCGTGGTCATTTACCTCGGTAATTCGTTCAGTGTAAGCCAGGGACCAACGGAAGTGGGCACACCAAATTCAGCCGTGCGATGGCACCACAAAGAACTTTCTATGGGCCTGAAGAGTCAGTGTCGGGCCTAGCTATTGGCAGCCGCAAAGTTCAACAGATCAGATGAAACGCCAAAAAGAAGATAACAAGAAGATGGGAAGGTCAAGAGCTGGCATGTGATGCTCAAATACCCTCAGCGGCCTCAGCGTGGCGGCCACAATTGCACCTTCAGGCGATCTGCTGTTCGGAAATTCCAATGATTCTTTCCATCGGGAGATGATCATAGCCAGGCTGTCGCAGTATTACCGGAGGGCCCACAGCGGCCTGCCTTTTTGCGACCGGCTGTCCGCTTGGGTTGGCAGCGCCGTCTCTGCGGCATACCCGAGGCCACCACTGCAGTTGCAATCGTGGTGAATGATAACAACGGTCGCTTTGAGCAGCCCGCGCCGACGGAGACTTCGGGTAGAGGGCTTTTGCCACAGCATCGCGGTCCGGCATTCGCTGTACTTGGGGCGTCGCCTTGCAGTCGCTACAGGAGCGTAGTGAAGGGACTCGCCGTCGTACGATCCTCGGATCGGATCCGCGGACTTCGAAATGCAGCCGAGAACTCAACCAGCGATTTCCAGCGCTGTGGGAGCCAAGGAGCCGTACTGAATTAAATAGGGGCTGAGCTTGCTCTGGCGCATCGTCTTGCAGCGACCCGGGTGCCCACAGCTGCATTAATGTTCTAGAAATACGAGGACTTGTTGCAGACGGCACTACTATCCCAGTTTAATTAGCTCCCCGTACCCAGCATCGCGACGTGGACATTTATTAGTGGTGCCTTGCGTGCGTCGGCGCCAAGTGCCGCAGATGTGTTGCATTTCAAGAGCTGCATCCTATTGACTGGGATTTTCTTATTGTTCGCTTGACATCTCTCACAACTGAATCGCGACAAAGGCGCTGAACTGTGCAATGGTACAAAGTCTACTGCAATACGGTAGGACGCCGAGAGGCACTCTCGGAAGCCGATCGGACTGGCTCCGGCCGGTGTGTATCACCGCATAGAATCTTGACCATGTTGGTTTGAAAGAATCGCTCTCGTCTCCGGTGCGCTAATTTTATCGATGCAAAAGGCGCATGCCTCGTACGATCGCGCACATCCCGTTGCAACCGTCATAACCGCGGCGTTCCCGCCGAAGCCACAATGTTCCATGCCGCCGGCCACGAAGCCGGCTTTTCGCCGAGCTTGACGCCTCAGCGCCTCCATGGCCACTTGTTAATGCAGTCCTCATTATTGTGAGATTATACCATGCATTTTCCTTGTTGTCCTTGTGCTTTTTTCTTCGCAACCCGTCTTCCGTACGCGCTCGCGACAAACCCCGGCCCTCCCGGATTACTGGCCGGTCGCCATTTTTGAGCCCCGACGGATGGGGCATCCCAACGTCATAGGAAGCTTCCGCCGGTCTTAGAACAAGCTCCGCCTACAGGGCAGCTGCGATAGCGGACTCGTCTTTGAAGCGTAGAAGATCCGAAACTTTACTTATACTCCGTAGGCGACTAATTTCTAAACCTTCCATGATCTTGTTTTCAATTCCTCCCCCAGACCATCTCCACTCAACATGGCATCAGTAATGAGACCAATTGCTGCGCGCATCACGCTGCGCAGACCAATTGCAGCTTCTTGCGCGGCGACCACAGCGACTCTTTCAAAGACACATACCCCGACACATCGATATCGAACATTCATCACAACAACGGCTCTACTGTCGCAAAAGAAACCGAGCGGCTATTCAAAAGTTTGGGACAGCGCGGACCACGCCGTAGCTGATGTAAAAAGCGGCGCGACCATCCTCAGCGCCGGCTTTGGACTGTGTGGTGTTGCTGGTACATGCTGATGCCTAATCAAAAAAATTGTTTATGGTCGCTGACTTTGAAAAGAAACGCTCATCGAGGCGCTCCATCGAAGAGGCAAAGACTCGCTGCACTCTCTTGCCGCCGTATCCAACAATGCCGGTATCGAAGGAAAGGGTGGCTTGTCGCTACTGATCAGCAACGGTCAGATCGAGAAGCTCACTCTGTCATATCTCGGAAACAACAAGACGCTAGAAAAGGGTTATCTAAATGGCGATATTGCTGTCGAGCTGTGCCCCCAGGGCTCACTGGCAGAGCGCATCAGGGCCGCTGGTGCGGGCATCCCAGCGTTCTTTACTCCTACCGGCGCACGTAAGTTCCTCGAATCGAGAATCGAAATAGCACATGTCTAATTCCACGCAGACACGCTTGTGCAAGACGGCGAAATCCCGGTACGACTCGGTCCCGGAGGCAAAACACTCGAGCGAGGCACAAAGCGCGAGACGCGCGAGTTTGGGGGCAAGACGTTTCTCATGGAAACTTCGCTTCCCGGCGACGTCGCCATCCTACGAGCCTACAAAGCCGACAAAGCTGGCAACTGCATTTTCCGGTAGGCTTACACTTGCGGTTCACGATCGTGACTGTCCCGGGCTGACGCACTTTGCAGATACACAACCAAGGCTTACGGCGTGCTAATGGCCAAGGCCGCCAAGGTGACGATTGTCGAGGCCGAAAACATTGTCGAGATTGGCGAGATTGGCCCCGACGAGGTGGACCTTCCAGGCATCTTTGTCGACCGCATCGTGCCAGCAACGGCAGAGAAGAAGATTGAGATTCTCAAGATCCGGGAGCCCGAGAACGAGACGGCCGGCGGCAATGGCGCCGGCAAGCAGAATGAGCACCAAATCCGACGTGAGCGCATCGGAAAGCGCGCTTCCAAGGAACTACAAGAAGGCTTCTACGTGAACCTCGGCGTGGGCATTCCCACCATGGCGGCCAATCACATCCCGCCGGGCCGTACTGTCTGGCTGCAGAGCGAAAACGGAATGCTCGGCATGGGTCCCTACCCGACGAAAGACCAAGTCGATGCGTATGTTATTTGTCCTCGGCTCGACTGTTTGACATGCACTAACTTGATCAATAGGGACGTCGTCAATGCTGGCAAGGAAACCGTCACCATGGTCCCGGGCGCGTCGTGCTTTGACTCTTCCGAGTCCTTTGGCATGATCCGGGGCGGGCACGTTGATGTTTCGATTCTCGGAGTAAGTCGCACGAATTTCATTCCACACACATTCTGCATGCATGCTAACAGGGGAAACTAGGCTCTGCAGGTGAGCGCCTCGGGCGACCTGGCCAACTACATGATTCCCGGCAAGGTCTTCAAGGGCATGGGCGGCGCCATGGACCTCGTCGCCAATCCGGACAACACCAAGATTGTCGTCGCGACCGAGCACGTCGCCAAGGACGGATCGCCAAAGATTGTGCAGGACTGCAGTCTGCCCCTCACCGGTGCGCGTTGCGTCAGCACCATCATTACTGATCTTGTGAGTAAACCACATTTGTCGGTCCGAGGAGAGTGCGTCTTGACTGACCGTTGTTGTACTTCAGTGCGTCTTCCAAGTAGACCGAAAGGCGGGTGGCCTTACCCTGACGGAGCTGGCGCCTGGTGTCACCGTGGATGAAATCAAGAGCAAGACGGACGCCAAGTTTGCCGTGTCGAATAACTTGAAAGAAATGGAGTAGGAGGATTGTTTCACGGTGATATTCGAATTTTGCGCATTCATAGACAAAAGTCTTGTAGAGCCGTAATCTGTAAATATGATTCGTCTTTTTTTTTTCTCGCTATGCTCCGTGCGCGCAATGTGCTCGAGTCGTCAATATCATCAACACGCGGCAACGATAGTACAGCATGTCAAGTTTCCAGACTTTTATATCCATGGCTCGAGAGCTCGAGTGAGGCGTCAAAGTTTATTAATATAATTGGTCTATTCTTTTTACATGTATGCAACCAAAGAGTCATCTATAAACTCGTTCAATGGCGCAAGCAGCGACGTCCCGGCCAGTGTTCGGACCCAATCTACCAAGTCACAGCTTCGATTCTCTCGGCTGCGCAAAGTTGCTCCCGCCCAGCGCCGCCGAGATGTCGTCCACCGACTTGAGAATCCACTCGCTGCCCTCGTCGCCCGCCAGCCACCTTGCCGCCGCGAGCTCCTCGGCGTCGAGCCCGTCCTGCTCGTACGTGCCGTCCTGCAGGGCCTTCCGCAGCCCAAACACGTGCGACAGCACCTGCGGGCCGACGCCCGTCTGCGCGCGCAGGCACGCAATCGCGACGACGCTCGTCATGACGCGCCCCAGGCTCGGCAGGCCGCCGCGCTCCCCGGCGGGCGGGTCGGCCAGCAGCGCGGCGTAGTGGCTGTGGAGGATGTGCACGGGCAGGTCCGGGTGCGCGCGGGCGAGCTTGGCGTAGAGCTTGGTCTCGAACGGCGCGTAGACCGAGTCCCAGAGGGCGCGGCCGCGGGCGGTTGTGGCGCCAAGGGTGGCTTCGGAAGGCGCGCGGGAGGGCGTGGTGCTGAGCTGGGAGGTGACGGCGGCGGGGAGGGCGGCGTGGAAGGCGTTGAGGCAGTTGATGGTGCGCGGGATGCCGTTGAAGGAGATGCACTTGAGGCCGACCTCGCGGATGAGCTCGGCGGACGAGGTGGACGAGGAGGCGACGCTGTGGAGGATGGGCAGCGAGTCGGGCGAGTTGAGGGTGAATGTGGCGGCGGCCTGGGGGGTGTCGGAGACGGTTAGTTACAAATATATGAAAATGGCAGGGCTGGATTTCGGGGGGTTGAAGGGCGACGTACCGAGATTATCAGCCACGGACGCTGGCCGAGTTTATGGGTGGCGGCGTCCTGCGCGATCCGCGAGTAGACGTCGCGGATCTTGGAGGGCGCCGAACATGGACCGGGCTTTGCAAACGGCGCATTGATGAGCGCCTTGAGCGCGGGCGAGAGCTTCGTCCCCATGGCGTCTGTATCGGTGGTGTCTGTATCGCGGGATGGGCTTCTGGTGGTGGTGTCGCGCGACCGGGCTGTGGTCTTGGGCATCTGGGACGAAGGACGGAAGGGAGAATGATGCCACGATCGGGCTTATATATCAATGCAGTAGCCCGTTCCGATTCGGATAGATGGTCGTTCGATTCAGTCTCGAAGTGCCGTGTCGTCAATCACTCTGGTCGTGGGAAAGCTTGCGAAGATGCCCGAACTAGGGCGCGACCTCGGTAGCTTTCGCGGGGCGGCGCTCAATTTTGGAGGCCGTTCCGATGACGACAGGCGACTGACATGGCCGGCTTGAGGCTCGGATACGCGGCAAACGGATGAGTTTGGACTGGGAGATTGATAAATAGGACTAAATTCTGATGAACGATCGATTGGCCGATTATTTGAATTTATCTTACGGCTTCTTAGACCGTCGCTGGGTATCTCGGCCTGTCCCTAGCTTTGTGTGTGTGGAAGATTAACGCACACCTTATGCACGCCTCTGTTTCAAAGGGACCAGGCACCAGGTTTTAAAAAGCAATGAGATTTTAACTTGAATTCAAACTATAACATACATTCCAACGCGCCCGTATGCAACCCTGCTGGGATGCCGCGAATTCCGTAAATTTTACCCACATGATCAGTTGCAACCAAAGACAATGAAAGATTGGGTAGCCGAAATGATACGCCATTTTTAGAAAAAAGAAGAGTACAAATCCTTCCTGTTTCTGTGTTATTTACATGCCAAACTCTGGAAAGGGAAGCCAGTCAAAGTTGTTCATGTCCTGCCACGACAGCCCGCCAAACGACGGCTCGAAGCCGTTACCCGGCTGGTTCAGCACATGCGTGATCTGATCGCCCGACATGGCCGAAAACTGCAGCGTCTCCGGCCACAGCATCGCCTGCCCCGTCATTTGCTGCTGCTGGGGATGGGCATGCTGGTGTTGCTGCTGCGGCGGCGGCGGCAGCTGCGTGTGCATGAGGTCTGGCTGCCGCTGTTGTGCCAGCATGGCAACGGGCGCCATGAGAGCCGGCGCAGTCGTCGCCGCCGCGGATGTCGTTGCGTACATGGGCGTGCCGCTGCTGCTGTTATTCGCGGCCGCCACGGAGCCTGCGAGGTCTCGTCCTGACGCCTTCCTCGTCGTGACGGCCTTGCGGACAATCTGCCGCAGGTACTTGCCGTACAGGACAGACAGGCCGTTGCGGTGCTTGGTGATGGTGCCGAGGCGCTCCAGCACGCCGGCGGCCTCGACGATGAGCTTGCGGATGCTCGGTGCGAGCGCCGAGCTATCGGTCGTGTAGGCGCTGAGCGTCAGCGCGAAGCAGGCGGCGAAGCAGATCATGATGGTGGTGTTGTTGGGCATGGACTGGAGCAGCGACTCGCCCTGGATGGCGGCGCGCATGACGTTGAGCGCCGAAGAGAGACCGGCTGTGCGGAAGAAGCGCCGCACCTCGATGGGCGCCGTCGGGTGGTTGATGACGCCGCCGTACGTGGACAGGCGTGTGTGGCTGACGAGGATCTCGACGTATGGCGGGAGTCGTCGGTCTGCCAAGTGTTAGATCTCAATACGGTCGCATTGTTGTGGCCAAGAGCGCATACCTGGTCCAACACCGATGGACAAGTCCCATTTGGAATGCCACTGCTCAAAGAAGTGCTCAATGGCGTCTTGGATGCTGCGCGGTGTCAGTCAGTTCTCTCGTTTTCTCGACGACTTATGCAATACTTACGATCGCGCTATTGCTGAGCCGTCGCTACTGGCACTCTGCGAACCGTCACAGAGTGAGCGGACATTGCTAAAGAGCACATCCTTGACGCAATTAGCTACCGCGCAACAAACAAATTGTCTCCTTGCCAGTCTCACCAGGTCTCTGCGCATTACTGCCATGGAAACTGCATGCCCGTCTTGGGACGCAGCGATAGTCGATTTAGGCCAGTCGTCGCAGTCTTTGATCAGCCGCGTTACAGGCACCATGAAAGGTCGCCCACGAGCAAGGCCCATTCTGCATCAATGAGCGTTAGCCACACGATACCATCCTCCTTTATCCACCATGGTGCTTACCCTCTTTCGACAACGTAGAGCGAGATCCAGCACCGCTCTCTCGACCGCAGCAGAATCATACCGCGTTCGGACCACGGCTCTATGCCCTCGTAGCCGTCAATCTCGAGTGCCGTGTCGGTGTCGAGGCACTCGCCCCGCGCCAGCGTCAGTCCGATGCCCGAGTCGAGCACCTTTTTCGACACGAGCGTCTTGTGCATGAGCAGGTCAATGGCAATGGTGGCCGCCATGGAAATGTACCAGCACGTCTCGTCGTCGGTGCTGCGCTGCCCAGGAAAGATCCAGGGGATGTTGACGACAAAGGCGAGTACAATCTCGACGGAGCGGTGGCGCCGCGTGATGACGCGCTGCGCCAGCATCTTGACGTGGTTAGAGAGGCGCTTGGAGAGGCTGCCGGCCGTGGGGACGAACAGCGCCGCGCATGCCATGAGCGTCGTGGTGAGAAACGCGGAGCGGGTGCGGGTGAAGGACACGGTGTAAAGGTCCGGATCAAGTCCCCAGCGTGTATGCGCCAGCTTTTCATGGAAACTGACTTCGGTTAGAGGTCTTGACCAAGTAGCAGCGGCGTAATGGGGACTAACTAGGTAAATAGCATCTCGGCTTCGTCTTCTTCTACGAGACCAAGAGAGATGGGGTCAATTTCGTCACCGACATCTAGGTCGGAACGAGTAATGGAGAAGAAGTCGTTGAGTTTGGCATGCTCGGCATCGCTGGCGGCCGCAGCATCTTGCCTCGTCTTTTGCGGCGATCGCTTGCCGCGCTCTTCTGCCGACGGCGTAAAATACGATGCTCTAGCCAGCAACTGCAGAGGGTTCTCTGCATCATCAACAGCCAAGCTCTCACCGGGCGGTCTCTGGTACCGGGCACCCGGGTCAGGCTCAACCTCGCGGGCGCTGGCGCTGGCGCTCATGCTACCATTTTGGCGACTGCTGTTTACGGCGTCGTCGTCGTCTTCGCCAAGAGCATCGCCGTCATCGTCATCATCATCGTCATCACCCTCGCTCATGGAGTCGTCGCCGCCGCCCGTGTTGTGCGACTCATTGCTCGGTGATACCCCGTTGCCGCCATCCACCTCGTGAAGGATGTCCCGCAGCCGAGCCAGTATCGTCTCATCCGCCTTGCTCCCACGGCCGCCTTTGCCAGCGCGGCGAGCCGCCTGCTGCACCTGATAGATGGCCTTGTCTATGCCAACCCTCTTACTATAGGATGTTAGCAGATGCGTGCAATAGGCGTGTGATGCGGTGAGGCTCCCTCCCCCGTCGGCTCATCACCCGCTGGCGCCCAACTTACTTTTTTATGCCGCGTTGTCGGCCTGCGTGGTAGTCGGGTCTGACGCATTCCTTGTCAAGCTGGAGACAGCGGCGACAGCGGCCCTGATCCGCCAGATACTCGCACTTGATCTTGCCCCTGCGGCACACGAGGCAAGCTGCCTGTTTGAGCCCAGTCTTGGGCGGCGACGCGCTGCCCATTGCGAGCGTCGTCCTCTATCTGTCCTCGACGTGTTTTGATGTCTGTCAAAGTTGTATCGGCTGTTCTCATCACATGGCACGTGCGCTTCGTGTACGTGCCGCCCCTTCACTCTCGTCGCTCAGATGAGGCGGCTCTTGATCTCAAAGGCTGGGCTGCTCCTCGCAGCGGGTGCATGCCCATCGCCAGCGCTGAGCAGATGAAGAGTAAATATGGAACTAAGATATTTACAGTCGTCCGAGATGCGCGGTGGCCTGCATGCCGAGGCGTTGATGGATTCGGCTGGGCTGTGGTTTTGCTGAACTGCCTAGCTGACCAACAAACGGCTTGGTGCGACCTTTTCTTAGCAGTTCGGCGGGAGGCTAGTTAGTGTAACCAGCTCGGCCCAGGAACTGATGCTGCCCGCTTCGCCTCCGACTACACACGGCATGATCCGCGGCTACATGTCAAAAGAGAACACATGTTTTTTATCCTTTTAAACAGCACTGTTAGAAGTCCGTAGCTAAACATCTCTTCAGTCGCGATCGTTGCACTTCTTTGACGTGGTGTAGACCAAAAAAAAATCATGTCAAACAAGCGCCAGCCGATTGGCCGCCCCAGTGCAGATGCAGGGTAGGCCTAGCAAGCTCTGGGATGCCACTGCAAATCTACCATCATTCGTCAATTTACAAATGCGCAGAGTAAAAAAAAGTACTTTTGGCTAGCTTTCTGACTTTGATCGAGAACTCTTACTTAGATCTAGAACGGCTCAGCGCCGAGAGCTTAAGCTATTGAGGTCCCCGGCTAGCGCAGTTGCCATGAAGCTTCCCTCTGCATGCACCCGCAAGGCTAACTTGCCTTGACTTCACACGTGGCAGATGAGGATTGGCATCTGCAAGAACCCAAGTCGAAAACGAATTCCAATCAAAAAGTCAACTGAAGAGGGATAGTCGTATCCTAGTCACCTCATGATTCGGAAGAAACCTTGGTGTCTGAAAGGAGCACCACTAAAAGCGCACCAACGCTGCTTCGACGCGACATACATAAATGTTCGTCAGGTCATGATAGCAACGGCGCAGCACCATATGCTACACTGATAAACCGTGCTTGGACGGTCTGCCACCTGCCACGCAATCTGCCCTATCACGGTTTATGCATGACGTCCTCTAAAGCATTCTTTCCCACGTTCCTCTTACGACCACTACGGACCACTCTACCATCCGGCTGTTGCGTGATTAAATAGAGTTGGCATGGCCCCTCGTGTTAGTGCGACAATGCTGCTTCCGGAGCTGCAGCCAATGGGCAGCACCGGCCGCCCCGTCCCGCCGTGCAGAGTCAATATTGTAACAATGTACAAAAAGGCCGCCCTGGCCGTTGTTTGCCTTTCGTTTTCGCCTCAGGAGAATGCCGAAGGTTGCTGTCTAGAAGATGGGGGTGGCTAAAGGAAAGCAGTAAAGCAGTCGGATATCGAAGCGATCTAGAACGACAGGCGTTGTCATGACAAGAAAGTGCCCACCAGAGCAAGTACGGACCGGCGACTCGGATGGTCCGGGCTTGTGGTTTATTTTCGCCGGCCTTGGGCGGGGAAGCTCAAAGTCTAGCCGTGATGGCCTCATCACAGACACGCCATTTGGCGACATCCGGGTGGAGGGCCAAGCCGGCGGCGTCGGCGCAGTTTTTTCCTTCTTCTCTCTGCAAGAATGATACAAGGCGCAGCGGCAGTACCGTAGCAACACAATGCCATCTCGGCTGCAGTATACACGGCGGCGCGCCACCAAGCCCCGGCAGAATAGAAAGAATGGCACCGCCGCCATGTTCGGGTTCATGTCCAATGCAGCCAAAGCCACCCTAAGAGACACGCCCATGGCTAAAGAAGGCGGATTCTGCAACTGGCGAGACCAAAAGCGCAAGACCAGGGCTGAAAAAAAAAAGGTGTTCCAGGCCCCGACAAGGCTTTGCCTCTCGACAAGCCCGTTGTCGTCTGCCGCCTATATTGAAGGCTCTCGGCCGCCACCGTTCCCCTCACTTTGCCACGGAGCTGTCAAAAAAACCGTCGGCCCCATCTAGCCCGTGCCGCCGTGGTACAATCTAGGCCGCCACCCTCGCCGAAATGGTGCCGTCGAGAATGAGTGCCATCGAGGTCTCGACCATTTGGGTCGTTGTCTGGGACTAGGTGGTGTGGTTGGTTGGCCTAAAGTGGTGGGAAACTATCCGTCCAGAACGGCACAACGCTGGCCGGCCCCCTCCCACCTTGAGATTGGGGCGTGTTGGAACCGCCGATTGGCTTTCGCCACTGGAAGCTCTAGACCTTTGCTTCATCCTTGACAGACCTGGGCGGGCGGGCGCACCCAGCCCCAAGCCGGGGAGGGAGTCGTTTTCTGTTTGGGTGTTTTGGGCGCATCACTTGCTCCTGACGGCAATTGAAATCGCCGGTATCCGTAGATTCTTGCATCAGCTCTCCCCTCGAAACCGAGGGGGCGTGGCGTTGTCTGTCCAATGCCCAAAACAGACGAAAGTTGCCAGACGGCAATGTCCACGGCCATGCTTTTTTGCAAGCTTTCATCTCTCCTAGCTCAGGCGCCACCAGGTCTAGAACGAAACTTCACCCGTCTCCGCGATCGCTCCAGAAAAGTATTTTTTTTTCTCTTCGTTCAACGGGGCTGGCCATTGGGAACTGGTCCACCGCTAATTTAAAGGCTCGAGGAAGACAAGAAGAAGCCGGTTCATGCAGGGCATGAGTGAATGTGAAACGCGGACGCGCAAATCACTTGCGCAAGCCCTATATTGGAAATGCCATTATAGAGACAAGAGAAGGCCACAGCGGCAGGCAGGGCGATCTGCTTTGTTTGCCCAAAGTATGGCGGTCCTGGAGCGGAGCGCAATAAGCTCAGAGACTTGCCTAGACCTTGGGCCACAAGCGAGAGACAATGTAAAAGAAGCAAGAATCCACAAAAAATTGCATTGTACTGGTTAATGGCACGAAAAAGAGTTAATTGCAGGACAGGCAAGGGAGAGCAGCTATAGCATGCCGGATTCAAGCAAAGATGGGCAGGGAGGGTGGGCTCTTGGGCTTTGAGATCGACAACGACAGCCGAGTCCCGCATAGATGCATATGCCAGAGGACGAACCCCCTCGTTTGTGGCGTTGGGTTGGATTGCAAAGGACATGACTGATGCCGGCTTGCTTATGGGAAACTGGCCAACATTCCCATGTTTTTTTTTAAATTTTTAATTGGAGCAGTTGAAACAAGGGCGAGTGGTACCTCGCACACCCCAAGCGGGCGCCACCACGTTTCTGATATAGCAGTCGGGGCGTTATTCATATTTATTATTACCTCGTATAGAAATCGCAAAAAGAAGAAGACGTGGATTCTTCTTTCGTAGATACGCAACTGCAAGGTACAGAAAAAAAAAGGGTTCAGCAGGCGGGGGCCCGCGGGGTCAGGCCATGTTTGCGTGGCAAATCAACTAATGCAGCAAATCTAATTGCAAGGGGTGAGGGTGGTGGACAATGCTGGTCCATTTTTTTGAAGTCGCCCCGACGATCATCTCGACGACTACAGAGGGATGGCAGCAAAGCAAGCTGAAGCAACAACAGTGTGTGTGTGTGTGTGTGTGATGGAGTGGCTCACAAGTCCTTTTTGAGCCACAGGCCCAGCTGAATGGTGGAGAGGCGCACCAGTCGCACCAGTCTGTGTGGTCATGCCAGTAACCAGTTAGTTACTCCGTCTGATGTGCATCGCACGTTATCTCGTCGCTCGCCGTTTCGCCCTTGATCGAGGGACATTTTCAATGACGTGCCAACATTGATTATATTTGACTAAGCAATCAGAGCCAAAAAGCCAAAAAAAAAAAAAAAAAAAAAACCCCCCCCCCTTGGTAAACAGAGACTGCCGGTGAGATTTCGAGGACTGCCCGTTTGTTGTGTGCGTGCCCAGGCATACTATCAGCACATGAATAGAAACGCCAAGTTTCCATGTTATGCCCTTGTTGCTATGATTGACATTAGATCAAAGCTTGTCGAAACGGTGTTTTTTTCTCCATCGCATGGCTAGTGACATTCCAAAGACTCCTTAATCTTGGCCATTCTCATCTCATTGCCCACAAACACGCGCATGTTTTTCAAAACGGAGCGAGCGGACGCCCGAGGCCGAATCGGGCCCTCCGTTCCAAACTGGGCAGCCACAATCAAAACGGAACCGCATGGCTGCTGGGCTGCTCATGCTGCTGTAATGGACTCTGCGTGTGGTGGAGAATGGCGTGTTTCTCGTCTTACTGGTGGTCTCCTCACACCGTTGCCGTGGGCTGGGCGTGGCATGGTGTGACAGAGCCACAGAGCCCCCCCCTCCCAAAAAGAAGGTTCATCAGGGGGGCTGGCATGGCAATGGCTGGCTGTGCTAGGAGTCGCCGATGCCACTATGCCGTTCATGGCGACCCAGTCTCGGTTCTGCACTATCACGACAGCTAGCAAGGGGAGCGCAAGATAGTTAAGGGGCCGGCCGAGTGGCTCCCAGAGTTCTAGACGAGTCTCTCCGTTTTGGATCCGCGTCGCCCGTTCCTAAAACGGATCAAGGAGGGTGATGCATCTATCGGGGTGGGTGGGCTGCATCGACCAGCCAGCGTCGCACTCGGCTGGCTGTCGCTGGTCGCTGTTTCATGCAGCGAGGCGCGAATTTCTGACAGTGGCTGACTACAGTGGCCGAGGAATCCGAGAGCAAAGGGCACCGACTGACTGACTGGCTGCGGCACCACTTCCGGCGAACGCCTTGCTGACCCGTTGGCCGGAGACCTTTGTCGAGGCATTGCTGAGGCGCTGCTGCTGCTGCACCACACAGGGCTTGGCGTCCAGGAAAACATGGCCCCCTTCTCCGCGATGCGTAACACAGTTTGACAGCCACACAGCTTTCCATGGACTCTATCAGGGTTCGGAATCGTATCAGGTCGTACAAAGAAATAAAACTGTCTCTTGTGTTGGGGTCGTTGGGCATCCAAAAAGTTCTAGAACGAATAGCAAACGAGACATGCTGGTAGACAAGAAAATTTTCTCACAACCTGTTGTGCAGTGACACAAACCGTTGACCCGAATGCTATTTTTGACGTATAATTCGGCGCCCATTGGTCATTTACCAGTACGAGCTGCTGCCTATTGCAAGTGTCAAGGGTCAACGCGTCCGTCCACCCTTGTCCGTTGGCGTTGATGCATGAGCCACCGGCCATCACAAAAGAGGTGAGTCAGAAGAAAAGACCCTTGAATCTCTTCACCGAGGGGGTGTGGCTTACTTTATTTATTTTTACAGCAACCGACAAAATTTGAGTCATATATGCCTGAACACTAGAAAACACAGGACACGTACATGCAAGAACATACATACCCTGAGAGGGCCATCCTGCAGCCACCAACAGGCTAATTGATGCAGCGCACTCTTCCACCGGCACACCACAGCAAAGGACGGCGAATGAGCCGGTGGCGGCGTCGGCTTCGCCCATGGGCGCTATTTCCGGGGCCCCGAGGGGCGGGCAGAGCACTAAAAACGCGGCATTCGGGGGAGGGGGCTGGCTGTAACAAGCCGCCCCCGTCAGACGCTGGCTAGTCGCGTTGGTGGTTGCCTGTTGCACCGGGCGCACTCCTCTGCCTGTGGCCCCCAGGCGAAAAGAGCCGTCTAGAACCTCGAGATGGTTGGTGGTGGTTTGTTTCCCACCAAGTTGTGACACGCCACAGAGCCGGTCCTCAGGAGGGTGGCCACATGGCCAAATGTCTTCCGGTGCCGGCATGGCCGCATTTTTTTCCCGCTTCAAATTGTCTTTGACGTGCTTTGCAAGAAAAGGCTGCCTTGAATTTTACATTGTGCACTTGTATCCGTGCAGAGCCGGATATAGCTAACTCAGCAGCAGCAGCCTCACCAGTCTAATATGAGCTCAACAGAAGTGAATGAATGGGACCAGTATACGTACTATCCCTTCATAGTGTCTATACAAATTCTACTGTCTACGCATTTCTATTTCAACATCTATCTATCATATAAGCTTATATTAGTGTCGATTTCCATCTATTCTACTTCGCCAAGCTAGTCTGTCTAGACTCTCAGTAGTTGCATTCCACGAAAGCGCGGCTGAAGCTACTGTTATGCGGAGGGCTGCCTTGCCGCGCCACAGCATTTGGCCAGCTGAGAAGTCGAGGTCTGATTTAAGCATAACGAGCGCCTCAGGGCGTTAAACGCCTCAACTGATGATCCAGGAGATCAGTTCGACGCTTGGTGAGCTGAGAAGTCGAGGTCTGATTTGAGCATAACGAGCGCCTCGAGGCGTTAAACGCCTCAACTGATGGCCTTGGCAGCTGAGAAGTCAAGGCCTGATTTTACTCACAACGAGCGCCTCGAGGCGTTAAACGCCTCAGCTGATGGCCTAGGAGATCAGCTCGACGCGCCACAGAGAGGCTGGAACGATCTGATATTGAAACTCGAGTTGTCTTCTCTCTCAGCCAAGTGGTGGACGCAATGCCAAGCGTTGTCTTGGGCGCGGCACTTTTCTGTAGCAAGGAAGGGACTGGTGCGCACCATCTGCAATAAGTCTTGATCCCAGAAAGCACATATATAATGCCCAGACAGTTCCCTGTCTACATCAATTCTCTCGACCAACTTATTCACAATCACAACTTTCCTGCACGAGACTACCAAATCTATATAATCATGACCATTGTTCGAGTTGAGCAGCCCCGCTCGTGGTCCCACCACTTTCAGCGCGTCACGATCAACATGGACGTGGTGTCACAAGAGTGCATCAACATGATCAACGCCAAAGAAGTCCAGGAGCTCCTCAAGCGAGACGGGGTCCGCCACGCCTCCTTTGGCCAGGCCGTAGCCGACAACAACAACGGCAACAAGCTGGCCAACGGCTACATCTCCAAGCTCGAGATTACCGGGTTCAGCCAGAAGACGAAGAGGGTCACCCGCTTTGATAGGAGTCGGCGCTGGGAATGTGACGTTTCCATTGCGTACAATGCTGTTCAGGAGTTTGTCACCATGGACGATGCGGAGAAGGATGGGGATTTCAGCCGGCCGCCGATCCAAGCCGTTAACGACCTGCGTCAGCAGTTTACGAAGCATGGCGTGTAGGGTTTGGGGCAATATCAGTGTTTTCCGCAAGATGATCATTAGCAGAGAGAGCGAATCCTCTAGCTAGTTCCTCACGGATACACATGCTGGGGAAATGGAATATGCTTCAACCGGCTCATTGGATCCTGTAGTCCAAGGATATAGCATAATCAACAACACCAAGTTCCCTGGTTCATTTATTTCTCCTCGCCTGTGACCTGCGGGGCGCCTCTCTGGTCTCTCTGCGTAGCTCTGGTCAAGGCTGCGTTGACTTTTGCACTGCATCCGTATAGAGTCGGATATTTAAACAATTCAGCAGTAGCAGCACACCAAAGACACAAGCTCCACGCTAGTCTGAAACGGAACTCACCGCGTCGGCGCCCGTGCCGAACGAGTCTTCTTTTCCCCAATCCTTCCCGCAACGGCAGTACAGAAAAAGCTAGCTCCGTCGTCTATTAGGAAGTTCCTGGTCGGAAGCAGGCAAAGCAGAAGCAAATAGTGTGCCCTGCGCGAGCCAGCCTGGCCGCTAACTAGTTCACAGTAGCACTCGGTCCTTTCCAGTCGAGGCCTGGCTTCTGCCCCCCCCAATGGGGTGTGGGAAGAAGAGCTCAAAAAAAAAAATTCAATGCCAACTCCGGGGCAGATTTTGCAGGCAATCTCCGATGCAGCCGTGTTTGCCTTTTTTACTGCATCAGACTTGAAGTAACTCCGCCCCTTGTCAGCAGTGTGGGCTGGAGGGATGTAACACGCTTCTTGATCCTTCTCATTGGGGAGGGGGAGGACAACACAAATCGGAGTCATACTCTGTGCCTGCAAGAGTGCGAAGTGCGCAAAGTGCGGCGCCGCCCCAAGGGTTCATTTTCAGCGCGGCGCAGGCGGTAAACCAGCCAGCCACTCTTGTCTGTCCCGTTGAGACAGGTGCTGCGATGCTGGGCCCCCCCTGCAAGGTCAAACGGTCGAGCCCATCTCGATGCGGCAACTGACCATGC
The DNA here is from genome assembly GCF_028009165.1 of Akanthomyces muscarius. Taxonomy (NCBI): domain Eukaryota; kingdom Fungi; phylum Ascomycota; class Sordariomycetes; order Hypocreales; family Cordycipitaceae; genus Akanthomyces; species Akanthomyces muscarius. Next base: position 4,788,955 of record NC_079242.1, read on the forward strand.
TCTGGCTGCATCGTTTTGCCAGCAACGCTTTTTTTTTTAATTTACTGTCGGGGTGGTGACCTGCAATGCAAGGGAGGGGTGTGCTGATGCGCATTGCGAGTGCGGCGATGTGCATATGTAGTTGCATGGGACACGACACCGAGTCTATAGATGGACTTGTATTATTAAGAAGATGCCTGGCCTGTCATTAATTTTTCAAAGGGAACAGGTCTTGGCGCGATGCCCGTGGTATGTCGTATGTCGCCGATGCAAAGTACGCCGCGACAAGGGCAGCGCTGCGGCCTTCTCGATGCACCGATGCAGGCTCCGTGTCTTTTGTTTCTTTCGTTTGGCAAGCAGAGCAGCGATGAGCCAGTCGTGCACGTGCTCTCTGTCTCGGCAGCAGACGCGCAGCTGGTGTCTTGTCTTGACGAGGGACAAAAAGGCAAGACACGACGGTAACGTTCCGTAGGCAACATGTCCATCTGCCTGGTGGTTCCAGCGCCGCGACTTTGATTCACTCCAGTACGGACTAGCAAAAGCAAGCGAGCAAGTTTAAAAGAAGAAGGGACGGCACAGCAAGACAGGCGCAAGTCTAGGACTGCCCAGAACGGCAAGCCGGGCTGATCATTGTCCGCTTCTTGTCAAGGCTGAGCAAGCTGTTCGTCCTAACCGTGGGTGAAAGCTGTTAGCTGGCACTTGGCGCAAACCTTATTGCAGCTCTCCGCTCCTCCGCGGAAGCTTCGTCTCCAGTTGCGCACAATGAAGGAGAAGATGTTCGGAAGTCGCTTTGTGACAAATGATCCGCGGAAGGCGAGGAGCTGAACTGCGTGCGCAGCGCTCCGGCAATAGGCAATGATGGGCGGGTGCATCATGATCGTGCTCGTCTTACACGGCAGCCTTGTCGTGGCGGCTTATCAGTATTGCCAAGCTGGAGATGAAACGGAGCAGGATTGTTATGATGAAGCGTGGCATCGGCGATGGGAAAGCAGGAAAATACAGCAACTACTAATCACACAATTTCGATGCCTTGTTCGATGCAACGGTTTTAATTAATTTACTTTGGCCGCTGGCATGGGAATAGCGAATAAGCCGGCGAAAGCTGCGGCCATGGCACGCTACGGGGTACGTCTGCCCCGGGGGCGAGTCCTTTTCGATGGGCAGCGTCTTGTGGTGTGCGCATCGCCAGAGAGATGGTGCGTACTGGGCATCGATGCCCAGCGAATGTCTAGCGGAACGGGCTCTGGCGCTAGCAGAGAATGCTGCTCGCGCATGTCCATATAAAGTAATAATGAAACACCCTCGGATCAGTTGATGCCAACAGAACTGCGATTCTCTCGTATTTTCCTGATGGGCGAGCCGAGGGCAAGGCGACGATGGGCGACGCTGGGCGATGCGTGTGCGGTGCGCTGCGGTGCGTGGCAGGCGGTAGCGCCCAAACAAAAGGAGGCTACGGATATAATTTCGAGAAAGGATGCCTGCCATGCGCTTTTGTGACGGCTAGATGTTTTTGAGGCAAGCTCATGACTCTCACATATGCCCTGTTTTGGGTGGTGAAAAAGCGCCGCTGGTTAGATTGAGGCAGGACGTGTGCCCTATGCAGCCCGCTGTGAGGGAGCCCTGGCCGCCATGATTACAGTGAGCTGCTGCTGGTTCAGGCGCAAGAGGTCCACCTGCTGGCCACGCAACGCCCACTGGAGCTCCCTTCCCACAGTAAGAAAGTAGGAAAAGCAGAAGCAAAGAGGAAATAATGAGCGAGGTCCACCGGATGCATACCGTATAGATGCATAAAAAAACTGCCTTTGGGCGCCACCACCACGCTGGAGAGCGCCGGTCCACTGAAGAGGAAGCTGTACGGGCAGTGCGGTACTGCCGTGAACCTTGTTTGTTGCTTGTTTCTGGTACAGTGGCCCCCCGGAACGCGCTGGAATTATAGCGGGCTTTTAGGTACCAATTTACGGACCCAAGTGCTTGGGTTTGTCCCACACCTTGCTTGCACTGCACCAGGCCTTGGCACCCAAAAGAGTACGCGGCCTGAGCCGATGGTTCCATGGTGGAGACAGCAAAGGCCGTCCATGACATGGTCGATCACCGGTGACTGCGAGAGAGAGAGAGGGGTGTGTTGTCACGGCCCGGTGTACGGATACTCTGTAGGAACGAAATGACTGCGAGTATTGGATATATCGAGGACATAGAAAGAGAAAAAGGTCTCGGAAATACAACGTCTGTGCATGCTTTGTCCATGCAATCTCACAGACGCCGTGGTCGAGAACCAAAAAGAAGAAGAAGAAGAAAAAGGTACGCCCCAGCGCACAAGCACATGCTTGGCCTGCAAAGCACAGCCAGCCAGGGCACTCACTGCGACTGCACACCCCTTGGGCACGCCCCCACCCACTGTACCAGTAGCTACTCTGGAGGCATGGCATGCACCAAGCACCTCGTCTGCCCCCCAAATGGGCCCAGCCTTTTTGCCCTGGTACTTGCAGTACCTAATAAGCCCGCCTGCCTAAGCAGAAAAAGAAGAGCTACCCCCCTCACCCCCTCATCCCGGCTCCATCCCAACAGCCACACCCCCCCCTCGCATCTCATTACTTGCATCCTCCTCCTCCTTACACTTTTCTATTTCTTGCTGCTCCCTCCCACCTTTGAAATCCTTGCCCGGTTTTGCCAGATCCTATCATACCCCTTGCAAACAAAGTATACCCTTGCTCATCTCTGTTCCAGCCCAAAGTGGTTCGACTTGCTGCCCTGTTGCTCAAGACGCCTTATTATTATTTTTCTGCAGCATATATCTCTTACACGCCCTTGTCTCTGCCACAGACTCCGCCCACCTTTTTAACGACGACCATCGCCAACACTTTTTTTGCCCGGTCTTTGTTCTCTTCTCGCCTAGAAACACAAACAGGGCGCTCGAGTCAGCTTCAACGAGTTGGTTGATCCGAGCATTCTTAGCCAGGTCCTTTTATATACCTGGGTCTGTCCGACGTTGCACACACGCACCAACACACACACGCCCAGCAAAGACCGCACATCTTGGCTTTGAAACCACGTTTTGACGCCGGAGCCTTGGGACGAAAAAAATCACCCGTGCTTCCCTCAGCCACACTACAGACGCAGGACATTGCCCTCGCAAGTTTCGGCCTTGTTAAACCTCGACACACCCATACCACACCACCAGCACGCAGCCCGACGACTACAAAATCGTCCACATGCCCGAGTTCGCCAACCACGCCTCTCTTCCTCGCCTCTCCACCATCATGCCCGCCGGAGATAGCTCAGCGTCGTCCTCGTCCTCTTCCATCTCATCCGACTCCGACTCTGCTTCCGCCACCTCGTCGACCAGCTACGCCATGGAATCTGCCCACCCGCCCAGCGCCTCGGTCCAGGTCCTGCGCTGCATGCGCTGCGCCCGCGCCGTCGAGACCACCACAACCGACGACATTGCCACGGCCGGCATGGTCCGCATCTCCCACAACCTCTACTACTGCGAGCGCTGCGCCAAGACGGTCGGCTACAAATAAGCGTCTCGCCTCGCCTCTCCCGACCGCCCTCGGCGGTTGGGTCACCGTATACGACCTCGTGTGAGCAAGTCTCACACGCTGTGATGCATCTTTCCAAGCATTCTACTACACGACAAGTCTGCTGCGTGTAGCATCAGTCTTCAAGACGACCAAAGTCGCATCGACGTGTACATGGTTGAACCAGTACACCAGTCTGCACCCATGCAACGCCCTGGCCTACACATCGGACGTCCGGCTCGGCTCTTTCAGCTCATGTCGCCATCTGTGGATGTATTCATCTTCCCATGTTCTGATATCTACCTGTGTGGCTTATTCGCCACCGCGTTGATTGATCGACATGCGGCCTGCCCCTGTCGCAACGGGCATGCATCCCCCGGCCCTGGTGGCCCAGTCAGACGCCGAAACAAACGGAAACCAACATTTGATGAAACCTTTTCCACCCCAGACATGATCGACCATGACAACAACCGACGACTCTTATTTTTCCTTGGATGGCGATTATTTGCGCGATGCAGACGCTACGGCCGATGGCAGCGACGCGGTGCCATGCAGCATGACGTGGTCCACGACACCCTTGCTGCAGGCATAGGCCAATAGGACGCCGGGATATCAGCCAGCATCCCCCTGCCATCCAGCATGCGATGGATGCGTTCATCACTTGCATACACGAGAAATGAAACGTTGATTCGGCCGGTGCATTTTATTCTCCTTTTGAAATCTTCCTTTCTGAACGCTGTGCGTTGAGTTTTTTTTTTTTGTATATGACTTGGCCGTTGAATATGTCACGCACATTTTCTGCCATCTTTGCTGTGTCTTTCCGTTCTTCTCTTCTTGTTCTTCTTCTTCTTCTTCTTACTTCATTTGGTACATAGCATTTTCTTTTAGCGATAGACTTGAGATACCACTTGGCGCAAAGCCAAAATGCCATTCGCTTCTATTTTATCATTGTTATACAGACTCCTCCGTTGCCGTGCAGATGTGATTACGTACAGTCAGCCAGCCATGCCAGTGAGCGAGCTCCGAAAAGTGGCTTGCTGCGGTTTGACTTTGACAGCTGGTTACACCCGATATCAGGCAGTGCAATCAATCAACTTGGGCTGCATGGAGCAAATTGCGTCCTGTTGCGAACCAGTGCGCGCGCGCCTTGGCACGGGTCTGGGTACACACGATGAGGCCAGTCCAGGGGTCTCGTTTGTTTCTACCACCGCCGAACGGTCATACGGTATAGGCTACACTCTATTTCCTTTCCGCTCTACTGAGGTCCTTAACCCTACTTGATGACCTGAGCAGGATCACTTGCATGTACACACACCTTTCAAGGGATCGACTTGGGCCGCAACGGGCCCTCGTCTGTTCGCCGTCCTCCCCGATCGACAATGAATGGTTGTATCGCGGGAGATCCCCTGATTCGTGCACATTGCCTGATTTTCCACACCTTTCATGAGCGCGGCGAGTGCTACCTAGACGGGCGCCGCCGTTTTTCTTGCGCTTCTCCGGAGCGCATTGTCAAATGCGAGAAAAAAACTGTTTTATCTAAGAGAAAAGAAAAGAGAGTGCTGAGAGTGTTTCATCGGCTTTCCCGCTAACGCCAACGGTGGTCTGATCATGCCACTTTTTTTTTTTTTTTTTGGCTCGCTGCCTCACTGAATAGTTTAGTTTAGTTTGCGTTTTGGGCATGATGGAACATGCCGAAGCCAAGCAAATGACCAAGAAGCTTGGTGGAATGTCACTTGAAAGCCATGGCAAATGCCGACAGCCGGGTGGGTAGATACGAGCTCTCGTGTACTTTGGCAAGTGACTTTCAGACAGGATGCAATGCTTTACAGACTTTGCAAAGACTACGATGGAGGAGGAGTGTGTACAGCAGCGATAAGAAGAGGAAAGGGAACTGAATCGTAGGGCAATGCGGCATAACTCTCGTTTGATGTAACCCTGAAACAACCTCTCAGCTTTTGAGAGCAGAAGCAGCTTGCAGAAAAAAAGCCAAGAAAAAGCGCATTGCAATTTGTTGTTGACTTGCCCACTTGGGGCGCAGGCCAACGTGGGAAATCATACGTCGTCGAAATAAGATGCAGGGACCCTCAAGTTTCTAGAATCTCTTGGGTCGGGGCCAAGGTGTTTTTTTCTTAACCCATCTCGAGCAGGCATCAAGAATCATGCAGCAACTCGGGACAATAACAGACACTCAGGGTCCAGGCATCGGCAACGCGCCGACTCACTTCTTTTCCTTAGGGCTGTGCTGGGCGAATATATTGCCGACGAGGCTGTGCTGGCTGGCCGCAGCCCGCGCCCCGCCCCGGCTGTCGGGGCTTCGCGTCCTCTACAGGGGCGCACACTATTCATTTCCTAGGTAATGCAGAGAAAAGCCACGAGAGCCTCATTCTACCCCCCGTGAAAGGTGTCTCTAGCAAAAGAGACGGGAAAGAGTGTAGCCAAGTATGGAAGCCAATGCGAGAGAAAGAGAGAGAGGGGAAAAGGTCCAAATGGGCCGATTGTACGGATATTGAAGCAGTGTGTGTTTCTATTTTCGTCCTGCTGACCATCACTTCTCTCTCGCTCTGTCTGTCTCTCTCTTTCCTTTCAGCCCTGGAGGCGGCGGGCGGGCGGGCGCCGCGGCGGCGCAAAACAGCCACCACTCGCATTCAAACCCCCAATGGGCAGTGGGGGCGCCAACAACCCGAAAAAAGAAGCAAGAAGCAAGAAGGAGAAAAAAACGGAACCTTGCCGTTCTCGGGCCCTGCAAAAACTCGTTCCCTCATTTGGAGTAGTTTGTGCAAAAATGTTCATAGCCAAACGCCCTCTTCATTCTGTAACAAATGCGTTCTTTCGTGTCGGTGCCGTATCCCTTTGGCAGTGCGAAGCCTACACCTAAGTCACTTGCAGGGATCGTAGCCAATCAGAACACACGTTAAAAAAGGTACTTAATTTCATTAGGCAGGCACACTATGATAGAAGTACCAGCATTTATCCGAGTTACAAAGAGCTACATTACATTCCAGGCACCTGTAGCGACTCTGTGGAACCTTCTGATTGCCGCTTGTTGGTGCCAGCGCAGGCCGAATTTGACGCTTTTGGCTGCTTTGAGTACGTACTTGACGATAGGTAATGCCTTTACAAGCGAGGCAGGGCGAAGGACTCTTATGACGGACGCGTTTATGCTGTGCCACAGGCGTAATTTTGTCGCCAGAGCGGTACCTCTTTCGTGATGTTCCGTAGCGACTGTACTGCTCGATTAGTGCGTCAACAAGCTGCTGGCGCCACGCTCTTTGGCTCTGGAAAGGTGTAAAATTCGTCGCCATCTTCTGTATTAGGAAGCTGTTGATAAGAACAGTCTCGAGAAGGAAGCTCCACGCAATTGCGTGCCAATTACCATAGCAAACACGGTGGTCTTGACTAGAGGAAGCTCTTAGCTGATCGCCAATATCAACAGCGCCCATCAAGTCATTATAAGCGGCTGCAAAAGACGGTACAGTCAGCGTTTTTACAGCCTCGTCACCAAATATTCGCTGTATCGGCCGTGCTCGTGGTTGTTGTGTTGTCGGGCGGCGCCGTACGCGTTGTTCAAACTCATCGCCAGTAAAGACGGTCGTCAACATTAACACAAGCGCATTATCTTTCCAGGCAAGCTGGTTAACCTAGAACAATTAAGTTAGCAATTTCCTAGTAAATTAGATGCCTACTTACTTGGTTATCTGGTGTTAGTATAGACTGAATCGTATTATGTGGCCATAGGTTGTGGCCCTTTGTATCGTCCTTCTTAGCCTTAACAAAGCCCTCATAGAAGCCACAGTTTATTCGCGCAGTGCCTGTGGCACCAATATTCTGCCGGCGGAGAGCAAGGAAGAGGCTCGGAGAAGAAAAGAGGTTATCTAGAAAGACATGATATGTCGATTCCGGCAGTGTTTTAACTAGGGAGACGACGACAGCTTGTGTCGGGTTGATTCGGATCGACTCTGCCGCGAGGCTCCGGCGCTCTCTTGAAGCCGCTGGCTCCTGACCTTCAAGATAATCGAAGGAGTTCTTCGGGCTGTGCCATAACCAGCCTAGGAAATACCCAGCTTCGGCAACAACCCAGATCTTAAAGCCGGTGGGAGTCGGCTTATTAGGTATTGTAACCTTCTGTTTTGAGCGCCCTGTGAAGCGTACAATACACTCATCAACAGCTATGTTTGTGCCCGGCTTATAGAGGCGAAGAGAGGCTTCTTTTAGCTGGTTTGACCACTCGCTGGCGATACAGAACGGGCGAGGAAGAGCTGGGTCTTCCGCGTCACAAATTCGAAGTTGACGATGGAGGAGGTGGAAGCGATCATACGTGATATACTGGGTAATTGGGTGTATCGGACGGTTCGTTACGCCAGAATAAGCTTTCCAATAGTCTTCAAGTACACTTTCTGTGTGAATTGACATATAAATCATACATGCCAGCCATAGGAAGACTTCTGGGCGCGTAGTTGGGTGCCACTTGTTGATACGCGCGTTCTCTTTTGGCGGCCCAGCTGGTCCCCGCCGCGCCCCAGAATTCGTGTATTCGACCCATGAATCTATTAGCGAATCACTCATAAATTCCTTGAATAGTGACAAAGGCGTCAGGGCTTGATGGGGAACCTGGGGCTCGCGAAAGGGCACGCGAAGTGGCTCAAAAGACGCGCCGGACTCTAGGACCGGCGGCTGGTCTGGTCGGTAGGTGCTATCAGCTGGTTGCTCTGCTTGAGCCTCATCTAGCCGGATAAAAAGCTCCGTATCGCCAGAATAAAGTAGGAATTGACTCTCGCTACTAGCCATTATATTTTTCAAAAATTATTTAATATGATAACTGCTGCAAAAGGCGTTTTGTTATGGCAGCTGACTACGTACCTTCCAAGTACCTTGTCTAAAGTGGGTCTCGTGACTTAGGTGTAGGCTTCGCACTGCCAAAGGGATACAAGGGCTAAAAACGCGGCCACGTAACTATTACGACGGTACCACACCGCTCGGAGACTTTTAGATGAGGCTTGTTAGCTCACATTTAACCATCACAAGGCTAGCCAGGTAGCTAGCCGGACCCTGTAGCCTTGTTACAGCCAGTAGGGCTTTCGCTCTGTCTTGCCGGGAATGGTGTAGCTTCTTTCAATAGCTACGGCCTCTTTTTTACTATTTCCGCTCTGCTGACGTGGTACGGTATCCGTCGGGTACACACATACAGGCATACTGAGTACATACGCGTCCTACCAGCTCAACGGTAGACCCCCCAAAAAAGAACAATCGTGTGTTCCGCCCCGAGGCGGAGCGGACAGCAAGCATCTCGTACACCCCCCCTTTCCTCGAAAAGATGACCCGAGTAGGTTAGACCTGGAGTTGCTGTTGCCAAACCAAAAAACCACGAGACGAATATCTTGGCAAGACGAATAGTGACGCCAAGGACAGTGGGGAGTCGAACCAAAATACAGCTCCCCTTATTTTTCTCTTGATAACTTGTCACGGATTCTTCGGCAAGTGGACAATAGCCAAACCCGTCAAATCATGACCGCCCACAGACGGACTTTTTTACCTGCGCGGAGAAAGCAAAAGGTCTGCGGAGCCGAGCAAGCCCGTTTTAACCTTGGGCCGCCCCCTTTGTGCCTTGGCTGCGCTTGGTATGTATCAAACGAGGTGCTATCGATTTCTTTTCTTGTGGCAGTTCCACTCACGATTGCTGGCGTGTGTGTCTCGATCGCGATGACTCGTCTGGGATCGGTTCGCGCAGAGTTTCCGCATTCGGCGGACGAGAATCGGGTTCAAGACCGCGCAGCAGTATGGTCAAGGAAATCTACGAGTCCAAGTCCTTGAACGGTCCTGGAAAGGGATTGGAATAGGCCGTGGTCGCACGTGGCAGCGCAGATCACTTTGGAGTAGCAAACGGCGCACATCCGGATGGACAGCCGAGGCCATGTATCCCAGCTGAGCCTCGTTTCTGGAATGCTTTCCTTTGGGATAAAACTTGGTAGCAGGGGCTCCATAAGCACGTCTATACAGTCTGCTCATGCTCGAGCTGTCAAAGCGCCTCTGCCAAGGTTTTCCTCAAGTCCCCAGCTGGCTCTAAAACACGCCCTGTTTCTGTGTTATAGCTCTACTGGGCATATCGGCATGCTTAAAGCTGCTCGGTACCATAAAAATAGGGCGGAGAAAATTGTCCAAAAAAAAAAGTGCGTATTCCTTCTCCATTGTTATGCACCATGACACAAACTACCCCCACGCGTGAGCCATGTGTCAAACCGTCCGGCTTTACGGGTCGTCGGATGCCGTGGTGGAAGTAATAGAGAAGAAAACCGTCAAGCAAGGTCCTTCTCCACTGGGGGCAAGGCAGAAACCACCAGCGTGGAAACACTCTGCAGCGTTGCATTCGGCTTGCTCCAGCCGACCCGTTTGACGGTATTTAGTGTCGGAGGATTGGAGGAGAGGAATGCTCCGAGAAACCGTCAGTGATGGAGATTGGATGCTAAAAGAATCATGCATTTGATTAGAGCTGGGATTATAGCAAGGAGCAGGGACGCTGTAAATGGATGGACGTGGGATTTGCAGATGCCGAAAGGAGCATGGTACTACACTTTCCAACACAGGTGGTCAAGTTGCATAGCTCTCCTATGATCATTATGCAAGTCATACACAATCAAACGAATCAAACAAAACTCTACATCAACCATATTCATGTTAATGGGACCTTGTCAGTTATCGTGGGGCCCGGGTTGCCTTTTACCCGCACCATGGTTTGTAAAAATAGCTCGTCGTCCTGCGCCAAGACGTTTTTTCCTGGGGCTGCTGCATACACCAAGGAAGCACCCTTGCATTCATTTGTAGATGGGGACTTTCCAAAAAAAAAAAAAAAACCCCTATTCCTAGCCGTTGCTCGGTTTATTGCGATTGCTATATCGAGGGTAGGAAAAGGTGTGTCTATAAAGAGCCATTGTCGTGCAGCAACGCGCGGGGTAAGGTGTCGTCACTGCGCAGAACGTGTGGCTGGCGCATGTGGGTGAGAGAGGTCTTGGTCCTTGAGGCCGAAGTAGCGAACGATGCGCCAAGGGTCGCATGCAAGATGAGAGGGGGTGCCTTTGGCAGATGAATGCTGTCGTGCGTGTGCATGCAGAGGAAAAGGCATCAGGTTGATGCTTGACACGGCGGATTTGAATGAGACGATTCGCATCTGGGACGGACGACGTATGCCAGCTCCACGGCGAGATACCCTACAGTGGCCTAGGAGCTGTAACGAGCCTGCCTGAGGGCTGGTTATAAGCTATAGTTGGACTCCTGGTTAATGCTCGCATTGAGATTAATGCCTAGTCTTTTGCCAGTTGGCGTAGCAGAACAGGAGAATGTTACAGGAGCTCAAATTTCCAAATCCCTTTCGCAGAGAGGAATGGAATAGCGAATCGGAATCGAAGCAAGTAAGAGACCGGCAAAGCACGGCCCTACAGTCCAGATACTAGGTCATTGCTGCTAAAGGCAACGCACTGGCCGATGAGGTTTTTTTGGCGATGCTGCTTACCTCGTCTTTGGTGTAGGACGGCCTACCGCACGGTGAGTCGAAATGGCAGACCATCGCTTGCAGCCTAGAACAATGATCGGGATACTTGGACGCGCAGATGCACACTCCAAAAATACATGATTGCCTAAACATTATTCGCACAGCTAGCAATGGCCATTTGCATCTCTAGCAACACTACCCCTGTAAACAGGCCCGTCACCACAGTACACGGGATATATGAACAAGACATGCCTTGTGGCAAACCTCGCACTCGCGAAATTATGTAATGAGTTTAAATGAATAGACACTACCACGCTCATTATGCATATGCCCAAGTTGAAGCCATCCTCGTATCCTCCCAGCAAATGCAAATGCAAAAGATAAACAGTCCTGTATCCAACGCCACCAACTCCTTCAAATCAGCACGACATCAGCAGTCAGAAAAGCAAAATCAGTCCTCCATCTTGGTATCAGATTCCTTGCCCAGATTCTTCAGCAGGTAGCTGCGCTTGAAATACTCGTTGGGGTGCACAATCGTCTCGAGCTGGTTGGACGTCATGATGCCCTCGTCCTTGGCCTTTTTAATCTCTTGCTTGTGCAGATGCTCAAACACGCTATGGTTTCTGTCAGTCAACGTTCATCCGCATCAATCACCAAGATTCGTTCTTACCGGTTGCATGCCATGTGGTACTTTTGCGTGTCCTTGTCCTCCTTGACGCCCTGCAGCACGCCGCGGTCGGCCACGCCCATCGACTGCACCAGCGCCGTCAGGTTCTCGAGGTTGAAGTGGCGGTACGGGCAGCCGTGCGCGTCGCCGGCGCCCGGCGGGTGCTCGGTGAGGATCTTCTGGCAGCTGAAAGAGCTGTAGCCGCCGCCGCGACGGTTCGAGTCGCCGCCGACGTCGCCGTACGCGTGGCGCACGTTGTACCGGTAGTCCTTGTTGAACGTGTCGTCGGTGATTTTGTGGAAGCTGCTGCGCCAAAAGGCCAGCGCCTCCTCCAGGTTCAGCCCGATGCCCTTGAGGAAGAGCGTGTACTGCAGGCGCCCGTAGTGCTTGAGGTGCGCGTCGCGCCGCAGCGAGCGGTGCAGGTGCGACATGCACGCGGGGAAGTGCTGCGAGAGGCTGTCAATGTTGGCGGCCGAGATGACGGCGCCGTCGGGTGCGGCCGTGTTGGACATGTACGCCGAGTCGGGCGTGATGAAGTTCTTGGACAGGTGGTTGAGGATGGGCGTCAGGCGGTCGTCTTCGTCGAGGCGGGGGAGGGCGCGGGCCGTGAGCTGCGACGGTTAGCGATTCAATTTTCTCGCGACGCAGCATTTCGGCCATTGTAGGCGAATGCCTGCGCGGGTGCATATTGGACTTACTGCCAGCTGCTTCTCCAGTCTGGACGAAAACTCGGCCACCACCATGCTCGCCTGCTCGCGGACGGGGACAAAGGCCTTGCCGGCCTTGAGAAACACGCGTCGGCTCTCGACCAGGTCCGGCACGCGCTCCCAGTCGACGCGGAACCATCCCTCGTCTTCGTTGCCGCCGCCAGCCTTGCGGTTGGTGCTCGCCATGGCGGCCAGCTCGGCGGCGTACAGGCGCCGCTCCTCGTCGGACACGGGGTGCCACCAGTCAAAGTCGAGGCCGGCGACGAAGCCGGCGCGATCGGCCAGGTCGTCACTGTTGAAGCGGATGCGGAAGAGCATCGTCTCGACGCGCGTGAAGCGGCGGCGCAGGTCCTCGGTCGAGGAAAAGGCCAGGCGCAGGATAAAGTGGCTGTAGTGGTCCTTTTGGCGCTGCGCGGCAAGCTTGCTCGAGGACGACGAGTTGGAGTCAAGCGGCAGGTACTTTTCGAGAATGGGCTTCATGTGCAAGGCCGTCTCGGCGGGGGACTTGTTGCGGAACGAGCATGCTTCGAGTTCGGCGAGGACTGCATCTTCTCGTTAGTCTTTTGGGTTCCTTTTTTCCTTTGGTCTTCGCTGCGCGCACTGGCGCCAACGAATGGGTATGGCATACCGCGAAGACGATCGATGGCCCATTGCTCAAACTGCTCGAGAGTTATGTCCGCCGTGGGAGGGTCCGCGTAAAAGTTGAGGCGATGCTTGTACTCGGCTTCCTTGTACTGGGCCGTCGCGAACTGCTTGCGTCGGTGGTCAATGACATTGCGTCGCTTGGGGTCGATGCGGTTAAAGTCTTGTCGCAGCATGTTGGGCAAGCGTGGATGTTTCTTGCACCGTCGTCGCACACAGGCGTGAATCTATGTTTAAACAAGGCAGACGAGCTGATTGCGGAGATGGGGATTGGGCAGAGGGCATTGGTGGTGGTGGGAGACGCGACGGGACGCGTTAAGGGCGACGCCACTTGTGTGGCGTGCAGCGTTGTGGCGGTGCGTTGTGGCGGGACCGAAAACAGCTTTCCGCGACCACGACTCATCAGCCCACCAGCAGCACACCAGCACACCAGCAGCGTAGGCAGCACGTATGTTTTAGACTTCCTCAACTGGAGATTCTATTTATGAAAACAGAGCGGAAACAACATCGAGGCTAAGATCCCGCTTCCCCTCATTTCCGCTGTGTATGTGCCGTGCACGAACGGCTGCTATAGCCGGAATAGAAAGGCACATATCCGGTGCCCGAGGTGGCATTTTGACTTTGGCTTCACACGATGGTCGTTGGACCGGGCTGCGGTATTTTGTCCTCTTCCAAAATGGTGACGTACGGAACATACGGACAAGCGGAAGAGTGTAAAGCACTCCATAAATGATGGCAACACCGAACCCGACCACTATATCGTTTCATTTTCTTATTTTCTTATTCCCCAAACGAGACTAAGATCGGAGAATTTCGCGATCTACTAACGGATAAGACTGAGCTTTGTTCCCTGTCGCACGACGTCTGTGTGATGAAGCCAAAAAGTTTCTGAATTTGCGCTTGGCCAGTACTGGCCAGAAAGCTTGAGGATCGGTAACCTAGTGCCCAACAGACAGGCAGACTTGAGGATCGGAATCGCATAATTGAGCCATGCACAATTGAACCTTCTAACGCAGGACAGTGAATTTACTCATTGGAAACTCCGGCCTATGTCACATCCCGTGTGCACATCTGGCGTGAGAATCCGGTACAAGACAAGATGCCGCTTCACTAGTTGCCGTTTGCGGCACAGCCTGGTTGATCGACCGACCACCAGCGGACGCGCTCGGTGAAATTTCACTCTTGCTTTCCGGTTTTTATCGTTCGTCTCGCTTCTTTGCCCTCTCTTGCAAGCCCTGCTCGCCTGGCTGCCCCATCCGGCTGGGCGGGGTTGCACTCGGATCGTTCGACGCAAACCTTAATCTCTACCTATCTGGTCCACGCCTACCCACACGGCTCGCCCACCAAGTACACCCAGTTCAGCTGTGTTTGCGGCATTGCAATCGGGGCTAGAGTTTTATGTGAGAGGATTTTCCCCTTTATCTCGAGCCCATCCACATGCACGCGTCAACCATGTAAAATTCGGGTTTCTGCTTCTTGGTCGTCTGTTCTTTTGGCTTGGACGTGTTGCTTCTATCGTGGGCGTTGGAAACATTTTGATATAATCTACACTGCAATACGCGAAGACGTGGCTGGCGTCGAATTTCCCTGGTCCGCACAATGTACTTGACGTGGCTTCTGCCGCTGGTGGTGTTGGAAGTGGCGGCACAGTCGAGTTTATGCTCGACGACCAACACTGCCGACTCTGGTTCAAGTATGTACATCCTCAATCTTTTTGCGAGTAGAGTACAGAACGTTAACATGGCTCTGATCAACAGACTCGGATCTTTATCAGAGTCGAGGGGCTTGCTCCGATCGCTGCAGAGGCCAGTCCGCATACGCCGTGGTCCAGGACGACAAGTGCTGGTGCAGCAACACGACGCCTGGCTCGACGACAGACAGCGGCAGCTGCAACAAGGCTTGCCCAGGATATCCGCAGGAAATGTGCGGTGGTAATGGCTTATATTCATACGTGTTGCTGGACAAAAGCAAAGTCAAAGCCGCTCCGTCATCGTCGGCGCCTCCATCATCACAACAACAACAGCCATCATCAGAGCCACCATCAGAGCCTGCACCACCACAGATTGTCACGATTACTCAGGTGTGTACATGGCTATATAATCCACTGGTCTGGAAAAGCTTTGTGGGATTTATTGCTTACCGAAGACAATAGACAAATGCGCAAGACGCCACGACAGTCATCAAGACAGTCCAGGCATCAGCGTCGCCTGTGGACGACAAGTCCGCAACATTTCGCACCGTAACGGTAACCGGCGCACCAACCGTGATTTCGAACGTTGCCGCCTCCGAGACCAGCCCGGCCACAGCCACGCCTCAGGCGAGCGGCAGCTCGGGCCTGAAGAAGGGCACCATTGCAGGCATCGCCGTGGGCGGCTCCGCGGCCGGAGTGTTCATGGGTCTGGTGGCGTTTATGATTTGGCGCCGCAACAAGTACCACAAGGACAAAGATGCCGCTTCCCACGACGGCGGAGGACAGATGGAAGCAGACGACGAGGTGAGGTTCTTTGGTGCCGGCGGCGCAACGTCAATCAGGAGGGATAACACAAGCGCGTCGGAGGACTCGCGGATGGGAGCGTTTGGCCACAAGAAGAGCCTGGTGCGCAACAGCATCGGAAGCTTGGAGGACGGCGCGGAGGAGGCGAACCAGGTGTTGCGAGTGGTGAATGTGTAATGCTGAGAAATTCTAATGACAAGACGATGTATGCCTCGCGAAACAGAAGTGGGATTTCATCTTTACTTTTTGTCTCTAACGCTGTTATGAGTAACAGCAGAAATAGGAAAACAGAACAAAACAAGCCAATCAATCAAGCAATACCTGCATCGCTCCGATCGATGGCAACACTACCATAGTGACGTCACCAAATACTGGCAGCTTGATGCCATGTATAAATATGCACCTCTAATAAGCCGAGAGACACATGGAGATCGCGTGCACGGTACACTACACAGCGCATGTGGTGCGGAGCCACGACACCGAATCGTGCTGGCCACGATGCCGCTGGCGCATCTGGGGTTGGTCGCTATAATTAGCGTGGGCAGAGCGCCGGAAATCCCAGAGCGGGTTAGCGCCGGGGAGCTGCTACGATCTGCTGATGGTAAGCAGTCCGGAGTCCATGCTCGCCTGGCCTTGAATTCCCCAGCGAGAAACGCTGTCTCGAGTCCTGTACAGCTGGTGCGCCGGGGAGCGAGCCGCTGGACGAGTCAAGCTGCAGGGAGAGCATGATGCCGGGGGGGGGGAGGGGGATGTCGGCGACGAGCCGCGTCTAGATTGCTGGGATACTTTCAGGAGGAAAGAAAATTACAGAGAGCAGAGAAGGAGGCAAATGTGGACGAACAGTACTGTGTGCCTGGCGGAGGAGGAGAGATCAAGTCTGAGAATTTTGTCGTCATCGTGAGTTGCAGAGCAGGGCCAAGGCGTGTCTGCCACAGTGCGCTATGTTTCTGCACTGGAACGTAACATCTGGCGTTGGTTCTAGCGCTAGCAGTAGGGAGACGGGGAGTCACCCGCAAGTCGCTACTGGGAAGTGACTGTTTGATACAGAAAGATAGAGGCTGTTGTCGTATCATGAAACCGATCAATACGTGTTCGTACACTGACGAGATTGATTTGATAACCGCCGGCTTTGGATATTACTTTTCAACAACTCATTAAAGTTTAGAAGCGTTGTCACGCATGCTGACCACCGCCGGAGCTTGCCTAGACCTCAAGTAGTCCACTGTAAAGCCCACTGTAGCGGCAGAGCTGGTACCTGCAATGTACCATGCCTGGCGAGCATGGCCGCTGCAAGTACAGGCATGGTACCTCTACTCTGCCCTACAGAGTGTGGAGCCATGACTTGCCGAAATCTATTACCCAGGCGGCAGGCTGCTGCTCCTTCCCTGCTAACCTGGGGCCTGCCATCCCCGGTGGCAGACATTTTGGCATTCTGGTGTCTGGCTCACGCTGTTCCCCCCAGCCAGCCAAGCCAGCCAACCTCGATTCTAAACTTCTTCTTCTCCGCCACCAACATATTCCTCCGCGACGGTCGTCGTCGCCATCTCGCGCCCAATTCATTTCGCGTCTTGCCAATTCACACCCTCACTGTCCGTCTCGACGCTGCCGACGTCGAATTCCCCCGACCAACGATCCGCAGAAACCCCCCAGCCATCGCCGACGATCCTGTGTCGCATCAGCGCGCCCGGTTCGTCTTGCCTCTTCGGTCCGATATCTTCCCGTGCCTCTCGGGTACGCTCTATAACCAACGGTCTCGGGCCGGGCTGTCTCTTTCTTTGTTGTATGCTGTCGCCCGCGTTGCTTTTCGCATCCGCCCTCAAAGCCAGCTTCATGGGCTAAACGCTTTGTCTCTGCAGCTGTCGCGCCACTACTGTAGCTTCCCGCCCCAAGGCCTACAAACCGCCGCCTTTGTCAAGCAATGACATTCTTCTCGACTTCAAAGCTCGCCAATACTGAATCCGATGCCGACCGTCTTCGCGATGAACAACTAGCCCTCAATGCTGCCCAGCAGCCGTCCATCTCGCTAGACTCTTCCACCACCACGCCCATACCCATGTCTCGACACACAAACTTGGTGCCGTCCCCGTCGTCGCAAATGGCCGCTTCCCCGATCGATCGCGCCCATTCCCCCTCGCGTATAAATCAAAGAAATTCAGCCGAGGGTTCGGTCAATGCGCTGAGAATCTCCACAGATGTTCTTTCGACATCGCCTGGCGTATCTTCCTTTCCCAACTACCGCGACATTATGGCCCCAAACACCCGCAACCTTTCACCCTCACGTAATCCTTTGAACAGAACCACTTCGGCCAATTCCGTACAGCTAGCGCGAACGCCCAGTCTGAAAGCCGCCTTGACGGGCACCTTTGCCTCGTCCAACGGCTCCAGCAGCAACATCTCCAGTCCTGTTATAAATGCCATGGGCGACGTCACCCCGTTGCCCAGCCCCCTCATGTCATCCGACTCGCCAGGTCCTTGGAAGCGTCTAAGCTTCACTTCAGCCTCTCCACCTCAATATCGAAGCAAACTTGACATTGTTGGCGAAATCGCCTCTCCCACTTCCAGCTATCCCGACTCTCAGCCGACTTCTACCTCGCCAAAGCGCAAGCCCTACCTCGTCAACCAACAGCAAGATTCGATAGCCGTGCCGCCGCAGCCCATTCCACCCACCAACAGGAAACCGCATCACACGAGGAATCGCAGCGTCAGCGAGTATGTCCCCGACCCCATCTCAGTCCAGAAGCGTCCTGTCGTCGTTTCTGGGACCCATACAAGAAGGGACGGCACCGAGCACAGCGACTCCGGTCTGCGACGAGAGTCCAATCTGGCCGAGTCGCGGGGTCTTACTCCAAGTGTGACCAAACCCCCTACGCCTCCTCCCAGCGATTCGTCCAAGGACTCCATGGACAGCCCCGTCAAGGTGCAGGACCCTTCTTTTGAGTACTTCAAGGCACGTAGCCGCAGTGATCACAAGAACCGTCGCTGGAGATCCCTTGGCTTGTTAGGTCGCGGCACGTTTAGTCGAGTCATGCTGGCGACAAGCCAGATTGTTCCTGACGGTGAAGGGCCGGAGATGATGGCAGGCGCGCCACCCGTGTGCCGTCTAAATCGCAAAACGCTTGTTGCCGTCAAAGTGTGCGAGCATGGCCCACGAGGTGGCGCAAGCGAAGACCGTGTTGAAATGAGCCTCAAGCGTGAGCTAGAAATCATGCAGGTCATTCATCACCCTTCACTGCTTGACCTTAAAGCTTGGAGCATTGAGCCGACACGAGCAATCTTGGTCATGGGGTTTTGTCCGGGCGGCGATCTCTTTGACGTTACCACTTCGCATCGCAAGATCCTGACATCGTCCTTGATGGCCCGCATCATGGCGGAGCTCGTCTCCGCCGTCCAGTATTTGCATGACCAGAACATTGTCCATCGCGATATCAAACTGGAGAATGTTCTAGTCAACATTCCTGCTACAGACCTGGCAAGCACAAGTATCAACTGGTCAACGTATCCTCACTCTGTCATCGCCCTAGCAGATTTTGGACTTTCTCGCCGTATAGCGCCAGGCGAGCAGCTGGAAACACGATGCGGCTCGGACGATTATGCCGCGCCCGAAGTCATCATGGGCCAGCAGTACGATGGACGAGCCACGGACGCCTGGTCCCTCGGAGTTCTTCTCTACGCATTGCTCGAAGCTCGACTTCCCTTTGACCCCCATCCCGGTATGAGCGATGCCCACCGCATGCGCAGCCGCACCAGTCACCGTATCGCGCGCGTAGAGTGGCGCTGGGTCGAGTATGCCGGCGATGACGGAGACCACGAGGGCGACGAAGCCAAGTTTGAGCATGCCGGCTTGCTCGGCGCGATGCGCATTGCGGAGGGCCTACTGCGACGCGCACGCAGCCGCTGGACCCTGGAAAAGGTGGCTGCCGAACCTTGGGTTGCCAATGCGCTTTGCATTGACGGAGGCATTCGCTTCAGAGAAGAAGACGCAGGAGAGGAGGTTTCATGACAGACAACTCTCCTGCACAAACACAAGCTTGACATTCATTCAGCCATCCCTGCGTGTTCAAAGACACGATGCAGGCTCTTTTCTCACTCTACGACTCTATTCTGTCGCTGGGGCTGGACGGCGTTTCTTTCCTTTTCTTTTTCTCAAACCTTTTTACTAACTTTAGACTTATGATTCCCACATGTACAATTACCTCTTATTCATTAACCTTTGTCATCCCTTTGTTTCAATCGACACTTTTTGAATTGTCAAATCTGTTTTGCTGTTGGGCAATTCATTGCACGCCGCACGGCTTCTTTCTTTCTCACTTTCATGCTCTTCGTTTTCTTCTTTTTTCCTTCTTTTCTTCTCTGATCGTTGCCTGTCTTCTCTCGCTACTACGAAGAAAGCGAAAAAAGCACTCGCTATATGACGAACAAGGACAGCGTTGGATACGAGCTGCAATGCCAGGAAATCATTGGGAGGGTAGAGGTCCGCGCAGGAAACGAAATCAATAAACTAATACATGACCACCACTACTCCTCGAAGCTTTGTAATTCATGATGTAGATTTGATTGTACGACGGGAATCGGTAGTAATGCCGTTATTTTTGTATCGGTTTCGATCGATAGGGGACGTGTTTGGGTATCTCGCCGACGGTCGCGTAGGATTGAGGGGGTGGTGTCGGATGTCGGAGACTTTGGTGGCTAGCATCACACGTCCGTGTTCACAGTACGTGCATTCTATATCTGTTTAGAAGCAAGGTTATTCTTTCCTGTCTAGGACAGCATGTCTTCAACGATTATAACACACGACATTGAGTCTTTGCTCCATCGTGGAGTGGCTGTTCGGTGGCAGATCAGTGCGGCTTGACCGACATCCGCACCGCCTCAACCTGCATCTTTGGGGCGTCGTATATCTGCATAGAAGCAGTATCATCAGCTTGGTGTCTAGAAGAGAACGTCTTCAACGATTTGTAAAGGCGACGTCGAATCTTGTGCCATTGTGGGACGGCTCTTTGGTGGGCAAATCAGCAAGTTGCTTGGACCGACTTCCGCGATGCATCGATGCATCCTATATCTGTCAAAAAGCGAGCTCATCTTTCTTGACTAGAGCAGCACGTCACCCAAGCTTTGTACAGGCAGTATCAAGCCTTTGATACATCGTGGCAGAGGCCTTTCGGTGGCAAGCCAGCTTGTTGCCTTGGACCGACATCCGCGAACGTCTCCTCGCCTTGTGCCCCCTTTCGCACGCAGAAGATCAACCCCCTTCCTTGCCTCTCCTACAGGAGGGCTGAGCCAGGGCTCACACTCCCCTGTTGAAGAAAATGAGGCGTCCGTCCTCCCCATGCAGAAAAAAAAAAGGTGGCAAGGTCAAAGGAGCGAGGCTTGCACGCCACCGGCTCGAGTGATGATGTGGCCGTAGAGATCGAAAGACAGGGAGAAGGGCGAGTCTGGGCGCATTTTAATTAATAAATGGCTTGTGTTGCTTTTAATAGAATAAGACATGATGGTAATGGGAGACTGCGAGGCGCAGGACACAGCTCACAATCTCGGTTCTCGATTCATGCCCAGCCCATGTCGGGGCGTTGTATTTCCATTACATACTACGAAACTGTCCCCCTCCCCTTCGGCACGTATATCCAACACGTAATGAATCCTTGGCCTTGTCCCTTTGTAGATTGGGCAGGGAAAATGATCACTGTAGCAGTACAAGTCGGAGAGGCCATGGTGAACGCGTGGGCGAGTCATTGTTATCACACGTTTTTCTCGTCAGACTTTTGCAAGTGTTACCCCAGATATGAGTACGGCGTTGCATCGTCACGTTTGAGGAGGAAAAATGGTTCCACGTTTCAGACCCCATGGGGAAAATGGACGCAAGGAGGAGATCATGTCCATGACTTGTGCAATCCCAGCGCGGGGAAAGCACTCCACGAGGTGGGCAACAGAAAGGAAATCCCCGTGCTAGCCGACGTCAAGCGAGAGTGCATCGTGTCCGCTGGCGCGGGCGCCCATTTTTTATTTTTGGCCAAACCACAGCAACATGTGTGTGTGTGTGTGTGATTTGTTTTAGTCATTAGTTTCAATCAGCCCGGCAAGCAGACAAGGAGAGGCCACGCCAGGAAACCAACTTGGGCATCGACCCCGAGCCTGCACATCGCAAGGAGCTTGCCAACGGCTGGCTACGTCTTGTGAGCTGCCGCTGTCCGGCCACTGATAACGCACCTCTCTCGGTGTGAGCTCGCCATCTATCGCGAGCGGGCGCAGGTGACGACCCAGCCCTGTAATTGAAAATTCAACCTTCACTCCCGTCGCCTCGGAGTGCTGCTCAGAGGAGCAATGGTAAAGGTGGGCGCTTCATGCGCCCGCCCGTCCATCCATCCATCCATCCATCCATCCATCCTCCCCCCCATGCGGAAAGAGTGCGCGCGAGTTGCGCCAGCTACGACTCTTGTTGCCTGTTGCGTTCCAGATTGCCTCAGCCTCTCTTTCAGCTCATTGCGCAACACTCGAGGAAGAGAAAAGGAACCGAAGTTGCACGAATAAACCTCAAGTTGCTTTCCCTCGCAGACATTAAACCTCACGAAGCAACGGCCCAGCACAGCTCCCCGCACGCGGCCGTTTCCGCGGCTCGAAAAACTCGCACGACTGTACGGATAAATCGGGCAGCGAAGAGGCCCAGCAAAAAAGAAAAAAAAAGAAAAAAAAAAGAAAATGGTCTGATTGCTCCTCTTCTAAATCGACGACAGTCACCCTTGTTTGTCCTGCCGTGGGCGCGCGGACGGGCGGGCTCTTGGTCCGCCCCCCCATCCGCTCTCCGCGGTCGAAATAGGAAGCTGCTTTTGGGCTGTTCCGCCAGAGACGACGAGGCAGGGTAATTTTCTTCTCCTCCAGAGTCCTGTTTCGACAGGAGACAAGCCGTTGCGGTTAATGCCGGTCGCTGGAGTCATGTCCCCCCCCCCCCCCCCCCCCCCTAGCCGCATTCAACATTGTGCTGTCGCGACTCGCTCTTCGTGCCTCGTAAAGACAAGACCGGACCGGCCTGGCTTGCTTGGCAAAAGGCAATAACAGAATGGCCAAGCCTTAGCTGAGATGGCCGACGATCGTTCCATCCGTCGTCCCTTGCCAGCCCCCGCATTCCCTGTTGCCGTTTTCCCCCCCAAGTCTTGGCCGTGCCCTGCCTCGCCCAACCTTCCGAGATCCTGTTGGAACAGCAGCCAGCGGTTGGTTTCTTGGCTTCGCAGCGATGCAAGAGACTCTTTCTCAAGCATTCCGGAAAAATACCTTGTCGAAATGGATGCCTTGCTCGAGAGGCTGCAAAGCACTGACCAACTTGACCCTCCCCGCCCTCCAACGTTAGCCAACGCCGCAATGCGACTCTTTCTTGTCTAGCGGCGCACAATGTGGCGTCAACCCTTGGGCCTGGCAGTCTTCTGTTCCCTCACCGGCGGCGCCAGCGGTAATTGCTGCCAGAAATCAGAAACAAGTCCTGCGTGTCTGCGTAATTTGCAAGTGTGAGCAAAAGCCCTATTATTCACAGGACGGACAAGTTCACCACACCAGTGCTTTTCAGTAATTTACCCAGGGCCAGAACCGGCCCCCCCTGCGCCGAACTGATACTGGCGCCCTCGCCGGCTTGAAATTGCACCACAATGCCAGCAGCCTGATATCATGAGCTATATAGCAGAGAACGGGGTAGTGCGCACGTCAACGAGACGGACAATTAATAATAATAAAACCCCCCATTCATCGGCCTTTTCTCGCCAACTTCACATGCCCGTCCCTTCTCCACTGCGCGGTATCCGGGAACCAAGAGGTGAGAATGGGCCCCTTATCGTGCAGTAGTGGAGTGTGAGTGCGTCAGAAGTCCGAGATGACGAGATTGACCAGGAAAAGAAGAAATGTAGCGCTCCAGACTTTGAGCACGTCAGTCTCTACAGGGCCGTTTCTGCGTGTCGCAGGGCGCGCTTTTCCCACAGACGCTGAAGAGCCGAGCGTCGTTTAATCGTCGCCAGCAGTTCGTTCTATCCTTGAAGATTATATCTACAGTGGTCTCATAAAAGGAAAACCTTATTGGAGGGTTCTCCCCCCCCCCTTGTAGCAGTAGCCTTTCCCCGCACCCGCCCTCGCTGCGACGGTGCTACTGGCACGGTGGAATTGGGCCAAAACGCTTAATACATGACCCCCGACCGTTGGGCTAAACAGCGGGCAACTCTAAAAGAGAAACAGCAGCGTAGCACTCATGGCGAGCCCTGTTGTTGTTGGCCATCCGAACATTTCAGAGGACAAGAGAACGCCATGGCTTTTCTGCCACATGGCCCTGGCCAAGTTCAACTCAACTCGGCGGGCCTGCCTGCAACATGCCAACGCCAAGGCGGACGTCGCTGCTGAGACAGCCATCATCTTGCTTCTAGTCCCCCAAGACATTTTTCCTTCTCGGTGCTATTCATAGACATACATGCAGGTCTCGCCTTGTCCGGCCCATGCTTTCTTTCTTTCCTCTCAGCAAGTGTGTCCTGCGCTGCATTCTGCATCTGTGTAAAGCTGTGCCGCTTCTCGGAACCTGCTGCCTGGAGAGGGCCACCGCAGCACCGAGGATAATGGAGCTGACACGGCCACAGGCGGCCGGCCTCGAGAGAGGGTCTGTCCACCGCCGATTCTAATCCGTCTTCTGGGATCATGACTGACTGACGGGGGTGCTTCTCTCGCATATGGGGCGGCGCCACCGACGCCTAAGCGGCTTTGGCCCCAAAGTCCAGCGCACACAGCTCACGGCGGCCTGGTAGTTACGGGTACAGCGCCGCCCAAATCTCCTCCTGCTCATTGCGTGTTTTCTTCTTCTTCTTCTGCTTCCTTTGCTGAGTCGTGCATCCCTTGCCGCCCCACCCTCGACCGGGAGACGCAAAAGGAAAAATTGGCACACATGTCTCTTCGTGGCGTCGTCGTGGGTGGCTTGCGGAAGCCCAGGACAGGATGCTCCCGAGAAGAGGAAAAAAAAAAGCCTCCCAGAATGCTGTGTACCCAGTAAATGACCTGCAGCCCTCCTGTGGCCTGCCCGTCGATAGCGCGGGGGGACGCCGGGGAAACAGAAACAAAGCAGACGAGAGAGAGACCAGTGATGTGCAGGATGAATAAGACTGCCCTGTAAAAATGCATTTGCCCATGCCCACAGCACTACTGATAGGCCGTGGTCCGTCTTCAGCTGCGCCGTCGTACCCACAAGAAGCGGTGCCGCTCCCCTTGTAATCCTCCCCCTCCCCCCCCAGGATCTTGGATCTTGTCCGAGTTCAGGGTTTCAAGGCGTGGTTACTGTGGTTGTCTGGTTGTCTGGTTGTCTGGTTGTCTGGCTCGCCCATTGTGTTCGTGCGGCAAAGGGTGAAAAAGACCGTTTCGCGGCTCGCAGGCTGCAACGTCTCCGGGGGGAGGGCAAAACAGGGCCTGGTGCTTTTTTCAAGATGACGAGCGAGGCGCGCTGTTCGGGGCCTCCGACCGCAGGCTGATGCTACCGCTCCTCGGGTCCTTGCTTGGATTGTGGCGCTCCCTGGCGCTGCTCTGGTCCTCGTCGTCCTCTTCCCTCGCTCACACCAACCAGGCCTGTCCGTCCTGTAGCAGCCCAGCCGAAACGCCACGCCACACGAGCACAGCACAGCACAGCACACCATCCCAGCAACAGGCTAGTACTCATCAGTAGCGCAGTGGCCGGTTACTGGTAGAGGATTGCTTCTCGAAGTGCTGGTGGAGCGGCGACTTGGTGAACAAGGCTCCATGGGCCGCCCCAGCTGTAACTAGTTACCCTCCCCGGAGCACCTTTATGCGGGATCGAGCCAGGGGGGGGCCAGTATCAGTGTCTTTTGATTGGCGCTGCCTGCTCGTGTGTGGTGGCTTGAGCCTTTTCACCTTCTCTTTCAGGCCGATGGTGGCATTTTCCCTCACATGCTGCCTCCCCCCCCTACTGGTGACTACTCAGTAGCTGGCAGGTCTTCTCACACGATGGCTGGCAGCCCTACTCCATTAGTTATTAGTTGCCCCCAATTTCTCAAGGGCCTTCTTTTTTCCCTTTCGCTGGTGGTCCTCTCTCTGTCCTGGTAGCACCTGTAATCGCCCATTCTCCTCCAGGCTGGCTCGCCTTAGGTTACATCCCCCTCTTCCAGACTCTCCTCCCCCCCCAGCCTACCCTTCTCTCCACTCCCCGCCGACTCTGGGTTCTTATCTGACTCTACACGCTTGCCAACCGGTACAGGCACAACGGCGCCTCGTCTTGACTGGTTCATCCTTCTTTTTCTGATATCAAAAGCGGCTTCGTGATAGCGATTAGTCCTTCTTGTCCGTCGACTTTTATTTTTGTAAACCGGACGGCCCTGCTTTCTGCTGCGCCACCACCCTCGGCACCACCTGGGCTCGCTCACACGGCTTCGCTTCGCTTCGCTTCTCTCTCACTGACAGGCGGGACCAATCTCACGGCGACTACCTGCACCACGCCTTATCACGCCCGTCGCTTTATCTGGGCTGCCCTGTCGCCGCGTGCCATCTTTTTTTCGCGGACATCTTTCACAGCTTCAGCCGTCGTCCGACCTTCTGTCGTCTTGCACATACACCGCCGCCGTACCACGAGCATGGGCTGCACCGTTGAGCCTCTCCACACTTCCCGTTGAGTTTTGGTTTTTTGCTCGCGCTCGTCTTTGGCTTGTCGGCTCGCAAGGGATGCCTTCAAGTCTCGAGAACTGACGGTATCGGCCACGGCTACTAAACTGCCTGACCCCTTCACCAGCCACCACTGCCTGTCATCCCGGGGTCGTACTGATCCCAGCACCGGGGCACAACCGCCATGTTTGACCATGATTCGGACAAGGCGCGGGCGTCGGGCTTTTCGCTCGATGGCTTTGACAATATGAGGGAACATAATTATTTCTCCTCGGGAGACGGCTTAGGCTCCATCGCCCCGTCCCAGCTCTCAAGGATGCCCGACGACATGTCCCGTATGGACTCGCACGCAATGGACTGGACCCCAACGCCGACTGGCCAAGGCTCTCATTTTCGCAACCAAAATACGTTTCACGACCAAGAGGACTTGATCGACTTCGACGACATGACGCCAGCACAGCCACAAGTCAGTGGTGTAGGACGCCTGGTGGCCCAGTTTGAAAACAAGGACTATGTACCTCCGCTGCCACCGCGGCCCATCATGAATACCGCTCCCAGCCCTGCGGAAACAGATCCGTCATTAACGAATTCCTCCTTCTCATCATATTTTAGCAGTTTTGCCGGCGCAGCACACGTTAACCATGCACCAAGCCCTGTCGGTAGCCCCGTCGACTCACACTATGGATCTTTTGGCGACGTACTCTCCAGGATCACGAGCCCGCAGGATATCAACAGCATCGAGTCCAGCTCGCCCCTGCTAACCTTTGGAACATTTCCCAATGCGCGCATCGCAAGCCCGCATATCAGCGCCGTTCGGTCTCATGCTGTACCAGGCATATCGCAGTTTGCGGATGAGAGAACGCGGACTCCCTTTACCGGAGAACACAAAACCATGCCGAATCCCGACAGCATGGATACCGACTCTGGCATGTTCGGCGACGTTGAGCGCAACATTCTTACCTTTTTGAAGTCCGAGCTTGATGGCGGCAACCGCCTGCAAAGCCTGCAGCCTACGCCACAAGAATCTCAGCAGATGCAGCATGTGACTCCTCAGGCGACTCAGCAGATGAATTTTGCGCCAGTCCAACAAGTGCATCAACAGCTGAGACAACAATTGAGCAACAGGACGCAGCCGTCGATATCTCAATCGATCCAATCAAACCAACCTACTCAGCCGTTTCAGCAGACCAAGCCGACTCCGTTCAGCCAGCCAAATCAGCCAGCCCAGCCGACTCGACCAACCCAGCCAGCTCAACCTACACCACCTGCCCAGGCCAGTCGACCAGCCGAGCCTGCCCAGCAGCTTACCCGCCAACCCAGCACTCAAAGCAGCTATCAATCGACCCAGCAGCCGAAATCACCTTTCCAAAGCTCTTTCGGGGGCTCAACCACGTCTGGGACACCAGGCTTCTCGATATGGCGTCCTCCATCCTCGCCCGAGATCAAGGAAGAGCCGACAGCCGACAGCCCTGTCATGTTCTCAAAGAGCCTGTTTGAGAAACCGCCAATTCCGCCAAAGCCCAAGCCGATTCAAGAAGCGCAACAGATCACGCTGGATTTCAGCTTGTCCGCCAAAGACAAGGGGAAGGCGCCAGTAAAACCACCGAAGCCTCCCAAGCCACCCCGTTCGAAACTACAGCCACCACCACCTCCTCCGCCTCGGCCTCTGGACACTAGCAATCTCAGCGCCGGCCCTAGTAGCGAGCAGGTACCGCAGACTCCTGCGACGCCTGCAACCCCCGCGACCCCTTCAACGACGGCAGATGTTACTTCACCTGGACCTTCGGTAAGAAGCCCACACAATAGTCCCCTTCGAGTCATTACTAACTTGTGAGAAAGACCTTGAGACAGGCGGTGTCTGCGCTTCGAGGCCACGGTTTGCGTCCAGGCAGGGAACTAGTCCCGGCTGAGATTTGGGAACACCACAAGCCAACCATTCGCTCACTATACTTGGATGATCGCAAACCTTTGAAAGAAGTCATGTCCATCATGGCGGAAAAGTACAACTTTCAGGCCACGTAAGTCGACATCAAGAACCGTAGGCGGTAATGAGCTAACCCGTTTTTGCAGGCCCAAAATGTACAAGACACGGTTTTCGCAATGGGGATTCGCCAAAAACAATACCGAAGACGAAGTGAAGAGGCTGTTGTCGATGAAGTTTCAGCGCGATGCCGAGGGCAAAATTTCCGAATTCGTACGCAACGGCCGCGTGGTGAATCTCGGCACCTATCTCAAGCGCAAAGGCGTCACCGAGTACGACCTCATCGATTTCGAGCAGCCTGTTGATCTGCCGGCCCATATCCGCTGCAGAACCCCGACGCCGCCGCCGCCGCCCATTTACTTTCACACGCCCGAGCTGGTGCGCGCCCAGGAGATTCTCGTCGGCAACGTCCGCAAAGCCTTTCTGCAGTGCCGCCAGTTTGAGACGGACGTCGGCACGGAGGTCGGCTGGACCGTCGTCCAAACGTGGGGTGCCTGGTCCTCTGAGATTCTCCTGGAAGCCAACTTCTTCTTCGAGGCTCTGGACACGGACACTGGCGGGCAGAGCCTCATGCGGGCATTTAAGCAGCTGGAGCAGGACCTCAAGACGCTGTCGCCTCTGGGTATCTTTGAGCTTCTGACCGGCATGGCGAACCGCGACCTGGGCCTCGTCGCCTCGCTCTGCAAGTATCTCGCCGCGCACTCGACCACCAACCTGGACCGCAATCACCCGATGCGCGTCATCTTTAACTGCCTGTACGACGTGCAGCAGAAGCACGGCGCGGCTATCCTATCGGAGCTGCTCTGGGGCTGCTCGCCGCTCATCGCCAACGAGCTCGAGGCCATCTACGGGCGCCGGCACCCGTACGTGGTGCGGGCCTGGCTCGACCTCGCCTACTTCAACAACCACGTGAACTTTGACCGGCTGCAGAAGATTGCGCTCGAGCTGCGCGCGGTGCAGAAGCAGCTGGAGCAGAAGAATGGCGAGACGGACGCCGAGGTGCTGGTGGTGCGCTATGCGCTCCTGCAGCTCATGTACGCGACGGAGCCCAAGTCGGACAACACCAAGCACGCCACCACGGAGCTGTGGGTGACGCTCAAGGGCATGAAGGTCCTGTGCCGCATCCGCGACTCCAAGTCCAACGCGTACTGCTACCACAGCCCCGTACGGCTGAGCCCGTGGACGAAGCGCTGCCGCCGCCGCTACGACGCCGCCGTCGCCATCTTCGAGGATCACCTCGGCGTCAAGCTGCACCCGTACTTTGAGGAGGACCTGCACACCTCGCTGCACGAGCTCGACTCTGGGGACTCGTGGGCCACGGCGCTCGACCAGCCGTCCGGCGGTAGCAATCGACTGGGCTACATCTGAGCCGGTTCTCGGAGTCCTCCAGAAAAAAAGTCTGTTGTCCTGAGACGGATTCTTGCAAAAAGGCATAATATACATTACCCAAAATACCCCTCTGCCTGGCCACCACGTCGCCAGAAACATATACGGCACAGACGGCATCACGAGTCTCATGACATTCTATTTCTCCCCGTTGACGTCGACTACAATTTGCATGAAGATACTTCTTCGCAGCACCTCGTCGCGTTTCGATGCGTTCGCTATCTTTCTTTCTTTTTCGCACTTTTCTGCTTCTTCCCGTTTTCGATTGCGCTGGAATTCTGGCGTTTCTTTTTTTTAAAAATTCACGGAAAATGGAGCGTGATTCTGTCATCATCGATCCTCTTCATTTTCCTTACTGTAACATTAGTCATAACATCTGATCGCGATGCGTTTGAAACGAGAAACGATACCAATCTGGCAGCGGGCCAGCCCTTATGAGCGAAATAGCATTAGTTTCTTTCTTTTCTCGATATTCTTTTTTCCTTATTCTTATTATGGGTGGACGGAGGACCTGGGGGGAAAGCGATTTCAAAATATCATCTTGTTTTCTTTTGCTGGTTTTGTCTTTTGTTCATTGGGCAGCGGCAGGTTGCTGGCACATTGTTCGGCCTCGTCGCGCTGCTTCCGCATAATAGTGTCGAGTGTGGAATTTCCCAAAACGCCACCGCCGCAATTGCATAAATTAATTGCGAACAATAAAAAGAATTGGATTTCATCAGCTTGCTTCTATTTACTTTCAGGCAATTACGTACGTGTACTCATCTTTGCGCTTGTTGCGGCAGGCCATACTGGTAGTTTGCATGGTGACTGTGGATCGTCGACAACCGACCAAATTTCGAACATGCAACTTTCAAACCCCTTGGACAGCAACTGCACAAGCCATGCTGGCCCTACGATCATGTCGTGCTTCTAGCAAACTGGCAAGAAGCACATGTCAACGATCTTCTTCATCGTATAGGACAGTCAAGGGTTCGTGCCCCTCCCCTCAGCCTTTTCTTCGTGTCCTCATCCACTGATCCAAAACGCTAGAGTTTGACGTCGTCTTCCTGCGCCAGCAGGGCGTCAAGTTTCCCAAGTGGCACCTCACGGCGCCCATCCGGCGCGACAGCCGCGTCCGGCTCTCCTACGGCGCGTCCGTCGCGGCGTCCGACCTGCTCGGCAAGCAGATCCTGGAGCGGACCGTCGACGACAAGGGCAACGCCGTCGCGATCCACGAGCCGACTCTGGCGAGCTACATTGTCAACAGCGACAGAGCAGCGACGCCGGTACTTTTTACCCCTAAATCCCCTCGAAACAAGTTGACCCATCATTAACAATCTTCCCCTTTTTTTTGATTCCCATGTATAGATATATCCCAGTGATGCCGAGACCATCGTGTCGCTGCTGGACCTCAACCTGACTCGCCCCGGCGAAGAAGCCGACGAGGACGACGACGGCGCCCCCTTTGAAGTCTTCGAGGCCGGCACCGGCATGGGCAGCCTGAGCCTGCACATTGCGCGCGCCCTGCACGCCGCCAACCCGCCCGTGCCCGCCGCGCTGCGCCACCTCCTCCGCAGCAGCCCCCTGGCGCGCAGCGTCGCCGCCTCGGGCGGCGTGCTCGAGCTCTCGGCCGGCGACGCCGCGCTGCTGTCCGCGTACAGGTCCTCGCGGCGCGCCGTGCTGCAGACGCTCGACCGCAGCGGCAAGCACACGCGCGCCGCGTACAAGCTCGTACGGCACTTTCGCCGCGCGCAGTACCTCGCCGACGTCGACTTCCACGTCGGCGCCGTCGACGCCTACGTCGGCGAGCGGCTCGCGGCGTCGGGCGGCCGGCCCGTCTTTGCGCGCGCGGTGCTGGACCTGCCGGCCGCGCACAGGCACGCGGCGGCGCTGGTCCGCGCGCTGCACCCCAACGCGGTGCTGGTCGTCTTCAGCCCGTCCGTCAGCCAGATTGCCGAGTTTCAGGCCTGGGCGCTGGAGAGCGAGGGCGCGGGCCTGCAGCTGGAGAAGGTTCTGGAGCTACCGACGACGTCGACGGCCGACGGCGTGCGCGACGGCGGCTGCGGCGGCCGGCACTGGGACGTCAAGATTGTCAAGCCCAAGCCCGCGCCCCCGGGGGAGGGCGAGGAGACGCTGCCCGGCGCGGATGTGGCAGAGGATGATGGATCGGCTGCGGTGGAGGAGCGCGAACCGGTCGTCGTCATGCGGCCCAAGGTCGGCGGGCGTGTCGCCGGCGGTGGCTTCATTGCCGTGTATCGCAAGTGGCCTGCGGGAACGAGCCGCCAGCAACAGCCTGAAGGGCTCGGGACAGAAGCAGAGGCGTGAAAGGTCTAGGTATGCTTTGGAGGCGGCCGTGTGCTGTTTAGTGTAACAAAATTTGCATGTTATAGTTGCTACGCATAGAAATTCGCGACATTGTACGAGAGAAATGGAACAATGAAATATTTAAAATCAATTA
This sequence comes from Akanthomyces muscarius, assembly GCF_028009165.1. NCBI lineage: Eukaryota > Fungi > Ascomycota > Sordariomycetes > Hypocreales > Cordycipitaceae > Akanthomyces > Akanthomyces muscarius. Next base: position 4,820,866 of record NC_079242.1, read on the forward strand.
TCAAATACCCGCCTGCTAATTATGCCAACGCTATTCCAAGCAACCGAAAAATAATGGAATGGAGGGGGTATCCTAATGCATATACGCACAAACGACCCGGATCGTCCAAAACAAAGATGGCCTTTCTCTTGTTTGGTGACCGCTTCAGTTTCATGCCATCATAACGACGTAAGTCCCAATATATCAAAACCGCCTGGCGAAAACAATATGCAAGAAAGAAGAAAAGAGCAAATGCGAAACGAGAAGCCGAAAGAAAAGAAAAGCTGCAAGAAGCACAATGTCCAGCACTGCTTCTAAAGCTGACCGTCGTGCGGGTTGGCTAGCGACGGGCACGACAGGCTGCTCAAGAGAGGAAATCAGATGCGAGCGCCAGCTCCGTACTGGCATCTCTGATCCGATGTATAAAAGAAAACTGGACCGTGCCGCTCTCTGAAGAAAATAGTTAAAGGACGAATGGATGAGAAAACAGAACCTCCTGACGAGGGACGTTCTCATTCGGGCGTGAGCCCTAGAGCACTGAGCGTATAATAGACAGGTTTGTCCTGTCGAGTCTTCTTTTTTCAGTGTTGTAACAGCCAAATGTCGCCGCCATTGGTAATGATGCATGCCAATGGAAGAGCTTGCGCTTTCTTGCGACATGTCCTCTAAAGACAGAAAAAGAGTAGAGAGAAAAGAAAAAAAGGGAAAAGCGAAAATGTGAAAAGCAAAGTCCATGGACCAGCACTACAAGCTGGTCACCCGGTCTGCCGGCGCTCGAGCGCAGCAAACGGTGAGCTTCAGGCTGGTGCCGAGCTCCTGGCACTCGTTCAAGAGTGCCTTGTCGTCCCATATACCCTTGCGCCCCTCCTTGGCGCCGGCTGCATTCTCGTAGCAGCGCGTGTACCACCAACGGCCCACGCGGGTCACCATCTTGGTAATGTTGGCGTCCGCCGCCGGGCCATTCTCCTTCATCATATCCGACAGGCTAGCCTGGGCTTGCGGCGGTGGCTTCTTGCTCGAGCCACTGCTGTTCCTCGGCTGCGTGATGGAGCTTGCCACGGGGACTCCCACCTTGGCTGCTCGGATCGCCGAGAAGCCGCCCTTGCCCAGCAGCTTGACGAGAATATCGGCTGCAGATGCGAGACTCGTACCAGGCGACTGCTCGTGGATCATTTCCTTCAGCGTCCGAATCGCGCGACGACCTCTGTTGCCCATGTTGTTCAGGTCCAGATCAAGAATGGCAAGCTCGAGAAACCCCCCTGGCTTCAACACGCGCCGTGCCTCGGCAATTATGTTGCGGTAGTGCGACTCGGGCGCTGCGACAGGGAAGCGGTACACAACAGAGTCGAAGCTTTGGGGAGCAAACGGGAACTTGGCTAGATGATCGATGTACTGGACTTGGTGGTGATTTGGCGGGCTAAGAAGAGCGCTTGATTCCCCCTTCTTAGTGTTCTCGGCCAGTGGAGCTCGAGGAGAGAGGTTGTAGAAGTTGGCCTTTGGATATGTCTCAGCAACATAAAAGGACCAGTCGTCGTTTCCAAGACCATCAAGTACCAAGATAGAGTGGCGGGACACTGGAGAAGTTGAGTCTAGTCTGTCCGCAATCAACTCATGACGCAAGTCACTGAAAAGCACATGCCCAAACGTGAGCCATTTGCTGACCGTCATGGAGCCAACGCGAAGGTTAACTTGCGCCAACGGTGAGTTGTAGTCGAAGGAGCTGGAACTGCTACCAGAAAACCGAGTCTTGGCAGATCCAGAGCTATGGCGCCGCGAGCCCGTGGGCTCGGCACTCCTTCGCCTCATCCATAGGCCTTCGTCACCAGCGCGTAGGGAAGAGGCATGTGGCTGAAACGCTGCCTTGAGCCTCTCAGTCATGTCGGCACTGCAGTAGCTTGATCGTGACAGGTCGGAGAGCATAGAGACCTTTCTCTCTGCGACAACCGGAGATTCTAGCTGAATACCTCTACCGAGCCTTTCCTGGTAGGTTTCCAGATGGAACGGGGTACCTCGCGAAGATGTTGTGGATCGTCTCAGGCGCTCCGAATCATCACCCAGGAGATCGTTGTACTCCTCCCAAATCTCATCTTCAGCTGGTGGATCATCTGGCTGTGGAATAATGGCTGTGGCTCCAGCATAACAGAACCCAGAAGAACTCGAGCTTGTGCAAGCCGTTCCAATGGAGAACTTTCTTGGTGAGAACGACAAAAACTCTTTGTTGGATGTGTCGCCAATGAGTCCACTGTTGCGGTGTGAGTCCTGCGAAGCAGTCTGTGTGGTGGTGTTTCCAGGCGTTGACTCTTGCGGGAACACTTCCGTCGAGAACAGCGGCATAGGAACATTCGCGGCCGATTCCTGGCTGTTTGGCCCCATGGAAATAGGGGCCTTCTGCAGACTTGCCCTGAAGGGCCGGGAAAAGCTCCTGGGAGAAGCAGGGTTGTGATAACGAGTAGCAACTTTCGGAATGCGCCCTACCTGCTGTAATCGACTTGGTCTGCGAATTGGCCTGAGAACACCTTGTTCATTCACCGCAGGGGCTGATGCACTGGCAGTCATGGTACTGTCAAGAACAGGCGAGGGACGCTGTATTTCGAAAGAGCTAGCGGGCAGGCGATGTGGGAGAACGTTCGCGTCATACAAGACGTCGTGAACCTTTGGATCTTCGGCATTGCCGTGTTCTGAAGCATCCATGATCGCGTAAAATGCCACAGGGCGCTTGTCAACTTCCACTGTTGTTACTGTCGCTGCAACAGTGGCACTTGAAGCCTTTTCGGGCTCTGGGGTAGTCTTTGCCCGTCCAAAAAAGTTCCACTTTCGCGGCGATCGCTGCTTCTTCTTCAACTTGCGCGGGGCTTGCTGCGAGATGGTAGAGTCTTGCGAAAGATCTCTGTGAAGTTCTATATGGGAATCATCCGACAATACGCTAGTATCGATGCTTGTCAGAGGCGACCCCGAGACAGCTGACGTGTTGATGGGCTGTGGAAGACGCAAAGGGCTATCGGGCGCAGTGTTTAATCTCTGAACGGAGCGGCGAAGAGCCAATGTCGGCCGTTTGATTCCATCCTCAGAGTCGCTGCTGCTGTAGAAACGATGTTCCCTGTATGGCAGTAGAGAAGGTTGAAGCTTGTTCTGATCTTGGAGTACACCATGAACATGTCTCAGCTGTGACTCGGTGCTTGGTCGGCTGAAAGACTGGCTGACACTGCTGTCTGTAGGTGACAGTTCAAAGCTCCTATTTCTGTTTTCTACCAACCCACCACCGGAAATGACGACGGGATTCATGCGGTCAGCGAAGAAGGAGTCGTCGCTTGCGATTGTTTCTTGTGATGCTTGTGGCCCGGCGTAATTGTAGGTGTGACTTGCGCCACCGCTTCGGCGACGCGGTGCGCCAATTTTCCCGTAGCCTTCATGGCCTGTCCCGGCTGCTGGGCCTTTTCTTGCAAGTTTCAGTGTTTCTTTCTTCTCCTCCTGATCCTCGCTTGTCTTCTTGCGCCCAAAGAAGTTGAAGCGACTAATCGATGAAGATTTGGCGCTCGAAGAGGACTTGGCAGTTTGTGGTCTGGATGTTGTCGTATTTTCCTTCACTGGAGCCCTGAATGGGTCGACCGGAAGGTGAGAGATCGATGCATTCTTTGTAGGCTTGGTCGGGGATGAGGATTTGCGAGAATGACTGGTCGATTCACTACCCCTACTATCACCCCTGCCACCGCGCAGGTTGCTTTGAATGACTGGGACTGGGTCGAACAATTGCGATTTCAAGTCTGGTGTTCCTTTTCGACTCGGACGAAGCGGTATCGGCGGCCGTTGCGGAGATGAGATCACCGATTTTCCCTTGCTGCTGACGGCGGGCATCTTCTCTTCCTCTGTTGCGCTGTCATCCTTGGCCTTCCGAAACTTTTGGGAAGATTTTCTGGGCGGTGGGTTAGGCGGCGCCACTGCGAGCTTGCCTGGGCGCTTTTGGGGTGTAGTTTTGCCCCCTTCTCTGACTGTTGAGCTTGATGACGACGAAGTAACTGATTCTCGAACAGCATCCAGGCCGCGAGGGTCGGTGGCTAATGTGTCTGCTTCCTGGGGAATGCTGCCTGCGCGTCGACGGGTAACGGGGGGTCTGGAGTATGCTGGGCTTGATTGCTTCGGCTTTATGTAGTAGTTAGGGCGGCTCGGTGCAATCAAGCCGGGCGATTGGGATGAGATTGAGGTTGGCGTCGTATCGCGGCTGTATGGGCCCGGTCCGGGAGATGCGGAGAACTTCGTTGACGGGCTAGCACTGACCATACTCAATTGCGAGCTGCTTCCCGAGAAACCTGCGCTAGCAGGAGTGGGAGGTGGCAGGTCATGGGTCGACAACTTATACAGGCCTTCAGTAGAAGGCTTGCGGAACCCCAGCTCGGATTGCTGTTCATGATTGCGATAGCGATCCAGCTCGGGATAGATAAATGGTAACTTTGGGGCGTTTGATCTCAACTCTGGTGACCTGTTTGATGCCGATGAATCCGGTTTGGCGGCTTTTGTTCCAATGTCGAGATAAATATCAAGCGCTTCGTCAATAGATGCCATTGACTGTCTTTTGGGTGATGCTGAAATTCGGCGGTTCTCGTCGGGCACTGCTGTATTGCGAGCTATAAATGAAGCTCGCTTAATAGGTTGCTCGCCAAGACTTTTCAGGCTGCTGTCGTAGGAGATCCCCGAAGAAGACGAGTCAAGGCTGCCTTGGGCACGACTTCGCGAAGAGGAGGAACCAGAAACGCTGATGGAGGGCATTCGTCGGGGCTCGTGGCTCTGCGGCGGAGACGTAGGAACTGGTAGTCCGGAATCGGGTTTCCCTGCCATGCGCATAGACCTGCTTGGTATTCTCGAATGCTGCTGTCTGGGCTGCTGTTCTGGCTTTGTCGATGAAACTTCCCGTGTCGCATTCGAGTTGATGGGTCGGGGCAGGCCTCCTGAGGCGGAGGTCTGCATCCTCCTTGACCGAACACCATCAGATGGATTCGCAGGCAGGCCGTATCCCCCAAACTCTCGCTTGAGAGATGCCATGGCGGCGGTGCATCAAGCAGGGGGTTTCTAGCAGATTGGACTCATAGTAGGTGACAATCTGCTTTACGACGCTGTGTACCGCTGCACAGTCCAAATGGCGACGTAGAGCTATTTTTAGCTATTACGCCCCCCAACCTTTGGCAAATGAGAAAATTCGCTCCAAATAGGTGATCTCCTCGGTACAATCAAGTTTCTAGTTGACCAAGCGTCGTGGCAGAAATGTGACTCGGTTGCGAGACTATCGTTACTCACGTGGGGTATGAAGCGCCGTTGAAAGCCCCCAACGATTCTTCAACTGGTGGGTAATAGGTGCAGAGTGTTGTATAAGGCTGAAAATAGGGAGAAGTCAATTTTGAATGAACTGGCAGGCCGACAGTGAATACGAAGTCGAGTAGCGGTCCCCGGTGGAGGGGGTATCGGCGCGAGGTAGTAGTGGGGAGCGAAAATCGGCAGTGTGCGGGTAAGCTGACTGGGGCCAGGGACTGGTAAAAACTCGTTTTTGCCGCTGGGAGGAAAGCCGGAAGAGATTCGACAATATGGCGGCTAGCGATGTGATGTAGAGAGGCGCAAAGATATTAATGACGAGTATAAGACGTAAAAGGAAAGTATTCAACTTGTAGAGTCGCACACGGAAGCTTTGTGTGTCCGTGCTCAGGCAAAGTTCAAGCGCTAATGTCAACGGCCAGCAGAGACAGTAGATGAGAAGTGAAAAGAGATGACAACGAGATATCAAGGAGGTGTGGCAGCCGGAATAGCCATGGTATTTAGACGAGGAACAGGTCTGCGGTAGAACAATGTGGGCAAGGGGAGAAGCATAGGCATGGATGAACACGAGTGCAGCTCTGGGATCTGGTGGCGGCACTTGCACCCAAGTCCAGAGGCGTGCAGAAGTTGCTCTATTTTGGCTACATGGCCGCCATCCCTGGCCGCATATCCCCAGCCAGAGCCCACCCCTCAATGGCTGGAGTCGCCGAACGCCCAAGGACAAAGAGCCAACTTGGGCATAGTATGGGCATGCTGCCACGACCTGCAGAAATCTTGTTGGGTGGACGGGAGGGCCCCAAGGCAGCCTGAGGCGCCGCTGGGCTGGGGACCGACCACTGTGAATCAGCGAACTGCGCCGCGACGCAAGTGGAATCCAGTCCATCGACGTGCATTCGACTTGTCCTATGGGAGCACGACGGCACCGGGATAGCGCTGCAATTGGGTATCAACACGGTACGCCCCTGCAGACGTGGAGGAGCGGACTATTGTCGACCTGCTGTCTCTGGTGCTCAGCGCGCGACCATCAACAGGCGTGCGGCGCCGTGGTGGGCCAACGAGGCAGCTAAGTAAATGGCGCTGGCAAGCTCCCCATTATGCTCGACGACGAGAATATCCACGACGGCTGTTTGTGGTCCCTGGCACACGGCAAGGAAGGAATGGCCCGGCGGACCAGCCCTAGTCCAACACTGTCTGTAGCGTGCGAGAGAACCGTGCTAAACCATCCTGTGGTGGTGGTGTCATGGCCTATGGCCGTGATTGTAGCCAGTAGTTGGTTGCGGCTGTGTGGATATCACATCCAGAGACTGGAGCTGCTATTAGCTGGACACTAAAAGATGGACGCTAAAAGTTGGATTCAAGAGGGCCGATAGGCTCTGCCACCGTTGGACTGGAGACTCAAGTCCCCCAAGACGCCATGGAAAGCCTCTTGCCACTCCTACGTGGCTATGACAGGCACAATCGCGCTGCAATGGACAGCGACGCGGAAATGATGCTTGATGCAACGCGTGGGTTCGCGAAGACCGGCGCGCCGGGGTGAGCTGGCTCGCGACCGAGATGGATGCTGCCAAAGTTGTTAAAAGGCTGCATGTCTCGGACATGCAGTACGTGTCTCACTGATGCGCCTCCGAGAGGACGATCTGGCAAGCAAACTGGGGCATGGCGTAGCTAGCAGCAACCAGGAAAAATAGCGCCCGCCATATGGCGCTTCCCATTGTTCAAGCAGCCTGTGGTAGAATGGCACCCGCCCACACTTAACGAGTTGATGGATGCCAAGCACAATGTCATTGAAGTTGAAACTTTCACCACGCCGTCGGTTGCCATCCAAAGTGCGTATTGGTAGTACAAGGCTGGCAAACTCAGTGACCCTGGAAGCTGCTACGGCACTGACTGGCACCATTTTGTCTACGAAGCGGGCGATGTGAGTAGTAGTCGAGCACGGGCTGCTTTGTAGACCGCCGTGTAATGCAGCGTTTTTGAGCCGTAATTGCAAGGAGCCTGACAAAGACATGCTGTGCCTTGTTAGCGCAACTCAGCTTCAGATTGTATTACTAGGAGGCCGAAGACGGCCAAATGGCCGGACAGGGGGGCTTGCCTAACTGTGCGATTGGTGTCGAACAGCCTTCAGCTCAGGGTCAGAATCCACCAGAAATGGAGATGTAAGTGATCGTCGTGTGCTTCCTGCATGGCCCGCACGATGGCCTCTCTAGATTACTTGTCTCCGCCACGGTTAACAACTGTACCAGCAGCGCAGAGGCAAGAAGGATTTCGAAGGGGATAAAAAAATTGCGGGCTCGTCATATATGATGAGAAAGCTTGGAAGCGTCAGATGTCACACCCTCTCTTGTAAAGGCATGAAGCTAAAGTCAAGCCGCGCCATGCACCGGGAGCGTCCCCCGTCCTGCCCAAGGTTACAGGTGGTGGTCGAGCAAAAAGCAATGAAAAAGTCTGCACCCACCTCACCCACTTCAATTTGACTGGCAAGGCTCTCTCCTTTTTTTGCGCGAAGGTCTCGCGCCATTTTGAGTTTGAATATGGGCAGACAATTGGTTGAAATTCTAGACAGACTAGAGGCGCAGCGCCGCCGCGATTGGACAAAATGTGTCCAATGGCGTGCTGCTGTGGTAGTTATCGCACATCCCTGTAAGAATTTCAAGAACCGCAGTGCGGAAAGCCTTCATGGTTCGTTTAATTTAGAAGCATCGCGTTCTTTTGACAGAGGCAACCGTTTCCTGTCTTTGTCGACGCTATTCTCTGGTGCCCCGGTGGTCGTAGAGGCACACCCGGGTGCAGTTGACCATGGCGTTGATTGTTGACTGCCGAATGATTTGGATTCAACCTTTGCTATCAGTGGCAAAAATGCCACGCTGGCAGGCATTCATCAAGTTTGGTCGCTTTGCAGCGTCATAGTATGTTGAAAATCTGTTGGCACCACGTTGTTGCTCAAGAGGCGGGGGGCGACAAGGCGTTTTTGATGATGCTATTCTTGGATTCCGCTGACGATGACTAGTAAGTAAAAATCTACAAGGCAGTGCGGGAAGTAGATGCATAGCTACATGGCGGGAATTCCTGCAGCCAGCCTGTTAAGCTGAAAGGCCTGCAGTGCTAGCCCATGTAATACCTATATTTGCATGGTGGCAGTTGGCAGACGCGAGCTAGTGCACTGGCGAGCCATGTCGATGGGTCCTTGTAGCTGCAATGCCTGCATATCTTGGGACCGGCAATCGTCTGATGGAGTCATGGATACACGGCGTCAGAACTTGAAGCTTGGGTTTGGCGTTGGGCATTAAGAGGCAGCCGGTCGACAAACGCAGAAGCCATCTGGAATGTGCAGCAAGAACACTGCTTCGCCACACCTGGCCACAGTTTGATGGGCGCCGCCCCAGTGAGGCTAGTGACGTGGCAGAGCCACCGCCCACAAGTGAAAAATGGCAACAACGGGCTGGTCCGAAGCTAGCAGCCATAGCAAACCTCACAACCACTGGCAACTGTCGGTGCATGCAACTAACCGGTGGCGGGAGGCCCATCAGAGACATGCCTCACTGGGCAATCGTAGATCGCCCCGTCTCCACGTCCATCCTGTCCACGATTATGCGAGCCAAATACGAAGTCGTCTTGCCATTTACCCGCCCTGCACCGCCAGGGCCATGAGGTCACCCGACATCTTCCACCGCTTTCCAGCACGTCAAGTGGCCAGATGACATATCGCCGTCGAGGCGGTGACAGGGGTTTCAATGGCTATTTTTCGCCCACGTTTCGTCCCTCGCGAAAAACTTTGTTTTAATCCGGACGAGACAAGTAAGCCGATGCGAGACAAAGAGGCAAACCGGGCTGCCTGATAACCACGTCTGACTGACTCTGCATCCCGAACGTCTGGGCCTGCCGCCCTTACCATACAGCCAGCTTCTACTTTTTCTGACGAATGGCGCGGCGCAGAATGTGTGTCTTTTCTGTTAGCGCCAATCAGTCGCCGCGTCTGGGGGCCGACGTCTGGGCAACTCGCCCGTTCTGCCACACCATTGGCTGATGGGAAAACTGGTCCAAACCCCGACAGGAGCCTCACTTTTGTCCCTCTTACACATCTACTGGCTGAGCGGCTGCAAACTATTTGCTACACACCTTCCTCCCTGGCCCCGTACGTTCAAACTCGTTCACGTGCGCGACCCTGTTACTTGGAACCGTTTCGTCTGTGGAGGAGTGCGGCTGCGATCGCCCTGGCTGACATGGTGAAAGCTCGACGTTCTATGGCTGGCTCGCTCACGATACAAACGAGAGGCGTAAAATCCTGCAGGGCCTATTGAACTCCCATGAGTCAGGGACTTTTCGACACGCCCTAGTAGCTATGACGCATTCGCGCCTATTGCCGTCTTGGCTACGATACCAACAATCGTCGTCCGAAACTCGAGACTGGTGTGCTTGAGCGAGAAGTGGTCACCTGCCCAAGACTGTCATCGCAGGCGTGGACGGGTCATGCCGCTGACCTTGATCCATACCCTATCGGACGGCATTTCGCATGCGTCATTTACACTTGGAAGCCTTGACCACCTTACCTGCGCCATTCACGGCCCTCGACAGCTGCTGCTTACTACCTAGCGAGTCTCACCAGCGGCAACAGAGTCATGTGGTTTTCACACATGGTCACAAAGACGGGTAAAAACGATTATCAGAGACCAATTAAGGTTCGCCAAGGCTACCCGGCCTTGCGCGTTTCCATCTGCGGTCGTGTGTTGACACGCCGCCCGATGACATATTGCCGTGGGCAACGGCTGTCAACTCGATACTGCGCTGAGTCCTATTATGGACTACCTATTATGGACTACCCTCGGCGCGTACCGCTCGCATCTCATTTGCTGAACGATCGACACCAAGTGACGGCGTGAGCGCTAACTCGCCGGAATCACATCGGAGCCGGGATGGCACGTAACGTACAGGGTAGCGTGCCACCTGCCCACCACGGAACTGTAAATTTTCGCCTTTTGCTCAACCATGTCGGGGCCGGGATCGTTCATCAGCTGAACTTATCTTCGGGAGGTGGGCGTGCCGTCGACGGACTACACCACAGTCAAGTGTAGCCCGTGTTGCGTCGCACTCAGCTCCATCTTAGCCCCGATCCTGGCCCTTGTCGCCGAAGAGGGTGGTGGGTAAGGGCACACAGCAGCAATCTTGCGTGATGGAAGCGTAGACATCATCAGAACCTATAATGTAGAGAGTGAGACAACATATGCAGTTGGTTTAATTGCTATACTGCCTGCATTCAGCCGAGATGAGATGCATGCCGCGGTTCAGCGCCCCGGGGCAGTTGGGCACCAAAGCGCCATGCAGCATGATTGTACTATTGGAAAGCCATGCGAGCCTGCCCGAGGTTCCTACAGCCTTTTTCGTAAAGAAAACCAATTCGGCAGCACATCCCGGGAAGTGCTTACCCCGGTGGCGGCTCTGGACATTCCCTGCCGGCTTGTGCCAGAGCCGCATTTGGGCTTGTACAATATACTGTTCGCAGGTGACCAGATATGCACAACCCTCATGCTATCTTGCTTGACATTCTATCGGGTAGCCATGTTCTGATTCGCTAGACGCTCTCTAGAACCGGGACGCAAAGATGGCTAGGTACATTAAAGGTGCTGCTGCAAGCGAAGAAAGAAAGAGAAGTCAACCAGGAAGGCAAGCTGTGAACTCATCGGCGAGCAGCACATACTCTCTTAATCAACACACTCAAGTCACATTGTATCGATTCCAGGTTTTCATATCCAGCATAATTTTCTCATTTTTTTAGGGGGTTTCGAATCTATTTTTGCGCGCTTTTCGCCGTGACAGTCCATCAAGCAGCAGCAAATCGAGCAGCACGCTTCTCAGCTTTGGCCTTTTCAGCAGGATCAGTCAGAATCCGAGAGCCCTTTGACTGAGCGTTATCGCCGCCGCCACCACCACCACCGCCGCCCTGTCGACCATTGCGACCATTGCGGCGGTCGTTTCCTCTGCGATCTGTGCTCTGGCGCTTTCCGGGACGCTGGCCGTCCTGGTGCTGGCCGCGGCCGCGCTTCAGAGGACGCTCGGGCAGCGCCGAGTCGAGGCCCGAGACGTCTTTTTCCTCGAGGCCGAAGCGTTCGGAGCGCTCGGCGCGCTTCTTGGCGTCGTCGTTGTCCTCCTCGATGCCGAATCGCTTCGCGCGGTCGGCACGCTTCTTGGCTTCTTCGTCGGCGGTCGTGGAGGAGAGGCCCATGGCGAACGAGGGAGGCGGCGCGACGGGCTCGGCGGGAGCATCAGCGGGAGCGGCCGCGGCATCAGCCTCGGCAGGCTTTGTCTCGTCCGTGGCAGCATCCTTGGGCGCAGCATCGGCTGCAGGCGCAGTCTCTGTAGTGGCGGCGGGAGCAGCGGGAGCGGCGGCGGCGGGCTTCGCACCTTCGTCGTCGCTGTACGTGATCTCGTCGTCTTTGGCAGCTGTATCGAACGGGTTAGCCTGCAATCTCAAAGCCATCTTGCGCTGCAAGCGCATCGCAGCATCTCAGAGTCACAGTGTAGACAACAGTCCGCCTGTCCATCTCCGTTCTCCTTGATGGGTCGCGCGATCCAACGTACCAGGTTTGGCCTCAGCATCGCCAGCGGGCTTGTCGTCTTCCTCTTGGAGGCGAGCAATCAGATCGGCCTTGTTGCCTGTCTGGGCGAGCTTGCGCTCAGCCAAGAGCTTCTTCAGCTCTGGCACCTTCATCGAAGCGTAGTCGGCCATTGTGATGACTGTTGTCGATGGGCTGTGAAACGTGAAAAGAATGTTGCTGTCGCGAAGCAAGGGAGCGAAGCGCCGATTCGAGGGGAGCGGCGCAGGGTTGGGATCGCGCAGTCGCGAGCGGTGCCGGAATATCGGCTACTTTTGTAATAATGCGTATGCGCTTCGATGAATCGTAATGTAGACGGCGCGCAGAGGTTGATGGTGCTGGGCAAAGTCGGTGATGGATTGAGATGGGTCGAGAAAGTTGGCGCGCGCGCGTTGCTGCGTAGCTACCCCAGCAAGCTGGCACCTGGGACACGGATTCCTGGTTACAGCGGGTTCACAGCGGCGGCGCACTGAATGTTAGTGGACCCGGTACAAAGACCCGCGCTAAATATAGGCCAGCAGACAGGTACCTACCTACCTAGACCATGGCACTAGGTATGAGCATCGGCCCAAGATGCCAAGTTGAACAAAGACACAAGGGAAGAAATGTTTGGGGTTCCATCTGAGATATGATTTGGTTTGCAGGACTGCAGCCGGCCAAAAATAGATTCACGCGGGCACATGCCATCTGCATCGCTATATATTTCCGACACGGTGCCGTGACAGTACCCAGGCCGCTGGGCGCACACGGCAGCCGCTTCCGCTTCCGCTTCCGCAAGCTACGAATACATTTGTTCACAATAACAGTCATGTTTGATGTAGTTCGTCTAAACTATCCGTCTCATGGTTACCGTACAATTACGATGCTGTATCCCCGATAGGTATCGACCTCACAGTGTCACTAATAGCAGCCTTGGCACTCCACCGTGGGTCAAATCTGGCCTGATGGAGCAGCTACTTTTTCTAAGGAGGCTTGCGCTTGCATGCGGCCGAGGGGCCCGTTCAAGCTACAACCTCCCAAAAATCCACGACGCACGACTCGCCCCCTTTCAGCATCGCATCTCTGTGGGCACTCTTGCATTCTCATAGGCTTTGCCATCGCTCATAATCGGTCGCTATTCCGTACGCAAGCTCTTCCGACCTTCCCTGACCGACGTATGTACCACGATGCGATAGTTGAGCTCGGACGCAGCGTACCAGTCCAACCACACGAGATTGCTACCGTTGACGGCATCTCGCAGCAGTATACCGCCTGTGCCGCATAGCGACGACACATTTTCTTCCTATACACTTCGTTGCATTTCAAGCTTAATCACAAGATGACGCGACGCATCGTGAGCCCTCCCGCCCCATGCGATACCCCAGATCGCTGCTGACAGACTGCTTGCGATAGGTTCGCAATTTAATACAGCTGAGTGCAGCGGCAGTATTTACTGTATTTGTGGTCCTCTTCCTCGATCGAAGCTACAGAGTTCTGCCGACATCGCTACACAACTACCTGCCGACACACCATCCCGGCCATGTCGTCACCGACGTGACGCTGGTGACATGCTCGACAGTCAACCCACTCTCGAAATGCGACCTCGACCCTAACAAGTGGCATCGCATCGACAAAGAACTCTTCCTCGGCCGTGCCTGGATGACCAAGAGCTATATTTTTGTCAGTCGCAAACACGAGGAGGAGCTCACGGATCGCGACTATGTCGTCGTCGATTTAAAGGTCGGCCCCATGAAGCCCGTAGACGAAAAGCCGGATTCGCATGCTGTCTGGGAGTCGAGGCCTGGCGGTATCTGGGTGAAGCGCTCGTCGCAGAAAGTGGCAAGCGACTCCAACGAGGCCGTGACGAATGTCGACGTGCTTTTTGGCGACGATGCCGTCGAGGCCCGCGATGGCTGGGCCATTCGAGGAACCCCCCTCCAGATTGACTCGAGCGGCTCGTTCCATTCTGCCCACGTAACTGTACGTCGCGGCGCGCCTGTAGAGCAAAAGAAGCCGAAACCGCGCATCCCGGACAATGGCAAGTTCAAAATTCTACAGATTGCCGATCTTCACCTGAGCACTGGCGTTGGCCACTGCCGAGACGTGTACCCCGCGCTTGCCAAGGGCGAAAAGTGCGAGGCGGATCCTAGGACACTGGAGTTCGTCGACAAGATGATTGACGAGGAGAAGCCCGATTTTGTTGTTCTCAGTGGCGACCAAGTTAATGGGGAATCGGCGCCTGATCCGCAATCCGTAAGTAGCTTGGCACCTGAGAAACCGGGAATCACGGTACTAACAGGCGGGATGTTAGGCCATCTTCAAGATTGCTCTCAAGCTCAAGGAGCGCAAGCTTCCCTACGCTTCCATCTTTGGCAACCACGACGACGCGCAGGCCATGGGCCGCGAGGCGCAAATGGCCATTATGGAATCCCTGCCCTACTCTCTCGCCAAGGCCGGCCCGGCCGACATTGACGGCGTCGGCAACTACTACATTGAGGTGCTCGGCCGCGGCGGCTCTGACCACTCGGCCATTACCATTTACTTTTTCGACACGCACTCGTACACGCCCAACGAGAAAAAGTACCCCGGCTACGACTGGGTCAAGCCCAGCCAGATTGAGTGGTTCAACCGGACGGCCGACAGCCTCGTCAAGCCGCACGCCGAGTACAGCCACCAGCACATGGATATTGCTTTTATACATATTCCTATTACTGAGTACGCCAACTACAACCAGACCTGGGTCGGCGAGTGGCGCGAAGGCGTTACTGCGCCCATCTATAACCCGGGCTTCCGCGACGCCCTCGTCGATAAAGGCATTCTAATGGTCAGCGCTGGACAGTATGTATCTCCCTACCTTTCTTCCTATCCCGTCAGCCAATGCAATCTAACCCTTTTTCTTCTTTCAGCGACCACTGCAACGATTACTGCATCCTATCCACCGAGGGCGAGCAGCACGACCCGGCCATGTGGATGTGCTACGCCGGCGGTGTCGGCTTTGGCGGCTACGCAGGCTACGGCGGCTACCTCCGCCGCGTCCGCCTCTACGAGATTGACGTCAACTCGGCTCGCATACACACCTGGAAGCGCGTCGAGGCCGGCCCCAACGTCACAGAGAAGATTGACTATCAAATGATTGTCGACGGCGCCAAGGCGTTCCCGGCGCCTCTGCCGCCGCAAACACCGCCGCCTGTGGCGACGGAGCGGCCGGTGGACGTCAAGGAATCATGAAAGAGATACTGAGCAAACAAAAAAATGCTCTGTAGTTACCAGGTATTATATTATTTTCGAGTTGGTGGTTTGCGTTTGGCTTTCTCTCTTACAGAGAAAATGGCGGCTGCCCTGCACCTTTTTTGTGTACATAGCAGCCGTCTGTGGCCCTTTTATTCTTTTTTTGAACCATCTGGCTAGGTTTGATGACCAAAGTGTCTGATTGTCCGGCGGCGTTTTCATCGGGCGCGGGTTGGGAGTTTTCTTCTTCTTTTGAAACAAGACAAAGCAGAATCTTGTAAATGTACAAACAATCTCTATAAAAAAAGCTAGAAAACAGCGACTACTTGTATCAGAAAGCCAAGAGAGCAACGTCACCAGAGAATGTTGCAGAAGAAAAAGGGCCACTGAAGTGCGCGGAAAACAGTATGTTCTTGCTGGGGTGCTACGGATATGTATATATACTTCTCATTCAGCTCATGAACCTCGTTTCTCATGCTTGGTGCGTCATATTTAAATAAGATGTGCGCAATTCCCTTGTGCGCTCAGGGAAAAATCCTCAAGACCAGAATGCGAAACATGCAAAACAATAAAAGAAAAAGGTGCACAATCCAATGGTGGCCAAAACCGTCTGTCCCGCAAGAACTCATTAAACTGTGCCGCGTCGCCTCCCCTCGCGGAACAGGCTCGTCACCGCCGCAATCTTTTCCCCGCGCTCCTTTTCGAAAAACGCATTCACCTCGTACATCTTGACCACGTCCGACACCGTCATCACCAGGCTCTCCTCGTCGTACAGGTCCCTCGCGGCCTTTTTGATCGCCACCACTTCCAGGTACAACCTCTCCGCGTCGCGAAACGCGCGCTGCCTCATGGCGTCCCGCCGCACCGCCTCGTGAGCAGCAGCAGCAGCCGTAGTGGCTCTATCGCTCATGCGTCGCCGTGGCGACGATGGTGGCGGCGGCAGTGTCGCACCGAGCTGATCTTGGAGAGACTGGCCCTGCAGGTGCAGGCTGCGAGCCATGTGCTCCATGGTGGCGACGCAGTGCGGATGTGCGCGGCCGAGCGTCGGTAACAAAATGTCGAGCGCTTTTTGGTACTTGGTCTGCGCGGTAGAGTACCTGGCCCGCAAGTCGTCCATGGCGGCGTGGCTCTGGATGGCGAGGGCGGTGCGCGGGTGCTGCGGGCCGAGGCAGCGCGTCTTGATGTCGACGGACTGCGCGTAGAGCGCCTCGGCGTCGTCAATGGCAAACACCTCCTTGCAGATGTTGGCCAGGTCGTCGAGCGAGCCGAGCGTCATCGGATGGCCCTGGCCAAAGGTGGTTTGGTACGAGAGGTACACGCGGCGGTAGAGCACGTGCGCGTCATTCGCTTTACCCATGCGGTGCAGGGTGTGGGCAAGCATCTGGATCGTGCCGACCGTCTCGGCGTGAGCAGGACCGAGGGCTTGTTCCTGCTCGTGCTCGAGGGTCTCGAATTGGTGCTCGGCGGTGCTGAGCTCCCCGCGTGCGACATTCGCCGTTGCCTTGGCCAGGGCGAGACGGAAACCGAGTGCTTCTTCGACGGAGACCAGGTTAACTGCCATGAGGACTTGAATGCTTGCGTCCATTTGACCAATTTGCTCCAAAAGTTGGCTCAGGGATAGCGACGTCTGGATTTTCTCGAGCGGGTTCATAGAGTCAGTGTGCTGAAGAGCCAGCTTGAAACACCCAATTGCTTGTGTGATGGCACCTTGTGTCATGCACACGTTGCCAAGTATATCCCACGAGACGCTCTCTAGCTCAGGGGGCTCCTCTAGGATGGGCGAGCAGTCATCATAACAAACTTTGGCATGGGGGGCCATGACACGCCCGAATTTATGAACTTGTTGCAACGTGGATGATTCGTCGTTAGCTTTGCGGACGCCGTCAGCACACACATTGCATGCAAGCCATGCATGTTCTGCCTTGTCCTCTTCTGGTAGACTTTTGCGCACGAATTCACGCGCGTCAACATCCATCATGAACAGCGACGTCAAAGTAGAGCTTGTTGAGGTTGGCGACGAAGGCGACTCGGACGGCGATGAAAACTCAGAAGAGTCGCTAATGTAAACGGGATGGATGAATTGCTGGTCCATAAGATGCTGCAAAACGCCGTCTAGATTGTCTTGCATTTGAAGCGCTCGGTACGGTTAGTGCACGCAGTTCATCGTGAGTTTGAACTTGACTCACTTTTAAGCTCCTCTACTGCCTTCCTGAAGCGCGGAGGGGTGCTGTTGGTATTTTGAAGGGATCCTAAAAATAGCGATGCGGGGACTGCCGACGAGGAGAGCAGAGCGCTTATACGCAGGATGAGCCTACCCGCAGGAGCTTGATCAACTGTAGAACCGAATAGACTCGGGCCTGGCATAGTTTCAAGCAGACGCTCGTAATCCGAGACGAGGAGTTTCTTCGTGCGCATGGCTGATGCAGCCTGGGCTACACTCAGCGGGTGGCATTCCAGTCGCTGGATGAGGTATTTTGCTGCTGTTGCTGCAACCATTTTAGCCTTTTCTCTCTATGGAAAAGACGAGATGCCAGTAATAGGAAGAAAACGGCAGAAGAAGAGGGAAGAAACGTTGTGGAAAACGTACCTTGTGTAGACTTCTCGAGATCCAAGTGTTCGGTACCAACGCTAAGCAACTCCAAGGCTTGCTCCTCGCTCATAGAATGCACCCACACCTTACTGCCCCAGGTGCAGGCCTTCTCCCCTTTCGAGGTCAGTATGACCCTGCCCGAGAGCGTCAGAGGAATGAACTCCTGCACATTGTACATGGGCTCAACGCCGTCAAAGACGACAAGCCAGTTGCCATTCTCCGGTTGCATGAGCCAGTCCTTGACGGCTCGCACAGCGGACATGACGCGGTTCTTGTCCAAATACAGGATGCTCTTTGTACAGACCATTTCCGCAACACCTGTAACGCCGAGCCGCTCCTCGACCTTGTCGCGCGGCATCTTGTCGGAGTAGTACGAGACGAGATGGTTGGCAAAATCCAAATAGCTGCCCGCAACAGTCTCCCAGGACTCGGCCCATACCCAAAAGACGAAAGAGAAATCAGTCTGATGAAGCTGAATGTAGTGTTTCGCAAGTGTTGTTTTGCCCGTTCCGGATTGACCCCATAGATGTACGAACCGAAATGCGACGGACCCTTTCGTGGGGCCAGCATTGAAGATGGAGTTGATTTGCTGCATGATGTCATCGCGAGCAACGATGTGTTCGGGGTCATTTGGGACCTGGTATGGTATTGAATAACCGATACGGCGAAAGTCGATGAGCCGAACTTGAGGCCTATTAGCAGCGACCTGTTCACGAACAAGCTTGTGACTTACGACTCGACACATCGAGTGCCTTTCTCTTTGCATCCACAAATCCAGATTTGATGCTTGTGCTGACCATTTCTCGGAATTTATCGATAAACGACGTATAGTTGGCATCACGGCCGTGGAAACTGACGAGGTCGGAATGCGTCGCAACCAGGCCAATCTGGTCACCGTCCGAGCCAGTCATCGAGTGCTTCTTTTCCACCACGAAGCTCCCGCCCGACTTTTTCGTCTCGTAAAATGAGATCCTCGGCAGATTCGCCGCAACACCTTTGAACGCGCCCATCTGGCGTTCGAGCCACTGGAGGTCGTCTGGCTGGAGCTGCATTGGCGAGGCGGCGGAAGCGTCGTCGTGGTCGCCGCCGTGGTCCTTGTAACCGGACGTTCTGCGTATGACGTGGGCGAGCGGCGACGGCGACGACGGGCGTCCCGGGGCGATGGTGCCGAAGAAGGCGACGCCGCACGTCGACAGCTCGACGTTGCGGAGCAGCGGGTCGGTGGCCTCGCTGGAGAGGACGAGGGCGCGCTTGACGATCCAGCCTCCAAGGCTGTGGGCGATGAAGAAGAGAGGGCGTCGAGCGGTGCCGTCGCGGCGGCGCAGCGCAACGAGGTGTTCAGTCAGGTGCAGCGCGCGGCCGTCGAGCAGGTGCAGGACAATGTAGCGGTAGCCGGCGTCGGGATGCGAGGCGTAACCGTAGGTCATGATGCGCGCGTTGGGGACGTCGGCGCCGAGGAGCGCCTCGAGCCAGGGCCGGGACGCGCCGGACCCGGGATCGCGCGTGGTCCAGGCGCTGAAGCCCTGGTCGCCGAGGCCATGGACGGCAACGATGCTGAAGAGCGGTGCATTATCAGCGGTGGTGTTCTCAGTTGGGTATGCCGCTGCGTTTGTCTACTTGGATGGAAGAGTGATGTTTGTTGTGCAAAGTTCGGATCAAAACTCACTCAATCTCGGCCTGCGGGGGGTCTAGCACGACATTGAGGCCGCTGCTCTCACCGTGACGACGCCGTGAGACGGATCCTTTGACACGGTGGAAGAAGCCTCTCAGCGGCTCGAGAGCCTCCGACATTTCCGAGGCGGGGGGGAAGGGTTCGTGACGTTGCTTCGAATCAGGATCCCAGCATGTACATCAGAGGTGCAGCAGCGAGAAGTAGTAGCATCCCGGCCGTGCACAGATCTGCAGGACTATATACAACATGCCGGCTTTCTGCGAATGTCTGTTCAGGCTGAGCTGAAGAGGCCTTGTGCGTGTCGGCAAGTCACTCGTTTGGATAGCTGAGCCAAAAGGTGGCTGCACCAGGCAGTCAAACCCCGCAGGTGCGCAGTGTCAGGCGCTGACAGGCGTGGTCAGTGGGTGCCACAGCAATCCTTCCAGGTGGGCGAGTCGCTGTATTTACGGGTTTGGCGCCCTCCGTGGCGGCCTCTGCTGACCTGATCCGCGAAGCGTCCGCGAAGCACTGAGCCTGCTTATTCAGGCAAGGTTTTGTTAATTCTAATTTGGCGGGGTTTACTTTGTTCAATTTAGCATTGTTTTTCTTGTTGCTCCTTGAATTTAGATGGCTTTTAAATAGATCACTGTGTTAAAGTTAGCCACTACCGATACAGAACCGTTATACTGGGGGCCTAGGTATTTGGTCGTATGAGAATGTTTGTACGTGTAATCTTTCATGACATGACACCCTCAACACTTAATCTCCCCTAATCTTTCTTTTGATTCATTCTATGTGATGATTTGCTCTGATTAATCTATTTCTTATTTCCCTCGTTCATTCCATCTCTCTCACTGCCTTCGAAGGCCGTGAGGACGGTGCTAGCACTGCTCCCATACAACGCATATAAAAACAAAAATGGTATCATGACCTGACAAAACCGCCGATAAATCCAATCATACAAAGCCAGAAAAAAGAAAAGAAAACCTCTTGATTGTTTTCCGCACAGCTAAAGCATCAAGCAGTGGGCACTCGCTCATACTACCCAACGACCTCGACATCAAACTCGAGCTCCCGCACAATCGCCTCGTCCAGCAGCGATGCGTTCGATCGTCGAGACGCTGGGCCGTCACCATTCGCGTGTTCCGACTCGGCCGGCGCGACGACGACCGACGCCGGAAGCGACCCTAGGAACGGCTCGACCTGTCCCGGCACGGGCCCGTCCTTGATCTCGGGCCAGTAGTCGGACCCGTCGTGCACCGAGAAGCCGTACTTGGGGCCCATGAGCATGGTGCGCAGCTTGGCGCGCTTGCCCGTCAGTTTCTCGAGCCGAATCAGCCGGTAGCCCAGAAACACAATCATCTCCTCGTCGTATGTGACCGAGCTGCCCTTTTCGCGCGCGACGTGGAAGCTCGCCTCGGCGCCCACGTCCACCCCGAGGCTCGGGTCCAGGGGCACCTTGATACCCGCGCCGCCGCCGCCGCTCCTCTCCTGGCTCTCCGTCGTCTCCAGGTTCGCCACGGTGACGATGTCGGTGATGAAGTAGCCCTGGTCGTGGTTGCTGCGCAGCAGCTCAAACAGCTCGTCGTAGTACTGCTTGTTCTGCAGCAGCGCCTTGAACTTTTCGCCCGGCGAGTCCATGTGCCACATGCGCGCGACCGTGGCGGCGTTGGAGGCCTTGCTGGCCCGCGCGCGCTGCGCGAAGAACTGCATAATGTCGTTGAACGAGGCCGACACGCGGGCGTCCTTGATGCGGTTCTGCCAAAAGGCCACGTTGCGCATCCGCACGGGCTTGGGGTCCAGGTCCATGACCATCTCCCGCGGCAGCGTCTCCGTCTTGTAGGGAATGCGCCGCTCGGTCGGCAGGTTGGGGTACTTGACGACGCTGCCTATGAGCTTGTCGCGGTACTCGCCGGCGTCGAGGCGCGGCTGCACGAGCCAGAGCGGCTTGGTTTCGTGCGACATGGTGAGTGCAGTTTCGTGTGATGTGTGTATGTCGTTGTGACTTGAGTCTTTGTCGTGGTTGCGCTGCTTGTTGCCGTGACAGTCGTGGGTGTCGCGGTTGTTGTTGTGGTTAAAATCCTTCGTTGTCTCAGTAGCCAATCAACGTCGCTATAAATGCTGTTATCGTTGCAACTGCTATTGTCGTTTGAAGTAGAATTTGTTTTCTGCACAAAAGTGAGGATCGCTTGGTTGTCTGCCTGGAGCATTATATACAACTAATGTGGCGCTGAGCGGCAGCCAGTCAGATGCCCGCTGCGCCACTGAGTCTATCCCGTTTGGGGTAGATCAGCCTTGCGCCACCGAGATGTGTTGCATACTGGTAGTCAAGGCATTTCTCGAGAAGTAAAAATTACAATCGTGTAAGAATAAACAAACTGAATGGTTTAAAACTTCTATCAAAAACATGCTCTAAGTAGAAAGCAGGAATGTAGCAAAGGAACTTTGATAAATCAATATCGAGCCTCAACATGCCCATCTACGTATTCATTTCGCCCTCATCCCCATTTGTAGTGCCGACTGCGGTTTTCCGGCCCAGTCCTGTTTCTCCAGATATCTACATGAAATTTGGAAGACCTCTCAACTGCGCCAGAATTCTGCACCCTGAATTTCTCAAGCAGTTGTCCGTGTTTCAACCTGATTTGGGCAGAGGCAGGCTGGCCGTGACAGCGCCAGCAGCACAAAAAGCTGCCCCCCTGCTTGTGGTCTTGTGAGTCATAATGGAAGACTTGGTCCGGTTTGATTCGAATGAATTTGATTTAATTATTCATGTCTGTTTACGCCCTATCGTAGGGTTAACCTATATCCTCCAAACTCTCGTGCTCTAATGGTTGTATACCCTACACTAGTAAGGGTTGCCTCCATTGTAGCCTCCGCCGCCGTTATAGCCTCCGTTTCCTCCGTCATATCCGCCATTGTTTCCGCCGCCGTACCCAGGCTCTTGACCGCCACCATATCCAGGTGCTTTGCCATGGCCACCAGTGATGAGGTTCTCGACGAGCTCGACCCACTCGCCAGCAATGCCAAAGGCTCCGTTGACAGTGTCTCCCACCGTACCGGAGATGTCTTCACCGCCGGAGCCTGACTTGGCAGTAGCGGCCTCACCTATACATAATGTCAAATCTTGACGTGGTTATTCAGAGAGACAATTGTAGTTCTTACCTCGAACTTCAACAGCCGGGGCATTGTTGGCTGGCGCAGCCGCAGCGAGAGTCGCTAAAGCGCCGATAAGAGAAATTGTAGTGTATTTCATTTTGTATGTTTGTAAAGTTGTTGAGTATAGTTTGGCCGAGTAGTTAATATGTGATTTAGTGATTGTGGTTGTTGTGATGCTCCAAAGGAAGTTGGGTACAGGTCGGGAGGATATCGGCTTACTTAAATAGATAATGAGTGAGAAGCCTAATCTGCGTAGCTATAAAATCCTTCAGCAAGAATTAAAGCGTCAAAGTCCGTTAAATCTCGTCATAGTCAAGCGAGATGATGCGCCTCGGCTCGGCTATGCTAGGTCATATTACGGAATGTCTCGGTGAGTATCTAGTGAGTACTGTAGCTGCTACTTTGACACCTAGCCGGGTGGCGCCGTAGGGGCATTTGAGTGACCGAGGTGAGAATATAAGCGAGATCTCGGTCAGAGAGCCGGGATGAAAGATCTCCGGCTTTAGTCTCAACTCTAGGACCCAATTTAATGCTATCGCACCATCTGCACACTATACGTTGAGGCGAAGCTTATTAAAAAGGCCGAGCCCGAGCGTCTGCCGGTTCAGCCTTACGTGACCCAAGACCGTGATCACCGCGCTCGATCCACTTTGTGTCCAAGAAACCACAGTACTTCTTCACACTTCTGCCATTGTAGGATATAACTATCTTTAGGGTTCCGCGACCGTGAGGTGCTTGAGCCTCCACTGCCTGAGCGTCAGAGCAGAAGTAGAATCGGCAATTTCTCACCTTTCTTCGGCACAGTTTAAACGGCGGCCATTCTGACCGCCTCGTTGGCCAAAAAAACCAACGTAATAGCCGTTACCGTCGTGTTGGGACTGGGGCTGGTACAATAAAAACCTTGTTACATTCTGGACCATAGCACACATCTTCATTGGTATTAGCAAGGCGTGATTAGCATCGTCTTTGCATAACTCAGCCTGTGCATGGACGATAATCTAGGCCAAGTTAGAATAACTCGTCATGCTGATTGTGGTAGTTTCGTGACCTTTGCCCGGCAGGGGGATGATGCAGATACGGCCATCATCACGGTCCTGCCTCGGCATTGAAATCAGCTTTTTACCATGTAGCCGCAATTTAATGTAATGTCATATAAGCGTAGAGCTTACTACACCGGCCTGGATCTACATCATCATGCTCAGTTACTGTGCACACCGGGACAATCTCCAATATTGCACTTCCTCGCCTAACTGCCTCACACTTTTTCGCCCTTGTATTGCAAAATCCCAGTATGCGTCCAGTCACGTATACTGCCATCATGTTGGTCCTCGCCAATGACGGACTTCTGGCCCTTGGCCAGTCGTACGACTTTGACCAAATGGTTGTGCTTCCTCGAGCAGCGACGGCAAAGTTGACCGTGACGCAAAGTCTACCACCCCGAGACAATGGATCTACTCCCTACAGAGAGGAGATCCGTGATTTGGTGGCCAACAAACACAAATGGGATCTTTTTATCCTGGCTTTGAGCTCCCTCATGTCCGTGAGCCAAGACGACGCCCTGTCATATTACCAAATTGCCGGTGTGCTGCTATACTATATCCTATTTCTACCAGCAGCTTTACAGAACTAATTTTTCCTATCAAGGAATACACGGAGCCCCATTTCAGCCCTATAATGGAGTCATGGCCTATGCCCGCAATGTTCAATCTGGATATTGTATGCATAACTCTGTTCTATTTCCCACTTGGCATCGGCCTTATCTTAGCATGTTCGAGGTAGTTTCGCACCACCTGTGGACACCACTCTTGCACTGCTAACGAAGCTGCATAGACTCAAATGTATACTCTGGCAAATACCATTGCTGCTCAGTTCAACGACGATGAGCGAGATGAATACCAGAAGGCTGCTGCCGACTTCCGAATACCCTATTGGGATTGGTCATTGTATGCTCCGGCTGGGCAATCACATTTCCCCGATGTATTCTGGAATCCAAGAATTTCGCAGTACGGCCCGAACGGTCTCCAGACGATAAATAACCCACTATATTCATACCGATTCCATCCCCTCGATAGCCGTGCTCTGACCATCTCACCGGTAGGCTATTACCACTTAAGTGCTACAATATCGAATGTACTGACAAGCACCAGCTTAATCGGTGGCCAGAAACAAAACGCTCACCGGACACACGATACAGCGACCCCCCTTCGGATAACTCACGAGTAAACTCCGCCATGTACCGCAGAACCCCACAGATCCAGCAACGTCTCTACAACATGTTTTCCAGCTATAAAGACTATCAGTCGTTTAGCAACAAGGCCTGGGCTACCGAGAATAACAGGAACGCCGATTCGATCGAATCTCTACATGACCTTGTTCACACGTATATCGGATTGGGCGGCCATATGGCTTACATCCCTCTTTCATCGTTCGACCCTCTCTTCTTTCTTCATCATGCCAATGTAGACCGCCTTGTGGCTATCTGGCAAGTACTGAACAATGACTCTTGGATATCCCCGATGAGAGCAGAAGAACCAACGTTCGCTGCCCCTCGAGGAACTTTGCAAGATGGAAATACACCCCTTTACCCATTTGCGGCTGACGATAATGGAAAGATGTGGACTTCGGATATGGCCAGGAGCACGGAATCATTTGGCTATACATACGCCGATACTGATACCCAGACTGGAGACCTTCGAGTTTCGTTGATCAAAAAAATCAATAAGTGGTACGGAGGTCACAGCCCTGCAAACATGAGAGATTCGCCGTTGCGACACCGCGCCTTTGACAGTATGCCGCATGCAAACCGCAGCGCATCTGTTTTCAATGTGACGCCAAGTGCTAAAGCACCAGAGATTTCTAAAGTGGTTGAGAATAACCAGTATACAGAGTGGACAGCGAGGATCCTCGTCAATATTGAAGCGCTAGACGGTGTACTGAGCGTCTATCTGTTTATGGGCGAGCCGCCCACTAATGCAACGGATTGGGGAAACGCCGCGAACTTGGTGGGAACCACAGCGATCCCTGGTATGAGTTCGAGCACTGGTTCTGCAGTCAGGGTCTCTTCCGCTATCCCACTTACCTCGTCATTGATGAAACTTCTTGCGGCTGGCCATGTTCCCAGCCTAGACCCCGAATCTGTGGTGCCGTTTCTGGAAAATAATCTTCACTTTGCAGCACTCGACGGTAAAAACAAGCAGGTCAATGCAACACTAATTAATGGCCTTCATATTGGCATTGATAGCGCTAGTGTTAGTATGCCAGCAAGCGACGAAGAGTTGCCCAGCTGGGGAACAGCAGTAACAAGAATAGAGTTGTTAGGATGAGCTGCAGTCATAGAGGCTATTATACACTATTTATACCATGCTGAGCCAACACAAACAGCGAGCATACAACGTTGACTACACTTTAAATAAGGAAGTCTCAAGAGTAGGACTTGACAAAGTTGAATTGAGAATCAGCACGTCAGTGTGTAGCTGCCATGCACCAGTCCATGCACATCCGCGGTTGTGCCTATCCCAATAATCCTCACATCCAGGTCTCTATTAAATGCTCGCAGCGATGGCGCGCAGAAACTCAACATTTTCCGAGTCACGATTCGTGTCTTCGCGTGGAGATGTTCCGTACTTGCGATTGGCCGAGAGCTTGACAATGGTTGTGTTCTTGTCTGGGTTGACATAAACGAGCTGGTTCAGCACGCCGATCGCGCAATAGTCGCCCTTGTGCCCTGCGGGAATCCACCACTGATAGCCATAACCGAGGTCGAAGCTATGACCGCCGACGATGGGTCGTCCAGCCTCACGGATCGGCGAGTCGATCGTTGTAGACTCTCGTATCCAGCTCGCGCTGATGATCCGCTTCCCCTGCCACATGCCGTCGTTTCTGTAGAGTTCTCCGAGCTTTGCAAAGTCCCGAGCCGTCATGTTGAGTCCGGCGTAAACCATCTCGGTGCCGAGCATGTCGGTGACCCAGAAGCTTGGAGACTCGAAGCCCAGCGGCTGAATGAGCTTATCGGTCATGTACTCGGTGACGCTGCGGTTGGTCGCATGAGCGATAAGCGCACCAAGAATTTGTGTTTCGCCAGAATTGTATCGACAAACTGTGTCAGGTGCACTTTCTCTGGCCATGCGAGCAACAAAGCCGTCCAGACCAGAGCCTTTGCCGAGTATCGCCTGGTTGATCTGGAAAATTTCCGAATCTCGGTCGCTGTAGTCCTCGTTCCAGCGAGCTCCCGACATATGAAGCACGTCTTTGATGGAGACCCCATCGTAAGCTGTGTTGGGCTGTACGGGGACATATTTGCTGATTGGTTCCTTTATGCTCGCAATGAAGCCCTCATCAACCGCAATACCAACGAGGCAGGAAACGAAGCTCTTCGCGACTGACATGGATAGCCAGTTGACCTTGGGTCCACCAGTAAGGAGATAGCGCTCGTAACGTACTTGGCCGTCGACGACCACGAGCAGGGCCGCCGTATCGGTATCTATGAGGAAGTCCTCGGCCGATTTCGTTGAGCCTTTAAAGTCGTACGAGGCTGGAATGGAGACTGTTGGCCCTGTCGGCCAAACATATGGAGTTGAAGATACAGGCATCCGGCTCACTGGGGCGAGATTGTCGACCTGGCAGAAAAACTGATGTTGCGGTCTCCCAGTAAAAAGGCCTATCTCCGAGAACGAGGCTGGCTGCTTCGGACGGAAGAGCTTCCGGGCGAGATACCGGAGCTTGAAAGAGCTCACATTAGAGGTGCGAGACGGCGGCATGATGCTTTATGGGGCTATTGGGATGAAAGCCTCTCCAGAAAAAGTTGTGTCTGATAAATTGATATGTATCCAAAATCGCATGCGTGCAGCTGTTTATCAAAGGGGGGGGTTCTTCACATTCCACGACGGGCAGGGGACGACCTGTGCTTCCATGTCTAAAAGAATCTTTGTTTCCCTAGAAGATGAGAGCACAAAACCCCGGACTCATGTATCCATCGGACGCTGAGCCTCGGTGCCAGCCTACCGCGGTATTGTGGAAAGCGAGGACGCAGGCGCTCCCGGACTTTCCGTTGCCCGAGCCGGACTTGGTGTGGGCAATGCCTCGGCGCCATCACACAGAGCAATTTCACAGCACCAAGGCTTCCGCTGTTCTGGCTGTCTGAGGCTAGTCATAGTGCTGCAATTTTTGCGTCACCGAGGCTCTTCTAATCTGTCACCGATCCACACCAACCTGCGACAGAAGCAGGACTGGGGCCGCGACAGCCGGGGAGATGATGTACTCAGTGTCAAACCCCCACTCTACTAAGTAGATTGCGCTTAATCAGCGGAGCCGATCGAGATTTCCCCATGAATTAAGTGGAATGCCGGCCTCCGATACTCGTCAGACTGCGGGGCTATGGCTCGCGGTTTCTAGTTGGCCAAGCGTTGCTTGCCACTCGTCGTCCGAAGTGCACCTAAATCACAAAGCTTCCATATTTTCAAAGTCCGACGGCAAAGCAGCCCAACGCTTGAGCGGGGAGTAGAGTAGTACACGACTTCTGCGAACCCTAAGCCCTCTTCTTTAAGCTTACTACCAGCATATATGATGAGGTGATCAACGCCGCTGTGGAGGCGAGTGACTAATATTTTCTGTGTAGACCTAGCTTCATTCAGACAGTGGCTGCAGATTAATGCCATGCATGATTTCCACGTGCTAATTTAACACGCGACAGAGGCTCAGTTCTGAGACAATTAATAATTCCGGTGCTTGTCGCTCGACCGTGGCCTTTCCCCGAACTGGACTAATTGTCACTCAAAAGACCGACGGTATCGCGACGAAGTGCCGCATTTGCACCGTATCGCAACGTCGCAAGCGTCAAAAGCTACCTAGCGTCGGCAATACAAGACCTAATAGAAATAGAGCAACGTCTGTAATTTGTATCTCAAACTACTCTTTTACTAAAAACTAGAAAGAAAGCGAAGAAATGGCTTCGTCAACCTCCGCGGGAGCCCTCTCGTCCATTAGGGTCCAACCAACAGCATCAAGAAAGTCCCTAAAGAATTTCTGGGCGGACTTTAATTGCGGAATTCTAAAATGTCCGTGAGGCACGCCTGGGTAGATATCCAACCTCGTCTCCACTCCACACTCCCGCAATACCTGATAATATATGAGGCCGTCGTCCCTCAAAGGGTCCAAGCCGCACACTGAGATATATGTGCGAGGTAGTCCAACATGTGCACCATTTGCGTTGAATGGCGAGAAATCCGGTGAGTTGAGGTCAGGTTCATAGGCATCTATTGCTTTGGCGACATTCGCGCCGTTGAAGAACGGAGCTTGAGCGTTTTGCGCGTCAGCCAACCAAAGGTGCTTGTATTCCTTTGGAACAATTTCTTCTCGCAGGAGCAACGGAATCAGAAGTAATGTTCCTGTGATTGGAGGGGAGCAATCCTCAGACAGCCATTTCTGAGAGCAGACTGCTGACAAATTTGCTCCAGCAGAAACACCACCAATGACGAAGCCGGCGTCAAGGTCAATGTTGAGTGGCTTTTGGTTCGCAGCAATCCACTTCAAGCTATCCCACGCATCATTTGGCGCAATAGGGAAGGTATTTGCCGGAGCCAGGCGATATGAAATGTTTATGGCGGTAACACCAAAGAGTTTATTTATGGCTCTTGCATAGCGGTTGAGCTGAGTGTTGTCGCCCGCCGTAAAACTTTCGAGAAAACTCGTTAGAAGGCCAAAAAGCTTTGAGTTTGTTCATGTTCAATAGTTCTGATAGGAACTCACCCTCCTCCGTATAGAAGCACAATTGCGGGACCCGGAGTTTTGTCACATGCGGCCGTCGGTTTGTGAACTATGATCTGGCTCCTATAGCCGTCCCGCATCGCGATTTCGATGAGTTCTCCTTCATCAGGTGAGATAGCGGCTCGCTCTAACGATTGGAGCGATATAGTAGCGTTGCGAGTGAGGTACTGAGATTAGCGGATAGTGTTTAGCATTATAAATCAGGTTTATTCTTCTTAGGAGGCCAATTACCTCCTCAAATTCGGGACTAGAAGACAGAAATGATTAGTTCTGGCGATAATCGATTAGCAAGTACTGACTCTATTCTCGCCGACGAAAGTATCTCGTCTTTGCTGCTGAGGTTCATCTTCATTTGTTTCCTGATTTTGATTTGTTGCTAGGAAACTGGGTTGATAGGAAAATATTGTTCTCGGTACGGTGCCTCTTTATACTGTGCAGGGAAGGCGGCAGTTATATGCCGCTGCTATCTTAGTAATGATGCAGAATCAACCATAATATGTCCTAGCCGGGATCGGCTTTTATGTCAAAAAAAAAGGATTGCTGGAACTGAAGCCGTAGCCTTGCCTTTTCGTAAATCCGCTTCGTTCGTTTCCAATAGTGGAGCAGCGGTGGTGCGCTTATAGCCCGAAAACCGAAACAACTACCAGAGCTCCGGAGCAATACTTGCATTATTGTCTGCGTCGCATTAAGTTTGCTGTACAGACAGGGGTTATGGTACCCCCAAAGACCGACGTCCTCCAGGTAAAGTATGATCACTCATCAACACATGTTGTTCCGGGTCTCCCGGATAAAATGTGATCTGTCCTCGTTATACGTTCCTCGGCGTGGTCAACTGCTAGGTTAGGTCAAGCTAAAGCGGTGGTTTTAAATATACTGGACTGCATACCCATCGTGTTTTCGCTATGACGCGATGTAAGTTTCCTAGTTCTGACATCCTCGGCAGAATGAGAGCAATCCACAGGGTGGAGATTCTTATGGAGAGGAAGAGCTTCTTCGATTCACTATTTAGAGAAGGATGCTCGACGCCATGTAAGCAGCTTTTCAATGCTTCCATCACTTTGCATAAAAAGCAGATCAAGAAAAGTCGTTTTCCGTCATGCCTACCATTACCTCCGTCATCACTGGTGCTGAGCTGTTTGGGGATGGGCCCCTAACGCCAGCGCAGCGCTTTTACCAGCAGTACGCTACCGCAATCACTGCTAAAAATCTGAGCGACGAAAAAATCCCATTTTACGCTAAAGATGCTGTTTTCCATAATCAGAACGGTGTGGATTACAGTGGCGATCAAATCTGGCCTTGGATCACACAGCTATTTGGTCAGTTCGAGAGGCTTTCTCACGACATACTGAAGCTTTCGGAAATTCACAATGACAACGGAACCATTGATCTGGTGTCCCAAGCGGTCCGTCATATTTGGGCCATCGGCAACAAAAGCGACAAGCCTACTGTCAGCGTTCCTCTCTCGATGGTTTGCAAGCTCAGCTACAACAACGCGCCGCGGACTGTAGAGGGCATACAATACAAAGAAGTGTGGCTCTATTGGGATACTTACAAACTTTTGCCGTTCTTCTTACCAGACTCGATTGTATTTAGTTCAAGCGTGGTTCTTCCTGGGAAATAAATTTAGGCTTGGGACCCGCCGGTGATAAGATTTGAGTGATGTTTTCGAGTCATCACGCTCTTAAATAGCTTAACAATGGCCTACATAATTTCATATCACAAATTTGGCACAGTGACACACCGTGGCTCTTCTTGTAAATTGCTGTACAGCTCCTCGTTATGCAGCCAGCTCCACCAGGGACGTTTATTGGAAGGCACAATGTGTAATCCAAGTTTGTATGTTTCTCAGTGACTAGTCATGCAATCAAGCATCAAAGAACGGCTAGCATCTAAAACAGATGTATAAGTTAGCTATAAATCTCCTGAATATACCCTTTTACGCCTGTGTCATCAGGTGGTGCCCCTTCGCGACGTGTATTAGACCGCAGCATCCGATGCCATGAAACATGATTATGCCCCACTGCAAGTCGAGAGATCTGACTTGTATACAGATAATGATCACTGCCATGAGAAACATTTAGACATACTAGCAGCAATGGGGATGATGCACCGTTTATTGCCACCGTTCTTGATTCCATCTATCGGCTCCACAAGAAGATGCTAGACTGGTTTTCGGCTGTCTTTCGCGTTGGTAATACCGCGGGCGTTTTGAGCGTCAAGACAAGCCGATCGTGGCGGGCTTATAGTGCTAGGGCTGCCTCGGCTCGGACTTTGAAAATTACACACCATGTCTGGTAATGTCATAATTATCACTACAACATGACGCAATGGACTTCTGAATTCAGTTTTTGGCAAGGCTGCTCTAAGGGATAAAAACTTGGCCATCTGGAAAATAAACTCGATATACTCTACTTCAAATCCAAACTCATATCTACAACTCTGCAACAAGGCACAATGGGTCTCAAGTTTGACGTCTTCTTCAGCAAACGCCCCAGCGCAACAAGAACTGGCCCAGCTGGCCATGACCACCTCAAATGGGTGCCAACTAGCTCGACGCTGATCTATGGGACTCGTGATGCCATTTTGGTTGACGCGCAGTTGACTGTCGAGGCAGGCGAAGGACTCCGAGACTGGGTGTTGGCTAGTGAAAAGAACCTGACGCATATTTACGTCACACATGGCCATGGTGACCACTTCTTCGGCAGCTCTGCTCTCCTCAAAGAGTTTCCTAGTGCAAAGGTCGTTGCCATACCAGAGGTGGCCGCCCGCACGCGCAACGAAGTGACACCAGAGAGGCTACATGGCATATGGAACAAGCTTTTCCCTGGCCAGCTTCCAGCTGAGCCCCCACGCGTGGCAGAGCCTTTGCAGGAAGGCTTCTTGAAGCTCGAGGGGGAGAAACTTGTTGCCGTGCGAACGGGCCACACCGACACGGACGATTCCACCATGCTCTGGGTCCCTTCCATTGGACTCGCGGTGGTCGGAGATGCAGTGTACGCCAATACCCACCCGTTCCTTGGCGAGTCGGGTAGCCGGGAGGCGCGGCAGGGGTGGATCGCTGCGCTGGACCAGATCGCTGCGCTCAACCCCCGATGGGTGGTCGGCGGCCATAGTGACCCGGACAAGGGCCACGACCCAAAGGCCATCCAGGAAACTAAAGAATATCTGGAGAACTTTGAGCGGCTGAGCGAGGAGACGAGCACAGCGGTGGAGCTCTATAACCGTGTGTTAGAACTATATCCGGGGCGATTGAATCCGGGTTCTGCTTGGGCAGGGGCTGTGCAGGTTAAGGATGCATGAGGCTGACGAATTTCTGCAGTTTCTCTAAACAATAAGATTGGCTTGGTAGATCCGTATGCTCATCGTTAATCAACAAGATAGCCAGGCACTTGATTCGCCGTACAGTGTACAGTCTGATGATTACCGAAGTCGCGTCTAATAACTTCCAAATCACGTACTCGATTTTCTTCAACCCTAGTAGACTACATAGTCAATATCTAGCTAGATATACAAGCCCCCTTTAATACTTGCTACATGTTTAGCCAATTTATTTGCATTCAAACCTGCTCCCAATCTATTTTGAGTTTCTCTTTTTGTCTGCTTCCCGCCGCATCAAACTACAAAATATAACTCTTGAAATCCGGAAATTATAGGCAATGCAGATCGGAGGTATCTTCTTCGCGGAGAAAAGTTATCTACTTACCATACTGTGGTTTGCGGGCAGATTACGCAAAGTCAAGGCAGGATGGTCATGGTGACTACACGAAATGGCTGGCACGGTACGCATTATTACGGCAAGGTTTGTGGAACCCCGTGTAAGCCCGTAAAAGCCCGTATAAGCCCGCGTAAACCCGCAATCCTCTTGATTTAGCCGCTACAACCGCGTTTTGCTACTCGACTCTCTATTTACGGAGTATTGGGATGGTTGAACCTCTAGCACCACGCAAACGTTGTCCTCCGAGCTCCGGAACAAATGTCGGACTTGTGGATACCCAACCGGGCCTGCCGCCTCGGCACCGTGATCACCTCATCGTTGGCGCGGGTCAGAAGCACATTTTTTAGTGGAGTTAAGACTCCAAATACAATGTTCTTGTTAAGTTTAAGTGCGTCTACCAGTGGCTATAACATGCGTAAGTCGCGTTAAATAAGGGAATGCATTGCCTCGGCAGCCTCGGTTCGCTCTGTTTACAGCCTAGCTTTACGGTAGCGACGGAGTCACAAAAAAATAGATACTGGGGTATCTTTTGTGCCCTTTGACGTCGGCTCAGGCGGAGAGATGCGACCAACTTTTTTTTCTATATATACTCAATTATCTAGCCGACAGGATTTCTTCCAAAGTCGGCAAAACAGTCACTGTACTATCTCCGCTACCAAAATGCTGCCAGCCCGAGAGAATGTCGAATTTAATGCCTGTGACGGCACTGTGCTGCGGGGGTGGTTCTACCCTCAAGAGAAGCGGGCGCCATGCATCATCATGACACATGGTGTAAGTTGTTTACTAGGACTCTATAAACTTGAATTTGGCAAAAGACAGTGCTGATAGGAACAAGCTTGCCGGTATACGCCACTTTCGCCTCCCCCAATTTGCACACAGCTTCCACGAGGCCGGATACACCATTCTTTTATACGACAACCGCAACTGGGGAGACAGCGACGGCTATCCCAGGCAAGAGTCCAATCCCGCGCTGCAGCAAACCGACTACTACGACGCCTTCAACTTTGCCGTGACAAAATCATGCGTCGACCCCCAGCAGATTGTGTACTGGGGAACCAGCTTCTCCGGCGGCAACGTCATCTACGCTGCCGCTGTAGACAAGCGCATCAAGGCCGCCATTGTCCAGGCCCCTGCCGTCTCCGGCGAGACTCGCTCCGCTGCCTTTGCCGAGCAGATCCCATTGGTTCTCGAAGACCGTGCGCGCATTGCCGCTGGACAAGCGGCCCGACGCGTGCCCGTCATCGCATCCAATCGCGAGGCAGCAGTCGCGAGATCCGAAAAGGTAATGTTTCCCGGGGTTTATGAGTATGACGAGACGCAAGAGCAGCGAAAGTCTGGTGGTCAATGGGAAAACTACGTCACATCGCAAACGCAGCTGCACATGCTCGAGTTTGAGGCGCAGGCCATGATTCATCGCGTTTCGCCTACACCGCTGCTCATGGTAGTTCCAGGCAAGGATGTATTAGTCACCACATCGTCGCAGTTGGCGGCGTTTGGCAAGGCGCGGGAGCCAAAGCAGCTTGTTTACTTGGATGATGCGGGACACTTTGAGATTTACACGGGTGATGCTTTTGACCGAAATATCAAAGCTCAGCTCGAGTTTTTAAGTCGCCATGTTGCAATCTAAACATTTAGATGACCTCAATAAAACAGAATGATACATAGAGGCTAGTGTTTACTTTCACTCTTGGGCAATACGGTGCCTGCTGTGATTCGGGGAAGATAACCACCACAGCTAGTTGCAGTACTGCAAGTAGAAATGTCCGCAGGCTGCAATCAACGCTTGCTCCAGCGAGGGCGTGTCGGCTAATTATGGGTATTTTAATTGCGCCTTCGTGTGATAAATGGCTATTCCTAAATAGTATTTCATCGCGGGTGGCAAAGAATTTCCTTCATCCGAGTAATGAGGCTCAATTAGTCGTTAGTTAAATAATTGTACTTACTTGCTAGCCTACTATTGAATGACATACAGAATGATCTCGCCGCTTGAACTGGCTTATACGATAAGGTATCTCGTGAAACACTCCATCCTCCAGATTGATCTTCTGGTACACTTCAGACTGCGGCGCCATGGCTCCGGGGTTTTCAAGTTGGCCAAGCGTGGTTTTCCACTCGTCGTCTAGGGTGCACCTAGATCCCAAAACTTTTATGTATCCAAAGTCCGACGGCGAACCAATCCAACGCTTGAGCGGAGAGTAGAGTAGTGCGCGACTTCTCCGAACCTAGACGCTCGCGTGAACTTGCGTTGCACCCCAGGTCAGTCCAGAGCGGTACAAAGCAGAAATTGCGTCACAGGCGTAGCGCACTCCTTGCCTCCAGTTCGTTCCGTCGACGGATAAATCGCTGTCTCATTACCACGATCTCCACGTGACGAATTTGTGACTTTCTGCGACAATAACGCCAATCTTACCACAGGTTTCTTCTCAGCGGAAAATTTCCCGTTCTGTCTCAGCCGTCAGCTGGTCGCAGCTGAAGAGATGCGCTGAAATGTCTCACATCATTATGGGACCGGCGAATGAAAATGTGCCACGATGGACCCAGGAACCGATATTGGAACACAAGATTGCCGCAGGGGCAACAGCTGGGCTGCTCTGCGGCTAAAATCTTGAAAAGGAGGAGGGGAGTTTCTTTTCGGTTCCCGTCGAGTAACGCAGCACGACTGGGCCAGTTCTGAGTTCGCCTATGATTGGTTCCACGTAGCCTTTCTTGTCTGCCTTTTTTTATAAGATATTCGACTCCCAACTCTAATATTGTTTTCTCTCGCGCGAAGCTGCATCTGTCCTTGACCAGATACTACCTGCCGAAACCCGATCGATTGCTAGGGCCAACCAGAACCTGACGGTCGATACAGCATTTTCGCGCGGGCATCCGTTCTACAGATGGCTTCCGCATTCCTTTTCATCACAATTGCAGCAATTTCTGCTCTATTTCTTGCCGATAAATCTACTGCTGATGTACCACTGTTTACCGATCTCGGCAGGTATACCACACTCGTTAATGCTTCGAAAGGCCTTCCCACGCAGACTTTCCGCTCCTCCGACATTATCGCCCCTATTTTCATGGTCAACTCGTGGGACAAAAGAAATGTCGACACCGCGACGCATATGTTTCTGGGTGAAATGCCTGGTCCAGGGAAAGCTGGGCCGATGATCTTCGATGCCCGAGATCTGAGCCTCGTCTACGCAGATCAGCAATATCATAAGTCATTAAACTCGGATGTCAGATATATCAACGGCACGCGCTACTTGACTGCATTGGTCATGGGAGCAGAAAAGAATGCTGTATACTGTCTTGTGTTTGACGAGATGTACAGTTTAAAGTATAATATCTCAGTGCACGGTACGGAAGGCGACATGCACGAGCTACAAGTCACTCCAGAGGGCACGGTCATTTTATCAACTGCTTTCTCAATACCATTTGACTGTTCTCCAGTCGGTGGGCCAAAATCCTGTACCTTGCGTGACAGTGGCTTTCAAGAAATTGACCTGAACAGCGACACCGTGGTTTTTAACTGGTCAGCGTCAGCTCATTTCGAGATTTCGGAGTCATACTCCAAATTCAATAATACTTTTGACAGATACAGAGGCGTGGGTTACGACTTTTTCCACATCAATTCAATTGACAAGGTCAGTGACATCAACTTCGCGTCAGCGACAGCTCAAGCCACATTCTAACCGCTCGTTTTAGACTGCCAACGGAAATTACTTGGTGTCGAGTCGGAACTTGTGTCTACTGGTGCTCATTAGCGGCAGAGATGGCAGCATTATCTGGCGCCTTGGCGGCCGGCACAACCAATTCTCGGATCTGAGCAATGGCACTGCCATTAACTTCAGCTGGCAGCATGACGCGCGCGTGCACCACATCGAGAAGCAAATTACACTCTTGGATAACCATGCCAGCGAAACGGCTTACTGCAAAGGCAAATGTCAGACGCG
This sequence comes from Akanthomyces muscarius, assembly GCF_028009165.1. Taxonomy (NCBI): domain Eukaryota; kingdom Fungi; phylum Ascomycota; class Sordariomycetes; order Hypocreales; family Cordycipitaceae; genus Akanthomyces; species Akanthomyces muscarius. Next base: position 4,857,746 of record NC_079242.1, read on the forward strand.
TGGCCTAGTCCTTGAGATAGATTCCGATAAACTGACAGCTCGACGTGTCCACGAATACTTCCATCCCGAGAGCATCAACTCTGAAGCTATGGGCAACCTGCAAGTTCTCGAGTCCGGAAATGTATTACTTGCATTCGGGTTCAATCCTGCAATTGTGGAATACACCATTGGTGGAGCTCCAGTCCTGGACATTCAGTTGGGAAATATTGGCGTCGGCTTTCAAGTAAACAATGGGGTTTACCGCGCCAGCAAATATAACTGGACCGGCAAGCCGACGTGGCCTCCGAGTGTCGTAGTTGATACCCCTGAAAAGGGAATGGTAAATACAACTATATATTTGTCGTGGAATGGTGCGACTGATGTCGCTTCATGGTCTGTTGTAAGTGCCATTGCCCAGTACCTAATTGCATTATTCTGACCTTCAGTTCGCTTCAAACGACTCTGCAACTGTGTGGAGAGAAAGCAACGTGATCGCACAGCATTACCGATCGGGATTTGAGACGACAATCCATTTCGACAACGAAAACAACTTCAATTGTATTGGCGCTGCTGCCGTATCTGCCACTGACGCGATCCTTGGCCGTACAGCCATCATTGACCTGAAACTCGGCGACTCCTCCAACCTCTACGATACTACATGTACTCATGTCATTTACAGCTTGTCTGATACTTCAAAGCTATGCAAGCTTTTTTTGGGCATAGCTTTATTGTGTGGTTTCTATTATTTGCGAAAATTCAGGCACGCCGTGAGAAGCGAAAGGCCGATGCGCAGGTCCGCAATGGGAGAGGCGTCACGGTCGCAACTGGCAAAACAAACACGGGTTGAAGCAATGGAGTAGAACAATTTCAAATCTGAAATTTGATACAAACTTATCTAAGCTAAAGTTGGCCATGGGACCGCGTTGCGGACATGAATGAGTCTTTGCATATCTACAATGCATGCGACTTCAGTCTCGATTCGAGAATTGCTGCAACTGCGGGTGCCTTCTCAGTACTTTCCATAGACAAATAAGCGCGGGGTTCGTTATGTTGACGGTGGTATCTGGGCTCGGTCTGCATTAGTACCGTTGGAAAAAATGATTGATAATACAAATGGGGATTCTCGGCGCCTGCTTTGACTTTGACGTATATAGTCGCTGCGAGGGCTAATTTCTGGGAGCTGGTGTGATGGCTGGAATCACCGCGATCCAACGAATGCCACCCAAATTTGTGGCCGTCCACATTTGGCGTAAAGAATTACTCGCTCAGAAACTGACAGAAAAATCGTGCCAAGAGGAATCCCGTGACCAGAAGGAAGAATCAAAGGAATAAGTGGCAGCTCAAGTGAACAAAAACGTGGTATGCATTTGGCTAGGCATAGCTAAAAGTGTACGCCGGCATCTAGATAGTCGACACACTCCGTCGCTTCGCACATTAGCAATAGACCCGGTGGTGGTGACGAGGGAACTGTCGCTGTCGGCCCAGCCCATTAGGAGACAGACAGCCTTGTCGATGACGGTGGAAAGCCTCACACAGGGAATTTAGATCTTCACAAGAATGGCAGGGCGCCAGGTGTGGCCTGACAAAGAGAGGGGCTGCGCAGGGGTCATAACGTTATTATACACAATGACTTCTCTATCAACATGATATTGGTTTTTCTTTTCTTTCCTAAACTATTTATCGATTTACTACTTCGTTTAGCTAAATTGCCTATCTTCTTTTCCTGAATTCTAGAGATACGCCTTTACAGTTAAATGCTATTGTATGGTTTCTCCATCACAGTCCAGGGAAGCCACAAAGCGAATCTGTGGTTGTTTGGGCGCCGCGTTACATTTACAACAGAGGCCCTAGCGGAGGAAACAGGTGGCTTGGACTAGGATCGAGGGGGGGGTCTCGGGTGTGTGCGGAGGGGCCGGTTAGATCGTCTGCAGCTCTCCGATGTTTGTTGTACTCTTCATCTGTATTTGCCGGTCTGTGACGGTGGAGAAAATGACTGAGGGACGGTCGGCTCCATCAATGCAACAAGATTTAGGTTTAGGATTTCCACTGATAGGAGCAGCGAAATAAATACCAGGGCTGCCAATGATGATGCCCGCATCAGACGGCTTATACTGGATGTCATGGCCCCCACAGCCCGTAGTCAAACCAACGTCACTTGTGCAACGCGATGACGAAGCTTGTTCTGTATGGAGAAGAATGAAGAGTAGATCTCAAAGTTTCCTACAAGATCAGTAGGGTTTCCTATCTAGTTTTGCTGGCCCGCACTGTCAGGTCACGGCGCAGTCACTGGTACCGATGGTGTCAAGCACCCACTACGGGTGGTGGGGATGAGACACATCTTTTCGGTAGCAATGCTGGCCCCTTTGTGAGTTTGTCTCTTTTTGTCAAGTCTCTGGCTTGATAGGGTCTCGGGCCTGCGAGGCATACTGCGTAAATACTATCCCGCATTGATTTTTTTTTTTTACCTCGGAGACGGGGCCATCAACAAAGCGGTCTTATATCTGCGGAGACCAGTCGTTTGGCTCCAGTTTAGATTTGCTGGTTACCGGCTCAACACCCGATAAGTTGATTGTTAGTTATGGGTCAGTGACGGGCTCGACCTGATTAAATCGACCCCGCCAACTTTAATGCCACTTTATGCCGGCAAATCGACATGCCTGTTGACTAGTGCCTGTGTCTAAAAGATTCCTCGCACGGACTGGATCGCCCGAGGCTGGCTCGCGGACCGTTCCAGCTGGATTAACAGCCAAGCAAAGCTCCGCCAAAACAGGGTGGCGCCAGGAGGGCTGACAGTTGACATGTCTGCTGGTGCAGCTGCTTGCTTGCCTTATTGGTTAGAGCCTTCTCCTGCCTTCAATAATAGAAACCATGGCCTTAAATTGCAAAAGCCTACGGATACGCACCCCCGGCCAAGCTTGCCCGAATGATTACAGTAATTCCACTCCTGCCTCAGCCTTTGCCCATGTGTCTTCTAGTCACTTGCGCTAATGGTGGGCCTGAATGGTAGGGAGAGCTCAGAACCAAGAAAAGGGCCGTGCGGGAGCGACTCGGAGTTGGGCAGGGGCATGACAACCTGACAGCCGGCTGGGGAACGGCACAGAATGAACCGGACAAGGTTGTACGGGACGAAAATAGCGCTGTTCAGTATTTGTAGTGGACTAGGTCAAGTTTGAAAGCTAGATGGGTAGTTGAACCTCAAGCGGTAGCCTGTTGCCAAGCAGTGCGTTGCACTTCGATATCCTAATTGCCTGAACTTTTCGCGCGAGAGCCTTCTTGAGCTTGGCCGCGGGCACTGCTATAGATTTAGTGGTAAACCATTTCTTCGAGGTACCCTTGAACTCCCAGGTCCCTGGTTCCCAAGAGCTTGCTCTTTTCAGACGACCTGCGCACACATGTTTCTGCGCTGCTGCTTGTTAAACAGCCTGACAGGTGTAACAATCTGTCATCAGCAGCCGCTGATTGCTACTAGCCACGGTAGTACGAATTATGCGGAACTCGACTCTCACTGCAAGAAGGGACCATGTTCTCTATTGCTTTGTACGAGGCGTTGGCGGCCACGCTGAGAAGTTATCGTTGTAGTAATTGTAAACAAATGATCTGTATGCAAGGACCTGGCGATGGCGACAAAAAGTCAGGATGTCTCAATGCCCTTCCATCCCCTCTTGTAATGAGCGCCAACGCGAAATTCGTTCTGCATTCCTTCATCCAATCGTAACAGCCATTTATTGGCTTCAACTCCCTGCTCTGCCATTATTTGTTCGTCTCGACTCAAGAAAGATTTTTTGATCTTCGCCGGAAGGTTGTAATAAAAACATGGCGAGTCAGAGAGTCGTTTGGTGATCTTGCCGCTATTCTGGTCCGCTATCCTTGGATCTTCTCGCAGCACCTGTGATGATGTAAATGACTGTACGTAGTTGGAAAAGCTGAACACAATAGTAATAGGCTATGCGCAAATGGATTGAGTTTTCTGACAGGACGTACTTCTACTCAAATGATTTCTTAGTAATGCAAGCTCTCATTGATCGTTCCGTACTACTTCTTACCAGGAATGCACTTCTTGTATTGCTGGCCAAAATCGGTCTGTATCGTGCTGCGGTCGCGCAATGGCGATGCTGACACTGAGGCTGCGGTTTTTGCAGAGGCTACCACAGGACTGGGCACACCCCAATTTCCGCTAATAGTGTTCACCGTGTGCATATCACGCGACGTGACGCAGCTTGGCTGCTCCGGATCTGTGCCTGGGGTGGCATGAGCTCGATAGCGAACGTCCGCTGTGTGGCGCAGGGATTGGGCGACGAAGGGCAAATCAAGATCCAGCCCAACGTCTACTTTCAAACGAAAAGAAATTTCCACAATATCAACGAATTCGAAGCCGCATTTCGTTATGCAATCATCAAAACTGTCTTCCCAATGCTGAGCTGACTCTTCACGCATGCTCTCCGGGACAGGTAAAGCGTTAGCGTCGTTGTCCATGATCTGTGGGAGACGGACTATTGCTTTGCAGCCCATTCAAAAATACAATCAACATTGCTTTTGTGTCTTTGTTCTATATATATCTGGATAGTAACTTAGTCTCGGCAGCTGGCCGAAGCCGACTGTTGTCAACCGAACGGCTGTCGACGCACGTCCCGCCCATTCAGCACTTCTTTTTCAAGGAGACACCTCGTATACTCAGAATTAACGACTCATATAGGCCTCTGGGCTATGCCGAGTGTTGGAGGTTTCTTGCGGTCAGACTGGGGAGTGTACGCTAGAGACCGTTGTGCATGAAACTCAAATTGGTTCGAGCTAACTTGCTGCCCGAGCCATCCCATCAACATGAAAGCTGTGGCGGCAAGGAGCAATCTCGCCCAAGTGAGACTCTCATGTGCGCATCAGCAATCAGGCTTTCGTACTTGTGTGTACACGTTACGACATGGCTACAATAGCCCAAATATAACCAGTATTCCATTTGCGCATTTTATCCATGATCACTCCCTCGATATTTCAAGACATTCTTGGACTTGACTAAGAGTCGGTATTCCTTGCCGTTCAAAGGGGTGTCATCAACGGCGGTACTTCGTTCTTGTAGTCTCTTTCCGCCCCCTATTCTGCCCCCGGCACTCGCTGCCAAAGCACAGACATGTTGCAGTGTGGTTACGCAGAAATAATTAAATCTGCGCTGACTAGTCTTCAGGGGGGCTTACAAAGTGTGGCACGCGTCGTATGCATTAAGTGGCGAACAGATGATCGATCACTTTTCCTTTACGCGTACGACGATAAGCCTAACGATTGATCAATTCCATTTAGTGGGCGCGACGATAAACTTAAACATACGGCTTGCTTCCTTGGTGCATAAATAGAGCATGAATTGAGGAAGTACGAGGCACCTAATTGGCAACAGGCCACTGCTAGACCGAAACGAGACCAAAGCATCGAGCGTCTGGATCACATGCCGCATCCGGCCACCGTTAAGATTAGATCGCAGTCACGGCCCGCTACTTAAAGCCTGAGTAATTTTCATTGCAGCCTTGCTTCAAAGTTGAGCCTGGCACCCATGTAAGGCCTTAATTATCAATGAGTAGCGTCAAGGTGCTGCTCGAGCAATTGGCACTTAAAGAGAGGGGCAAGGTGACGATATGTGACAATCATGCTGTGACTTGGACCAAGATCTTTCTTGCATTTGGCTGTATTGCTGTAGCAAATGCGTGATCTAGCTTCGACCACTGGTGGCAGCATGTCAGCTACTATGAAAAAAAGCACGGCTAGCACGAAGAAGGTGATGGGGAAGATAGCAAGAGTTAGTGAGATTATAGCTAGTTACAGCAGATAGTTCTCGGGAATGACTGCGTTGATCACTGAAGAAGAGAATAGCCCTCCTTCAGCCCGTGGCTACTGCTTCGCGGCTTTATGGCTGCCTTTCCTCAAGTGACTCGCTATGACTTTATTATGGCGTCATGATATCTAATAAGGTCATCCAACGCTCTTCAAATTGTTCCTACTGGGGATTAGCAAGTCCTGAAAATCTTGAGTCAGCTTAACGTTTCTCGAGATACTCCTCGCGAGATGAGCGAGTCATTACACTGGCGTTATGCTTCGATGCAAACAAAACCACACTCGGCACATGAGCAAGACGTGACTGCAGGAATGATACTAGATGCAAGCACCCTCTCAGAACAGTAACCCGATATAAGTTTAGCCCAGCATGACAGGACACAAATCATTTCGTCGGATCACTATGCTCAGACGCTTTAGACACCAACCATACTCTTGTCTGCTACAGTGGCAACAACACATGGGACAGAGTAACAGCGACGGTGGGCACCTTCCGGGTGTGCCTAGTTGCCTAGGTAATGACTGTTGTGGCAGCCGGTAACCGCAATCAGCCCCACGCTAGCTTCAAATTTCCAGATTCGGGGTAAAGTTGCTGCATATGTGCATCGGGTGGCGCGCAGCACGATTCGTGACAAAACTTAGAGCGCGTTGCGCTAGCATAGAAGATGCGCAGGCACAATATTGCTGCTCTCGCGCTGCTGCACCGCCGCCTCATTAAGAGCACCGGACGGACCAGCACCTGGTGAGCAGGTACCGGGATCCTGTAGCCTGAGTGGCGTCTGCTTCCTTGCCGAGCTCTTGGGCTACAGAGTGTTCAACGTTGCGGACAACTGAACTCGAGCCTGGGTTCTGACAAGGGGTGGCAACAGGCCATCTTAGAAAACCCGGACGCACACGGACGCCACATATGCGGGGGCCTTCATTTAACTACAATTGGGCTGGATGCGAGTCGCAGATATCTAGGCCGTCGGGTGATTGGCGCGCTTGCCCGTTACGTAGTCCAACCGAATCAGGGGTCGGAAGAGCGGCATTGTCACAATTTGAAGCTGGAAGAGGGGGGGGGGGGGGGGGGGCGCTGCGTCGTGGTGGCAGCTACGGGACCTCTTCACCTACTGAGTAGGATGGGTAAGTTCTATACCGTTGCTTGTACCTACCAGGATGGCCACAAGCTAGCAGGGGCTTGAGCCGTCTCTCTCACCAAAATCGAGGTACAAACCCCCTGTCCTCGATAAGGAATCAATCTCTTAGCGACAAATAGGTACTCGCATGGGTGTACAACTTTCGCCTCATCCCAGTACGTCCTCGCACGCCAACAGCCAAACAGCCAGCCAAGCAGCCAGCTAGCAGCCAGCCGACTTTGTATGCTCTATTCCAACAATATTCAAATACTGGCATGGAGGCCTCTTCTGCCGTGTACACCGAGTGGCATGTGACTGACGCTGCGAGATGGCTGGTCGCTTGGCCGAGGCTGAAGTCGGAGCCCCATCGCAAACCATGAGCCGACTATCATCGCAAGAGAGATGGAATAGTGATGACAGTGATAAGGTCACTTTTACGGTTGCAACAGTTTCCTATTCCGCTCGCCTTCTCCGACGAATGGCTCACCAAGCAGTGAGAAGCCGCTGGATGCTTTCTCGATGACCTAGACCTGGGTGATGGCTGATAGACGACAGAATTTAGCTGGTCTAGAAGCGTGAACGGTTTCTCGAGCACTGTCAACTCCTCATAGAGTAAGGCTAGGTTGTCTATAATCTCGCTGAAGCCGGTGAACTCCCTTCTCATGATGTGTAGGCCTCTTTCAAAGTAGTGTAGCTTCTTGTTGACTTCGTCAATATGGCCAGTACTATACCGTTTTGAGTGCTCGAGGCCTATGGTTCGCCGCAGAACTACCCCATTGACTTGAATGGCCGTTTCTCTCTATTAATAAGACTAGCTTCTAAGCCCATTTTCTGCTTCTCTCTGGTCCTATCACATTTCTCTTGGTCTACGTCTAGAATCTTCCCTTTTGTTTTACCCTTGTCACCCGCGCGCCAGGATACCATGATAGACGGCTCGAAGTTTTCCAGTCTTAATTAGGTATAGAACCATGCACAGTGAAGTGTCTCAAACGTTCTTTCTTTCTATTCATGTATGGCCCCGTTTCACAATGTGCCTTGACTGGATTGTAACCATACGGTGTACTCGCGCCGACTCTCGGGAGGCAAGTGTGTAGATCACTTTGGCTAGCGCCGATAAGCTAAGACATCTTTTGTGCGTCATTAGGAATTGATCGAGCTCTCCTCTGTTCCGCAATATATATAGCGGCCGGCGCCTTTTCACCAGATTATCGTTTCTAGTTGATGGGCCTCCTACGTAACACTTGGTCGCTACGGCTGAGATAATACTTGTGCGTCGAATTGGCTTCTACATTGTTTGCCCAGCAGAGACTTTATCAATAAATTTGAATCAACTCAACTTATTCAAAGCTTCACTTCGAATCACCAAGGCCCCCCAAACGCTTGCGATCCGAAGCAGCACGAGCAAAGATGGAAGCTAACGAGTTAGGAGAGGTCATGGACGAGCTGAGGCAACACGCCTCAAGAATTTTTCATCGATTAGATGACCTAGAGGATATGTGGCAGTAGGTACTACTTTACTCTTGTGTATCTACACATAATTTTACACGTAGACAGGACTCCCGCGGTCGACAGTGCCCCAACAGCCCCGCCACTGCCTAGAACATTGCGCACTCCTGTCGACATCATGAAAGAACAAATAGGCAACGATCAAAAACAAGACGTCTACACTCATATAATGACAATGGACCGTGAGCTTTATGGGCCACGTTGTCCGATATTGTACTGATCTTTGGGACAGTCTGGACGATCGACATTATGCTACAATCATCTGGCCTTTCGGTAGACAAAGAGGGTTCGACAGCAAAAGGCGCAGATATGAAGGGAAAACGAACCTGCCTTCTGGCAGAGCTAGGGCTCGGAGACGGCGACAATTTTGACTCTCAAAGTGAGGTTATTGGCGGGAACGAGAGTCCTGTTGCTAGTGCTGCAAAACATGCTCTACCTAAGCCATGAGCAGTGGCTACGAGTATACTTCGTAGAAGCTTTTATATTGTATCTTGTTGATAAATTTCTAATGTCCTCATATACCTTATAATCTTCTTATGCATCTTAAATCTTGATTTATTGCAAGACTTTATTAATGGTTATAATGCAGCATTGGCAAGTCTAAAGACACGACTGATCTCCCTAGCCTCGTTCCCGTGGATTAAGAAATTTTAACCTCGCGTGCCCGCTCGACTTTCTCCAATTTTTCTTCCAAGCCGTGCCAGCCTAGACTGATTTCCGCACAATGGGGGGCGCTGATGAGCACGACTACTACCGTTACCGGCCGCCCTTGACCGTGTTTCCGCTCACGACGAAGCGTACAACAACAGCCAACATAGAGCTCCCGGCCACCTCAGACATCGGGTCGGTTGTCAAGATCTAGTGTCTAGTTCTGTATCAATTCAGAATGTGTCAATTACCACTGGTGATGAGATTGCCCACCCAGTTCAAGCAGCGGTCGAAGCGTGCATCTGAGCCGGGCGCGCTATGACATAGTTGGGATGGAAAACTAATAGAACTTAATCTATACAGTCAGCGAGGCTTCAACTGACAGTCAAGTAAGCGACTGTATTGAATTGCTAGCCTACTGACGGTCTGGTAGACTTACTGCAAGTCGTTATGATTGATATCCGAGCGTATGCATATTGACCACGCGCTCTGCGGCAGATTTAACTGAGAGTACAGGTGGTTTCACTAGACGTTTCACGCAAAGTTCTCTCAGACGGAGGAGAGCCAAGCTTGCCCGGCAGTAATTATTCAACCATTACCGCAAGAAAAAAATAAGGATCCTTCGCTGGTTCGACATTTTGCGAGCTTGACTGCTTAAATAACACATTGATGATAATTAAATGGCCTATACTGCCAGCTCTGTGACTGAAGTTTGCGCTTCAAAGGCCGCAGCGTCGCGCGGCGTAGGCGACCGAGACCAGTACGATGGCATACTTAGCGGTCCATGCGCCAACCTTGATGTATGATACGCGTTGGCTTGCTGGCGAACGGCTGTGGTTTGGAAGTTCGATTGATTCTATGTTCGACTCTTCGTCTTCCAGCAAAGAGATTTCGGGATCTCACCATGTAACGTATAAGTCGAATTATACCACGCTGCTTTACAGTGAGGAAGCGCCCACTAACTAAAGCTATGTAGAGCGCTAACGTTAGTGGGCACTTCCCCAGGAATTGGTCTTGAAGGACATACAGAATAATCTCGCCGCTTGGATTAGCACCGCGATAAAGTATGTCGTGAAACATTCCATCCTCCAGATTGATGCGGAGTCAGTTGTAAGAAACTCGGCGACCGTGTCTTCCGAACAATCTGGCTGTCATTTAGACCTCTCCCTTGTTTCGCGCGATTCATGCTGATGAATGTCCACCGGCCACAGGAGCACATTCTAGCTCGGCACCTACAATCCACTTAGCTAGCTAGCACTTTCATCTCATTCATCCACATCGGCAGGACCGCAAGACAACGTACAACCTATAACAACTTCATCATGAGACTATCAACATCAGCAACAGTACTGGCCACTGTTAGCTGCGCAGCAGCCTGCATACACAATGACGCTCTAGAGGCTCGCGGACTTGGTCCGAGCCTCGATTGGTCGGCGTCATACGTCCCGTGAGTGTCAAACTGGGCTTGTTTGAGCCGTCGCAGGAAAGCTGACAACTCAGACAGACGGCTATTGAGACGGCAAGAAAGAAATGAGGTAAAAATCTTCTTCGGCCAGATTCAGAATGTCGGCGCAGAGATTTATGGCTGCTACGCTGGTGGTTCTGACGATGTCGACAAAGTACCGCAAGGTATCCAGCCCGAGACTGTCAACCTAGGCAATGAAGGGTTCGATCCAAACCTGGACTTGGGCGTCATGGTCTACTACATTAAAGCCTCTCAAAATTCAGTGTTCATGTTTGACACATCGACAGCAAAGATCCTCGCCGACAGTTGCAATGAAAAACTGCAGCAGACTACTGGGCTCACCATTGAAAAGGTCATTCTGAGCCATGAGCATGGCGATCATGTCTCTGGTCGCAATGCAAAAAGCTTAAAGAATGTCCCAGTTGTGGCGCAAGACACGCTTGTGCAAAAGTTTGGCTTGAAGGACGGCGGAGATGTCGCTTTGAAGCAAGGGGAATCTCAAAGCTTTGCGATGGAGGACGGCATGATGAATGTGACAAATGTACAAGCTCACACTCAGCTTGGGACAGTTGCCATGATCAACGGGGTTGCACTGATGGGAGATGAGCTGGAGAGCACCATCAATTTCCTCGTCAGCAGGAATACACTGAAGCAGAGCAAGCAATTGCAGAAAAGCGACGACATACTTTCGCAAAACAACATTGTCAAAGTCTTGCCGGCTCACGGGAGTGGAGCAGCCTTGTTTAGTGGCCAATTTGGCCTCGATCTTCTGCAATCCAACCAAAAATACTTGCAGCTCATGGCTGCCAATCCCCAATCCGTGTGCTCGCAGGCGAGTAATCAGCAGCAGGAGGCCAAGGTCAAAGCCAAACTCGCTCAGTCAATTGGAGTTGGGGCAAAAGACATAACAGCTGCTTACTTTGCCACCCACATCGATGAGAATTGCAGAACGGTGGGCGTCAGTGCGAAACAGGATGGACGGAATCAAAAGCAAGTGATGTTCCGGAATAGATCAGGAAGAAACACCGAGCAGAACGCAAGCGAGTTGATTTGAGGCTTGCGCTTCAAAAGCTAGGGCTCACTGGTTAGAATCAAGTCTATAGAGCTACTAGTACAAGTTACATTGATGCTGAGTCAGGGCTATCTTACAATTGATGAAGATCTATTTTGTATTTCTTTTTTTCATTTAGTATCTATTTTGCAATACTCTCGTGACCTCGTGTATACATCTTATGATTAGGGTTAGGGTCAAAGATTTGCCCGCTGACTTCTGCTCGAATGGTGTACATGCTCTTCGCAGTCTTCACTCGACTCATCCGTTACCCTGAAAGCTCTGAGAATCTCTTTCGCAGAAGCATTACCCCTGACCCCGAAAGTTTGCAGAGTTCTGCCAGCCCCCTGATAGTCAACCTGGTTGATGCACATGCTCGAGAGAATCCACCCGTCAATGACTGGCGTGGGCACCTTCAGCGCCTTTCCCAAGCTGGCTACCGGTACACACCAGAATGGGATGTCTTGAGAAATCTGTCGAGCTTGGAGACTGTCTGGTAGGCCTGGCTTCTTGTTCAGGGCATCGATCTGCTGCATAAACGTGGCCAGATCAGTGTGCTCTGTGCCGTAGTCGCTGTTGAACATTTCGAGAATGTCTTCCAAGTCGGTAAACCCAAGAGCGGCAGCAATCGCTAAGCGTTCTCTGTCCGCCGCTAGCATGAGACTGCAAACTTCAGCTGTCATGCAGTCGCGATAGAAGAATAAGTTTGCCTTGTTGTTGATTGCGCCCATGTTGGAAAGCATAGTTGGCGGGTGGACCACGCCGTGATTGGTAGCCAAGTCGAGCTTCAACGTGTTGGAGTACCATATAAGTGGAATAGAAAAGACCCGACTCAGCACATTGCGGACAGATAGGTCTATCTTGCCAAAGCCTGCAATTTCGAGGCGTTTCTTGATACCGTTGAACCGTATCCGAGTCTCTCCCGTGTTTGTCTCTTCAGTTCTAGACGTATAGGGAGATCTGGATGTGCATACTATTGCGTGGGCAGTGACTGTTGCGGCTGCCACGGGCCCAACAAAATTTCCCGTAATGAAGACGACGATGTGCCGATGGAGGTTGTGTCCGGCGAGCTCTGTCAAGATTGCTCTATGCCCAGTTGTCGGGACGGCCACAATGATAACATCTGCGTATTGCACGAGTTTAGAGAAGTTGGTTGTGAACGCTGGATAAAATCGACCGGTCATTGCTTCGGAAGCTTCCAAGTAATTTTGACTGGCTAGTCGATCAAAAATGGTGCGATGACCAGGAGCTGCCCAAAGGATTGTCTGAACGCCGCGGCTCTCCAGATCTGCAGCAAGCGCACACCCAACATGGCCAACTCCAACGATCGCGACTCTCATTTTCGCAAAACTGTGTAACTAGTTGTCAGCCACCGGAGTATACGTATGGGGGTTGGCTTTTATGCTGGCAAAACTCACCAATTGGCCTTGCTATATAGATAGGTGTCTTTTGTTAGGAACTGAGAAAAGATCGTATTAAGACAGGATTTTCTTACTAGGAGAGGGGGCAAGAGGAATAGAGAGTAGCTAGAGTCAACAAAAGACTTATACATTTGACTAGGCATACCTGACAGTGTGACATGGTTTCTAGGCAGTCGACACATGCTAGCCTATCATAAATCATCCCGTTCCAGCATTGCGCAAAAGTCCCGACTTGCAAAATTGAAAACCATGCCCCTGCCCGTATGCTGCCGTTCATTCAAAACAAGGCTCTTGCCCATGTCCTGCAGCCAAATCTGCATTCATTTCAGAGCTGAAAAATAGCCCCGCCAATTCGTTTATTTATCTCGGCCTCATAAACCTCTGCATCATAAGTCCAAGGGGGAGCCCCATCGGTGCTTAGAATGGTTCATGCTTGTAGACCATGCAATACGTATTATCAATACGCAGAAACTTCCAGGCACCTCTCATTTTTGGTCAAAGGACCATGCGCGATGGTGGACCGTTGATACTTGCGGGGGGTGCACATCCGTCGCGCTAGGGGTAGGGGGTGTACACAGGAGTGAATGGCGCCATGTGGTGGCGAATCTGCGAAATCTTGATCCCCACAAGATGAATCAAACAGGAGGCGGCGATGGCTTGTGTTATTACAAGGCTCCGAACGTTGAGGGATGATTGGGCTGGTGTTCGCAAGGCTCCGTACCCTCCACAAATCTTCCTGCATGTTTGAGGTAATTCTTTTAGATAAGACGAAGTGTTACAGGGTCTAGTTGCTCTCGAGTGGCCCGCACGGCTATACGGCATCTGGTAACCGCTGCGGATTCAACTGATTGCGCACCATTATGGAGACTTGGGAAGCTGCACCCACAAGCCGTCGCGGGAGATCGTCAGAACCACAGCCTCGCACGTGACGGCAACGGGATGGGCCTCTGCCTCCAGTCAGTTCCGTCCCTGGTGAAATGCAACCTGCTCATTCATTTTGGGCTGTTCCTTTGGGCATCGTTGTGGATACTCGGAAGCATACCAGGCAACCTCCGTTGGCCACTGCGAGCTTCTCTAGCTTTGAACTTTTGGGGGTTGTTCGGGAGACACACACACAACGTACCAACAAAGGCACTGCGCATTTTTCCCAGCATGGTTCCAGAAAAACATGGCCTTGCCCATGATGGTATGGGTAGCGAGTGTGACGAGGGCGCGCGCATCAATGCCGCCCAAGGTGGTGTCCAAGCCGCTGCGGCGCTGGCCGCGCCTGCTCTGGTCATGCCGCCTGATACTGAGCCACTGCGGCCGTACTCGGTCTTCACAGGGCTGCAAAAGCGGGCGATCATTCTCTCTGCTTCCTTCATGGGGCTATTGTCCTTCATGGGGAGCAGCATTTACTTCCCGGCGGTAAATCAGGTATGCATGGCTCTATTCCGTCTTTGCCGTTGCAGTTTTATTGAACACAACGTTAGATTGCTCATGATCTCAATATCTCCAATTCGAAAATCAATCTGTCGGTTACGACATTCCTAGTGCGTCTGAACAAGCGAATTATAACGTGACCTTGTCATTTTTGCTTATGGGTAGAGATAGGTCGTCCAAGGCATCGCGCCCACGATGATTGCGGGTTTCTCCGAAACCGCCGGAAGAAGACTGGCCTACATTATTTGCTTCATCATTTCCATCATCGCCAATCTAGGGTTAGCGTTGCAGAACAACTACTATGCCCTGCTTTTCTTGCGAATGCTGCAGTCGGCAGGTAGCTGTGGTATAATGAGCCAAGCGTACGTGGTGAAATATTAATCCCCCCCACCCCCAACAAATTGCCGCGCTGAAATCGAGTCAAGCCTTGTTGGAGACTGTATAGTTTCCGCAGAGAGAGGGGAATATCTTGCATATTCCTCTGTGGCTGCGACCCTTGGTCCCTCGCTCAGTCCAGTCCTAGGCGGCTTGATCAGCCAACGTGCAGGGTGGCACTGGTAAGCTAAGCTGCGTGCTCACGCAAGTAGCCCGTCCAAAAGCTAAGCCAAAATCAGGATATTCTGGTTTCTCGTCATCATGTCTGCAGCTACGCTTGTCCCACTGGTGCTCTTTCTTCCAGAGACATGCCGTCAGATTGTCGACGACGGATCCATTCCCGCGCCGCTGCTCTGCCAAAATCTGACTGATGCAATTCGGTTCAAGGATGGGCATTTGAGGGGTATCCCGGTTGATTATGAAAAGCAGGCAGAGTTGCACAAGAAATTTCGCCTTGCTGTCCCCAATCCTCTTTGGACGCTGCGCATACTTGCGAATCCTGCCTCTGCGCTCCTAGTGCTAACATTGAGTCTTGGTGGGTCTACCTGCTGTATATTTTGTTGCGAAGGTGCCAGACTAATAGTAATATAGCGAATGTATGCTACTATGCTATATTCACCGACATGTCCAAGATTCTCTACGACCTCTACGGCTTCTCCAACACGCAGATCTCGCTCGTTGCGCTACCAGTGGGTGCTGGAACTATTGTGTCAAGCTTTGTGACCGGTATGCTCCTGGATTGGAACTACCGTCGCCACGCCAGAAAACTCCAGATTCCGCTTGAGAAACATATTCAAGTGGACAATTCCAAACTTCCGCTCGAGTTAGCCCGGCTCCAGGTGGGGTTACCACTCATGTTCCTCGTCGTGGTTGGTGTTGTCGGCTATGCCTGGACGCTCCAAAGCGGCCTGTCAATCGCAGGTCCGCTCGTGTTCCTCTTCATCGTTGGATACGGTGTAAGCGCTACCTCACAGGTTACTATTGTGCTGATGGCCGATTTTCAGTAAGTGACCTCGACGACAGGCACATTCGGTGAACACCGCTAATTAGAGATTTTAGCCCCGGCCAGTTCGCTGTCGCAGCGGCAGCGAGAAATGTTGGCCAATGCATCCTGGCTGCTGTTGTAAGCGCCACGATAGAGCCAATGTCTCAGGCTATGGGAAGCAGCTGGGCTTACTCTACTTTGGCATTTATATTTGGGCTCAGCTTATTAGGTCCAGTGGCAGTCTTAAGATATGGTACGAAATGGCGAGGCCAGAAGAAAGTTAGCCGACATTATTGAGAAGTGGGCTGGACTTTAAGTTCATCGCATTTACCATTTTGCATACTTTGAAGAGTAGTTATAATACAAAAAGAAGCAGTACCTTGGAACTTCAAATTTTGCGAAAGCTTTCCGTTGTGACATTTGACATTAGCTTTTACTACATCTTGCGAATGGACATTTCGCGATTAAGGAAAGACGCAGTTCAAAATACAAATAGAAATACTTGAAAACCTGTGCAGCCTCAACTAACTCCCTAGAGACCGCGAGTCGCTATGTTTAGGCTTTTATCGCTTAAATGGCGTCTCATACGGCTTTTCGGCCAGGGGCGTAATGCGAGCAATATGACGCCTCTGCCCGTCCTTCCAGTCAATCAGCGCCGTGTGTTGCGTGACACGGTTGTCCCAAACCACGACTGTGTCCTCTTCCCATTTGACTCGAGAGTGGAAGTCCGCGCCGAAAGCGATGTGGTTGAAAAGAAATGACAGGAGCATATCGCTCTCCTCCTGCTTCATTCCTACAATTCCTCGCGTGGCTTAAAATTGATTAGTATCATTTGTATCATTTCAAAGGTTCTGAATGGAGACGTTACATTGTGGGTTAATGAACAAGGCCTTTTCGCCCGTTGCAGGGTGGGTTCGTACGATCGGATGAACGGACTGTACCGGCTCACGGCGCAAGACACCTCCCCTTGAAACGCTGGCATTAGCCTGTTCGACTCCGGAATGCACAGCCTGCAGTCCGTGCAAGCGCTCCTGGAGTACCGGGCTCAGCCGTCTGTACGCCTCAACCGTGTTGGCAAATAGTGTGTCGCCTCCCGTCTCCGGCTTTTCGAGCATGTACAAAAATGCTATGCCAGGGGGCTGCCTTTCGTAAGTCACGTCAGAATGCCAGGCAACGGAGCTGTTGCGTGTCTCCAGGAACTTGCTGGCGCTCGTGTCGCCCGCGGCTCGGTGCACGAGGTGGATTTCAGGATAGCCAGCCGGGGACCCCGAGGTGGGGTGGATGTGAAGAGGACCAAAGTAGCGAGCGAACTCGAGTGCTTCTGGTATGGAAAGAGATGCAAAGTCTTGCTTGCGAAAGGCCACTACCTTTCGCTCTGCCACATATCGAGCGAGCTGGTTCTTACCGGCCGGAGAGAGCTTGCTAATTTGGATGCCGTCCACTTCCGTACCAATGGTGGGCGTGAGGTGCGTCACTTTTGCACCATTGGCAAGCAATTCCTCATATGATGTATCGACGTCTTTTCCGCGCTCAAGGTGTGTAAACGGCTCCAAAGGTGGGTATTTCTGAGAATGATCCCAAGTTGGCAGGTAGTTTGGATACTTGGTTATCGTCAGTATGAAATTTCCTTCCAAATCAATATTGAAGTTAGAGAATCAATTCAAAAGATACCTTTGCTGCGCTATAGCTCTTTCTACCCTCTTCCGCATCTTTATCGTATGCAATTGGCAAATGCTCCTTGTAGTTTCCCGTCGTTGCCTGATCCAATGGCGGCTTGGCCACTGGAGGCTCACGGGGAGAAGGTGTTTCTATGGTTGAGGGTGCCATTTTTCTTGCAGAAAGAAGACCATGAAATCGAATGAAGTGCAGGACCAAATAAAGTAGGAGAGGACACGAGAAAAATGGACAAGGATGGGCAGGTGACGAGCGCCGCGTGAGAGATGGTATGAGAGAACCTCTACAGAGACGCTTTATCAAAAGTTCCACAGGAACCATCCTTCTCTATCTACTTTCGGCATTTCGGCATATCGGCAACGCATTGAAGGAGCAGCACGCATGCAAAGGTGGTCGAGGCCTCGTAGGCTCTTACACCGTGCAGCTTTGCTTGCATAGACCCATGTCCGTACCCTCAGGACGACTCAGGCCATGCACTAGCGCCACTTGTCTGAACCCACTCGAAGTCGGCTGCTGAAGGTTATTTGTCTCATGAAATTACCGCAGTTCATGATAATTTAGGTGCTGGGGGCGTGGCCGTCACATTTCTAACATTCACGCCCTTTGCGCTACGCAGCCTTGCTTACGCTGATCTGGCTAAACCCAAGGCAGTGCATAAGACAATCCCTCATGGCAATGACTGCATCGACTCGTATAAATTTTCGTTGTCAGGCTGTCACGTCAACTTGAAATCCGGAGTATCCTCCGCAGCAAGTATCGTCGCTGTAGTTGTCTCTATCGCCTGAACCTCTCAAAGCATGCCATGGCAGAGGAGCGACCACTCTTTAGTTCAGTTGACATGCAGCAAGTCATGCGCTGGAATAGCAATATTCCGACAGCGGTCAGTGCCCTTGCGCATGACTTGGTCCAAATTCGAGTGCTGGAGCACCCAGAGCAGCCAGCAGTCTGTGCGTGGGATGGCAACTTGAGCTATCGAGAGCTTGACACGCTCGCATCACACCTGGCATGCCATCTTACCGCTCAGGGCGTTGGACCCGAAATCCTCGTCCCGTTATGTTTCGAGAAGTCAAAGTGGATAATTGTATCTATGCTGGCTGTCCTGAAATCTGGAGGAGCCTTCGTTTCTCTGGATCCGACACAACCGCAAAGTCGCCTCCGACACATGATTCAGAAGACTCGGGCCAAACTAATGCTCGCTTCGCAAAAATACGCACAACTCTGGGGAGACATCATCCCAGTGGTTTTGGTGGTCGATTCTTCCATAGGCGGCGGCGGCCTCCAAGGAACAACAAACGACGTCGCACGAGCAACGCCTAAAAACGCCGCATATGTTATATTCACGTCGGGAAGTACCGGCCAACCGAAGGGCTGCGTAATCGAGCATGAACAGCTATGCACAAGCGCGACCCATGGTGGAAGAGCCATGGGAATGGACCAACGGCCAAGAATGTTGCAAATCGTTAGCTACGCCTTCGACGCATGTATTATCGAGATCATTTACACGTTGATCTTTGGCGGGTGTGTCTGCATTCCTTCCGACTGGGATAGATTGAACAATCTTGCTGGATCTATAAGCAGGATGCAAGTGACCAGTGCTTTCTTTACACCATCGCTCTTCCGGAACATTGAGCTGCAAGACATTGGAGAACTTCACACTGTGATACTTGGCGGCGAAAGCGTTCCCGAAGATTTGATCAACAAGTGGAAAACCAAACTCAGACTCATTTCTGCGTATGGCCCTACCGAGTGCGCTGTGGCCGTCACCGTTCTGGATTACAGCTCATCAGAGCATGGGCCCGGCGACCTGGGCAAGCCTTTCGTTGGAGCATGGGTTGTCGACCAGAATGACCCTAACAAGCGGTTGGCCGTTGACGCTGTCGGTGAACTTCTGGTTGAGGGTCCGACTGTGGGCCGTGGCTACTTGGACGAAGCCGCAAAGACCGAGAAAGCTTTTATACCTCCTCCGCACTGGATGCAAGCGACAGGCCGGCAGGGTCGCCTATATAGAACAGGCGATTTGGTCAAATTCAAGAAGGACGGAACCCTGTTCTTTCTTGGTAGAAAAGATAACCAAGTGAAAATCCGAGGCCAGCGTTTGGAAATGGGTGAGGTGGAGCATCAGCTTCAGAAGGTCTTTCCGAGCTCTACGGAAGTCATAGTCGAGGCTGTGGCGCCGACAGCCAGCTCCGGCTCCCCCATATTGATGGCATTTCTGCGAATGGCCGATAACATGGGTCATCTCAAGTGGGAGCAGGATAGCCCTTGCGTCATGACTTCTTCGAGCGAGCAGGGGCTTTTTCGCTCCCTTGTTACGCAAGCAACTGCAAGCCTGTCGCTTGTCCTTCCAACGTACGCAATACCGACATTTTTTATCCCAGTTCAGAGCTTTCCTTTCTCCTTTTCTGGTAAACTAGACCGGAAGAGGCTTCGCAATATGGCTGCCGAGTTATCCGTGGCCGAGCTCGATAGTTTCACTGGCGAAACAGCAAATCGACAGTTGACGGCGCTGGAGCAACGATTGTCAGTCCTTTGGCAATCTGTACTTGGAGTGTCGAAAGTCGAAGCTTCAGACAATTTTTACCACCTCGGCGGAGACTCTGTAGTTGCTATAAAGCTCGTGGCCACGGCTCGTGCCGAGGGCTTATCCCTGACCGTGGCCATGATCTCACAGCACCCGGTCTTGGCTGACATGGCACTGTGCACTTCCGCTGTAGAAGCTCTCCCGCCCGTTGTACCTTTCTCTTTGCTTTCTGAACATACTGTATCAAGAGTTCTTGACGCAGCTAAACTCTCCAGGAACCAGGTCGAGGATGTTTACCCCGCGAGCACACACCAGGACTACTTTGCAGCACCGCCAAACAGTTATTTTCTGCAGTGCGTCTTTCGTCTACCTCCACATATGGATGCTGAGAAACTCATAACCTCTTGGGAAACTGTTGCTACCGAGAACGCTATTTTGCGAACACGCCTTGTGCAGATTGCTGGCGGCAGAAACTTCCAAGTCGTAATGAAAGGCAAGCTCGAATGGAAGCGCGAAACATCGCTAGAGAGGTTTCTCGACAAGGACAGGGCTTCTCGCATCGGTTACGGAGACCTCATTACTCGCTTCGCTATCGTGGATGACGAGAGCAGCGGTAAGCGATTCTTTGTTTGGTCGGGATCGCACGCCTGCTATGATGGCACAGCTGTCCCCATGCTATACGGAGACTTGGAGCATGCCTTTCGAAACGAAATGTCGCCCTACCAAGGACTTAAGTTCAATCAATTTATCAAGCACACTGTTCTCGCTGACCAAACTCTCGCCGAGTCATTCTGGCGAACCTATTTGGCGGGTTCCAAATCATCCAGGCCGACACAGCTATTTTGTGTGGTCCCTGAATCGCACAATATCGTGGCAGACGTCAATCTTGCGCGAAAGTTTAGCCTGCGCAAAACGCAAACGTCTGAAATCACAATCTCCACCATGACAGAGGTTGCAATGGCTCTTGTATTTAGTCGGCATTTGCAGTCTGAAGAGGTGGTCTTTTCTCAATACCGTACTGGTCGCAACGTGCCACTTCCCGGTGTCGAGGAAATGATTGCGCCAGCAATGACAAAGATTCCTCATCGCTTTCATGTAGCGGCCGACCGGAACATACGAGACCTGCTTTACTCTTCCCAACACGACCTCAATGCGATGGCTGCTTTTGAACACCTTGGCTGGGACAAGATCAAAAGTCTCAGCGACGACACGATGGCGGCCTGCGACGCTGCCATCTATGTTACCGTCTCCGCCGGATCAGACTACATCACAAACACCTGGGGAGAGGGTATTGGCATGGAACTGCTCTGGACTGGCATCAAGATGCATTCGCCGTTTCGATTCAGTGTCAAATCATCCGAAGATGGAATCCGAGTCAATACTACCTTTGACGGCAGTCTTCTTTCTGCGGGGTTGATGGACGGCATTCTTCGTCAATTTGAGCAGGCAATACTTCAAATTGTGGAAGGCGATAGTGAGCAGACCGTGGAAGATGTGCATCTGGATGCAGACTGGGGTGAGCCATCCGTACTAACTCCGGCTGTTGAAGCTCAATCGACTGAAGATTTACGGCTTGCAGTGCAAAAGCTGGGATCCCCTGATTAGATTCAGGTTTCTAGAGCTCCTAGCACGGAAAGAATTAATACTAAGTCAGAGTTTCCATCTAAATCTAATTAAGATCCGTTTTATAGTATTCAAGTGAGCACCTGGTGTAGATATTTCATAGCTAGGGTCAGGGCTGCAGATTTGCACGCTAATAACCCTTTAAACAGTGTACGTTTCTTGAGGCAACGGAAAGAGTGAAAAAAAAATTCCAAACCTGCGTCGTTGAAGTATTGGGCTACTCACACTGCGGTGAACAGCATGTAAGCACAAGGTAATTCCGTGTTATTATAGACAAATGACACAATGAAATACATGCCGCGCAATCAGGAACGTATCTCATAGCCGCCTACCAAAAGGCTTTTAAAGCAAAAAGAGCCTGAAACTTAAAATTGTCGTATGTGGAAAGCATTATTGCCTAGCATTCGATAACGCCATCCAGACCCAGAACGGCATGGCTCAGGACTTGCATCAGCTGTCGGTTGATCTCTGGCGAGTTGCTCCCTCCAAGAATGAAGACACCATAGCCCAGCGGAATCGACTCTTCATACGTCCAGGCTGTAAATGCACTTCTGGGTCAGTGAGGTGCGGCAGGTGCGCCAAGCAGTCGGTCGGGCGGCTCAGCGCGATTGCCGAGTCTGAGCCCATCATCGACTCATCCGGATGCGATCGAAACTCAATGCATGGTCTTTAGTCCTGCGGCAGCACAAAAATGCTTTTCTCGTCCGCGCTGCTGGCCATCCTGGCGGTGCAGTCGACGGCGCGATGCTGCTCAACGCGGCGTGCCCGGACCCTTCTGTGCTGGGACCGTCAACGGCATCGGCGCGATTGTGCCGGCGCGGGCTCGTCGTCTTGGGCACCTGATCGTGGCGGGCTGGCTGTACGGCGTGGGCTTGGAGGATGGTGTTGTGGGAGTGGCGCGGGGGGGATGGCTGGCATTGCGGCGATTGCGGCGATTGCTGCAGCCTGGGTCCCAGAACCACCAGCTGATGAGACGTTGGCTGATGAGCCTTGAGAGTCATGTTTTGTAGATTACCGTGTTCAAAACGCCATGCATAGATTTATACGGAAATATTAGAATAGAAGTACGTATCGCTCAGAGCTAGAATTGGTATTGCGGTGATCGCCACTAGACCAGTCCTCGCAGAAGGATCGCCGGTGACGGATTTCCTTATAAAGCTAGGACTCGCGGGTTCGAAACAAGTCTATGGAGCTCTCAGCACAGACGACATAAATTTTGACTCGGAATTCTGATCTTAATCTAATAAAGATCTATTGTAAAGTACTCTGCTGACTGGCGTGTTGAACACGGTTTGTTGCTGGGGTTAGGGTTAGATGCTGCACGTTGCCTTGGCTGGGAGCGGCCTCCGCTCAAACAGTGGATATGCTTCTCGAAGCTACCAGAGGTGTGGGATCGTGAGCCTTACGTCTAGCCGGATGGATATAAAAGGTACGTGGCAAAAAGTCGAGAATGAATTGCATGTGTATAGCGAAAAGTATGGCGGCCACATTGCAGCCCGTGGCGGTCGTGCGTGTTCATGTCTGCAGCGCCATGCCTAGGAGTACGTCAACGCCACGTCCTTGTAAGCAGAGTTTTACAATACTCGCCGAAGTGAAGCTGGCCCGCGCTCGGCCGTGGCGCTGGGAGCCCTCCGCCTCTGGGAGCATACAGCACCATATCTGCCACAAATGAACCCTTGACGTCGAAGCTTCGCGACAATCTCGAGCGCCTCACGATCCACGCCTACTGTAGTCTCCACCCACGGAGGTCCGCTGTGACGCCTTCAGTGACTGAAAATCATCAGCACTGTGACGCGATGCTCTGGCGAAGCTACAGTGGCTTTCCAGCGCGTAACTATAGGTACCCAGGCAGGTTGACTCGTTGACAACAGCCGCCACAGCCACTTGCCACAGCAGCCAAGCAGCTCCTGGACACCTGGACCCCTAAAAAACGCCCACCACAGGCTCGGCGTGGGCCCACTACAGCTCCCGCACCAGGCTTGCGCGCACCCACCAATGACATCAGTCCTGCCCCTCCACGGGCCCCGCTGTCTGCAAGCTAACGTTAGCAGCCGGGGAAAAGCAGCTCAGGGAAGAAAAAGTCGTTCACCGACTACCACTTTCTTGCGACGAAAAAAATCTGAGAAGCTCGGCCCGCCAACCAGAGGCGTCGATATCCACTGTTGTTTATGTCATGATGAGGAGTAAACCAAGGTCGCCAGGGAAAATTTTTATTTCCTATTGTTTAGCCGGTGGCTTTTAAAAAGTTCAAGGGACCCCTCCATCGCTTTGTGCCTTGCCCAATCTTCCTCCCCTCATCAACCTTTTTTTTTAATCTATATACCCCAAAACAAAAGACTTTATACACAATGTCTGACGACAAGATTGAGAACCCCGTCTCCTTCAGCAAGCTCCAGGAGCTCGAGGATGACTTTGAGGATGTCGAGGTTGAGCTTCGTACGTTTCCTGAACCCTGAAAAAATCTGGAAAAAAAACCGATAGAGACAAACAGACTAACACACACACAGTCCGCCAGCAGGCCAAGCTCACCGCCGACCTCTACACCAAGCGCGCCCAGGTCATTGCCGACATCCCCAACTTCTGGCCTCTCGTCCTCGAGCAGTCGCCCGCCGACCTCGACGAGTACATCCAGCCCACCGACTCGGCCGTGCTGCTCAACTCGCTCACCGACCTCTCCGTCGAGCGCTTCGAGCTCGCCTCGGGCGGCGACCCGCGCAGCATCGCCATCAAGCTCACCTTTGGCCCCAACGAGTACTTTTCCGACACGACGCTCGAGAAGAAGTTTTGGTGGCGCTACGCCAAGGACGGCTGGGCTGGCCTCGTCTCGGAGCCCGTCAAGATCAACTGGAAGTCCAAGGACAAGGACCTGACCCAGGGCCTGCTCGACCTCGTCTGCCAGGTCCGCGCCGCCGAGCGCCAGCTGCCCGCCGGCAAGAAGCTCGACGACGACGCCGAGCCCAAGAAGTCGCTGCTCGCCCAGATGGAGGCCACCGGCCTCGGCGGCGTCTCCTTCTTCGCCTGGTTCGGCTTCTGCGGCCGCAACGTCTCGGCCGAGGAGTCCAAGGAGGCCTTTAAGGAGGAGCAGGCCAAGCGCCAGAAGCGCAAGGCCGGCGAGGAGGTCGACGAGGACGACGACGAGGATGACGACGACGACTTTGACGAGTACGACACGGAAATCTTCCCCACCGCCGACGACGTCGCCGTCTGCATCGCCGAGGACGTCTGGCCCAACGCCATCAAGTACTTCAGTGAGTAGTGCCCCTAACAAGTGACGCACAAAATAAGTCGTGGCAAGAGGAAAAGAGATGCTAACGGTCAGATCTTTTAGTCACCGCCATGGAGCACGATGCTCTCTCCGACATGGACTTTGAGGAGTCTGACGAGGAGATGGAGGAGGCCGACGGCGAGGAGCACACCTCCAAGAAGCGCAAGGCTTAGATGATTCTGCCACGATCACGTCCCCCTTTTCCTCTGAAAAAAGGTGTTTTTGATGCAAAACTGTAATGATGTTGGATTTTTAAAGAAGAATGATGCCCCCGCTTTTGTTTTGGCTAGATACCCGTCGTGCTAGGACACACGGTCCAAACACAGATTAGAAAGAAGGAAGAAAAAAACACCTTGCTAAATGCAAAGCAATGAAACAAACAAATCACGAAAACTGCTGTGACTTGAAAGCATTTCATCCTAAAAGAGAAAAGAATAATGGACAAAAATTTGGGTTTCATTCATTCGGCCTCGGTCTATCAAAGTCTGTTTAGATGACAACATCCCGCCCTATTTGGCCTTGAGCTCGTCCTGCGTGCGCTTCGCCGCCGCCCAGTCCACCTTGCCGTTGCCCTGGAAGACGCCGAGGCGATCGTACAGCGACCGCGCGCGCAGGTACGGGTCGAGCTCCCAAAAGTTCTCGGCCAGCTGCTTGGCGAGCTCGTCGCGCTCGTGCTTGATGACGCTCGTCTTGGCCTTGTCCGTGGTGGCCGCGGCGGCCCACTCGCGGGTCTTGTCCTCGAAGAGCGCGGCGAGCTCCTTGCGGCGGGCGAGCAGCTTGTCGCGCGTGGCCGTGTCCTCCATCTTGGCGTTCTCGCCGTCGACGGGCGGCACGTACTCGTACTCCCAGGGGTCGGTGCCGCCGAGGTCGCCGACGAGGTGCTCGGGCGCAATGTACTTGCTAATCTCCTTGGCGCCAGAGGTGAAGTGCACCTTGGAGGCGACGACGGGGTCCAGCCAGCGCTCGATGATGCGGTAGACGCCTGGAGAGGAGGGATTAGTATCGGGCGGAACAAGGGGATGGTGACGAGAAGATAGAGAGAGAGAGACAAACGTACCGCTGAAGCCCCATGGCGCATTGTGAATCAGGATGCAGCCCAGCGACTCGGGGTAGTTGGCCTCGAGGCACTGAATCAGGAACTTGACGGGGACGTAGTCCATGTTGGAGAGGGAAAAGCCCGTCAGGTCAAACACGGTCGTCTAAACATGGCAGTCTCGTCAGTTTGCAATTTCATTTGTTTTTTCCCTTTACATTTCCGTGAGCAGCTTGGAGGGGGGGGTTCTTTTTTTACTTACACCCATCTCAACAGGCGCCTGCAGCGACAGCCTCGCCAGCTCGATGCTGTACACGGTAAACCTTTCCAGGCTCTCCACGCTCTGATCCGAGGCGCGATGCTTCGCGGCACGGATGTAATTCACCGGCCGTCCATCCCGATCCACGCCGTGCAGGAAGCTCTTGGCCCAGCGCATCTGGTTCAGAAAGTCCTTGCCGAGCGTCTTGTCCTTGCTGCCGGCGGCGCCGTTGACCTCCTGCTCGAGCGCGTGGCCCTCGCCCTGGCGCATGAGCACGCGGTCGACCTTCATGTCCTCGGTGCGCCAGCGCACCGACTTGGCGAGCATGACGACGGCGCGCATCAGGTTCCACTTGCGGGCGCGCAGGAAGCGCAGCGCCAGCGTGTCCGGGTGCTCGTGCTTGACGGCCTCGACGATGATGGCGCGCGCCGTCTCGGGCGTGTACAGATCCAGCGCCTCGAGCGCCAGCTTCATCAGCTCCTCCTTGTCCGGCTCGTCGTCGGGCATCAGCTTCTGCATCTCCTTGACGCAGTTGGGGAACTTGGGGTGCGTGAGCTCCGTCGTCTTCTTCTTGCCGAAGAAGCCCCATCCGCCAGAGGCAGGCTTGGGCGAGGCGGCGGCGGCGGCGGCCGGCTCGACGGCCTCGCCGCGGGCCTTTTTCTCCTCGTAGATGCGCGCCTCCGTCTCGTACATCTCGAGCACCTGGAAGCCGAAGGCCCAGAGCTGGCGCAGCTTGTCCTCCTGCTCGTCGGTCAGGTTGCCGAGGTGGCCCGGCGCGATCTCGTGGGCGCCGTTTTGCGACATGGTGATGGCGGTGTGTACGGAACTTGGTTCGAGTGGAACGTGGGGAGAGGGGGTTGGCTGTGTTGAGAGGCCCGGTTGCGAACAAATCTAGTCGCGACTGTATAGCAAGGTCTAATTTTCACAATCTCGTATCAATCCCAAAAGAAAGAAAAAAACTAAAAAGGAGGGAAGCCGAATAAGAGAAGAGGAAGAGAGGTCAAGAACCAACGAACAGGGCTGGCGCCGGACTGGCTTAATAGTTGGCAATTCGCTAGCTTCCCCTGGGCGACTGACTGGCCCTCTCTCTCCGCATCACATGTGGCTTGTGACAATGGGCTTTCTGCAAGCTCAAAATTAAACGCAGCCACCGGAATCCCATGAAACTAAGCCCCTTTCTGTGTACGGAGCACTTTTATGCAAGCCTCTTGGGCATTTGGAGCAACGTAATGTCCCCCTTGTCCCGTGGCACGGCCGCCGCCGCCGCCGCCGCGCGTGGCTTTTCGTGTGCTCGTGCCTAGGGAACTAGCACTTTCCGGCCCCGCGATTTTTCCAACGCAAAGTTTGGGTCAGGTTTAGTTGGCTAGTTACCCCGCATTATTATTGGCGCTCCCTTCTCTTTTCTCTCACGTTCCTTGGCCCGTGGGCTGACAAGGTTTCTCGCTAGCGCTGGGGACCAAGTTGCCAGGGCCGAGCTTCCCCTCACGAGCGACAGAAGGCGGCGGCGGCGGCGGACCTAAATTCTAAAGGTTCGCGCCGTGCTTTACTACCAACCTGGAGGCCCTCAAAGCCCTCCCTCCACGCCTTTGGTCAACTTGGCGAGGCTGGCGCTGCTGGCCCCCCTGCGCAGGGACCCTACGTACCCACGAAACGTTGAGGGACCGCCTTGATAAGAGAGAGAGGAGCCCCATCAGATCGGTTCGGCGAGGGACGAGAGCGATCTACATGGCCTGACAGCCGGTTACCTCGGTACAAGTCTGTTTCGTTGCCTTGTAGGCTGTCGCTGCTCTGTTGTATTGCCGACGGGGGGTTCGAGGGCAGGCGTACGTTGGCGAGGACAGAAACTGGATCGCATTGAATACACGCGTACAAAAACGACATGGAACACGTAGGCCCTGAATTGCCGGTATCTGTGGTGGCTCTGGCCGAGGCAGCAAGCTTCACCGGAGGCCTGTCACATATGTACAAAGTATGGATGCATTGACCAACAACTTACAAAGGGGGGGCTTGTGTCCCGCAAATGGAGACTCAACCGTCCACGCCGTAGCAATCCCTACAATCTACAGATACAGAACTGTGCAATCTGCGCTGGGTAGAGGCTGGGGCTCTGTGTGGGGGAGGGCAGCATACCGGTAGGGCTGGGAAGCACGTGTAGATGCCGTTCCTGACCAAGATGGCCGGGCTTCTGCCATTGCAAATGGTGGTTTGAAAAAATGTCGCCGTCTGCGTCGCTTATTAGTAGGCACGAGGCTATTTCTCAGCATCGATCTGCGTTCGCTGGTGTGTCGTCGGCACTCGGCCACTTGTTGCCCGACCCCGTCGTCGGTCTCCGACCAGTATGACGCCTGACATTTCTAAGCAGCCTTTTCCTCGACATCTTACATGCAAAATACCATCGAGACTTGAACTAGTTTCGCTCCCATACGTGTGGCATCTTTTTCCATCATTTGTCATCCGTTTCTAGCATCGTGTCCTTTTGCCGAAACTCGCAATGGCAAGTGTGGCAAAGGAAGACACTGGATCGGTACCGAGCCCCCCGCCGCCGCTGTCTGTCTGCACGGTTTCGGCTCCGACAAGCAAAATCCGGGGCAATATTTCCGATGGCTGATTAAACACAACTACCTATAATTGGATATGCAAATGCTCAATTTTTCTAGATGCAAGTATCATCAACGACTTTCGCCATGAGCCAATCCGCGCCGCCCGTTTTCCAATTCTAGCGTCATAGGCTCCGCATCGCCAACCTAGCTGCTCTCTGTCTGCTCTACCTGCTCCGTACCTAGAAGCTCGGAGACCTCCCCAGTCCGAACACGACCTGGTAAGCGCAAAGAATCGTTTCTCTGGCATTCGTTGTCTTTCAGCCTCCGCGCCACAGAAAACCCCCTTCTTCTACTTGCTCGCGCTCCATCGGCCTAAGTTTTTCTACCGACGCTACTTTTCCGCCGGTCTTGTTTCTCTCGGCGCATCGCAGGTCGCGGCGCCACGCTGTCCGAAGCTCCCACCAACGCTTTTGTAGACTAAGGCTTTCCGTCCGGAGCAACTAGGCAGGGCTCGCTGGATGCGTTTTGGGGGCGGTCGCATCTACATGTATAAAACCCCAGGCCCTGCATGCGTCTTCCACTGCTGCGAGCGAGATCTGTAGAATCGCATCGCCTTCTCCCTCGCATCACAGCGCATCGCCACACAACAGTCCACCGCACATCTCCGCTAGATACCCGCAGACAACTGTACACCATGGGCTCCCCGACGCATATCCAGGTCCGCGCCGACGAGACGGGTCTTTTGGGCATGAAGCAGACGCCCGAGGCCGCGGCCAAGGTCAGCGCGCTGCTGCAGGAAGACATGGAGGTGCGTCCAGGCCAAACTGCGCCGCTAGCTTCGCAGCTTGACTGACTTCCGGGCTCTGCAGAAACACAATGTCTTTTTCAACGAAAAGGGATACCACAACCATGTAAAAGCCGTCAGATACTCACCTGGGCTAGCATGTTGCTAATCTATCACTTAGCTTGTCCATCAGCTGCTGGCGCTGTACGGCACCGGTGCCACGGCCGAGGACATCCAGCGCGGCTACGATCACAATAAATCCTACCAGCTGAAGCGAAACGAGCAGGGCGAGAAAGCTCAGAATGCCCTCCGCGACAACTACGACGAGGCCGCCAAGGAATTCTACGGCCGTGGCCGATACTACGGCGACTTTCTTCGCTTCTACCAGGGCGAGATCGAGAAGCATGGATGGCAGGAAACGGTCCTCAAGTATCTCATTGGCAAGGAACCAAACTTTCGTCGCCTCTTTGCCGGTAAGGCGCTTTTTCTTTTTGTCTTTGTCCTTCGCACAAACAACAGTTTCTCCTTTGCTAATCTGTCACATTTGAAACAGGCCTTCTACACCCGTACCTCCAGCTCATGTACGGCTTCGAGTGGGCGCAGCCCGCCATCGTCGCCGAGGGCCTCGCGCAGACGAGCATCCACAGGGACAACTACGGCCCCCTCTTCGCCACCGTCGACGAAAAGATCCAGCAGAACCCGCCCGCGAAGCAGCGCCACCTGGCCGACCTCTACGACACCATCGCCGCCGAGTACCCGCACCTGGTGGCCGAGTCGCGGTGGGAGGACGGCGACGGGAGCCAGGCCGCCGTGCTGGACCGCATCCCGGACCAGGTCGCCGACTACCTCGCCGCCAACGTCAAGGTCGGCCCGGACGGCTTCGACGAGCAGGTCGACGCCATGGTGCACGCGTCGGCGTACTTTGCCGCCGCGTCCATCTTCCACCCGCCTCACAAGCCCAAGTTTGACTTTTTCATCATGCAAGTTCTCTCTCTCTCTCTTCTCTTTGCAACTGTCCTCCCTCTCCTTTTCCTCCTCCTCCCATTCGCGCGTGCTAACACTTGGCTACAACAGCCATCACAACAACCTCAGCCCCGCGTTCCTCTGGCTCAAGACCCAGGACTGGATCCCCGCGGCCGCCAAGCTCCGCCTCCTCGAGTGGAAGCTGCGCACCGGCATCCTGACGTTCCTGTCCCGCGGCAGCCCGCGCTTCGACATGGCCGCGCTGCGCGCCTACGTGCCGCTCGACATCCGCACCGGTAAGGCCGACAGGATGGTCGGCAGGCCCGAGGAGCTGCTGCCGCGGCTGCACGCCATCCCCGACGACGGGCACGTCATCAAGGTCGCGCGCGCGCTGCTGCTCGCGCAGCAGGCCTCGAGGCCGTATCTCGACCGCCCGCGGCAGCAGCGCCCGTCGTGGATCCGCTTCGAGGACGACGAGACGTGGCTCAAGGCGCACTATGCGCTACTCGACAGCGTCGAGGGAGCCGACGTCGAGAGCGGAAAGGAGCCGCGCTGGGTCCGCTCGGCCGGTTTCGACAGCGCGTGGGAGGAAGTCCCCAAGCTGTAAGCGTGCCGCTTGAATCGCATCCCCAATATGATGGAGTCTGATGTCGCTCATGGCAGACCTCTCTCTAGTTCGCGACTTTAACTGCAGTCCGTAATGGGCTGGCCTGTGGACGGTATTTTGGGTATTCAACTTTTTTGTATTGTATCAATAACGCCCCACGATTGCTCTATGAATACGACTATGATGATGAAAACCAAGAAAAAAACAACCAAAAATATAACATGATTATCAAATATGCCGACGTGTCTTGCCACCTACTCCAGCCCAATCCATCCATCCTCGTCATCACTAGACGCCTCCTCGGCGGCGCCATTCATGTCCACATCAATGCTCACAGCGCCATTCTCTTCCTCATCCCCAGCCATCAACGCCTTCTTTTCGTTCGTGCTCTTTGTGCCCGCCTGTCCCAGCAGGTAGTCGACCATGTAGACGTTTTCGTCGGCGAGGCGCTTAATATCGTCGCGCATGCGAGTCACGGCGCGGTTCACGACACGCAGCTCGACGTCGACCTTGGCGCGGTGGGCCGTCAGCCAGGCGCCGTGGCTGTCGACGAGGGCCTTGATCCAGAGCAGGCAAAACTCCATGTGCGGCGACTCCTCGGTCTGCGCGGCGACGAACCGCAGCAGGCGCGGGACGTAGACGACGGGCAGGCCCGCGACGGCGAGGCCAATGTCCGCGGGGGGCACGGCCTGGAAGACGCGCTGCACGATGGCGGCCTCGTTGAGGCGAAACGCCATGACGAGCGCCTTGAGGTAGTCGCGCTCCGTCTCGAGCACCGCGAGGGTCGACGCCGGCGTAATCTCCATATGCAGGTCAAACGGGTCAAACTGCACCGTCGTGTCGAGGCTGTAGATGAGCAGGCCCTCGGTGGAGGCGGCGCAGAACGAGGTGCCGGCGGGCGAAAAGGCGATGCCGCTGACGCGCACCTCGGGGAAGCGCCGGCGGGCCGAGGGGTCGCCGCCGCGCTTGGAGCCGGGCAGGCCCTCGGCGGCGCGGGCGGCCTCGCGGTCCGAAATCTCGTCGTCGTCAATGTCGGCGGCTGTGCCGGCCTCGGTGAGGAGCCTGCTGTTGAGGAACTCCTGCGTGCCCGAGAGCGAGAGGTTGACGCTGACGGTGAACTTCTTGAGCAGCACCATGGTGGTGACGGAGTAGAGGCAGATGTACTTGGAGTTGCCGCCGGCGAGGATGCAGCTGCCGTCGGTGCTGTACCGTATCGAGTTGTAGGCCTTTGCGCCGGCCACGTTGGCGGCGGTGCGGCGGTCGGTGATTTTGCGCCCGCCCGAGGCGTCGCGTCGCCCATCGACACCGGCGACCTGCTCGGCCTCCATGCTCCAAAACGTCAGCTGCCCGTCGAGCGTGGAGATGGCGAGCTGCAGCGAGTCCGGGCGTACCGCAATGTCGAGCACGTCGGCCTGCAACTGCAGCGGCTCGCTCGTCTGCGTGCGGCTGAAGATGGACCAGATGCGCGCGGTGCGGTCCCAACTGCCCGAGACGAGAGAGTCGCCGTTGGGCGCAAACGCGAGCGACGAGACGGGGCCCTCGTGGCCCGACAGCTGGTCCAGCAGCTGGCCGGTCTGCACGGACCAGATGTGGATGTCAAAGGAGTCGAGGGAGCCGGCGGCCACGACCTCACCGCTAGGGTCGACGGCCATGCTGGAGAAGGAGAGGCGCGTGGGCGCCGTAAAGGTGCGGAAGTTGCGGTAGCGGATGAGGTCCCAGGCGCGGATGGAGCCGTCGAGGCTGGACGTGAAGAGGACGTTGCCCTTTTTGGCAAACTCGCAGGCGGTGACGCCAGACGTGTGCTCGGTAAAGGTGACGATGCAGAAGCCGGACTCGATATCCCAGACTTTGATCTTGCCGTCGTCAGCGGTGGTGACAATTTTGGTGCCGTCAGGCGAGTAGACGAGCGAGTTCATCGAGTCAAAGTGGCCCTGCTGCTTGAGGATGTAGGACTCGGACTGCCACTCCCAGACCAGAAGCTGGCCGAGCTTGGAGGCGCCAAACGCAAGCCACTCGCCGCTCTTGTTGATGGTGACAAAGTCAATATCGTTTTGTGAGATGCTGAGCTTGTGGATATTGTTAAAGTCGGGCATCTCGTAGAGGCCAAAGAGGCCGTTGGAGAAGCCGGCGACGAGTAGGTTCGACTCGGGGTGGAAAGAAGCGCAGCGGACATTGGCGCTGCCTTGCATGAAATAGTGCTTCTGTACAATGCGCCAGTGCATATCGGAGTCGTCGTCCTCGTCCATGTCCTCATCATCCTCCTTGACGCGGTTGAGCGGCTTCACATAGCGCCAGTCAAACACGGCGCCGTCTTTGCTGACCGTGTAGATGATTTCCTGGTTCTCCGAGAACCAGGCGCCAATGACGGGCTGCTTGTGCCCTGAGAGCACCGTCGGCGTGAAGCCCTCCTCAGCGCCGACGCTCCATATCCTCGCTGTGAGGTCCTTGGAGGCTGTGAGGAAGAAGCGCGAGTCGCTGGACCACTCAATGTGCTGCACGTCGTCAAAGTGCCCGGTGTGCGTGTGGTGCTTTACAAACGGCGCAAATTCAAGCTCGCCGCCGGCGTTGGTATCCGGCGTGGACGGCACGTGCCAGACCTCGAGTTTGCGGCCGAGGCCGACGGCAAAGTGGCGGCCCGAAGGCGAGAAGGAGAGCGCGGTGATTTTGCCCTTGAAGGAAAAGTGGTATATCGATATTCTTCGGGGGACGTTTGTCAGAATGGCGTGGCCATCTTCGTCGACTGTGAGGAGGAGGTTGCCGCGCGGGGTGAGACCGAGGCGTGCAATATTTTTGCGGTGCGCAAACGGAAGGGTATATGATTTATTTCTAGCGAAATTAGTATCGCAAGCTTGGCTGGAGTTTCAGTGTCTGTACATACTCAACGAGGTTAAAAACCGTCACTCTGTTGCCGACGGGCGAGAAGAGGTGGGTGCCATCGGGACTGTAGAGCAGATTGCCCTGGCAGTACACCGTGCCCAGCAAATTGGAAAACTGTAAAAGTTAGTAACTGGTTCTAGAGTACGCTCCGAACATTCAGAGGCAGCATACCCTGAAATCGGTCTTCATTGTCGTCTGGCGTCCATTATTCGCAAAAGTTGCAATTGGCCGTCCAAAACTTTCCAAGCTGCGATGCTTATCGATAGGCCGAAATTTTTGGAGGGGCCGGCCATTAGTTGTTCCATGTGGCCTCCATTGTACTGGTAGCCACTGCCGGCGCCAGCCACAGCGACCAAATTGGCGGTGGAGCGCACTGACCGCCTTGCCGGTCGCTGCCACTGCCAGCAGCGTCTGGCCGTTGGCTGGGAAAGGGGGGCCGTTCTGGTGCTTGCCCCATGTCCCATCGCACTGACCAGTGACCAGCGCTGCCCGCAAGACAAGACCCCCAGACGAATCCAAGACCAGCAAAATTGGTGGCCACGACCCCCCTTTGGTGCCCCTGAACGCCCACCCATCCAAGCTCCGAACCTCCTCCACCTTTGGACCATCCTGCCAAACGCTCTTCTTGATCAATCGATCTCAGCATTTGATAGGCAGATATCTTGGGTCGTCCTTTGCTGCTTGTCGATTCATTCTTTGGTCACCGTGCCGACTTCTCCTCTCTCGTCTATTCATTCCCCGACAGCTCACCCCTCATCATATTCAAGATGGCTCCTGCCAACGCCGAGAGTGCGTCGCCAATTGGCATTGCCAATCTGCCTAACCAGCGTCACAAGATTGTCGCAAAGCGCGGTGCCGGCTTCACCATTATGGTATGCAGACGTCTCTTCCCTCCTCTGTGCTACCCTTCGCGCGAGCAGGGCTGCATCCCGCCATTTGACCATGACACCGCTAACAGCTCCGCCATTAGGTTGCTGGAGAGTCTGGCCTCGGAAAGACGACTTTCATCAACACGCTGTTCTCGACCACCATCAAGAACTATGCCGACCACAAGCGTCGTCATCAGAAGCAGGTCGACAAGACTGTCGAGATTGAGATCACCAAGGCCGAGCTCGAGGAGAAGTTCTTCAAGGGTGCGTGCTTCCCACGTCTCACGGGCAAGCTTCCCGAGTGCTAACAGTATTGTAGTTCGCCTGACCGTCATCGACACGCCCGGATTCGGAGACTACGTCAACAACCGTGACTCCTGGATGCCCATTATCGAGTTCCTCGACGACCAGCACGAGTCCTACATGCTTCAGGAGCAGCAGCCCCGCCGCCAGGACAAGATTGATCTCCGTGTCCACGCCTGTCTATACTTTATCCGCCCTACCGGCCACACTCTCAAGCCACTCGATATCGAGGTCATGAAGAAGCTCTGCACCCGCGTGAACCTGATTCCCGTCATCGCCAAGGCTGATACTCTCAGCCCTGCCGACTTGGCCAAATTCAAGCAGCGCGTACGTTGGACATGAAACTCTAATACAGTATCACTGCTAACTTTTCCAGATCGCCGCCGTCATCGAGGCGCAGAATATTAAGATTTATCAGCCCCCGGTAGAGGAGGACGACGATGCTGCTGCCCAGCACGCGCGCAGCCTCATGGCCGCTATGCCTTTTGCTGTGATCGGTTCCGAAAAGGACGTCAAGACGACCGACGGACGCATCGTCAAGGGCCGTCAGTACTCTTGGGGCGTTGCCGAAGTCGAAAACGAGGACCACTGCGACTTTAAGAAGCTTCGATCCATTCTGATTCGCACCCACATGCTCGATCTCATCCACACGACCGAGGAGCTTCACTACGAAGCTTACCGCGCTCAGCAGATGGAGACGCGCAAGTTTGGCGAGGCCCGCCCCCGCAAGCTCGATAACCCCAAGTTTAAGGAAGAGGAAGAGGCCCTCCGCAAGCGTTTCACTGAGCAGGTTAAGATCGAGGAACAGCGCTTCCGCCAGTGGGAGCAGAAGCTCATCTCCGAGCGTGACCGCCTCAACAAGGATCTCGAGCAGACTCACGCTCAGATCAAGCAGCTCGAGTCGGAGCTCGAGTCCATGCAGGGCAGCGCTGTCCGCAGCCACGGCCGCCGCTAAGCATTTCGACAATGTTTCGTGTCTTGCTTGCAGAGCGACTTGACAGTCAGGCGTTTGCGGTTTTCGCATCTACGCCCCATCTCGGGCATGACGTTGAAAAGGCCGAATAGCACCATATGGGAATACAAGCATGGATATTCTTGGCAGCGGGTTCCAGCATTGGCGATATGGGTCTGCCTCATGAATGGCACCTTTAGATTGTGGAGGAACAGCGCTTGCTTGCTCGCTGTTCGGCCTCGTTGCGTAATTGGCCAAGGAGAGCCAAAAAGTTAATAATCCCTTGACGAGCAAGATTTGTCGTGGAAGTTTTGATAATGTAGCCTTATTTTATTCCCTTTATTAACTCAAGTCTCGTATATTCAATTTGCGTTTGTTAGCCTGTAATGAAGAGAGACATGCTGGGCGACGATAAATGTTTGAAGTGGCGGTGGTCTTTGCCTCCAGTAAATGCTAGAAAAAGTACAGATGAAGAACTCCAGAAACAGCAGTAAAACATGCAAAACAGCTAACCAGAAAAACTCCTCGCCTCGACCAAATGATAATCAGAATGAATGAGAAGATGTAAAAAAGCAAATAAACATCAAAGTTGCACCCGACCTCTGGACACGAAGCCCCTGATTTAATGGTTGCTTTTTTTTTTCCTCGTGCAGCCACTGAATGCAGCAGACTACTAAGTGTGTCTCTGCCAACAAAGACAGAAAAGAAAAAAAAGTGTCAGCACAGAGTGTTTTTGCACAACACCCGATGTTGTCTCGTGAGAACTAATAAGCCAGCCTCCCACACCACGCCGCCCATTGAGCATATATGTACAAGAAAGATGTGGACTGGTTGTGCGTGGCAGCGCTCTGGACCATATGTTCTGTCTCATACAGCGTCCATGCTGGCGCGCGTCGTGAGCTGC
The DNA here is from genome assembly GCF_028009165.1 of Akanthomyces muscarius. Taxonomy (NCBI): domain Eukaryota; kingdom Fungi; phylum Ascomycota; class Sordariomycetes; order Hypocreales; family Cordycipitaceae; genus Akanthomyces; species Akanthomyces muscarius. The sequence continues at coordinate 4,894,704 of NC_079242.1, forward strand.
TCGTTCTTGTTGCCTAGCCGCGAGATCTGCAAAAAGGCGTCGACGCCGTAGCCCTCGAGGCTGTGGACGTGCAGGCTGCCGGCCCAGTACTCGGCGTAGACGCGGCTGAGCGGCAGGCCCATGCCGAGGCGCAGGTTGGGCGGGCGGCTGGTGAGGCTGGACAGCGAGTTCTGCTGCGATGGCGTGTGCGGCGTCGCGGCCGTTGGCGCCTGCTCCTGCGGCGAGGGCGGCGGCGGCGGTGGCGTCGGGTAGGAGGGCGCCTTGAGGTCGGCGCGGCCGAGCTCGTCAATGTGCAGCTCCTGCATGGTGGCGGCCATGCGCGGCACGCGGCCGAGGTTCTCGAGGCGGCTGGCCGACTGCGGGCCCTTGGAAAAGGACCACAGGTAGGGCAGCTCCTCGCGGGGGATGCCGCCGCCGCGGTCCGAGATGCGGATGATGACGTGCTCCTGCGCCTCGCATATCGTGACCTCAATCGGCGGCGGGGGCTCTATTGCGGCGGCAGATTTTTCCTGGAGTTTGGCCTGCCAGTCGATGACGGCCTGCACCGAGTTCCGGAGGAGCTCGCCGATGATGTACTCGAGATGGCTGAGGATGTAGGGGAAGGAGGCGCTGAGGTGGCCGTCGACGCGGATGGCGGGCACCTGGGCGTCGGGGCCGTTGGTGGAGCGAGCGAGGGCGGTGACGGCGGCCGCGCAGCGGTCGATGACGTCGCGCGCCTGGCACTTGATGAAGACCTCGCCGATGAAGTCGCTCTCGGAGAGCTTGGCGCCGGGGGAAAAGTGCGGCGAGTGGTAGGTCTCGGTGAGGGAGAGGTGCTGCTCGGCAATGACGCGCCGAGATATGCGCTGTTTTTGCAGGTTAGCTTGCTTGCTTGCTTTGCTTCAGGTTTTGTAAGGAATGAAGCAAGATAAAGGTACGTGATTTGAGGACATACGGATCGTAACACGGTATTCATAAACTTGTCGAGATCTTGAGGGTTCATCAGCCCGCCACACTCGAGGATGCCCATGGCGAGCTTGGGGATGACGGTCAGGTGGCCCTTGAGGTTCTGGCTGATGACGTCGCAGAGGTGGTCATTGTCCTCGAGGGTCTTTACTTCTTTGATCTTGCGAAACGTGTCAAAGGCGTTGTAGTAGAGGTTGTAGACGTCGTTGATGTGGGGGTTCGTGACGACGACGTAGGGGAGCTGCTGCATGTCGCGGAGGCGATGTGCGATTCTGCGCAGTGTTAGCTTGACTGACGTGAAACAGTGAGCTGAACGGGCTCAGTTAGGTACACACCGGGATGGTAATTCTGTGCGGACATAGTTGGCGGAGCTGATGAGGCGGTTTTCGGTAAGGGAGCGGCCAAAGACCATGAGCTGGCGCAGGCTAATGGGGCGGGCCTCGCGAGCAACCCAGCTGCAGCGTGTTAGCGAAATCAATTGGTTCTTCTTTGGTTGCGGTGCCGCAAATTGTTCTTTATTATTTCGTGCGAATCGCTGGATTGTGCTGGACGTACTCGTCGAGGACAGAGACTGGTCGCCATGCTCCGGCGGCTGTAGCAGCTCCACGTCCGGCCATCGGACGTTGATGCGACGGTCTGGCGGCGGTGGTCCTGGTGAGGGGATCGGTGAGCCGCTGCCGCGGCCGCGTATGGCGCATCGCATTCGACAGCATGGTTATTGGTCCATGCAGCGGGTGCAAGCTCTGTTGTGGTCGGGGTAAAGCTGTCCCTGGGTAGGGGTACCTTGGTCGTGTGTGCTGGGCTGGCCAGGCGGGCAGAGCAATCGTCAGGCGGGAGGGAGGCCCGTGGGTGTCGGTGCTTCCAACGGGCAAACCAAATTAAAAAGACTTTGGGGTAGCTGAGATCAATCGCTGCGATGAATGCTAACACGGCCGGTAGAGGAGAGGCGTACAGTTATAGAGGGGAAAAGTGTCGCATGCGCAGAAATGGTAGAGATTCCAAGGGTATTTTCTGGGACCCAGCGCGAAAGCTTGTGACTGGGTCGGGACAGTGACAGCTTTGATTTTCGGGGGGCTTCTCTCAGGATTTTACCCCACAGCGCGAAGCGGTATCGGCTCCCGATCAGGGCCAAGACGGACAAAGCTGGAGACGCAGTCGGGAGCTCTTGAAACTCACGAGGTGGCATGAAGGAGGAATAGACTCAAGTAAAGAAGAGAAAGAGACATGATTATGGGCCTCAAGAAGACATCAACTTCCGGGAAGACGAGAACAGAAACAATCGCCCCGGAGCTTCCCCTCATTTTCCAAGCCGTGCTTCCCCGCGTTACAGGAGCGCTGCGTGTCTCTTATTTTCGTGTCTGCCCATCTCCAAACGAAATGCTACCTACCTACCAACCTACGGGTGCGTTCCGTCTCGGGTGCATATGCCATTACTGCTGGCGCTCGGCGTCCTTGCTGCCCAATGCTACTGTGGCGACAGAGTTTGGCTGCGAGGCTACTGCACAATGCCAACTAGCATGAAAATGAGTGTGCCCGGTGCGCTTGCACACCAGGCTACAACATACAAGCCAAGAGGGGAATGTCTGCGTTTACAAAGTAGTGAAGAGACTGATTTCGAGTGTGAAATCATTTGTCAAGTCTACGTTTCCCGCCCTTTGATATTCTTCTAGAAATGTTACACAGACGGCTTCTTGCAGTGTTTCTGCAGCCGCCGGTCGTGAGCCACTTTGTTCGAAATCGAATGTGGGCAGGCAGCGGGAGAGACGATCCCAGCCACGTTTGGGCTATTGCCTTTCACATGTTGGAGGTGGCGCCAGACAGCCAACCAGCATCGTCTGGTGGTCCGCGGGGAAGCCCATGTACCTTATTGCTAGGTGACTCAAAGCTCTACAAAGTATCAGCTTGCTTGCGACGACACAGCTTTGTGCTACCCTAGGCTCGACAGCCGTCACGGCTCGGTAGGTTTGTGCGTGTCGCAGGCTCGTAGCCATGTATCCTGCATGTCTGGTACGTGCATGGTCTTCACATGATGTATTTACCCTGGCATACCCCCTGCGACAGCTTGCAACGGTGTGGTGCGTGTAGAGGCCAGGGCAAAAGTTGACCAGCTACCGATCTCAAGCTTGACTGTGTGGAGGTGTTTGGAGCTGGTGAACGAGTCGCCGAGCAGATCCGGCTATCGTGGGCTAGTTTTGTTCCAAGCAACAGTGTATTGACTGGTAAACCGGGCTGCAGCTTTGGAGCAAGACGCGGGCAGCATCATACTGGTGCTGGGTACTACAACAAGAAGAAGCTTGGCCGTTGGCGCGCTCCTCAGCCATGCGTTGCGGGGGCAAAAAGTCAAAATGTTTAGCCGTAGTGTAGGTAACGTGTTAGGCGAGTACGTGGGCAGTGGCAAATTAGGTGAGGGCAACGGGGTACTCAGCAAACAGCATCTGTCTACAACGGTATAATGCGGCCGCAGTCTGGTTCCAGCATAGACAGCCATCAGCTTTTATTTGATTATTTTCGGCAATTTGTTAAAATTTGATAGAAATGCATTAATCATTCTGGTTTCCCGGCGTGGGCTTTTTTTTTTGGCGTCCCTGATGCCACCAGCTAGCTTAACGCTGTGCAGTAAATAGGTACCTGTCCAGTGGCGTGGAAGCAGTGCGTGAGCAAGGTACCATCTGCCCAGGTAGCTCGGTCCTCAAGTACCAGTACTGTTGGCCTGTGCCAGGGCTGGTCAGGGCTGTACCGACGCAGATGGCTCGTCACGCAAAGCCGCGCCTCTTGTGTCTGCATCATCATAGACTCGTGGTGTATGCAGCCGAATTCCTTGCGGCCACATTACTGAAAGCACTCTTCTGCCGTCCGCCCAGCACACAGGTAGCGTTGTCGAAGCCTGTTAGCGCCGCTGCAGACCAGTGAGACTATCCAGTGTCAACCAGAGTTTAGGTACCTTCTGGCAATAGCTGCACCCCGCCGACATCGTGACGTGACGCCTCCCACCACCATCCACCGATTTCAATCTGCTGCTCCTGCATCGCAACTCGGAGCACGCTGCCCCCACGACGGGCTTCTCTCTTCGTCTTGACGGAAACCACCGTCCGCATCCGTAATTGGCAATCATGGTCAGTCTCTCCCAGCCCTTGCCCTCTCAATCTCGACTCCCCATCGCCTGCCGTCTTGGCCTCCATCCCTGTTCCTGCTGCCTCACGACAATTTTTTTACGCCTGCAGAGGCCGCGGTACCGCCTTGTGCTCACCCAGCCTGCTTCGGCTTCCCGTCACCTTGGGCTTCCAGCTTCACGCCCTCCCCGCCGCATTGCCTCATCATTTTCCTTTCAAGACTTTCGCCGCGCAGCCCGCGCACACCTCAACTCTTGCCCCGCTTCCCAAAGCTTCAGCATCTGCCACCTCAGTCTGCACCTCTTCACCTCTTGATACCACTTTTCTGCATCTTCTTTTCTTCATAGCCTCGATGGAAGTCGCAAATTATCCGTCGCCGCGCATGCGCGTTACTAACATCGCCATCTCCACACAGAGTTATAACGTCCCCTCTCCCAACGAGATGGAGGTCGACGCCCCCGAGTATGTCGACGTCTCCAGCATCGCCGACCGCGAAACTGTCGCAATTATAAACACGGATAGTGCCGACCAAGATGCCGAAACCCTCCAAGATCTTCCCCTAGCCAACGACTGTATGCACCCTGTCAATAACTGCTCTACCTTGACTCCAATAAACCAACGCTAATCTTTTCCTCCCGTCAATGCAGTTGAGGCCATGAAGGAAATAGTTCTTCCCCCTTTGCTCGACCAGCCCAAGATCCTCGAGGACTGTGTAAACACATGGACCGTTGAAAACTGGCGCGACCTGCCGAAGAAGGAGCATGGTCCCATCTTCGAAGCTGGCGGATTTCCCTGGTGCGTCCCCTCGCCAGCCCTTGCCGCGGCTTTCGCCACATTTTGCTAACCTTGTCTACTCTAGGCGCATTTTGCTCTTTCCCCACGGAAACAACACCGATCACTGCTCCATCTATCTCGAGCACGGTTTCGAGCCCGACGCTGTACCGGACAACTGGAGCTGCTGCGTTCAATTCGCTCTTGTCCTCTGGAACCCTAATGACCCTAGCCTATACGCCAACCATGCCGCTCACCACCGCTTTACCAAGGAAGAGGGTGACTGGGGCTTCACACGCTTCGTAGAGAGCAGAAGACTGTTTAATGTGCCATGGGAGAATAGCGCTAGACCCCTTCTCGAGAACGGAACGGCCAACATTACAGCCTATGTTCGCTTGGTCGAAGACGAGACCGGCGTCCTTTGGCACAACTTCATCAACTACGACTCCAAAAAGGAAACCGGCTATGTCGGTCTCAAGAATCAGGGCGCCACGTGCTACCTCAACTCCCTTCTCCAGTCACTATATTTTACCAATGCCTTCCGCCAGGTCAGCATCATTGTTTCCTCACTATGGATTTTACTGACTTTTCTAGGCTGTTTACGAAATTCCGACCGAAAATGATGACAGCCTAACAAATTCTGCATACACCCTGCAACGTTTGTTTTACCAACTACAGACTTCAGACCAGGCTGTTGGCACAAACGAGCTTACAAAATCATTCGGCTGGGAAACGAGACACATCTTTGAGCAGCAAGACGTGCAAGAACTTTCGCGCAAGCTCATGGAGAGACTAGAAGAGAGGATGAAGGGTACCAAGGCCGAAAATGTCTTGCCCGAGATATTTTCTGGCAAGATCAAGACTTACATTTCTTGCATCAATGTCGACTATGAATCAAGTCGCGTCGAAGACTTTTGGGACATTCAGCTCAACGTCAGCGGCAACAAGAGCCTTCTCGACAGCTTTCAGGACTACATTCAAGTGGAAAAGATGGACGGCGAGAACCAGTACTTTGCCGGCGACGAGCACAAGCTGCAGGACGCGGACAAGGGTGTCATCTTTAACAGCTTCCCCGATGTTCTCCACCTCCAGCTCAAGCGCTTCGAGTACGACATCCAAAGGGACATGATGATGAAGATCAACGACCGCTACGAGTTCCCCAATGTTTTTGATGCCGCACCCTACCTCAACGATGATGCGGATAGATCCGAGTCCTGGACGTATCAGCTTCACGGTGTCCTTGTTCACAGCGGTGATCTCAACGCCGGCCACTACTACGCTTTCATCAAGCCCGAAAAGGACGGTTGGTTCTACAAGTATGACGACGATAAAGTCACCAAGGCTACTTTGCGAGAGGTATTGGAGGAGAATTATGGCGGCGAGGAGCTTGTTCCCAACGGCTACACCAGGGCCCCAGCGCAGAAGAAAGCACCTACCGTTCGCCAGAACAGCGCTTACATGTTGGTCTATATTCGCCAGACACGGGTTGACAAGATCCTCTGCCCTGTTGCCCAAAACGATATTCCCTCCCATCTGCAGCAACGTTTTGAGGAAGAGAATGTTCTTAAGGAGGCCCGTCGCAAGGAGCAACGGGAAGCCCACCTCTACATGATGGCCAAGGTCATCACCAGCCAGACCTTTCGCAACTATGGCGGTACCGACATGGGCCGCTTCGACAGCACCGAACCGGAAGACGAGTCGGCTCCCAGGTCGTACCGTGTCAAGAAGTCAACTGTCATGGAGGACTTTGTACAGCAGGTGGCCGAGGACATTGACCAGGACCCTCGAAGGGTCCGTCTATGGCTCATGGTCAACCGCCAAAACAAAACAATTCGTCCTGACCAGCCAGTCATGGATATGGGACTGACTGTGGAGGAGACTTATGCGCGCTCTGCCGCACACAGAGACTCAAGCCTTCGACTTTGGGCCGAGGTTGCGACGGAGGTTGACGACGACGGGGTTGCCATCTGGCCCTCATACCAGGCCCCTGCCGCAAACGGCATCAAAGAAGATACCATTCTCCTCTTGCTCAAGCATTTTGATGTGGAAAAGCAGGAGCTCCACGGTGTGGGTCACATCTATATGCCCAAGGATAGGAAAATTGAAGACATGGTGCCTCTGATCCACGCCGCCATGGGCTGGGAGGCCAAGTTGGCTGACGACGAACGCCTTTTACTATGGGAGGAAATCAAACCTAACATGATCGAGCCCCTCAAGCCCAAGATCACTCTCAAGACGGCCGAGTTGCAGGATGGCGACATTATCTGTTTCCAAAAGACGCCGGAGCACAAGCTTCAAGCCCGCGTCTCCGACGCCTCGAGCAAAGAGCCGGCTCCATCGGCTGACCGCATGGAAGACGCCAGAGAATACTACGACTTTTTGGAGCACAAGAGGGATGTGCGATTCCACGCCCACCCCAACCGCTGCGACCAGGAAAAGTATCCCGCCTTTGAGCTCGTTCTCAACTCCAAGATCAATTACGACACTTTGTCTGAGAGCGTGGGGGCATATCTCAAGGTGGACCCAACACATATTCGTCTGTGGACTGTCAACGCATCCACAAACAACCCCAAGGCACCCGTCAGGCGCGGCACCAACCCAACTTTGCGTCAAATTCTCCACCCCGCTGGAGGCAGCCTCAACTCTAGCCAGAGAAATGACGCCTTCTACTTTGAAGTGCTCGAGATGAGTCTGGCAGAGCTGGATACAAAGAAGAGCGTCAAGCTCACATGGCTTAGCGACGGTCTCACCAAGGAAGAGCAGTTTGATCTCTTGGTGCCGAAGACGGGCACGATTGAGGATTTGATTCAGGCTTTGATCAAAAAGGCCAGTCTCTCGGACGAGGCCGAAGGGGGACGGATACGTGTTTACGAAACGAGTTCCAACAAGTTCTATCGTGAACCTGTCCGTGAGCATGCTGTGCAGAACCTGAGTGACTACACACAAATCTACGCAGAGCGTGTGCCTGCCGATGAGCAGGACGCCAACGAAGCCAACTATATCCAGGTTTTCCATTTCCAGAATGAACCCAACCGTACTCACGGTGTGCCGTTTAAGTTTCTTCTTGTTGAGGTATGTCCTGGTGTGGCCCAGATGGCGGCGATGCTATTGTTTGGAGATTATGACTAACACTGTCCAGGGAGAGACGTTTGCGGACACCAAGAAGCGCCTTGAAAAGAGAACGGGTCTCAAGGGCAAGAGTTTTGAAAAGATCAAGTTTGCGATTGTTCGCCGAAGCAACCCTTCGAAGCCCCACTATCTCGAAGATGGTGAGCAATTACTTTAGACGCATGTCGCCCGCCTTACTAACAAGCTGTAGACGACGAGCTCTGGAATCTAGTCACCTCCGAGGACGACTTTCTCGGTCTGGATCACATTGATCGAACGAGATCCGTGCGGAACGGTGCGGAGGCACTGTTCCTGCGTTGAGTCGCACAGGCACCATGTGGATCTGCCTTTTTTTTTTTGGCTGCGTGTATGATGTGCCGTGTGCTAAATAGCTAGGAGGATGCATCTCGCGATGCATAGAAGGAACGCTGGCCAGTAGGGCCGGTTTCTCGCGATATTATTGGAGAGGAGTTTGTCTTTGTTTCAATTTGTAGCACGACATTACAAGTATAAGAGTACATGGCCGTAGCTAAAGCTGTGGCTTTGGGATATCATGGTTTGAACGAAGACGGCACCGTGATATGCAGTGCAATATGATTAACATTGAGCATTATGCTCGCTGGTGGTTTGTTCCTCAGTCAAATCTTCGCCTTCCTTGTGCAGGCATGTGGGTGTTTGTGTGTATGCGCGGCGTATTAGTGGCGTGGCCTGCCATTTCATCCAACTCCTTTGTACATCATAAGTCAGTCACCAGGTGCAAATACTTTGACGACAAATATCTTTAGGCTTGTTGTACTCGGACCATGTCTAGCCCCAAACCTCGTCGATGACAGCCACCCGAGCCGATTCGCCTATGGGCTCAGCCTGGCGCAAGATGGCTCTTCCTCTGCACCTTGACAGTACAAGATAAAAATACAGAAAAAAAATGCGTCCAGAAATGAATTGGTTCCATTCGTAGACCCATGCCTCATGCCTCTTTATTTTTCCTCCCTGCCGCTCATTTCGCCAAGTATCAGTCACCATCTTGCGCATATAATGGACTGTGTTCGCACCGCCCATTTCTCAATCAAGGACAGGAACGGGGCACCAGGCGCGACAACACGAATGAAGTTGCCCTCGCAGCCGTCTTTTCTATTTTTAGGCAACTTGATTAGTTTTCCATCTCCTGGAGTTCGGGAGTTTGGTCAGGCAAAAAAGAAAACGTACTCGTAGAGGATGCACATGATGCCGGTATTGACCTTGATGGAGCCAACCTGTTCGAAGCTGTTGTAACGTCATTTATGTCAGATACGGGAGATGGAGTAGACTTTGTCGTTTGTGCAGGAACAAAAACGGAGAGACTTGGGACAAAGCTTACTCGGGAGCTATGGAGGCGATCGAGTGGCATTGCTGGTCGCGGGGCCAGTCCCTGACCTTGCCGGCAAAGGCAGTTCCGGAGCAAATCTCGGCATATTTGGAGTGGGAATCAGTCTCCTGTGCGGGCACACTTGAATGATTAGTTTCTTGGAACTTGACGGGCGTCTTTCTTGGCTTGTTTGGGGTCTGGGGTTTTGGGCAAGTGTGGTGGGATGGAAAACGGACCGGGGGTTCGGTGGGAAGGGCGCTGGTGAGGCTGGCGAGGAGGGCAATGGGAGCGAGAGTCTGAAAAAGCATTTTGAAGACGGGTAGTAGAAGTTTCCAAGACCGGGTGGTAAAGATTTTGAAGATGAAATGTTGAAGAGGCAGAAGAAACGAAGAAGCGGGAGATTGTTTATTGTAGTTTGTGAGGGAAACTGTTGGTCTATGGAGGGGGAGGAATTGACTGAGACGGAGCTGGGAAGGAACAAGCCGACAGCTTCACAGTTTGTCCCCCAGGCAGGCCTCGGGCTTGGGATCGGCTGCCTCTCAGTTCACGAGGAAATTCAATCTCCGGTCATGTCGTTTCGGTTTTTTTTTGGAGTTGCAGCTTTTCCACGCTCTGCTATACTTGGTACTGGGCAAAGACCACCAACATCACAAGTCCATCGACTTCGCTTGCGCGATGAACAGTCGTAGGGGGTGGGCGCACGGATAAAAAGTACATATTTCAGCATTTTTTAGGCAGCCTTTGTGCAGTGGTGGTAATAGCAACCCTAAAAGGGAATCTGAAAAGGTATTTGTATTTGCTTAGCCCACCACCAAATACGATATACACGAACCTGCGAAACGAGGATATTCTACCCCTCCTCCAACGGCCACCCAAAAAGAAAATTACGCTCTTAATTAGAGTCAATGCATGGAGCTACTGCATAGTACTACCATTTAGCCAATCTTAAAATGGAACCAGTCGGCTTTTCAAGCCCAGGAAGATGATCCAGAGATTAGCGAGAATGACGATCCGCACTGCGCCGGTTGCACTAACGCCGACGATCTTACCCCCAAACTCTTCGCGGCGCTGTCCGAGTTCCACCATGGCTATACCAAAGTCCGCATAGTTTATCGATGCCGTCGTCTTGCCGCGCTGCACAAACTTATACCCAGTGGCCTTGGTCCCCTTGGGATCCATCAAACCAGGCGGGTCCGCGGTGATGCAGGTGAGCAGTCCGTCCTTCTCGGCTTTCGCGTACAGCGCACCGGCCTTTAGAAGATCCTCGTAGATAGCCCCGACTGCGAAGACCATGAAACGCTTCGCAAACCCCGGTATGGGCATCTGCACGTCCGAGTTCAGAGCCAAGGATCGATTGAACAGAACGACTGGTGTCTTGTACTCGGATCCCTCGTCTTTGCGGAGATGACTGAGAGTTTCGACGAGACGTGCTGCCGTCGCAAGAGCAATGTCGACCTTGCGGCTGGCATGGTTGGTGGCGACGCAGACATATATGGTCGAGGCACCCTTGACACATATTTTGAGGGTAGCTTCGTTCGAGATGGGGGCTTCGAAGACGGTGATGATGGCCGATGAGCTTGACTCGAGCTGTGGGAAAGCTTGGAGGAGTTTGCTTTTCGATCGTACCAGTATGTTGATACGAAGGTCGGGTATTTGCGAGGAGAGAAGGCACCTTAGAATTGCCGAACCCACGCCACCAGTTGCCCCGAGGATAGTGTGGACAGGCATGATGCACAAGTTTGTGCTTGAGTCGAAGGCGTTGCTGGCTCTTCGCGTTCTGTGGCGAGAGCGATATATTTGACAAAGGAATCGATACTGCACGACACTACCGCAGCTCTCCCTTTGCTGAACAATTGTTTAAGCTTGGTAATAAACACAATGTCCTGGTTGTTACGAAGAATGCTTTATAATTCCTGAGCGGCCCGGACTACAAGTTTCTCTACCCTTTCGGACTAGAGCGTGGACTTAGATTCAGTCGAGACGTAGTGATCAACCCAAGGTTTCAAATTAGCCACTCAAGAGATTATAGTTGCGGAGAAAAACAAACTTATCAGGGCAGAAGTAATGTAGTTGTCGTGGCTGTACTCGGCCGAATTCGGCCGGCTTGGAAATCGATCGTGTCCTAGTTTGGCTCTGGTAATTTAGCGCCAGTAGATCAAGTTCGATCCCCTTCCCCGGGGCTGAGTATTGGATCATCTTTAATGGTAATGGACCCCTCAGAAAGATGTTTTATGCCGCTGGGGGAGTACAAAGGAGGCTAGGATTATCTGGCTAAAGCCTTGGCCCGCGGGTGTGCTGACCCGCGGACGTAGGGGCTGCTGTCGCTAAAACAAGCCATCACTTTAGAAGTATATAAGCCTCCGTATTTTTGGTGCTCTTCTAAATAACTCTAAACTATAAGAAGTCAGCTAAAAGTATCATATCGACATTACATAACACTACAATAAAAGCCACAAGTATGTTCCCTTAATGACCTATCTACAAGCCCTATCTCACAACTCATCCTCCTAGGAATGTCCTCCCTCACCTACAGCAACGACCCTACTGGCCCCGGCCTAAAAGCCAGCGAGACATACCACTACTCACAATCTGTCATCCTCCCCTCGGGCATCGTCAAGGTCTCCGGCCAAGGTGGCTGGGACAGCTCCCAAGTTCTCCCCCCCGACATGAAGTCTCAAATCGACCTCGCGTTCGCCAACGTCGATCGAGTGCTGCAAGATCATGGCTTAAAGGGCTGGGAAGATGTGTATTTATGGCGCAGCTATGCGGTGGGCATGGATGACGCCATGCAGCATCTGGTACAGAAGATAAGGGAAAGAGTACCGGGACACCGGCCCGTTTGGACAGCGTTAAGCGTGCCAAAGTTGGGGCTCGAGGAGATGTTAATTGAGATTGAGGTCGAGGCATTCGCGCCAGTGAAGCGAGAATAGTGGATCAAAGAATTGTTGTGCGGAAATGCCTAAAAAGAGAAACTGCTGAGTCGTTCATATTTGCTCCGGATGAATGTTGTTTATTTCGCGCTCGGCTTGAGGAGGCGCGGCAATGATGAAGAATGGGACGGAAAGTATCAGGGATGTGATCGAAAGATTAAGGGAATAAATTCATCACGACTAGAGGCGAGCTAGACGCCTTTATTAAGCTAGTGTTATACTAGTCGCTCAACGTTAGTGGCAGCTGCACGACCGGTTAGGAAATAAGCCAATGAGGACTATCACCAGCGGAGGCTACTAGAGGGCGATATGTAGTATTAAGCTATGTCTATCTGAGCTGTACATCGACAAATCGCGTTCTCGAGATTTTGTTGCAGGGATCGCGAACTAAAATACGTATTGTAGGTGCATATTACTACAGGTACTTGTAGATAAACCTCGTAGGTGCCCATCCCGCGGCAATTGGCGTACCGACAAATAGGTGCGCTAACCCCCCGAAAACTAGAGCTCAGGACAGTGACATATAGAAGCTGAAGTTTCCTATATTTACAACAACGCAGACAAACCTTGTACAAGAGGTCACTACAGGCCTCGCCTGCATGCATAGATGGAGTGGCAGCCATGGCACTATTTGCAAGCCACAGAAAAATGAGCCTCGTCTACATAAAGTCCAAGCCGTCAAAGTTGGAGTGACACAAGACAAAATACGCCACTGCGTGGGCTATATATCAAAGAGCTTACCAGCGTGCATCATCAGGCCGCCACGTCTCCTCACAACCCAAACCGTCCAGGGCAAAAAGCCATCGCACCCTATCATTTGCCATCATATCGATCCATCGTTCTTGCCCCCCAAACGCCAACCAGCCAGCAAATGTCCGACCCCCCTGCCATTGTGTTCCAGGAGTTCCGCCGCTACCGCCGCCAATACGTCGAGTACTCGGACGGCACCAAGCTCACCCGGCGCGTCCACAAGGCCACTTTTGTGCCCCTCACGCCCTGGACCGCCGTCCTCTCCCCTCCTGCCTCGTCGTCGTCGTCCTCCGCGCCCCTGCCGGTCCTCCACCTCTCCCTCGTCGTCGAGCACCAGGCCGCGGGCGAGCCCAAGCACTGGTCCTTGCTCTGCCACCGCGAGGACGACCCTCGCGGGCGCCTCTGGCAGGTCACGGGCGACGCCGGGCGCATGCGCTACGCGCACCTGCCCGACGCGGACAAGCTGAGCGGCGGCGGGGGTGGTGATGTGGCGTGGCGTCAGGTCTTGAACGGCGAGCTGACGGCCGCGCAGCGCGCGACGGTGGAAGAGGTCGTGGGGACGGAGCCGCCGCCCAGGGCGAATATCAGGGCGGATGTCAAGGAAAACTGTCAGGGCTGGGTGATGAGGGTGCTGAGGAGGCTAGCGGCCGAGGGGATCGTGGAGGAGATTGAGGTGGACAAGTTGCGGGAGCAGATGGATCCTCTCAAGTGAATGACGAGATGGACGAGCCGTATGAAATGACGATCGGTCTATGAACTTGGTTTCTGTTCTGTTTTGTTCTATTTCCCCCCCTTTTTTTCTTCTTTTTATACCCTCAGCTTTGATGCTCCTTGCTATTTCACACACTTCACCTTTCCACTTGTTTCTTTTTGACAACTAATTCTGTTCCGTCTTTTATAATCGGCCACGACTTTCCTGTCAGCACCAAGTACAGCAAAGTGAGTCTTCACTGCCAAGATGATGCAGATGAATCACACGGCTATATAAATGAATTGATCTTCCATTACCGACGATTAGCCTGCAGTTTCTTTATACAGTGATGAATATTGTACATTTTTCATTGTTTTGAACCTGGGCTTGCACGGCCCTTATATGATACAGTGTTAAATAAGTCGCGCCCACTCGGGCTCTTTCAAATGCGCATACACGCAAACTTCTACACGCCGCCGCTGTTCCATTCCCCGTTCTTCTCTCCTCATCTTCTCGCGCGAGCAGGTCCACGGCCCACCGGCACAGGCAGCGGCTCGGCCGCCGCCTTTTGCTGCTCCTCCAGCAGCCTCTGCATCAGGTACCCATCGACCTTCTGCTGGCCATCAACCACGGTGCCCTGCTCCAGGCGCTGCGCCTCGGCGCGGGCGACCTGCGCACGCTGCTCCGTCAGCTGCTCCCTGCGCTGCGGCGTCATGCGCCACTCCGGCGGGAACTTGGGCTTGTTCTTCTGCAGCCTCTTGCCGCCGGCCTTGGTCGCGCGGTAAAAGTGGCGCGTGTCGAGGGCCACGTCCTCAAAGGTGTCCCGCGGGTCCTTGGCCTCGGCGATGAGCGTGCCCACCAGCTGCTGCAGGTACTGCTTGTTCTGCGCCTGGTGCTCGTAGCGCCCGCAGCCCATCTTGACCACATCCGTCTCGGGGTTGAGGCGCGCGCCCACCAGCTTACGCAGCTTGGACGTCTGCACGTCCGTCAGCCCCAGGTCCGCCGGCGCAAACTGCACCACAACCTTGCTCTCGGCCGGGTGCGCCTCGCCCATATATGTCGTGTATCGCCATCGCAGGACCTGGTCGGCTTTAGGAACCTCAAAGGGCTTGGCGAGTTCTATTTTCTCCTTGTTAGCCTATTTTTCTTTCCTCTTCTCCTGTTGTGTTGGTGGGGGGCCAAATGCAAAACGTACTGGACAGAAGAGGCATCTCCCAGACGGCCAGTCTCGTATAGTGTCGCATCTCGCGGACCTCGTCCAGCTTGTTGTGCGCCATGGACATCATGTCGTCCTCGTTGAACTCGTCGTGCTCCTCGGTAAACGTGTCCGGGTCGTCCTCGTCGTACCAAAACGCCTTGCGGTCCGGCTTGCCCCCAGAGTCCTCCCGCACCAGCTCGTCGGTGAGCAGCCTGTCCTGCGTCGAGAAGCCCGGTGTGTAGCGCAGCTTGTCGTCGAGATACGCCTCGATGCTGTTGTGGCCGTTGAGCTTGGCGAGCTGGTCGAGCTGCTGCAGGCCCTCGGGGGTGGCGCGGTCCAGGAAGGCCTTGTCGAGCTGTCTCAGCTCGACGGGGGTGCTCTCGCCGCCTTCTTCGCCGTCAAAGTCGCGCTCCGCGGCGCGCATCGAACTCGTGCTAAAGGCGGCGGCCGTGGTGGCCCTCGTGCCGGCCATGCTCATCACACGGCTGCGGCGGACCAATTGCGGCGCCGTTCGTCGGCAGGCGGCGGCGCATAATCTCGCGACGCGGGGGGCGGAAGCCATCTTGACAGTATCGACTGCGCGGATGGCAATTCCTATGTCGTGATGCGCGGTGTGGAAGGGAAAAAAAGAGAGATCTTGTCGAAGCTTCAAAATTTCGGCGGAGCAGTTTGGCTGGCTGGCAGCCCCTGGTGAAGAAGGGCTGCCGAAGTTCAGCCCTTCCCCATGTGTGGATAAAAACCGGCTAACAGCATCGCGCCGCGCTAAGCGCCAACTACTGTTAGCCTGAACCTCACTTACACCTCGTATCCTGACTTGCCTGTAACACCTCACCAAGAATAATACACAAAAATGGCTGCAGCAAAGGGCACTAAAAGGTACTGCCTAGTCACGGTCGGTGCCACTGTAGGCTTCAGAAAACTGACAGCCGCTGTTCTGGAGCCCGACTTTTGGCGCCACATGGCCGCCCACGGCTTCACAGATCTGCGTGTCCAGTGCGGGCCAGACGAACCATGGGCCGCCGCGAGAGTGGAAAGCCAAAAGGAAGATATTCCCACATCCTTTTCAATCAAAGTATTTGCATCAAGGGATAATCTCATGATGGAAGAGATGACACTGTGCAAAGGGTCGGGCAATGACCGATCAAAGGGCCTCATTATTGGCCACGCCGGTGAGCACCAACCAACCTCGGACATTCTCTTGCAGAAAGCTAACGGACGATTTCTCAGGCACGGGCACAATTTTGGACGCATGGAGGCTGGACGTCCCAATGATTGTCGTTCCCAACACGGATCTATTGAATGACCACCAGACAGAAATGGCCCAGCACTTGGCCAAGGAAGGCTACGCAACACAGGCCAAAGCAGAGTATGTCCCTAGCACATAGGATTGGATGTATCTATCTAACTTTTCAATTGTAGGCTTGGTGATCTTAAAGAGGCAGTCGATAAGGCAAAGCTGCTCGTGGAGGAGAACAAGAGCCGCAACCCACCACACGCCATCTCATCCAACGACAAGCCGGCCATGCGGCTATGGGATATTGTCCCGGAAGAGGTGCAGAATGAGCAGAACCAGCAAATGTCCACCGACTAGGAGGCTCAGGCACATTTTCTGATGACGTCTCTGCGTCCATGACCTGGCGCACGCATGCTTCAACTTGATACCCCGGCATGAGTATGATTTCTTAGAATTTCTTTCTTTATCTATAAGCTAGCTCCTATTTTACTTCATTGGCTTCAACTTTCAGCTTCCAACAAACTATGGCAAGTTTTGCACATCCCAAATCTTGACCGTCGCGTCGTTACCCGCGCTCGCAAGCCTGCCGCCCTCGATCCACGCCACGCCGCTGACGCCGTCCTTGTGGGCATTGGCCGCCTTGATGCGCTTGCCCTGGTTCTTCTTCTCGAGGCACCAGACAAACACGTTGGTATCGAGGCTGCCGCTGGCCGCGTACGCGCCCGTGTCGTCCCAGGTGATGCAGGTGACGCGGGCCGTGTGCGCCGACCAGCGGTCCGCCACCACCTCCCACTCGCCGCCGACCTTGTACACGTAAATCTTGCCGACGCTGTTGCCCGCGGCCAGGTGCGCGCCGTCGTGGGAAAAGGCGAGCGAGGAAACGGCGCCTGTCGAGTTGGCGAGACTCTGGACCTCTTGCAGCGCGCCGCTCGAGTCGGCCTTGTACACCTTGACCGAGTTTTGGTCGGCGCCGACGGCGACGAAGCCATTGGCGGCCGCAATCGCGCCTGGTGTGTATGTGGTGGACGTTTCTTTGAGCAGCTTTCCGTTGCTATAAGCGGCGACACCCGATATCGTAGCGACGTATACGATGCCATCCACCGCAGCAACACCCTTGGGCTGGGCGGGCAGGGTGACGCTCTCGCCGAGGAACGTCTTGGCGGCCTCGTCCACCGTTCTGAGCGTATCATCCCAGCCAGCGCTGTATGCCTTGCCAGATGCACCAGCCAGCTGGGCGATCTGGTTCGTGTGCGACTGGCCGTCGACGACTGTAGCGGTACCGGTCTTGATGTCCCAGTGGCAGACGCGGCCGTCGAAGCTGCCCGTCCACAACGCCGCGCCCTTGTTATCCGACGTGCGGATCATGGTAGTGATGCCTTTGTCGTGACCCTGGACCACTCTCACAGCCTCGTCTTTGCCCTCTTGCAGATAGGTGAGCTCGCCTCGCAAGTTCAAGCTGATGATGAGACCATCACTACGGCCGTGGGGGATAACCACGCCAACCTGCTGGTCGCCGACACTGACACCGTCGCCAAACTTCCAGCTCTGCGTGGCCTTGCCCGACTCGACATCCCAGACCTTGACGCTCTGGTCCGCGCTCGCCGTGGCAATCTTCTTGCCGTCCTGCGACCACGACACGGCAAAGATGGAGCCTGTGTGCTCGCCCTCGCCAATCTGCTTGCCTGGCTCGCCCGTCTTGCCGTCGTACAGCTGGATGCGCTTGTCCGCGCCGACCGTGACCAGGGCGCTGCCGTCGGGCGAGTACGCCGCGGCAAAGACGAAGCCCCTGTGCTGAGTGCTCTTGTCGTTGAACTTGTAGGGGGCGCCGTGGTAGAAGACCATGTTGCCGTCGTCGCCGACGGTGGCGGCGCGGAAGGGCCGCTGGCTCTTCATGGCGACGGCGTTGACGGCCTTGCTGTGGCCAATGACCTCGCCGACCGAGTTGCCGCTGTCGGCGGTGATGCAGCGGCCAAACTGCTCGCGGCCGTCGCCGACGGCAATGATGCGCTGCGACTCGCCGTCCCAGGCAATGTCGTTGAGGCGGCCCGAGATGATGCTGTACTCCTTGCCGGCGTTGCCGATGCTCTCGGGCTCCCAGACGCGCAGGGTGCCGGCGGCGTCACCGCTGGCGACCTTGAAGCCGTTGGGGGCGAAGCGGGCGACGGTCGTGGCGGCGGTGTGGCCGGTGTATTCCTTGCAGTCGTCGGGCGAGTCGATGGATCGGACAAAGATGGATTTTCCAGACTGGAAACAAAAGTCAGAGCCTATTCGGCCGTCTTGCTCTGCCTGCGATGGCTTCGTGGGCTGTTCTGGTTACTGACCGCGTAAGCTATGCGCTGGCCCTTGCTGTCCGTCGACAGCTGCGTCGGCTGGCCACGGGTTGTGGCGGGAGCCGCAGCCAGGATCTGGTTAATTGTAATAGCAGGGGAGGCCATCTTGCCGTACAAGCAAACTGTAGACTGTCGTTGTGCCCGAGGCAGGTTGGTGTTTGGTGTTTGAGGAGGGTGGAGGCTGAGCTTGGAGGGGCAGCGACCAAGAGGGGCAGCGGGATGACGTCGCAGCGCGCCGACAATGTGGTGTAAGTCGACCAGGTACAAGATTGTCTGCCGTCAGGAACAAATCATCAAGAGGCAAATTATCTTGGCAGAGTTGATTTGGTCGATTTTTTTTCTTCTTTTTCCTTGGAAGAGGAGGAATCAATAGTTCAATTCGTATTGAAAGGCAATTGTTAAGCTGCTGCCTGTGGGCACCGGAATAGCTGAAATGCCCATCCCCGACTCCAAAACGACCAAATGCGGCCCGAACTTTCAGGCACCATCTGCAGTGATATTGCGCGGTATATCAACCATTCTCCCAAAGAGGCCAAGATGGCCACAACGATCCAGATATGTTTCAAGTACTCGAGCGACCGGCATTGACCGGCATCGAATCGTCGTTGCTAACTTGGTTCCAAGGAGGAGTAGCAGTACATGTCTTGCTCGACTTTTTTTTTGGTTGGTCTTCACGGCTCCGCGAAAATGTAGTGCGGCTACTTTGAGGATAAAGCCAGTAGAAAGAAGGAAAATGTTGCCAACAGAGATTGTAGTGTGCGGGGTGGCTGCTTCGTCAATGCCGGCGCTCGACACGATTGAGCCTTGGCTACGTACGTCAGGTCGCATGCGCCTTGTACCGGCAAGGCTGCCGGCTGGCCCAATCATTGACTGTCACGGCTTCTGTAAGCCGTTTCCTGTGCCGCATTTCCGACCCTCGCTGTGCAAGGCCTGCAAAGGGGCCAACAGACACCAGTACTACTGTGTCCTACTTTGGTGCTGGCAATTGGCACGTCAACCTACGAGAAGACATGTGTGACTTCACGGCCAATCTCCAGCAACGGTCGATTTCATTGATCAGATCTACGTGTTTTCTAGGAATGCGTAATTAAATCTATATGCCAACATGACCCTATCGCGGATGGCCAACCGAGTCGTCCAGTGCTGCATTGTGTTGCGCAGACAGACATAATATGCCTTTCTATTTTCTCTGCATTCGGCTCTACATATTTTCGCTCACACATGTCTATATGGGAGGTATTGTGGGAAAAGTGGCATGCGCAGCGCAGCACACACGTATTGCTTCTCCCAGATGCTAATGCATGTCACAGTCGTCGCCCACACGAACAACACACACACGCGCCGCCACGTTGTGCATACATGCATGGCTGAAATGGCCACACCCCCAAAGTCAAGGGAAATCTGTTGATCCAAGGAGTGTGTGGCCCTTTCTTTTCTCTCATTCTCCGTATTCAGGATCCCACTTCTGAGGATCCCCGCCTGATCTGGCATTGGCAGCTATTCTGGCCTCGCCGCCCTGTCGCAGAGCACAATAGGATACTAGTATTGTCCCTTGATCTCAACGTGTGAAACATGATAAATTGCCCCCCTCTTCTCAAAATGACCTTTGTTCGCACTAGGAAAAGGCTAGCTTCAATCCGCCCTAGTCGGATCTCGCTTCAGCGGCATCACCAGTTTTCCCAGATTCAAGGCCTGCCGATCCTTTCACGAGTACCAAAAAAAAAGAAGCGTCAACAGTTTGCGGCAATGCACTGTCACCACCCCTCTCTTCTTTTCGGCTTGTTTTCTCTCTTCTGCCAGAGCTTAGATAGTATCATTCTCCATCGCAGCTTTCGTGCCAAGATATTCTGATTCAATTGCGATGCGCAAGTCCTAGACACGCGCACTGCCTAGCTAGGAGCTAATCAAACTCCAAAAAGCAACTCCGCGATAGGGGATGCGACTTGCACCACTACACTCCCGTTGTGTATATCCCATGTGGCTCTCGAAATCATCCAAAGAAGCAAAAAAGGTAGCCACAGTAGGCACTATTTTTTAATCGCCTGTAGGAAAGAAGAAAGAAAGCAATAAAATGCCTGACGGTTGTATTGAGCTCCAAGGTAGATGCAAAGGGCAAGTGACCTGGCCAAGTGTAATCTTGGGACGAGACAGCGAGAAATGTCTCTCTTTTCTTTCCCTTTTGCCACACAACCCCGGACCTGTACTCCGTCCTATGGTTTCTTTTTGCTTTGGTCGTTCTTTTCTTTTTTTTTCTTTTCTGATGCTCCTCCAGCTACTGGACACTGACCGACTGCCCCGTCCCCCAGACTTTTATAGTCCTATTTCCCTCCCTTGATCCTCAACCGCCTATACAAACAACTCTTCTCTCTCTTATCCCACACGTCTCTCTCTTTCCTGCTCTCTCTTCTCTCCTCCACGTTCCTCCATTCTTCTGACTCTCGAAAGAACTTCAGGCACGAGCAATAATAATAAAAAACAAGTCATCACTATGAAGTTCCTCGCCGCCATCATCCTGCTCGTCGCCGCCGGCGTCACCGCCGACGACAAGAACTGCGAGGCCGAGTACATTGTCAGCCGCTGCCTCAAGACCGAAACCGACAAGGTAAGATCGCCTCTCCCGTTCTCCTCCTCTACTCCCACTGACACTCCCCGCCAGGTCGGCGCCTGTGCCACCACAGACTATGACTGCCTCTGCGCCGCCTACCAGGCCGTTGCCACGTGAGTCTTCTCCTCATCTTTCTTTTGACAAATCTCCCGATGAAGTGTGCTAATCAAGACCGCCCAGCTGCTACAACAACTGCCCCAACGACGACCGCGCCCCCGCCGCGCGCAGCCAAGTCACCGCCAACTGCCGCAACGTCACCACCACCACGGCCACGCGCCTCGCCACCGCCTCCTCGTCCTCGTCTGGCGCCTCCTCGAGCGCCGGCGTCGCCACCAACCTCAACGCGCCGCCCCCGACGAGCGCCGGCTTCGTCGCGGGCAGCGCCACACCCACGGGCGGCTCCTCGGCCGGTGCTGTGCAAAAGGTGGGCAGCCTGGCCGTGGCTGCCGGCATCGCTGGCGCTCTTGCCATGCTGTAAATGGTTCTTCCGTCTTGCTGAGATGAAGATAATGAGAGAAGAAAGGGGAAAGACTTATAAAGATGTATATTTCTGACTACAATCTTGGTGTATGTAACTTGGCTTGGAGAGGCACCTGTAAGGCCTATCCACGGAGGAATGAGCGTACTATTTAATGTCTATTAATTTAAAACCCATTCAATCATTTGCTCTTTGGATAACAATCAAGCTTTTGTATTCATACTATGTTGCCTCATATTCTTAGCCTACTGCATGTTGACTTACACCTGCCCACTTGCGAAAGCGTCTTGGCAACAACGCACACCACTTAAACAATCTTGCGTGTCAAAAATGCACAACTCACATCACTCAATGGCACACAATTTGTCAACAAGCGCTGCTCTCATTGCCGATCCAATCGGTATCTATCATACAGCGAGGATCCTCGTCGACGCCAACGCAAATCATACAACGCCTTCCACTTGCCCGCCTGTGTTCAGGCTCGCGTGGCAATCCTAATCAACCAATTTTTGCACCTCATGCGTCCTCTGCATGACAGGTGTGTTGTGAGACAGGACCATTCTCTCGGGAATTTCTACATGGAAAGAAAAAACAGAAAAACAAAAGCTGAAAACGCGCCAATCCCTCTCCGAAAATGCCAAATAAACGCCAGTAATCCACGCTCCAAGAAATCCATGGTCCAGTACCCATAACTATGTGTTTTTGAGCGTTGCGTAACGTACGCAGGTTTAATAATAATGTAGTGTAGAAGCGACTAAAATCGAAGTATCGTAGTAAAAACAGGGTGTCGAGAAGATAGAGTGATGACTGTTACGTCGAGGTGGTAGCACAGTTGCTCACACGCGGCGAGACTTTCGCTGCTTGTTGTTGCCCTGCTTCATTGGGCCCATAAAGGTGACGTGCTTTGTGTCGTCCTTGCGAAGTCGGACGGTGCCAGAGCCGCGACGAAGTGTACGAGGCTCATGCTCCTCATCAAGCGCAATCTCGGCGACATCAGAGACAGAACCAGCTTCCATGTGGTCACTAGCCTCAGAGACAGACGAGCCCTCATCGGAGTCGTCATACTCTCCGTCGTCGCTAACCAGGGAAGGCGCATTGTTGCTCACCAGGGTGCTAGGGCTGAGGTTGTCTTCGCGCATCGGCATATCATCATCCGACAGCCCGCCTTGAGAAGCAGAAGAAGAACGGGGCGGCGACACAAAGTCGATATGAGCAGGGCGGCCCTTGGAGCTTGGGGGTCTGGCCATCGGGGCCGGGGAGCTGCGCGCAGGCATGCGCATTACAACCGGCGAGCGGACAGCAGAGGGGTCGCCACCAATGCGAGGCAACGAGCTATCGGCGTCAGACTCGTCACCAGAAGCCTCGTCCAAAGAAATTTTGGTCTTGGCGTCGGTGACAATGTCGCCGAGGTTGCAGTTGAACTCCTTGCCCTGCATAAACTTGGAGAGGTAGGGAGCATCAGCAGCAGCCTTGAACTTGTTCGTCTTCTTCTTTTGTTGCTTGGCGACACGGCCAGCGGGAGCCTTGGGTTCAGAATTAAGCTTGAGTGCGTCAGCAATTCTGCTACGCAGAGCTGCATAGGCTTCCTGGTCGTTGAGATCACGGGCAGCAAAAGGGTGCACAAAGGCCGAGGTCGAGGCAACGGGGGCAGGCTTGTCGTCAACAGGTGTAACGATGCTGTTGGTGCGCGGCTCTGGAGCGGCATCAATAGGCTGGCCACTCTGAACGGCGGCCTCCTCGTGGCTCTTGAAGTCGCGCTTGTGGGCAATGCGACAGTGGTTGATGAAGCCCTGCGTGCTGGAGAAATTCTCGCGGTTGCAGTCGAGGCAGACAAGCTTGACAGTCTGTCCATCGGAGCGCTTCAGGATACAAGGACCAGCCTTGTCCTTTGGCTGGGGGTATCCGCTGGAAAGAGACTGCAGGCGCTGGCCAGACATGGCACGGTTGGGACGGCCCTTGCCGACGGTAGTCTCTGTGAAACTGTTGCGCGTGGTTCGTCCCTCGGCGAACGAGGCACGCGCCGCCGCAAACTCGGCTGTGAACTGCCACTCGGGTTGGATCCCGTCGAAAGAGGGGTCGGGGATGAGCCACTTGGCGTAGTGACGAGCATAGGGGCCGTCGACGACGCCAAAAGGCGGTGCCCATTTGGGTGCAGGCTCGGCGGGATGGTTGGCAAGCGCAGGTCCCTTGCCGTTGGTGACGTGAAGCATCTGGTCGGGTGTAGGGCAGTTGACGGGGTAGGGTATCAAGTGGCAGCGGCGCAGTTGCTCGAGAGCGACCTGGCACTTGGCAAGCTCCTGGTTGATGAGGCGTAGCTCGTCGTGCTTGAGCAGAATCTCGAGGCCGAACTGGTGGCGGATTTCGTCGCGGGCGCAGTCGAGGGGATCTTGCTGGGCGTAGAACATGTTGTCGTCGTCGGCGCGTCTGGCGCGCTTGGAGCCAGGCTCGGCAGAGTCTAGCGACAGCGACTCGGCATCGTCGAGACCGGGCAGTTTTCTTTTCAAAGGATGCGTGGTGGGCGAGGACGGGTCGGAAGCTGTCGTGGGAGAAGGCGTCGGATGCTGGTGGGAGTGGCCATAGGCACCTTGTGAGGTATCTATCGACTGCTCACTGCCCCTAGAATCCGAGCCCCAGAAACGAAACATGGAGGCGCCGTGTTGTGGGTGAATGCGACAAGGAAGACGGAACGCGCCGCTCTTGTCGCAAAGTCAGGCTTGACGTTATCAGATGCTTCGCGAACGGATGCGCGCGAAAAAGAGTTGGTGACTAAGGCCGCCAGAGAGTGGGTCTGAGTGGTGTGTGTCAAGCGTGGCGTGTGGCGTGAGTGGTGTGAGGCAGAAAGCGGAGACTGTGCTGCCTGTTGCTGACGTAACGAGAAGGCGCAATGGGATTGGACAGCAGCCAAGGGCGTACGTTAGCGGGTGTCACTGGGAAAGTGAAAGTGGCTCCCCCTGAAGTGGACAAGCCGTGTTGTGAGGCACAGGCCAAACAGTGAGTGGGTGGGCAGCTGGGCGTTGCCTGAGAGGCGTCGGAGAAGCGCAGAGTCAGAGAGAGAAGCTGGGCTCGAGAGGGAGTGATGATGAGAGAGAGGCTGCCTGCGGAGGACGCGACGGAGCAGAACGAGGGAGCTTGGGGCAGCGAGGGGAAACGAGGACCAGGAAAACAGAGAGGAGATCGAGCGCTAACGAAAGCCTCGAGTCAAATTTTCTGGCGACAAAAATGAAGGCGAAGAAAAATAAATTATTAGGTGAGAGATGCCGGGGCAGGAGGGTGGTGAGAGTGAGGAGAATGAGGGAGGGAGAAGGCAGGCAGGCGGGTGGCGATGGGCAGGCGAGGAGAAAGGAGGAGGAGGAGGAGAGAGGGTGACGAGCTGTGTGGCAGAAGGATGGTTTGGGTTTGGGGCCTTGGGCTAGGCAGTGGTAGCGGGCAGCCTTGGGATGCAGCGAGCAGGCTAACAGCGCCTGCAAGTTGCCTGTACTGGTAGCTACGGCTAGGTACAGTGGGTTGAGCTGGTGTCAGTGGTTGACCCGGCAGGTGCGTGCAGGGAGGGAAGGAGCAAGGAGGCACAGTGCAGTGGACGCTACTGGGGCGGAGGCGGAGTGGGCTGCAGCCTATCGGGAGAAAAGCTGCGCAGCTTGACCGGGATACGGGCAAGGAAAAAGGAGTCCGACACCACTGGAGCGCGCCAGAGAAAAGGAAAAAATTGGGTTTCGTTTGTCAAGAATGGGCCCCAATGACGGCGACAGTGACTTGGCCTTTCCCCCGGGGGCACTGCTGGCCTTGGCCGGCTGCCTGCGGGCACGCTACCTAGCACGCGCTGTATTCAACGGGTGCTACAAGCCTGGAACATGCCCCTGGCAGGCAACAGGCTTTGTTGCCTGCCAGGGAGCGACCGCACCAAGCTGGAGGCGGGATTGGGCGAGACCTGGGCGCTGCGCTAGCCAAGGCCCAGCCAGCATATCAATAGTTTTGCTTCCTTTTTCATGTTTGGGCCAGCCAGTTGCCAGCCAGCCACTCGGAAACCAGCACTGATAAAAGCACAACCAGCTTACGTTTTTGCTTTCCTTGGTGGTGGAGTGGATTTTCTTGCACAGTGTGTTTGCCTGTGACGCCCGCTCGCTGCTGCTGCCAGTCGTGTTACAGGCCGCTCGATTACGTCCTGGCCAGCAGCGCTGACTGCCCTGTGTTTGTGTAACCCATCAAGTTTGTGTAGATGTGCAGTGTAGTCATTAAAGTAGACGAATAAAAATGCATCTGCGCCGTACTCCGTACACGGTAAACATTTCGACGCATCCGTGCCCGTCGCCCTGGCACGACGCAGCAAAAGCACTCCCGAGTTCCCGTCTCCGCGGCCAGGGCAGCTCCAAGCGCTACGCAAGGGGGGGACGCGCGCCCATGATGGCTGGCACAAACGCCCATATTGTTTCGACACTGTATGACGACGCGGGCGGATCGTGAGTAGCCTAGCGGACGGTAGAATGGCACGCAACGCTTTCCAAAGAGGTGAATGTTTTGATTCTTTGTGTAAATGAATTAATCTGGCCGCATCTGTCGTGGCGCTTACTATGGGAGAACCTTGCGGAAATGAAGCAATCTCATTAACCATTCTTTCCGTCAACAGCCTTGTAGTAGCTCCGCCGTGAGATCTAGCAACGAAATACCACAAAATGAATCAAGGTTGACAGTGCGGCCAAAGTCAGCTATTGGAATGCTGCACAGTGGGCAGCAAACCTTTCAACTCCAACACGCTGGCACATACCACGCCCGATTTTGGGGCGACAGATGCTGTTTCAGAGAAGCACCCTGGCGACGCCCAAAACTCAGAGCGCCCTTGGCTCGGCTGTCTCTCGACGTGCACGCTGCTACGGATATACATGCAAATGGACCCTGAAAAGAGGCCATGCTCGCCGTCTCAGCAGGTCTCGCATCTGCCGTGTCTACCAGCAAACATTGCTTCTCCCGCCGTCACCATCCTCCATTCCTCCTCCCCTTATCAAGCTTTGAGCGCTTTTTTTTTCGTCCTCCTCGTCGACAGCTTCCCGAGCTTGCCCCCAGCTCCGGTGAGCTCTTTTCTCCACGCCGCTAGCTCAAAGCTTTTTTGCCTTGTTCTTGGTCGCTGCAACTCTACTCCATTTTGCTGCCAGATTGGCGCAACGCTAGTGGAACTACTGGAGACTTTGTGGTTCCCCCCTGTCATTCCAGTCAATGCAGGCCTAAGGGCAAGCAAGCTCTGGCGACGACAGCTTCCGTGCTCTTTCAGCTAGCAGCTGCATCGACGTCTTTCGTGAATGCCGCATCACCAAATGATGCAAGTCGTAGAGCGAAATAAAGTGCTAAACACCATTGTATGTCGTCAACAATTGCGGCCCGTCATGTACAGTGCCGCCTCTCCCTGTGTCACCTATTTGATAGGGCCATGTGGCTTTATCAATCGGCAGAACGTCATGACTGGTGTAACAGATTCAATAAGTCCTCCGTCCGCACCGAGTGGTACGGATTATTGGGTGGCAGACGATGGCTCAACATGCTCTAGACTCAATGCAGCACATTGCTCATCAGGCCACCCGTCCATGGCCCTTCAAGTCCCGTACTCGCCGGGTCCCCACGCCACAGGCACGGTTGGTGGCTTCTGCAGTCTTTCCACAATCGGCGCCATTTTTCTTCTTCCGCGCCGACAAGTCAATAGCTGCAGCTAGTGAAACCAGGCGGCTTACTTGTGGCACTAGCTGGCACGGCAGCGTCATGTATCTGTCTGCTCTGGCGTCGCTTTGTTGTACAGACAGCAAAGAGAAGTCGTGGGAATACTGTCATGAGAATATTGTCATGATGAATTATTGTACCTTTATAAAGTCTGTTTTCGAATGCGTGCATGTGGTGTCCGATCTGTAATAATTTCAGTCAACGGTAACTGCACTAGTTGGCAGTGTCTCATGGAAGTGCCAGTCGAGAAGCAGCACCTTGTAGAGATGTTTTGTTCAGACAGCCGCTCAACCGGTGAAAGAAAGAAAACAAAAGTTCTGAACAGTAGACAAGCACAATCCAAGCATCTGAACAAACTGCCAAAACTGGTACCGAAGCAAAAGTATTCAAAATGCCTCTGCCATTTCAAACCATGATCCAGTGAACCACTACCCTACATGTGTATTCGGACCCACTTAATTTGTCGATACCTGATGCTGCTTTTTATCCACCATCAAATAACCTGCCTCCAGATCCCCAACTACATCACCCCTCGTACGCATCGCCAGTACGAGGCAGCTTGCCGCCATGCCTGCAGCCGAGATGGATCTCGCATCCAAAAAGCGCAAACCCTCCACATCCATCGACAACACCGCCAAGAAGCCGCGACCCGCAAACGACGCGACCTCACCACCACAGGCGCAAGACTCGCCGCTCTACAAGCCCCATGCCTCTGCCCTGCAGGCCCTCGCCGCCAAGTACGACGTCCTGCCCGCCTCCGTCATCTCCTCGACGCCGATCCGCAAGCGGCTCGTGCACATCACGACGCATTTGCTGGGAACCACCGACGGACAGAACAAGCCCCGCGCCGTGCTGCTGTATGCGCGCACGGCCGAGGTCTGCAAGATGATTACCGTGGCGGAAAAGTGCAAGAGGCTGCTGGAGGAGCAGGGGCAGGCGACGTGGTATCAGTACAATCAGCTGTTTGACCTATCGAGGGAAGATGCGGCACGAGGGAAGAAGAAGGAGAAGAAGAAGAAGAAGAAGAAAAAGCGGGTGGTGGAAGAGACGGTGCTGCATGTGGAGGAGGCGGATGAGGAGGAGGAGGAGGACGACGAGAGCGATGCATTCGAGACGATGCAGTCACGGTTTGAAAAAGCGGTGCTGCCCCAGGCGACGGATAGGACGACCAAGTCGCTGCGGATATTCCTGTCCACGACGGCTATTCCGGAGCTCAAGGCCAAAGAAGGTGTGACAGTGCAGACAAGTGTGCAATGACAGGCAAGGACAGGCAACAGCAGGCAACAGCAGGCAACAGCAGGCAACAGCAGGCAACAACAGGCAAGGGAAAGGTATAAATTTGGCTTATTAAATAGGGCTGCATCTTCTGGCGTTGGGCATAACCACTACTTGGCATAGGCATATCGGATCATGACTTAGATACCCATAACATTGAAGCTTTGATTTTTATTTCATATTTTCTCCCTCGCCATAGACATTTAGTCTCATACAGAGTATTCATATAATATATCCAAAAGAACACAACAAGATGCGGTATAAATCCAATTCAAGAACAACGCCAACGAGCTATACATGGGTTAATGTGCGTAAATGCACCTTGTGTACGGATATTTCTGCCGTTGTAGCTTGGAAGCAGCCCCACCAAGCATACGATTCCTAGTTTTTCCCAATTGAAGCGGTCTATTAACCCCTTGAGCTTAGTGGCCTCCCTTTTGCTTCTTGGAGGTGTCCATGATGCGCAGGACAAAGTTGACCACGACGGCGAGGAGCAGGATGATGGCTAGGACCGTGGGGCCGAAGCGGTCGTCGAAGCCGGCCTGACCGCGGACGCGTATCGACTTGGCGCGCCAGTGGTAGGTAACGAGGGCGTAGATCATGGTGAGCATGGCGACGCCGGTGAAGAGAAAGGCCGAGATGAAGGCGACGCGGTCGCCAAAGTTGAGCATGCCAATGGCCAGGGCGCCGATGACGACGGTGAAGTTGAGCCACGAGAGAAAGGTGCGCTCGTTGGCGAAGAAGACCTTGGGCTCGACGCGCGTGGGCAGGGCGATGCGCTTGCCTAGATGGTTCGTGGAGGTTAGCTGGAGGGGCTCTGGCGAAGAGCGATTTGGGAGAGGGAAGAGGGTTACCGGGCGCGGTCTGGAGAAGAGGCTGAGAAGACATGATGAC
Organism: Akanthomyces muscarius; assembly: GCF_028009165.1. Classification (NCBI taxonomy): domain Eukaryota; kingdom Fungi; phylum Ascomycota; class Sordariomycetes; order Hypocreales; family Cordycipitaceae; genus Akanthomyces; species Akanthomyces muscarius. Next base: position 4,924,068 of record NC_079242.1, read on the forward strand.
TTGGTTATGGAGGCTTTTGTGGCAAGTGTAATCGGGTTCGATGGAGGGGATGTGTGCGTCGTTTTGAAGTCGTTGCTTCGTCGAATGCTCGTTCGGAACGCAGCCGGAATGGACGAAAGCAGTTCCCCAAGATGGCTAGAGGCGGGAGAGGATGTCGGTACTGATCGTCACTCGATGGACAGGCAGAATCGGCTCTGTAACCTGCTGGAAATAAACTGTCGCTATAATGGAGTTTGCCCGAGGGGAGAAGAGGAAGTAAGAGTATCACAGGCGAGGGGAAAAAAATTGCTTCCCTCGAGCAACTGCACAACGTTGGAGAATGGCGACCGAGAACGAGGTTGAACCATGTCGTGCCCCACTGTTAGGTGGTGCGGCGCTATATCTGAGCTTCGCTACGCTCTCGAGGGCCGCATTGAGGTCTGGTCTGGGTGAGGCACGTGGGGGGCGTGGTTGGTGGTTGGCCGTCAGTCACGTGGGGCCGCGGCGCTGGTTAGCAAGCTTCGAGGCTGGCCGGCGATGGGCTGGTGCAGGGATACTGGCTTGAAGGAACGGGGGCTATGAATAAATAGATTCATTACCAGCAGCACACATTATTTTTCCGAAGCCAATTAAAAGAAAATTGTCAATTGAAGCTTTGGTGATGGCTGTGCGGCTGCCGACTCTGGTCTCAGACTCGCGCTTGTTTACTTGCATCTTGCATATCATTGGCAACGCAGACAGAGGTTTGCACCCTAGCGAAAAAAAAGCTCTTCAAGACACTCAATTCACCTTGGATATCAATTGGCTTACCCCAGAAGCACTGTGACATTTGCATAATTATTCCAGTTTGTATGCTCCAATTGTAAAGCCATTCGCAGTTTGTGTAACAGTAGCTGGCCGCTACCGCAAACCCCTCCGCTCCATTCCCCTCCTCCAATCGTTATCGGCGGCTCCCAAAACTGGGTGCGCTAACTAAACAAGGCCGCCACCCAAACACAAACAAACAACCCGACTTGCAACTCCCAAACCGTCACGGCGAATCAATTCCACGCGCCAACACTCCTACCGTCGCGTGCCAGCCTACCTAAACGTTGGTTCTCCATCCTGGCGCACCGCTACTTTCTTCTTCTCCGTGTGTACCTAACATTGACAATAGCTACCACGCATCTCTACGCCCCCTCCTTACCGCCTTGCGAATAGCACACTTTCTCACCGGCGCGATCCCCAAGTGACGACACTGTGTCTTTCTTCTAGTCTCCCGCATAAGTTTCCTCGACGCACGCGACGTCGCCTTTAATATCTTCAACATGTCTACACCGGTATGAGGCTGGCTCCGAGGATTGTCTTAATTGCGACCCTGTGTTTCCTTTTGGGCCCGTCTCGCTAATGCACGTCTCGGTCACAGCCCGTCGCCTTTAACCGCCTCAAGCAGATTGCCACCGATGTACGCCCCGAATCATGCCTGGCAGCGTCTCTTGGCCGGCAATTCCCAACCAGCCGAGAAAACCATTGCGTGCTAACTAGTTACGACAGGTGTGCAACAGCGCCATAGGCAACGCCGAGTTCTACGACCACGCCAAGACGGAGCAATGGAACTCCAACATTATTGTGAGAAAAGATGTCCTACGCGATGGGTGTACAGGAGAATCAATCTTGTCATCCCCGCAAGTGCAGGTTGCTAACGGTTGAAACAGAGCTCGATGCTCAAGGCCGTCATCTCGGAATCGACCCCCCAGGGCGCCAGCGCCCCCTCGTTCAAGTTTGCCTGCAACAGCACCATTGTGCAGCACCTGGTGCCGACGTCGTCGCTCAACAAGTCGCGTACCGGCGCCGACAGCAAGGACGAGCAGCCGCACATCTCGACGAGTGCGGAGGCGACGGCCACTGACGGCAAGCCGCACGTGGGACGCCGCGGAATGCACAGCGCGACGGGCGCGTACTGGGACGAGAAGAAGGATGGCATGTGGACGTTCAAGTTTGACGGCGGTGAGGGCAAGGGCATGGACGTTGTGATTATGCTCATCTGGGTTGCGATTTAAACACAATCATGGTTTCGATCACGACGGTACCTCTTTACGAATATACACAATATCGGCATTCGACAAATGACATGGTTTCTGTTCTTTCGTTCTGACATGGCACGGAGCATGATTGGCTAGTGAGTGAGTTTGGTGTATGACGAGCACTTATTTTATTGTTTCCCGTCCTTTGTACTTGCGGTAACATGGCAGAGGCGCATGTAATAGTCCTGGGTAGTGCGAATTGGCTACTTGCCATATTTATTTCTGTTGTCCCTCACGTGTCCCTCTTCGGTTGGCTACTGGGCATGCATTGCTACTCTAACCGGGACTGGCGTACGTAGGGCGCCTTTGTTGTCATGGCGTGCAGTGAAGTAGTCGATCCCGCTCCCGGGACAATCGGGGGAGTAGTGCCGGGTCGGCATGGGCTGCAGCCAATTCACCAAGAGGCTGCAGCAGGTCGCTGCCGCCATGGGCTCACTACGTAGCCAGTGGAGATGCTATCCCGTAGTTGCAGACGCAGTTCTGATAAGAAGCGGCCGACAGGATGATGGCTGGATATGAGTGGCTGTTCCGGCTGTCTGTGGCTCCATGAACTATGGGGAAGGGGACCCTTGACTGAAGCCATGACATCAAAAAGCTCCAGATTGGTTTTGAATTCTGTCACGTCTGCGTTTGATGGGTACATTACTAGGATGTCCAAGATTTATAACTGGAGAAGAGAGACAAACAAATGTGCAAAAGGACCCTGGAACGCCTGGGTGATCCTGAGCTAAAGTACCATGGTATGACGTACTTGCAGGGTTGGATCGGTCACGCGCCGTCCTGCGGCAGCAGGTCTGCCTTAGGTAGTACCTAACCAATGAACAGGTGGCAAGCGACAAACCCAGGCTATTGGTACCCTTACTTGAGCCTCAAAAACGTGGCAAAAAATCAGTCAACACTTGCATTCGTTTACTTTTCAGAGTACACCCTCGAATATTTTTTGCTGGAGGTTATTGGACCCCCAGAAGATTCCTTGGATCGACGGGTTTAAAAGGTCCAAGTCCCAGTATAAGGACGCTGGACGAATGAGAGTGGGAGCCATGACGCAAAAGCTGGGGCTTGAGCGACGGCCTCTCCACTCCAAAGGCCACGATGGCAGCGTCGTCTGGTTGGCGAAGGGGACCACAACAAGTACCTAGGTAGGTAGGTAGGTACCACTTGGTGAGGCTGCAGTGGGTCAGATACAACTTGCAGGCGACTGTGACGTCCCTGTTCTGATGAGTAGTACAAGCAGTCGACGCAAGAGAAAAATATGCTCTGCTTCGGATCAATAAATGCGTGTCGAAACATACGACACCTGCTGTCACGAGAATCAGGCAACGTCCAGGTTCTAGAAGAAAAAATGAGGCGGTGGCTGAATGCTCTGCATACGTTCTCGTTCATGCTGGCGGCAACATGGCAGCACTAAATTTGGCAACTTTGTAGGCAAAATTTAGTGGACGGTGTCGCCGTAGCCCACCCACACCTTCCGCTGAAAGGGCCTCGGTCGGGTGGTGGTGGTTGTTTGCCCGGACCTGGTACCTGTGAAGGGGAAAAAAATTAGCGGCCGTCCCTTGTAGGTACCTACCTTTCCGAACCCATTTCCATCTTATAAAGAATCCGGTCGCGCCCTGACCGCCTCATCATTGTCCCGCTACCTCATCCATATCATCACAAACGTCCTCCACCACACACCGGTTGCGTATGAAGAAACACTCGCCGATTGGGATCTTCTCTGGACACTCTTGGACGATCCCCCGCCTTGTACTACGCGAGCCGAACCACCTGAACACTTTTGTGTGTCTTAGCCACCACACCACCCCTCGGCCTCTGTACGCCGCACGCGACGAGAGACGTACATCCAGTCCCCTTTGTTCGGTTGCCGAAACATCGCCGACTAAGACGGGTGCAGTATAAAGACGCGGTTTGCGGCCCGACACGAATCTGCCATTCAGAGAATCGGCCCTCAAAACCACTCCACGGCCATCACAGCCACCACTGCCCATAAAACACCAGCAATCATGGTCCAGTGGCTCGCCGACCCCACGGTCCACGCCCAGCGCACCGTCCGCGATGGCCTCCCGCCCAAGCGTCCCGCCCGCCGCGGCTACTCCGTCACCGACTTCCAAGGCGACGCCATGCCTGAATTCATAGCCGCTCTGCAGGCAGCCTCCATCAGCAGCAGCACAACGGCACCATCACCATCACCCTCGTCGTCCACCGCACACATCCCGACCGAGGCCAGCATTCCCGAAAACGCCGTCCTGCGCACCACGCCGCAGCCGCCGTCCGCGCCGCTGTCCACGCAGACGCAGCAGGCCCTCGTCTCGTCGCTGCGGCCGCAGCTCAAGAAGAAGCCGCCGCGCCGCTCGTACTCGGCCACGGACAAGGAGCCCGAGGACGCCGCGCTGGCGCCCAACCAGCCCCGGCCCACCGCCCACATGAGCCTGCTCGACCTCCCGCCCGAGCTGCACTACACGCTCTACGACTTCCTCGACCCCATCGACGCCGTGTGCCTCGGCCTCGCCCACTCCAAGCTCTACGCCATCCACCACCGCAAGAACAGCTCCGTGCCGCTGAGTAGCCGCTATAACGGCCCCAACGACCTCGAGTGGGTGTGGCGTGGCGTCCGCCACCTCGGCGCCGGCAGCAGCCGGTCGGAGCAGCAGCAGCAGCAGCAGCAGCAACAGGAGAAGCAAGAACAGCAGCAAAAAGAGAACGCGCTTGAGAAGCTGCGCGTCAAGGGCCAGGTGTACTGCCGCAAGTGCGGCATCTCGCGCTGCGAGCTGCACCGCCACCTCAAGAGCTGGATGGGCGACGGGTACGAGTACTGCGAGATCAAGGAGCGCTTCGGCAAGCCGGCGCCCGACGGCGCCAAGTCGTACTGCTTCATGAGCTCGCCCAAGGACCGGAACCGCTGCGGCCGCCACGGCGGACTCAAAGCGAGCCCGTCGACGACGCCGGCTACGACACCGGCAGCGACGACCCGCGCGGCGTGGATGTAGACCCGGCTCCGGCGTGGTCCATGTGCCACACCATCTCATTGTTATAGCATCAGGCAGGATAGCACATATTGTTTTCGCAGGGGTTTGAGAGGTACGGCGTTGAGCATTTTCCCCCTCGTTTGTTTGCATTTGGGAGGTTCGGAGCATTTTTGAACGATTTGAAGAAGGAGAAGAAGAAACGGTCACGATATATGAATACTAGATGAGACGCCATGTTAGAAATGTCCATTATAAAGGACAAGATACAGGTAGAGAGAGGAATCTCTCACAAGAACCATATATACATATACCTTGTATGATTAGAGGAATTGACGATGCATCTTGATCCGGGCCATAGAGTTCTAGTCTCGTGAATTTGCGCACCATTCAGTTCACTGTATGCCGGCTGCAAAGGCCAACGCCGTATACACAGCGTCGCGTGGTGGTGTGTCTACGCCAGAATTGATGAAGCAGCCTCTCTTCCCTCCAAGAACGCCTCCTTTTGGCGTGACTGGCGTGCGTGATGCACCTCGGCCCGGCACCCAAGCGCCACATGTGGTTTGCACCCTGTAGCTGGCACCCACACATGCGTGCCTGATGAACAAAGACGGCTGCACCCGTTTCCCGCCACCGCCAACCTTGCCTGTGCTCGGCGACACATTCGAGTACTTGTTAGTGTGAAATAAGGCAGCCGCTTTTCATACAAAAACATCCGGTATGGTGTAGTGGCTAACATCGCTCGCTCTCAAGAACTTGACGATCCGAGCAGCCCAGGGTTCGATTCCCTGTACCGGAGTTGCAAGACTTTCTTTTTTTGCACTTTGTCACATTTATCTCGACAAGCTACTTGATATTTTTTTGGCCGTGACATGTATCAATTTCTTCCTTTACTGCATTATTGTATTTCTTTATTCCATGTTTCTCTTTTTTCCATAAATTAGCTGTATGGTATGTGCATCACATTTACAGTCGAACAGTGGTAGTTTCAAAAGTTTCTCTGTTAAGATGTACAAGTTGTGTAAAAAGACTTAAAAAGAAAAAGACGCCAGCTTCTTGTTGCAATCCAAGACTTTGATCCAAAATAAACGCCGTACCAATGATATACAACCACCAACCTTGCCACACAGGAAACTTTCATCGCAGGCCCTCGTCCTCGTCCCCTCCCTCTCCGTCGTTTGGTTTTGCCAGCTCCAAGCCAAACTTCTTGAGCATCTCCTCCTTTGCCTGCTCATTCATCTCCATCTGCTTGCGCTGCTTCTCCATCTCGTCCGGGCACCACTTGCCGACGCAGACGGGCGTCACCCACTCGGTGCCCTCGTCGCACTGGCCGTGCTCCTCGATCCATCTGTTGATGCCGTCGACGAACCAGCCGCTGGTGGCGTCGTCCTCCTTCTTGGCGCTCACGGGGTAGCCGAGGCGGAAGCTGTCGCTGGTGCAGCACTTGCCGTCGCGGTAGCGCCAGCTGAAGCAGCTGCGGTCCCTGGCGACGCTGGCGCCGCGCTCCGTCGACGACTGGCGGCGGTACCGCTGCTGCAGGTACCAGTCGCGCTCGTCGTCGGTGCGGAGCTTCTCGTACGCCTCGGCGTCGACGGCGAGGCCCTCGGCGAGGCAGACGCGCGCGCAAGCCTCGGCCGACTCGTGCGCGTGCTTCTCGACGACGCCGCGCCCGTCCTCGGGCGTCTCGAAGCAGCGCTGCTCGGCCAGGTTGTTCCACTGCGGCCGGCGCGGGACCAGGTTGGGCCCGACAAAGGCGTGGTAGACGTCGCGGATCTGCAGCGGGTCCGCCTTGGTGCGCGTCTGCTCGTACTGCCACACGCCGCTAATCTCCTCCGAGTTCATGTGGTGCAGCGTGAAGAGCGGCTGGCACCAGTCCCGCGGGCTGAAGGGCAGCGTGTTGGGCTTCTCGCCGTTGAACATGGGCGAGGCCCGCAGCACGGACACGTTGAGCTTGTCGATGACGTCGGCGAGCAGCGCGTCGCCGCAGCAGGTGTGCATGGCCATTTCGTTCAGCACCTTTGCCGGAATCTGCTTGACGTGCTCGGCGAGCCGCTCGAGCAGGACACCGGAGATGGCGTAGCCGGTGCCTCCATGGGCAAAAGGTAGATTGTTTAAGAATGCGATGCCGCCGACGTAGACATCATCGGTCGCATCCATCTTGGTGTTGAGCCATTCGATGAGGTTGGCCCAGACAACGTAGGTGTCGGCCTCGACAAAGACGTACCACTTCATGCTGGGACGCATCTCCCACGTGCGCAGCACCATGTTGAGAAACTTGTACTTGTCGAGATCCCAACCTCCGGGCATGCCGGTGGTGCACTCTTTTTGCGAAATGGGACAGTCTTGCTGGGCCTGGTAGAGGAGGAACTCGGCACGGTCGCTGCTCAGGATGTCTTCGACGCGGTCCAGCACATTGTAAATGTGATATTTGCCGATTTGTTGTTCCTGTGTTTGACTGTTAGCGGCCATCTACGAAAGAGACTGTGACTTTATCATACCAAGTCGGAAAAGAGCAAAAAGTCGGGGATGCATTGCAGGCTGGTGAGCAGCTGGGTGGGCATCTTGTCAAACGATTCGGTGGCGCCCGTCTTCATCACGACCATGACGTCCTCTGTGCTCGGAAAGCCCTGGCAGGGCTGGCTAAAGTTCCAGTGCGGGTGGACGGCGGCCTCGGTGCCATTTTGGTAGAGCGTGTTGTTGTAGACGCCGGGCTCAAAGTAGTTGGCAATGTGGTCGTAGATGTAGTGAGGGTAGTAGCCCGGGTCGGGCAACACCGAGAGTCTGTAAAACGAAAAGAAGAAACATGTGCCGATAAAGGACAGCACAATCGTCCGGACGCTGCGAGGCGGAAATGCCGGCGCCAAGAAGCGCGTCGGCTCGTGGACGCCCATGTCTGTAGTAGACCTGGTGATGGTGTGTAAATGGTGTTCTTTTTGGCGCGGGTCAACGCATAAGAAGGGAAAGCGGGCGACAAAGAACGTAGTGTTGTTATCCAAAAAAGAAAGAAGATGAGCAAAGCCGTAGAAAAAAAAAGAGGAAAATAGAGTAATAGGACTTTTGGTTCTGAGGGAGAGTTTTCGTGGGGGGACTGCCGTTCGCGGGTATGCCGTTTTACAACTCGAATGAAACCTAAATCCGGGCTTGGCGAGCGTTGAGCATCCGGTGGGCGATGACCAAAAATAAAATAAAAAAGGGTAGTGCCTGACTACTCGGTCCCTGTTACCGGGGAGGATGGAATCGAAAACATGTGGCAAAAAAAAAAGAAAAGGAATTGTATTTGACTCTCTTGGTGAGGAAGGAGCCGAGAAAGATATGGGCAAAGAGGACTCGTGAGCGACGACGGGACAACGGCACGAAACGGGTGCACCAGCGTTTATCTATCGACTACCGACTACGCAAGCACCGACACTGAATGCCATGTGCACAAACACTATCAGCTTTCCAAAAATATATATGGGGAATTGTTGCTGCGCGAGTCTAAATATGTGCGGAAATGGTCCATTGTTTATGAGCATCGACAGCCCGCCTCAGCAGACATTGACTCAATCCGGCAAGCCACTGACGGGGGGTGTGTGGGCGGCAAGATGCTGATGGTGACATTTGGTGGGTATGTAGGGGGCGGATCATGATAGCACGGCGTCCTATGGTGTGCACGGCTGAGCCGGGGGAGCCTCAACTGGCAAGGGACGAGGCCAAGTTGTCGAGATGCCAAGGGAGTGTTATGGAGAAGAACGAGTGTACGTGACGGAATGGCCGGACATGGTTGGTCGGGGAGGCTCTCGGTTGGAATGTTCAAGTATAGAATAGATGTGCGGCGCCGATTCCTGCTCCCGAACCAAGGGTTTGCCGTCAGTACGTGTCGAGTTATTAGCAAGCATACCAAGGGGAGAAAAGAGGGACAAGACAGGAAGATGAGCATGAAAATCAACAAGGTTGAAACAGGGCAAAGCTGGCCAGCTGCTGGGACTGGATGAAGATTGTTGGATCAGAATAGTGGACTACATGTGGTTCAAAAGGGGGGACTGCTAAAGGTAGTTTCTCCAACTTTGTCCATCACCACGTAAAGCAAATGTCGTCTAGAGGATGCATTGAAACATGGAGCGCAACTCTCTTTCCTGCTGCTGCTGCTGCTGCTGCGTAAAGGGCCGCGTAACGACGCCCGTTTCGACGGATCAAGCGGCGTTGGCAGGCAAAGCCACCATTTTTTTTTATAGGTTCAACGTTGGCAGAATAAAACGCCACGACAACATTTAGCCTAAACGTGATGGCGCAAACTGTAAAAAAAAAAAATCAGTGGTTCGGCGGGTTGTGGGCTGCTGCTACTGAGGTCGGCGCGCCGATCACCAACCAAGTGGGCTCGTTCCGTGGCGAGCAGCTGCTGATGACGACGCGCGCTGGGCTTGCTTCCGAGTTGATCAGGAGAAAGGCCCAGCATTGTGCGACATTTCCCCCTCCCGGGCGCACGTTGGCCCTGTGCCTGGCGGCTATTGAGTTGTTAAAATCACGACCTGCATCGCTACTCGGATCGACAGCTCATCTTTCCCTCCCCTTGTACTCAAGGGGTTGCCTTTCTCCCAAACTAGTCTTTTTGGCAATCCACCAGTGGCCAGCCCAATGTTTCTGAAAAGAACCCTTTTCGCTGCAGGCTGCCCAAATGCCGTTTATAGCCAAGCTGTAAACTCAAACTCTGGAACTGGTTTGAACATGGTCTGGAACCCCCAGACTCATGCCGCAGCAGCGTTTTTCGCCCTTTGCTTTCGCTCTATTCGTAAAAGTCTGGCCACACGGCTCATTTACGTTTAGCGTACTGGTAACAGCATAGTTCCAGGGTCAACTCGCTAGTCTATTTCCGGTGCAGTCATCTTGGGAGATAAGCCTTTGGGCTTGCGTTAGCGGCCGCTAGCCAAGACCTCGACTTTGCGTTACACGTCGAGGGAATTCCACGCGGGCGGCTGCACTAGCCCGTCCAGTGTCTCATCGGCCCTGCCCATCCAGCAATGTTTCGTGTCCAAAATTGGTTCTTTGCTGTTGCTTCTGGTGGAGGAAAATCTTCAAGCAGATTCTCGAGCCCGATATGCTGCATCCATGTATTCAATATAAAACTACTAGTCTAAAAATTTGGGTATATCTATCCAATGTGAAATGTCGAGCTCGCGCCGTCAAACGCCGTAATCTTGCCCCAAAACGCCTTGGCATCGCCATAGTATCGCAGCCTGTATTCGCCGTCCCGTGCCCAGTCCTCCACCTCCCACTCCAGCGTCACCTCGCTCGTGCCCCGGAGGCCCGACAGTCGCTTCCAGCGGAACACGAGCGCCCAGTCCGAGTCGTCGCGCACCGTCGTCCACAGTTCCTGTCCCGGCGCGCGGTGCTCGACGGCCGCGTACGTCTGCTCGAGACGCAGGTTGTTGCGCGGGTTGGCCCCGACGAAGCGCGCCGTGACCGTCTCGCCGCGGCGGAAGCGCGCCTTGGCCACGTCCTCGCTGACGCTGCCGTACGGGCCCGACCACGTCCGGTCGTACACGACGCCGGTGATGAAGCTCAGGGCCTTGCGGCTGTTGTCCGGCGGCAGTCGGCGCACCTTGCGGCCGGTGCGAGACGTCGCGTGTGTCGCCTTGAGGTAGTGCAACGTCTCCAGCGTTCTGTTGACGTATGCCGCCAACGTATGCGCCCCGTACAACGTCGAGGCACCCTCGTAACGTTGGATCCTATTTGATTAGCTGGGCCATTGGCAATACTCTCATGGACTGCTTACTTGTACTCTTGCTCCGTAGTAATGTAATGAGTGTAGCTGTTGCTGGGAGCACCAATCACCACAATCGGCTCCTGACCAGCCAAGTCTTCCTTCATCTGCTCCTTGCTCTGCGAAGCCACAGCTTCTTTCCAGCGTCTTCCGGCCATGGTCGTGGCTTCGCCCGGGCTGACGACAATGAGTAGCTGGCCGACGCGGAACGTCTGGACATCTACAATGTTTGGTGTCCATTCATACGGGCGCCCAACCTCGCCCACATCCAAAATGATGGGCTTGGGATACTGACAATCCATCTGTTCCTGGCTGGGAGGCTTGAGCAGCCAGCGAACAACTCGCCAGACGGGAGACGAATTCGTCATGTTGCTGCCGTGCTGAATGAGGTCAAAATGCCCGGGCTCGTCGCTCGTTCCGCCTCCAAATGAGTAGCCCAACGCTGCAGGACAAGTCCGAGCCGTAGTGCCATTGGGAAGCAGGAATTCATACCCAGCCATGTCGTGAAACTCATGAATTGCCTTGACTCCCACGCCTCTCACGTTATTCTCATTTTCGTTGAGCTCCTTGTACACGCTCATAGCGCCCTCAGCTTGCAAGCGGGCAATCTCGAAGCAAGATGATGCTCCCCTGTCGTTTTTGAGGAAAAAAGGCCCACGACTGCGGCAGGATCCCGGTCGTCCATCGCTGCAGCTACTAGTCTTCCAGTCGCAAGGCTCGCCCGTGTCTTCACAGTATGCGCCGAGCACATTCGGGCTTGCATCTCCCATGTTGGCTTGTGAGAAGCCAGCGACAAAGTCGTCCGTCTCGCCGCTTCCGCCACGAACTTGACGCTCAAACAGATCTGCTGCAAGCCCCTTGTTGTCGCCAGTGATCAAAGTATTGTTGGCCTGCATCGATGTGCCGTGTGTGGGGAACCAAGTCAGCACGCCGATGTTTTTGCCATCAACCTCTCTCTGGAACTTGAGAACCGTAATCTCCTTTTCGACAGAGCCGTCGTCTTCGACGCTAAAGTTGTAGCGCGCACGCTCCTCCTCGGGATTTGCATAGTAAGAAAATAGACTGCGGTTGATGTTGGCGCCGAAAATCTTGGTCCTTCCGATGCTGAGAGTTCCCGCAGCAAGGCTTTCATGAGCGCGCTGGATAGAGAGCAGACAGCCATCCACAATGGCCCGGTAGCTCTGCTTGTCAAAACCCTTGCTCGTGATTTGCGGCAGGAGATAATTCAGCCAAGCGCCCGGACCAGAATGAGAGTGCGTGGCGGTGACTGCCAGGTTGTCGTGGTTGTACATGGAATATGCTGGGCCGAGCTTTTGCAGACCTTTGAGAATGCCAAATCGGACAGCAGTATCGCCAGACTGGGTATCAAGAACGAGGTAAACAAAACGATCCTTGGGATTATCGAGGTCGCCCACGATGAAAGCACGCGAATAAAGGCGCTGGCGCACACCACTTCCGATTTGATTAGCGTCTGCGTAGCCCATCATGTTGAGCTCGACGACGGGGCCGGTAATGTCGGCCTTGCCAGCGCCCAGCAGATAGCGATCCGTCTCATGAGGCACAGGCAGGCCGGAGTGAGGCTCATCCGTGTCCTCAAACTCATAGACGCCCCAGTCTCCCAGGCGCGACCAGGGACGCAAGTCGGTGGAAGTGCCAAACAGGCGCAGCGTGGCGATGACGCATGCAACGGCCAGGACGAGAGAGATGATGCAGTTACCGCATAGCGAAGACCGCGACCTGCGCTGCTTCACTGACGGCTTCTGAGGCTTTTTGAGGATGCTCTTGCCAGGCAGAGGCTTGCTGGCCTTGTCCGGCGATGCCATGGTGATATTTCAGAGGTGCCGGTGCTGCCGCCGTTAAAGTGTATCGGCGAGATCGGCGCAGCGGTGGCGGCGGCCAGGAAGCAACAGAGGTGAATGTAGGCGAATATAAAGCAGAATATCAGACCAGCTGCAAACTCGTGCAAATTATACGTGGTATTTCCGTGCGTGCCGAGTCTGACGTTGCCACGGCCCATGCAAGGGCAGTGTCGTGTTTGAAGTACGAGGCCCAGCGGCGTCAGCCTGGATGCGGCACTGGCGCCGCGCCAGCTGGCGCTTTGGTGGGGGCCGTTTACAGTGCCGTTGGCAGCTCAGTGGCTGCAGGCTAACAAGCAGGCTGCAGCAAACATTAAGCCTCGAAAATCATCGCGAAACGTGTCAATATCGACGAGCGCTACATGTGAGCCAACAGCCGTTTAGTCAGCCTCGAAGCTGGTCAACACGCCGCGCAGGCGGCCGCCCATCATTGACCAAACAGGCACCGTCTACCAGCATTCAGTGGACCCAGCCTCGCAGACGGGGTCGGCCGTCGGTGCTGACTTGAATCTGGCAGCGACATCAGGAATCCGAGTAGGTAAGCCATTATCGAACCCGCGTTTTGAAGATTAAGCGCTTCGGAGTACAGCCGGCGCAGCAGCCCAGCCAACCCAGCCCACCAAACCAGCCCAGCTGAACAAGTGGCCCGGCCCGCTGCCACACAATGTGAAACGACCGAGGAAACAGCTCGGGGAGGCTCGAGTCCGGTTACAAATCATCCAGCAAGCTTATCAGGCTATCTGTTGGAGCTCCCACGCGATCTCTCCATGCAGAGCCAATGGCCGGCATCGACCCTGTCACGCATCCCTCGCCAGTCACCACTTTCAAGCACGTCACCGCCAGGCTCCGCCGACAAGCTATCTATGTAGTGTCCACCACCACGGCTCGGCTGGGCATAGCGCTGGTCGGCGTTGCGCGTTGACTAATAGTAGCTGCAGATTTCGCCTTTTGATCCGCAGACCGAACATCGAGAATGCCATTTGATCTGGGCAGTGCAGCACGATTTCTGGTCATCGCCCAGCTGCGCTACGCTAAAGCTGCACCAATTACCCTCGCTTGGCCCGAACCGAACTTGATTCCACACATCTTGCATTTTCACGAAGACGGAAAACACACCTGCATACCGCTCCGCGATTGGCACAAGCCAGCATCGATATCAGGATCAAATGTGGTGGGGTATCACAATGCGCCCGACCTTTCCGTACTAGCTCTGTCATCCATTACGACATATTCAACTCAATTCTACCTCTACAAAAGATTTACTCTTTTCTCATTTTATTGCATTGCACAGTTGTCTGTTGCGTCGCGTCAATTGAGCAATTTTTTTCGCCGTCCCGGATCTGTCCTCGGAGCTCCGCCGCGGGGCGCAGCGAAAACTGGAAACACCATAACGGTACACCGTGATAACCGATAACAAGCGACAATAAAAAAACAAGACAAGATGGGAGAGACGAGAAAGGTCGAGCACCGCCCTATACAGACCAGTGCTGTCATTGTTCTCAACGGCTCACAGCGCCCAATCACCCGGCCTCCGTCACCGCCGACTCCGTCCGTGATTCCCGCCGATAGCACGGTACCATGCCAGGAACCACCCGAGGCTTTTCAGCTAGCAGGACAGCACAACCAATATAGACCAAATACACCATATACAGCATCACAGAGCCCTCAGAATTCAGGACAATATGTGCCGCCAGAAGACGAGCGGAAAAAGGAGGTGCGCTTGCGCGACGGCCTGCATGTGATGAACACAGAAGCGCTCGCGCTCGCCAACCTAGCGCAGCTGTACGAGACGGACGCATTTGCACGGAACGGATTTCACAAGGCCGTGGAAGCCATCACGCGGCAAGCTGTGACCAAGAGCAAGCTGGTCATTATCGGCGTCGGCAAGTCGGGCCTGATTGGCAAGAAGCTCGTCGCGACGTTTCAGAGCCTGGCCGTCCGCACCGTCTTTCTGCACCCGACCGAGGCCCTCCACGGCGACCTGGGCATCGTCGGCCCCGACGACACGCTCCTCTTCATCACCTACTCGGGCTCGACGCAGGAGCTGCTGGCCGTGCTCCCGCACCTGGACGAATCGCTGCCGACGATCCTCATGACATCGCACACGCGGCCCGATGCGTGCGAGTTCATCAAGCGCCGGCCCGGCACCATTCTCCTGCCGGCGCCCGTCCACGAGCCGGAGCGGACGTCGTTCGGGGTGTCCGCGCCGACGACGTCCACCACGGCCGCCCTCGCCCTCGGTGACGCGCTGGCCATGACGGCCGCGCACGAGCTGCACCCCGACCTCGCCGGCGCCTTTGCCAAGAACCACCCCGGCGGCGCCATCGGCGTCGCAGCGGCAGCAGCGTCGGCGTCGGCCAAAAAGGTCTTTGTCCGCCCGCCGCAGGCCGTCACCCTCCGCCAGATTGCCGTCGGCTGGGACAACGTCCATGACGCCAGCCACCTGCGCGCCGAAAGCCCGGCGGCAAGCCTGCTCCGCGCCGGCTATGCCTCCAAGTACGGCTGGGTGCGCGTCGGCGAGGATGTGGCCTGCCCGAGCCAGCTGCGCGGCCTGCGCGAGGACCAACTCCTGCAGCCGCTCGGCGTCCTGCGCGGCGGCGGCTTGCTGGTGTCGTGCCACGACCTGCTGGCCATGTCGGCCGAGACGACGGTGCGGCAGGCGCGCGATATTCTGCGCGGGACGACCCGCAGCGACAGCGATGACGAGGGCGGCGTCGCTGGAGATGTGGTCGTGGCTAGCAGCAGCAACCTCGCAGGGCTGGGTGACGACAGCCCGCCCGGCGCGTCGGTGATTGCGGTGACGGAGAACGGGCGCATCTGCGGTGTGCTCGAAGTGGCACAGGTGCTGGAACACCAGGAGTAGAGCTTGGCTCCTTTTAAAAAAAAAATGGCGTTGTTGGTCGGCGAGGAGGAATATGCCGACGGCAGCTCGCTACGGCGCATTATTGGCTTGAGTACGGGCACCCTCCCCTTTTTCTACATATATATATTTCGAGCATCCACATGTTGCATTTTAGCGATTATCGGATTTTTTGTTTGTTTTGTTTGCGGATTATATACATTCCTGGGTTACATTCGATGCCCAAGGCCCTACGCGGCCTGAATGAGAATAACAGGTGGCTTGACGTTTTTGACGATTTCAAACGACGAAGAAAGAAAAGGAACCAGACGGTTTAGACCCTTTGACTATACTCTCCCCTTTTACTATGATAATTTGGGTCGGGTCGTAGGACTCTTTTAAAACTGCAACCACTTATGTGCGTGATTGGTTCAAAAGCCGGGTGCGCAGCCAACGGATTGACCCATCACCGCTGCAAGAGACGTGCACCCTTTTTTACTTTCATGATTAGTTGCCCTTTTATTCCACAGCCGTGCGTCGTAGAAATGAATCAGACAGACAGGCTTGCTTCGCTCGGCGTTGGCAGCTCGATCCCAAGCCGCGCCAGCTCAGCACCCAGCTGACCCGCTAGCATGCGACGCACCTCGTGTCCCTCGTGCCCGCCGTCCGTCTGCAGAGCCTGGAGCAGAAAAGCCAGGCCGTCCTGGCTGTCCGCACTCTGCTCGACGGCGAAATCCTCCAGGAAGACGAGGGCGGCCACGTATGCCGCGTAGTCCTGGATCGGGTTCCGCACGCCGGCGAGGAGCCGCTCCGCGAGCCGAAAGACGGCGAGCGTCTCCGCGGCGGCGGCCCGCATGCGGCCGCGGCTCTGTCGCCGGTGGAACTCGCAGGCCAAGTCGCTGCTATCGCTGCGGGTCCGCTGGACGGCCGTCTTGTGCAGGCAGGCGGTGGCGGTGTGGATGAGGATGTTGGTGAAGACGGCCTCGTGACGGTGAGAGCTCTGCGGGAGCTGGAGATGCGGTGGCAGCCGGACCATGAGCGACATCAAGGCATTCTCCACGACACGGTGCTGTGTCCAGTACTCGTCGCTGGAAGGAGCAGCTCCAGCATCGACGTGTTGCGTCGATGAGTCTGTGACCTGGTAATAGAGGTGAGCTGCCAGGACGCGAGCTGCCAGGCTGGACTTGATGGCTTCATGTCCTCGTAACATCTCTTGTAATGTTATCGGTTCTTCTTGCTGCCCACTTTCAAAGGCCTCTTCCGATGCAGGCAGTGGCGTATACATCTGTGCACAAGATGTCAGGATAAATACACTTCACTGAACGACGTTGGCATTGGGCGTGTGCTTGCCTTTCGATCATCTATGGCCGCTGGCAGCCCCGACGTCGCCGAAGTCAGCCGATCGCATGTGTAAATGTTCCACCACGTCCTCCTCCGCTCCTCCAGCTCGATCCAGTCCTCGGCGGGCTTGCACTGCGAGTACAGATTGGGCGCGTGCTTGCTGTCGCGATCCAGCCCGTGCAGGTTGAGCATCTGCGCGTGGCGGATGCTCCGCCCCAGACTGACAAAGGCGCGCGAGAAAAAGACCCTCTGGGCCTCGAAATGCGAAATGAGAAACCAACACTGGGCATGGGCCACGCTGATTGTGTCGCTTGACTGTTTTCGTTTTCGAGAACTGTGTCAGTGTTGAGGAAGCCGCTATACATGGAGGCCAAACGGACCTTGAACTCATCTTGCTCAGCGAGGTGCCTTGCTCTCTCGTAGAGCGGCGTCTCGAGGCTGGCGAATTGGGCGTCGGTGGCGGCACCGAGGGCCATGATGATGTGTTGGAGACAGGAAGCGGGTTGGCGGGTGGTGGGTAGAGCCAAGGCGGCGAGATGGCGCGAGCGGTGCAGCATAGGGGCGACGGGGTAGCAATTCTCAAAATACAGGATTGTACTAAGGGCACATTTTAGTAAAGCAAGCAGGCTGCCTGGGGAGAAGATACAAACAGCGTCTTTTGTACTTCAGATGATACAAGCTCATTCGGACTGAAGTTGCTGGTGCTTGGGCCGAGCGATGGTTGAGGTGTGTCCTCGTAAGACGTATCCGCATAGATTCCAGTCGGGGTATCATGCTCTATTTCATCACGGACAGATTGCACTGAGATTGGGGTCTCGATTGGTTTCTCGACGGGAGACCGGTGCGTCGATGCGGGCGTGTCCAGGACATGCTGGTCTTGCTGAGGATGGCTCACTTCGTCATGGCTGGATGTTCTGATGCGGTCCTCGAGCTGCACTGTTCGTTCGAGATTATTTAGTAGTTGGCCGCGCTCTGTTTTGTCGCAATCGAGTATCTCATCTCGCAGTCACGTCTTGAACGTTGCTTGTCAGTGAGTGGGCTTACGTATTTTTAGCTCCAGATCTGCCACCCGCCGCCTCCCACCCTTGTGGGATTTTCGAGATGCGGGATATCGACACTCGTGGCCGAGAGCGACACAGCGGCGGCATTTTGTCAATTGACGGTCGCACTTTTGCTTTCGTTCGCGACAAGACTCGCAGGACATGCGCGCAAGTGTCCTCGTCGTCGGGGTGGTGGGTTCTGGGGTCACCAGGTGGCCCAAAGGAGAGGCACTCATTTGGTTTTCCAATTGACCGAGGATTATCGCCAAGGTTTAGGTTGATTGAAAAATGACCGTATGTTAATGTGCCCTGTGTAGAAATTCCCGACAGAAAGGAAAAAAAGCTGGATATTATGTTGTGTAGTAGCTTCCCACGTCTGTCGGACTTGGAGCGCGCTAGCTAGCGACCAGGTTGGGCGGACTTTGATTCTCCGATGATGAGGTCAGAGTGACCGTCAGAGCCAGTAAAAGCACCATAAGTCCGACAAAACTTAGTCCTGGGCAACTTGGTCGGGTCTTGGAATCTCCGATGCGCAGCCCTTGGGTTTCCTTTCGCAGCTTGTTAGCCTGGACGCTACATCTACTGCAGCTCAACAGTTTACAACGCATGCGTCGGTGAATGTCAAGTGTGTTGTGGTCATGGCGATGCGCGGTTTTTCGCACACGGATAATTGCTATAGAAAGGGTTTGCCTTGTATCCCATCTGCAAATACACCGCGCGACATCTTCTAGAGACAAGTTGCAAGTCTTGACGCAGTAGCGAGCTACAAGCTGACCATTTGGACCCATGCCCCGTTAGTGTCGGAGGCTTTGGAGATGTCTTCAATACGAACCCACGCAAAGAGCACCGCTAGCATTCTGTTTGTTTTTTCTCTCAAGTTGAAGAAACTGTAGCGTACAAATTATCTATAAACGACCGCGAGATCTATTCGTGGTGCGTTCTTGTGCCTTTCTCGTCGCAAATTCCAGGTTGCCCGGTCTAAACCTAAGCCTTCTTGACAAACACCGAGCTCTCCAGCCAGGCGCCCATCGTCTTCAGCTCCGGGTGCAGCTTGCGCACCTCCTCAATATCCGCACCGTACCCCTCGTCCTCGAAAAACGCAAACATGGTGCTCATCTCCCTCGACGCCCACAGCGCCATCCTCGCCAGCACGCCCCAGCTCAGCGGCGCCTCCGCGCCCGTCTTCTGCCTGAAGACGGCCGACATCTGCTCAAACGTCAGCTCGTCGCCCGCCAGCGAGATGCCCCTGCCGCTCCACGCGGCCGGGTCCGCAAACGCCTTGGCGGCAAAGACGCCAATGTCCGCCGTGGCGACGAGCTGCAGGGGCCGCGAGGGGAGGAACTGCTTCCAGCACGTCGCGAAGACGCGGCTGACGAGGCTGCCGTCAAAGTTGTCCATGAACGCGACGGGCCGCAGAATGGTCCAGCGCATGGACGTGCCGGCCGCCTTGCGCATGAGGTGCTGCTCAATGTTGTGCTTGCTGATGAAGTGGGGGATGTCGGTCGGGTTGGTGGCCGATTTGGCGCCGTGGCGGTCGACGGACGAGTAGACAAAGTGCGAGACGTTGTTGGCGAGGGCCGCGTCGACGAGGTCCCTGCCCTGCTTCTCCTCAATGGTCGGACCGGTCTTGTTCATGGGCGGCGACTGCTGAGCTGTAAGATGGGGGCGCACAGGAGCATGAAGGTGTGTGAGCGGGGGAAACGAACCTGGACGCTGAAGACGCCCCAGATCGGGGCGGACGTGGCCTTTTTGGCCTTTTCGAAAACGGACCTTGCGTCGTCCAGATTACCTTCGATGAGGGTGATGTTGGGAGATTGGGAGGCCAGTCGCCGCGCGGACGCGGACGAGGAATCGCGCGTGAGGGCGAGCATTTGAAAGCTTGCCTTTTGCGCGAGCAGCGCGGCGATGACGGCGCCGCCCTGCTTGCCAGTGGCGCCGGTGACGAGAATAGCGCGAGACATGATTTCCAAAGACGGGGAAATAGAAAAGTACTTTGAATAGTAGGAGAAAATGAATAGTCGGGAGGAAGGAGTGTAGAGAAACAGCAGACAATGTGCCAAGTGTGTTAGTTGTTATATACCTAAATCTGAGGCGACTAGGAAGCTAAGCTATGATGCATCGGCAACCAAAAAAGGCCGACCAACAGTCTATTGCGTAATCTCAATGCTTCCTTATTACAAAGCTGGTCTGCGCTTCATAATGGGAAGAAAACGGCGTCGTTGTCCGACAGCGTCGAAACGGTGTAAGCGGAGTTGCCAAAGGGCAACCCCACCACGACGAGCATGTCCGCAGCGAGCGAGCTAAGATCTGACGGGCGCGCTGCGTCGGTGTCCGATGAACCGCGATATTCTTGGCAGTCCAAAGAGTGCGCACTAAAACCGAGCCCGCTGCTGTAAGCGACAACTGACCAATGTACCGTCTATCAATACCCATGCTATTCTTCCGTGATAGTGCAGTGCACAAAATACAAATACACAGATTGGTGAACCTGCGATACCAACACAGATGTCTAATTGCAGCAGCTCTATGAGATAGCTCGAGTAAAGAAAATGTTGTAACATGACTTGCAAGCCTATAAATGCCTATACGCCTTCTTCCACACCAGAGCGAGAGTTGGTCTCCTTCTCACCCAGCACCCCCCAAAACATACACTTTTTTCCCTTCACAACCTCCCCTCTTCCAAACCCCGTCAAGACAAGTCCACCACGCCCCTGAGGCCCCTGAACATGACGGCCCCTCCGTTCCACGCGCTCAGCGGGCCCTTGTTCGAGTCCATGACCTTGACGAACCCAAACCTTCGATACAGGCCCTCGGTGCCCTTTCTCGCCGTCAGCCACACCGCCGGTCCCCCTATGTCCACCTCCTCTCCCTTCGCCGCCGCCGCCGCCGCCTCTGTCTCGTGGGAACCGGCATCGTTTGGCGTCTGCAGCGGCTGCCGCGCGCCCACGGCGTCGATGTGGTCCAGCGCCGCGCGCAGCATCGCGCCGCCGAGGCCGCGGCCCTGATGGCCCGGCAGGACGGCGACGATGGAGAGGTACCACGCGGCGCGGCGGCGCGGGGAGCAGCGCACCTGCGGCTCGAGATCGACAAAGGCACGCGTAAACGACGCGGCCTGCGTGGTGTCGAGCGCGGCGCCAGGAGGACGGACAAAGCTGGCGATGCTGTGCATGACGGTATACAACCTATGCAGCCATGTTTCTAACAAGATCTCCGTGTAAGTGGAAAGTGTGGTTTTTGTCTTTACGCCCCACGTCGAGCGAAGCGAGGAAAAAAAAAAAGAGAAAAAAAAAAAAGAAAAGTTACGTACGGGGGGAGAGCCAGCGCTCGTAAAAGGAGATTTCGGTAGCGGGACGCTTGACGCAGACGAAGCCGACGACCTGGCCGGTGGCGTCGTCGACGAGGGCGCTCATGCGGTACTGCAGGCTCCAGAGGCGCGGGGCGAGCATGGCGGCGAGCACGGCGCGGGTGTCGCGCGGGTGGCTGCGGAAGTCGCCAAAGAGAATGTCCATGAGGTTGTCGGTGGAGGCGCCGGGGCGGGTGTCGGAGAAGGAGTCGTAGTAGACGTGCGCAAAGGAGGGGACGTCGGCGAAGAGGCCGGGACGGAGGGTGTATGTGGATGGGCCCCGGCGGAGGGTGGTGATGGGGAGCGGCATTGTGATGTGGAGGTGTCAGAGATGGGATGGTTCGGATGGAGGATGTGCTGTGGAATGAAAAGTCAATTGAAAGAAGAGGTTGAATTGGGAGGTTGTAAAAGAAGAAGGAGAGGAAGAACATGACTGCCTTGTTGGTTGTTTCGGAGTGACTCAGAGCCCTTTTGGTTAGTTACCGGCCCGGGGCAGGCTTCAGTGGGGTTTGGCCGCCGCCGCACCGATCTTGGGGCGGGCGGGGCCAGGGTCGGTCAGTTGCTGGATTGGGACAATTGGAGATGCGAGATTCGCTGCATGTCTCAGGACCAACAACAGGGATGGATGGATGACTGGTGCACCTGAATGCCTTTGTGCAGGAGAACAATGGTTTCCTTTTTTTAGAAATGTAACCCTATGAATGCAACACCAAGTTCAACATGAAATAACCAACACGTCCGCACCATGTCACGTACCACATACATCACGGCACACTCACCCACTACTATACTGGCTCCGTCCAGGACAAACGTGTACAATAGATGTGGTCCATTTATTCGTTAAACAGAAAAGTATCCTCGCGGAATCTGCAATTTTTAAATCTTTCCATGCCATTTTCCTCCAAGAAAATGAATAAAACAAATAGCTCCCAAACAGATGCACGCACAGCTTGCCATACATAGAGCCTCATCCCGAGGCACCAAAACGCCAATCAATGAAAATAAATAAACAGCCTGCGTCCGGGATATCCCATACTTCATAAACGCTTATTGCCATCTTCACAGCTTGAAGACGGACGAATCATGTCGATACTCGTAGATCAAAGAAAATAATGAGCGTGGTCGGCATACCGTTGCCAAGATAGAAGAACCTTGGCATTACGTTGCCAAAGAAGAAATGTCGTCAGAATAAAACGGCCGTGATAATATAATCGAAACCCGATCTGCAGCATGCTTCGCAAGGTTGTGCACTGGATTACGGCGTGTTGCCCACGACGAGTATCAGCAGCATGCCGTTGACCAGACACGACGTCGTAAACGCCAGCCACACCGCCAGCCTAGTCAGCACCGCCAGCCTGTCCTGGCGGTACAGCGTCATGCCCAGGCCGGCGCACGAGCAGCACAGACTCATCATGACGCCCACGGTGACGCCCACGTCCACCTCGACGCGCAGCTTGCGCTTGCCGGCCGAGATGAGGATGGCCGCGACGCCCATGAGCATGTACGCGGCGGCAAACGAGGCCAGGGTGCCCCAGAAGAGCACGCGCTCGCGGTACCGCCGGATCTGCTGCTCGTTGATGCTGGGAAACGTGGCGTAGTGCGTGCTGTAGCCCTCGGTGGGGATGCAGTCGGAGCTCGCGTAGCCGGCCTCCTCGTCCGAGTCGGTGTGCGCGCCGCCGGCCGACGAGTAGCCGCCGCCGCCGCCGTATCGATCATCGGACAGCAAGGGACGGCGCTCACGCTGGTCCTTGAGCTTGAACCAGCCGCGGATTTTGTGGTAGGGCATGGTGACGATGGCGTTGACATATTCCATGCCGGGAAAGGACGAGTCCTCGTCGGGGTTGATGTAGATGGCGTAGCCGCCGTCATCGTCGCCGCCAGCGTCGCTGCCGTCGTCGTACTCGTTCCAGTATTTGGGCTGGGCGGCGGCAGCGGGCGGCAGCGGGTCAAAGGTGACGCGCGGCTCGTGGACGGCGGTACTGGCGGGCGAGGGCGGGAGCTCGACCGAGGACGGGGAGCTGGGCTCGCTTATGGCGGGGGCGGCGTCGCGCAGACGAGCGAGGATCTCGGAGTGGCGCTGACGCAGAGGGGCAAAGTCGCGGCGGGTGAAGCTCTTGAAGCTGCTGAGGACCTGTTCGTTGAAGCGGGCATTGAGGGCGGTTGAGCCTGTCCATTTCTGGGGAGTGTTAGTGGCATGCAGAAGAGGAGTGTAAGAGGATACGATGACGGCAATTCGGGTACAGCAGAGGGTAAGGGTATGTGACGACAGCAATTAAAAGCACAGCAGAGGGTCAGACAGCAATTCAAAGCACAGAAGAGGAGGGCAAGCGGGCGTGGACATGGTTCAGCGACTACAAGGGTGCATACCTTGTACTTTTTTAAAATCTTGCGAAAGGCAGTGACTTGAGCCTTGGAGAAGCGCTCTAGGGCGTAAATGTCGTCGCCGCAGTTGAGGAGCTCGCGCTCGTACTTGGCGAATCGGCGCTGGCGCTTCATGGCGAGGTTGGCCGAGGTAGGTTCTTGGTCGTATTTTTGTATCCACCGTTTTGTGTTGGATTCGAGATGTTCTGTGATGCCATGTTAGTTGCGTCTTTGGTGGGAAAGAGTACAAGGAGGTCGACAAAATAGAAAAAGGAAAGAAACTCAGGCAGTGAAAAAAAAAAGAGCTTACCCATTCGACGGAAAATTTCGTCGGCTTTGCTGCTCACAAACATGTCGACTCGGTCGTGTTGGCGGCAGAGTTCGGCAAAGAGGGCGTTTTCAAACTTGGCGAGGGCGGGATCCTCATAGCCGGGAATGACCATGGCGGTGGCCTGGTCGCGGGTGGTGTGCATCTTGATCTCGTGCTTGAGCGAGTTGTAGTCGAGGTTGTCTGACGCCCATATTAGCATTGCGTTTGCGGCATCCCAACGGCATGACGCATTCGACCGGGCATTGCACTTACGGAGACTCCATTGCGGCGCAGACTCGCGCTCGAGCTGCTCGCCGTACTTCATGGCGGCGGCAGGCGGAGGAGGAGGAAGGTGATAGGAGGTTGCGATGTGTTTGTCGGAGGGCCAATGCCCGGCGGACGAGCTGTAATTCCTGTCCAGGCGTGTTGTCTTTGCGTCAATGAGGTGATGGGGGTTTGTGGCTCAATGGCGGCGGCCGAGTATGGGCGACGTCACAGGTGGGCTGGTCGGCAGGGGTGTCGCCAGGTTTGGAGAGAACCAGGATGTGATGGATTATGATGAGCAGGTCAAAGACGCAAATGGAATTGTGAGAAGGAAAAAAAAAGGGTTGGAAAGACGGCAGAAACAAGGTCGAAACAAGGTAAGAAGAAAAGGTTTCGTTGACGAGGTGGTAACGGGCCGGTGTCAAAGCCGGTAGGTTTTGGGGGCGGCAGTCCAAGTTACGACGGGATGCGATTGAAGGAGGCCTGACAGCCACACAGGACCGAGGCGCAGGAGCAAGATGGGACCGTGTACCAGAAGCGGCAGGTAATATAGTGGCCAGGGGGTCGAGACAATGGCTGAGCCGGTCAAGTAGCAACGAAAGGTCTCTGCTTGAAAAGAGAGAGAGAGATTGTTGTTGTCCAAGCGGCCGGAAGTGGAATGCGGAAAGCTTAAAAGAGACTGGGGGCGACAAGTCACCCAGAGGGTCGAGTACGGATGAGCGACGAGGCGGTGGGATAAAGGTTGCGCGAAGGAGGATGTGGAAACCGCAATGGAGGAAGCAATTGGTCTGGATCAGAGGTCAAAAAGTGAAGAGGAAGAAGAAAGAGGAAGCAAACGAAGCTGTTGGGCCAGCTTTGGCGATGGAGACGCTTCAACGCCCTTCAGTGGAGGGCAGAGAGGGGAGACCCTGGAGGGTGGGATGTTATAGCGGGTGCTACAGCGGCATGGGGGGGTGTGCAGGTGGGCGGCCGAGAGGGCCACTTGTAGGTACGATGAGAGGGGCGTGGACAGTGTACTCTGCAGACAGTGGCAGCAGTCAATTGGTTGAAATCTTTTTTTTTTCCTTTCATCAACACGCTAGAGTTGTACTCTTGGTTTTTTCTCTAGTAGTTTGAATGTCAAGGGAGTGCAAGTTGGGGGTGGCTGACACGGCTGCCAACGAAGAAAGCAAAAAAAAAAAAAAACTTGCCAACAAGGCATGGTGCACAGCGTGGCAGGCTGGCAGCGTGCGACTGGGCAGGTACAGGTAGGTACCAGTAGATTAGCAGCGGAGAGGTGTGGTGGAGGCGTGGATAGCAGGGATCACCCAGGCGCCCCAAAAGACTTTATCTGCAAGCCTGGCACAGAAAGTTGCAAGGATGTGGAACCTTGGTGATGTGTGTGATTTTTTTTACCTTGATTCTATTCGTCAATGTTTATCAAATGGCAACTTATCTGGGAGCTCGGCATAACTAACATGCTGAGGCAGAAGGCAGAGGTGGGCAGTCTCACACATGACACCGATATCAGATGCCATTGCTGGACACTTGAATATAAAAGAAGATTGAACACGTCTCGAGAAGGGTAGAGAGAGAAAAAGGACATGATCATAATGATGAAGCAAAACACGACGCCTGGTGGGGAAGCTGCCAGGTCCAGGCCTTGTGTGCTGGGCGCGCAGGCTCGAGGCGCTGTCTGGGCTCGGTGGGCGGCCTCGATGCCATGCCATGCATGTCTCGTGTGGCGAGATTGGACTGGCCTTGCTCGGTTGCAGTGCTGGCACGCTGGCTCTGGCGCTGGCTCCCAGGCTTCTGGATTGACGCTAGCAGGGGATGTTGTGCCTCTGAGCCACTCCACGCCATGGGTGCACGCCGTTGCCGCCCATTGGTCGTGGCTGGGCTCTTTTTGTTATATCCACTGGCCAAACCAGTGCGAATCACGAGAAAAAGCCAGACTGGAAAATATATACACCCAAGTAAATAGAAACTGGGCGTGTCAGTTAAAGTGCGGCTCGTGTTTTGTGGCTGGCATGTCGGCCAACTCTCGATTGTGCTCTGCGGGCTCGACGTCGCCGCCATGTACTGGTGTCGACAAAGGACTTCTTCACCAGCCAGTCCATCTATATACATTTGATATATGCAGTAGTTATACGACATGCCGCCCATGCCTCTGCAATGCCAATTCTTCCTTCTCGCTCACTCACGCCATTCTCACATCTCTCTCCATCTCGTCTACTCAATGGCCGTTTCCAAAATCATTACTCGGTCCATCTCTTCCCGCCTCGCTAGTTCCCCCTCCGACCAACCTAGAATCCACCGTCTAACCAGTAGAGCCACCTATCTATCCATCGCCCAAGCCTCGTTCAGTATCTCGACTCGACCAGGCCCCCGCCGACCCAGTCCGACGAGCCGATGGTTCCAACGCTGGCAAAAAAAAATACGACATTTGGCTGGCTTCTTTTTTTTACTTGGTCAGTTCACGTCAATGTTTCTTGTCAGGGATTTGCATAATGGAGAACCAGAGGGGCCGTTCAAACCCACCGCAGCTCCTCTCCCCCAACAGCCTCGTCTACAGACCCAGCAACTACTGCCCACTCTCCGGCATGCCCCTCTGCGTCTCCCCTCGTCCTGTCCCCCATCCCATCAGGAAAACAACTTGGCAATTTGTTCTTGTACCAGTAAAAACATTCACGGATACCCAATACCCAGTATAAACATGATCGACCTGCCCGCCCAACCGCACGAGTCCACATTGCTCACATATCCACCGCCCGCCTGCTGCCCCGTCTGGCCGCCCACTCACCCACTGTCGTCTTCAGCTGTGCCTGGACCGACTGACTGGCTGGAGAAAAAATCTTGCCCTCTTCTCAACTCGTCCCACCACATCCACCACCAATGCAAGGCCAAAATACTACATGCACCTTGCCATGCACGCAAGCCTTGCCTTGCACCATCGCCCTGGCCCAGCACCAGTTCCATTCATCTCGACAAAATCCATGCACGCCGCCCACGCGGATCCATCCAATCGTTTCCCCGTTCGCCTTGCCTCGCCTCGCCTCGCCTCCTCTGTGGCCCCGTTTCGGGCACTTTCCCTTTCTCCATCCTCGGTGACTGAGATGAGCAACTCTCGTCCGCGATGCCCCTCAACAGCAACCACAAACGGCCTACCAGGAAATCTGTTCGGCTTTGCATCGAAAGAATTCTCCTACAGCCGGGCGTCGTCCCCGTTACGTTGCCTTATCCGGGCCGTGGTCACACGACCACATTACCCATACCATGTACACCGTACATTGTACTGCAGCCCGTACATGCTTATTGCAGCGCCAGCCCTGCAACGGCAAGTTCCTCGACGGGCCTCGACCAAGCACCGGCTGCAGTACGCCATCGAATCACGACTGCCTCTTCTTTTTTACGGATCCTGTGCCTACCAGTACTACTAATAATCCCCCCTGCTAGACCGACCTGCTGCGATTCATCGCCCGGGATCCGCATCCTCCTGCTAATGAGGACCAGTATTGAACCAGTCTAGCGTCTCGGCCTAATTCTCGTCGACTTTGCTTGCGTCTGCTTCCATTCACCTCTCGGCCCGCCGGAAATTCAAACATGGTTCTCTGTCGAGATGGACGGCTCAAGTGTCCCGTTGCCCCGCCTGTCCGCGAATTGAACAGGCAATTGACTTTTGCGCCGATTATTGCGGGATATTGAACACACATGTCGCGTCAAAGCCATCTTCCTTGTCTATAGCAGGCCAAAGAAGAAGCAGAGAAGAGGGCCACGCAAAGCAACAGCTCTGCCAAGATCGTACAAGACCCTACCTCGACGGAAAAGACCTGCCACAGGGCAGCTTGCTGATGTCTACATGGCCGCTGCAAGCGGCTTTTTTTTTTTCAATCCCGTAGCTTCAATCACGGCAGCGGCGCCATGGAGTGTCCGAACTAGCCCGTTGGTCTAGGCCAGCCGTGCTGCCCAAACTAATCCCAATCCAACCAGCCGTTTCCAACCTCCCGTATCAACCACAGATTCATACTTTTCTATCATTCAGTACAGCGTCTCGCTTGGGCCCTTTGCGGCAGGAGAGCACACGACCACCGCACGACCCCTTGCTGCCTGCTGCAACACCTGCGGCCAGGACACGCAGTAGCTCGGCGCACTGTTTCTCTCGTATCGTCTCTCCTCCGTGACATTTCCCGCTCAACTGCGCCTGTCTCGTTTTAGCGCCCTGCACCGCTCCATCTGCAGTGGGCGCCTAGCCAGCACCGTTCCGTCCGGCGGAGCTGCCACCACAAAACGTGCAAAGGCCCTGCTATTCCTTGGCGGGCCAATAGCACGATGGCGAGATTTGTTCCCCATTTCATCAACACACTCCTCTGTGACTACAAGCGCCACAATTTTTGCAGGGACTTGCTTGCGTGCTTTCGACGTCGACAAAAAGGTACCATCCCACGTGCTTTGGGCCTGGTCGAGAAGGATGGGGAAGCCAATTGGCCCCCGTCGCCAAGTCAATCCTGCAAGCAGGGTCCATACTCGTCTGAAACGAAGACGGCAAGTGTCGGGTTACATTTTGTCCTTGTCGCGGCGGTGGGCTTGTCTTGCTTTCATGACTGTTCAAGGCCCTCTGTGCTTGCAAGAACTGCACATGCAAAGAAAAGCAGAGTATTGCTATTTGCACCACTACTCCCTGTTGTAAAAAACGATAGAGCAGGCTCCAATATGGTTTCAGCCTAAGAGTCTCTCACGTATCGCAGCAGCAGGAGCAGCAGCAGCAGCCGTGTAGGCCGTCCGTCTCGGCTCAAACCCGCATCATCACTGTCGTGCAACCCTCTGCCTGATTGCGAATAAGCCCCGAAGCAACACAAGAACAAAAAAGGGACCGACAAAAATTCCTTATTAGCTGAGACAAGGGTCCTTGGTCACGCGAGCAGCGTGTCGTGTGCTCATTACTATGGCATCTAGATTGCAAAACCCGCTACTGCACTGCAATGTCACCGCGCCCTGGGCCTAGCCTTTTACTGGTAGGCCGATGACTGCTCTCGCAGCTCATTGTTAGCCTCTCTCGTCTTTGGCGTAGGCAGACAGACATGTGTACTGCGCGAATCCCGAACGGATTGCATCGATGGATAGATGCTAGCCTGCCGTGGCAGCCGATGTCCGCCTCTTACGCCGGTTTCTATTGCCGTGGACATTTTCATTACTGCCATGCCGGCTATCTGCTCCGACATGAAAACGCAGGCAGAACGGCATGCGGATGGAGCAAGGGCCCTGCCAGACTTGCACCTACCTGCAACTGATTTACAATCCCTCTGCGGCCGCTGCGGCTGGGTTCCCCCGCCATGCCCCCCGGCTCGTCTTTCGTCTACAAGCGGCCGTTATCGTGCGCCTTCTGATATTATGCAGCGGTGAGCCCATTTTCGTCACATCACAAGACAGCTGCCTAAAGAGAGAAGGAATGAATAATGAATAGATAAAAAAAAAGTTCCAATAATTGCCTGTGACGTGGCTGCCTCTCAGCCGCACGATATAGTTGCGGACAAAGTCCATCTCTGTCGGCGCCCCTCCATTCGTCTTGGACCCTGGTCCATGACGATACGGACGTGTGGCCCCCTCATCCGCCCGCAACTGCCGCAGCCACGTACTTGCAGAGTAGAAATGCTGTCGGTATTGCTGCTGAAGATATTTTTGGGCCCTCTCTTCCACACCACCTACGATAACGACATACTGATACAAGCGAGACAGTGATCCAGAGAGGGTTGGGGGCAACGAAAAAAGACGGGTTGTTATTAGTTACTTTGAACAAAAATGAGCCAGTCGAAGATGACGGAGAGGTGCAGACGGAAGTAACACGAATATTCAGAGAGCGAGATAGGCAGAATGAATTGAATATGCAGCAAACACAGCAGAATCGTCATTTTTTTAAAAGATGCTTTGTAAACGCTCTACTGTTTTTTAAGCACCCACTTTGCAGTCCGTTCGTCGTCCAGAATCACATCCAAGCGCAGCCCTGTCTCTTGTCATGACCACAAAAAATGGCTTGGCGGGAGCGGGGTGGATGCAAATGCCCGTTTTCCATGTTACGTTTCCCGTGGTTCCTCTATCAGGCTACGGCGCGCGGAATGGCCATGCTATAATCTCTGCGGGTCTACAAGTAACGATCGATTTTGATAATATTCCGACCGCTGCGTCTGTGCTTTTGTACATGCTTGTTTTGGCTTTGAAAAGATGTGGTTCTCGGTCATGGTTCCGAATCCGAGCAGCCGCGCTCTGTTGAGGGGCTCGGCGAGGCCTGGCCAAAAACGACTTGTCGATTTATGTCTTTTTTACTCGTTTTTTTATTATTTCTTGTCCCCTTGGTCTTGGCGCTTGGGTTCTTTGGGACGTGATTGAGGAGAACGACTGCTCAGCCGCCGACAGCCGGATTTGAAGCAGGAGAAAAAGGCTCGTAGAAAGATGTAATGGTGCTGGTTCGCTGTACATGGATGTCGGCTTTGTGGACAGCTGGCCGTTGTGCCGGTTGCCTCATACACCGCTCTGTTTGAATAAACCCCGATTTTTTAAAAAAAAAATGAAAGAAGAAATGGGTCGCGTCTACATCTCGACAGAGCTGCCGGTTGTTGTCTACCTGGTTCGACATGGCAAGCGCCTCCGAGGCTCTGGGCGCAGTAACCAACAGGTCAAGTTGCACGTCGGCAAGGCCCTCGCTCTGATGAGCAAAAAAGGCCTACTGGAGCATGCTTACCGGCATTTTTCACAGGATAGCAGCTGCAGAGGACCTAGTTACTGGTCCTGCACATGTGCCTCTGTACTGTACTTGGGACAACAGCAACAACGCGAGTGCGAGTATGTCTGTTCTGTTCAAGTCTAGGAGCGGACAAGGTACGCTTGAGTAAACTCACCATTCGGCAAACAGCTCTAGTCTCTTCGTTGCACAAAATTTGGGTGTCAAGGCTGAAAATGACTCAGAGGTCGTCTATTACTTATACATTATATATAGAAAATTGCTTTGCGTCGAGAGAGAAAAAGTCTAGGACCACCCGTACAAAAAAGAAGGAAAAAAAAGACCAAGCCAAGCCACCAAAACCAACAGGTACTCGATAGGTAGACAGTAGAGAAAAAAGCATTGATAATAATACTCAGAGACATGAGAGTGGCAACGCATACTCTTTTGCTATACCCATAACAAAGACGCTCAAGCTATACTCCAAAAAGATATACTCCAAAAGATTTGCGGGAAAGAAGAAGAGTGTACCCTGATTAGGTAAAAAAAAAAACGTATAAAAACTCAAAAGGCATTGCTAAAGTACATTGCCGTCATCAAACGTATGGAGAGAAAGAGACATCACAGCCGCCCGTAGACGACTCGTCCTTCACGACCCCACGCCTCGTCCGCGTACCCTGGCGGCGGCGGACCAGCAGGCACACCATGGCGAGGCACGTGGCCGAGGTGCGACGTCGGCGGCGGCGGTTGGCTGCCGTGATGGCCGCGCGGCAAAAAGTACGTGTACTGCTCGTGCTCAGGCCCGTAGCGGTGATGCGGCGACATGTGCTCGTGCTCACGGTAGCCGGGCGGCGGGTGATGAGGCGGCACCTCGTGGCCGGAGCTCAGCGGCCGCCCTGGCAAGGGCGCGCCGCGGTGGTCACCGGGCACGTAAGCGCTCGCAGACCGCCAGTGGTGCGGACGGCCGCGGTGCTCCGGACGGCCGTGCGGCGCACGCGGGAAGCGGCCCTCGAGTTGGGCGCTGATGGGCGGCAGAGACGGCTGCTGTTGCTGCTGGGCATGAGGAGGCGGCGGCCCGCTGTGGTAGCGAAGCTCGCCGTTGCTGAGCGCGTAGGCGCTGTCGCTGCGCGCAGACTGCGGCGACGACTCGTAGCCGTCCCAGCGAGGAGGACCGCCACCCGGCGGCAGCTGCTGGCCGGGATAGTACGAGTCGGGGGGCGACGCGGTGCCGTAGCCGTGGCTACCGTGGCGGTATTCGAGCGGCTGGATCCTCGGCACAACGTTGGGCGCGCGCGTGGTTTGGGGCGGCAGCACATTGCCCGGGGGAGGAGGAGGCTGCATCTCGCCGTAGGACAGCGCCGACGCTAGGGGAGGCAGCTGCGCAGAGTCTGGATGTGGTGGTCCATACGAAGGGCGACGGACGAGACGTGCGCGCTTGCCCGATGGGCTGGCAACCTCGTAGGTGTTCTCCCCCGAATGGTGGTGGTAGTGCCCGTGGTGATGGTGGTGCTGTTGCTGCAGGTGGTAGAACCCGCCCCCATGACCATCGGGGTAGGCCGTCTCGCGATGGCCAAAGTCGAGCGACTCGGGGGCCTTGCGCTTCGGCGTCTTGATACCGCTGGGACCGTTGCTCGACATGCGGCTTTGACGACGGCCGTTGCGTGCCGACTTGGAACCCGCGCCGGAATCAGCCTCGACAATATCTGGCAGAAACTCAATTTCGGGCACCTGCGCGAGGTTTCCGTCTTTAATCTCCTTGTGTAGACGCTCAGCCACCTCGAGAACCTCCTCGGTTGTGTAGCCGGAAGCGACGCGCTGGATGAGCCACTCGGGCACAGCGGTGCCTGCAGTGCTGCGGGCGTCGTGAGCGGCAGCGTCGTCGACGATGCCGCCGCCGCCGTTCTCAATACGGCTTTGTTCGCGCTTGCGCAGCGACAGCGTCCACATACGAATATAAGCGCCGTTATGCTGCTGGCGATTCTCCTCGCTCCACGCTTGCAGACGCATAATCTGCAGCTTGACGAGCTCCATCTGGTTGAGGGGATACGTCTTTGCATTGCGGTATCGAATGCGCTGGTAGTGTTTGCGGCAGTAGTACACCCATACGTGCTTGGGGATGCGCAACGTGCACGCCTTGTTGCGGCCAAAGAGGTGGGAGATGGCTTTACGGAGCTGCGAGCCCGTGTCGCAATCTTTGACAAACATGCAGTAGGCTTCTTGGTCCTGCTTCAGGGAGGCGCCCGTTTCGGTTGCCTCAGAGCTGCGTCGCGAGTCCTCGGTCGGTTCCTCGACACTCGGTCGTGACGAGACAGTTTCTGAGATGACGGGCTGCGCAGCGTGGCGTGGCATCCGGGCCACGGAGCACTGAGCGATATCTGGCGCTGACATGGTTCGCTTGTGCATCTTGCTGACCGAGTTGCCATTTGACTGTATTGATCGACTGAAGAGCGTTAGCAAAGAATATATAACCATCGTTGAAACAGGCTGTTGAAACGTCGGATCGTTGGTGCCGGCTCAACAATCTGTCAGTGCCACTTGTCTGTGATAGACTGCATGACATGTTTCCACCATCTGTCGGGCTCAAATTCCAGGGCTGAGCTTGAATCGTCCCCTAACCAACCCGAACCCGACGCGACTGCAGTGCTTGGCGCTTGCCAACCAGTTTCTTGGTGATAGGGAGAGACTTACAATTCCTCGTTTGTTTGCGCAGCGGATTCCGAGTCTCTGTGGCTTGCCATACGATCGAGCGAACTTCCCCTGCCTTGTAGTGTGGCATCTTTTCCAGATTGTAGAGTGCTGATGGTCGTGACTGAAGACACTCGCGAGTGCGATCTTGACGCTGAGGCATGAGTGGATTGGCTGCGGTGGCTGGCTAGAGCCGAGTTCCTCGGTTCCATCCCCCCATGCTCAGCATCACTTTGCTCCGGGGAAATGAATGGTCTGCGACTGTCAGCCGATGCCAAAACAAAAGCATTAGTTGGCACCTACTTTAATATGACTCTGTTAGGGAGGGCGGATTTGCATCGAGGTGATCTGTTTTCGTTAGACTCCGTCTTCATACTGAATCTTTTGTACGTACAGTAAAGTGCGCGAAGAAAGAATTCGGGGAGATTGCGATGACGCAGAAACTTCCGCAGAGCAGATTGAGTCGTGTCTTGAGCTGTTGTACAGGCCGTCTTCGCTCTCCGTCTCGGTGCGCCCGTCAGCTTGGAAAGAAAACACAGAACTCGACCGCGGTTTTGTGTCGAGTGCCAGTTGCAGCGAGTAAGCTCGTGCTCCCCAGACCGAGGAGTTTTGGCGAGGGCTTCTTTCATATTCTGCAGGTCCGAGTGTTCGCTCTGGCGATGGTGTAGGAAGCGCTGAAGACGGTACTGTGTGGCCACCCTCCGTAATGGCTGGCGATGCTGATGATCTCGGTGGTTTTGACGAGCTGACGGATCCTGCCGTGTTGAGGAGCGAAGTTACGTCCATGTTGACGCTGATCTGAGAAGGGTAGTTGAAAACGTGTCGAGGAAAATCCAAATGAAAAGAGTAAGGCGCTGTTCTGGGTATATGTGGCCTACAGGCGTATTCGAAGCCCCCGAGTTGTGCAGCTCCGAAGATGCAAATCTCTTTCCAGTCTGAGGAGAAAAAAGCTGGGAATAAGAAGAGGGAAAGTAAGGGTGTAAAAGTACACAAGGCTTAGTGGCAGAAGCTGATGTTGATAATCCACCGTGCTTACTGTGAAGTCAAGGGAACCAGCATAGAACAAGTCAATACTTCAAAAGACCAAAATGTACCATGGAACGGCTCAGGTCAGAAACGGGCCATCCGACGTATTTGATGCGATCGACGTGTGCCCAGGAGATCTCACGCACTGACTGCTTAATGGTCCCCGAGGAGATCGAAACAATCCGACCGCTTATGCACCTAGGGCGACAAGGGCGTAAAAGGTTTCTGTATGCCCTACACGTGTATTATTTTTTTCCACTGGGGGGCCCAGTTCTTTGCAGGACCGAGCAAAACAAGACGGGCAGCCCTCTCCACAGCTTGGGCCACCAAGGTCTTGAAACAGTAGAAAGTGGCTATGCGTGACAAGGGTATGTAGATGAGGTGGTGGAAGGAGTGGAAGAGGAATAGAGGCCCCCGTGCAGGCTATTTTTATCAACAGCACCAAGATGGTAGTATGGGGGGGGGGGGGGGGGGGAACTGGAGTCTCAGGCACCGTCAAACGCTCTGAGACAGGACTGTCGCGTCGAGGTGCAACAGAACAATAGATAAATGTCCGTGGGCAATGGAGTGTAGAGGCGAGGTGGTCGAGAATATAACAAGAAGAATGCCGGGGAGGGAGGCTGAGGAATGGTGCAGAGTATATCCCTGTTTGGCGAGGAAACGGTAGAACCTTGGGTCAGCCTCGCATAAGGATCAGTGGAATGATGAGCCTTCGATAGTAAACTTCGTGGAGTACGGTGTAAAGAAACACAGAGTGGGCCAGACTCGGTTGTCGACGTCTGATTGCAAGGACAGCGGTGAGTACCGTGAGTTTTACGGCTGTGAGAGCTGCTCCGAGTTACGCAGGGGGTATATTGGAGCGGGCAAGGACTGCGTGTAATGCATGCTCACTGAAAGTTTGCCAACAGCATAGGTAGTTGAAGAACGAGTACACAGAGCGGGAGGATGGCTGGCTGTAGCGGAAGGGAATGGACACGGCGGGAGACACTTTGACAGCACTAGTTTCCAACCCCCAGTCCCAATGACCCTGGAGAACAGGATGCGACAACCAGCAGGACGGAAGTGCTCGACTGTACCACCTTGTGCTTGTCTGCCACATCACAAGCATGCGGCGGGGCTCTCCAGCGATGACTCGCGGTAGTCGGCAGTTCCGGGAACAGGGGACATCCCAGCAAAGCATCAGTAGGGTGGATCATTGTGATTGATGGTGGTCTTGGGGGGGGGGGGGGGGGGGTTGCTTGCTACCATGGCGCTGGTATGATTTGTGAAGGAGCACGGACTCTTGGAATTTTTGACAATCTCCTGCAACATTATGCGACGAGAGGCTGGCTCCTTGTTAGAACTGCAAGAGCATAACTGGGATGATGCAGGCAAACGAATCATGAACGTACAGATCAAGAAACGGCCAATCCCTGAGAATCCACTTACACTGACGTTCATAGTTCAAGGGGGCAAAAGGTGGCACAAGATTGGCCCGGCTTCCAACAGGCACGGGTGCTGGCGAATAATCGGAGGCGGGCCCAGCAAGAGGCGAGATGAACTCTACTTTTACTGTGATTTCCCGCCCATCGTACTCTCCAAAAATCAGACGGCAAGACGGTGCGAGCTATCGGTCAATCTCACGAGCAGACCCACCGGCTCTGCCAATATTTTGCAGATGGGATGTGGCCGAGGCGGGAGAGACTTGGGCCAACCAGAGTTGATAGGTTGCCACAGCAAGCTGGGCCAGGAAATCGCACCATGCGGCTGGTCCAGGTGGGAAGGGAGACGTTGAGCAGAAAGTTTACAGTCGGAACTGTGTGGAACCAGGAACCATGGCGTATGGGTGTGGACCGGCTAAGCTTGTCGAAGTGTCTCCTATGCCCCTCCCCCGGCACCCTTACCCACGGCAGGTGGCCTGTGTGCATCCGTCTGGACATACATAGGCTGCAGCGAATACTGGTAGAAAAAGCAGGGCGTGGTCGCTCGGCGTGCATCTGTAAGTTGGTCGCCGAAGGCGGCGCCAAGAGGGTGCATCGCTCGGCCTTGAGTGTACAATCCGTTTTGATGACTGCACGTGAATCGAGACTAGCGCAAACAAGATCCTGGTTTCAGAGCCACCCAAGTGACGGGCTAGGGGCCTGGCGTGGTTGTCGCTTTGATATCCTGCTCTCCGAGCTTGGGCTCAAGAGCGAGCCAGAAGTTCAGAGGACTACTGCACGTCCCAGCACCGTGCTGGACTGATCTTTTACAATGCTGCCCTGCCGAGCTGGCATGCGCCTCCCACGCGGGACTGAATTAGTGACTATGGCGGCCACTGCATGCCAGGCGTTCTATTGTAATCTCCGCCATAGGCTCGTAAAATCGAAGCTTAAATAAGAATGCCAGCGACTCAGGGTCACGGCGCCCAAGAATGGGACTGAATGGTGGCCCTTTGCAGTTGAGTTTGATCTAGCGAGCCTGCAGAAGTAAATAGTTCAGCCCGCTGGCTACCAACAAGGGATAAATGCTCGCGTGGCAGCACGCCGGACCCTATTCGCGTATGGTAGCGAGTGGATGAATTGGAGCTTCTTTTCTGCTCTAGTTGCTCTAGTACGCCACAAGCACACCACTCGAAGTACATACTTGAAAGCACATGGCCGTAAATGTTTTGTCGGCGTGTCGAATTGGTGTTTCAAAGGTCGCAAGAGGGGGGTTAGAGCTGAACTTACCTCGGCGCCACCACCCTACAATCACAGAGACCAGCACGAGCGAGAAGCAAGGGCAAAACCAAGTCGACGTCGCCGGGTCCTACGTAAAGTAGACAGTGGACCACGAGCCTGAACAGGCAGCCGCATCACTGAGAAAACAGGTGACGGATGTTTCAGTGGGCCCAAGAGCCAGCGAGGCTACATGAGATAGCCGATTTGAGGTTCTCGGCCGCGAAGAACTCGAGCCTGGTCAAAGGATGTGATGGCTCTTGCTTGCCTGTGCCTGGGCACCAACTACCTCGTTGCTCCTTTCCAGTACTGGTAAGCTTGTGCGAGAGTGACAAGGGGCCAGACGGGAAGCGTCTCGACGCTGGAGGCGTGCGGCCTGGAATGCCTCCGGGCGTGTGATTTGAAATTTGCTTTGTGGCGTGTCGTGGTCGGGATGGAGTTCGATGGGCCAAAATAGAAAATAGAGTTTGTGAGAGCTGCATTTGCGCCTTTCTCAGACGAGTTTAGTGGGGGGCTCGAGCCAAACGTCACTTTCAGGTAGGAGCTGGGGGGAGGAGAGGCAGGCATTCCGGGAAACGTTAAACTAAGAAGGGAGCAGCGCGGCGGGGGGCGCCAATAGCGCTCTGGTCCGGTCTTTTGCTTCGCTCGATGACTCGCGGGTGGGCTGGCGGAATGATGGGCGGGTTGGCGGGATAGCACGCAAGTCCGGATCAGCCCCCTCGCCCCCCGTTGATTGTCACCGGTGATGGCGCGGCGGGAGCTTGCCGCAAAGTGGCCTGGGCTTTTCGCCTTCCTTCGACAGCAGAGAAGGATGGAAGTTTTTTTTGCTTCTTATGCGAGGCGCCGCTGCTTGATGCTGCCGGAGCCCATGTTTGCCACCTCCACGGCTTCCCGATCGACACCGCCGGGTTTGTCTGTGGTGCGAGGAATCCGCCGCCTCATCTCGTCAGCGAGTCATCACCCCCATCACGCCTTTGGTGATTGCAAGCCAAATGCCACACGAGGGCGGTATTGGATTTCCGAGCTATTCGTTTTAGCGGCTGCGTGCCTGGTCCCATCCTTGCCCTGATTTGCAGGGAAGCAGCGTCGACATGCAACACCCTCGGAGCCGGCCACCGCAAGTTGGAGCGGCGCGCCGGAACAAAAGTGGCTCCGTTCCCGGGACGCTCCATGCAATCAATCAATCAATCAATCAATCGCCAACCAAAACCCAGCCGCGATGCCTGCCTCGCTACTCCGTATATTGGAACAATGTATTTATGACTTGCATGGGCCGTTTACGCCCTCATACAGCACCGCTTTGCGACTTGATACCACCCTTGGCCAGCCTTGCGACGTTTGCCTACTCATCGTGGGTGAGTGGCGAGCACTAGGCCCGTCCGCCCTCCAATCTGTCGCGATCCATCTGCCGCCCCCGATTCCCTTCCACTTTGTCGCCCTTCTTGTGTGCCCACCACCCCCTGCCGCCGCAGCAGCAAACTCAAGATCCGGACTTCGCGTCGGGCTCATTTGCTCATTTCGCGTCTCCTTGCAGCCCAACCGTCCAAACATTGTCCATTCACGGCCGTACTCGGCATCACAGACACAAACCCCCATCGGCAGTTGGTCGCCTGTGGACTGATTGGAGGCAGATACAGATGTCAGAGGACAAAACACTGGGCCTGTTGCCCGATACCCTGGTTCATCCTAGGTAAGATACGACAGACGAAATCTCAGGCCGAGGCGCACGCTGTTCGCTCTGTGAGAGACCAGGCTTAGCGGCCACCCCATGTGCCTGGCAGACATCCCATTGTTCAAGTTGGCTCTACTGCTAACTAGCTGCATGTCTTGTGCGACAGACACCTCACGATGTGATGGTGGTGTGGGATGCAACGCTCATGGCAGGGACTCTAGCCCAGCGCTCTCTGCTCCAAGTGGGGGAGAGCATGACGCCGGCCTACTTTTGCGCGTCCTAGCGGAGATCCTCCTTTAGTTCTGCTGGTACGGCTCAAGATGCCACCCCTGTCGTACCTTTTTGACAGGAAACAGGCGCAGAACTTCGCTCAGGTTTCATCTCAAGTCCGTGGCTGTCGCCATGTTTGCAATTATTGTGTTCCAGCTATCCTCCTGAAATGCCCCGCCCTTATTTGTCATGGTTTGCCGTTTTTCGTTCAGCCTCGTGCTGCAACTTACCCTCCGGAGGAAACTTACTCTTGCTCTGTGGGCCTCGGTATGATAATGATGGATGGCACCCCACTGGCTGCCGGGCGCTGAAGGATTGAAGCTTCCACTCATGCCACGGTCCTGCGTAGACCTTCCTTGTGCCAGTATGCCTGTCAAACCTGTCTACCACGCCAGCCTCATGGGCTGCATAATTTGCGACACCCCTGTTGGCGTGTCGTGGTAATCCCATCAGACGAGTCCCAAATGGGCAAAAAGGCGGCTGCATGTCTTGCTTCTTAGCGTCGAATTGATAAGTGTGCCGGTTGTTTACCCATGCTTTGGCTGTTTTAGTTACTGGTAATCAAAGACGAAAGAGGGGTTCGGCCGTCACACCTCGGCACAGCGACGCTCAAATTCGATCTCCATCGTCAATTCTTCCCGACGCTCCCTGCCAAGCCTCAATCTGAAGTCCTGTATTGCATGTGCTCTCCGCTCGCGCGCCGCTCGATTGATCCCCCGACCACCTTCATGCCTTGACGTGCCCCTCCAATTTCCCATTTCTGCACGGATTGGCAAAACGGCGCACCAATACATCCTTTTTTTAGAGGCCAATCGCGATAATCCTGTTTGAAACATTTGCTCACACGACTAGAAGGGTTTTCGACGCCTCGCTTCCTTCTCTTGCCCGTCTTTCGTGTCATATGTGCAATACACATGTGCCAGCTTTCGCACCTGCTACTCCCGAGGTTCGCAGCTGCACCTCGCAACCCTCACTGCTCTACCCCGCGGGACAATGGCCGACTGATTCTCGGCAGTATCTTTTAAACTTGACATGCACTTGGCGAGATTCGTTTTGTCGTAATGGGACGGGCCCAAGCGGAGAAGATGCACATTCACGGAAGTCTGCTCCAACCCTGGACCACAAAATGCCAACATGACGAAAAACGATCTTGAATAGTAATATCCGTTCCCCGTTATCCCCCGTCCCCTCCCGACCAACCCTTGGTCGAGCGGGTTATAGGCGGTAGGCTCCGCACCCGCTCATTTCATGTGAACAGACGAAGACGATCATATTACGGGATACTCAAAGTAGACGTGTGATAATGAGACCAGCTCCGTAAAAGGTAACTTGCTCGTAGTGGGCACCGCTAAAATCCTCCCCCAGAGATTGAAACATGTCCCTGACTCGCGGGCAGCCGCACGCCAGAAGAAAATGAGGCCACTTTCCAGCGAGGCTGGCCCGCAGCTCCGGTACGATACCAGGTAACGACCAATGCCATCAAGGCAGGGAAACACCAAGGTAGTGACGCCTTGGCAGCGTCAATCGGACCACATAGCCTTTGTGCTTGCTGATAGTTTGTTTCTTACTCAATACGCGTAGAGCCAAATCACTTCTCGATTGGCAGGGATTGGGCTGGCAAAAAGACTCCAACTGTCTACACTACTCTTACTCTGTCTTGTTCCTCAAGCCAACGTTTCAACTTGAGGTTTGACGTGGCGCCTTGACACCACCCTCAGAAGAGGCTGCTTGAAACACTCCCTGTATCAAAGGTTCGAGAACTCTTCCAAAAATAAGTTTTGTCCTGTTGCTACTGTTTTTAGATTTAAACATTTATGAAATCGCCCATTTCCTTATGATTTTTTCTCCTGCCTTATCCGACCGTCATCAGCCCACTTACAAGGCCAAGAATGGAACGGCGACGATGGCTACAGCTACCCCGGGCCCGCCTGGACGTCGGAGTTTAGATAGAGCCAACAATAGTTGTTCCGTCTGTCCTTTGCGAGTTTATTTCCTTCCTGCTACTTCACCATGTCTTGGCCGCGCTCACGGCCCACGTCGACAGGCTTTGCTCGGACG
The DNA here is from genome assembly GCF_028009165.1 of Akanthomyces muscarius. NCBI lineage: Eukaryota > Fungi > Ascomycota > Sordariomycetes > Hypocreales > Cordycipitaceae > Akanthomyces > Akanthomyces muscarius. Next base: position 4,965,244 of record NC_079242.1, read on the forward strand.
AACCACACGTGAGAGCGCGCCCACATTGCTCAAGCATAGTGAGTGTTAGAGAGCGTCACAGCGTAGTTTGCGACTCAGTGATAGGGATATCCCGGGCTCTAGAAGAAACAAACTATTCGACGCAAATTCCGCCTGACCCGAAAAAAATGATATTTCTACTGTGGACGATGACGCTGCCTTGCGCTAGAAATGATGCGGTCGGAACCCCATCGTCACCGCTTCCGCACTTGATGCCATGTGGTGCACAGGCGATTACCAGAACACTCACCTCCCACAACCCACGCATTGAATCGGCGCCTTGACTCGTTGCGAAGAAGAAAACAAACAGGTACTACCGTAACGTGCGGATCTCGCAGCACCCAACGGACAAAAGATGATCGAATGAGTAGCTCCGTCGGTGATGGAACCCTCGGAGCAGGACCAGGCCAGTGCACTTTTAGCGTATCCCCAACAAGCCGAGCGCTGTAATTGTGCTACGGAAGTCGCTGTAGCGTAGAAAGTGTAGGCGCTTGTGGCGTTTAGGTTGTAATCCAAGTGGGGCAGACTGTGAGGCCTTGATAGGTCTAATTAAGGCGATTTCGAATTGGGAGGTTCCTGTAGCGGAGTGGTTACCGCGTGACTCTTATAGATCAAGGGAACTTCTTTTGGCTCTATGGTACAATGTCAAGGTCCGGGGTTCGACCCCCCGCAGGAACATCCATTTTTGGTTCCTGGAGAACCTTTTGTTTTTATTTTATTTTATTTTTTAGCTGAATAATGATATTGCTACCTGTTTCAATTTTTTTTCTCTTCTGCAGATGGCATCTGCCACTGAATTTATCGCGCGCACCACGACGCCGTAGACGGGCGCATGATTGAGGCAAGCCTCTCCAGGGTAGGCCCACCGCTTCATCGAAACAATGCCATTCATGCTGCTATATAAATTTACAGACCCGACCTGAGACGAGTTGTTTGGCATTGACGTGAAGTGGTGTGCAATGCGACCCTTGTCCAGCGCAAGGATACAGCCTGTCAAACTGCAGCTCTAAACAAGCTCTAAAAAAAGCAAACAGATGCTGCCGCCCTATATTCCCATCCGAAACGTCTTCGGGTGCATGCTTCCCGTAAATCCGCTACTCCGTGCCCCTCACGGACTGAGGATCTCCCGACATCAGATGCCACTTTCCAGATCTCTGGGTACTCTAACTGACACGGCCTTCCATGACCGGTCTGGTCGTGGGCTTGTTTCGGGAGGTGCACGCCGTTTGACCGTCCAGGATCGGCCAGCAAACAAGCAGTGCTAGCAGCGCACAATAATCTGCCGTGCCTCTCGGTCGGCCCACGATGGCGTACTGATTCAAGCGCCATCGGATCTGTCACCACCCGAGGCAAGATGCCGCGGTCAGCCTCACTTTACGGCTCGAGCGGCAAGAGGAAACTAGGGCCCAGAAGGTCACCAACACCGCCAAGCAGTGTCAGGTATGGCAGTTTGCTATAGAAAAGTATTGCACATATCAAGTGAAGTGGTGGCAGCATAACGTGTCTCGTGTAAACGAGCGGTCACTCTTCACCGGCATCGGACGCAGAAGCTGATGGAGGGTAACAGATCCGTATTTTATTTGCTCGTAGAGGTGCATGCCTAGATCAAATCATTTACAGCCTTATCTGTGTCTTTTCGTATCAGATCCTTCATACCCTGCGGATGTGTCAGTAAAGCTCGGGTTAGGCTACGGGCTCAACTACCTCTGGCATGATGGGCTCTCCATCCGAGTCCTTGACATAGCGGAACGGCATCTCTGTGCTTTCGTATTTGTTGAACTTGAGTTCCGGAAAGTCAACGTAATCGATCTTATCGAGGGCAACTGAGCTTGTTAGCTAATATAGCGCAGGCCGACGTGGAAACCTCCTTACTCCTGTCCTGAACAACGATTCTCGTGACGCGAACCGCAGTGTCAGTTGTCATTTGCTTGGGACCCAGACGGCGTCCCTCAAATCCCTTCTTTCGGAGCTCCGATGTGCGATCTAACTTTGTCAGTACGAGCATATACATGCAGGAAGACGCGATGACAAACCTCTCGGGGGATCATCACCTGGAATATGTTAGCAGACGCAAGGACTTGCACTTTCGGGCTTGAGTTCTCACCCAGGATTCCACCGAACAGGAAGACATCAAAGTTATCGCCGTCCTCCGGAGACAGGTCTTTGGCGGCCGCAGGATCCAGCAGGCAGACTCGGTTTCTGCTGTCCGCATAAAGCTCCTCCACGCCGCGGTGCTCAGCCTTGAACGCAGGGCTGTTTGCTAGCGCCTCGGGGACCTTGAATCCATCGGGAAGGCAGGACAGGATGAAGTCACTGTGTCTCTCATAGCTTTCCTTGGCGATGCACTTGTACTCGAGCTCTGACCAAGGACCAAGCTCAGGGTCGAGATGCTCGACAATGATTGTCTTTGCGGATGATGCCATCTTGTGTATGCGAGGTATACAAGTCCCTGTGGCAGATATTAGCTTCTTGCACGACTATGTCCGTCCTCGAGATCCTACTGTGAGCGTCAGATTGGCGACGTCAGTAGAGAACGCAAATGTCGTTGCAAATCTGAAAACACTAAAAAGAGGCTTTGCGGCTGGTGGAGCCCGCAATCGATCGTCCCAATACCGGGTGTCACTGCCAGAGAGGATGTGCATGTAACGCACCTAACCCAGAGGTTAAAGCTAAAGACGAAGCTTGGCAAAAAAATCATTATTATTGCGTGTCTAATGGATAGTTTTTGAGTAGTTGAGAGGCCGCGCCTAGTCCCTCGTCAATTTGAAATACTGAGAACGTACTCCGTAGTGATTCGGGCGACGCTACGCCTTGGCCGCCTGTAGAAACACCGCCCGAAACGGGGCAACGCCGCGTGGAGGACAATGCCACCTCGCCTCTTTGGCGGCATTCAGCTCCGTGCTCTACCATCAGCATCATCACACGACACTCTGCAGAGGAACAAATAACCGAGCCATTGCAATCCAACGTACGCGACCATATTTATTGTTTACGGAATACGCGTAGCTTGCACCGACGCCGTCACAAGCGCCACGTGGGCGATGGCTTCCGTCGCTTCCATCCTCGGGCCCCGACGATGGCTGGCCGCCGTGGCTCTGGCCCTCGGCCCTCTGGCAGCCCTGGCGGAAAAGTCGGCCGCCGAGTACTACGTCCACAACCTTCCTGGCATTCCTGATGACCAGGCGCCGGTCAAGATGCATGCAGGGTGAGTCGCGCGCAACTGTTGCCGAACCGGAATCCCCCAAAGAGGCGCTGACGGAGCTTTCATTGTAGTCACATCGAAATCAACCCCGACTCGAACGGCAACCTCTTCTTCTGGCATTTCCAGAATAAACACATCGCGAATAAACAAAGAACAATAATTTGGGTCAATGGTGGACCGGGCTGCAGCTCCGAGGATGGCGCGTTGATGGAAATTGGCCCGTACCGACTAAAGGACAAGGATACGCTTGTCGCGAATAACGGATCATGGAATGAATTCGCGAATCTCCTCTTCGTCGACAACCCCGTCGGGACTGGGTTTAGCTACGCCAACACCGATAGCTACGTACACGAGCTCACCGAGATGGCGACCCAGTTTGTCCAGTTTCTGGAAAAGTTCTTTGCCATCTTCCCTGAGTACAGCCGCGATGATGTGAGTGCTTCGGCGGGTCTCGGTGCTTCCAGAGAGCTAACAAGTGCCAGATTTACATTGCCGGAGAGTCTTATGCTGGACAGTATATCCCCCACATTGCGCGAGCGATACTCGACCGCAACAGCGAGAGACCCGATAAATGGAGTTTGCAAGGCATATTGCTCGGAAACCCATGGATGTCTCCCAGCGAGCAGTATGACTCTTACCTAAAGTTTGCCTTCGAAAAGGGATTGGTCGACAAGGACTCGGAGACGGGCAAGCGGCTCAAGGCTATGGAGCGTGTCTGTCACACCATGATGGCCAGCGACCCTGGCAAGATCAGCTACAGCGAGTGCGAGGAAATCCTGACGGAACTTCTCCTTGTGACCAGAAAGAAGGGTGCCGGAGATCAGGAATGTATCAACATGTACGATGTCCGTCTCAAGGACTCATACCCTAGCTGCGGCATGAACTGGCCTCCGGACCTGAGCGCCGTCACGCCCTACCTGCGACGCGACGACGTCGTCAGTGCGCTGAACATCAACTCGGAGAAAAAGACTGGATGGCAGGAGTGTAATGGTGGCGTTAGCGTCGCGTTCCGCCCGCAGACTTCTAAGCCGTCCGTTGAGCTCATGCCAGGTCTTCTCTCGGAGATTCCGGTACTCATCTTTTCCGGCGCCGAGGATCTTATCTGCAATCACATCGGCACCGAAGACTTGATTGAGAACCTGAACTGGAACGGCGGCAAAGGCTTTGAAGTAACTCCCGGCAACTGGGCCCCACGTCGCAACTGGACCTTTGAAGATACGGATGCCGGCTTCTGGCAGAGCGCCCGCAACCTCACCTACGTTGTGTTCAACGACGCATCGCACATGGTTCCCTTTGACTACCCTCGTCGCTCGCGCGACATGCTGGACCGCTTCATGGGCGTCGACATCAGCAGCATCGGTGGGGACCCCACAGATAGCCGCATCGATGGCGAAAAGGGTCTCGAGACAACAGTCGGTGGCTCTGTGAACCCCAAGGAGAGCGAGGAGGCTGTCAAGCAGAAGCTGAAAGAGGCCAAGTGGGCTGCGTACCAGCGCTCTGGTGAGGTTATTCTCGTCTTTGTCATACTCGGCGCGCTGGGCTTCATCTTCTTCGTCTGGCGCCAGCGCCGCAAGGGCGCCGCCTACAGCGCTCTCCGCGGCGAGGAACCCATGGGCTCCAGCCGCCACATCCCTGTCGGCGATATCGAGGCGCAGGAGGAGGGCATTGCCCTACAGAGCAACATTCTGCCCACTGACAAGTACTCCGTCGGCGATGACAGCGACGACGATGACGCCAGACCAACGAAAGGCGTAGAGAAGGGCAAGCAGGCAAGCGAGTCCCGTGATGAGAGTTAAATATTTGCTTTGTGTCAGGCGAAATTCAAGTTTATTGCTTTTTTCGGGTTAGGGTAAATTAGCACCACGCAGGATCAGGGCGAGGTCAACAATATGCATTCGTTGGTTACGTAGAATCCAAATATTGCATCAAGCTTATAAACAAAACCAGTCATCATGTTGATATTCTATCTCTTATTTCGCCATGCAACGCCCATTCTTTACGGGACGTACCCGTATCCTAGTGTATGTAAAAAAAAAAAGCCCATTTTATGTCGATCCCAAATCCTGTTCTCGTCAGACACGTCAACAAACCCATTCATATCCCAACAACAAAAAAGGCCCAGTGCGGTGGCGTAAGTGCAAGAAAACCCGCCAGTAAGCAGCAAAGAAAACGCCGGTAAAATGCTAGTCAACAAGTCGTCGTCGCCCTCTACAACTGCACGTCGTTGTTGAGCAGACGCACTTCCTCGCCAGGCTTGAACGGCGGCAGGCCAATGTACGGGCATCCGTCGCAGCGGAACGCGTCGCCGAGCGCGCAGTTGCCGCACGAGCCGACCTTGCCCTGGACGGTAAAGTCCACCTCGGTCAGGTCGTCGGCGGCAAGCTTGAAGCCGGCGAGCGTCTTGTCGGCCTCGGCGCGCCGGGCAGCGTCCTCGGCCTCGAGGCGCTCGGCCAGGCCGCACGAGCAGTCCTTGCAGGCACGGCGACGCTTGCCGGGCTTGGGCTGGCATTCGAGGGCTGTGTGTGACGTATCTTTGTTAGCAAAGAAGTGGGGGTGAAAGGGGGGTCATGATCGACGAGGACAAGGGCGGGGGGAGGCAGACATACGGATGTTGATGGGGCGCTTCAGGTCCTCTTCGGTCATGAGGGTCTCTTCGTCGATGATGTCGTCGTCGTCGAGATCATCGCCAAAGTCGAAGCCGACGCCAGCGGGGACTGCAGGCTTGGCGCCGCCGTTGGTGGTGTGGTGGCCATTGAGGACGGTGCTGCCGACCGCCGGCGCCGGAGCCGGAGCCGCGGGCGCAGGCGCAGCAGTAGCCACCTTCTTCTTGCGGAAGCCGAGCTTGAGCGACACTGCGCCGTCGTTGTCGCCATAGTCGGGCTTGGAGAAGCCGCCGGCGCCGCTGCCGACCAGCCCTGCGAGAACGGCCTCCTTGGCGAGCGCCGTCGCCGTCTCGAGGTTCTCGGCGGCCTGCTCGGCGCGCAGCTGGCCCTTTGGCTTGAGCGACTCAGCAATGGCGCCGACGACGGCGCGGTCCAGCAGGCCGAGGGACTCGGTCAGCGTGGCGGCGGCGTCGGACAGCACGAGGATCACGTCGTACTGGGCGCTGGGCAGCTTGACGAGGCCGGCCGACAGGCGGTCGAGCATCTGCAGATCGGTAATGGAGCGGTCATATTGTGTGAGGACGTTGGCGAGGGCATCGGCGTTGGACGCGAGGGACGGGGGCGCGAGGAGCAGAGCGCGCTGACCACCGCCGGTGGTGGGCTTTGTAGTAGTGGTCGTGGTGCTGGCGGTATCGAAGACAGCGTCGTCGTTGGGGTCGATCGTGGCAATCAAGGGAGCCATGGTGCCGGTGTTGTGCGGTGGCGAAAAAGAGACGGCTGCGTGAATGAGAGGTGGCAGCAGTGGGCTTTGCCTTGGAGGTTAAGCCTTTCGTCTTTGTCGTCTTTAAAGGTGAGGGTTGGGAGAGATCTGGTAAAGTCCGGGGATCCTCTCTCGAAATTTGTATTTGTAAGGCTAACAAAATCAATCGCCCGCCGGCCTACAGATAAGGCCAACCCATCAGTCCCACGGTGGGATGGCGGGGTGTGCAGGTTTTTTTTCCTGGCACTGTAGGCGGGGCGGCGTCTGGTAAGGGACCGCACAGTGCACATTGTGTGACCCTCACATGCTATTTTTCACTGGGGGGAGGCCAGGCTTTGTCAGGCAATTCCGGACCCCTCAACGGCAGCGGCGCTTTGGAGCCGACCTCCGAAAGCGGCCCGGTCAGGGCGCTGCCCAGCTGACCTATACCAACGAGAGGATTACCAAGACACGAATAGTAATAGTGTCTGCGGAGTACGCCGCCGGATTTCATGGCGAGTTGGCTTTACGAATGGTTTTAATCAATTACCTGGTTCTCATTGGCTGTGGAGCCTCGGTGAGCAATCCAGCGCGGTGTCCGTGAGTCGCGTACTCCATGGCCGTTTACCCTAAACAACACGCTGGAAATAAAAGTTTCCCGATTTCCTGCCTCTCCGGCGAGGCCATGGTTAAAAAAAGGGGGGGGGACTTGCGTAGTCTGCAGTAATTCAACTGCTTTTTTTGCCATGTTTTATCCCTGATCACTGCTCATATCTGTCGAAGATGGCTCAGACCAACGCGCAGGCTGGTGGTGCTCTCGTCGACTTACACATTATTAGACCACCAATATTACTGAAGGGGGCTGAACTCACCACCACATCTTTCTTCTCCAGGATGATCGTCCATCTGCCCTGCCAATGTGTGATTTCCAGGGACTACGCACTGACGTTCAAACATGCAGCAAAATCATGAAATGCAAACAGAGTTGCAGCTCGCGGGCCCGGCAGTTCAATCTGCAGCTCTTGCCAGCTGGTAGCTGCGTTTGCGCACAACAACAACAGTTCACCTTCAAATTCTTCACTTTCTTCCATCTTCCCCCTCCTTCAATATCACATTCTGCCTCTGAGTCGGAATCAAAAAGACAAGAACACACTCTGCATCCAGATTCGTTACTACCCTTGCGGGCTCCCATTCCTTTCCAGAACATCAGCGTCAGCGTCAAAATGTCGGGCTGGGACAACGGACCTACCCAGGTTGACAGCCAGTGGGGAGGCAACAATGAGAGCTTCAATGGCCAGTCCGCCGGCCACGGACAGGATTATGCCACTGACAGGTGAACCGCTTTTGATTCCTTGACACTGCCCGGGGCTAACGGCGGGAACAGCAACCAGTACAACGGCAATGCGGGCAATGAGTGAGTGTCGATTCTTGTTTTTTCTCCCCGTTTTTCTGATCCTCACTGCCTCCATTGTGTTATGCGTTCCCTTTGCGTTGCTTTGCATGCTTACCTTTATTTTCTCCACCCTCTTTATTCATTCTAACAGGTATAAGTGCTGCGTTTGCAAATGATGGAAACAATGGGTAAGCTGCCATTTCTCGTCATTTAAAACATCCCTCTCTGACACGGATAGGTACAACGATCAAGATGCGCCCCCTCGAGATGACAAGTGCTTTTCCTGCGGCGAAGAGGGGTAAGTCGGCTAAATTACTCCCGATCGCTGTCCCCTTCTGACCGATTTCTAGTCACCGCAAATTCGACTGCCCGAATGCGGCTCCCATGACTTGCAATTACTGCAAGGAGCCCGGCCACATGGCTAAAGAATGTCCGACAAAGCCGCCCATGAGCTGCGACAACTGTGGCGAAGAAGGTATGTTGCCATCTCTGATACAGCAACGCAGTAGCTAACACATACAGGGCACATGCGGAAGGATTGCACAAACGCTCGGAAGATTGACCGAAGCGGCATTGTCGACATGGCTGCTGAGGCTGCCTGGGACCTGATCAAACGGGCCGCCGTCGAACAAGACGCCGATGATGCAAAGGAAGGCATCCAGGCTTACGTCAAGGCTATGAACGGTGCAATTACTTTCCGAGAGCTCCAAGAGGCGTTTATTCACGGAAACATCAACTTGTGGCTCATCGCCACCGAAAAATCCTTGATTGAGATCTTCACAAACATGGATCTACAGGGGAACATGGGCAAGAAGTACACTATCTCTTACAGGTTCTCTGACCAGCCACAGAGACCGAGAGAGATAAACGGCTGGCCAAAAGACGTCCAAGAGATTCTTGCGCGTCTCGATGATGCCGGAGACGTCGTGGACGGGGGAAAACCCAAATGCTCGAACTGTGATGAACTTGGCCATATTGCAAAGCAGTGCACCCAGGAGAAGATTGTTCGCGAAGTCAAGGGCCAGACTTGCTACAACTGCGGTGAAGATGGCCACCGAATCCGTGATTGTAAGTCTGCCTACCATGCAAGCCGACAAACGCTAATGAGTCAAGGCCCCGAGCCTCGCAAGGACCGCTTTGCATGCAAGAACTGCGGGCAAGTTTCTCTTCATGCTTGAGTCATAGCGGTGGTACTAACTTTGCGCAGAAAGTCTGGCCACAGAGCCGCGGAATGTGAAGAGGAACCCAAGCTCGACAACGTCACCTGCCGGAAGTGCGACGAGAGTAAGCAAGCACTCGAAGAACACATCGAGACAATAACACTGACTTGAGCCAGCTGGACACTTTGCAAAGGACTGCCCCAAGGGTGGTGGCCGTGGCTGCAGAAATTGCGGCCAAGAAGGCCACTTTGCGGCCGAATGTGACCAGCCGCCAAACATGGACAACGTGCAGTGCCGCAACTGCGAGAAAACCGGCCATTTCAGCCGGGAATGCCCTGAGCCAAAGGACTGTAAGTAAATTGCAATACCATGTTGCGAGTTGGAAGCTGACGTGCAGAACAGGGTCCAAGGTCAAGTGCTCCAACTGCCAGGAGTTTGGCCACACCAAAGTCCGCTGCAAGCAGCCGCCGGCTGACCAGCCAGAGGACGACTATGGCGGCGGCTTCGACGGCAATGCTGGCGGTGACTCTGGAGGTAGACAGTCGCAGAACTTTGGCGGCGACTCTGGAGGCGGAGGCGACTGGGGCAATGGCGGCGGGCAGTCGCAGGACTTCGGCGGCGGCGGCGGTGGTGGTGACGGCTGGTAATCACCAGGTACCGGCTGCCAGAAGCTGGCTATATTTTGCTCACAGAAGAAATTGGGCGTCGTCAAATAAGTAGTTAGCTGGCTGCAGTGGCAGGCTTTGGAATGAACAGGACAATCAAAATCACGAGATTACTAAGGCTTTCGCGATGGAGTTATTCGTGATGTTAGGAAAAGTGACGACAGCCAGGCACGTACAAATGCTGGCAGTAGAGACCAAATCTCGAGAACGCTACCGCCCGCATCATTGTGATCCCAAGATCATGGTGTGCTGGCTGGGCCTCTGAAGGAACAAATTGCCCAAACTGAGGCAAGCAAGTGGGTGACAGACAACGACACCGCTCCAAATAACTTATTGCTTGTCAGTATTCCCATATTCTCTGAAGACTTTTCCTTGCTCTCTTATTTTTACTGTTATCCTTTATTTCTGTCTCTTTACTGTAGGCAACAAGCAGCAGCGTCTTTTTCTGCCGCGTCTACCACGGCCCCGTGTCAGAGTCGGGCGTTCAAGATTGGGGCCACCTGGGATTGCTGGGCAAGTGGGTGACAAAAAGAAAGACGCCGCTCAAAGCAATAGAAATAGTGGCTTATTATTTCTTAAAACATTGATGAATTCATCATTACTCATTTCTCTTCTTATCTTTGCTAATTTCTTCTATTCTCTCATTTTCTTTCTTTGTACTTCTTTCTTGTACAGTAGCTAACAGCTACCGGCGTCTTCTTTTGCTGCCCGCGTGCTGGGACTGTCGCGTCGCGATGGCGTGGGATATCATTAGTGGGAGACGGTTCCAGATGCTGACGTCACTTCGCATTTGCAAGGGTCGGGCAAAAATTGGGGCTTGAAGTGAACCCCAGTGATGGTGTGCACCGAAACGGAGGGACAGAAAACGGCAGCGAAGGAGTAAACAGTTACGGATAGCAATCCCAGCTGATCCGTATTGGCTGGAGCATTTGATCAAAACTTGGCTGATAGTGCATGAGAGCTGCAAGCGAATGGGATGCGTGCATCGCTGGATGCTGGTGAGGCCCCCCGAGTTGGTGGCCATGCCAGGTTGGAGCAGATCGGCGGGCGAGATTGGGTGAGCGCAGCCAGGCGCCCCGTCTTCGATGGCGGCGGCGCTGCGGACGAGCAATCAATCAGGGCCCTCAAGTCGGCATTGACAGGACGGGCGGTGAACCGCAATAACTACTGGTAACGTATCAGCAGTGGCGAGTTACGGGGGGCCGGAAGCACGGGGCCGTGGCTTTCTTTTTTCTTTTCTTCTGGAAGAGTATGACGGTATCACAAGAATACGTTTTGGGGCCGACGGCTACGCAAGACACTGCAGCCGTGGATCGATGCGATGGGAAGCACGGGTGGCACGGTCGCATTGTGATACAGAGTCGCCTCCGTCAGAAACTCTCGGATCGGGATGCTGAGGACAGCATTCCGTTGGTAATACGGCGGGAAGAAGAACAGGCGGGCGGCCCAGCCAGAGAGTTGCTAGAGGCCAAAGAGGGGGTCAGCCAAGTACCGACAGGGGGTCGGGCCAGTGAGAGAGGGTGGGTCGGCGTGGTTGAGGTTGGGCACTGTGCAGATGCTCCTACGAGGGGAAGACTACAGGGTGTAACTTGGGTTGTGAGTGTGACAAAAATGCGAGGATGGTTCGAGGAGGGAAGCACGATGATTGTAGTTTTGATAAATATTTTCAAAGGGTTGACGAACCTTTGTCTTGTGTGAGGTTCATCGCTTCGCTGCAAAGATGCCCCTGTGATAGGGGTGAGACCGGTCGCCTTCCTTTCGCACTGGGTGTGTGGCTCTTTAGGAGCAAACGGCCCGTGGGAAGCACATGGCGGCGATGGAACGAGATCTCGACGCAGGGTAATCGTACAAAAGCTTGGAAAATTTGGCAGCGTAGAGACGAATATGTCGATTTATGTGGTCTCGCGATATATTGCACTTGGATCATCTGCTGGGTGGTCGTGCCGCTGCTGGGACAATTGTGTCGAGTTGGCTTCTTGGAGATGCATGGGGCCCCCACACAGTGCAGACGTGGTTTGTAAGCTAAAGCGGCGCCAGCGCAGTGGCAAGTCGCGCCATCGGTACATGGGATACAGGGCATGCGGCCGCTGAAAGTTGGTACCCTGCCAGCGGCCACCTCACAAGTTTTGGGTGCCAGGGTGTACAGCACCGTGTCTCTGCAGACCCCCGGGGACCCGCCCGCCTTTTTTTTCCTTTTCCTCTTCCTCTTCCCTCGCCCTGCCTCACAACGTCATCTCTGACGTCTTCACCCCAGCCAAACCAACTCTCTTTCGCTTCCAACCTCTGCACATCCTGACAGCCGCCCCAAGCCCGCGAACACAGAGTGCGCCGCCCCCCCCCCAGCGAATGCTCGGCACGCCGCTCTTGTCTATGTGTTTGATATTGTCATTTTAGAAGCCTGTTTTTTGCTCTTCCTATTTTCGAGGGCGCGCCGACCGGTGTCGCGAGTCATCTTTTTTCTCTCCCGGGTTGATTTTTTTTTTCTCGCGTGTCATCATCGTGTGCTGGGAGACACGACAGAAAAGAGCCACCAGGAAATAAGAAAAATACGCCGGAAAAAATCACAACAGATTTAGCGGCATACTAACTCTTTTTTCCTGCGCCGCATTCTGCAACAGCGTGCGCGAGCAGCAGCCACTTGTTTTTTAACACTGGCGCTCCGCTGCGTTTTGCAGTCCCCTCTGACCTCATCAGTCCGACCCTCGTCCTCAACTCCCGCGACATCAGTCTTTTCGCCTCTGGTCAAGGTCCTGACCCCTCCCCACACACACCGTCCTCTCTTGTCCAAACCCACAATATAATACATCATCGTCATCATCTATCAACATGGGGACTTCCGCCGCAGACGCCTCAACTGGAGTTGAGTCGAAGTCCCCTACACGCTCCAAGAAGACCTCGCCGCCTCGCAAAGGTTAGTACGCTCACAAATTCTTCTTCTGCTTCCTCTTCCGTGTTACACCTTTCCCCGCGCGTTCGCATCCACCGTATCCCAACGTCTTGACCCCGACTGTCGCATTGCGCCTAGCCATCGTCGACACGACGTCATAGCCTGCACGTCACCGCCGTCGCGCCAAAACACCATCGCGACCATTCTCGAACATTCATCATCACCCATACTGACTCTCGTCCATCACAGACGCCAAGCCAGACTCGACCTCCAAGCCCGACGCTGCGGCCAATGCTGCACCCGCGAAGCCTCTCGCGCCCCCTCCCCGACCTGCCCAACAAGGAACCAACACTCCAGACTACTTTGCGCCCCAGCCCGGCGGCTCTCTCAGTCTGGAGCCCAATCCCTTTGAACAGTCCTTCGGAGGCGGTGGTGGTCCTGAGACGCCTGGAGGCACCAAGCTGCCCTCGGTCGCTGCACTGACCTCGCCCTCGTCTCTTCTGCCCGGAACTGGCACCACGCCCTTCAACTGGGGCGGAGGTTCTCTGCGAACCGGTCCTCTGAGCCCTGCCATGCTTTCCGGCCCGGCTACCGATTACTTCACTGACAGTCACCTTCGCGGCGGCTTCCCTACTCCCAACGAATCCTCGTTGCGGTCTGGTCTGACCCCCGGCGGCAGTGGTTCCATGTTCCCTGCCCCGAGCCCTAATTCCCAAGCCATATTTGCCCAGCTCGCCAGTGGCGGCGCCACTCCCAACACACTCGACTTCCATCGCACTGCTTTGAGTGTGGCTGCTAAGCGCGAACAGCAACAGAATCAGGCCCAGAACCAACAGCCGAATCAGCAGCAGGCCCAACCCCAGCCACAACCCCAAGCCCAAGCCCAGCAACCACCCATCACACAATCCCAAGACATGCCGAACGGTACTGCGATCAAGGTCGAGGCCAAGCCCGCTTCGGGCCCATTTGATGGCCACGACAATGATGCTGCTAATGGCCTCTACATGCTCGCCCAAGGCCGGAATGGCGCTCAAGGCCCCAATGCTTCTGCACCTTCTGTCCCAGCTAGCGCTCCCAAGGTTAACGGCAATGGGGCCAAGCACACGCGAGGCGCAAGCGAAGTCACCAATGGCTCCGAGGAAAACGAAGATGCCAAACCTGCACGTGGCAAGGGCAAAAAGTCACAGGCCAACAATCGCAGAAAAGCTGACGAACCTCCCGCCAAGGCCCCCCCCGCCAAAAAGGCGAAAAGTGTCATCGCTCCTCCACCTCCTAGTGAACCATCCGACATTTCTGAGGACGACGAAGACGGTGACTCTGCCGGCAGGTCCAAGATGACGGACGAAGAGAAACGGAAGAACTTTTTAGAGCGCAACCGGTAAGCAACCACCTGCCGCAGAGTCGCACCTACAGTCACTGACTTCTAACTTGTCTAGTGTTGCCGCTTTGAAATGTCGTCAGCGTAAGAAGCAGTGGCTTGCCAACCTCCAAGCCAAAGTCGAAATGTTCAGTAGTGAAAACGATGCTTTGACAGGCCAAATTACGCAGCTCAGAGAAGAAGTCGTGAATCTCAAGACTCTCTTGCTCGCACACAAGGACTGCCCGGTCACCCAGCAGCAGGGTCTTCAGGGAGGATACGCGCCGCCGGGTATGGAGACCTACGCACACCCGCAAATGAATCCCTACGCCATGGGTGGCCCGATGCCCAACCAGCAGCAGGTCATGGCCGGCCAAGGTGTCCCACGCCGTTTCTCCTAGGGGAGCTGGGCTCAGGGTACTGCTGCTGCTCAGCATCAGGGCAGGCCACTACATGAAATATTTGGGAACAATCATCCACCCGCTCCTCCACCCGCCCCAAGACCACCACCTTGACCTGTGAGCGGGCATGCCCTCGAAAAAGGGAAGGCATCTTGTGAGACCACGGCGGTTTGGACATGGCTGGCTTTTCACGAGAGCTTCCTTCTGGATCATTCAACTTCGGCTCACATGACGTCGTGCTTAATTGGCTCGCCGTCCTCGGCTGTCTCTGAGCATGCCTCCGTCAGTCCGAAGCATACTTCGCAACGCCAGCAATTCACAAAGGCCCAACAAATCGCCGCATGCGAAAACCGGGCTTTAACATGACTACCGTTTTATTCTTTCTGCTTTGCAGCTTCTTTTTTTCTGTATTACATGTTCTATGATGAAGAGACGGATTTTTTGGGATGCTTACACTGTTGGTTCAGGGTGCAGGTCGTGCTATACGAAGACGCCTGCTGTTCTGACGTGTTGGCTTGTCTTGCTTTTTTTTGTTGGAAGCGATGTTTCTTTCGCAACATCTTTCCTGTACGTACATAATATTTTTTTCTCGTTATCCTTTGGCGACCCGGATCAGGCCGCAACAAAAGGAGTTGGCTAGGAGGTCCTGGCCTGGCGTTGGGGGATTTTTGCCTTGCGCCCTCGGGCCAGCTGTAAGACTCTACAGACAGTACACGATTAGTAGCTAGGCAACATGCTACATTGAATAGAAAGTACCTCGAAATTATGCTGAAGACAGATGTGATTAGATGCCAGCATTCCTTGAGCAGCTCTCGATTGTGAATTGGTGGTGGCTGTCAAAGTCGACACAAGGCCAGCAGCGGGGCCTTGCCCAAAACAGACTAGCGTGGTAAGTGGGGATGGCCGCTCACCTCGAAAGGTAAACAACAACGCCGCCGCCTGCCACCACCACCTTGAAGATAACTGTTTCGCGATTCACCGGCCGCCAGGCTAAATTTGATAAAACGGCCAATTCTTCGTTTGGACACGACTACTTGACGCTGCAACACCGCGAACCCTTGCATAATCCTGCACGACTTCGAGTGTGGGCCTATTTGCACCTTTCATCGACACGCGCCGGGCCGGAACGCGACCACGCCCACCAAGACGAGCGGCCCGGAGAGCTCTCTCGACGAATCCGCAAAGCGCGCAGAGGGCGGCCAGCGCCCAGCCGAGCACCCATGCATCTGTGATAAAACACTTCCCTTTTGCATATTTTATCCATGACGACGCTTGTGGCTATTCGACCATCGCCGCTTAACATTAGCATGAGCAACCAACCCGACCGCCGGACGGGCAAGCGTCTAGCGGGTGAGCATTACAGCGATGGTCTCGGAGTTCGCGCGACGGCGACGGTGCTAACCAATGGGCGTGCAGCCGCGGATGATTTTGAAAATGACGACGACTTTGTATTTACGCGCAAACCCAAGAAGCCGAGGACAGAAGAGGTGGCGGCCGCGGGCGCGCCTGTGAGGAGATCACCACGAAACAAACCTGCTGCCGCGGACACAGCCACAGAAACAGTACCATCAGCACAACAGAGGAGGACCGGCGCTGCGACGTCGCCGTCGCGCGATGCGGACTGTAGGAGGAGAGAAGCGAGCGCCGGGCGCGTCGCCGACCAAGACCGCAAGACGCAGAAGACAAGTCGACGCGGCGACAACGGCGATGCAGGCCGAACTGGAAGCAGCTTCCAGTCGCCGCCGCGCGGCACGACGACGATTGCACTGCCGACGAGCGACACGCCGGTCATGGCGCGCAACAAGGAGATGCGCAAAAAGGCCGCCGAGGGTGGGAGCGCGTCGGGCAGCCGGTCCTCATCGAACGGGAGCAGCAACGGCAACAACAACCACCGACGAAGCTCTCTGGGGACGCGCGGCCGCCGGGCGAGCTCGCTGATGGAGAGCGGGCAGACGGCGATTCCGCACCGGGATTTGGACGCTCAGGATTTCTACAAGCACATTGCCTCGGACGGCCTGCTGGAGCCGCTGCGCATGAAGACGCTGCTGACGTGGTGCGGCGAGAGGGCGCTGCCGGAGAAGCCAAAGCAGGGCGTGCCGAGTACGGACCCGTCGCTAGGAGGTATGTCACTAATGATGGAAGGCAGAGAGAGGGAACGGGAGGCTAATTGTGTTGAAACAGCGCGCGCGATTTTGGACGACTTATTAAAGGAGTTTTCGACGAGACCCGAATTTTCCAACTGGCTGGCGCGAGACGAGAGCGTCGCGCCGGCGGCGAGGATATTAAAACCGAATCCTCGAAATATAGAGCTCGATAAAAAGAGCGCTTCCCTGGAAGCACGAATACAGAGGTAGCTATATCCCCAGGATCCGTCCAGACCTGGATGGAAGGCTAACAGGAGAACCAGACTACAAGAAGAAAAGAATGCGTGGCTGTCGATACAAAAACCACCGCCCGACCAACCGCAGCTCTTCCCCGACGACACCATGACGCAGGAAACACCCGACATTCAACTCCCCGCCTTGGATCTTCTCGACGCCGACGAGGGCCGCACGCGCAAGTACCTCGCCGCCGAGCTCGAGCCGCTGCCGCAGGTGCGCGCGCGCACCCAGGCGCGCCTGCAGGCCGTGCAGAAGACGCTCGAGTTTGAGGTGGACCACCTGGCGGATAATGTGCACAAGCTGGAGCAGCGCGTGCGCGTCGCCGGGCGGCAGGCGGACGCGGTGCTGCGAGGCGCGGCGGAGAGGCTCCGGCGCAGGGAGGACAGGGAGAAGCGCAGCGCGGGGACGAGGGAGATGCCGATGATGGAGATTCTGAGGAGCCTAGGCAGCTTGCTGCCGGAAGGCGGCGGTCCTGGCTTATGATTCTCGCTCTGCGCTGGAAGCGTTGAGAAGGGAAGGAGAAGCGATCTACCGTGATGCATCGGGTTCTTTTTGTTGGACTTGTTTTTGGTGTTGTTCTTTTTATATACCCCTCTGGGAAAACACAACGGGCATGGGATTCAGCGTTTGTATCTTTTATTTTATTTTATGATGAAGGGAGCATTTTATAGGCTTTGGTGTTCTTGAGCATGGGAGAAGGGGGGGAAACATACACCAGGAAGAGGGAAAATCCCCTGGTGCCATTACTTTTTGGCGTTTCTTTTGAACAGAGTTGGTGGAAGGGGGACAGGAACATAGATATGGATACGTTGAAATGAAAGAGCTGCAGCTTTGATGGCTGTGTCATCGCAAAACATGCATTTTTACTAGAACTTGAGCTGCCGTGACGGAGTGTGATCAAGGTCTGATGGCGCTTGACAAAATTCAAGTGAAATTGTGATGCATCTAATTAATGTTTTATACACGAATCCATCCATCAACCCGTTTTCCATTCATGCTGAGAAGGACAAAATCGCTTGACAAAGTTCAAGTAGTCTGACACATCTAATTCATTTTTATACAAGGCTCCTCATCTTTATCAATCGTTTTTCTCTTTTTGACGATGGAGCCCACACACTCCATGAAAGGAGCGCTATACACCTCTTCTCGATCAGTTAAAGTCCGACTCCTTCAGGGCCGGCATAAACGCCATGCCCTGCCCGTCGCCGCCGTCGACGCTCTTGTCGCGCACGTGCGCCCTCAGCAGGGCCAGCACGTCGCTGTCCCGCCAGCGCTGCGGGACGGGCCGGTACGCGGGCTTGAAGGTGCCAATCGTCTGCGCCCACTCGCCCTTGGCCGGGTGGCGCTTCATGACGACGCCCTCGTCGCTGTCCTGGCGGCCGGCCTCGGCCTTTTCGGCGTCGGTGGCGGCGCCGGCGGACGCGGGCGACGTCGCGACCGAGGGGTTGGTCGAGGACGACGGCTCGTGCTGCGTGGCCCAGTAGTAAATGTCCCAGTCGTTCTCGTCGAGGAAGAGGTCGTACTCGGTCAGCTGGGCGGTCGTCATGGTGGGCAGGTGCGCGGCGGCAAAGGTGGAGAGGACGAGGTCCGACTCGAGGATGCCGCGCTTGCGGGATTGGTCTGTGGGAGCAGAAAGGGAGAAGGTTAGTAAAACATGTGCGTGTGTGGTCTGATTGGTCTGAGAAGGAAGCATGCTATTGGACAGCACGTACAGAGCAGACGTGCCCGCTTGGTAGAGTCCGTCTCGCCGACGCGGCGCAGCGGCTCGACGCGAAACTTGGCGCCGTGCAGCTCGCCGACGGCGAGCTCACCAGTGGGCTCGTCGTCGGGACGCATGCGCGGCATCTTGACGCTGCCGTAGGCGTCGGACGGCGTGGCCATACAGCGCGGCGCATAGGCGCTGAAGGGCCGGCGCATGGGCGAGCGGAGCGCGCGCCGGGCAGCCGGGCGGAGGATGGACGACGGATTCATGCTGGACGAGTTGATCTTGACTGGGGGAATGTGGCGATGAAAAAGGTCGGAGGAGGAGGAGGATCGATGAAGACTGGGCAATGCAATGGAGACTGGCAGAGCCGAGGACCGATTGGTGGCGGCCCCGCTTTCGTCCCGTGGTCCTGTGCTTGGTGCTTTCACGGTAAAGACGTCGTGTAAATGGCAAGAGGCGGACAGTGAAAAAGCAGTCCAATTATAGTTTTGTTAGAGCACGGCAATGTTGAGCTGGTTATGCGATTATTTGTCCAGTGGGTGAAATGCCCAGGTGTGGCTGGTAGATCTGGTGAGCCAGTTACGCGCATGTACCGATGCACCTTTGCAGCGTTCACTCTCCTTGCTCGGTGAAGGAGTACGGTCGAAAGCCACATCTCGTCACGGAAACCGGCTTCGCTTTGCCATCGATCGCCTGAAGCTCAACCAAGCCGTGGTCGAGTTGCGCAACTACGAAGCGGCAGAGCATTGGGTGTATCGTCTGCCCAGGAACGGCAGACCACCACCAGCAAGCAAGGTCGGCCAACCGCGGCCCCGGCGCGGAAGCGTCACAAACTTTCGGGATCATCGGGGAACGAAGAGAAAGAATGTCCGAGATGTAGTATCACAGGCATAAGGGGAGCAATGTTTTTGCGCCTAAGCTGACTGGCTGTAAATGCGTTCTTTGCTGCGTGGCTGCCGTCAGCACACATGATTGCAGCATGCAGCCGCCGTCATGAGAGGTGATTGTCTCCAACCAGAATCTATCCCTTCTTCTTTTCGGGCTTTTTCCCCCTCTTACTTTTCCTTCACACGCACACTGGGGTAAACCGTGGCTGTCATCCCCCACCAAGCACGGCATCTCGGATCCGAAGCTGACAGCCACGATTTACCCCAGTGACGCTACCTGCCTAATTGAGCAAGCAGAAGCCAGTGACATGTCGTGCTATATCGCGCGCGAGATTCGCAGGGCCGCGATCGTCGCCCGGTTGCCTCATGTAACGTTTGGACTCGAACTGGGTACCGCAAATTTTTTGATTAGGAAGTTGCTCATGCTCATGTAACGGTATGGTGTCCTTGGGAGGATACGCGGCTTTCCCCCACGACAGGATCCCGTCAATGGGAGTGTAAGCGATACGTGTGGTTGATCATATTCAGTTGCAAGGTAAAGCTTTTGCTGTCTTGCGGATGACCAGGGAGAACAATCCTTGCCTTTGCGTTTCGATTGGGAGTCTCCCGGTAGTATATATTGGGATCTCTTCTGCACACATCTTCCTTCGTTCTGCCTATACTTCTGCTTACCACATTCGAGCTCCTCCCGATACTCACAATATTATACTCTCACAATGTTCTTGCAGACTATTCTGGCAGCCACGGCCTTTGGTGCCCTTGCCTCCGCCGCTCCGACCCAGTCGCGCAGCACTGGCGGGAAGCTAGCCGTCTATTGGGGCGCAGAAGACCCGTCCACCACCCTGGACGACGTCTGCGGCGACAGCTCCTACGACATTGTAAACCTGGCCTTTTTGAGCTACTTCTTCAAGGACGGTGGCTATCCAGAACTCAGCATCAGCACACTCGGCGGCCCCTCGGACGCGCAGCAGGCCGCCGGCGCCACATCGCTCCAGGACGGCTCGGAGCTCGTGCCGGCCATCCAAAAGTGCCAGAAGAACGGCAAGCGCGTCATCCTGAGCATGGGAGGCGCCCAGGGATACGCGGACGTGACCCTGCAGAGCGATGCCCAGGGCCAGCAGATTGCGCAGACAATCTGGGATCTGTTCCTTGGCGGCACCAACAACGCCTCGCTTCGGCCGTTTGGGGATGTGAAGCTCGACGGCGTGGACTTGGGTAAGATGGCTCCACTTGCTAAACATGGCAATTTGTACAGGTATCTGACCGATATTCTAGACAACGAATCCGGCAACCCCACTGGCTATGTAGCCATGACCAAGCAGTTCCGCAGCCTCATGAACTCGGACTCGAGCAAGCAGTACGTCCTGACGGCGGCTCCTCAGTGCCCGTTCCCGGACGCCTCGGAGCCCCTTGACGTTGTGCAGCTGCTCGACTACGTCTGGGTGCAGTTCTACAACAACGGCGACTGCAACATTGCCCAGTCTGGCTTCAACGACGCCGTGCGCACCTGGAGCCAAGGGATCGGGAATGCGACGCTCTTTATCGGTGCTTTGGCCAGTGGCGCAGACGGCGATCAGGGATATGTTGATGCGAGTACCTTCACCTCAGCCCTCCAGGGCGTGGAGGCGATGAACCTGCCCAACTACGGTGGTGCGATGCTTTGGGAGGCTCAGCTGGCTGTCAACAACGGCAACTACCAGCAGCAGATTCGGGGCTCGCTTTGAAGTGGACCGCCACAATTGATGGGAACTTCTTTGTACATATTGAAAGTTTTTCGCAATGTAGCCTCTGAGTATGGCATGCGTTCTACCACACTATTTAAATCGTATTACTGCAAAAAGCGTCCCACGCGAATCGGTGTCTACAAGTATTCGGGGTAAGGAAAACCTGACTGCCTGGAAGTTTATGAAGCTGAAGTTGCCAATTAAAAGACTGACCTCGGCGTCCGAGTGTGCTGGCTACAATACGTATCGAAAGCTTGCTTGATCTTCCTGGTCTTCTGTTTCGCCCTTGAGCCCACGCTCACACTTGCGATTATGCCAAGCTAGGGCCAGTGTCACCGCCAGCAGAGTCACAATGGAAAGAGCCGCGATACTGACACCCGTAGCAAAGCCGGTCGGATACTTGGGTCTCTCGAGCGTGATGAAGACGTTGCTGGCGACAAAGTTGGCGCAGTTTCCGATGCCAAGCTGCACGGCGCTCGCGATGGCTTGCTGCGGACGACCTCTCAGGTTGCTGTTGAGCCAGCCAATTAGGATGGGAAACTGAATGAAAGAGCCAGATGCGATGATGTAGAGCGCAAAATACCGAACAGCTGCCGGCTGCACCTGTGCATACTGGAGACACCAACCCACGAGGGCGCAAATGGCGCCGGCCAGCACGAACGGCCACCGGCGAGACAGCTTCCCGGCGGCGTACGACGTGGAAAGTGTGACGACGATTCCGACCATCCAAATGGGGATGCTCATGACCTGTGCTTTGGAAGCGGTCCATCCAAGCTCCTTGAGGATGGTGGGCGTAAATGACGAGATGGAAGCAGCGCCCATGTCTGCGCAAAAGTAAAGAAGCGTAAAAGACCAAATCTTCCAGTCAAAAAGCACATGGCTCCAGTCGATGCCTTTGAGGTCAATCTTTTCGGCGCCGCGATCGCGACGTAGGCGCGTGAGCAGAAGCTCCTTTTCTGCCGGGCTCAAGAACGTCGCATCCTGAGGAAAGGCGGGAATGATGAACCATGCCCCGAGGCCGAAAGCAAAGGTGAAGAGACCTTCCAGGATGAAAACCCAGCGCCACGCTTCATAGCGCTGCATTCCATCCATGTGCTCGATGGCGTACGCAAGAAACTACGCATTGTTAGTGCTACTGGTGCTGCACCCGCGGCGACGAGGACTTAACGTCGGCCACCCACTTCTTGGCCCTACCCACATCTCGGCGCGACACGCGTCTTCAACACCACTTTCTAGATGCCGCACAACGAATCCAAAAAACATTATAATAACATAATAAATACACCATTAGATACAAAATTAACTAAATAATCACTCTATAGCTTCAATTCTTGGAATATCGCGCGTGACCCCTGTCAGTTGCATCTCAAGCTGGCTACGTGTGTTTTCAACGTCTATGATTTCAACAAAGACGGAATTAGGGTTAGAATTAACTTTCTTCCGTTGTTTTTGCAGTGATAGCTTCCTTGCTGCATGGAGTTTTGTATTCTCTTGTTTTGAGAAGAGTATTTGGGCTTGTTGGGTATGAAATTG
This sequence comes from Akanthomyces muscarius, assembly GCF_028009165.1. Classification (NCBI taxonomy): domain Eukaryota; kingdom Fungi; phylum Ascomycota; class Sordariomycetes; order Hypocreales; family Cordycipitaceae; genus Akanthomyces; species Akanthomyces muscarius. The sequence goes on from NC_079242.1 coordinate 4,987,899, forward strand.
CTTTGTGATCTTGCGTTGCATCAGCTGCGAGGTACGCCGGCTGGTTAAAGGATGCGTACTATCGGAAAGAAGGCGTCGGAGTTGATGTGTATTAGTAGGTGTTTTGACCTCTGGCAGGGCTTCTGCGAGTACTAATTTCGGCTCCAAAGGAGGTGTTTTTGGTGTTGTTGGGAGCGGATCAACAAGCAACTTGCTTATTAGTGGCTTCGCCATATCAACTGGCCACAAGCCAGCCCTTCGCCACCCAGCACGAATATTTTGATTTGATAGACCGGCTGCTCTGGCGATAGCGTAACTTTCGAGAAAAATTCTTTTTCTAACAGGCGAGGAATCGTCGTCGTTAGGCCGGTTACCAATCTCCTTACAATAACAGGCTTTGATCGAGCTAAACACCGCCACATCAAGAGGTTGAAGAACGTGAGAGCTATGAGCTGGCAGGAATAGAAGGTATATGTTATGGCGATAACATTCGTATAAAAATTCCATTGTACAATGGCTTCCGTGGCCATCAATAACAAGGAGGCGGCGCTGGCCTGGAGGCGGTCTTGTTTCTGGAATAAAGATAGCCTGCAACCAATAGAGAGCGATTTTATCATTAGTCCAGCCCCGGGCTGTTGCCTCGAACTTCCAGCCTTTGAAAGGGCCTAATTCCTCAGGAAACCACTGCTCTTGAACGCTCTTGCCATTAAACAGTACTAGCGGAGTAAGGCTCTTGCCCAGCGCTGAGATACACTCGAAGATTGTGCTCCAACAGCGTATTCCAGACTGCTTCTTCAGGGCAATTCTCTTCTGTGATGACCCTAGTACTAGGCCGTTCTCTCGGAGACCTATTGCAAGCCCAGTCTCGTCCATGTTGTATCGGTTGCTTGGGAGTATCTCGTTGATAGCGCTGATCGTCAGAAGCTTGAAGAAACTCTGTATAATGTAAGTCGAGGCGCCATTAGCCCTTTTAAAATCAAGTCTCTTGCCTCTTAAGGTCTTGATTTCTGGGTTTCTTTTAATAAAGCCCTGTATCTAGTTCTTGCCGACTGGTTCTGTATCGCCGTTGACTCTGGCTAACTCGCCCACCATCTGCCGGATCTGCTCATGGGTCGGCGGGTTGCCCAGAGCGTCCTGAATTAATATCCAGCCTCTTAAATCTGCTTCCTGTATCGATGGAAGCTTTTGCATACCCTCAAAGGCCTCTTTGCGTGATGTTCTGCCCTTTAATCGTTCCTGTATCGTTGACCGCGGTACCTCCCACCGCTGTGCAGCAATATAGAGTTTCATGCCGCCAATCACGTCCTGAATAGCATTTTGAAGAGCCTGTTCGGTATATTTGGGAGGCATTGTTGTATATATAAAATTTGACGTTAAGATAATTATAATTGCGCGAGAAAACACGGTTCTAGTAATGTAGGTTTGGTGTTGAAGTGGGTGGAATGACGGCGCCGAGATGTGGGTAGGGCCAAGAAGTGGGTGGCCGACGTTACACCGCTGAATGCGCTTCCCAGAAGCGCAAAGCAGATAAAGTAGGAAAAGCGAATGTAAAATTCACTGCGCTTGTAATATTGACCAATCAAAAGAGCGGCACCTGAGCCATAGGATTAGTTCTTAATTTTCCCTACTGGCTCGAGGGACGCACCAGGGGGCAAAGCCGCTTCCAGAATGCCCATGATGAATCTGCACGCCAAAAGTCCACCATAGCTCCTCGTGAGTCCCTGGCACATGGAGACCAGTCCGAGGATCAGCATAGCGCTTGCGAGATACTGGTTCGGCTTGATCTTGTTCATGCTCATGAAGAGGTTGCTTGGAATCTCCACGACCACAAACGGCAGGTAAAAGATCCAGAGGCAGGTGTTGAAGCCTGTCGATGGCATGTGCAGCGACTTTTCGAGCCCAAACAGCCGCGCGTTGGCAATGTTGGAGCGGTCCAAGAAGGACACGAGGTACAAGCATCCGAGGATGGGAATCAGGCGGAGGTCGCACTTGATGAGCAATTTTCTCGCCATGCTGGGGTCCTCGTCGCGAGCTGCTCCCAGGTGGATGGGGGCCACATTGCCATCGCTCGTTGCAGCCTCGCTCACGACGCCAGACGGGCGCACCTTTTCCGCGTTGCCTACACTCACCGCTGGATCGTCAAGCATGGTGAGCGAGTTTGCTAGTTTTTGTACTGCCAGAGGCAGAAGAGTGAATGTGAGCGACAGATATGTCCCATGGCTAGAAACCAGTTGTACCCTTGCACGCCCCCACCGCTTTGCGTACGCAGCCTTGTTGTACAGCACCAAAGCGCGTCTTACTAATTTAAATTAAAAAGGTGGGATTGGACTAGAGCAACGCAATTAAGTAAATGCATCTCGGACACATTGTGGGCGTCCGACGCAAAGCGCGCAGAAGTGGCCGATTTAGGGCGAGATCATGGCGGACAAGGCAGAGTCAAATGAAGAATTGCTCGTTGCCGCAGACTGCATAGCTTAATAATTCGAATGGGATCAGAAAGAAAATATGCAAGAAAAGTGCCTACAAAGTCAATGTAGTGCCTTTTCGCCGTGTCCTGTGTCACATGGCCGCATATCAAATTGGCTGGCGGCTGTTTGCCTGCCGTGGGACATCAACTCGAAAATTCCTCATACGCCATATTGCTCTGTTACATCGATAGATGACCAGAAAGAACCGGTTTGCCTAAGCCAATAGTCTTTGGACGATGATTTGAGGATGTCCGCCACCTAGAGAAATTGGCACTGCTTATACGAGACGAAGTGATGCCCGAGGGGCCACAGTTTAACGGCCATTGCACTATCCTCTAAGACTATTGCTGTCTTGCTTTTTTTTACCAGAATACCGAAATAGCCTTGCTCGGTACGACCGCATCGCCATCATCGGCAGCTGTTACCAAGCCCCCGGTATGCTTTCGGCATCAACACCGTCAAGATCAATCTTAGATCTGGTGCTTGTTGTGCTTGTCGCAGAACTTGGTAGCAGCCTTCTTGGCATAATCTATCGATAAATGTCAGCGTCGCATAGCGTACCGTGCAAGAAGATCCCTCCAGGCCGTCATGCAACTTACCCTGCGTGTGCTGGTTGAGCTCACACTTGGTGAGACAATCGGTAGATCCGGCCATGATGGGCTGGAGATTGGCGCAGATGAGGTCGATGGGGCCCTGACCCTCCTTGCAGCCGAGCCCGTTGACGGCCACGGAGACGCAGGGAATCGCGCACTTGCCCTTCTCGGCGAGATGAAGAAGCGTGTCGAGGTCGGCAGCCGAGGCGGCGGCGGCGACGGCGACGGCGATGAAAAGAGTGGCAATGACGACCTTCATGATGTCTGAGGAGGAGAAGAAGACAGATTAAAAAGTGTTTGTGAGAATTGACTTGGGCAACAGATTTGGAAGTGTGAATGCTCAACTTGTGGACGGCGAAGCGAGGAGAAGGATACGTTTTGTAGGTTTTTCTTGTGCCTTCGCGGTGGCTTTGGTAGGGTTGCCCCAGACAGAAACGCCACCCGCATCATAGAAAAAGAAGCTAGACGCGGTTTTGGTTTCGCAAGTGCCTAGACAACACGTGAAAAAGAAAATTAGGTCGGTTCTGTAGTCGTGGTGCGGTGGGTGTCTACGTCCCGAGACGAATCGAGCGGCCATTGGTCGGCCAGGCGAAGCTGATCAACTGCGCTGATTACCATGCTAATACCCCTCGTCCCAGTGTTTCTCTATATCATAAGTCGCTAGAATCTAGCCTAGCTACTGTATTTCCGGAGAATCCAAGTTTTAAAGGACATGTGCGCCGTTGGTCACTCGGCAGGGTGCGCAAAGGAAGGCAGAGCTGGCATGGGAGATTACAGCAAGCCGATGCGCTTCACACATTATTCCGGCAGCCAAGTTCAGGGCAATAAGTTGTGCCCAGTTTCAATAGTTGACGTCTGCTGAATTGCGTAGTGTGTTGGTTTTGTGCGCTGGCCACGCCACCACGACGCGAGCCCAGCTGCTAGTTGTTTGGACCGGACATCTCGCCCCGCCCATCTCATTCACCTTGAGGGTCTAGACAATGTACTCTGGAAAGTATAGCGTGTTTCTTACCCGAGACGAGACACCATAATTTAAGAGTGGCTGTTTGCCGCAGGACGTTCATTGGCTCAGTGGATGCTGCTTACAGCCAGTGACAATTAGGGGTCGAGTCTCAAGGCCGAAGAAAGCTTCCAAATCACTGGCATAACTATTGATATAATGGCGAGCTGAAATAGAAGCTTGTTCAGCTTCTCGAGATGATCATGCCGTTGACATAGGCCTCAACCACCTATCTGGGTACGCCTGCCACACCCAACGGCGCTGAGCTCAACTGCCGTGCGTGTCTCATGCCAAGCGCAAGCCTGAGTAGCTTGCTCATGTCGCAGATCAGCGTGAGGAGCTGGAAGCACAGGTCTACATAAACTCAAGAAGAAACATTTTTTTTTACCGCTGGCTCCTGCTCTGGACAAGTCTGGGGGGCAAGTCTTGTCTTGCAGTGGTACACGCATGCGAGACGGCACTTGTTGATGCGGGAAGAAAGCTCCAGACTGGCAGCTGAGAACTCAGCGAATGCAGCTTTGGGGGGGACTCGTGCGGCAATGTCTCGAGGGAGGTCAAAAAACGGGTGGCTCACGGCAACCTATAGGTAAGTTTCGACGAAAGCCTTACACACCTTATGTGGTAGTAGATGTAAAAGTGTACGTAGTTAGGCGTAAGAGTAGCTACTTTGATTGGATCATATAGTAGTTACTACTAGTTTATAATTTATAATAATATTAGGGCACGCACTTTTAGTGTCTCTTACATCATGCAATCCCTCTTTCTTTATATAAGCTTCGCCAGCTGGCATGCTTCTGTAAATTCGGTGCTAATGTCGCTCTGAGATTTCCAACTTGGTATAGATAGCTCGGTATTAACCCAGTCAGTCGACTGCGACAGAGAGCAAGTCTAACGACAGAGCCCCGGAAGTGAATCGCTGCCTTCCAAATTCATCGCCGAGATCTCAGCCATCTATCCCCCACACACTCGCAGATCTGATTGCAGAACTAGGCGACAAGGCGCATGCCTGGCCTCGAGGCCATGCTCAACTTGGTTACAATTATATAGCGTAACAAGCCACCCACGGTTGTGTAAACCGGACCCGCCGACGCCTGTGTCATGCCACTCACTGCTCAGAGGCTCAACGTCACAGTTCCCTACGTTTCCAGGTACAGTGGTGTAGGTATCTGGTAGGTAAGGCAACCAAGGTAAGGCAGCCCACAGCGCCCTCAGCAGCCCGCCAGGCACCAGGCGCCACTGGAGCCACTAAAAGCAACCACTGGAACCTTGCTAGATCGGCCCCGCGCGGGCACAATCTCTGCCTCTGGGACCATCTTGGTTCCTCAACCGGAAGCTGTGCATTGCTTTAAAACTCTTTATCACTAGACTACACTAAGACAAAGGGTCTGCGCAAGTCTGACTTCTCGTACTCTAGCCTTTCCGAAGCTGAGACTGTATACCCGACACGCTTCATCCTGTTTCCTACATCATCCACAGGCGTAACAAGGAGGATGCGCAGCGTCATCCCGACGTGGCAGGACCCAGCTTCACAGTTTTCCCGCCGCGTGCAGGCCACAGGCACGGCAAAGAGCGGCATGTTGCGCACCACGTGGGCAGACTGTGAAAATCGCCGATCAATACTGTCAAAGCCGGCATACATGCCGCGCTCATCATCCTCGTCGTCGGCCGCGCGCAGGAACATGTGATCGTCCACGCCAACACCAGTTGTCTCGATCAGCTTCAACCGCACCAGCGGAGCCTCGAGCGAAATCTCCGCCGCCAGCACGTCGCCGAGGGGTTTGGCGTCGTCCACCAACGTCACCCGTGTGTCGAGTATGGTAGCCGGAAAGCTGTGGGCGACGCTCGACGTGAAGCCCATGGCAGGGATCCCATCGACCGACGCCCAAGACCACGAGGGTACCCCTCTCTCGCCCGATGGCCTGCACGATAGGGACTGCCAGCACAGCGACTCCAAGAGAGACTGCTTCCAATGTCCTGCTATGTATTCATCCTTGTTCATCCGCTGATACGCCGCCGCAACATTCGCAAGAGCCGCGAGCTTGCCGGAGCCGCTGCCAGACTGGCGCTTCCCGTAGTCCCACAGAATAGCAAACCACCGTGACGACGGTGTGTCTTCTTCTGCTCGTTTCCGGTAGTACTCTGTTCCGTCAGGCAACGCATCGACTGTTGAGTGATAGCAAAGCCGCTCCAGTAGACCATCCTCTGATGCAAAGCGATGCATACATTCAAAGTACATCTGGTCAGAAGCAAAGTGCACTGTCTTTCGCGACAGCACACGGTCTTGAAAGGACCACACTCCAGAAGTTATTGGCTGTCTTGCCATGTCTATATAGTATTCTCGGATGGCGTCTCTGGCGAGTGGTAGCGTACAGACGGACACCTGCTCGGCAGAATTGCCGGGCGCAGCATATGGAACTTGAGCAAGACTTCTCGCCGGTCGGGGGAGCAAGAGACCGTCTGCCGTGGCTTCAGATCCCGTGGCAGATAGCGTGAGGTGTGCGTTTTCGTAAACGGAGCCAAACTGCTCAGAATCCCGAGTCAATTCTGCGGCAGTGCGGGGAAAGCACAGTGAGTCGATCCAGAGATATTGAATTCGCAAGGCACGGGTGACGAATATGGCATCTTGAAACAGTTTTGGCAGAGCTCTGACGTCTACATGCTCGTCCGCAGCCAGGATCTTGTTCTCCCAGCGATCCACGAGGGCGGCGTTAGTGGCGTAACTCAGGGCTAAATAGCGATGACGGGCTTCAGCGTCAAGGTCGACGATTTTCACGTGTCTGCCAGAGTGGGAGCTCTGTACGTCTATCAGGCGGCGGGGCATGGGTCCGTTGTTCTGGCACCACTGGTGATGCTGCTCGCACTCGGCGTCCCACTGGAGCAACAGGTCCAGCTGGTGTGTATCGATGTTCGGTACAACTGGGCGGCCGCGAATACTGGCAGAAAGAGGGTGATCTTGAAATTATTAGCCTACCGTCTAACAAAAGCTATGCTGAGCGTGATAGAAAAGCGCAAGCACACCTTCGGTCACAATAAAGGCAAACGCTGCAACTGGGAGGATCTCTCCGCCCGAGGTGTTGGACATGGGTGCCGACCAAACCCAGAAGCCTTGGCCGCCATCAGGCCGCTGGGACACCCAAGTGTCGAAATCCGGTGGTGAGCACTCCAACCGCTTGCCTTTCGGGGATTCCAGCTCGGCCAGCAGAGCCTCTGCCTGTGAATGAATCAAGACGCACAGCTCGCAGCCGTCTTCTGCGGATTTACGCAGACCCTCCAAGTTGACATGGTGTCTCACACGCGCCATGTTCGCATTTTGAGATGCTACTCCTGTTCGATAGAAACGATGTACATGCTCCAGTCCGCTAAGCGAGGATCTGTACTCATCATTCGGAAACGGCGGCAGGCTCCCAAACGGGGTTGACTGGCAAGTCTGGCAGAGAGACATCGCGTAAAGCAAAGAATTCTTACTCAATAATGTGCTCGTTTGCCGGAGGATAATTCGGGGACTCTGTTTGTGATACTGTTAGAAATGCAATGGCACCAGCGATATAGTGGCTTTTATTTTCTTCGTTAAAACTCGGTGTCTTTTCTCGTCTCCTTTCGTCTCGCTCTTTACTGTCTCCTTTCTCCGGAGAGTCAGAATGAAGTGCTTCCATTATACTGCTGCCTGACTGGGTACAGTGCGCCTTGTCTTTCGCACCCCGCTATCTACCAACACACATCCGGTTTGCCGACGCCTGCACAGCTGCCTAAGGCAACACACGCAATGGGCGCAAACAAGGCTGCGACTAACGAGCCGGATTGCCGTGGCGGCAGCGGGACCGATCACCAATGTGGCTTGGCACTGCGATCCCGAGGTTTCCGGCCGCCAGTAAACGAACGCTGACAGCCTGGTGTCATGGCTGGCTCAAGGATATTGAGGCACAGTATTCGAAGCCAGGCTGGGACTAGCCAGACGGGCGATGCCGTGCCGGCAGCTGCGACCGATCAGCCTTTGTTCTTGGCGCAGCGCTTCTGTTTTGTTTCCCTATGCTAGCCGATAGGCGGTGATATGCAAGCCAGACACACGGCTCCAAGCAGGCTCACGACAGTCGACAGGCCGATCGTGTTCGCTGCTTGGACGTCGATTCTACCATGTTTCCGGGACGTCACTCAATTGACCTTGATCGCTGGGCAAGGACCTGTTTTTCGTTAACTACCGAGGATGCAATCATCTCGTATCATGTTATCGTGAGAAGGATTATCCCGTCCCCACGCGATCTGCATGCTTCGGACGGCCGAGGCCGGTGTCAGCCTGCATCTGCACACTTCACAGCCTGCTTCGGCATCCTTCGTCGGCCTACCTTCCACATACTGGCAAACGAAGAGAGACAACTTCGGCAGTTGCACGAGTATGGACAGCTGCAATTCGGCAGTTGCGTACCTGTAGCCAACAAGCAACGTGACGAAAGCATCTCGGCCATATTCAAGTTTGGAAACTGTTGGATGATCGAGCATATATCTCTCACTGGCAACAGCAACTGCATTTGACGTTTCATTCCTCTGAGGCGCAGCACTACAGCCTGCTTCTTTTCTCAGTCAGGTTTGAAAATAGTGTCTCTTTTCGTGTCGGCGTTGTGACGGTCTCGGAGGATGTATCGGCCTCGTGACGGCCGATTTCTTTACTTGGCTAGACTCGAGAAGACGACCTCTTGAGTGTAAGCAGCGAGATGGGTCAACTTATCGACTTCACATACAAGAGGTTACGACGCCTTGGGCATAAATAGCTGGCAAGCTTCCACTCTTTTACGAAGACAGACGCTCAACCGACATCTACAAAAGCATTCCATCAAAGCACTCAACTTTCAAATCGCTTCACTTCACTTCTTTCTACACTGCAACAATGTACGCTACAATTTTCACCCCTGCTCTTATGGGCCTCATCAGCCTGTGCAACGCCTCGCCGACCTTTCACGAGTCCAAGGAAGGCGCCTCTCCGCAGTTCTACAACACCGCGGACGGCCCTCAGATTTCCGCACCCAAGACGCCTTACGTCGCTGTCGCAGGCTCTGACAAGCTCTACTACATCGACACGCGCTTCGACGTCGAGACGGCCAGCCACATCAAGGAGCAGATTGAGTGGGCCGCGGCCCCTCGTCCCGGCACCTACATCTCCATCGACGACGTCGCCGCCACGGCTGCCGTCAAGGATGCCTCGACCAACGCGACGCTTTTCGACTTCAACCCGGCCTACGCGCGCGTGCTATTTGCCAGCATCCTCAACAAGAACAACCCTTCGCTGGCGCTGCCCGTGCACGCGCCCGCGGGCGACTGGGAGGTCACGTACGGCGACGGTGCGCAGTCGCTGACGGAGCGCTCGGCGCACTGCTCCCAGTACGGCTGCCACTCGGACGACGACTGCAAGCGCGCGTCTCACAATCTGTGTGGTAAATGCCACCACGCGCGCGTCGACAACGAATGCGAGGTCGGCCACCTCAACCATCTTGGCCTCTGCGCGGGCGACCGCTGCGCCAAGGCGGTCGACACCCCGCGTATCAAGGGCGAGAGCGATGCGAGCTACTACCAGCGCATGGACAAGCTGCACTTTGGCGCGTAGAAAGCTTGTCTAGTTATTCCAAATGTCAAGAAAGACGCAACATGTCCGGACGAGTGGTATGTGGCGTATCCATGGATCCTAGGTAGCTCGATGTTAGTTAATGGCAAGATCGAATCTGTTGAGACGTGGCGATTGAATGCAGACGTGACACATATGTAGTTTGATCCAGGTTGTGCAGTTTTAGTAGCACGGAAGCGTCGACGGGCTTCTTTGCTTGGCACATGACAGGGCAGACGAGGGAAATTTTCGTCGGGCCGGCTGGCATAGGGCTGGCCGACGGAAGAATAAACCATACCGAGCTCTTGAAAGTGTGATCTACTTTGTTCAAGGATGATATAGTATATCAAGTACTAAGACGTGTCTTTTCTATTGTTTGCTTACTGGAGAATAGATTGGGACAACAACAGAAGGTGTGGGAGGTGACACTCCTGTCTCGCAGGGAGCGTGACCGTAGGGGCAATAGGGCTGAAACAGCGTACGCCTGGCGACAACACGGACCTCTTAGAATGCTACACAGTCTGGTGGTATGGATTCGCTCATCCACGCAACGTTGTCAGCTCTCACTGAAGTTACTTTACATATATTCGAGGTGGGGCGCTCATCAAACCCCTAGTTCCCTCCAAAGAAACTACTGTTATTAACTACACATTGTCGTGAAATAAGGCTATTTTTTAACTTGTCGTGGTTGAGCCTAGACTGACTTTACAATAATCGGAGAAGAGCCCCCCCACTTTGAGCCTTTGGTGGAGTGTACTTTATATTCCATAGGGGGCCTGTATTGAGTGCGGGGAAAGGCTGTCGCTTGCTATTGATTACATTTGTAATCCCGATGCTCTATTGACAGCCAATGACAGGCTGCATCTGATGACAGTGGCTGAATGCAAACTGAACGTGATCCTTGAAGTTGGGCATTTAGATCGGCAGGTCTCTGCTAGTGACGGCAAGGGCCGAGTCAACCGTGTGCTACGGGCGTGGGGCAGCGCGTGTGGGAAATTCCGGTCGGATTACCTTTTTCGGAATCGTCGGTCGCAGCGCGCGACTCTCAGCTGTCCTGTCCAACCCGCGTCGGGGCTCGGATTTCCAGTGCCATAGGTTGACGGCCTCTAGGAGAAGGGCAGACCGAGGTTATGCCTGGTTAGGTCTCCTTTAAAGAGTAGAGACAGGACCACAACGGACCGAGAAACTGCAATGGCTGGCAAGTGTTGCTATCTTTAGTGTTCCAGCATGGCTTTCCCCCAGAACAATCGGACTTGGAAAATCATCCATGATGCGCAGAAAGGTGGTTACGCCGTCGGGGCGTTTTGTGTGTATGTTTTTCGCAAAACTTCCATCAACCTTGACACTGCGTCATTCTGACCATACACACGAAATGCAGCTACAACACGGAGGGTGTTTTAGCAGTCATCCGGGCCGCAGAGAAAAAGCGCTCTCCTGCGATAATCCAGCTGTTTCCGTGGACTTTACACTTCCAGGGTCCGGCGTTTGTTCAATACGTCGCCAACGTCAGCCATGGCGCGTCAGTGCCTATATCCGTCCATTTAGATCACTGTCTCAAGCCAGAGGATGCCGATATTGCTTTGCAGTGCGCGTTCGACTCCATCATGATTGACGGGTCACTTTTCGAAACCGAGGAGAACATTCGCTACGTCAAATCAGTCGTCGAACGGGCCAGGGACAAGGGTATCACTATCGAGGCAGAGCTCGGTCGGATAGAGGGCGGCGAGGACGGCATTCCCATGCTCGAACTCGATGGTCTCCTCACTGATCCTGATTTTGCGCTGCAATTTGTCAAGGAAACAGGTGTGCATTTTCTCGCACCCAGCTTCGGCAACGTTCACGGACCTTACCCACCAGGGGGTGCCGAGAAGCATTGGCAGATTAGCCGGTAAGTTGGGCTGACACGACTGCCGAATTGAAACCCTCGTATTTGTCAACGGATGTTTTTTAACTCGACATTGTGAGTACAGATTGAAGCAGATTCATGAAAAGCTGGGAAATGGCGTGCCTCTGGTTCTGCATGGGACGCATCCCCTCTCCGACGACCTGCTACATCTGTCCATGGCGCATGGAGTCGTCAAGATGAATCAGAACCGCAATGTGCGTTTGGGCTATCATGAGTACGTGGAGAAGAACTGTGCACGAGTCGAGCTCACGGAGCTGCAGGAGCAAGGTGTCGAGGAATACTGCAAGGGTGTAGAGCACATGATGGAGGTGTTTAGGTCTGCAGGCAGGGCGCCGGATATGTAGTAGGATAGTTAATAAATTTCTCCGTACTCAGCAGTTGCACCCATTCCTACGAATTTCCAATTGGGGAAAACTTCCCGGGTTACTTCGTTGAGCATCCTCTAAGCCTTGTTATACTGATGGCTTGCTTACAAAGTCACAGTAGGACTGTTTCCTGGAGACTAAGCCAGGGTGAAGCTACAGGCTAGCTCGTAGAGCAGTAATTGTGAACGTGCCCGGGGCCCTGCGAACCTAGGCGCTGCCCAACACTAATACATTCCCGCTTCATGCACTCGGCCCCATATTAACCGCCCTTACGGAGACCCTTTTCCGATGGCCACGCGGGGAACCTTGACACTTCTTGTTGGTATGCATGCTGTTAAAGGTTTTCGCCACCATTGACACCATAGCGTGCTGAACATCAATGCCTACAACTACACTTATGCGTACAATTGAATTGTCGAGCGACTCGCTAATCAACCATGCCTCGATTTACAGCTCTCACCTTGTCCAACCCGCCCTCGAAGAAGAGATATGTCACCAGGTTCGCAGCCACCCGCGTCCTGCATTAGTCTTTGCTAACCGACTCCGGTGTGAATTTGGATCGACAGAGCATGCGACTCTTGCAGGAAGCGAAAGTCTAGATGCAACGGCTTAGCGCCCTGCTCGCGATGCAAGGGCTGCGGCAATGGTTAGAAAATTTCTCTCTCTGCTAATACATCGCACGCTAATTACAATTAAGTTTGTTCTTACGATATGCCATATACGCGAGGGCATGCGCAAACAGAAGTGAGTTTCACGTTCCAATGCTGTACGTGCAAGCTGACAGGTGACTCCCTCGAGGTGTCCGATTCCGAGCGCAATCAATCCCAGACAAGCCAAGCGAGCAGCCCACCGCCGTACTCGGAGAACTCTGCGTCAGCTAACGGGCTGGCCCTTGATTCTAATGCAAGTGAATTTGCAGAGATGCCGGTTGATCAAGGTTGGACGAATCGCATCTCAAGTAACAAGGTGCAAGACGTGCTGATCGTTTACACAGGCGATGCTAGTATCCAATCATTCCTTCGCAAAGTGTCAAGCCACCTGTCACGGGTCGGAAGGTATCTTCCGCGAAGCCTCTTCGGCGGAGAACAGGAAACTCACTATGAAAAGAATTATTCGCATGTGTGCATACTTCCAGACAAAGAAACAGCCCGTAGCTATCTGAATTGTTATTTTGAGCATGCCAGCATCTCGTATCGCTTCATGTCTCACGAGCAGATCAACGAGCACCTCGACCAAGTATATGCAGAGCTAGAAAGTGCTCTGCAGGAAGACACCGAGATGGCAAAGCTACTGTTTGTCATGGGGATTGGGTAAGCGCGCATTTCCGCCATGCTACTGGAGAAGATCGACCACTGACCAAAACTATAGCTGTATTTGGATGGCGTCCTGGAAGAAAGAGGCTCTCTCACCATGGAAGCACAAAGCGTACGCCGGCCGAGTCCCGCGTGTGGCTACTACGCTAATCCTGTTGCCTAGATATAAACTGCTCTGCAGTGGACAGTCTAGGCTTGAGCGACTGCGTGACTCATTCTCGCCACCGCTGGAGTTGCTGCAGGCATACGTTCTCAAGGTCCGTCCCTTGATCGACCTCGTCTACACTATACTGATATATTTGCAGTGCCAATTAGAGCTGTACTTTGGTCGCGTCAACAGCGCATGGCTTACACTCGGGTTGGCAGTTCGTCTCGGCCAGCTGTCTAATATTCAGAGAAAACTGCACTCAGAAGACGCCATGAAAGCACATGCGCACATTTCGCTGTTCTGGGCCATGTACATGATGGATCGGTAGGTGAATGCTACACCCCATCCAAACCCCCCTCCGGTGCCAGTCACTTTGCTTAAAGACTAGTGCCCAGCTACCTCGCCGTAGCGCTTGGACTACCGTTTGCAATTCAGGACGCCGACATAACAGTCCCGCTCGTCCCAGAGCTTTCCGAGCAAGTCGGCAGGAGCTTGGGCCAGGACGAGACGAGGTTGTGGGTTGGAGTAGTTGCCCACGTGAGGTCTGTATGCCTTGCGTCTCAAGGTAGCTCGTTGCTGACATTGAGCAAGACTTGCGCAAATCATCGGCCACATCATGGCGGCCCTCTATTCGGTGACAGCATCAGCGTCACCGCCAGCGGACAGCATCATGGGTGCACTGGAATTAGAGCTTCGGCAGTGGCTCTCGCAGACCCCACCCTTCTTCCATCCGAAGCCAGAAAGCGAGGCTGCCCCGGAACCATTGTTTTATGATGTTCCCTGGAAATTCAAAAGACAGCAACGAACAATACAGGGAGCCTTTTTCTTTGCAAACATGCTGCTTTACAGGGGCTACTTGCTGAGGGAGTTCCTTCAGCAGGTGCCGGATACGCCCCGCCGCGGCCCTTGTCCTGCAAGGGTTGCAAAATGTGTGGAAAATGCAATGGCCATGCTTGCTCTGGCCGCAGAGTTTGGCGCCGAAGACCTTCATTATAATTCTACTTTCTGGGTGAGTAGGGTCCCCCGCATAAGACCGCTTGCTAGTTTGGTACCAACTTTGTACAGATTTCTACTCACTTCATCTACTGTGCCATTTCGGTGCTCCTTGTGTATCTCAGTCTCTACCAGGAATGCGATGGGACAGACAGGATCAAAGCTGCTGTCGAGTTGGCAATCAAGACTCATCTGAACAACACAGACGACCAATGCGACGCGACGGGAGAAGGCGCGGAGACGCTAACGTGGGAGCATCAGCGCGGACAAGTTGAGCTCTCTTCTGGCTTATTGTCGCCTACACAAAGAGACGGCGGTACAGAAACTCTGGGGCCTTCCTTAGACGTATTTTCGAGTGGTGAAGTCGCGGTCAACGGGCCGTGGGAATCGAGTGGTCCAACAGAGGATGCGTTGTCGACTATGGCATACTTTGGGCCTTTTGATACAAGCGGTGACTTTGATGTTGTCATGTCTATTGGCTTTGATAGCCATTCAGCCCTAGATACACTTAGGAACGATGGAATTTTTGAGTTTCAATAGTTTAACACTTTTCTGTCAGGTACACATGATATCCCGAAGTGAAGTACTCCGTCTTCTGTCAGCCCGTCGATGATGTTATTCCTCCATCAACTACAATCTTCTGTCCCGTAATGTAGCGGCTCTGAGAAGATGCCAGAAAGACAGCCGCCATGGCCACATCGAACGAGCTGCCCATCCTGCCCATTGGCACTGCTTCGTTCCGTTTCTTGACAAAGCCAGCGAGATCGCCTTGCGCGTACTTGTCAGCCAGCAGGGTGACGAGGGGCGTATTCATCAAGCCGGGCACCACGACGTTCAATCGAATATTCTTTGCTGCGTATAGAACGGCAGTTGCTCTGGTAAACTGAATGACGGCCGCTTTGGTGGCTGCGTATGCCACCTGCGGCTTGCCGACATAGCGAAGACCCGCGATGGAGGCGATGTTAACTATGACACCGGACCGCTGCTGTTCCATCAACGGCAGAACGGAATGGCAGCACAGGTAGACGGACTTCAAGTTGACAGCGGTCTGGGCATCCCAAACTGCCTCTGCCATCTCTGCCGGTCCCCCAGGCTCGGATCTACCAACATTGCTGTTAACAACGTCTTCGAGTTAGTCACTGTCAAACTTGTCCGAGATTTGTAAATCTTTTGCCATTACTTGACCAATATGTCGATTCGACCGTATTTTGCAATACAGGCCGATACGGCGCCTTTGACACTCTCGTCCTTTGTAACGTCGGCTGCCACGACAGTCACCTCGCCACCCACAGCCACAATTCGTCGTCTTGTGTACTCGGCTGCCTCTAGGCTGAGGTCACACCCAAAGATCTTGGCGCCTTGCGCTGCGAGCACTCTGGCAATTGCGGCGCCATTTCCCCACATATCTCCATCGCCTGTCTGCCCGATGCCGGTTACTATTGCACGGGCAATTAGTAAGTACAGCTGATTTCAAGACGCCAATGCACTTACAAAAGGCAACTTTGCCATTGAGGTCCGGGTAGGTAGCAAAGATGGGCTCTGTACATTCGGCCGCGGCCCCGTTTTGATCAGGTAGAGGAGTTAGCGCCATGTTTACGCTTGGTCTTGTGCGAAATGTTGAACTCCCTCCTCAGAAGCAGTGGCAGTCGGTCGCGACTTTAATACCGACGCCCTGCTACAAGCGGCGTGGCCTCGTCAGGCGGCCCTTGAACAGAGGCTGGCAAAAGCCGGTTTTGCTCAACGGCTTTACGACAACCACCCGGAGTGATGGTGTGCGTGTACTCCGGGCGCGCCTTCCCAGGAAGGAAATCCGACTTTTCCGACGACCCCTGCCGCCACTATTCGGTAGAAAGCTGTGACTGGAGACAGAGCCCAGCGTCGTTCGGAGGAACTTTATCCACATTGCAAAGCAAGCTAAAACAGATGGCTGTATAACGCTAGTCTACCCCGGTTTCCCTGTGCCAATTACCACCAGATGAGAGGGTTGCCTGACGGTTCTGTGCAACTCGTCACCCATAACGGCACGCTTTCAAAGCTGGCACAGAATTTGGCAGCGACGCCTTTTCTATATAAATATTCCGCCTCTTTATCACATAGCTTCGAATACGTATTAGACAAATAATGCACCATCCATCCTCTTATCTTCAGAAACTACATACTTGCGAATATGTTGAAACTATTGCGACCTGGAACCGCCTCCATATCCCGTGTTGAGAAAAACGATCCGGCGTCTATTCATGTGGAGACATTGTCCTGCCTGCTACCCGAAGATGAAGCATTTTTGGCTGCTTTCACTGAGCAACAGAGAAAGACAGTCATACGCAAGGTAACGCGAGATATCCCCCCCCCTATAACCCCACGAAACGCTGCAGCACAACCAAGGGTCTACTCTTACTCGTCGCCTAGGTCGATATCCGCCTGATTCCTATCCTGGCTCTTCTCTACCTTCTTGCGTATCTGGATCGCGCAAATATCGGTAAATCTTCGTCTGTCTCCTCTTACAGCAGCACTTTATTCTAATGCAGGGTAGGCAATGCAAAAATTGAAGGTCTCGTGGCCGACCTTCGGTTGTCCGGGTCACAATACAATATCGCTCTTTCCATTTTTTTTATTCCATATGTCATTCTGGGTAAAAAGTGCAGCATCTTCTTTTGACAGTGCAAAGCTAACATTCAAAAGGTACCCCAAGTAATCTCCTCCTGCTAAAGTTTGCGCGGCCCTCCACCTATATCGGCATCTGCATGGCACTTTGGGGCATAACAATGACTCTGACGGGCGTGGTGCAGAACTTTGGAGGACTCATCGCCTGCCGTTTTTTGCTTGGCGCATTCGAGTGAGTAGACACGGCGCAAACTCTGCACCTAGCATCGTTTCGCTGACAAACACCTCCCTAGGGCTGGGTTCTTCCCTGCAGCGGTGTTTATTGTGTCGCGCTGGTATCTGCCAAATGAAACGCAGGTCCGCGTTGCCTTGTTCTACACGTCGAGTGCTCTGGCAGGGGCGTTTTCCGGGCTTCTCGCCTTTGCGATCGCAAAGATGGACGGGCTGGCAGGCCTGGCTGGGTGGCGGTGGATCTTCATCGTGGAGGGCATCGCGACCGTCGTGGCTGGCGTCGCGACATTTTTCATCCTGGTGGACAGCCCGGCCCTCTCTCAGCGGTGGCTCTCCCAAGACGAGATCCGGTACCTGGAGCTTCGTCACGCTGCCGTTCGTGGCAGCAGGGCAGAGTCACAAGAAAGCATCAGCAACTGGAGGGTCATGAAGGCTGTCCTGCTGGACTGGCAGCTCTATTTCCAGGCACTGGTGTACTGGTCGAATACTGCGCCAAACTACGGCTTGAAATTTACAATGCCCCAGATCATCAAGAATATGGGCTACAGCAGCAGCAACGCGCAGCTTCTCACGATACCGCCATACGTCGCTGGAGCAATCTCGGCCTATCTATCAGCGCTCTTTGCCGATCGCTTTACCTGGAGAATGCCTTTCATAGTGGCGCCCCAGCTCCTTGTCGTGGTGTCGTTTATCATTTTGTTCATCAAGTCGGCCAACATTTCTGAGAATATTGGCGTTTGCTACTTTGCAATTGTGCTGGCCTGCATCGGGTTTTATCCCATCAACCCGGGCGGCAATGCCTGGACAGTGGAGAACTTGGCTGGGTCTACGAAGCGTGCTGCCGGAATAGCATATATGCTAGGCATTGGCAACGTCGGAGGAGTCATTGGAAGCTATATTTACATTGACGGCCAGGCACCCCGCTATCCAACTGGGTTTGGAGCGTCTTTTGGGTTTGCAGCTCTCGGCATCTTGAGCTGCTTGGTCCTAGAGTGTGGGTTTTGGGCCATCAATCGTCAAAGGGCTAAGCTGGGCGAAGAGGAAATTCGAGCAGCATACACTGATGAAGAGTTGGCGAAGCTTGGGGATCGATCGCCACTTTTCAGGTACACGCTATGATATTTGCTTCTTTAACACATCACTACAGTAGTTGGTTTAAAGCTTGGCTTGGCAGCTTAATCGACTTCCATTACAGTGCTATGGTGGCACCTGTTTTGTGTTCCCCACTGTAGAATGGGTCTATGCCCAACGCGATAAACTTATAAGAAGAACAGTTTTGCCGCACTTTTATATATTAATCCTATATTGTATTGGTTGCTACAATACGATATTTGTGCAGACTGTATTGTATATATGGCGGTATGTTGCCATATTATCAGCAACAGTAACTAGCTGTCGGCTTTCTGCTTGACCAAGTTCATTACTCCCGGGGCCTAGCCCCAATCTAGCGCCCTTCTTGTTTTGGTGCCTTCGTCATAGCAGCTCATCCAACTCAACTCTGTCAAGTCGTCCTGTTTTCGTAATCACCAAAAAGCCCAGCCCGGCCAGGTCAGCCGCCCAGACCTCAACAGTTTAGTTGTCTCAACTACCGACCGATAGAGCATGTCTGCAGCGGAATCAGCGGAGCCCAAGAGCAAGGTATTTCCCATCAGCAAGTTTCTCGATGACCTAACTCCGCAGCTCCCATCGCCATCGTCCTCTGGGTCGTCGGGCGCAGCAAAGCGTCTCATTTTCGTAGGCGATGTGCACGGCATGAAGGAGCCTCTGGAGAGGCTCCTCGAAAAGGTCAAATTTGACCGGGCGAGCGGTGATCATCTTGTGCTCGTAGGTGACGTGGTCAATAAAGGCACCGACAACTCGGGAGTTGTCGAACTGGGGATGGAACTTGGCGCCTCCGCGGTGCGTGGCAATCACGACAATGCAGTTCTCGACGCCGCCGGCATAGCAAGGTTCAGGGACGGCACTTGGCTCTCTGAACTCGCCACTCCGGGAGCACCTCTGGATTCAGCCAGCGCACACAAACCCAGCCCGCACAGCGAAACAACAATCAACACAGCAGCGGCGCTCTCGGCTGCTCAGCTGCAATGGCTTGCGTCGTTGCCATTGATTCTGCGGATCAAGCTGTCGCAGCATCACAGCTCGCCTCTAGCCAACATCATCGTCGTGCACGCTGGCCTCGTCCCAGGGGTGCCGCTTGACCAGCAAGACCCCCACGAGGTCATGCATCTGCGCAGCCTCGTTACAGAGAATGGCATCTTCAGGGCTTCTGAAGACGCAGGCGAAGATGGCTGGGCTGCGGACTGGGAGCGTGCGCAGGAAGACCTCGAGGAATCGCAGAGAAGGACAGTCATTTTTGGGCATGACGCCCGGCGGGGACTCCAAGTGCGCAAATACTCCGTCGGACTTGACACGGGGTGTGTTTATGGGAACCAGCTTAGCGCATTGGTCTTGACCATCACGGAAGGTGGAATTATGCATCGTGTTGTGCAGGTGGAGGCCGTTGAACCAGGTTAACAATGGCAATGAACCTGACTGGTTGCTCTACGTGACGGCTTCTGTGATGATACGTGCAACCGGACAATAACGGTCCATGGAGTATCGCCCGAGTGCCCGCTCATTTTCGGCGAGGCATGATGGAGATGCAATCTTCCAGGGCCTTATCACGCCAGAAGGCGTGGTTCTTGGCCCTGAGCTATTCTTTGGCCGTCCATGGTGCCGACGCCGCCGCCGATGACCACGCTCCCCGCCATCGAAGCGGCGCGCCATCAGATATAATCCCAGCGGCCGCACCTGCTGTTATGCCAACACTGCACAGCTATATGGGTCATTTGGCGATGGAATGCTCAGGTGGCTCCCACTTCTCGTCCAGCAGCAGGCTTCACTTCCGATTGTCTCATAGATGTTGTTGACGAAGGTGTTTGTGGTGGAGCAATGGCACCAACACAAGACCCAAACGAAGCAGTGTTGGTGGCCAGCCAGGCGAGTGCCGAGGCTGCGACGGCCGATCCTAGAGCATCTAGTGATAAAATACATTCATTGTAATTTTTGCTTCGAGCTGTATAGTTAAAACCACGGCTTTGACTCATTGTTTTGGCAAGAAAGTTGCCGAGTTGTGGAGCCCAACTTAGTACCTGCTTATTTCAGCCTCGGCCGATCTCACCATCTCACGGCACACAAGGCTGCCACCTTTTTGCTGTCATCGCCAAACTCCCAAGCACACGATCATCTCTCTCAACACACACACACACACACACACACACCACCCACCATGGAAAAAGGCATCAAGGCGTTCGAGCACCAAGAATGGGTATCCCAGCGCAAGGTCCCCCACACCATCGACGTCGTCGACCCCTCCCCCTCGTGGCCGTCCACATTCACGTCCCTCGCGGCCTCGATCCGCGCCGCCCTGCCGCCGTCCAGCTTCCTCGCCATCCACCACGTCGGCTCGACGAGCGTGCCCGGGCTCGCCTCCAAGCCCGTCATCGACATGGACCTGCTCGTCGCCGACCCGGCCGACGAGTCGTCGTACGTGCCGCACCTCGAGACCGCGGGCTACCACTTCCTCTTCCGCGAGCCGCCGTGGTACGAGCACCGCATGCTCGCGCGCTATGGGGACCCCATGTTTGTCAACCTGCACGTGTACGGCCCCGGGGAGCTGGAGCTGGAGAGCAAGCGCCACAGGATGCTCAGAGACTGGCTGAGGAAAACACCAGAGGACAGGGACCGTTACGGCGAGGTGAAGCGTGAGGCGTCGCGCAGGGCAAAGGCGAATGGCGAGGGCGTCGGGCCGTACACAGAGTACAAGGGGGATGTGATTCGGGAGATTATGGAGCGGGCCAAGGCGGATGCGGAGAAGCAGAGCTAAACGCTGCCAGAGCATGCATAAAGATTTAGAATGTAATGTAGATGGAATTGTACATGGATTGGTATTGAGGTCTAAACAGGTAAAGATGCCGGGACCGTATAGTATAGATGCTGGTAACATGAAACGCCGAATTACAAGAGGATGCCGCCCCCAAGAGGTATGCTGGTGTGAGTCTCTTCCTCGTACCGCTTTTGGACAAAGAGATGGTCCTTGTACGTGGGCAGTGCGACATCAATCTCTCCGCACTCAGAGACATCCCCGTCCGGGACATGCTGTGGAACGGCAGACACGTCGGCTTGCACAACAATCTGCAGAGGCAACGAAAGCGCAACGCTGGTGCGACCCGGACCGATGCAGAGGACAAGACGCAGCGTATATGTCCGCGACAGCAAGCAGCTGTGGAAAGTCGGCAGCAATATCTTCCTGTGGTCGATGGGAAGCTGAAAAGCAGCGTCCAGAGTCGTCTCCCACGCCCGTGCCTCGTCCTTCTCTTTCTGCTGCTGCCAGCCGTCGGCCGAAGAAGCAAACGGTACATTCGTGGCACGGCTAGTGTCGGAGTAGTACAGAGACGCGCCAAAGTTGAGCTCATGCCTGGCGCGATTGCGGTCAGGAAAGGCGCCCATGTGAGAGGTGTTGTAGTAGGTTCTGGCGACGAGCTTGGCTGTGATTGAATGAACTGCGGGCATCGATGCCTCACTGCCAGTAGATATGGCTCCGGAGATGCGATCAGCAGGGACGAATCGGAGATTCAGCGCTATGCGGGCCGGGGACGCTTCGCGGGCGTCAGAGGAGAGGACAATGGCAGCGGGCTGCGCCGCCTGCACGGCCACTGTGCCCACTTTCCGTGATACGAGCGTCCTTCGCAGGACCTTGGATGCTTCAAGCTTGTACTCTCCCCCTTTGTCGCCAAGCTCAACGTCAAGGGGAGCATCTTCCGCGTAGGCAGGCAGGATGTTGACTTCGCGATGGCCGCGCAGCACCGATACAGGCTCGGGCATAAACACGGTTCTTTGCAGCACCGACACGGAAATGCAGTACTGCACCCGAGCCGTGTCCGGGCTGCCATCGTCGCGGTCGCCCCATGCCCGCATGGTGGGCGGCAGACGCAGGTGGTGCTCGCGCACAGAGGGGTGCTCGCAGCGCTGGTTGCACGAGCCGATGGGCAAGCCGTCTGGCACGACAAAGTGGAACGGAAGCGCATATGTCTGGCCGGCCCTGAGGATGCCGTCGGCGGGTAGTAGCGAAGGGTGTGATTTTTGGACGGGCATGTCCAGGAGCAGGAAGTGGTGCAGGACCTGGTCGATCTCAGGCGTCATGTAGTTGCGGGTGGCGGCGATGCCGGCAAACTGGATGGCGATGCGGTGAAAATGCGTGTCGCGCGGGACGCGGATGACGGCCTCGCCGGTGATGGGGGCGCCGGTGGTGTACACCTTGGCGGCATAGTGGTTGGTGATGTGGATGGCGATGCGAGCGCGGCCGTCAGAGCTTGGCCCTTGGGAGGACGGCCCGCGATGGGCTTTGGAGCGCACGGCAGGTGCGGCGGCGGCAGCAGCAGCGGCGGCAGCTCGCGCCTTTTGGGAGGGCATCTTGAGAGCACAAAGGTGTTGCAAGATTTGTTTGCACAAAAGTCGCCCGCAGGAGAAGGGAGTGGTGGAGGGTGAACCGGGCAAAGGTAAAGGCTGGAATATGCAGGGTTGGGCCCAACGCACAAACGGGTGTCGCTTGACCTTGCCAGGTTGGTACTTTACATATTCGAGAGATGGAAAGGCGCGTAGGTGAGGCAGGGTCGATGAGGAAGATGAAGATGAAGAAATGGAAAGGTGTCGCAGGAGGATTTAAAGAGTCTAGGAAGAGAGGCAAGAGGGGTCGTCACGGGCGGGATGTCTTGGAATTTGATTAGGTAGTCTCGAGGGTTTGTACCAGTAGGTGCGAGTACGGAGCAGTGGTGGTAATGTACCAGTAATGCTAGAATAAAGCAATAATAAGGGGTATGAGGCTGCCGCGGACAAGTCGTACAAGAAATGGTTTTCTGGCTGCGGCCGCAACAAGGATGGATGGATGCATGCATGCATGCATTGTATGAGCAAGCAAAGAAAGGTGAGGAGCTACAAGACAAGGCAGACGGCAGACAAGGGCGCCACCCTCAGCTGCCACTTCCTTTTGGCGTCGTCCAAGGTACCTAGTTAGTTAACTTACTTGGTACCTACAGAAGGTGTCCGTTTGGTGTGGAGGAAGGACGGACGCTTTGACCGGGGAGCAACTGAGGGGTTCCGTGGCGTCGCACCACAGCATGTCACTACATGTCAGCACCAAGCAAGTTGAATCGGCTATTTAGTTGTGGATTTTGCAGTTGTGAAATTTTAAATCCATATTCCAGCGAATTATAGCAAAAAGCCGTCACATCTCGCAACGACGCGTAACTCCCCCAGTCGCTCCAATGTTTGTTTGCGCCCTCCAGCCCAGCCTCTGCCTGTCGTTGTATGCAGCTGTGCCAAGATGCACGTGGTGACGACGCTAGGCCTGCCCGTGTCGATCTCTCCCCGTCACCCCGTGTCGCTGCATCTGGGGACAAGCCAAAAGCAAACTTGAACCGCTCGCCGCTGGATGCTGGCCCCCTTTCGCAATGTGACATTGGACGAGAGAAAGTGTTTCGGGCCCGGCTTTCCCCAGCCTCTGTAGCACGGAACATGTTCCTCCGAGCCTTGCGCTGGACTGGTGCAAGCCTACACAATGTCAGCGCCAGCTTTCGTCGCTGACATTGTGTACTGGTAGGCGAGTTGCTTGTGTGGACCTCCGACAGGGCTCTGGCACATCCGAATCATCAGCTACCTACTGATTAACCTTTTTTGGTGGGTATTCCAAGGAACAAGGGCGTGTAATGCACGCGGTCCACGTGAATACTGTGCTGCACCGTCCATACGGCATGCACCGGAAAGTTTCGCCCCCAGAAACAGGAACGACAAGAATAAAAGAATCAGGCATGACTCTTTCTTTATCCTACATCATCCACTCATCTGGTGCATGAGGCGCATATTCACTCTGAACGGTGCACCTGAACCATGAGACGTCGCTTCCACCCTGTAGTCAGCCAATGTAGGCTCGCAATGCGTATCCACGAGCCTCATCAACAAAAACACCGTCTGTCGCCGTATATAAAGCCATATTTGCCATCATGATGAATGAGGATCTTAACATCACGTATCAGCTAGGTCTACCAGTACAATCGCCATAGCCATGCTTTTGGCACTTGGAAACGTGCAGAAATACACAACCTCCCCCCAAAAATGGCCAAAAACCATACATGACACAAGGATTCTGCTAGACTCTTTATTGATAGCTTCCGCGTGAGAATTGAATAGAAATCTCGCAAAAATATCTGCGCAGCTATTCTACAACGCTGGAAATGTCGTTGCCCAGCTTCTGTTTTCTGGCCACTTTGTCGCCCGGACACTTTCCATCCTCCGTCATCAACAGACTCGAACACGACATTGAAACCCATAACTAGTACTCCAAAGTAGCCTGGATCTACTTTTGATTGAGACAGCTTCTTTCCAAGACTTGTCGGTAGCTGTTCTTCCCAGCAGCCACCACTCCACAAATCGTGGGCAGCAATTTTGCGTGCCAACGTCGCTGCACCAAGACGATCACCCCCGCCACACCACCACGACAACGCCATTCGTCGTCCGAATAAAACTCTCCGGGGCGGCGTTGCGAGATCTCCGGGCGCTGACTGAGCCTGCTGCGCCGTCTATCGCTCGTCTCCCACCACGGCGCCTCTTCAGTTTCCCAATCTTCCGAATCTTCACAAAATGGACATTAAAATCGAAACGGGACTTCTGCAGAAGACACAGTGGATCGAGTTGTGTAATTGAGCTAAAATACTCCCTTTGGCAGGCTGATGTTGGAATAGGGCTGACGGGCTGTCTCTATTGCGGCGACCCTGAGAAGAAGAGGCCAGCAATCGCTGAGGCCCGCTAGCCGTCGAGTACCCTTTTGGGCAGTGACAATGAGGCTGAGAACCCGGACGGTTCGTGGTGCTTTCGGAGACTTGTTAACGGAAGCGTCCAAACGAGGCACAAGATTCAGTCTCGGTGCATTATGAATGTGAAGCTCTTTTGTTTCTCTTCTGCATTATCTCCTGTCATCTCTGACTTTCGACGTTGAGTCTTTGCTACACTTCACGCCACTTCTCGGCACTTACACGGATCAAGCACCTACCCCAGCTTGGAACACCACGCCGCACGATCCAAAGATAACCTCGACAATCCGAGTTTGAACAAAGAAAAAGACACAAAATCAGCCCTCGAGAAATAAACATGGACAATCTCCCTGCCGAAATATTTACCGAAATACTCGGATACCTCCCCCCCGCCGCCTGCAAGTCCGCCCGCCTCACGTCCCGCCAGTTCAACGCCATCCTCGCCGCGCCCACCTTTAGCCAGCTGCGCGCCTTTCTCGACCCCGACACGGCCATGGCCACACTCTGTGGTACGTTGCACGACCTGCCCGCGCGCCCACGCGCCATGTGGTCCCCCCACTGCAGCGTGCCCGAGGCGCTGCCGCTGCCCCGGAGCTTCCTGCGGGCCATGTACACGGCGCTCGGCGGCCGACAACGGCCGTGGACACGCGCAACCCGGTCGCGGCTTGCGCTGGCGGATTCTTCGTCGGATGAGAGCGGCTCGGAGGAGAGCGAGACGGAGCTGCAGCCGGCGGACGGAGAGGAGGAAGAGGACGGGGACATGAGCGCCGCGGTGATGCTGCAGCGGCTGGGCAGGCCCGAGGTCAGCGAGCAGATGCTAAGGCAGGCTTTGTTTCGCTATGCGCTGTACAAGAGCTACGTATACGACGGTGAGGGCGAGGCGCCGCAGCTATGGGTGATGAATTCAACAAAGTGGAAGTACCAACTCTAAGGTGGAACTGCACCTGTATTGTACATCTGGCTTTAAGCGAGCATTGTGGACTTTTGTTTTTCTATAATAAGCAAAGTGTTTTATTCGTATCTATACACCGACTATCAAGAACAAGCCCAAATATCCCCAATCCATTATAAACAGGGGCTTCACTCTTTAAAGGCTCTTTGCCTCCTCGTTTCTATTATGCAAACCGATTGCGATGAAGGAAATATGTTCCAGGAGGATCCGTATCCTTTACAGGAAGTAGGCGGCAACGAGGCCAGCAACGGCCAGGCCGCTGATGGCCTGGCGAGGCGCCGCCGCCGTCCAGACCTGGTTCGGCTCCGAGCCGTTGTTGCGGCCGCCATCCACAACCAGACCGCCCGTCGGCGCGGCCGCCGCGGCCGTGGCAACGCCCGACGCGCTGGCAACGACGTTCTTGACGGCGACGGCCGCCGCGATGGCGCCCTTGATGGCGTCGACAGCGGCAGGGTTCGGCGTGGCCTGTGCGTCGCGGGCCGTGGCCTGCGTCTCGGCGGCAGCGGCGGCGCCGGTGGGGAGGAGGCCGGCGCCCGCGGAGCCAAACTGCGCGGCGGCGCTGGCGATGAGCTTGTCAATGTCGGCCTCGGAGGGCAAGCCGTCGTCGGCGCCGGCGAGGGCGGCCGCCTGGGACGACTCGGCGGGGGAGGCGGGCGTGGAGGCGTCCGGGGTGGGCTGCGCGCCGGCCTGGATGGACGACTGCGCGGCCGCGACGGCCGCCGTGTTGATGTTGGCGAGGAAGGCGTCGAGCTCGGCAAAGTCGGACTCGTCGACGGCCTGGCCGGCGGCGTGGGTGGCCGTGGCAAAGGCGGCGACGGCGACGAGGGCGTTGAACTTCATGGTGGTGGTATTAAATGGAATATGTTAATATTATTTCGTCTTGGTTATAATTGGAATCAAACAAGAAGAAAAACAGGAGCAAAGAAGACGCAGGTAGCTAGAGAATCAAGCAGCTCTTATATCAATTAGCTCTGCACGTCCTCGGTTCCTCGCTTAGACGGGTCTGCCCCCCCGTGTCGTCACGGCGGCCGTCCGCCCCGTCTACGGAACCTACGGGGGGCAAGGACTGAAGAGAAAGTCCTGCTGAAAACCAACGTCGAAGCGGGCGCTAATTGCTACCTGAAGCAGGATCGCTCCACCTCGCGCATCAAGCATGAACCAGCCGCAACTGAGATTGGCTGGGCCTCCTTGGTCGTTAGGGCGGGACAAGCGTTTTGGTTTCGTTGTGAACGGACATTCGGGGGGCGGGGGCCCGGGCGCGAATCGGCTCCCCCCTCCAAATAGACGTTCTGCCAGGATCTTGGTCAGGTCCTGCTGAAAATAGACTGCCATTGTTTTTCTGCTTTCCAAACAAGCTCATGGCGGGTTTTAGAAGAAATTGCTTGCATATTGCATGTTTCGAAACAAGTATGTTTCGAAAATCATCCAGAATGTACACTAACAACCCACCATCCTTTTTTTTTTTTTTTTAAATATAGCTTAGTTAGTTACACGGAAATTGAAGATTCATTAAAAGTATCCAACATTTAATTATACCCTTCATCGCATCACCTCACAAAGTGTTGAGATCTTGTACTCGGTGGTTAGAGATGACGGGCGGCAAAGCGGCAGGCGCTCAGCCAACTCTCGTCGCAAGAAAGCGGCCAAAGACACATCGTCAAGGGCCGTGCGAGGCTGACGCGTTTCTTCTGGGCACGCATGGAGCTTCCGCAAGGAGGCCCGTGTAATGAATGTCCATCTGTGCAGCCAGCGATCCATCAAAAGTTTAACCACCGCAGTTCATGCAAGCTAGAGCGTGCGCTCAGCTTTTGTTCCTTGATCGGTACCTGGCTTGTGGCGCAGCCACGGGGATCGATGACGGATAAAGTTTGACAGGGGGGAGTTGCGGCGTGCACAATGAAAGCGCGCGCTAGCATTATGTGTGCGTGAGCTTGTTCAGTATAATACGCCTCGTCTCGCACATCAATCATAGATGATTGTTGCTTTTCAAAATCTTCTCTGCAATCTCCAGACTGTGTCTATAAGTACTGTGTCTATGTGTCCTGGCAATACCGTCTGTGGCTACGGCGACTTTGGCTTCATTACTTGACCAGCACGCAGTGAGGAGAGTTTAGTTCTTTGAAAAAGTAATCATAGTATTATCTCATGAGTTTTGTGACATCATGCTCGTCAGTATATCTACACCATTCCGGGAATCTCATTAAATAGCAAAAGCAAACATGTCGCACAGACCGCCTTTATACAGTAAATCATCCCAATAGAGCGCAAATCACGCAAATCAAAGCACATCGTTTTCTTCATCGCATTCGTCAGTTTTGCGCACGCTTAAAACAGCGCAGCGACAGCCAGACCTAGGGCAAAGAGACCGCCCATGGCGTTGTTGGCAACGCCGTTGTTGGAGTTGGCAGGAGGAGAGGTGGTGGTGGGCTTGGGGCCAGCGGTGGTGGTCAGGGTGATGATGCCGCCGCCGCCGCTGGTCGTGCTACCGCTGGTCGGCGGGCCGGTGATGGTGCCACTGCTCGACTGAGTGATGATGGGGATGGTGACGGTCCCGTTGCCACTGTGCGTAGGGGTGATGGACGTGCCGGGAGGAGGAGGAGAGAGAGTGGTGATGACACTGCTGGTGCTGCTGCTGCTGCTGGGAGTGGGCGTCGGGGTTGCAGACGAGCTCTCCGAGGTGTGGGATCCAGTGGAGGAAGTGCCGGGAGGAGGAGCACTGCTCGAGGTAGAGCTGCTGCCTCCGGTGCTGGTCGTGTTCGAAGTGGGAGGGACGGTAGAGCTGCCGGTAGAGCTTCCGGTGCTGGTAGGCTGGCCGGTCTGGGTGGCCGACGGGGTGCACTGGCCGGCGGAGAGGGTGAAGGGCTTCTCGGCATAGACGACACACTGCGGAAAGTGGTGTTAGTACGACGGACTTGTCGGCTAGATGTGTGTTTCTGTGCTCCCCAAGATTGGGAGCACAACGGCACGGCGGGGCGAGTCAACTCACGTTCTTCTGGCAGGCAGCGTCGCCGGCGTCGCGAGAGCTTTCCCAGCACTCGGCGATGCCACCGGCGGGAGGGTAGCCGGAGACGTTGTCGGAGCAGCGGCCAGGCGTGCCGGTGGCGTTGGCGTCGCAGCGCAGGATAATGTCGCCGCCCATGCAGTATGTGGCATTGGGCTTAGTGCAGTTGATCTTGGCGCCCGAGGGCAGCGCGTGCTGGGGCTCCGCGGCGGCGAGGCTAGCAGCGAGGACAATGGCGGCGGCGGTAGTCTTCATGATGACGGGGTGCGTGGTGTTTGTCAAACGATTGGCCAAGAGTGGCGTTCCTTGGTTGATATAGTAGCGCGGTGAGGCGTAGTTCGTTTGCGTTTGTAGTGAAGCGAGTGGCTTAGTTGAGAATCAACCTAGTGGAAAGAGGAATAATTAAAAGCCGGGAGATCTGATGATGGAATAAAGGGTCTGAAGGGTGTGCAGGAGGGGGAGGCTGCGGGATGTATTTATGTTCCCAGTTCGGGCCTTTGTCAGACGCTAGATGTGCAGGCCGCCGGATGGTTGGGGCGAAGCGGGATGCAGCTAGCGAGAGACAGACGCGCGACAGGGACGGAAGAGGAGAGCAAGACGAGGGTGCGAGGTACGGTGACTACAGTCGGCGACGATACGATAGGAGCATGTACCGTCTGAAAATAGACAAGGCCCGCGGACGAAAACAAGCAGAATCGGCGCTTTTTTTTACGAGGTTGCAGTGTGACCTGGTGGGCCAGTCTTGGGCAGAGGCCCCAGGAAAAGAAGGTGGTGGCGGGTTGAGTCTTGAGTCTTGAGGTCTGTCGTGCGAGTCCGTCAGGATGTGGTGTGGGTGGCTGTGAGCGGCGCCCCCGTTTTGATGCTATTCTTGCACGCACTAACCGGTCCTGCTGGACCCTTTCGGCCTGCATCCCTGACCGTAACGTCACTCTTGGGAACTGTTTCGCCGCTAGCCCTACCGAATCCCATCTTTGCTGGGTCTTCCTGCAAGGCTGGTTGGCCACTGCCGGACCACCAGTGTCGTCATAAGGTCGCTAGCCAAACCACCAACGCCTGGCCAACCAAACAACGGCTCCCGGCATCTCGGGGTTGCCAATCAACCAATGTACTCCGTTACGCAGTTGAGAGATACAAGACGGGCTGTCGTGGGCTTGGCGAAAAAAAAAAAAAACCAGTCTCTTTTTGCTTGCCAACGTCGTAGTGATGTACAGTTGCGACGTCACCAGACCGATGGCAAACAAAGAGCTCTCAACAGAGATTCTTTGTCCGTTTTTGCCACTTGTACTTGTGATGGCAGTAGAAAGAAGCAACTCAATAAATAAAATGCCGACAATATTTACATGTACTTTTGGGATTATCACTCCGTCTCGTTTCGACTAGATTTTCCTCTGCCCATCCCCGCCACCAGAGCTGATGGGCACACTCAGGGTACGAAATAGGCATCTGCTTTTTCCCGTGTTGTTTCAGAACCAAAACTAGGGCCAATCGTCCCTCCGAGGTGCGCTGCCTTTTTTTTTCTCGTCCAAGACAAAAAAAGAAAACGCGCTCGCACATCCACGAGCCAATGAAACAGTCCGGCCAGGGTATAACAGCAAGCACCAGAGACACAAAGAAAAAGAAATCACATAATATATCCTCGGAAACATTGCGTTTCGGGGGGCAGGATTGGACCCCTGGTGCACATCACACGCATCCCACTCCCATCGTTCTGGGTCTGCCGCGATAGAGCCGAGCTGCTGGATTAAGACAAGGAGCAGTTAGTTATAGCGATCCCTGGGCGCGCGCGCAGAGGCTGGGCCATCGTCATATTGTGGGGAAAGGAAGGAAGACGGCACCCCTCACGTCAGCAGAGATTCGACACTCTTACACACGGGCAGAAGGAAGAGATGGCCACGTTGTACATGGTGATTCTTTTCCGAGAGGAATACATTTCGATTATTAAAAAAGGGCTCTCGATTCAACACCTCGATGGCTTAGCCCGTCTTTCTCTGAAGAGCTGTCCTAGACACGGCTGTGGGCGGCTCCCTCGCGTGAAGCCACCTTGTAGCTACGAATAGCAATCGGCACACAGGCCCAACACCTTTTCGACATTGGCCGTTGAGAGCCTGATGTGATGTGATTGCTGCAAGTTGTCAGCTGCAGTTCCCTTTTTCTCGTTTCTTGCTTCGTTCCCGTTCCGGCTGCCTGTACTTGGACCACTCCGTAACCGTCCAGGAATAGAAACCAGCCGGGCTCTTGACAGAAGACATTTTTTTTTCAAATCGGAAAACCGAGACATCACCAAAATTGGCCACCTACCTCTTTAAGCGATGCCCAGCGTTTAGTCAAGTCGTCACGTGGCGCACCAGACACATGGCCGTGGCTTGTACAAGTGCAAGCGCTATGTTAGGATCAGTGTCTGCAATGACATGGCCCGTACTGTGAGACTAGGCTGGGTGGTGGGTGATTTCTTCTCGTATTGCTCCGCGGGGTCGACATGGGCAGTCGACGATCTGAGCCGCCCGCGTGCCTCACATAAACGACACTTTCCGCCCCTTCTGTCAGCAAGCAGCATTGGCGCTGTTGTTTCATGCATGCAATTTTTTCTTTTTTATGCGATTTTTAATTTTCTTTTTTCCTTTTGCATAAGGCATGCGGCGTGGTCTTGCCAGCTGTGCCTGTATCAAGTAGAAACTATATCGCTAGCTATAACCTGTCTTGAGCTGCCGTGTCCGAGTTGTCAATAGGCTTTGCAGTTGGTACGAGCTCTGTGTAAGCGCTTTTGACATGGCCTCTCGAGGCGATTGGAATGGCGGTGTCGTGGATGCATTCTTTCCTTGCATCGCCTCTGCTTGCCGATGAAGAGGCAAAGAAAAGCAGGGGCAAATCCTTACCGCGCCGCTCTACTTTGGTCTATTGCATGCTGCGGTGCAGGAAATGCCGCGATGCGACTGGCTGGTAGTAGACTGTGTGTTACACACGGCGGCACGTTGCTTTTCGCTAGCAAGTCGGGCATATGCCGATGCAGACCAAGGGCGAGTGTGTACGTCTTTTTCTTGGGGGAAAAATTCTGACCGTCTCTTCATTCGTGTTGGGTCATCTCGCGCGCCAACAAACTCATGCCATTTCGCTAGCGGTTGGGCTCTCACGATGGCTGGGCCGGCGCACACGGGACAATTAATATGCGATAAGCTACTATTGCGTGAAAGGCATAGAAACGACTTGCTTAATAGTAACTTGTCTTTTTGATCCTTCTTCTTATAGTCCCTTGAATTTTCTCATCCTATATTTCACTCTCTTTCTTTCTTTTTCTTTTTCGGCTCGCATCGAGTTTGCTCTTGTTGGTCCGTTACAGGGTAGGCATTGGGACAAGGACGCCAACGCGCGCAGCAGCAAGTGTGCTTGACAAAATATGCCTCTGTTCTCTATTGGCCGGACGCAGGGCTCCACGGCGCCCTCACACATCGCCTGCTGCTAGGCCCAATTCGCAGAGCGGGAAGCGACCGTGGGCACGGCCCGGAACCGCTGGTCCACGGACGAAGCCGGCGCCAGCGGAGCCCCTCGTGCAGTTTTTCACGCCCAGATTCAGATTATACAGGCAAGGAGGCCAATAGAAGGGGAGTTCCCAGCCCCCCCAGTATGAGAATTCTGCGATGCAGCCTCATGGTTTTTTTTTTGGGACTTTCGGCAGTCTAGCTTGCATGTTCATAAGTCCATGTATGTACAGCGCAGCACCACCCACACTTTTATGCAAGGCAAGCCGCTCCTCGCTAGTCCATCACGTCACTGGCTGGATGCACGAGAGAGGGGCCGCTGGCTCAAGTGCTGAGAAGACGATTCGTTGCTTTGACCAAAGAGGTGGCTATCCTGCGAGACTTTGTGCAGAGGCCAGCAGAGGACAGGAGAAGAAAGAGTGCAAAAAAGCAGACCCGGATATGCAGAGGAGTGGGTAATGAAAGAAACTGGCGACTATCTTTGCAGGCGTGGTTGTGCAGGGCTTGAGGGGCCTCGTCACCCTCCCGGCTGCTGCGATGCCTCAACGGTCGGCTTCTGGACCTTTATTGGCCTGCTCCTTTGCTTCCCTTGCTTTTTGTCTTATTTTTCTACTATTGAATTTCTGCAGGCGAATATGCAGACTGAACTCTCTGGCTCATCGGTCAGCCAGGTGATGCGACACCGGCTGCGACGCTCCATCTGTCCCTTCACCGATCACGGACGCAGGCCGTCTTCTGCTGTGCACCTTTGGATGCATCTTCGCAAAATATTGTCAGCATCTTCTGTTCTTGTTCGTTTTCCGTAGTTTTCGCCCGCTCTGCTTGAGTCTCCCCTGCTTATGCGATCGTGCTACCTCACCTCGCCGGATCGCTTCAGACGCCCCTCTTCCGTCGCCTGGCTTGGCCTCGTCCACATGTGCTGCAGTAGAGGCGTCCCCAGCCCCCTCATCAACAACTGGGTCAGAGCAATAAAACAGAAAAAGAGAGGCAGGATTCGTTGTTGTTTTGCTGCCACACGACGTAGAAATCACTGGCATCTTCAAATTTCGAGAGTACACCCTGTTTCTTGTGCCCCTTGAGTTGTTATCTGCTTGAAAGCATCTGCCAGTTGGCGCTCCGTTTGCACGTTTGCACGGCTCCACTGCCAGCTGCCAGCACTTAAAACCACCTGGCACACCCTGGCACACCCTGGCACGGTGCGCCTTCTAGCGCCTTCCCTTGCGTCTTGACCACTGCCGGCCACTGACTGGCCCGCGACCAGCCCACTGCCAGCCCACTGGCCACCACCCTGTTTCTCCCCGTCACGCTGGTGAGCCTGCGCTATAACGGCTTCACACCCTGGCCCTGGCCCTTCTCGCCTCTTCATTATTCTCTCCAAAATTCTCCAACGGCTTCGAAACCGCCACCCCGACCTCTTCTCGCCCAGGGCTATGCATACTCCTACCCACTGCGACGTTGCGCTCTAATTCACGACTCTACGAAACACCGACTTCCATCTCGCGATTTTGACGTTGCGCGACACTCGTCAACTGCACTCTTCCCCCCCTCCCCGTCCGTGTCTCACCCGGCCTCCCGCCAGCCCGGCTCGACCTCTTGCGCCGTTGACGCAGAAATCTCACCTGCTGTTCGTGTCTGAGTCGCAGTCTTGTTCCCCTTGGCCAACCAACTTCTTTCCGCCTACTTTCTTCTTTCGACGACTCTTGGACCTCCTGATACGATACCTGCGCTCACCACGTCACCCGCCCACTCTAGCTGCTGTATGCGTTGCATAGACTCTGCGACAGGCATCACTCCTGCCCTCGCCGAGATTTCTCTCCTCGAATAATTCCCTGTCGCATCGTCTCGCCTGTGCCCATGGTCCGCTAAGCTCCCGTCGCCCTCCGCTTATGCCGAGTATGCTTGCGACTGCGCCCCTCGCTCCGTCGCCGACTATCATGGGATCGTCGACAGAGCACATGTATCGGGCCCTCTCCGACCCGTTGGTCCCGTCGCCTAGGCAGTTCAAAAAGCATAAGACCTTGCCTCGACCGGCAAACGACATCGACCTTGCCCCAGATGTCACTCCCTCCCGAGCCACCTCGGATGCCTATCGTCTAGTCCTTGACGCCTCATACGCCCTCAGCTCATCCGCCACCCACTCGTCCCCGGCCGCCGGCTCCCAGACCGTCAAGCCGACGTCACGACGCCTTGCCTCGACTTCCGCTGCTGGCCCTGATCCTCCGCCAACACCCCCAGCGCACTCTCGCGCTTCATCCAGTGGAAACCCCACACTAGATCCAAGCCCGACCGCAGCGGAACCTGCCAGACTGCATCCTCCTCCGCCCCTTGCGCTGCGGAAACCTCCCGTAACGCCACCCGATCAAAGAAGCCCACCGACTCCTGACGTAACACCCCCGAAGCCTCAAACTGCCGTGAAAGCTGTGCGCCAACCGCACTGGGAGCAATCTTCCACTGGCGCCACCCCGACCGACTCTCGCAACGACTCGTTCAAGACGGCCCAGGAAGAGCAATTCTCCTCGGAAGACGACCATGCTCGCGCTGCCCTGAAGTCCCGAACCAACTCGGCGCACACCTCACAGACCACCATCCTGCGCATCCCAGAGCTGCCTGCACCTGCTCCCGTGCAGGTGCAGCCCCTGGCCTCCGCCCCAGGGAACCCTCCCGTCAGTGTGCAGCAGCTGACTCCACGTACCATGGATGAATTTCGCCAATTCGACGGAGAATGGGACTCTGCGCGGCAGCTAGCCAAGGACCGCAACCACGAGCAGCAGCAGGACGGCAGCCGGCCGCGTGCAGTTGTCAGCAAGCGGAAGCGCCCAGTTCCCAAGACGCCCATCATTACATCCCCACCTACAGCTAAGCGCGAGGTGGTGGAAGAACATGTCATCACCCCTACCGCTGCCACTCGCGCCGCACGACATGTCCAGGTTCGAGACAATGCTGTTGTGGACGCATCGCCCGTTAGCTCCTCAGTACGATCCGTTTCCGAAACTTCAGCCAGTGTCGATGCTCGGAGATCTTCAGCGACATCTGCACGATCAAGTTCTTCTGCTGTTGTCGAAGTTCTTGTTATGAATGGCCCTGCTCAGCCGCCCCAGCGAAGACGCACTCTCCGACATGTCAAGAAACAAAATCTGCTGCGGCAGCCTCTACCCGTGCCCGATAGATCCTCCGGCAGCAGCTTCGATGCTCACCGGCGTCTTCCTCAGCCGCAGCGCAAGCGCCACGAAAGCCCCGTGTCTCGCGACCGCAGCCGACCACCCAGCACGCAGGTCACCTCTAATCACCCCATTGGAGATAATAGGGCGCGCCGTGAAATCTGGAGCAACGGAGGTATCCCGGTCATTGTTGTGCCAGATAGGCGTTCCTCAAATCGCAGCAAATCGCGCGAACCGTCGCTACGCTCTACTTCTAGTAAACGCTCCAAGAGATCTGCTAGCATTGGTTCGCCCCAACGGACCCGAGGCTCCCTGGACACGTCTCGGCCCGAGTCTCTGGCCCGCGGCAGAAATGCTGGCAGAACCGCCGGCGATGAACGAACCATGGATTTTGCTCCATTTATCCCGGCTCGTTCCTCATCGCTCTCTGCTCCGACCAGCCGAAACGTTTCCCGCACGAACTCACTGACGACTGAGAGCATGCGAGCGCACAATGACTTGCAAAGAAAGGAGGACGAAGCAAATTCAGTCAATTCAGCCAAGGCCGTCAAATCAGAGCGTCATGTGGGTGAGACGTTCCCGGTGCTCAGCCTACCGCTTGCGCCGACATCTCCTATAAAGCCCGCTGATGCCCAGTTCAACCGCGACAGACCAATGAGCCCGCCGCTTGACCAGCTTCCTACTGAGGATGGCATGAGTGCCAAGAAATACTCATCTCGAAATACTCCCTTTTCAGTTACATCGGTTGCTACCACCGGGACTGCGCCAGAAGTCTCGGAGGCGTTCGCGGTGCACATGTACCCGCACCAGAACTCGTCTGTCGTCATGATAAACCATTCTGCCCGGCCGTCCGACTCTTCTAGCGCAGCACATATCGCAGCGTTACCTCAGCTCGTCCCGACTATTACTACTACTGACGCCCAAGGCGAGCCGCCCGTCACACCCCCCGAGCAGCAAAACAAGACCGAAGATGTCGACTCTCCACTGCGCAACCCACGAGCACCGCCTGACCCTCCTTCGCATCCACCTATGCTCAACCTGATCCCTGCTACGCCATCTGGAGCTACCCCAGCCGACGAGAGTGACAGGCGATTGGGAAATTTCTTTGAAACAACACCACCAAGACGCGAGTCTCTTATCAAACGGGCTTTCAGCCGTCGCCGTCGCAACTCTGTTGATTATCCACCAAACTCGGCCAAGTCTCCTGGCAGACTGACCCGGTCATTTTCGCTGTCTCGATCTCTGGGTCTGGACTCGAGTGCTCGCCCAGTATTTGGAGTCGACATTGATGGCGAGGTAGCGCCCAAGAAAGCGAGCAGGGACCCTGTGGAGCGAGAGAAGCTCCATCCACTGTGGCGTCCGCAATATGAGGACGACGAGTGTGAGTATGGTGACAGCTGCCCTCACCACAGCAAGCGCGACACGACATATCGCTATCCACTCGTGGACAACCGCCCTCGCCCGCCCAAGAGGAGCCTCAGCGCCCGCATGAAGAACACATTTGCCATTCTGCCGGCCCGAAACGATAGGCAGTATCCGGTCGAGGACAGGACAAGTTGGCCAGAGCGTCGAATTATTCGCCGGACGCCCAGCGGCAATTTGCGAGTGATGCAGCGACGCGCCAGTCTAGAATCCCTGCCCATGTCGCCCCGTCTCAATAGAGGACAAACAGAGCCGCTACGCCCGTCCACCGATACGGAACAAACTCGACGTCCGTTTCGACTGCCAGGCGCCCTCCGCCGCGCAGAGACGGCAGACGCTGGAACAGGCCAACGCCGACGACGTTTCTCGTTGAGCGATAAGCTGGAAGACATTCACAACATCCCGCGTTTCCTGAACGACAAGCGACGCGAGAAGAGAACGCAAGAGCTGCGCCAAATGATCAGCGGTCCTACCAACGTTCGCGATGGCGTCGGCGAGGTGGTCCGCCGGGGCAACAGCTGGGGTAACCGGGAAACCTTCAACGCGAACCACAACGACTTTTGAGGCGACAACGGATCACACCTTTTGCATTCTTGCGTATCATGACGCATTACGACGCAACGACACCCATACATGACTACAAAGAAACAAACCAATCACAAGATTGATACCTGTTAACGATTGCTTACGATTTACACGATACAATGAACAAAAGAGAAGACGTCTTTATCAAGACAGAAAGCGAGAGCAGATGCGATGACATCTTCTACATTACGTTTCAGCGCATGATTCTTGCTCGCATCTAGCAGTGACTGGGGAAGAGGGGAACAAAAAATATTTGCCTTTGTTTTGCTTGGAAGAGATGGTGATGGGGGGTTTGCGGACGAGTCTTGGCTGTTTCGGGAGGTTTTTTTTTGCTGTATAATTAGGGCACATGGCCCCCTTGGTTTTAGTTTTGCTGCTTTATATATCGATGGAAAGGGATGTATATATATATGCCGAGTCCCGTTGGAAAATGGAAAGATTTGCAAAACAGACAAGGGCCGGCTCCTTGAGGTGAAGCAATGAAATCTTGGTGTTATGATGTCAACTTTGTCTTTTTCCCCATGCTATAAAGCTACGACTGTGATGTTACTTCAACATTTGTGCTGTGTATACAGAAAACTAAAGCTGTAGATGCCAATCCGAAACGCCGAGATGTTTGCCCCTGTGATGTAATCAACGCCACCAGTAATATTTTTTCCCATGATACATGATGTCTCTTCTCCGCCTAGCTTCCTCCTTTATCGCTCTACCCTAGCTCTCTAGTGTCCTACAGCACGACGAGCCTCTACCGACGAGGATCCTGGCCAGGAGGCCCGCCACCAGGGAACCCGGGCGGCGGCGCACCACCGGGCGGCGGGAACTGAAAGTTGGGCGGCAGCCCTCCAGGAGGCGGAAACGGCAGGCCGCCAGGCGGGGGAAAAGGTAGCGATCCCGGGGGAGGCATGGGCAGGCCGTTGGGACCTGGAGGGAACGGCGGCATACCAGGAACGCCGCGACCACCAGGGGGAGCTACCAAATTTTGCATTAGCGACTCGAAGAGATTGTCTCTCGTTTGAGAGGTCGAACGTACGAGGAAGACCAGATGGGAAACCGCCAGGAGGACCACCAGGCATGCCAGGAAACGGCGGCAGCCCGCCAGCCGCGCCCGGGGGCGCGCCTCCGGGAAAGGGAAACGGCGGAGGGTGGTGGAAGCCGTGGTGCGCGCCGGGCTGGTTCTGCGGGAGCATGGGGTTGGCGTGGGCCTGGCCCTCGGCGGCGTAGGACGAGGTGATGCTGTCGATGACGGACTGGGCCTTTTCGTGGCCGATTTCTGTGTTCAACCCCGTCAGTACTTGCTGGTTTCCGCATAGGGACCCTACGTCGCGAGTCAGAAGGTGAGGGTGAAGAGCGTACGTTGGTAGTAGTCGACGACGTTTCGGAGATGGTTGCGACCCGAGTTGTGGGCTTTGCGCACGCTCATGGAGTCGTGCGTCAGGTAGACGTCGCAGTAGTCGCCTAGAGCGTGAAGCTTTTTGTCAGTCATGCTGCCAGTCGCATGGCGTGGGGAGCATTCGGTCGGAACTCACAAAAGACTGGAAATGTATTAGAACGGTGCTTCAGAGTAGGAGTCTCATGATTGGGACGGGGTTGGGAACTCACATTTAGGCATTGCGGCGGTATTTTGGGCGTTTGCGATGCGGGATACAGCTTGGGCATTGAAGGTGTTGTCGCGCGACAAGATCAAAATGTCTCCAGGCATCGCCGCCGCCCCACACGTGATTTCGGTGGCGGTACCTGTTTTCTGGCGTACAATGCTAGGAAAACATAAGTACTGGAGCTATTTAGGTAGCGCAAGCTTGTGATTGGCGCACCGCTCCAGAGCCCCTGACAGGCGAAAGCCACATGGAGCTTTCCGCTGAACGGGGGGTGGATTTTTGGCCAACGCGACACCTTGCAAGTTCCCCCTCGAACTTTTGAACATTCTCCCATCAAAAACCAACGAACGACGACATCGCACCTCTCTGCCCCACGGAACGAAGAGCAGGGCCGATTCGAAATCACGACAATTGATGAATAGGGACGAAGACTAAAGAGCTTACAAAGGGAGATAAGGAAAAAAAGATGGCCGTCACTTCGAAAACGCTGCAGTGGCTCTGCAGCCTCCTGCTGCTCGTCGGCGTCGCCAGCGCTCTCAAGTTTGAGCTGCCCGCGCACACGGGCGGCGAGAGCCACCGCAAGGAGCGCTGCATCCGCAACTTTGTCAACCGCGACACCATGGTCGCCGTCAAGTCGATTGTCGGCGGCCACAAGGGCGACGGGATGGTGGTCAACATTCACGTGGGTGGAACCGCCCTTTTTGACACTCGTTGGCAATCTCAAGGGGGAGAGCAATGGTGCTAATATTTGGTGCATATAGATCCGTGATGCTCTTGGCAACGAGTACGGCCGTCCTCGGGACGTTGTCGGCGAGAACCGCGTCGTGTTCACCTCGCACTCGGACGCCTCCTTTGACGTCTGCTACGAGAATCTGTTTTCCGGATGTACGTATACGTCCAAACCTCCCCATGAGCAAGAAGTAAAGAGCGTGAGGAGATGGATGCTAACTTGTGTTGGACAACAGCCCACCGCCCTTCCCCCTCGATTCGCGAAATCGAGCTCGACGTCGAGATTGGCGCCGACGCCCGCGACTGGTCCGCCGTGCAGGCCAACGAGAAGCTCAAGCCTGTCGAGGCCGACCTGCGCCGCATCGAGGAGATGACGGGCGAGATTGTCCGCGAGATGGAGTACCTGCGCTCACGCGAGCAGAAGCTGCGCGACACCAACGAGAGCACAAACACGCGCGTCAAGTGGTTCGGCGTGGGCACCACCTGGCTGCTGATTGGCCTCTGGGCCTGGCAGATCATGTACCTCCGTGCTTACTTCCGCTCCAAGCACTTGATTTAAAAGGGTTTGGCTGTTTGTGAGATGGATGCGCTGGGGGAAACAAGTGAAAGCTGTGGTCTAGAATGGAGGATTGTAAGAAGAAGAAGGTTAAATTTTTTGCATGCACGATGGGCTGGCGTTTTGAAAATACATCATGACCGGTTTTACACACGCTATCTTGATGCTTGGGAAGGAAACGAAAAGGAAATGGGTGGATGAGGTGCAAAGATAGCAGACAGGCAGACAAGCAGTGATGAATTGGCGGCTGTCGCACGTTATATACACGCCGGCTTGGCTGGTCAATAATACTGATGCTCTACATCTTCGGCTTTTATGCCTGAAGCGTAGCGGGTTGTTGGGCGAAGATCTATGTGGCTCTCGGCAATGTGAATATGATTCTGGCTGATGGCTAGTTCGCCTGTTATGGAACACGAGGCTTGCGAGGGCATCGACTCGGAGAAAGACGTCTCGAAGATGAGCTCCCAGGCATACGGCAGGACGCTTGCGAGAAGGCTGGTGGCCAGAATACGTACTTTGCCCAGATTCGTTACCACGGGAGCGCCTCTGCAATACTTTCGAACAGGGTGCAAGGCTGAGACAGCTTATTCGCAGGTCGAGGGGATCGGACGCTAGTTCTAGAAATTTGTTTGAGTGTTATATTAACTCAACCTGTTCTCCTACTCAACCTATTTGCGTCGTGCAAGAGAGTTCTTTCCTGCTTTGGGACCGATCACGCTTCGTCTCACTGGACCTGTCCAGTCCCTTGTGTGAGGGGGGCCCGTTTCAAGTCTGCCGTCGATCTATCCACAAGTTTCTCGGAAGGCGTCCTGTTCTGCTGCTTCATTGTCTGTGACGTCCTTATAAACATGGCTAGAAATAGTAGCTTTGGTTGTTGTTAAAAAACTACTGGTAGTGTTGTATTGTAAAAGAGTGGCTCCCAAGTGGGTGCCCGACGTTGCCTCCTCTACGCCGCAGCGCCACCGGCGCCCTCGCACGATGTCTATGCGAATCCGGCACGAGCCAAACAAGTGGTGATCCTGCCTATGATCTAGAATTACTGATATTACCATGATGGCGGGGTCTACGCGGAACCCTGCAATCCGACAGATCCATCCCGAAGTGGTCCTAGGCTGTCCAAACCTCGTCGGAAGAAGTTCTAAAGCTTGATATTGACAAAGATCAACGGCGATGAGACAATACGCGATGAAGAAATTGCTCGGTTGCACGCTCAACTCATTACATGCCTCCAGTTAGTCCGCGAATGCTGGCACTCAGCACTACCGTATTGCCGCAAGGAAAAAACCCGCTCATGACGCAAAGCCTTGAACAGAGACGCAGGGCGATGCGTCATAGAACGTCATACTTGCTAAAGAGAGAAAAAGGTTGGCCGTCCCTAGAGTTCCGTAACGGACGATTCTTGTCTCGGCAAGCTATTCGTCTGATAGTCTTGAGCGACACCAGAGTACGGCAGTGTGTCTCAGCACCAAAAACGTCATACACGTAAGCCGTTTGAGAGCAGCAGTTCCAGAATTTGACTTTAAACGTCAACGACGCCATAGGAATCACAGATGCCCAACTGCGTTTCGATCTGTGCCCTTTGTTCCGTCCTGTCTCAGTCCAGCAGTGTTTCAGTCCAGTCTTGTCTCAGTCCAGCCGTGTCTCGGCATCAAATGGTCGCCAGCTGTTACTGAGATTGACAGGATAAAATATTGCAGTAATCAACGTCGTAGCCGCATGAGACCAGACACACCCGCAGTAGTACCAAGTGCCACGTACTGGAGCGAAACAGAGCCTTCAACAGCGCCGCACCGCAGATCCAGAACATTTCATAGTTGAATGATTGCGTCATTGCGGGCTGTGGTTGTTCGTGTCACGTCCAAGTCTAGATGGCAGTATTTAACGCTTTATGCGTAATAAGACAGAGGCCTCAGGATTCAGCTATATAACCGTCTACAGCCACCGCGCCGTTATCAAAGCATATACAACTCACCTCCGACTGTCCTGCATAAATCTCACGCATATTTCGCGCTATATCACACCCCAAGCCATGGCAAACGACTCCAACTTTCACCGGCGCGCAGAATGGGCCCCGCACAAAGAGACCATCTTAGGCTGGCCTGGCCTAGAGGGGACTCTCAAGGAGCATCCCGAAAGGCTGGCAAGAGCTACGCAAGAAGTGTCAAATATTGCTCAAGCCATCGCCCATTTCGAGCCCGTTACTGTAATTGTGGGCAGTGAGCGCATTGAAGAGGCTGAGACATACTTTGCCGGAATTGATACGCCTTTCTCAATCAAATTGCACCGTATTGAAGGTACAAGCTTGGACATATGGTTGAGAGACTTCGCGCCCACATTCGTCGTCAAGGAGTCCGACGGCAACCTTGCCGGCCTTGACTGGAACTTTAACGGCTGGGGAGGGAGATACCCCACTCCTACAACCAAAACTCTGGCAAAAACTTTCTTGTCTGACAATTCAATCGAGCGAATCGAAACGTCCATCGTGACCGAAGGTGGCGCACTCGAGACGGATGGTGATGGAACTCTCTTGGTGACGGAAAGCTCAATCCTCAACGACAACAGAAACCCAGGCAAATCGCGTAAAGACGTTGAAACTGAGCTTCGTCGTACTCTGGGAGCCGAAAAGGTCATTTGGATTCCTGGCAGGAAGCGCGCAGATGCGACGGACTGCCATGCTGACGCTTTGGCTCGCTTCGTTAGGCCAGGTGTGGTCCTCCTGAGCAAAGCCAATGAGGTCGAGGCGAAAGACAGGACTATCGTCTACGAAGAGGCACTCGAGATTTTAGCCAATGCAACTGATGCAAAGGGCCGTCCGTTCGAGATCGTCGAGATAGAAGAACCTGACCAAGAGATGTTCCCTCCGAGCGACTTTGGCGACAGTCCTCCTGTGCGAAGCTACGTCAACTACGTGCTGGCCAACGGAGGCATTATTCTTCCTCAATTCGGCGACCCAGCCCATGATGCTGCGGCCATAAGAGCAATGCAGAGGCTTTTTGGCGACGAGAGAAGAATCTACCCCGTTCTGATTGAAGAATTGCCACTATTGGGAAGTGGACCTCATGCAGCGACGCAGGAAGTGCCCATGTTTCCATAGGTGTGGCAAGACAAATGATAGGTTCGATGGCTCGGAATTGTTGGAGGATTTTACCCAGCATCCGGGCGGCAAAGCTATCAATCAATTAGTCTCATACTAGCACACAATCGATTCTCATCTTGATTATACTGTCGGTAGCATGCCGTCTGTTTCTCCACCCAGGCACTTTCTACTCAAGCACAAACAAGAATCGGATTTTTAAATAAATCGAGAGACTCGGCGGAGTGGAAATTACCAAATACCCGAATTATAGTAGCGTATTGTCCTCCATTCGATAGCCCTCACCGAGTTCCGTATAATAATGCCAGGATGGAGGAGCCGAGGACCAAGCACCTCTCCGCACCCTGCCCATGGCTCTTATCCACGACTGAGTCATACCCTCTACGGCCTTTGGCCTCGCGAGACTATAGTCCGCTCGGGCCCTGAGCAACCTTACACGCTATGTGACGTTGCCTCGTATGCCAATCGCCCGACAGCCGGGCACAGCACGTTTCTCGCCACGGACACGGCCTACGCTGACGTGCAGTAAGACGCAATCATGCCAGCATTTCTCCCATCTTCATCGCCAGCAGCGAAAAGAGCTTTGGAGACACAGCGGAGGACGAGATGCTAGGCCACAGAACGAGTTCGCGCGGCGCCGTAGCTACTAGAAGTGGTTATTGCATGCACTCATTCCAGGGAAAGTCAGGGGCAAGCTTGGTTGGAATTAAAAATGTACATCCAGATTAAAAAGTACTAGTCGAATACCTCTGCCTGGTTTTTGAGATCAAAAAATACATCTTTGTCATGTCCGGGTATCACTTGGCCTTTTGTTATGCGCTGTAGGTGTTGTAGCC
This sequence comes from Akanthomyces muscarius, assembly GCF_028009165.1. Lineage (NCBI taxonomy): Eukaryota > Fungi > Ascomycota > Sordariomycetes > Hypocreales > Cordycipitaceae > Akanthomyces > Akanthomyces muscarius. The sequence continues at coordinate 5,032,331 of NC_079242.1, forward strand.
GCCTCGTACTTCTAGACCATGCAGCGTGATCTCTTGCCAGCCAGCCTTGCGGAATTCCATCCCGCCACTGAGACAAAGTTAGCAGTTAGAATAAGTAGTAACTCGAGCGAATACTTGCATTCTCAATAACGTGACAATGGTCACTGACAAAAAAGAATGTGCCCGTTTTTTGCATATTGATTTGCATTCCCACCAGCCCGGCTGTGTGGCCAGGAAGATGGTGAAGGGTGATGCCTTGACAAAAGTCCAGAGTCTGCTCATCAAACGTTTTCCAGTTCCTTTTTTACGCGAAAGGTTAATAAATCATATCTTTTTTTCAAGCTATTGGCAGGAAGAGGACTTACAGATTGGGGTTGAGGTAGTGACCTAGGTACACACCTTCATCCGCGCCTGTTGCTACTGACCAAAATGCGGATTTGAGCTCTTCCTCGTGCACCCAGATCTCCACGTCCTTTCTGTCCAAGAACTGATCAAGCCCACCTGCATGATCTAGGTGTAAATGTCCCATGATAATCTTCTTGACATCCTTGATGTTGTGGCCCGTAGCCTGAATTGCAGTCGCTAATTCATGCTTGGGTTCGTAGCGCACTCGCGCAAAGACATCAGAGGCTGCTGGGCCCCATATCTCTGGGTAGTCCTTACCGCAACCCGTCTCCCACAAGATGAGACCCTCATGCGGGTGGTCAATCAGCACGCAGTATAGCACGAGCTCACGACGCTTGTTAACAAATGACACGTCGCGAGTCGACCGAAGACTTGAGTTGCCGCCCCGCACAACGAATCCTTCATCACACTCGAGCCATCCTACCTCTATCAGGTGGAAAGTCGTCCCGAGTGGACATACATTGGAGACATAAGAAGCAATCGCTCCATTGTCGATTTGGGCATGTATACCGGCCATAGTCGCAGCGAAATAAACTTGGAGCCTGCCTCAAAATGAAAACTGCTGACGTATCGGAACAATCGCAACGGCTGGATCTCGTTGGCCAAGTATTTATACCGCTAACGTATAGTAATGTTGGGTTGTGAGCAACTGATCTTCTTCCCTTTGCGGCCTGCATATGAATGATCTCGGCACCATGCGGCGGCATCTGGCAAGGAAATTTGGTTCGCAAAAACGTCTGAGCGAATCCCTGTCCCGAGTCATGGCGGCGTTCGGGGCTGGCCACATCCGATCATTTGACAGCCTCATAAATCGTCAATGCGATGCTGGTCTCCACATTGTGCAGATTGAGGCGACCCCTACCATTATGCAGAATTGACAAGGCGCGGTAGGGCTGCAACGTTGACGAAAGATCGGCGCAAATCTCTTCATTCCATTGTTATTTCGTCAATGCGGTGCTAATCTCCACATTGTGCTGGTTGAGGCGACCCGTACCATTGTGCAAGCTTGGCAAGGCGCGCGCGGTAGGGCCGCAACGTTAACGAACGATCGGCATAAACCTCATCATTTTATTGTTTGTTTTAGCGCCCATTATGGAGCGACCACAGTGCGCACAACGCGGTGAGCCAATCAGAAAAGGGTCTAGAACCCCAGACGATGTTAAAGGTGGGCATTACCAGAGCCGTCGCCCGGTTCTCGGTAGGCACAGACGCTTTAGCCAAGGGTTCGGGCTTAGAAGCCGTTTCTTCACAAGGGATCCAGCGCTCCTGATTGGCTTCCTTTCAAATTGAAAATCTTGCACCTCGGTTCTGTGGGTAAGTCGTGACCCGGCTATATGGGTGCATGCACTCATGGGCACATCTCTGACATGTACAGATCCTCGCGGATCCAGGCAAACCCAAGTGGGATAACCGAGCATAGCGTGCCCATGACATATGTAAAGCTCATGATAGGGGATAACTCTACCAAATTGGCGGCAGGAAAGAGCTAGCACTGCCTTTGACTCGCGCTATTAGAGTACTGATTCGTAGTTTGAAATGCGCCTCTGTAGATGGCAGTGGTGGTAGATTCTACTTAATCCCACATACCCCAGCCTCTGACTCCCCAACTTCGTTCCGAGTCAATCGTTATTGTCCAAAACCTCAACCTTTTTTATTCTGTTGGCAAAAATGGAGCTTCCTTCCCTCTTCTACGGCATCTTTCTGGGCGTGTTTCCTTTTACGTTCCTCAAAGTCGTCACACAAACCGAGAAGATACTTCGACGCTCGCGGGCACTCCAAAACAGTTACCTGTACATGATTTGGATTGAAGCCATTGTCAATTTCATCTTTGCCCTAATCACCATTCTATACCTCGAGAAAGTGATACCAGGCAGCTTCATGTTCTATTTTGGCACAGGTAAATATCCGAGGCTACCATTAGACTCTGCTCCATTCCGTTCTGCAGTGAAGTACTAACCACACAATAGTAACACTATGGGCCATACAAACTCAACTCTTGTCCCAGATTATTGCCAATCGTGTCTCGATTATTATGGTCAATCGCCATAAAGCCAAATGGCTACGCCTCGGTCTTTTCGTCTCAATACTAGCTGTCAATATTGTCGTCTATGTGGTCTGGATCACGGCACATATGCCAAACGCGACACCAGCGCAGCAACAGCGCAACGAGATTTTCGAAAAGGCAGAAAAGACTTTTTTCCTCGTCGTGGACTTGGGACTCAATATTCTGTTTCTATATCTAGTGCGCTTCCGACTTATTGCCGGAGGCTTGTCAAAGTACTGGCGCTTGTTGAAAATGAATGCGGTACTAGTAGTGGTATCGACGGCCATGGATGCAGCGCTTCTAGGCATGCTGAGTTTGCCAAATCAATATGTGTACGCGGGACTGCCAAAAGTGTTCTTTTCTTCGTCGATTCGCTAACTTGGCGTTGATTCAACAGATACGTCCAATTCGCGCCGCTGGTGTACATTACCAAGCTCTACATTGAGCTCGTCATGGCGTCCCTCATTGCGAAGATTGTTCGCAGCTCATCTACTGTCAACCATGGATACCCCAACTCAGACTATGGTGGCCCTCATCGTCGCCAAACACTGACAGGTGGCAAGCCACCTTCTAAGCAGTCTCACATCACTCCCATTGCTACGCTTACCGGCGATCGAGGAACTGAAGTCTTCAAGGCTGATTCGAGGAGCATAGCGACCCCGTCGTCATGGAACACCGACGACGGCGGCCACTATGAAGTCTCCGAGGAATTTAATCTCTCCGACGTTGCACCTTCCGCACAAGACAGGAGCATACTGATGACAACAACCACAACTGTGGTTTCGGAAGATGTCACGAGCGAGAACTACAGAGGGCACCACAAGCTAGACCATGGCGACATAGAGAAGGGAGTACCGCAGGGCTGGATTGATCGATGAATGAGACAACACGGAGTTGATGGATAACCATTGTTTTTTAAACAACCAAAGCTGGCTGCCTACTCATCAGTGTCTACAGTGACGACCCAGCGATTCTTGCTGACTAGCTCTACCTGCAGAAAAAGACGGAACGACTGTTCACTTCGAGTCAGACATGAATGACGCTTTAGTCTGAGAAGTAACGTTAGTATTTTTGAGTGGTACGACTATGAGAAAAATACAATATCAGAGAGCATAATGTAGGACTATTATATAAACAAATGAACGATACTTTGGTTACATTCCGAGGCGCGTTCACCGTGCTGCAAATCTCCATTCGCCATGCTGTTCTACCAACCTCACTTCCACCTTCTTCGCCGCCATCTGGTCAGGAGCAAACCCCTCGAGAACAATGTTGCTCCCCGTACTCCAGCGCGGTGGGGCATTGGCGACGTCCTCGCCACGAATTGCCTGCGCCAGAAGAGGGAGGGCCGACGTTTTCCAGTTCTCGCACCACCAGGGACTGCGCTGGCTGATGACGACGACGGCTGCAAAGAACAGCACCTCAATGGCAAGAAGAACTGCCAAGAAGGACAGGTACCTCCACTTGACGCGGATGCACACCTCGGTGTAAAGCGCGTCTCCGGTGACGCTTCCGGCGCTGAACGGGACCCCGTCGTCAACGTGCTGCTGCGGCGGCGGCTTGTTGCTGCGCATCTCGGCGCCAATGGCAAGTGCCACGCCGTCCATGAAGCGGTCGACGGACTCCATCGTCATGGTGCCGGTACTCCAGAGTGTCTGCAGCCACACGGCGCCGTCGACTTGGTCTACGCCGAGTACGAGCTGAATGGAGGCGGCGCCGAAGATGCGGCTGACAAAATCTGCAAGCGCGCTGGTCGGACTCGTGGTGAGAGAGTAGACACATTCAGGCATGTACCACTTGCCAGGTAGGCTGCTGCCGTCATCGTCAAGGCCGGTGGATTTGCTCGAGGCTGACGCTGGCAGGAGGACGTGTGCGCTGTTGGTGGCTGTCTTTTCGTCGCTGGCGACACATGTTTGCCGAGATCCGTTGATGACTGCACTCGAGGTGACGAGTTGGAACGACTTATCAAATGGAATAGCATGAAGATACTGTCGTGCGATTTCTGTCTCGGCATACTTGCCATTCTGGACGCTGGCGTTGAAGGATACGACGCACGGTCGGAGAGCGCAGTCAAACGCCATGGGGACTAGATCCGACTTGTTGTCTTGCAGCGTTGGCTTGACCAGCGCAATGCCTTGGATGCTTAGCAAGGTAGTGCTGTTCCAGCCTTCGACGGGCCACAAGTTTGTCGGATCGCTTCCGTACACACCGCTGGAGGTACCGAAAGTAAAAATCTTACCGCTGAAGCCCGACCCCTTGCTACTAGCCAGGGATAGATTACCCGGGTAGCCGGTCAGAACATAGTCACCTGCCTCTTGGGCGTCTTGTTTGCTGCTTGTTGCATTGCTCATGGCGAGCTTATTTGTGACATCTCTGCACGTATGACACATGGTCAACGTATCAAAAGAGGCACCACTTTCCATAGGAAATGTGCAGTTGCCCGTCGGACAAACTACGGTGCTGCGTATGCTCTCAGAGCTGTTTGTTGGCCGGGCGTATAAGCCCGTATACACGGCGAGCTGCATCGCCGTCGTAAGCGATGCAACAGTCGCGTCGCTTTGGGCAATGGCGTAGTTATTGAACCGCGGCACAGAGGCTTTGCTGTGCATCACTCGCTCGCAAGTTCCGATGGCGACGGCCGCCTGCGAGAATGGTTCGGTAATGAGTGTGAGGAGAGCAATGGCAGCGCCAAACGCGGCGAGGGAGCTAAGAAATAGTGAGTTCAGCCAGGATACGCTGAGTGGCGGACTTACGATAGTCTGCGATCGCCAAACTGTCTGAAAATGAAAAGCAAAGATCCCCAGGCACCTCGACTGGCCTGGTCGTAGACATCCATGGTGACCATGTCTTGAGGCTCCTTTGAGAAAGAGAGCCATTTAAGCTGACTTATTCCTGCGATGAAATTAGATGTACTGTCTTTCACTAAGAAAAATGTGAGTGAATATGTATACCATTGGATATGGGTATGAGTAAGGAGCCTTTGAAGATGGTCGTAATAATGGCTATGACGGTATTTATGGAAATCGGCGCCTTCCACTGAGAAAGGGCTTTATTCTCGTACTCTCGCAAAATAACAATGCTCGCTATAAAAATGACGAGGCTCACAACAAGCGCAGAGCACTCCCACTTCCATAGCAGCATCATGCCACGGAATGCGCTCTGCGGCTTGGGCGAGACGTAGACAGAGGAGCGCTGGCTTTCGGTGCTATCCGTCTTTTTGTGCTGCTTCCGAAAAGACTTGGACGAGGCTCCACTCCTGGGAGGATTGCCGAAAGAGAAGTTGCTGGTGCCCAAAAGGCTTTCCAGGCTGGTGTAGCCGGGGTTGCGCTTCTGGTATGCTGCCCGCATCTTGTTCGGTTGCGGGCATGTAGGAGCTTCTGGACTGTCACTTATTAGGTCTCGCCGCTGCACAATTCCCCGAAGGTGTGCCCGCCTGAGCTGTGGCGGTGCACTCGATGCGAAATGCGCGCGCGGGTCCTGAGCCGCATACGCTTCATACCACTCTATTGCAAAAGTCCTTCAGAACACACACGGTGTTCAAGATGAGGATGTATATATGTGTGTCAAAGGAAAGGCTTGAGGCTTAGGTTGCAGGCATTTCTGTAAAATGACCTGGCAAATGTGCGCAAAACGGGGCTCGTTCTGCCTCTTATGCACAGGGGAGAGCAAACCAAGAAACGGAGATGTTTAAAGGCTTCGTAGGGAGAGGCGCAGTGGTGTCCATAATTATAGATATTCCAACGGATACGTCTATGCTACTGCTTTGGTCCCGGAGTCGGTTGAGCATATTAGTGGGGGAAGATAAATTGAGAAAAGACTCCCAACACTGCTAATTGTAAAACTAGTCTACAACAAGGCGGGGCCATCATCTATGCACGTGTTACCCCTACAAGCTGTTGAGCTGTTTATCTCAAGAAGTGATCCCAAGGGAGTTCTTCCAGAGCGCACGCATCGCGAGGCCTGGGGGCCGCTGTCGGCCTCCTTGACACTCGCAAAAGTGTACTCGTCGCAGGACGTGTTGGGTGGCCCGCGGTGGCCCGGGCCCGAGTTCTTGGTGCCGCGCTTGTTGCCGTGTGGGTTGCAGCCGGCCTTTGTGCTCCGAGCCTCCTTGGCCTTGTTGGTGGGAAAGTCAAAGGTTAGCGTCTATAGGAAAGTTGGACTCGCGCAGCGGACGGCCTGACACATGTTGGTGCAGACTTCCGGCATCTTGTCGTATTGGAAGGAGAGGTCGGGAGGTGTGGCTTGTACATGTTCTGTAAGCGAGGGTAGGGAGACCAGACCTGGAATTGTATCAAGGCTCTGGTTAGAGGAATTTCTTCTTTTCTCCGATCAGGTTGATTACTGTCTCGTGTCACCACTCTGTGCTGACGGGACGGTGTATATCTACTTTAAAAATTACCTCTTCTTATGGTTGCTCACAGAATTTTTAATTCACGCCTTACAAGTGGGAGTCGGTCTTGAAATATGTATAGTTGTGCTGCCGAATGTACTGGGCAAGGTTTCTGCATGTAAGCGCACTTGCAGTTCAACCGCCCAACATCGCGTCAAGAGTAGAACGAGGACAGCCCTCAATATCGGACGCCAAGGCGGACACCAAAGGTCCTGAATTAGATATTTTTCAGTTTTCTGACATTGCTCAGACATGCGTCAATAGCACAGACTGACCCTCCAATGATTCGTCAATTCGTGTACAAGGCTGCGGGCCGTGTGTAACGCTCGGCATTACCATAAAAGGCTAGTATGTATAAGAGTGCCATTTTGTTTGTCGACTTACGATATAAAACAAAAAGTACGCGTACAAGAAGGTCTACTGAAGGCAAATGCTGAGGCAGTGCCAAGGCGGTGCATCAGGGCGGCGCATCAACACGCTCGGCGTCGTGCGCGGTCCAGAAACAGTCCAGCCATTTGAGCAAGTATCGAAAATAAGTTTTTGCTGAGAGCGCTGTCGATTAATTAAATTGACAGGCGGTCCACCAGATGTCAGCATCGCGTCACGTGGAAATGACGTCGATGAACTGATGTTCAAGCAGAACAAAATTCCAACCGTCGACCCCTCACTTTTGGCGTAACACAATATTCATCACTTGACGTTTGCCAGTACTCTTCGCAATGAGTGCGCTGACTGAGGATACCAATTTTAAAGTCTACTGCACAGCCAGCCGCCTAACGGAAGAAGAAATTTACAGATTCCTCTACAGTGATGTCTATGACAGCCTCGAAGATCTCAAGGAACAATTCACTATCAAATCTGTGCCCGGCCAAAGACCGCTAGAAATATTCCGATACCAGAATAACAACTACAAGACCCCGGGTTACAGTGAGCAGGATTACTTTTTAATCGTCGACTCTGCCGATGCAAAGAAAGACGGCCTTTTGCTTTGCAACTTGAAAGCCGACCATGGCTTTCCGGATGCTGTCCGTAGTGTGCCGGATGAGGCTGCCATAGAGGCAGCATCACTGAGCATCGCGAACACAGACTGGTTCGAAGCGCGAGAAAATGCATTCGTTACAGAAGAACCTCCAATGCGCCGCCTCGTTGTGTATGACAACAGGGCAAGCAAAGAGCCGAACAGCTTCTTAAGACTGGCCGAGGCTGTCGACAATGGACTGCACTATGTGTTCAACGACCCAGATAATGATGAGCCGCCGCCGTTGGAGCAGAGCCTGGACGATCTCTTTCGATACACGGCCGTAGAGCTCGACGGCCACGTCAGCACGAATGAGCTGTGCAAACAGCATCAGCGTCGCGCTGAGGAGACGAACTTGGATCAGGACCGTTTTGCGGTTGTTGACGACAGGTTTCCTGAAAAGGGAGTTTTGCTCCTGCAGGTCGAGCCACGGAGAGAGTTTCACTGCAAGCCGCCTGCGGCAGGAGAGCTGCTATGGTGGAACGCGATTGGCTTGATGAGCTGGCATGAGATTGAAGAGTTTGCGTCCCATCACTCTGGAATGGAGTACAGATGGACAGTCGACTGCATGACTCGGCTGCAAAGAGAAGCGGGGAGCGGTTCGAAGGACCCCGACACCGGGGTCGCTAACAGCGACGACAGCGATCACGTTGAAAAAGGAGAGGCAACGCAGCACGCGGAGAAGCGTCGATTCCGATATTATAGCACAAGGCTGGGAAAGGTCATTGCGTCCATGGAGCCGTACGAAGTCCCCAGCACCTTTACCCGACCGCGCGAGGAATCGGACGGGGTGGGTGAGGATGGACAGATAGGCCCGGTTGAGGACACTTTTGTCGAGGAGCTTCCGTGGGATTATTACCTGAAAAAGGACGATGCCAAGTAGACCGAATGATCTGTACATCGCCAAGCCTTTGGGAAAGAAGCGTAAAACGGGTAAGGAGGGGCGACGACTTGAGAGGCATGTGAACAATTCGGATTGAATCTGGGAACACACGTTAGAAGACTTATATGATGAGGAATCAATTGAAATCTATATACATGTATGACTCTGCTAATCATCATCTGGAAACCAGCCGTGCGATCTTCTGATTAACATAGGACGTAAGCTGTCAATGGTTTGTAGGTCAGGAGAAGCACAAGCACTCTCTCTCGCCAAGTTCCGCTTTATGTTTGCCTTGCTGTAGTCGGCATCGCCACCTGGGACGCACAGGTTATAGTCGATAACAGTCTCTTCGGATATATGCATGCCAAAAAAGAAATCTGAACCATCCAACATGCAGGCGGAACCCCACTGTTCTCCAACGCTGTATGCAAGCACTCTGAGATAGAGACCGAGAACGCTTCTGTGCGCACCGTGGTCGCGTACGTTGGCGAAGGTTTCGCGAAGCATGTCCTCGAGCTGATAGCAGGTAAACTTGCCCCGAGAAATGAGATTTTTCACTTCTAGGATTTGCTCATAATCCCTGTTCTCGCAACCGAAGTCTCCAAAGATATCTCGGCCAAATTGGACGCGGCCTTCCTTGTAAAACCGGCTTTTCTTGCGACTGCCATCGACCCCTGGAGGAAAGGGCTTGTTTTCAACGCCGTAATCGCGTGCTTTGATGTCGATGAACAGCTTAGCGGTAGCGTAAGATGCAGACGAGAGAACGTATGCATTAACCGTCTCGCTTTGATGATCCACAAAGGTTGGTCGCAGGAACTTGGACTTTTTGGCCTTTGGTCTTAGTGGTAGCTGAATAAGTTTTCCTCTACTATCAGAAGCAGCCTTCCGCTTAGTAGGCGATGCTTCCTTGGCGATCAGTGGCTAATTATTGTGTTGGACACCAGGTCAGACGGAGTCCGGCTTTACAGAGAAGCAGCCAAAAGCATATAGCCGAATATCCATGAGGATGTTCCACTGATCAGCACCCCTATACTCCGCTTCATCGTATCTGGCCGCGTTGACCCACTCGTCGGGCACGATGGCGGTTCCAGGCTGGATAATGCGTATGCTCAGAGTGAGCAGTTTGAGATATTCTGGTTGGTATGGGAAGTTCATCCAAGTCGGAAAAACACTGATGTCCTTGACCAGCACAACGTCCGGAACAAATGGAATCTCAACGTCGCCCGACTTGAAGACTATATTGGTCTCACACGAAGCTAGCGATTGGTGGCTCGTATCCCTTTGACAAATAGCCATGGGCTTTTTTGCTTCGGAACATGAAGCTTTGTCCTTTCGGGAAAGTTTCTATCAAAACAGTTACGCAGACGTAGATGGCCCTCCTGAAACTTCGGTTGAAAGAGGGCTCGTCTTCACGCCAACCGCGCCGCAGGATTTCGCGCCACAAAACTTCGACGATGATCCGGCGGAAAAATCTCCATGGAAGCTGGAGCAGATTGAAGTAAGTCTGTTTGCAGTCATCTCTGATAAATGAGAAACTTTCTGTTTTGTTTTTTATGATGAATTTAACATTTGGGTTGGGCGTAGATTAGCGTGGTCTTTGAGAGGTAGAATGACTCAACCAGTAGCGATCCTTCCAGGGACGAGGCTGCGAAGTCAGCGCTTTTGCTGATAGATGTATGCGACATCGGAAACGCATTGATCTTTGGCCTACCATATGCTCACTGTGCGCTCGTCCGATCATATCGAGAACAACCGAATACAACAAGTACATAGCAATCTGACGCCTTTCGTGCACTTTGTAACCTGCCTGCCTCAGCACAGTCTTTGCTACACACACTGAAATGACTCAACTCAACGGTGAATTTTCAGACTGCACTGTGTATTTCAACTCACCGTTGATAAAGATAGGGTTCAGGAACTTAGTTATTATTTCATAGGCGCACGCCTTCTCCACGCAACCTTGCGGCATGTGTTGAGTTGCTTGATGGTTGTGCCCGACGTTTCAATCTGGGCGTCGTCTATGCCCCTTCGAGCATCACGGGCATCTCTCCCGCCATTGAAAGTCCTACTGAACGTGGCATTTTGAGCATTTGATAAACTAATCTATCGAGACATTTTCAAGATGTTCCAAATATCCTTGATGCCGAGAGCGTCGTTTTGCCAGGGAGGCGACGGGTTTGGGTAAGCCTTCAAAAAGAAGAAAACCCTCCGGACCGTGGCTAGTTCAACAATTAAAAGGGGGGAAGTGAAAATAAAACCGCCAAGAAGGAAGAAGAGAAAAGCAAAGGCCCTTTCTGTTCTTGGTGTGCTGGCCCTCTGCCTCGGCCACCTTCACCCGACCCATTCCTTGGCAGAGCTGCGTGCCACCAATTACGTATTGCAACCAAGTAAATGAAGAGTATCCCTGGAATATCGCAGCCGATGGATCTCGAGCGGCTTGATTGCGCGCATTTTAGTAAAGGGCCCTCAGCCGATCGGTAAGCCCTCCTGCCGTGTAGAGTTGACTAAAGCCGGCAACGAGGTGGACCAATCATTCGGCGGGTCTCTGGGGCAGTGATGAGGCGTATTAGCCAAGGAAATCATCGTAATACCCAGAGCAGCGCTGCTGATCGTTACGTAGCTACGCCGCGGAGTGAGTATCGAGGGAAGGGCCTCGGCCCGTCGCTAATGTCTCTGCCTGTGCAGAGGCGTCTTTAGCAGGTAGCGCCATGACTTGCGTGGGGCATCAACCGTGTTTTCAGCAGATTATATCATGCACCTAAGGATACAATTGATTTTGTTAAAGATATCACTCGGCCACTTCCCGAGATAGAAGGAGACGCATCATCGACGGCGGAGGGAGGCCATGCTCACTAGCCAGCCGCTCACACTAAGCTTCATCACATCAGATAGAATCGGATAATAAGCTCCGCATCACCAAAGAAAAAGAAAATCAGCTCGTGTTTGTGAATGTTCCGTTGAATAATCGCAGTTTAATACGGACGAAGATCTCACTGAAAGCGTATCGAATGAAAGCTTGGTGTGTTAGTGCTTACGCTAAATCACCACGGCCCATTGTGGGGTGACTGTACCCGCGGATTGTGACGAGTAGTTGAACGAATCGCGAGGCGTGTCCACGAGCTTAATCTGACCGTTCGCCCTATGATCAGGCAGGCCCTAAACAACGAAACCAAGCCTTACGGCACTTGGATGGTGAAAGGGGTGGATCGTTTATCCAAGGCTTTCGTCCATCCGGCCGGCAAACTGAGGCGCCCCACGCAGCCAGCGGCACGCCGGACGCACGGGCCACCGAGAAACAGGACCCCTGCATCCAACGGCAATATCCGTCAGATTCCTATCGGGGTGAGCCTGGCCAGGACACACACAAGTGTCTTTTTTCTGGTGTTATTTTTGACTGGCCAAGCCCTATGTGCGTGTTCTGGCTCAAGCCTTGAATTTTACAGCTCAAAGGCAAAGGGAAGACAGCTATGGATACGTCGAGCGGCGTGGTGAACTAAAGAACGAGACGTGATGATGGACAGCAACAAAGTGAGACACTGTCGATGGCTTCAAGTCTTCGCATATGCAGGGGGGACGGAGGCTTAATACAAGCATGTATTCAAGTTCTCACATCTGCAAGTAGAAGGTCGTTTGCACCAGCCGTGCAGCTCCAGCTCCAGCCCCCAACAGATGCATAGATCGTATGGTCTTACGACGGACCCTCGGCCGAGTGCTAGCTTGCTTTTTTCAGTTTTTGATGAGGCGAAGGAAGGCGGGGCATAAGCACGGAGTACAAAGGGGTGCGTGAGGCGCGGATCACATACCAGTAGTTGCAGATCTACCACACCCACCCGGATCTCGCAAGGATATCCACATAAACTTACAACGTAGCATGCATGACTAAACTATTGTATGTATGCACGTGGGTGTTAATTACATGGCTAGCTTTCATATTGACTTTATTGACGAATCTGATGAAATTGAGAAACTTGAAAATGTTGTGTCTACCAATTCGCTGGCAAACGTACAGTGTTGTGCAAAGTGCAGGCACCTCGTTGAACTAACTGCACGCTGCTTTTAGTCGTAACATTTATCTAGCAGATTGACCATTTATAATTTATATACCCCAACCGAGCGTGTCTCACAACTCACACTCACACATAGGTGCTTACTAGTTCAAAGTGCTGCTACTTAGCGGGGTGCTTGTGATTGAGCTGAGTATCGTCTCTCAACCTGGCCAGCTGAAGGGCGACACGCAGCTGTGACCACCCCAGCCAGGTCATATAATCGTCAGTAATAAGGTGGTAAGCGCTAGAAATTGTTAAACGAATAAACCTGCATCATGCTGGAAGAGGTATTGAGCTGCAGGTTCACTATCCCCATCCGGGTCTGCTCAAGACAATCGACAGGAGGAGTGTACCGCGTCATATGCCCATTTGGGCTTCTCAATACAGTCTGCTCGAGGAATGAAGTGTACCTGCCGGGTTGCTGCAGACTCACTGTGCCCATCCCGGTTTCTCAAGACAATCTATACGAGGGCTGTACCACGTCTGAAAAGTATATAAGGAGGGCGCTTTCCTACCCTTTGTTCAACTCTTCTACATCATCATCCAAACAACAATCCAAACAATTCAACTTCAACTTCAAACCCAACTTCAATCAGCAATCATGCAGTTCTCTACCGTTGTCACTACTCTTTTCCTCGCCGGCTCGGCCATGGCCTGTGCCAACGGTCCTTACAAGACCGGCGCCAGCTGCGGCGGAAACTGTGCCAACGTCAAGCGATGCGGTGACGGCAACCACATTGTAAGTTCTCACTGTGAAACCCGCCCATACTCTACAACGGTCTGTCACGCTTGCCTCTGCGCTGTCAAAACCTTTGCGCCTCAGGACGCAGATGCTCAGAAATGCAGAGGACAGTCTGGAGCAAACCGGTGGAGTGTCCTGGCTCAAGATGCTAATCATATCGCTATAGATTCAATGCCTCGACGGATACTGGAGAGAGGTCCAGGCCTGCAGCCACTGCAAGTTTGGCTCTTGCGCTTAGAGGTGACCAGTTGGTCATCTCGTGCTAAATGTCAAGGAGTGGAATCTGTAGGGGGAGCCGCCTGAGGCATGATAGATACTAATTTAGTCTAGCTAGATTATCTTCTAGGGAAATGCCAGCGAGTTAAGAGGAGAAATAATTTGCTCGCTAATTGTGAAACATTACTATCTTCACACTTTGCTCTCTCACACCTTATACCACTAACTCATAGGGCTTCGCAGGGAGAAGAATATATATATATATATATATATATATATAAAGATGAACAGACGAAAAGATTTAATTGAAGCCACTGAAAACCCAGGAGCTACTCGAGGCTCACATTTGCATCTGTTTATTCCTGGTCTAATCCTTCGGGGGCTACCTTACCTCGACTTTTGTAGACACGTCTAATGCCTTGCATGAATATAACTGGCGTGGAGTAAATTGTCACTATCACCAACAGCGTCCATAGAATTTTTTTAGACTTTCTTTTCCACACAGATGTTCTACCGCTGATAGTATTCGCAAGTCGCCAATTGGCTAAGACATTCGTAACCCTAACCCTAAGAAGGCATATTTCCAATGCACATTCAACCTCGACTATACAGCCTCAGCCCCGACCCGGTACCAGGAGCTATTGAAACAGACATCATAATTTTATCACTGCGGTGAACACGCAGTCTTCTTCACGGCGATGATCAGGCAATCAAACCAGGCGTAAAGTACACCGTCAAGACGCCCTCAACGCCCAGCGTTCTGGCAGTGTTCTTGAACTCGCCGTGCGCAGGGCACTCGTTGTCATAGAACTTCATGTCGTCCATACAGGCGAACTCCGTTTTGCACACGACCGTGTAGCCTTGGGAGCGGGGGTCCTCCTTTGCGGAACCGACGACGAGGGATTTGATGCAAGGTTTACCGTCCTGCAGTAGTAAGAGCGAGGTACCTATTAGCTAGAAAGAAAAGAAAAAAGGAACAAAGAAAATTGATCAACGCGGGAATTCCGGCGAGCTTTACACTTGTAGAAATAGGACAGATTCTTGAAGCTTTTGGTTGTTCAAGGACAGAGACTTGCCTTTTGGTCTGCCTGGTTGACTTTGGCGTAGGCACTAATGAGCTTCGCCTGGTTCTCCTTGTCGGGGATCTTGAACATCGTCACACGATGGATTTGGTCGGCCATTCTGGCGGCGAGCCCAGCTATGTCTCTTCAATAAATCAGGCCGCTTAGTGGTGGACTGGACGTGGAGGAATAGGTGGAAATGGCAGAGTAACGTTTTTGATAGCTGTATCATGGGGAAGTGAACTTGTTCACTTGGCGGGGGCGGCAGTGGAGTAGTAGTAATATTAACGCCGGCGTCGTGTAAGACGGGCCAACATATCAGCAAAGAGTGAAGACCGCCTTGGCAGCTGGGCCAGCTCGCAAATGCGACTTTAGAAGTTTGGTGTAAGTCAGCACCAGGTCGTCCAAGCCACGTCGAGTTTCGCGCACTAATCATCCGTCCTGCAGTCTTTATTGGTTATTTGTTCCCACTTCGCCCTGAATTAGCGCTACCGCGGGGCTTTGCCTGGCGAAAATGATGCCCCCATGGACACACCGCGCGGCATCTCGCAATGTGAATGAAACGGTCATATCGCTCTTTCAGCTGCGATGCATGCTTTGACTCCTGATAGGCCGAAACACTCTGGCATCAGGGGCAAGGGATCTAAAGTAGGGAAGTTCAGGGAGTTACACCGGGCGGGGAGAGTTTACCTGCATGCAAATCCTTCTTGGGCCTTTTTTATGACACATCTGCCATAGGTGTGTGTAGATTGGGTTCCGCGCGAATATCCGTGAGCCACAAAAAGATCGGACGAACCCCGCTAGAGACTCCAGAACTTCTCAGCCCTCATCGCGGCGACGTGGGTGAACGGATAGTTTGCTTTAGCGTTGCCGCCACGGAGATGCTAGAAGCCTTCATCGTTCGTCGCATGGATTTAATCATCACGCGCTGTCATAGTCGCATCGAGCAGCTCCTAGCCAATCGGGGGCTTGAGCTATCCAGGCTGGCATTACTCGGTGGAACATTAGCCCATTGCAGATGAATTCTTACAATGGGCTGAGTCCTTTACAGCCACCGGGCGGGCATACAGGAACAGTACGATGAATGTGTTGAAACAAAAGCAGATATAAGCATGTTTCGTAAACAAATCCTTGGCATGCGGGTTTGACAAAGGCAGTTGACTAACAGTGGATAAAAAGCGTTGCGCTAGGTCTCAGCCGTTGATTCAGCCCGCTGGCCGCACAGCATAAAACTAATTTTCGCAAGAGACAGACGTACTTTGGGGTCAGAGTAAGCTCCTGCTGCTACGCGTAGGCTTTAAAGTCTCTAGACGGCTCCATCTGTGCAATCGGCGTACGGGCTAGCAATCAGGATGTTGAGCGGGTTGTCGCTCCATTGCATGTGTTCTCCCTGCCGCTTTGCGGGCTGAGTGGCGATGAGAACACCTCACATCGTACCAGCATGCGGGAGTTGCCGAATTAGCAGGCAGAAAAGAGCAGAGAAGATAAAGACTCTTGTTTGTTTGCTTTTCCATACCCTTTTCTGTAGCCGGATACAAACCGGGTGTCCGATTCTCTTCGGTAGTTCCATCGGCTATGCTTCCAGTAAAAACGAGAGGGCTTCGGGCTGTGCCGATTAACTAGCTTGCTAGATAGGCACGAGATGGATCGGTCAGGGACAGGGACTTGACGGACTCTCGTGGATCCGATGTGCGTGACTAACTACGGCATTCGTCTACGCTGAGATTCAACAGTAAATTGTACCTTTTCTACCCGCGCTCTGGCTGAAATACTTCACTTCTACATCCCACATTCAGCGCCCGCATATTGCGAAGAGCGCCACGTCATGCCTCGATCAGCCTTACCACCTCTCATTTTTCACCCGAATTCTTTTCTCCCCCTTGCAACGCCCTTTTGACGACGACCGCACTTGAAATATCGCAGACGCTGCAGCTGTTTGCCTCCCCGTCCGTCTATCCGCGACGACTGATTGCCACTGTGTCACCACGCTAAACCATAGCCTGTGGTTCTGGGCATGCGACCAGCTGAAAAGCCCGGTAAGCTGCGCGCCCATCTCAAGCAAAAGAAGCAGAAAAAGCCAGCTTACGACCGGCTAACCACGCATCGCAGCGGCTCGAAGCCTGCATGGATGTTGGACGTGTCGCGTCCGCCGCAAGAAGTGCGATGAGTGCAGACCCGTTTGCACGTCGTGCGCGTCGCTGGAGCTGGAGTGCCACGGCTACGGCGCCAGGCCCGCCTGGATGGATAATGGCGCTCTACAAAAGGAGCAGGCGCTGCGCCTCAAGCAAATTGTTGGCCAGACAAAGTCGAAGAAGAGCCGGCAGCGCGCCCAGGCTGCCTTCATCGCCCAGCCGAGCCACGACGTGCGTAGCGCCACACAGGCAGACGCTGCAGCCAAGATGATGGGCCTGCTCGACGGCAGAGCGATGCCACCAACAAAGCCACACTTTCAACAGATGCAGACACATCGCCCCGGAATGACAGCCATTGTTGACTCGGCCGGCTGGATCACGGCGCCGCCCAGCGACGTGACAACCGAGTCGCCGTCGCCCTTTTTCAGCGGCAGCAACGAATACTCGCCCAACTCGACAGGCCTCCACCGCAGCGCAGACACGCGACCCGGCAACATATCGCCAGCGTTGTTCGCGGATGCTTCGATTCCCGAAACCTCGAATCTGGTTGCATTCGTGGACGGAGATGTATGCTGGGGGGACATCTTGGCTGACTTTGACAACTTTCACGAGACAATCTTCCAAGATCGATACGCTCCGGCCGAGCCTACTGTGTCCGGCAATATCATGGAGCTGCAACAGACAGCGCCGCAGCGTGATCGACCATTGACGCCGAGTACTTCTGCGCCTGCCGCCACAACGGTGTCCAGCTGGCCGCACCCCGCCAAGGAGGAGGCCGCAGAGGAAGAAGCCGAGGACGTCATATTCATGCACTTTCTAGACCAGGTGTTCTACCTGCAGTATCCGTACTACCAATCGCGTGACGGCCGCGAACGGGGCTGGCTGTTTTCAATCCTGAGGCGCGTCAAGCCTGCCTACTACGCCACGCTGGCGCAGAGCGAGCGGCATTTCCTGGCGACGGTGCCGCACAACAAGGGCATTGCCAACAGCCTGGCGCAACGCCGCACGGGGACGACGTACTACGACCTGGCCATCCACGGCATGCGGTGTATCATGGCAGGCGTCAATAGCCGTACAAGCCTCGTGCAGAGCGTGGAAGCGCTCACTTCGCTCTTGCAATTGCTGTTTTTAGAGGTGAGTAACGAAAACAAATTGACTCAAAATGAGGCTGGCGAGTATTGTTGGCTAATGTAGAGAAAGGGCTTCACCGGTGGGACAGAAAACTGGAAAGAGTTGCTGCGAGCCGCCGCGAAATTGTTGCCTACATTGGTCAGCGCCCGACGCGTCCCGTCAACTCTCGAGCTGGGTGATCGCGGCTGCGGCGTCGATCGCTATCGTCACTCGGGCCTATCCCCGGACCTCGGCCGATCCTGCTGCGTGATGCTCGGCTCCTTCATCTCGTTTGACATCATCGCCGCCGCCTCGACACGCGGCGAGAGCTTCCTGGACGTGGACCACCTCAAGGAGCTGGAGAACCTAGGCACACCCGTGCAGAGCATGATGGGGTGCCGCAGCACGGTCATGGCGCTGATCTGCGAAGTCACGACACTCGATCGCTGGAAGAAGACGGCGCAGGCCGCCCACAAGCTGTCCATTGTCGACCTCGTCAAGCGCGGGGCCAGGATCGAAGAGCGACTCTGGCAGGAGGTATGGAGCAACAGCCCGAGAAACTCTTCTCAGTCGTCGCCCGGATCGACACCGCCATGGGAGCCGTCGGCGCCGCCGACGCACCCGGGTATCAACAAGGTGTATGCACTGGCGGGCATAATATATTTACACGTCGTCATGTCGGGCGCGCACCCGTACTTGCAGGAGATTAGGCAGGCTGTGGAGGCTGTTCTGGAGGCGCTCAAGGACCTGCGGGGCTCGGAGCTGCTGCAGAGCCTTCCGTGGCCGCTGTGTGTGGCGGGGTGTCTGGCGACGGAGGATCAGTACGGCGCTTTCAGACAGCTGCTGTCTGCTACGGAGGCGTGGGAGGCAACAGGCGGAACATGCTCCGCGGCCTACAGAATAGTCAAGGACTGCTGGGAAAGGAGGAAAGGCTCCGATGAGGACTCTGATTGGGCATCCATCATGCATCGGGATGGGCGCCATGTTCTACTCCGATGACATGGATGAGTGCCGCGTCAAAAACTACATCTAACTAAACGTGGGTGGGTACTGTATTTAAATAACTATGTATTGATTCCTTTTATTCTTGGTGGTCATGGTGGTCATGGTGGTCTCTACTTCATCTCCCCCTCACACGCTATTCCTATCTTGAGAAATCCTTGAAGCTTCCATGCATCGTGCACCCTTGAGCAAAGTCTCAAGGCTTGACGGCCTCTTCCTTGGCGCCCTCTTTGACGTCGCCCATGTTCTTGGTGATGCGCATGGCAATGTGCTTCTCCAGGTCCGGGATCGGAGGGTCCTCCTGCACGCGCAGCCCAATCGTCATGCGTGCGACCATCGAAAAGAATCCCAGCACGATAAACACCTCGACAATCTCATCCTCGGACATGACGCGGCGCGCCCACGCAATCGTCTCGGGAGTATTTCCCCACGTCGCGAGCGACTCGTCGAGGAGCGTGATGAGGCACTGCTGGCGCTCCGACCACACGCCCATGGCGAAGAGCTCCTTGGCCGGCAAGCCCTCGCGCAGCGCCGCGATGCGCTCCTCGCCCATGCCGTTGACGCGCGACACGGGCTCGTTGATGCCGAACACGTACTCGGCGCCGACGGTGCTCGCCATGCGCAGCACGATGAGCTGGTAGTCAAGGATCTGGATCTTGCGCGTGGCGCCATTGAGGAGCGCCTTGAGGAGCTCCATCACGGGCACGAAGAGGCCCGGCGAGCGGGCGAGCGTCGCAAAGACGTTGCGCTTGATCTCAAAGTTGCGCAGGAGCTCGGCGTTTGCGTCGTGCTCGGCGTCGGCGTGCCAGATGTCGAGGGGAGCGACAAGGGGCTTGCCGTCGGTGATGGAGTGACCTTGCTGATGCATTTTGGGTGGAGTGTTTTGCAAAAGTATGTGTTGAAGTGGACGAGGGCGAGAAGAAGATGGGTGTAATTGAGACGGGCCAAGACTAGATGACCCATGAAGGGTATTTATCAAGACGTCATTTTTTTTGTCTTGTTTGACGACCACGGCGGCTCATGTCGTGAAATATGGGAACTGTTCCAGAATGGCATTATTCCGAGATGTAATTGTCGTCTTACTCCCAAGAGCGTGCAAGTCGCGGACAACCTTCGCTTGTGCGCAGCAGCAGGAACAATAAGAGCCACCACCGCCGGCGTCAACGCTAGTCCGCCTTGGAACGAGGAAAACCTGAGATTCGCTTGCGCCTGGTTTGTCCCTGATCAGGCCATAAGACAGAGTCGCAGGGCAAAAATCACTGGCCGGGGCTGAGGCGTGCAAGCCGTGGTGCCTGGATCGGCGGCCCGCCAACTGTGTATCGCCTCACGCCCCAGAGAGTTACCGCCCACCCCCCTCCCCTCTCTGTGCCGCCGGTGGGCTCTGTTTACTGCCCGCCCACGTCAAGGCCATGTCAAGAAAGAAAAAGGAGAAAGAATGAGCTGGCTTGATAATAAAGAATCCAGAAGCTGACAAATTTTACTTTCGCTTATTCACCAGAGCGGAAGGAAACCCCGAGAAAATAGTCTCCTGTCTTGTCCTCTCCCACACATCATTGTCCATCTGACCTAGGTCAAAACTCGATCACACACCACCGTATGCTTTTTTATGAGCTCAGATTCGCACAAAAGAATCAATTGATCCCTTCTTACCTCCCATCCATTTAATTTCTCTCCGGTTCATTCTTCCAACGATCGAGTCAACATGGAGACCGAGACCGAACACGGCAGCCTCTCCAAGAGCAACGACTCTTTGCCTCGTCATAGCCCCCCGGACTTCGACGAGAAAAATGCTCGCAGCAGCTTGAACCAGCTGCAGCCGCAGAGCGGCATCGATGATGTATCCGAGCCGCCGCCGCCGCCGCGCGACATGCCCGGCTGGAAGTGGACTCTCGTCATCTCTGCCATCTACAGCTCGCAGTTCCTCTTCGCCCTCGACAACACCATTGTCGCCAACGTCCAACCCGTCATTGTGCAGGAGTTCAATGCCGTGCAGAAGCTCTCGTGGCTGAGCGTCGCCTTCCTCATCGGCGCCGCCAGCACCAACCTCGTCTGGGGCAAGGTCTACGGCCAGTTCAACGCAAAGTGGACGTACCTCCTCTCGGTGCTCGTCTTCGAGGTGGGCTCGACCGTCTGCGGCGCTGCGCCCAACGTCGACGCCTTCATCATTGGCCGTGCCATCTGCGGCGTCTCGGGCGCCGGCATGTACGTCGGCCTAATGACCATGATTGCCCTCAACACGACCCTACAGGAGCGGCCCGTCTACGTTGGCGGCACCGGCCTCGTCTGGGGGCTCGGCACTGTCCTGGGCCCGATCATCGGAGGCGCATTCACCGACTCATCCGCCGGTTGGCGATGGGCTTTTTACATCAACCTCGTCATTGGCGCCCTATGCGCGCCCGTATACATCTTCATGCTCCCCAGCAAGGACCCGCGTCCGGGTGTTTCTGCCAGGGACCGCTGCCGCGAGTTTGACTACGTCGGTGTCGTTCTCATGATCAGTGCGTGCGCCTGTTTTGTCATGGGCGTCTCCTTTGGTGGCGTCACGTACGCGTGGAACTCTGCCCAGATCATCGCCCTCTTCTGCGTCTCAGGCTTGCTTTTCATCATCCTCGGCTTCCAGCAGGTCTATACGGTCTTTACCACTGTCGCTCGCCGCGTCTGTCCCGTCGAGTTCTTTGGCAGCCGTACCGTCCTGATCCTCTTCGCCATGACGGCTGCTGGCGGCACCGGAATCTTCCTGCCCATCTATATGGCGCCGCTGTATTTCCAATTCACCCGCGGCGACTCGGCGCTGCAGTCGGGCGTGCGACTCCTGCCCTTTGTCTTCCTCGTCATCTTTACCATCACCAGCAACGGCGCCCTGCTTGCCCGCTGGGGCCTGTACATGCCCTGGTACCTTGTTGGCGGCATCCTAGTCTCCGTTGGCGGCGGTCTCATGTATACCGTCACCCTCACCACGTCCGTCTCCATGGTCTATGGGTACACCGTCATCCTCGGCTTCGGAGTCGGGCTCTTTGCCCAGGCGTCGTACTCGGTTGCCCAGGCCGTCGTCAAGCCCGAGCTCGTGCCCTCGGCTATTGGCTTCATCTCCACAGCGCAGATTTTCGGCATCACCCTTGCCCTAGCCATTGCCAACGCGCTCTTCCTCAATGAGAGCGAGCGCGGTATCCATGCGCTGCTGCCGAACGTCTCCCTCGAGGAGATTGAGCAGACCATTGCTGGAGCCAAGTCGGAGTTGCTGCACCAGCAGAGTGCCGAGATGACGACCAAAATTCTGGAAGTTATTGTCAATGCCCAGAGCAGGACATACATTCTGGTGATTGTCGCGGGTGTGCTGGTGACCCTGTTGAGTCTGGTGATGAAGCGCGAACGGCTGTTTATTAGCACCGCGGCTGGCGGCGTGTAAGCCTGGGGACTGGTTCACTAAACTTCTCGATCGCCATGAAAGATGGGCGCATTGGAGCGAATACCCAAAAATGGATGTTACTTAGTTTACAGCAAACTACTCTGCGGTACTGCTTTGACAGATTTCAATGAGAAGTGTGCCAATGCATCTCTGTCACTCTTCTCTGCTCGGCTATTTTAACGTTGTAAAATTAGTTGATCTCGCTGCTCCTGGCTGGGTTGATTTCATCGCGAACTGCTCCCTACCTGCAAGGATGAGGTGAAGCGAAAAAATCCGAAACACGGTTAATTCTTATACTTTCCAAGAAACAAAATCCATCATCTTACCTTTACAGATTTTTAATAGTAGTTACTAACTCTGTCTCTGTTGCTTAGCACATTTGCTCGGCCTGCCTTTACGTGGGTTTGGTGACAGCCTTAGTCGGGGGACGCACTCAGGATGGCCGATGCCTGAGCTAGAAGGCTCATTACGAAGCACATTACAAAACCAGAACAGTTAAAACTCTAGATGGTCTCCGTGAATTACAAATCTAGCCTCAACCCTTACCAATCATGATTAACTGTTCTTCCTTTCTCCTCCTCCTGTCGTACAAGACGGGCTGTTCGGCGTGTCGCGGAAGCAACATTGCTAGACCAACCGCCAACCCCCCTAAACCGGCCTGGCGTTACCGCTGATGGGCGTGCCGTTAAAGATCGTGCGACACCCCCCACCCTCATCGCGCCATGACTCCGTCAACCGTCAAGCCACGAGGCAATCCGCCACCTTCCAACCGTCAGCATAGCGTCGAAGCTACTACGTACGTGATGAAGCTGAGGCTGGTCCTCTGGTAGTGGCCAGGTAAGATGGGATTCAATTTAGCCCGAGTCCTTGCGCCGCAAGCGCAATGTACTAGGGCTGCGAGCTCGCGGGAATATACCGTAAACAGCCCAGCTGGGCTTGTAGGCAGATTCAGCTGTTTTGAAGAATAAAGACGATGGATTCTGCGCTGCACATCAGAGCAGAGTACTTCGCCTGCTACATTGAGCTTTCTCTGCCAGGTGTCATTGAACAGAGAATATGACGATCGATCCGTATACACCAAGTTTCGCTGAGCGACGCGGCTCTGCTGATGCCCATCCCACCAAGGCTCTCGTGCCCATCTCCTCCAATGAGCAGCTGCAGCGCCATATAAACAGTGGCAGTACGAATGCAGAGGATGCAACCAACTTTTGGAAGGATCGGTTCCGTCGCCACGCAGGGCAGCAGCCGGTAATACACTGCTTCCCCCAGCAGTACAACTGGCCCCGTTCCGAGACTGCCATCGTTGTCCCGAATGATCTGCTCAAACAGGCTCGTGGGCTATGCGACCGCTTCAGACTCCGCTTTGACGACTTTTTATACGGTACCTGGGCCATTGTTGCCGCTCAGCATGCACCCTCTTCGACGGCGAAGGCCGCCGCGATCTTCACCATACCGAGCCACAGACAAACCAGAACCCCTCAGAGTGAACAATATATCATCACCGAGGATAAAAAAGACTTAGTACCGCTTGTTCTATCTTTCTCCAAAGATATGTCTGTTCTTTCATATCTTCGTCATGTTGCCGAGGTTGTGCACCAGTCCGCAGCAGCTAGCTTCCTGAGTCATGAGGAGATTCTTCGACTCGCTGGTGCCTCCCGGCCCCAAGTCAAGCTCAGTGTCGACTGCAAGGGCCCGAGCCTTGTCCAAAACCACGTCATGTCCGCTGACGACGAGTTCCCTCTCGTCATCAATATTTCCACGTCGCCACTGTTCGTGATGAGCATGCGCCACAGCGCGGACCTCCCCAAGCTCGACGCTCGCTTGATCCTCGAGCACTTCACCGCCACCCTACAAAATGTTACCGAGAACCCCAAGCAAAGACTGTCAGAAGTACGCATGATTTTACCTGTCGAAGAGTTTCTTCTGAGCGAGTACGGAAAGGCCGCTGTACCAGCACAGACAGGCCTGCTGCACCAGCTTGTCGAGACACAGGCGCTCAACACTCCGCACGCAGATGCCGTACAGTTTGAGGACGACGAACCCATCTCATATTACACACTGAATCAGCGCGCAAATCAACTTGCACGAAACTTACTGCAATATAGACCCAGAGTTGTGGCAGTGCACATGCGCACCTCTGCCGACTTTATAGTCTCTCTCCTCGCCATTCTGAAAGCTGGCGCTGCGTACGTCATTCTCGATGTCGACGCCGCACAATCTCGCAAAGCCTTTATGGTCGAGGACGTCGCCGCTGACTTTCTCCTCGTGGACGAAACTACACGCGGGCAGTTCCCTGCCGAACACGACATTGGTCAAGTCACCATCGTATCCCGCCAGTACGACGCCAGCAACCTCTTCCTCGCTCAGGAACCAACCGATATCGCGTACATCATCTACACTTCTGGTTCCACCGGCCGACCCAAAGCAGCCCTGCTAGCTCACCAGGCCGCGTACAATGGCCTTGTCTGCTTCCCCAGAATCGAGGAACTGCGCCAGCTGCTCTTCTTCAACCCTGTCTTTTCGGCCGCGCAGCGATCTATCTGGGCGACCCTCTCGGTCGGAGGCTGCCTCTGCTTGGCGCAGAAGAAGAATTTCATTGTAAACTTGGCCGACACAATACAGAAGATGGATATAACCTCGATCGACATGACGTCCACGACTGCGGCGCTCATATCGCCTGCGCAGGTGCCTTCGCTGCGACGAATGATGCTCGGTGGCGAGCCCGCCAGTCCCTCAGTGGTTAAGACTTGGGGGCACAGAGTTCAGCTGTACTCATCGTATGGCTTGAGCGAGTGCACACAGCTCAACATGCGACAAAGACTACTCTCGGAGGCCAGCTCGAGCTCGCGGGTCATTGGGATGCCGTATGACACAACGATGTCGTACATCGTTGAACCCGGTACGATGGAGCTGTCGCCGCTGCTTGTCCCCGGTGAGCTTTGTCTCGGTGGTGCACAACTCGCCAGCGGTTATCTGAACTCGGAAGAACTGACAGCCAAGCGCTTTGTCACGAATCCGTTTAGTCACGGGAAATTATACAGGACTGGAGACATGGCTGTGCGACACGCCGACGGGGCGATTGAGCTGATTGGGCGCGTGGACTTCCAGGCCAAGATCAACGGCCAGAGGGTAGACCCGGGGGAGCCAAACTTCTTTATACAAAGGCACAAGTTTGTGAAACATTCTTCTATCGTGCCTTGCGTAATCAACAACAAGACGGTTCTTGTTGCAGCAGTCGTGGTCGCGCAGGGTGAAACCGTCTGGTCCAGCACGGTGCGCGCTTTGCGCGCGTACCTTGCCGCTCAAGTGCCCGGCTACATGATGCCGAGCTTTTGGATCCCCATGGACAAATTACCACTGAATGCCAACGACAAGGTGGACTTGGGCGCCATTCGAAACCTGGCGGAGGAGTCTGGACGTGCGGGGACTCTCGGGCCTGATGCGGGCGCAGAGGGTGGTCATGATGCTGTCTTTAATGCTACAGAGACTGTAATCCGCGTTCTTTGGTCCGAAATTCTGTCTGTGTCATTGAACGCGGTGAAACTACAGAGTTCCTTAGTCTCACTTGGAGGCACCTCACTCGAGGCTATCCAGGTGGTGTCGCGACTACAATCACAGCACGGTCTTGTCCTCGCAGTGGAAGACATGGTTCTCGATCACATCCTCGCTGAAATTGCCAAGCTTGCCGCCACTGTCACGGCACCGGCAACATCACAGGCTCCTGCGCCATTCAGCCTGTTGAAGCACGCAACATCTGCGGAGCTTCTAGGAATGAAGGTCACCGAGGCAGAAGACGCCTTCCCCGTCACAGCGCTCCAGGAAGCCGTCATAGCAAACACTATCCTCGGCGGCACAGCTTACATCTACAGCCGCTCGTACAGCTTCCAAGGACATAGCGAGCAGGACGTGATGCGGAGCCTACAGTTTCTAATGGAGTCTCAGCCTCTTTTGCGTACTACGTTTGTTCCCAGCGGCACCTCCTTCGTTCAGGTCATCAAAAAGACTGCGACTCTCCCGCTCACCACATCAAATCTCAACGTTGAAACATACATAAAAAATGCGACGGCACAGGGCATGCGCATAGGGGACCTCTGGTGGCGGGTCGGCATCCTCCCCGACCATGTCCTTGTCATCACCAGCCACCATGCCCTGTTTGACTACTGGTCCAATGAGTTCATCCCACAGGATCTGTCGTCTATCATTAGCGGACGAACTCCCGCGGCAAGAGGCCGATTTAGCAGCTATGTCAAGTATTTACAGTCGAAAGATGCCACAGTCACAAAAGACTTTTGGAAGAACTATCTGGAGGGGATTAGCCCTAAGTCCCTGCATGATCGCACGCACGCCGAAAATAAAGTCACAGCGTCGCTTGCAGCGGACCTAAGAAAGACGGCATCCAAACTCAAAACCACGCCCAGCATCTTACTCTACGCCGCCTGGTCCGTTGTCCTTTCCGCCGTGCATGCCACTAATGACGTGGTGATGGGCGTTACTCTCTCCGGCAGAGATTCGCCTGTCCCAGGTATCCTGGAAATGGCCGGTCCAACACTCATGATTGCCCCGTTACGGGTGCAAGTCGACAGAACTAGCTCTTTTGGCGCGCACTGCGCCTACGTCCAGAAACAGCTGCTGGACGTCGCTGCCCATGCGCATGTTGGCCTTCGAACGATTCTCAAAATCAGCAGGCAGTCCAATAGCCTGTTTGACTCGATGGTGAACTTTCTCATTAAGATTTCGCCGGCCGATCAAAACGACGGTCTGAAGGCACTACCGTTCATGAGTCTCGGCGAGGTGGAACATGCCAAGCTCGAGCTGAATAACGAAACCTTGGACCGAATTACACTTACTTCAACACTGGAATCCGACTTTGCACAGTACTTAGCTGACTTTGTTGCCAATGTGCTTCGCAATGGTGGCGAGGCGCTAAACGCTCCTGTCAAGGAGCTGGTGTCGGTGTCGCTCCCAGCTGAATCTGAGTTGCACAGTTCTGACGCATCAATCCTAGCTACACCAAGATCCATTAGCGAGAGGAATGTGGCTCCATCACTCACCTCGGACGATGAGAATATGCTTGACGAGGCATGGCCATACATGCCCTCCGACCTCGGCTTCTCTGCCTTCATGCGCATGGCAGCCTCGCACCCGTCACGCATTGCCGTGCAAGACATTTCTGGAGACGACATCACTTATGCCGGTCTCGCAATCAGAGTCCACCAGCTCGCCGGTGTCCTCCCCTACCGCGGCGTCAAGCTCGAGCAGATCGTTCCTGTACTGCTTGAAAAGTCCATCAACACTATCGTCGCAATCTTCGGCATCCTTGTCTCTGGTGGTGCTCTGCTGACTCTCGGCCCAGAAACCCCCAGA
The DNA here is from genome assembly GCF_028009165.1 of Akanthomyces muscarius. Classification (NCBI taxonomy): domain Eukaryota; kingdom Fungi; phylum Ascomycota; class Sordariomycetes; order Hypocreales; family Cordycipitaceae; genus Akanthomyces; species Akanthomyces muscarius. Next base: position 5,060,129 of record NC_079242.1, read on the forward strand.
AGCCGCAACATGGTTATTATTGAGGACTGCAAGGCTACGCATGTCATTACTGACCGCCTGAATAAGAGTTTCTTTGACGGCCTCCCATATAGGGTTATTGTCATTGACGACATTGACTGGAATGGCTTGCCGATTGAACGGCCAATTACGCCGGGTCTGAGCCCAGACTCTCTTGCCTACGTCATTTACACCTCTGGCAGTACCGGCAAGCCAAAGGGCACGCTCATCACGCACGGGGCCCTGGCGGCGGCGACCGAAGGCATTATTGACAACACAAATTTGAGGAACAACCGGTTTCGAATCCTGTGGACCCTCAACTATACATTTGACGGCTCTTTCGACGGCCTCTTCTCTGCGCTGTCCAGCGGTTCAACTCTCTGCGTGGCCCAACAGAGCTCAATCGTCGCGAACCTTGCCGACTTTGTTAACGAAATGAAAGTCGATCGGATCAACATCACACCGTCTATGGGCACACTCTTTCATCCGAACGACGTGCCACGCGTCAAGGTACTCATGACAGGCGGCGAGCCCATCACACCCCATATACTGAGTGTGTGGGCGCCTCGCGTTGTCGTGTATAACGCCTACGGGCCGACCGAGGCCACAATCTGCATCAGCATCAGCATAATGCTTCCCGGAATGAACTTGCGCAACGTCGGTCGCATTTTCAAATCTGTGCAAGCCGTGATCCTCGACGCTGACACAATGGAGCCCGTAGCAGACGGCGAGATTGGTGAGTTGTGCTTGTCTGGTCCCCAATTGGCCCGCGGCTACCTCGAGCGGGCGGACGCCACGGCTAAGGCATTCCGATTTGTCGATGGTGTGAGAACTTACCTGACCGGCGACTTGGCAAAATTTCTTCCAAACGGTGAGATTGAGCTCTACGGTCGCAAAGACGACCAGGTCAAGCTCAACGGGTACAGGATCGAGCTGGGCGAGATTGAGGTCTCGATAGTGAAGAGTGGCGCTTTCGAGGCGTGTGTGGCTGTGATTGCCACTATCATGAAAAAGAAGCAGATTGTGGCATTTTGCTCTCACGAGAATGCAGAGACGGGAGATAATATTTTGCTGCCAGTGGACAAGGCCATTGAGGTTAGCCAGGTCACGGCGCGCCTTACGTCGCTGCCCAGGTACATGGTTCCCACACTCTGGCTCCCCGTCGCGACGTGGCCACTCACACCAAACGGCAAGGTGGACAGGAAGCGCCTAAGCCAACTCGCCGAGGAGATGCCAGTAGAGGCCGTGAAGAAATACTTACCGCGCGAGGAAAAGACTACTGTGGCGACTGAGCAGGAGCTTGCTCTGCAATTGATCTGGGCGAACCTATTTGAGGTTGCGACGCAGGATATTCATGGCGGAACCACTTTCCATAGTCTAGGCGGTGACTCCATATCTGCTCTCAATCTCGCTGGCGTGCTTCGCAAGGCAGGCTATGATATCAAGGTCAACGACTTGATTTCTGCACAGACGCTCCAAGGCCAGGCCAATCTTCTGTCTGAGGAGCGCAGGATCATAGACAAGATGGACGCAGTTGATCAATTGCCTGTGTACATACCAGCGCCAGAGATTTACACGCGTCTCCAGGATCTGGCTATTACGGATGACGAGATTGAGGAAATTTACCCCTGCAGCCCTGGCCAAGTGGAATTTCTCACGCAAGGCAACAAGCAGGAGCAATTCTGGCAGTTGTTGACCCTGCGAGAACTTCCAGCTGATGTGAACTTTTACCGCTGGATCGAACTGACTACGATGCTCACAGCGCGGAACCAGATTCTGCGCGCTGTGTACATCTGCGGGGAGGAAGGTAACACGGCGACAGCGGTGCAGGTAATTCTCAAGCGGCCAGCGTTGAACCTGCGCTATCAGTCTTACTCCACAGACGACGAAATGAAAGCCATCGTTGACGCAGAGTGGGCTCTTCGCTTCGACCCGAGCAAAGCGTTTGTGCGGTACACATTGCTCACACACACGGTCACTGGCAGGCGAGACATCATCATCAAGCTGGACCACGCATCTTACGACGGCACGCTTCTTCACATTTTTGACGATCAGTTCAAGACCTTGAACCAAGGGCATGCTTGCGCCCCCAGCACCGAGTTTCGGGAATTTATCAACCACATACGGGCGACGCCCAAGCAACCGCAGCTGCAATACTGGACCGACCTGCTGAGGGGCAAGACATTCCATTACCCCGTTCAGGCGAGGAATCCTAGGGTGTACCAGTGGCAGGTCTCCAAAATAAGCCTGGAAGCCGGCATCGACGACACCGCGCAAGCTGCCGGCGTGACGGCGCCGATTGTCTTTCAGACAGGGTACAGCCTACTGCTAGCGCACCTGAGTGGCTCACAACACGTTGTGTACGACAATTTGGTTACGGGGCGCAACGTGCCTCTGGACAACCCGCAGCTGATCAACGGCAATTGCGCCAACTTTTTGCCGTTCCTGTGCAGCGTTGACAACACCAAGCCAATGAGGGTGCTGCTCCAAGAAACGCAGGCGTCATTCTGGCAGTCTACCGAGAACGGGCTTGTGTCTCTCGGCGAGATTTACGATGCTCTAGGCGAGGATCGGAACACAGCGGCGGCAAAATGTCTGTTTTGCTTCCAGCCATTTGAGCCGGCCGACGCAGCGGACAAGCGCGACCACATGCGTTGGATTGTCATGAAGATGAGCCACAACACAATGTCGTTCAACTACGCCATCCAGCTGGAGGTTGGCAAAGGGGCGATTGCGGGTGAGTATGTTGTCAGGCTTGGGTTCGATGAGCGGGTGTTTACGACGAAGGAGGCGAGGGCTGCGCTGGGGTGGTATGAGGAGTGTCTGAGAGGAATGTTGGCGAAGATGTAGACGATAAGACGAAAATAGAAAAGAGGATCTGAAAGAAATGAGGCAGACAGAGAAGGGCAAAAAAGGGCCTAATCTATGGCGATAGTTGGCTGGAGCTCACTGAGATCAGCACTTCTCTACATGGGGTTGGAAATTGCAAATAAACATCCCTTGTTCACGCTCAGTTCCACAAAATGTGCAATCAAGTTGTAGTAGAGTCCGGTTTCTTTGTGTTGGTAGGGAAAGATAGAAAGCATGTATATTTTAAATAAAGACATCGAGCCTAGTAAATGTTCATCTTTTTCGCACATCCTAGTAGTTGCAAATACCTTGTCCACGGGCGAATGCGGCGGGACTGAAGTTCCATTGGGCTGTGGTCTTGTTAGCTCTTTCAACATATCTGCATAAAGCTTGACCCGATGCTGCTTACTAGGAATGCTGTCCATGGGCTGGAGATTGTCGGCAGCAAAGAAGTAGTAGTCGTCTGTGCGGAAGTCCGAGACCGAGTTGGGGGGGCAAGTGTTTTTGAATTGGGTGTAACGGTCATCGTGCATGCTGTGGTGCCATTTGCTCACAAAGACACGGGCGTGGTTCTGATACTTCTGGCCGAGGCTGAGCTGATCGTTTCCATTGGAAAAGGTGTTCTGAATATCACCCCACTGCTTTGAGGGGTGGCTGCCATCTTGCTCAAAGATCATTCTGTTGCGGTAGAAGGTCTTGCCGCCATCATTGGAGCCCCAAACGAGAATCACCCACTCGATGTCGTGTCGGTGCCCAGTGTCCTTGGTAAAGTACACGTTGTAGGCGATACGGAACTCCGTCTGGCTGCAGCGGCGGAGGTCCCAGTAGGTAGGGAAAGAGAACAGGTGGGTATTTGCGCCATTGAAGTTGGGCTGGGCGGGGCAGTTGTGGTTCAGCTTGTGGATGTTGCAGTTGTCTTGCGCATTTCCACCGTTTTGCTGTCCATTCACGCTGGCGGAGCTGGGGAGGCAAGTACCAGTAGGAAAGTTGAATTGACTATATAGGCGACATGGTTAAAAATGACATCAAAGTGCTGCGACTAGAATGTAAGACGTACGGGGCTGCTGCAGAGGCTACACCTATTGCGTTGTTGTAAAACATGTTGACATCGTAGGAGTCATTAGCAAAAGCGCCAGCTGCGAGAGCGACAAAGGAGAGAAGCTTTGAGAACATTGGTCAAAGTAGCGTAGAGATGTATAGATGCAAGTGTAGAGCTTTTCTGAAGCTTGTTGTAATTCTGCTCAAGTGTAGAGATGTCGAACCTTTTATACGCGAGAGCGCGCGAGAAGGCTTATACAGAAAACAAGGCTGGATGAATAGTTCTTAGCCGATATCCTAGCAATCTTACGTGAGAAGTTAAAAAAACTCGGAAAAACTGGCAAGTTCTTTTGGAACCATGTCTACCAACAGAACGCTGATTAATTGGCGTATCGAGTAAGAACACGAGAATTGCACTGATATCCAATACTCGGGCCCGCCGATCCGGCAACTCACTATGGGTCAATGTGGGACAATTTGTGCTGGAGGAGTTTAGCGGTATGGGCGGCCGCAACTTCACGTTTCCACCAACCAGGGCATTTTACGCACTCTACATCCATAGTAGGAAGACACTAGCCACTTGACTAGGTAACGACCTGACTCATAGGGGGGAAAATTACGGGAAAATATAATAGCCTAAGCGAACTAGTATTTTTATTAATAACTAAGTAGCTAGTATATTAGTTTTATACTTAGCTAAAAGTATTTCTAAATAATTTACTATTAATTATTATATATTAGTATATAAGACTATTTAGAAATATTATAAAGATTATAATATATATAATATTAAAACCTAATTAGTAGTTAATTTTCTTTTTAAATATAAATTATTTAAAAATAAAAATTATAATAAAAACATAATTATAGAAAACTATTAACTTTTAAATTTATAAAATAATATAGTTAATAAGTAAGTAGTGTAGATAAGCGAGTACACGTGCCCACACTACTTCCTACAGAAGGGTGGTATATAGCCCTATAACTACTATAGTTATAGAGCTATATTATAAGGCGCTCTAACTTTAAATAATTATATTAAATTAAGTATAATAGATAAAAATAAACTAATTTAACTTCTAACTATATAAGCTACTTAATCTTTACTTTCTAATTTTTTCTCTTTTTTTACGTACAGTTTCTTATTCTTATTCCTACTTCTTCTCCTTATATTATACTTTATATTAGGCTGCCTTAAAGGCTGCCTTCTACCTCTCTTAGACTATATAATGTATAAAAGAGGTGTATAAAACTCCTCCTTTTTATAGATAATAATTCTATTATCTATAAGCCTTATAAGCCCGGTTTTATATATTTTTAATATCTTTAAGGTAGTATAAAATCTAATTATATTAGGTAGTAATAGCTACTATACTAGTATATACCTACTTAAGGTACTAAATAAAGTAATAATAACTCTACCTATACTATTTAATAGGTATTAATTTTTTAACTAATAATTCTATAAAGTAAAAGGTAATATTAATAGTATATAAATTATATAGAGTTTATAGTAGTAATAAGAAATTATAGCTAAGAGGTGATAATAGTGGTATTTCTAGTACTTTATCTTTTTTAGCCGCTTATAGGTATAATTTTCGAATTTCTTTAAGTATAATTTTAGGATTATATAAAGAAATGCTAATTTTTTAAAATACTAAAAAAATTAAGTCTATCTTTATTATATAGAGATATATATTTTAGATAATAGTGAAGAATTTAATTTTAAAGATATTAATTAGCTTATTATATACTAGCTTATTAATAGCCTCTAAATAGTAATATTTTTAAAACAAATTTACTATATTAAGAGACTAAAAAATATAAGTTAATTATAATAGGAAGTTATAATATATAATATTTTTAGAATTTATATAATTTAGAAATTTATATATATAGTACCTATTATAACTATTAAATAAAAGTAATTATTACTTTAAAGAGCTCTTATTTTTAGTATATTTTTTAAAGAATTTAATTTAGGTAAAGCCTACTTTATTATTTAAATAACCTTTATCTATAATAGTAACTTAAGTAGTATTTAAAAGCTTAGAAATATTATATTATTAAACTAAATACACTTTATCTTATACTATAAGATATAGTACTTTAATAAAGTCTCTTCTAACTAAGATTAACTTAATATAGCTTACTAGTTTATAGTTTAAAGGTATAGCTCTTCTTAAAGCGTTTTTTAGCTTATAGGTAATAATAGACATCCTATTAGCTATCCTAATTTAAAAACCAGTCTTATCTATATTCTATATAGTATCTAAAGTAGTTCTATAATTATTAATAGTTTTCTAGATATCTTTAAAATAATTTTTAATAGTACTAAGATTTTTAGTATCCTACCTTACTAGATTATAAATTTTATTATATCTAATATTTAATTTATAGTGTTTAATAAAGTTATTAACTTAGTATATAGTAATATAGTTTAAAGTAGGATTATATAGTAATAACTACTCTTTAATTATCTAATTAGCTATATTTATTATCTATAATTTTAATACTAAAAGATTTATATTATCTATATAAATAATTATATCTAAAATTATATATTCTTTACCTTCTTCTAGCTTTACTATATATAAATATTATAGGCGACCTAGCTAGACACTTATACTGTGTCTATATAGTACCTTATATGTTAGCCTATATATCTTTATAACTATTTAAAGTTTTACTTTAGGGTTTTAGCTAAGATAAAATAAGGTATTATTAATACGTTCCTCTTAATCTTAATCAAATCTATTTATTAGGGTAGAAGTTACGTGTTATTAAAGATAGAATGTGGAAAAAGTGGCTGTAGGGCTATAGTGGTTATAGGGCTATATAGCACCCTTCCGTAGGAAGTGGTGCGGGCACGTGTAATACACCTCTACTAACCTTTTAACCTTTAATTATTAGTAATTTAACTATAATATAGTTTATAGGTGAGTAAACTATATAGGCGAGTAGGCTACCTTATATAACCTTATATTCTAGAATATATTAGAATAAAGGAATAAAATTTCTAATTAATAAAGACTACTTAAAATCCTCTAAAAAGGGAATATCTATTACCTTTCTATATATCCTACAATTATAGCTAATTTCACTATACTTTTTAAAGTACTAATAGTATATTTTATCCTATCTTAGCTAATTAGGATTTTTAGAGTTAGTTTTATAATACTAGGAATATAAATACTAAAGAAAAGCTATACACCTACTTATAGAATACTCTATATACTCTAATATTAAGGTATTACTTTTATAAGGGTAATATATTAAGTATTAGTATAATAGAGTGTGTTTTTAAGTAATTAATTATAATCTTTAAGAATTAAGTTAATTTAGGTTAAGTTATTTTATATAGGTTAAAATTAGTAAGTTTTTTTAAATTAAGTATAAAGTTATATTATATTTAGCTATTATATTAGTTATAGATAGTTATTTAAGGTATATTATAGATTAATATAACTTTTTTATAACTTAATTTTAAGTCTTTTTTAAAAGCTTTAAGTGTAAAAATAATACCTACCTCTTTTAAAAGGATTTTTATAAATTATTATTAAGTAATAGAAGTGTTAAAATAAAGGGTGTTAAAAACTAGGTAGAGTAGATAACTTACTTATTTAGGCGACTTACTTATTAACTATATTAAGTAATATAAAAATATTATTATTCTTAATATAGTATATTTTATTTTTATTTTTCTTAAAAAGTAAAGTAAAGTTAGTTTTTCTTTAAATCTTCTAGTATTTAAAATTAGTTTCTAAATAAGGTTTATAATTAATATTAGTATTATAATATAAAAACGATTTATACTTAAGTTTTCTATAAGTATTATATATAGTTATTATATAAGTATAATACTTAAAGAATATAGTATATATTTAGTATATAAAGTTAAATACTTAAATAAAGTAAAGTAGTTTTATTACTTTATATAGAAATATTATTTTCTATTAAAGAAAACTAATAAATTAATATAGTTAAGTTAGATAATGTGGTTAATAAGTGAGTCGCCTAGATAAGCGAGTCGCCCGGTTTTCCCTATATATTTCCTAAATCTAGAATAACTTTATTATAGTAGGGCTAAAATAGCTAGTCTCTTTTAATATTAGATATAAAACTATTAAATTACCTATATATTTAAGAATAATATTTTATATTAATTATTTAAATTTAAATAACTAATTTAATAGTAATTAGATTTAATTCTTTCTTAAACTCTTTTTAAAATTAATTATATTTTAGTCTCTTTAAAAATAGAATATCTTTTTAATATATAGTATACTATAATAATAAGAATAGATATAAAGGCTTAAGAAAAAATATCGTTAATCTTTTTAATAAGTTAAATAAGAAAAATAAAGAATAAAAGAAAATTTCTTATTTTTAATATAACTTATTAAAAGGATTAATTATATTTATCTATTAAGTCTTACTAGCTATATATAGTTTCATTAAAGCTCTCTATTAAGTCTTATAGTTATATATATAAAGACTATAAAGTTATTAAATTTAAAGAGAATTTAGAAAAGAATTAAATCTAATATATATTATTTAATATAATATATAATTACTATTTATCTTTAATTATTACTATTTTACTATAAATAGTTTAATAACTTAATATACTATATCTAAAAGCCTAGCTATTTTAGCTTTACTCTTATAGAGTTATTTTAACTTTAGTAAATAAGTGGGGCAAAACGGGCGACTCGCTTATCTAGGCGACTCGCTTATTAACCATATTATATTAAATATATTAATATTTCTATAATTAATTTAAAGTTTCTTTCTTTTATAAATAGAGTACTAACTAAGGTGCTTTTAAGTTCTAATATTATTAAGATATAATTAAATACTCTCTAAATATCTAATCTAGTAAATATAGGTTTATTATTTTTATTAGATACTAATTAGATTTTAAATTCCTAGTCTTTATTTAAGCTAGTATTATCTATTAAGTAGTATTTATTTACTTTTAAGTATTATTCTATATTAGAGATATATATTTTACTATTTACTATATTTAGATTATAAGTAAATAAGTCTTTATAGTTAGCTATATAAAGCTTTTATTCTTCTCTAATAAGCTTTTATTATTTCTTAAAAGTTTAGTATTTATTTATAAAGTATTTAATTTTATTATAATTATAATATTTCCCTTTTTTTATATATATATAATTAAGTTCTATTAGTTTAATATAATATTTATATATAGTAAAAGCTTTTTAGGATTTACTTATATTAGGTTTATTAAACTTTATATAGTTATTATATTTTTATTTACTTATTATTTCTTAATATTATTTATATAACTAGTTATTTATTTTTATAACTATTTTAATAAAAGTATTAAATAGTTTAAGTTATTTTTTTAATAAATATTATTTTTAACTTTTTTTTTAAGATCTTAATAGAAGATTTTAATTAAAACTTTCTATTTCTAATTAAGTTTAGTTATAATTTATTTAAACTCTCTTATATAATAAGTAGTAGATTTAGTTTATTAAAGATAGATAAGCTATTAAATAGCTTTTTTATATTTATTAGGATTTCTAAATATATTAAAAAGTTAATTTTTAAAAGTTTTATATTTATAAAGGTACTAGGCTTTAGCCCACTATTATGACTAAGATGGCACGGGTTAAGCGTCAGCCGGCCGAGCTCAGGGTCGACTTCGCTAAGACCCCGGCTAAACTCCGTACTAACTCCGTATAAAACCTAGACCACTACGAAACGGGAAGGGCTCGCTGTCTTCCCGTTTCTTCTCCTTCTTCTCCTTAAGAGAGTTAATAACAATTATAACGCCTATTCGCAGACGCCCTAGGGCTAGTCTATAATAATATTTTAAGAAAATATAAATAATATTTATATTAGTTTTAATACTATACTTTAAATATACTTATAATATAAATTCTTATTATTTTATAGCTTTTCTAATTAAAAGGTTACTAATATAAAGGATTTTATTTTTAATAGTATTAAGTGTTTTATTATTAACCTAAAAATAAGTTTAAATTTAAATAAGGAAACTCTTTATATCTTTTTTATAACTATTAAATAGTTTAGATTTAAAGAACTTAAGTTTATTTACTTAAGCCTTTTTAGATATTCTAAATATAATAATCTAACTTTTATATTATTTTATAGTTTTATAAAAGGTATTAGTTTAAATAAAATAGTTTTAGTTTAAGTTACTAGATTTCTATTTTAAAGTTAGTTATATTTTTACTTTTAATAGATATATTAGCTATTTAAGGTTTTAAAGTAACCTACTAAATAAGATTAATTAAAATATAATAATAACTTATTTATTAAATTATAATAAGTCTATTTCTTAAAAAGTAAGTTAAGCTAAAATTATTAGGTAATATATTCTTAAATAATAGGTAATAAATAGTTATTAAGAGTAAAACCCTTAATAGTAAAACTATTACTTAGATTAATTAATAAAGATCTAAACTACCTAGCTACTAGAATATCTCCTCTTTAAGTACTTATCTATCTCTCTATTATATTCCTTAGTATACTATACTTACTAGTAATTATAATATATACTACTTATTATACTTACTTATAGGCGAGGTGATTAGTCATGTGACTATCTGTCCTAATCAGGCAATCTATATACGCCCGTAGGGCCGCTGCCTTAGGCCGCTCCTACGCCCGCTTCTGTTCTTTCTTCGTTCATAACACACGTATTCTGATCAGGCGGAGTGCAGGCGCCTTCGTCCAGGCCGTCAGCCCAGCCGCCCTAGGCCGCCTCTATGTTACTTTTCGTCGTTCGTAACACCTAGCTTATAGTAGCTATAAGGTTATAGTAAGAGGTTTTAGAAAAAGCTTCTTATTAAGAATATTACCTTTATCTTTATAGCTAGTTATTAGCGCTACCTCTAGTTAGGTTAGTAGTAGTATCGTTTCTAGTAAGTATCCTTATAAGTATCTCCTAGCCTATTAGTATTAAGCTTATAGCTTCCCTTTTATAAGTCTATTAAGGTGTCTTTATTAGCTTTCTATTTAGGTTATAACTAAGACTTAGTCTTATATCTTGGCTAACCGGTGTTATTAGGGGCAACTGCGGGGGCTCTAGGACGGAGATGCGTCATTAGCGGTCGGCCGTAGCTCCGCCGAAGCCGTCTCGTTTGGCCTGTTGGAACAGCTAGTAGTTCCGCCGGCTGAGCCCTAGACATGCATATGCATACAAATTCATGTCCACCTACGATTGGGCTATTACTGGTAGCCACAAAATGGTGACCTGGAACAGCGGTTGGTGAAGGGGCAGCGAACAAGTTAAACTCCGGCCCACCTAACCGATTAGGCTGGGCCTATGGCGGGTGTCTTGATTATGGCAAGCCGGTATTGCCACCTAGACGCCCTCTGTCACGCAGGCATGGCAATTATTATTAATTTGCGAACGTAAGGCAATCTACTGCAATTTCACTTTTACGCGCGTATTACCATAATGCTCGGACGCGTGCAAGCCGACTTGAGGGCTCTGAAGGACTGGCACGGTGGTGTACTATGGTCGGCTGGCTGGAATAAGTTTGGGAACGGTGCCCCTTTCGGGCGATTTACGACGCCTCTCGTGCAGTAGAAGCCAATTTGGTGGAAAAGGGCCCGTTATGAGAGGGATCCGAACAGGGGTGGCCGGGGAGTAATGCTTAGGTGAAAAACGGGAACAGGGCCTGTTCCAGTAACTACTGACTGAGTAGGTTTGACAGGATAAGCGATAGGATCAACCATTTTATTAGACTAAGCGCCTCAAGCTTAGCAACTATATAGGGAAAAACCTATCTAATAGGAGAGAAAAAGCCCTATATGAAAAAAGTCTAAATACAGCTTTTAGGGAAGTCTAATAGGAAGATTATCCTACTTTAAATCCTCCCCTGACTGGATACAAAAATCAGACTTTCCTGCTGGGGCTTCATGACATCTACCACACGTCTCAGCGAATGCGATTTCATAGTCGTCCACACAATCGAAAAGCGAATCGACCCTGTTATGCTCTGTCGTAGTCACGTGGGCATCTACGAGAGCTTGGACGATATTAGGTTCCCAGCCCTCTTTGCTCTCTACATACCATAAGCATCTCTACCACCTATATTCGGCTGTTTGCACTTACTCATCTTGCGGAGTGTCCGTCCGCAATAACTCAAGCCAGGACTGCACGGTGAGGCAACGACAACCGCCGCCGTAGTAGCCATCAAGAAAGAACCCAGCTTCATGGCGAACCAGGATTTAGTAAAGGACAAAGAGGACCTTACTAGTGGAACAGAAATTTTGGGGTGCAGTAGTTGCTGGGTTTTGTTAACCAGGTTCGTCAACGGCACTCGAGCCGGACATTCTTATTTATACCCCGACGCTTATGGTGAAGATATGCTTAACTGCGGCACTGAGACATATTATCAAAGCTGATAGCTGAAAGTAAGACCGTGGATGTAAAAATGTGTTGTAATTGTTTCAACCATTAGGAGCCTTATCCAAGTAGTAGCTTCCGAGTGACAAGGAATATGCAGGCATATTTTGTTCTACAACCTATAAACTTTCACATTGGATCAACACGATCGACGTGACTAGCGCTAGTCTAGTTGCTGTGTCTCGGTTGCGTGCCGTGTCTCGGCTGCTTGCCCACACAGCTATCCGCGCATTTGCGATTGCAGAGTTACACTTCGCAGAGTTTTCTGGATGTAAAAGAAATTCGTCTACTGTGGGACAAAACTAACAAAAAGTCCTTATTATGAGCAGCATTCGTCAGCATAATGGCTCATATGTTTTCCCACATTCGCATTTATGCTGTGTTGTTATCAGCATAAAGCACTGGCTGCCCGCGATCCAGCCAGCCTGCCAAATCACAATATTCAGCGGTTCATCCACCCGAGTTCACCCGATACATTGACCCCACTTCATTTGCTGGAAATTGTTCCAGACTGAGCATAGTCTGGAGAAAATGCGTGGTACTGCTGTCAGCCTGACCTGTGCTCAGTTCAGCTCGTTCTACGAAGGCTGGACTATGAACATGTCTGAGGTGCTGGCAAGTGAAGGATTTCCGGTCGACGCAATGCACTGTCTTGGCGCATAGTGCGGGCTGAAGCATGAGTGACAACATTATTGCGTTGTGTTTCTTGACTACCTAAGAACGCGATTTCGGCCGGGCCAGGGTCGTCGGGATCGCCCTCGAGCGAAACACCGTAAGGCTTTCAGAGAAGCTCATGGACTAGGAAATTAAGTGCATTGGGAGATATTCTGATCAAGGACTAACCCTAGAGGGGCGGGATATAACCTCACAAAACAGCTATGGCAAACTACAAATAGGAGGAGGCTCGTCCAGCTGCTGCTTTGCTACAGTGTCTTGCGGCAAACGTGCAGAGATAAAAGGTTCGACGTAAGGACGTATCCAGACCTGACTTATTTGGTTGGTCATGTTTAGGTGCTATACAATCTACTTTCCCCGAAACTCTTAGGATGTGTCTAACGAGCTATAGGCAGAGATACATGGGAAGACATTACAGGGAGGACATGCAGCGGTTAAAGGCAATTCATGCTAACTGAAACCTAGCATCTGAATGAAAAAGCGGTGGCAACGTTACTATAGGGAGGGCGCATGGTCTCAAATGGGCGAACGCGATGGCGCCAACCGAGCCCAACGAGATTGAGAGACAAGGACATCATAAACTAACCCATCTACCGAATACTTCTATCAGATTGACCTCATAACGCATCAAAGTGGCGTGCCTGAGGCTACCTGCCGCGAAAGACTCGATAAGAATAAATATATCTCCAGGTACAATAGCCGCTGTGCTTCGCCCGCTTTGCAGGCCCACTCCCCCGCGCCCTTGGTGAGACATGAATAAGCTAGGGGGCCAAGACAACATTCTGCCCAAACATGGCAGGGATGCTGCAACACGACTATTGCCTTAGTTGGCGAATTGTAGGCAATGGCCGCCTGTGAGTTACTGGACCTTTGACTGAGACCTTTTGTCACCGCCCGGTGTAGCAGTACCTGTGACTCACTGGTGCTAGAAATTAGACCAAGCCTAGAATATATAATTCCGACTTTTCCAGTCTCCCAGAGTTGCCTATGATCATTTTCCGCAGAAGGCAATTCACTCTTGAGACTCCCTTCATCTTGTTTTGTTTTAGCCCACCACCATGGGAAAAAACTCATCCATTGTAGCTTTCCTCGCTACACTTGATCTGCTGTGTCCAATCCAGGCCCGTCAGCTGCCGCTTGGCTCAAAATCCGACGCAATCGGCAGCATTGGCCCATCCCCTATCCCAAGAATCCTTACCAACATCCGAGGCACTGACACCACTCGACCTGAAATCAGGATTCTGGATGCCAGAGGCGGTGAGATCATGTGGAGCTGGAATTCTGATGTGGACCTTCATTTTACCGGCGGTATCTCCAAGTCATTACGGAAGTGCATTACGGAAAACGTCAGCGCCACTGATGCCAAGCAGTCGCCGAGCGGCGACCTCATAGCCGCGATATACGGAAATTCGATCATTGTTGTTCAGCACTTGCCAGAGACCTCTAGTGATAGAAGGGTTGTCTGGGCAGTGTGCGCTGATTCTGGCCTACTTGCGCATTCCCATACGCTAGAATTCCTGCCAGATGGTCTACTTGCAACCGCCACTTCGGGTCAAAGCCAAAAAGACGGGCTCTTGATATTCAACATCAGCACCGGTTTACAAGATGAGCCCAAACCAGTCCAATCCATAAGCGGCTACCCAGATATACACGCTTTGGTTTGGGAACCCGCAACAAGCCTCCTGTGGGCGGCCGGAGCCAATGCATCTATTGACGACGCTGCGACTTCCTCCGGACTGATACGAGGATATCAGTATCAACGTCCCGGCACACACGCTTCGCCACTTCATACAACGCCAGTTTATGAATGGATCATGCCTCATCCCACTCAAATTTTTACTGAGTGGTCCGGTGTCGGCGCGTATGAGGCGGAATGGGATGGTCCGCACGACCTGATCTCCGTCCCTGGACAAGACGCTTTCCTAGTCCCAACAGACACGGACTTGTATTATTTGAACAGGACTACTGGCGAGTTCCGAGTGGGCAGCAGCGTGGCTAAAACCTACCTTCCCTCTTTTCGGCCTGTCGGCAATCGGAGCGGGGTGAATCGGCAGGGTCATCCAGAAGAGCTACCCCGGTCGGATCTCAAAAGTATTAGTTTTGGAATAGATGGGGCGGTGGTTTATGTGCAGGCCAGGTGGCGAGCCTTTTTTGGAAATTTTATCAACGTTTTGGACGAGAGAGGCTGGCGTTATGTTCGTTCTCGGGGGCAAATTTACCGGGCACGATGGTTGCGACCTACCTAGCTTCCAATAAGTTCTCTATGGGGATTAGAATAGCCCACTTCGCTTCCGCCAGCCAACCCAGCCCTAGTCTAGAAGACCTCCGCAGTTCATAACCTCCTGGGCTATCTCATCGACATCAATAGTCTTATCGTCTTTGGTTTATTCAGAATAAAGATATGGAGCTCGTTTCACCGACAGTTAGACGTCTTAGTCATAATTTCAGAAGTACAGAGTAGCATGCCTCTTCTCTAGAACGCCTTCTTGGAGAAGGAAAAGCAAAGCCAACTGTTCCACATGTTTGCACATGTGAGCTTCACCCGCGACCCTCGTGCCGTAAGGGATATGGTGCCTGAGAAGGTGTGGGTGAACTCACAAACTAGAATCGCGATCCATATTAGCTTGCTGTCTGCCGTCATGGTTCAGTCTGCCCCAGTAGAAGGACTCGCTGTATCGAACCTGTATGTCTTGACTCGCCGCCAGTGCTCGAAAACACGATGAGAGTCGAATGTCGATCCCTTCGGCCGTTCCCATCCGGGAATGGCTGAGTCCGAGCCCCAGCCACTTTGACACCATGTGGTCCCCAGGGCTACGGCTAGTTTTTCGTGCCTGCTTCCTGGGGCCACTAACGATGCTGGCGACTACAGCTGCAACCCGGCAGCCAGGTTTGCGCCCTAATCGACGGCTGCTACTACCTCGTCTAGCTAGATCTTCTGCAGCGCAGTCTTCCCCGCCGGCTCATACTTCCAAACTTGTCCAGGTTGCTGGTGCTGCGAGCTGCCAGCCGACCACTCAAAAGCGGGGGGCATGATTCCTTTTTTTGCTTTAGTGTCATCACTGCCTATTTTCAAGAGAGTCCATAGAGTGCACCGGAAACTGATGAATCAGAACAACAAGCATATTAGCAACGTCATTCTTCATTTTGGGTACGTGATAGGCACTCCAGTGTGGTGAAACAGCTGTTTGGCTACGTCCTCGTCATCCCCAACCACTTCGATTTGCTATCGCTTTCCACGCTATAGCTTGATGATTTTAATAGGTGTTTTCGTTTTAGGAGCTCGCAAGATACCTAGTAACTAAATCCGAAATTATATTTCTATATTTACTTTTAAATTTCCCGCTCCGCTAAGCTTACAACCTTTTAGCGTAATAGTACGGCGGCTTGCTAATTAGCTAGCTAATAGCTTTATAGCTAGTTATAATATTATAAATAGCGATAGTAATATAATTAGCTCTAGTTATACATTAGATAGCTAAGTGTTAGCTAAAAGGTAAGGCGTCTAATAAGAGCTTCTTATAGAAAAGCCTAAAAATAGAATTACGCTAGTAACTAGTAACTATCTTATAAGGGTAAGTATAGACATCCTACTTTAATATACTTTAAGTGTGTAATATAAGGGCGTATAAAAGAGCGTATAGATATAAGAGGTGTGCCTTTGGATTTAGCTAGCGTAGCAGTTAGGCTAGTCTAATATTAGGCTAGCTAAACGCCTTTACCACAGCTAGTAGGTCGAACACCCAGTCTTTTACACTAGAGCTATTAGGCTGGCCTAACTGCTACGCTAGCTGAATCTAAAGGTAAAACTCTTAAGTCTATATGCCCTTCTATAAGTATCTACCCCCTATTTTTATACGCTATCTTATATAAAGGTATATACTATCTTATATCCGCTATCTTATAAAAGCACGCCTCTTACCTTTATGCGCCTGTTATGAACGATAGGAAGTGACGCAAGGCGACTAGGGAAGCGGCCCAAGAGGACGGCCTTATAGCGCCTACAGGCTCCCCGATTAAGCCTTACAGTCACGTGACCTTATTGGATCACTAGAGCGAGTAAGCTAATAAGCTATAAGGGGATTATAAGAGTGAGTAAGCTAGTAATCTAAGAGAAGTAATAAGGAGGTAAACTATTATATAAAGAAAGTATTAAGAACTAGAATGTATATAAGGCAGACTAGGGAAGCGGCCTAAGGAGCGACTAGGTGGGCATCTATAGGTCGCCTAATTAGGATACTAGGTTATATAACTAGATTATTATAGATTATAGTAAGCTAGTAGTAATCTAAGATAGTATCTTTAATAATAGATTATTTAGGATTACTAGTAATTTAAGTAATCTAAGAAATATAATAAAGAGGTAAATAAGTACTTAAAGAAGAGGTATTCTAATAGTTAAGTAGTTTAAATCTTTATTAATTAATCTAAATAATAGTTTTATTATTAAAAGTTATACTTTTAATAATTAACTTATAATATTACTTAATATATTACTTTATAACTTTAAGTTTAACTTATTTTCTAAGAAATAGATTTATTATAACTTAAATTTAAGTTATTATTATATTTTAATTAATCCTATTTAGTAAATTACTTTTTAACTTTAAGTAATTAACCTTTTATAATATCTATTATAAATAAAAATATTACTAATCTTATCTAATATATAGTATAAATAAGGTAGTAAATTAAAGCTTTTATTATATAAATCTAAAATATATAAGTTAAAAATATTAAAACTTTTATACTTTTTAAGTTCTTTAAACCTAAATTATTTAATAGAATTAAAAAAGATATATATACTTTCCCTATTTAAGTTAAAACTTACTTTTAAGTTAATACTACTATTATTAATCCTACTATCTAAATACTTACTATTAGAAACCTTCTTACTAATAAGATAATAGAATAGTAGGAGCTAACTTTTAGGGACTACCTTAATAATAAAACCTTTAAAGATAGCTAAATAGAACTCTTTTATAATAGACTATAAGAAAATATAAAAGATAAAATTATAAAAAAAGACTAATTTAATAACTTTAATAAATTTATTAGTAAGATTATTAAAGTTAATAATTAACTTTATATTAAATAGCTTAAGTATAAAGATTATAATAACTTTAAGACACTTATATACTAATACTAGCTAAATATAAATAGACACTAAAGTAGATTTATAGCTTATAAAGTTCACCTAAGACTAATAGAACTTAACACTATATATAAAGAAAAAGGGAAGACTTATTATAATTATAATAAGATTAGATACTTTACTAATAAGTGTTATACCTTAAAGAAATAATAGAAGTCTATTAGAGAAGGATAAAAGCTCTATATAGCTAATTATAAAGACTTATTTATTTAAAACCTTAATAGATATAAAATTAACTAAATAATCACTTTATAGCTTTAATTCTTAAAATATTATATATAACCCCTATTAGTTATATTTTAAGCTAGCTATATATGTTTTTAATATCTATAATTTTAATAAAGATAGAATTAAGGTTAGAATTAACTTTCTTCTATTATTTTTATAGTAATAGCTTTCTTACTATATAGAGTTTTATATTCTTTTATTTTAAGAAGAGTATTTAGGCTTATTAGGTATAAAATTACTTTATAATCTTATATTATATTAGCTATAAGGTATACTAGCTAGTTAAAAGATATATACTATTAGAAAGAAGGTATTAGAGTTAATATATATTAGTAGATGTTTTAACCTCTAATAGGGCTTTTATAAGTACTAATTTTAGCTCTAAAAGAGGTGTTTTTAGTGTTATTAGGAGTAGATTAATAAGTAACTTACTTATTAGTAGCTTTACTATACTAACTAGCTATAAGCTAGCCCTTCACTACCTAGTATAAATATTTTAATTTAATAGACTAGTTATTCTAATAATAATATAACTTTTAAGAAAATTTCTTTTTCTAATAGGTAAGGAATTATTATTATTAGGCTAGTTACTAATCTCCTTATAATAATAGGCTTTAATTAAGCTAAATACTATTATATTAAGAGGTTAAAAAATATAAGAGCTATAAGCTAGTAGAAATAGAAGGTATATATTATAGTAATAATATTTATATAAAAATTCTATTATATAATAGCTTTTATAGCTATTAATAATAAGGAGGTAGTATTAGCTTAAAGATAGTCTTATTTCTAAAATAAAGATAGCTTATAACTAATAGAGAGCGATTTTATTATTAGTCTAGCCCTAAGCTATTACCTTAAACTTCTAGCCTTTAAAAAGGCCTAATTCCTTAATAAACTATTACTCTTAAACACCTTTACTATTAAATAGTGCTAATAGAGTAAGGCTCTTACCTAATATTAAAATACACTTAAAAATTATACTTTAATAGTATATTCTAGACTACTTCTTTAAGGCAATTCTCTTCTATAATAACCTTAGTACTAAGCTATTCTCTTAGAGACCTATTATAAGTTTAGTCTTATTTATATTATATTAGTTACTTAAGAGTATCTTATTAATAGTGCTAATTATTAGAAGCTTAAAGAAACTCTATATAATATAAGTTAAGACACTATTAGCCCTTTTAAAATTAAGTCTCTTATCTTTTAAGGTCTTAATTTCTAGGTTTCTTTTAATAAAGCCTTATATTTAGTTCTTACTAACTAGTTCTATATCACTATTAACTCTAGCTAACTTACCTACTATCTACTAGATCTACTTATAAGTTAGCAGGTTACTTAGAGCGTCCTAAATTAATATCTAGCCTCTTAAATCTACTTTTTATATTAATAGAAGCTTTTATATACCCTTAAAGGCCTCTTTATATAATATTCTACCCTTTAATCGTTCCTATATTATTAACTATAATACCTCCTACTACTATATAGTAATATAGAGTTTTATACCGCTAATTACGTCCTAAATAGTATTTAAAAGGGCCTATTTAGTATATTTAGGAGATATTATTATATATATAAAATTTAATATTAAAATAATTATAGTTATATAGGAAAACACGGTTCTAGTAATATAGGTTTAGTGTTAAAGTGGGTGGAATAATAGCGCTAAGATGTGGGTAGGGCTAAGAAGTGGGTGGCTAATATTAGTAAATAGTAAAAAATATATCTTTTAGCTTAATTACTATTATTATTTAATAGATAATATTAAATTAAAAAAAGACTAGGAATTTAAGGCCTAACTAATACTTAATAAGGATAATAACTTTATACTTACTACTTTAAATATAAAAGAAATATTTAATTATATCTTTATAATACTTTTAAAACTAATTAAAGAATATATAATTAAAGAATACTTTTACTACTAAATAGATAACTTAAATTAGTTCTTCTTTAAAGAACTAATATTTTAGACCCTATTATACTTATAGCTATCCTAATAGATACTAAGATAAGGGAATTACTAATCTTAAAAGTTAACCCTAAAATACCTAAAATAAGTATAATATACTATAACTATATAATAATCTTATAAGCTTTTTACCTATTTAATAAATTATAATTATTTTAAACTAGAAAAAATAAGTTTTATTATCTTATAATTATAAAAAGAAATATAATAAAACTTAACTAAAAAGTAGTTAATATAAAAGTAATATAACTTTTAATTAATATATAAAATATAAAATATTAGATTATTTTAGATATTATTATTATTTTTAAAGATAATATTATATTAAAAATACCCTATTTATAAGTAAGTAATTTTTAAATTAGCTAAAAAATAAATAAACTTTAATAGAATCTATTAGAATATAATTATAATAATAAAAGTAGTTTATAAAGAGTACTTTAATTAAATTAAAATAAGCTTTTAAAAAGATATATAATTATTAAAAAGCTTAAAATTAGTATAATAGAGATTTCTAAGAAATACTTAAAGTATAATAAGCTATTTAGTTAAAAGCTGAAAATAGGACTATTAGGGTATTTATATTAAAACTATAAGATTAAACTCTAACTTAATACTAAACTAATATTTAATAAGATATATTTTTAGGACCTTATATAAGATAAAGCTTTTAAAAAGTATCTATATAAAATACTATAAAAGGAATATATATAACTATTAGTATCCCTAATAAGATACTTAATTTTATAAATATTAAAAGAAATAGAAAGTTATAACTATATATTAATTACTAATAGTTAAATAAAATTATAATTATTAATTAGTATTTATTATTATTTATTATAAAGATATAAAATAAGTTTAAATAAGTTAAATAGTTTATTACTTTTAACTTAAAAGAAGCTTATAATTTAATTTATATAACTAAGAGTTATAAATAAGAAACCGCTTTTTAAACTATAAAAGGACACTTAAAGTATCTTATAATACTATTTAGCCTTACTAATATATTAGTAATATTTTAAACTATAATTAATAATATTTTATAAGAATAATTTAATAAGTTTATTATTATTTATCTTAATAATATCTTTTTATTTTTTAATAATTTTAAAGAATATAAGAAAAATAAATATAAGGTATTATAAATACTATAAGATAATAAGCTCTTTATTAAAGTAACTAAAAGTAAATTCTATTAATATAAAGTTAAATTCTTAAAATATAAAATTATATTAGGATAAATTTAAATACTTTTATTTAAAATTAAGGATATTTAAAACTAATTTATACTAACTGATATTAAAAACGTAAAAAGGTTTTTTAGATTTATAAACTTCTATTAATATTTTATTTATATATTTAAAGAAATTATAATTCTTTTTACTAACTTTATAAAAAAAGATAATAAATTCTAATAGATAAATAAGAAAACTAATACCTTTTAGAAACTAAAAAAGAAAATTCTAAATAAGTTAGTCTTATTTATAATTAATCCTAATAAACTATTTAAAGTTAAAACTAATATATTTATTTAAAAAGAGAATTTAAAGATAAAATAGTAAGTAAATAATATACCCTTATTATACTAAATTAAAAATAAGAACTTTATATTAAATACTTAAGAAACTAGTATAACTTAATAAGTATAACTAAATAATATCTAGTTATAAAAAGTTAAATTAAGAATCTAAAAAGACTATCTAATTAACATTTAAAGATTAACCTTATTTTTTATATAAAAAAAAAATAACTATTTTTATAATAATTAATTATATATTTTAACTATACTATAAAAATAGCTTATAAAAGAAATATATATATACTCTTTATATAAATACTAAAATATTATAAAAATAACTAATTAATTATAAAAATTATATAATTTCCTTATAAATAAAAACATTATATAAGAAATTATAAAAGAATATAATATTTATAATAAGATAAAATTAGTATAATATATACTTTATAATAAATTATAACTAATATTATTACCTAAAAAAGTATAATAGATTATTATTATATATTTTATTATTAAATTATTATAGTTTAAAAACTAATAATAAAAGTACTTTATAATAATACTTTAGTTATTATTAATAAACTTCTAAAATATACCTACTATATTCTATATATAAAATCTAGTAATATTAAAAGTTTAGTAGATATATTTTTTAAAATAGTTATTATTTAATATAGATTACTAATATAATTCTAAGAATATAAACACTAAGTAAAGCTATATACTAACTTATAGAAATATTCTATATACTCTAATATTAAGGTATTACTCTTATAAAGGCTATATATTAAATATTAGTATAATAAAAAGGCGCTTTTAAGTAATTAATTATAATCTTTAAGAATTAAATTAATTTAGGTTAAATTACTCTATATAAGTTAAATTTCTATCTTATATATTATAGTAAGGGCTTTAATAATAATTTATTATTATAGGTTAAAAAAGAATACCTAAAAGGGTAGTTCTTACTTATAAGTATAGGGCTTAATAATTAATTAATTATAATATTTTAAAATTATATTAAGGGAAAAAAGGTTTAAATTCTACTACCTACTATAAAATATTAGGCTTTTATAATTATAATATTAGAGTAATATAGTATATATATATTAAGTATATTATTTAATATTATACTAATAAAACTTATATTAAATTATAATAAACTATTTATATTAAACTTTTAAAAATACTTTATTAAAATAATAAAAATTAAATAAACTTTATTTATAATATTTTACTTTTAGTTAAATAGTTAGATTAAGATTTTAAACTAAAAATTAAAATAATATTTATAAAGCTATATTAACTATTAATAGAATAATTAAATAAAATAGTTATTACTTATATAATAAACTTATAATAGTTTTAAAATTAATAATATAAAAATACTATTATTTAAAAGAAATTATAAATTTAACTTTATTATTAAAGTATATATAATATAAAATATAAATATATTAGTAATTATAATATATATAATAATAATTATAGATATATAAAAGTACTTATAATAAAAATAAATAGTTTTATAAAACTATATAAAATACTATATAAATAAAAAGAAATTACTAATATTAATTTTAAAAGAAAGATATAAAGTTTACTTTATATATAAAAGTATTAAAATAAAATAATTTAATAATAAACTTAATTAAAAGAAAATTAAACTATTTTTTATTAAATAAAGAAATATTAAATACTAACTATAAACTATTATTATTTAATAAAATAAAAGTTTATTTTATATTTTATATCTTATTATTAGAATAAAGTATTAAATAATATTATAGTTATTATAAATATTATTATAAAAAATAATAATAAATATAAAATTAAGAAAATACCTAAAATATAAGGAAATATTAAGAAATATAAATATCTTATTAAATAAAAAAAATATCTAAACTCTAAAAACACTTAAGAACCTATAAAGAATCTTATAAGTTATTTAAACTTACTAAAAAGCTTTTACTAATAGTTAATAAAGGGCCTAGTTTAAAAAGCTTATTTAGACTAAATTATAACTAGTTAGGCTTATTAAGAACACTTAATACTTATAAATTATAAGAAACCTACTATTTATAAGAGCTTAAAGTAAAAAGGATATTATCTTTCTTATCTAGCTCTTATATACCTTACTTAAATAACTTTTAGCTTTTATTCTTTACTAAATAGTAAGTTTTATAAATCTATATTAAATAATTTACTATTTAAAATAATTAAGCTTATAGTTTAACTAAATACTTTTTAGCTTTCTTTTTAGTATTATTTAGCTTTCTTTATTATATTAGTAAATATAAAACTATAAAAATAAATTAGTAATAAACTATAATACTAAAAAGGATTAAGACCTATAAGAAAATACTATTAGTATATTATTATAAGAGTAACTATAATAAATACACTTTTTATAATAAGTCTTACTATTAGTAAGGTAATACTTTAACTAGTAGTTAAAATAATAAGTATATAGTATTTTAGTATTTTAACTATAAAAAGTAATAAAAGACTTTAAAGTGTTTTTACTTATTAGACTTTAAAGAATAAGGTTTCTTTATATAATCTAATATACTAGTAGTATATAATAATAAAAAAGAAAAGTTCTATATACTTATTAAATAAATAACTTAAATAAAATTAGTAGATTTAAAGATAAAACTAATAAAAGAGAAGTATTATATTATAAATAATAGGAAGTAATATAAGGCAACTAAGGAAGTAATCTAAAAAGACAGCCTTATAGCGCCTATAAGCTCCTTAATTAAGCTCTATAATTATATAACCTTACTAGATTATTTGTGAGGAACCGGGGCGCTAGGTAAACCACTCGGCCACAGAGATCAAAAAGATCAAGCAATACCAGACCGTAGCCGAGTATCCCTAGCATCTACTATATAGCTTCAAGGTCCCTGATAGGCTGCCCTTCCTTCCACGTAGCCGTCCCTGGCTACTATAGGTCTTACCCACCTGTTAGACCACCTAGAAGTATATAGTGTTAGGACCCCTAGGCTCCCTATGGCCGCCTCCATAGCTTACCTATTAGCGCGACGAAGATTAGCTGGTTGAACGCTAGTACCGATAACCCCGTACTGTAATACCCTAGCCAACCTAGCAACTATATCTATAGCTAGGATTCGAACTAGCGACCTCTTCTAGGCGCCTTTAGCTCGCAATCCTTAATACAGTGCACCGTGACGGTCTGGTATCCTGTGAGGAACCGGGGCGCTAGGTAAACCACTCGGCCACAGAGATCAAAAAGATCAAGCAATACCAGACCGTAGCCGAGTATCCCTAGCATCCACTATATAGCTTCGAGGTCCCTGACATTATTAGAGTAAGTAAGTTAGTAAGTTATAAAAGGATTATAAGACTAAGTAAGCTAATAATTTAAGGGAAGTAATAAAAAGATAAACTATAATATAAAGGAAGGACTATAATTAGTTTAGATAGTTTAGATCTCTATTAATTAATCTAAATAATAGTTTTACTATTAAGAGTTCTACTTTTAATAGCTATTTATAATATTACTTAATATACTATTTTATAGCTTTTAGTTTAACTTATTTTAAAAAAGAATAGACTTATTATAACTTAATAAATAAGCTATTATTATATTTTAATTAATATTATTTAATAAATTACTTTAAAATCTTAAATAGTTAATATATTTATTATAAATAGAAGAACTATTAACTTTAAAATAGAAATATAGTAATTTATAACTAATATTATTAAGTTTAAGAAATAAAACTAAACTATTACTTCCTTTAGATTACTAGCTTACTTACTCTTATAATCCTTATATAACTTACTAGCTTACTTACTCTAGTAATCTAGTAAGGTTATATAACTATAAGGCCTGATTAGGGAGCTTATAGGCGCTATAAGGCTGTCCTTTTAAGCCACTTCCCTAGTCGCCTTATATCACTTCCTATTATTCGTAGCACTAGACTCTGTCTAGTTAGGATATATAGTTATATAACTACCTAAATTAGTAGAGCCTACTAAGTGCTAGCTTAGTAGGCCTAGTAGAGTAGATAATTAGTAAGGAATACTAATTAAAGGATTAGTTATAAAAGAACTAATCTAAGAAATATAATAAAAGGATAAACTACTATATAAAGAGAAAGAAGATAATAGTTAGTCTAGATAGTTTAGATCTCTATTATTAATTTAAGTAATAGTTTTACTATTAAGAGTTCTACTCTTAATAAACGCCTATAATACTACTTAATATACTACCTTATAGCTTTAAGCCTAACTTACTCTCTAAGAAATAAACCTATTATAACTTAGTAAATAAGCTATTATTATAACTAACTTACTATCTAGTATTTACACTTTAGTGTATAAACTTAGTTAACTTTATCGTTTAGCTTAAGGTAATAGTATATCTGCTTATATTAGGTAAAGATAAAAGACTAAAAAAGGTCTATTATCTAAGTAGTTTAGAGGTATAGTGGCTGTATTTTACAGGTATAGACAAGTTGTCAGGGACCTCGAAGCTATATAGTGGATGCTAGGGATACTCGGCTACGGTCTGGTATTGCTTGATCTTTTTGATCTCTGTGGCCGAGTGGTTTACCTAGCGCCCCGGTTCCTCACAGGATACCAGACCGTCACGGTGCACTGTATTAAGGATTGCGAGCTGAAGGCGCCTAGAAGAGGTCGCTGGTTCGAATCCTGGCTGTGGATATAGTTGTTAGGTTGGCTGGGGTATTACGGTACGGGGTTATCGGTACTAGCGTTCAACTAGCTAATCTTCGTCGCGCTGATAGGTGAGCTGTGGAGGCGGCCACAGGGAGCCTAGGGGTCCTAACACTATATACTTCTAGGTGGTCTAACAGGTGGGTAAGACCTATAGTAGCCAGGGACGGCTACGTGGAAGGAAGGGCAGCCTGTCAGGGACCTCGAAGCTATATAGTGGATGCTAGGGATACTCGGCTACGGTCTGGTATTGCTTGATCTTTTTGATCTCTGTGGCCGAGTGGTTTACCTAGCGCCCCGGTTCCTCACACAAGTATAGGGGCAAAAAGGGGCAGCGGAGGCAGGAGACTAGGAATTAGACACTAAGGGAAGGCTATTCCTACGACATTTCAAGGGGAGGAGAAGTTAAAAGTACCTAATATAGCGGATAGGGGAGGCCGTAGTATTTATATTTCGGCGGGCATAACGTGGCGGGGCAGGGCCTTCGGCAGGGGTAGGTGTGTAAAGCGGCGGCGTGCGCTTTGCCTGTTTAGGGTTGCCACCATTCTGGAGGCCTAAGTAATCACTCTAAGATTACCTTTTATAGAAGTGTTCTTTATAAATTACTATTAAGTAATTATAATATAAAGATTAAAGTTAGTGTTTTATAGTGGAGGTATACTACTCGCTTATCTACACTACTCGCTTATTAACCACGTTTTATTTATATTAAATATTATAAAGTCTCTTTTATTATTATATTTTAGATTTATAAAATACTTTAGAATTAATTTACTAATAAATTAAAGAATAAATAGTATAACCTCTACTTAAGCGGCTTAACTTATTAATTTTATAGTAGCACTACTTCTATATCTGCATTGCTAGATAACCAGGCATCTTCCACCCTGTTCTCGAACTATCCGACGTCGCAGCAAACAGGCCGAATATTTTGTCCCCCTTAAGAGCTGACACAGAACCGATCAAAAAGTTGATCATTCTTACGCCCCAAGTAGTCTTTGGATACAGAATACCTGGAACGCCCGGCGGCAGTTTTTGTATTTCGGTCACGTACGGTCGCAGCGTCCTGTCGTACGATGCTAAAGCCTCAGCGAGGTCGCCTGGATGCTTGGAAATTTCCCCGGCGAGAACGTATGCACCTACGAGGGCGAGACTGGTGCCCATGCCTGTGAATGGCGATGGACAATATCCAGCATCACCGACCAGAACCGCGTTGCCGTTGGACCAGTTCGCCGCTGTAACCTGAGCGACTTCGGTCATGTAGAAATCATCTGCCTTCATCATGGCATCGACGAGACGAGAGCCTAATGCGCCAGAGTCTGCGAAGATTTGAGCGAGCAAGTGTTTCTGAACGGCCACGTCGTCTTTCAGCGAAGCTCTCAACTCGTCCATGCGTGACATTGTGGCTAGGTAGCCTTGACCGCTTTCCTTCGAATGCCATCTTGCGGAGAGGAGTCGTTTTCCTGGCAAGATGCAGAATGTGCATACATCACTGTCTTGCGGCTGACGTTGCACTCTGTAAAATGCACAAGCTGTCTGGAGACTTTTTACTTCTCTCGAAGGGTCAAAGTTGGCAAGCATCTTTTTTCGAATGCGGGAGCTAAAGCCATCTGCTCCCACAATAAGATCATACGTCTCAACGCTACTGTCCGAAAGCGTTACAGAGACTGCCTTGCCCTTTTCCGTGAAGTCCTCTATCGAGAGGCCGAATCGATAAGTTACTGACTGCTTGGTCGCTTCGAATATGATCCGGCATAGGTCGCCACGCATGATTTCGTACTCGCCAGAGAAGCTTTGCATTTCGTCGCGGCCGCTTTTGGGGAAAAATGCCCTGCGGTTCCCCGTGATATCGATGAATTCCGTACCCTGTTCGTCGACCGTGTGTTTTCGCACTTGATCGAGAAGCCCCATGCGACATATAGCTTCCAGACCGCTGCCGCGAATATCGATTTGCTGGCCGCCTGTACGGAGCTCGTGATGCCGTTCAATAACTGTGCATTTGTGCCCAAGGCGCGAAAGCCAAAATGCCGTCGCGGGCCCAGCTATGCCGCTGCCGGATATAAGGATGCGTAATGGAGCCGTCATACTGAGGGCGGCGCTTGAAGCAAGATGCGCGAGCTGGAACAAAAGAGCGCGGGGGTCTTTAGTATTTGTAGGCTCGCGCAATGCGACCGCTGGGCTGGAAGCGTAAAGCGGTAGACTGATTGATGTCTAACGAAGTTGATATAATTGATCACATCCGTGTTAGAAAACTCGTCTTGCTGCAAATTCTTTATCGAAGCAGGTGATGGGGGCTCATTTACTATCCTGAAAAGCTCGGGACTCTAGGTTGCCCGACGTCCGACAAGCCGTCGTCATGGAATTGGGGCTCCAGTTAACCCTCAAGCATGCGCTCCACAGACCGACGCTTTGCAAAATGCAGGATTGCAGGATACTCCGAAACGCCTCCACGCGGCGAACTTGTACGCCTGCCCAAAGCCAGTCGAAATATGTCTCCTCGGCAGCGAAAAAATCTGTTTTTCCGTGGCTTAGTAGTATAACCGTTATAGCGGATACCGCGAATCGCGTACAGGGACGAAAAGCGATGGCTTTTCTGCTTAGGGCAGATTTAACAGCTGCCGCCAAAACCTCAACGTCCGCCCTAGTCGCAAGCTAGCGTCACCACTATTTTACTCCACCAGCCACAAGGCTTTAACAGCGCGTCGAACGGCGACGGGACCGGGGTCTCGGCTTCTACACCCCAGCGAGATGAATGAATCATCACTTAGATGCTGCTCACTGCGATTGCCAATTGTCTAACCATATAGGTCAGCGGTTCCGCAATCTGTCGTGCTTCCAGGTGCGTAGACCACGGCTGTCGTAGTATTTGGCGTCTTATTACGTCGTCACAGATCGGTACGGCCGTCATTTCTGGTCCTTTCCGGTTTCTAATTGCGTTGGGGCTCAATATAGAGAGTGCCTAATTATTGATACTAGCAAAAATGCAGAATAAAATTATCTACTTTAATAAGGAGAAGCTACTCGCAGAGACTATAACATACTATCGCCATCACTATTTGTCATGGTAAAATTATAGACAACTCGGCAAGTATCAGACTGAAACATTTCAGCCAAAAAAGACAGGCCCCACTGGTTTCCCAATCAAGTCCAACAGGGCTCCTAGAAGGACAGCAGATAGCACCTCGCCGGCTTTGGGATCTAGAAGTGAAGAGATCACCGACTTAGTGTTGCAGCCCACTCTGGGCTTATTTCCATCCAACGCAGCCCGAAGCCACAACAAAGCATCCGGAGCGCCTGTGACGGCGAGAATACCGTGTTCAGAAGCAAGGTCTCTTTGGTAAGTAATCGAAACACCCTTTGAGCAGTAGCTCTTGACGATCTGGTCTGTGTCCTCGACGAGACTTGTTTCATCCAGTATAGATTTATATATGAAGAGAGGAATCGTCGGTGTTGCGTTGCCCAAAGAATTTTCGTTGAGGATGCTCAGAGCCGGTTCGGTGTCGTATATACTGGGGTCATCCGTGATCGCGAAAACATCTATGAAAGGAAACGCAAGTGCGTCAGCCCCAAAGCACTGCTTTTCAGCTTTATAGAAGCTGTCTCGATATTGCGGCAGGATATGTTGGTCGACGGTTTTTGCAAGCTCTGGATACTCATGACAGAGTCCCAAGATGCCCGGTGGAATAAGGCCAGCGGCGGGACCTTTGTTTAAAACCCCGAGGGCCTTGCGGATAAAGGGAACTGTTCCACCAATTGCAGCGCCAACAATGTTCAACTCTGGCGCATAAGATGACTGCATTTCTGCGGCAAATGAGGATGCAACACTGCCACCGGAGTAGCCCCATAGCGCGAGATTCGCGTCAGGTCGGATTCCAGTAAGCTCACCGGATCCAGTTGCAGCCCGCAGCCCGTCGAGAACCGCGTGCCCAGCGAGCTTGTTCGCTAAAAATGCCCCACGCGGCCCTTCATGGTCTGGAACCACGACGACCCAACCCTGTTCAAGAGCTGCCTCCATCAAGAGAAGTTCGGCTTGTGTAATGATGGTCCCAAGAGGACCACTGGTAGCAGAAGCAAGCTGAAGAGCATATGAAGGGCCACAGTTGGCGAACGCCGCGTCTTCAGCTACTTGATAGGAGAGAACCTTGTTGAAATCGGCATCGTGAGGAACCAACACAGTGAGTACAGTGGCGATGGACTGGTTGAAAGTGTTGGTTGTCTTGTAGAGTATTTGATGGGCTTTCTTGAGATTGACAGGCGAAACGCCAAAAGCAGCTATGGGCGACGGTGGTGGTCTCGATCTTAGAATAGCCCCAGGGGCATAGTGATCAATACCGTCAGAGAATTGGTAGAAGGGATCCTCTGTTGGTGGAGTAGGAGTGACGCTTTTATCCTTAAATGGAGCCGCGCTGACGATGGCGGACACGAGAAGTTGCAGTACAAGGCGCGTCCTGACAAACATGATGTAAAGTGCGTTGCAATCGGAACGTCAAGAGAATGACTGATGTGTTATAATTGTGTTAGTGACTTTTCGTACTTGATTGAATAGTGATTGCTTACGAGGACAAGAAAAGGCAGACCTCTCAAGAAAACCATCTCTGAAGCTACTTATAGATTGTTTTCCCTCACAGGTCTCCGGTAGCGTCACCTAGGTACATGCATGTACGCCCTCGACTCGTATGGCTGCCGTTCCCCGCACTTCCCCTTCTACGGTTTCGTCGGGAGAGAAGCTACTTCGGCTTTACTGCTATATAGTCTTCTCGTGTATAGCCTAAATAACTTCTTCGTGAATAGCCGAAGCTTGGTTGAATAGAGAAATCGAGGCATCTGACGTTGGTAGGCGCCGAGGAAGTAAGCCACTAACATATAACAGGGCGTCCGAATTTAAATTAATGCTACCTGATAATTACTTCCCGCATACGCAGACTCTACCGAGGCTAACCCTTTTGAAGAGCGCTCCGCCACTACGGAATCTTCGCACGCGGGCGGGCACTTTGGAGTTCCAGAGTAAACAGTGAGTATTGACAAGGGCATCGACCCGTGGCGTGGCCCGGCGCGGCGATCCGCTGCGACAATGGACTAGCTTCTATTCGCACTGACCCTCTTCCCCGCATCTGTCATCTCAAAAGTGCTTCAGAGTCGCTCCAGCTAATAACCAAGTGTCCGCGCAGCTTTCTTACGTGCTGCAGGAGTCCATTGCGGATCTTAGGTGCAGGCGAGGGAGTTGCCCCTGAAGATGCCGCTGCCCCATTCAAGTAGGGCTGCTTCCCATACAGGCAGTCAGGCCTAACGCCAAGCCAGACATCTCCAATGCGCGCATGGTATGAAAGGAAGGAGGTATTAGCTATAATAATGAACCACTTATATGAGGCAGTGGCAGCGTTTCCGGGTGGGAAATGCCATAGCTGCGCGCAGTTTGGGCACAAGCCAAACAAACGAAGCGTGAAAAAAAAAATGGAAAGTACTTCGGTTATTTGCCATTTGTGTGTCGCAGGAAACGAGATGCCACAAAATCACTAGTCCGTTAAGGCTATATTCTTATAACGTGGCAGTCTATCATTCGCCAACTTTTTAGGTAGCACTCGTTAATTACGTACCAGGTCCAGCAAGATCGGCGTTTCCCTGTCCGACAGATCACCCGCATGTAGAATAATTCGCGGTAATTTTGAACCAGGGTGGTATTAGAAGAAATAAACTTGGCGACACATTTGGCGATAAATATAAGAAGTCTCAGCTCAACCTTATGGAAAAGTACGGCACTGCTGAATCCACAGCTACGTAGCCTTCTAATACATCATATGAATTGTGATTAGTTTTACCTGCACAAGAGTTTTCTATAAGTTTAACCTCGAGTCTGGCGTGCAGAGAGTCTAAGATTCAGGCCAGCATAATAGAGAAAGCTGAGAGCATGGGCTCTCAAAAAAAGTTCTATTTCTATTCGGCAGTGTGAGCAAGCTAGCTTCCAACAGCTGTTGCCAAATTTTCTATGTTGCTCTAGTCTTTTATGTTGTATTATAAACAGAAGCTGTGTATTATTGTCAAGGAAACGTTTTCTTCATTGTATCCGGGTTCTTGCGCACATGAACATCACCCTTTGTAAAGCACCGACCCCAATTATCCTTTCCAATCCGCACGTGGGGCCGAAAGCTTACCCCGGAGTGGTTTCCCCGCGTTAGGTGAGCTATGTGCGCTATCTTTCGAAGCCTTTTAGTCCATTTCAACTGAATCTAGATCAGGTGGGCCACAAACGGTCAATGCGAATCATTCTACGCCGTGTCCGAACCATCCGGCCTTACAGACTCATCATCAGTTTTCGGCATAAAGGGTAGCAGCTATACGGACTGAACCACTTTGCTACCGATGAGCTCTGAAAGCACGGACATCCAGTAAAAGCTTAATTTGTAATCTTTACAAACATCAATTGTAGTTTTAGAGGCAACCATCTTCGAGGGAGTGGTCATGGCGCCTTGACGCTTTCTCGGACAAGCTGGATACATCTTCCGAGAATAATATCTTGCATGACTAATCGGAAGCCTCTGTCCAAAAAAAAGCGCGAGATGACGTGAACCAATGTCGCCGCGCTCCGAGGTCCGGGGCCGACAAGTCTATAATGCCGCCTTTTCTCGTTATGATGAAGTGGCTCTTATTCGTGCCGCCCTGTGAATATGCTCGCTCATAGAATCATTCGCACAATATAATAGATAAATGCTCAACATGCCTTTACCGCAATTGTGCTCAAAACCACTGGATGCCTAGTGATCACCGACCTATTATATTTGATTGAGCTTTGAAAGTAGGCTGAGCTGCTGCCCATCGCCCATTTTGGCGCTTGAAGATTTTTTGCTTTTTTCTTTTTGTCTCAAACTTTGATACCGTCATCGCTTCGAGACTGGTTCACTAATCTATGGTCGTAATCTAAAGAGCGACGTTGCAGCATTTCGTTGCTCTCTTCCGTCATACCAAGCATGCAGCCGTATTCAAAAAGAGACTTTGTAACACAAACAGTGGGAATGAAGTATTAAAAACCAATAAAGGCTTCGTGGCTTGGATACTATGCTCCATCAGATTGCATCAGTGCCTAACGACAGCCTGTATGCATCTCCGACAGCCTTTCACTTATTGTGGTCCGAACCCAATCTCATTGTATCTTTGGACCTTTTTTTTCTAATTTGTTCGCAGTTTTGATTTCGGCTACTAGTCGCGACTCGTCACTTTCTACCTCCGTGCTTGCGCGCCTCGGTCTCACCGACTCCGGATTTGGCGGAGCTACGCTACCCTATCGAGTGGTCGAGGCCGTCATATGCACACCAGATAGTTTCGAGCCTTCATATATGCCCACTACTCATGCAAATCCATACTCTCGGACATTTGCAAGTCCGAGTAGCGGAAAGTCAGCCATTAATGCTGGCAGACCCGTGCATTAATGAATTCCAGAGCTTGTTTCTGCCAACAACAAGGAGTGCGCGTGAAAATGCCGACAAAGTAGGCTATAGACCAGATGATCTATATAGTCTGGGTCGCGATAACAACGTCTTTCTTGTATTACCTACATGTCATGCTGCACTTGGTCTGCATACTTGCTCTGTGGTAGAAAACAAAAGGCTAACTGACGACTAAAACCCTCCACAGGCAAGATGTCAATCATATGCGTTATGGGAGCGACCGGCACTCAAGGTGGTTCCGTCTGTGCTGCATTGCAAATGAACGACCAATGGACAGTGCGCGGTATCACGAGGAACCTGGATAGTGATGCTGCAAAGAGACTCGCCGACCAGGTGAGTGAAAGACTTTTATAACTAAGGCTGTATACTAATGCTGTCCAGGGCATTGAGATTGCAACGGCGGACGCTGCTGACGAATCATCACTGTTGAAAGCCTTTCAAGTAGGTCACTAAAAGTGTTAAAGAGGCTTGAAATTCAACTCATCGTTTTCTTCAACAATAGGGGGCCACGGCTATATACGCCCTCACAAACTACAACTGGTGGGCATTCGCGACTGATATCATGAAAGCATCGCGCTTGGCACTCGAGCTAAAGATTATTTTAGGACGACCGCCACTGAAAAGGGGCTACATGCCGCTGGTGAACAAGAGAGAACCGAAGCAACTAATATTGCGAAGGCTGCGTCACAAATTCATTCGTTGAAGCACTTTGTGATGAGCACGCTGCCGCCCGCGAGTCTAATCTCAAACAATGTGCACAGTGTGCCACATTTCGACTACAAGTATATGGCGTATCAGTGGATCGAAACCAATTTGCCCGAACTGGCTTCGAAAACGACTTTGGTTTGGCTGGGATGGTATACGTCAAACTTGGCAAATGTGCCGTTGGCGAGGTTCATTCCCATCGTGAGTACTTATGCTTGAATAGGGCGTTTCCACGTTGAGCAACTAACATTTCGCAATCAAATAGCCGGGCACGGACAATTTTATATGGGCTCAACCTAGTAAGAGTAATGCTTATTTACCACTTACTGGTGATGTGCTGCATAATGTCGGGGTAGTGGTTGAGGGGGTTTTGAGCTCAGGCGCTAGAGCCTATGGCAAAATTGCAATTGTCGTCACTGATTATCTATAGATGGAACGCGTCGTGGAAGCTTGGGAGTGTGTCACTGGGAAACATGGAACTTACGTTGAGCTTAGTGATCAAACCTTTGAGGACGTATGGGGTAAAGCTGGTGCAGAAATTGCAGCGCAAATGCGTTGGAGTGAGCAGTTTCCAACTTGGGAGGAATTTTTTCCTGAAAGGGTTATCAGCTTTGAGGAGCTGGGTGTCCAAGGAAAGATTCGCAACGTTCAGCAGGCACTACAAGATATCAAAGATTCTTTAATTTAGAATTCACAGGATAGGTTAGTCAACTAAAACACGAATTGCGCCATGTTACCCGTATTCCTTACTAATACTTTTTGTGAAAAGATCGCATTTTCATAAGTACAGGGCGAGCTCGAGACAGCATTCAAGGCACTGTTTCGACTTGTTGAGTCTAGGCTGATGCTTATGTTTTTCGTGACCGCTGCGGTGTGAATGCAACCAAAAAGTGCTTAAACTGGCGACGAGGTAGCAGAAGGGCTTGGAGGCTGGAGAGGTGGGCACATAGTGAGGCACTGTACCTGTGTGGGAGAAAAGCAGGATAAGCAGCGGGTACGACAGAAACTTGAACCCCAAAGCTGGCAGACTGATCGAATTGCTGAGGTTGAAGAAGGCAAGAAATGTAAATATCCAACTTTTTTGTTAGATTAAGCATGCTGTCCAGCGTTTGAAACGCTAGCGGAGAGAGTTCGGCTAGCGCATTCGCACTGCGTCCTTGAAACCGACTGTCTGGTTCCCGTGCCCAGTCCCTACCGCAGCATGGGGCACCATTGAACTCTATTCCTGATTTGACATTGTAGAAGGCCCAAGCAAGAGCTGGCACATTTCATTTCCGCCAAAAAGAGTGGGTAATTGGCCGGTACTTGACGCAATAGTCATTCGCCCGTAGCGGAACCACCGGCTCGCGAATATATACTGAGAACCCCAGTGCCATCTTTGCTTCTCTTTGCTAAGGTCTGTCTTCCGAACATATCAATAACCTGCCGTGAAGTATTAGGCTCATACCGCGGCAAACTATATTTGCAAGTTTTGCGGCAGTTCATGGAAGTGTTGAGCAAACTGTGCCGAGATGGTCAAAGGCAAGCGCGCTTGCGATGCGTGTTATAAAAGAAAGGTGTGTCGATACTCGCCCACCGTATGAGAAGCATACTTTTCTATCACCCGCTGGCCCCATCCCATCGAAGAGTATAGCATCAATGCATGTAGGATATGCGCTTATGTATACGCTGGTCGGAATAGATTCAGTGCGATGCCTCAAAAACCAAAGAGAATTGTGACTGGTGTCGGCATCACAGTCTCCGATGTACTTTTAATCGCGTTCGCGGGAAAAATAAATTTGTCACGTAAGTCTCCCTCGCTACCTGCCTACTAAGTAGCATCAGAAGCTCTGAAATGAAAAATGTAAAGCCATCTGCTAATAACCCTAGCTCCACCCTCCCCACACGACTAGATCAAATAGAAACAGATGTCGGCCAGTATATCTCTTCTGAAAGGGGCGGCAAGCATTCAATATCCTTTTCCGGGTCTACTCATCATCATACGGATCAATCTCAAGCACTCCCTGACAAAATATTGATCCGAGCATGCGCTATATGCCAGTCTGAGTTGCCTACGCGCTCGATTCTGTCCAGTACCGCACTTTTGGGGCAAATCTCTTTCACAGGTAAAACCTTTGGCACTGTCTGCTCGGGAAGTGGTAATCCCCATTTCACCCCGAAATGTGAGCAGTGGATATATCTTCGAACAGGGCAATTCCCTCACTTTCGGAGGATAATCTCGGACGTCTTTCGCAAGGATTCAAATAGAGTTATCCATGCCGCCCTTCCGCAACTGTACCCGGTAGACCCGAATGTTGAGGATGGGAAACTACGTTTACCCGAGATACGGGTACTAGGCTCTTGGGTTCAGATCTTGACAACGTCAAAGTCTGGATTTGCATACCCCCCTTTAGATCTCATTTTATTTGAGAAGGTGATCAAATTGGCCCATCTTGGACAAAGTTCTCCCCAACTTCCAGAGCACGCCATTGCGAAGGCATGTGTCTTTTCTATCATGGCCCTTTCAGGTACAAGTGTCCTGGAGTCACAGGCTGCACCACTTTTAGACAGCATTGCCTGTGCCGAAGAAGCAAAGAGCCTAGTAGCAGAGTACCCAAGCCACGTCTCTATCGCGAAGCTACTAACCGTTCTAATGCTGGTTAGTAGACATAACTTGAAAACACCTTTCTAGGTCATAGCTGACCCTTGCTACTTACAGCTGTTACACGAGATGTCTCGCGGACATTTGCAAGCTGCGTCTAATTTTCTTACCATTGCTTGCCGCACAGTTTTTGCTTTGGGAGGACATACTGTCTCTGTGCCTCTAGCTAAAGGTCTGGATTGCGTTCTTACACTGCGAGAGCGCGAGAGCCGTTACGTTCGCATGCTGTTCTGGTATTGCTACACTCTCGACAAAACAATCTCTTTGCACATGGGACAGCCTGCGGTTATAAGCGACGATCTTTGCGATCTCAGACTGTCTGAAAGTACCCAGCAGCGTTATTTCGAAAGTTATCCCAGGCAAGCTATCGAGCTGCAGGCCGATTCTCGTGATACTCTCGAAACTTTCCTCTATCGGCGCCTGAGCATTATAAAGTCCAAAGCCATCCAAAAACTCTACTCGCCCGTGTCACTTCAAATGTCCAGCGCTAAACTGTTACACAGTATTCGCAAGCTAGATGAGGAGTTGGAAGGCTGGCGGTCGTCGATCCCAGCCGAGCTCTTGCTAGTTTCGTCCGTTCAGTGGCCCAATCAAAATTACCAAGACTTGCACCAACTTGGAAGCATGCGCCAAATCGAGCTACAGTTAGACTACTACTACGTTTTGGCTATAGTACACTGTGCTATTGGCCGCTGTATGGCTGATATCAACCCAGCTGAACCAGAAGGGGTATTTGATGGGCGGCTGTCAAGTATAGAGCTGGCAATGGCAGCCAGTCGATCAACACTCAGATACCTGCTTGCCACTAAGAATCTACTGGCTGACAGATCCTTTTGGTAAGCATGTGCTTTGTAAAGTGCATCGATCTGCCCCAAAGAACTTGAAGAGTCAAACTAAACTGAGTCTAGGCTTGTCATACTATATCCCATGTCCGCTTCAATGACCCTTTTCTTCAACGTCCTCAGGCAGCCTTTTCATGAGAATGCTACCCATGATATAGGACTTCTAGACAAGACTTCAGATTTCATCAGTGATCTGGGACTGCGCATGCCAGCAGGTTTTGATGCGCAGCACTTGCGAAACATGTCTGCCCTCATTGCCGAGTTAAGCTCATTAAGCAAATGTGCTATTTCTAGGCCGCAAACTAAAAGATAATGTTTTCTCTGAGCTCTTTTTAGTGCTGGTATATAGTCACTTTGCTACATACTGAGGCTAGCGCTAGGATTAACTTCTTGGGGTTTCAAGGTTTCATTTCACTACCCTCCAATATATTTTGCTGCTCGTGCGATGTCCAGTACTGAGCTAGCTTACCTCGGGCAAGATACCCGGAATTATCATTTACGCGTCCTGCAAATGATCCAGGCTAAAAATTTGCGTCAGAGAACACATGACTACACTTGGCGTAGCGAGCTAGGTGAACCTTAAATACAACGTCCGGAACTTACGGACATGATGACATGCCATGGAAGGGGAGATTCAAACCCTCATTGTCGCCTAGCCTTTCGGTAAAGATTATATATATCCGCCGCTGCGCCATACTTTTCCATATACGTAAAAGGTGCGTCGACCATAGCCACCCCATACTACTACTGTCAAGCGAACCTACTATCTTATATCCCTCCAAAATAATTGAAAAGCTATAACGAACGATGGTCTCCTTCAGATCTGTCTTTCTCCTCTCGGCCGTCTTCGCCGCTGCCTCTCCCGTCAATAACTCCAACTTGGCTGATGCATGCTATGAGGATATTAGCCAGATCGATACCGGCATACGTGGCTTGACCGAGCTCGTCAGGCCATATCAAGGCGGTCTGCTGAGCCTTTTACCGCTGGCCCCGGACGCTTTCGGCGCAGGTCTTGGCGTAGCCAATGGCGTTCTTCACTCCTCTCAGCTGCCGAACCCGCTTTCGCTGGACGATCTACTACATTTGACGCAACACGTGAACAGAACATTGGCAGTGGACAATCCTATCTTCTTCAAACTGCTTGTGGACAAGAAAGATCAGTTTGTTCAGTCCGGGCTGCAGCTCCCCGTGCAGCTCATATTGAAGATTATTCTGGCCCTTCACTTGAGCTTCTCTGACAATGTCCTCAATCGTGCTCCGTTAGAGACTCCAGCTGCTGCCTTGTCCACTGCATGGGCTGATATCAATCTCATCACCAATGCGATTCAGGTCAGCATCAATGCTTACAGCTAGATAACGTGCTGAGAAACAACGAGGTTGGACCAGAAAAGATGCTTTCACTCAGAAAGAAAATTATCACATTCAATATATTTGTCTAGTTAGCGCTTAGGGGGAGCAAACTAGCCCTTGAGGAATGTGTATGCCAACCCTCACTTCCATTAAATATGTACTTTAAAATTTAGCTAACACTTATTCAAATCTACTTCTGGCACTTAATTTCTCATGGATGGATATTCACACTTCAGGCCTACTTCCAATAATTACCACACTACAATTTAGCTTTTATCTTTATTTTCTACTGCCCCTATAAAACCCTATCAGCCGTGCTGAGGTTGCTCGGACTACTCTGCAGTGTTTGATCTCAAAAGCCACATACAATCACTACTAAACTGGCGACATGAGCTAATTTAGAGTAATGTGAAAAGCGGAACGTTTCTGCGAGAAACTGCTACTCCTTGGGTAAGAAACCGGAGACAGTCTCGGCTATCACCCGTCTAGATGATTATTTCTTAATTTTTGAAACAACACGAGGAACTCTCCGGAGTTTCATATTGCGATAATGATATTGAACATAGAGTGTTTATCGCCATGCAGGAGTCGGCGTAGTTACGTTCTTGTTTTGGCTCCATCGCGCTCCTTCTCCAGCAGGTAAAATAGGCTTTCCTCAACACAATCGTACTTGAACCCGGGCACGCGAGGCCGAGAGTAACTGGACCATTGTGCGACATTTCGATTGTAACGTCATGGCACGCCAGCATCATCGCATCCTCATCCGTGCCGTCGCAGTGGCCCAAAAAGTCTGCCCGCATCAGCAACGCCGCGCCCTTGGCGACACCAAACACACTAGGAAAGGGGATAGCGTACTTTCTTTTTCCGGTTTGAGATGCTCCCTTACGCATTTAACTCACTGCGGGCCTGCTCCCACGTGGCAGCTGCCGAGCGTCGCACTTTGAACCTGCAAATAAAGAAGGTTTCAGGGCACAATTAGCTTTATCATCAGCCTTTCAGTGCTGAAGGGAGGCGAATCCACCGAAGGGCATATGAATCGATATACGTGGTCTTTTTGGCCGTTGACTAATTTGAACAAGGCTATCTTGAATGCATCTGCTTTTTTGAACATCCCACAAAGCTGTGTTTTAGCTGTGCCAATTGATGCGCATACAACTTTTGCTCCACACCAAGCAGGACCTCAGCCCTCTTCCCTTCTCCTTCATCTAATGTTGTAAAAGCATTTGAACATATAAAACAACTAGCCACTAAAAGTGGAGATCACCAAGCACTGCCGCCGAGATCCAGGGCTGCACAGCCTCCCTTGGAACTGGATGCTGTCATGTTTGTCATCCTTTTAGAAAGCGATGGCTGGCTTTTGAGCATGATAGTCCAGCCGTGGCTCTAACTGTGAGTTTGTCCTGAATGTACAGTCATTCCAGCTGCGAAACCACAGGATATTATAATTCTAGGGCCTTTATGTCATCAAGTGGGATAAAAGACATGCACGTTTCAAAATGCTGTCGGGCCACGACCGAGATCCCCACCCGCTGTAATCGACAGGGATGCGCTGTCGCATCGTAGGAGGGTTCGCGCACATCTACCGAGCTAATTTGTCTGCATAAGGCGATTTCTTACCTTTGCCGAGTAATGATCTGTCGCATCGTCCGAACTTGATTGCAATGAGCAGTCTATCACAATGCGTCAATTATTTACTAGGCGGGCTCGGCCGGCGGCCAACTTGATCGTTGGCACTCGCAGGACGCCCACCGGCATCGTCGTGGATGGTAGTTCCGCGAATTCCGAGAGACTTGCGTACGTGCGGAGATCCGCGCCCGCTGGCAAGCCGTGTCTTGGCCGCTCGACTACAGTCCAGACAAAGTTCATCATGGCTGTGGCGATGCAATCAATGCCTAAAATAATGAGGGATCATGACTGGGTTGAGAACACTTGGTCGCGCAGCTTTATTTTGACTTCCTAGGCTCGCTTGGATAAATGATAGTTGGTGCATGTGACGTATCTGTGAAAGTTTGAACGCAGATCCCGTGCGCCTCTACTTGGCACCCACGCTGTGACCATGCTTGTTGGCTTCAATGAATCTCCCACTCTGAACCCCAGCCCTGGTTCGGCAATTGTGGTCAATCCTTTTTTGGCCGCGTAACAGACTAGGCAATATATAACACATTAATCATATGAGCTGTGAAAACCTTACTCATGTGTGCTGTGGCAACTTGGGCTTGGCGCAGAGCGAGTCATGATTGCTTCAGGCCCTACCTATGACTGCAGAGCAGGGGTTCTGCGCAGTCAAGGACAAATGTGGGATAGACGTGGGGGTCCTGCTGCATTGTGCAATCTGCCATGTTATTGTACAGACCCTACATGTCCCTTTGGGTCTGGCTCATGACTACTCGTTGGTTATGCTTAGCAAATTCATGCACACACTGATTCAAGCCATTACTCCTGCCGCAAGCCATGCGTTGGAGCAGCTTATGATCGCATTCCATACGTAAGGTCTAATCCACTTTCCGTGGACCAAATTTGTCTACTCAATTCCAGTGCGATGGAGTGAATTTGATGTTTAAAGGCCCGTGACTAACGGGATGGATATTGTATATAAGTGCCTATTGAGCCCACCACCAGGAAAGCCCAGCACATCAAATCCAACTTAACCTGCTCTCCTTTTATTCAGTTTCCAACATGCACGGCCTTGGTTGTTTGGCTCTCGCCTTGCCTCTTGTGGCAGCTCTTCCCCAGCGCTCTCCCACGGAAAACGCAGCTCCATTCAAAGCTGATCTTCGAGTTGACACTAATCGTGATGGCACGGTGGACCTTACCGGCACGACTGATAACAACGGTAAAGATACATGGTCAGAGACCTCTGGTGCCCTTTTTCTCCCAAACATAGGGAATGCCGCAGGCCATTGCCACTCGGACTCGGACACCTGCCATGATGCTTCCACAAACTCGCAATGGGCACCAGACTACATGGCTCCCATGCGAACAGTGCCCCTGCCAAACATTAGCGACTCGACGACTGCAACGATTGCTATAAGTGATCCTGTAGCTCGCGCCAAAGTTCGCATCTTTCTGGATTATCCGGGACGAGAAGCGGAAATTAATTTCGCGGATCTCGCAGAGCAACAGCAGCTACCACCTGTCGAGAACGATCGCTGGGTGTACCTCGAGAATGACACGCCAATCCCAGCGGACAAGTTGCGAGAAGGCCTGACTCTAGGCATTGATGCTCGTGATACCAGGCGCCCAGACTGGGATGGGAAGGTTTCCGTCGAGTTCAAGGTCACGGATCAAGGCAGCTCCTCGTCTGACAAGGTCATGCTACGCGTCGCCCCAGTCCTGACACATCATCATCTTCAACCTATCGAAAAGGTCTTTGTTACAAAGAAGCCTTACAATGATGAGAATGCAAAGGTAATTTCGCCGATCGAGGAAGGTATCCAGAAGAGCATGCAGAAAGCCGGCATCAAGGAGCCGCTCAATCGCCTCGATATCGATTACACCTGGGCTCAGGATGTGATGGAGCCTGCCTATGCCAGTATTCCCGGGCCATCAGGGCCCATCACCTTGCGCATCAACATGGCGGGAGTTCCGGTCCTCGTCGGAATAAGTGATCAGGGTGCAAAGTTGCTGTTCGCGGATATGCGAAACGACGGGGTGGGAGCCGTCCGCACGGCCGGGTTTCCGGAAATTTTGCAGCAAAAGGCGCTCGAAGCGGGAGGAAACGTCGAATCGATTCCTCCCTACGAGCTCAACGGCAAAAAGTACCCTGCCGGCCGGATTGTCATTGGCGCCACGGATGCACAGGCGCCTCATGCGCTGGCCTATCTCAAGGCGCAGGAAACCCAGGATCCGATTTCCCTCGACACGACTTGGCTTTTTGTCAAGCATGTCGACGAGATTCTCAGCTTCCTGCCCGCCAAGACGCAGCGTGGCTGGCGGCTCGCCATTCTGGATCCGGCCATGGGCTACGAAGCGCTCGAGAAGCTCGACAAGGACGGCCACGGCGACGTGCGCCTGACCAGCCACCCGACGGCTCAAAACTCTTCGAGCGTCCCGACGGTCCACGAGTTCCTGGCCGATGCGTCCACGAAAGAGGCTGCTACCCAGAGCGCCGAGAAGATGAAGCAGGCCCTGGCCACGCTCAAGCAGGAGACTGGCATTACGGACGAAGACGTCGTCCGGCTCCCGGGCGTCATCGCTCCGATGAGCCTGCTGAACAAGTGGCTGCACGCCCGGACGGGCCAGCAGCAGGGCAACGGCGGCGACGAGTTTCTGCCGCTGAACTCGGCATTCCCCAGCCAGGTCAACGGCGTGCCCCTCTCCGACTCGCTCTTCATGGCGCCGAAGCCGTGGGGTCCGGTGGTGGATGGCGAGGACGTGATCCAGAAGATGTCGAAGGACGCCTACTCGGCAGCAGGCCTCGAAGTCGACTTTGTCGATGAGTGGGATCTCCACTTGGCGAGCGGAGATTTGCACTGCTACACGAACACTTATCGTGCCACGTCGGCGCAGTGGTGGTGAAGGGGGCATCTCTGTCGGCCTCTTACGCCTTGGCTGGCAGCCTCCCGGTTTTCAAGCATGGGAACACTCCAGCCCCGGCCACGGACAAGAGAGAACTACAGGCTGAAAGTTCCGAATAGAATTTCCAACATTTCCTAGGTAGCTCAACATAAATCGTTTTACTAGTTAATTCGGCCTGTAGCAGCCACTACGTGATGGGTTTTCACGGACCTTGTAGATGCAGTGTATGCTAGGAATATTCAGTTTTATAGCTTTGAATTTGCTCGCGTGACACCTTACCTTAATAATAAGCATAACTTTTCACATGGGCCCAGCCCCCACCACCTATTGTGGTAGGTGTGGCTCCCCAGCCCAGAGGTGTATCGAACTGCATCTCCAATTGAAATGCTGAGATCTTTAATGAAAGAAGTCCAGGCTTCTTCATCTAGAACCACCCGACTCGGCGCCTCAAAGCCTTGCCGTGAGCTGCTGGCCAAGGGTCTCGACCAGTCGAAGTGGTAGCCGGTGGATTGTACTGGTAGACCTGCCAAGAAGCAATCTCCGATGATGCAGGTGTGGCTTTTTTTAGGCAAGGCCCGCCTAATCAGAAAGTTTGAACAGTTTTCACTCAGTGGGAAAAAATTTCCCGTGCTCGTCCAACGTTGAAAATGCAGAAAATCATTTCGTAGAAAATCGTCGGAGAAGGCGCGCCCCACAAAGGAGCGAGTGCGCAGCTTGACGGGTCACCTCCAACCAAAAGCTTGATACATTGCCATTTGGTTGTAAAACTTGCTGCTCTCACGGAAAATATGAGGAGCAAACGGCTCCTTGCAGGTATGGCTGGAGCGCTTGCTTTCGGTGGAAGCTGTACAGCGCTTTCGCGACCCTCCTTTTCGGGTGGCTGCAGGAA
This sequence comes from Akanthomyces muscarius, assembly GCF_028009165.1. NCBI lineage: Eukaryota > Fungi > Ascomycota > Sordariomycetes > Hypocreales > Cordycipitaceae > Akanthomyces > Akanthomyces muscarius. The sequence goes on from NC_079242.1 coordinate 5,105,079, forward strand.
TTTGCAGGCCAGTACTGCCGTTTGCTTGCGCCCAGGTAGCCCTCCGTTTCCTGAGCCCGTCCCCGACGCCATGTGCGGCACTGTCCAACCGGAAACAGTTGCGCAACCCCACGGCTCGGATCTGGCTTCCCTCAGGCCGTGTCATCTGGATTGCTGCTGCAATGTCTGGGGCTTCTGTGGTACCACGGATGAGTTCTGCGGACCAGTGCCGGCTAGGCAGGCGCCCAGTGCTCCGCAGCCCGTCGCCAAACCAGGGTGCATCTACAATTGTGGTGCTGGCATTGCCAGGACTGTAAGTCCAAGTTTTGAAGACCTTGGAGGAATGGAATAACTGAACATAGTCGCATAGGGGTTGCCCCCATCTTCTTTCATCAGCATTGGTTACTTTGAGGGCTACGGTATCTCTCGAAGATGCGATGGCCTCGACATCCAAGATATTGACACGAGCAAATACACTCACATCCACTTTGCTTTTGCTACTATGACACCAGAAGATTATCAAGTTGACATGGCACCCATAGTCAATCAGTACTACTATTTCAAAAGATTGAACAGTACAAGGAGGATTCTGTCCTTTGGCGGTTGGATGTTTTCTCCCGAGTAAGTGCTTATCATCCGTGCTGAAGAACTAATGATGGCATACTGACTGGGTGAAGCAAAGACGCGTATAGAGTATTTCGGGAGGGGGTCCTCGGCGCGAATCGTGATTTAATGGCACAGAATATCGCCACTTTTATCATGTGCGAAGGCTTAGATGGCGTTGATATCAACTGGGAGTACCCTTCAGCACCCGATGCCCCCGCTATCCCTACGTCAGACCCCAGAGAAGCTGAGAACTACTGCCTCTTTTTACAAAAGCTTCGGTCAACTCTCCCATCCGACAAAAGCGTTTCTTTCGCAGCGCCTGCTTCCTTTTGGTACCTTCACGGCTCACTGGCAGCCAAAATCATCAGCTTCGTAGATTACGTCGTTTATATGACTTATGATCTTTACGATCAGGTATGTCAAATTTTTATTAGGCAAATCCTGCCATCGCCTCGAGACTAATGCCCTCAAGAGAGATTTCGGCGACATGTGGGCGGATTCAGGATGCCCTGGTAGAAAGTGCCTACGCTCCCACCTAAACGCCACCGAGACACTAAACGCTCTGTCTATGATCACAAAAGCCGGTGTTCCAAGAAAGAAGATTGCTGTCGGCGTTGCGAGCTACGGCCAATCATTCCAAATGACTGACCCTCAGTGCACCGGCCCTACGTGCACCCATACAGGAAACGCATCTGGTTCTACTCCTGGACGTTGTACCAATACTACAGGCTATATCAGCAACGCCGAGATCCGTGACATACTGGAAAACAATCCAACTGCAAGAAAGTTTAGTGACGGGGAGAAAGCCGACGTCTTGGTCTACAATGGTGATCAGTGGGTTTCATTCATGGATAGTGATACCAAGGCAAGACGCACCAACATGTATAGAGCCATGAACTTTCTCGGAACGGCTGATTGGGCAATAAGTCTTGACGATCTCGGTGTCTTCCATGATAATGACGATGACGACGAAGGCTCAGATGACCTTGGTCTGGGTAGATTCCCCGACTTAGTCTTCGAAGTGAAAGATGAAGAGATTAAGAAAAAAGACCGTGCGCCGAGTCTTCCTAACGAGCAGCAAAAAGAGACTGCACCGCCCTTGGTAAGCAATCTTTGAACAATATTCTCTTACGCCTGCTTGTGGCAGTTCACTCGACTGACAAGATTTATAGGCCATCGCCGCCACAGCCATGTGGCCAATGGACAATTGGGGCGGTGAAATGTCGCTGTATAGCGGTGGGACGCTACCTGAGCTCTCGGTGGCGGAAAAAGAAGCTGCAGAGGCAGAGGAGGCAGCCTGGCACGCTGAGATGTCAAGGAAGCAGAAATGGTTCGAAGAAAGTGTGTAAATCTGTCAATCCTACCGCGACGCTCAACTCACATGTTTTTTTCAGACTTCGACCCTGCCGCCGTAGATCCAGTGGACTTTACGCCACTGTTCGATGAAGGGGAATTAACGCACAAAGTTAAGTAAGTATACAAATACGATCAGACTTCTACGACAGCTTTGCAACTTGCATCGTTGTCTATCAACGGTGCACTAACAGGGTAATCAGATTCCGCTGCGAGGAGGGCGCGTGGTACTCGACGATTCAATGCTCGCTGCGGTGCCAAGGGGGGCTGTGCACTGAAACATATGATGGTAAAGTCGTCTGCAGTAGCTGCAACGCGACTACAGATGAGCAGCCGTACAAGAGAGAAGAGTTTCGCGACGCTTTTGCCGACAGCAGCATGAGCGACTGGAAGGTTTACAGCGGCCAGTTCGATGTATCGGCTGCCGGTCTTAGCGCCGAAGCGGCCGCAGAGGGCGAGGCCATCGTCTACAGTCACAAAATGGCCGACTTTACCTTTGAAGCCGACCTCACGTTCCCATCCGCGGGAGCCGGCGGCGATGCTGGCCTCGTGTTTCGCGCGACGCATCCAGACTCGTACGGTGCCGGCTCTTACTACGCGGGCCTCAACCCAAGCAGCGGAGAATTGTTCCTCAGCCGCATGCCCGACAACGTGCAGCTAGCCTCGGCCAAGATGGCCACGCAAGCCAGAGGAACCATTCACATCAAGGTGCAGGCCGTCAACGAGACCATCTCGGTGTATGTCGGCGACGCGAGCACTGCCCATCTTGTGCAGAAAGATGCCACCTTTGAGAGCGGCTTCAACGGCGTGCGGGTGCAAAATTCTAGTGCGACTTTTACCAATGTCGAAATGATCCCCGTGGTGAGGCAGCGAGGGATCCTTGACAACTGCAGCAGTTTCTATCGCGCAGTGGCGGGAGACACCTGCCAGGCAATTGCTGACAAGCATGACTCGATATCGCTCGCCCAATTGTAAGCGATGGCAGAGCCCTCAAGAGCAGGCCTACTGCTGGTTTGCTTGAAAAACTAACAGTCTCGTCCAGACACTCCTGGAATCCTGCATTACAACACGGTATGCTGGCCACCACACTCCACCAAGATATTTCGGGTTTTCTAGACCTCCAACTAATCGCCCGGTGTAGACTGCTCAGGCCTCAAGACGGACTACTTTTACTGTGTAGCAAGGGAGGACAACTTTCGCCTCCTGACAAAGTACAACAGCGACTGCAGCGGCGCCGTGCACAAGGAAGTAGCTCTCAGCGGCAACGAGGGCAGATGCATTGATACCGGATGCGCCGTCGCTTCCCTAGACATTGCTGGTGGCGGCGACTGTCCTAGCGGACAAGTGCAGATCAGTTACTGGGAGCAGCCCGGCTGCGCTGGCAGGTGGTTCGGCTACGGCTACACAAGCCGCGACACCTGCAGCGCCCTCTGGACCAACGGATGGAAGTTTGGTTCGCTACACCTGCGATGCGCCGACCCGTGGGTGGACTGCGTCAGCCTGGGCACCTGCGTGGTCGACGAGGAGCCCGCGCAAGGCATCTGTGACGCGCCGCGCAAGGATCCTCCCGCGAGTAGTGTGTAGTAAGAGGTAAACATGATGTTAGCAGTTATTTCCTAAAGAGTAATATATTAGTTATTTTAGTCTTAGCAAAGAATTGAAAACTAGAAAGAAAACACTACAACGCTAGAATGCCAATAGCGGGATAGCTGCGCCATATAAAGTGGGTGACAAAAAGACCGCCAGTCCACTCCAAGGTCTACAATAGTAAACATAGTATCTTTTAGCAGGGCAAATAATTGCAAAAATAATGTAATTTGAGAAAAAGTCTTGAATCGATTGTGCTTGTTGAAATTTGCTATTGTGGGAAATGTCAATCCTGATTTAAAACTGCATGGCTACAGTCAGCCTGTATTCGTGTGTCGGCGATGTATTTTGTCCACGCTAATAATGCCCAACTAAACAAAGCCACAGTACTTTGGCCCTAGCGCGCGCAAAACTTGGCAGCGCCTCCCGCTCCGTCTATCCCGGAAAGCCCGATCACGGGACAGTCGGCCGCCCGACCCTTGTCGCGTCATCTCTTGGCTAATCTTGGTGGCGGGCTTGGCCAAGGCGGGAGTGAGACGAAATGGCCGCCACTGATGCTCAACAACAACAATCACCACAACACCACTGACTTGCTTCATCACGCCAGCTTGGAAGCTAGCCACGACAGATCGCCAGAGGGCAGCCAGAGCCAGAGAAGCGCATCTGGTGGAGAGTTTGTGGGGAACTGAACCCTGTGGCATCGCTGTCGCAGGGTCTCATGACGAGAGAATGATGATGCCTTGTTGGATCGATATATAAAGAAATCTCCCGTCCTTCCTCCTTCCTTTTCTCTTTCCCGCAGTAAGACACTTGATGCGTTGGGATTTGCAAGGCTACTGCATGCCACCAGGCTAAGGCTCAGCCGCTGATGAAGTTTTGTCGCAGAGCGAACGGCTGGCCGCCGATCGTGGCACAATCGAGCCAATGGGCGCCGCTGGACGCAATGTCATCGAGCCTCTCAGCGTGCGCTGGAAGCTGGGGTACGTACTGCCCACCCATCACAATGTGCACATCGGGCCCCAAACGGGCGAGGCACACGAGACAATAGAGTTTGGCCTCCTCCTCCAGCATCCAAAGGGCGGTCGCTTGGTCTAGCTGGACTTGCCCTAGTGGAGTCATCTGTTCGTGTCCGGCTTTCTCAAGGTCCGGGCCCCAGGTCGAGTCGAGTCGAGAGCTCCGCCTCAAAAGGGCGGGTAAGAAAGCTAGTTGCAGGAGAGAAAAGACCGAGTGTCTTCTTGTTCTTCCTCCCATCTCACATCTCCCCTTCGTGACAGGGTTCTCTTCTCTGTGAACCAGTTTTCGCGTACCATTTGTGAATGAAGACGCATGCTTGGATTGTGACAGGTGCGAGATCGATCTGATAAAACACAGCCCAGCCGGCTCTATCCCCCGGAGCTCTTGGCACCGCCGCCGCCCACAGCCATCCGAATCCGAAAAACCCGGCCAGCCGCCCAAGACCAGCGACCGACCACCCATCATGAGCGAGCCGACGACGCCCTCCTCGCCGCGGCCCAAGACCAGGCGCAACATTTCCTTTGCCAACATCAACTGGGATCCGCGCCGCCCGTCCGCCTCGCACCAGCGCCCGGCCAGCGCGCACCCTACCGCCGACAACGGCCGCAACCGCCCCTCGGCCCTGCGCAGCATCTCCTTTGCGCACCCAAGTCAGCCCAAGAAGCAGCACTCGGCCGTCACCCACGCGCACAACCGACCGGGTGCGCCCCCGCGCGCGCTGTCCTTTTGCGACACGCGCTTCACGCCCTCGGGCCCCAACCTGGCGCTCCGCCAGGGCAGCGTCTCCGGCCCGTTTGCGTTCCTCAACCCGACGACGGCCATCTTTGACATTCACAGCGCCGAAGGCCTGGCCGACGGCGAGGATGCGGAGCAGGGCAAGCGAGCGCGCGTTCGCTGGAACGCGCGCGAGTTCCGAAAGGGTACGTCGTCCTTCCTGTCTTGCAAAACAGAACTATTCCGGCAAGGGCTGAATTTTGCTGACACTTGACGAAAAAACAGGCCGCCACGTCTTTGTCCTCCCGCGCGCCGCGCCGCTCGCCCACCGCCTGCGCACCACCTCCCATCCCAAGCGCGTGCTGCTCGGCATCTGGCGCATGTTCACCGTCTTCCCCTACTGGGACGTCTCCTGGCTCATCGGCGTCTCCTTCACCGTCGGCTGCGCCCTCTTCATCGCCTGCGGCTTCTTCTACTGGCTGCCCATCGCCTACCCCGAGACCGAGTTCGCCCACGAGACCGACGTCGCCGGCGGCCTCACCTCCTTCATCGGCGCCACGCTCTTCCAAATCGGCGCCTTCCTCCTCATGCTCGAGAGCTGGAACGACCGCGCAGAGACCAAGTTCGGCGGCGCCATGGAGGACTTTTTCGCTGAGCGGTTTAGTTTTCGGAGGGGTGCGGTGAGGGGCAGTATTCGCTTGGAAAAGGAGCACTCACAGGATGGGGAGACGCCGAGCGCCAGCAGCAACATGATGACGATGACGACGACGACGACGGGGGATGAGGAGAGCGCGAATCCGGAAAACGGCGGTGGTGCGGCGGCGCGCACCGAGCAGCAAGCCTACGCCGCGAGCCGCATCGGCAACACCAACCCCTTTGGCGAGCGCCAGTGGCAGTGGCTCCCCTCGTGGCACGACGTCCGGACGCACTACATCTACGAGATTGGCTTCCTCGCGTCGGCGACCATGTCGCTCGGCGCCACCATCTTCTACCTCTGCGGCATCCTCGCCCTGCCCGGCATCCACCTCAGCGTGCAGGCCAAATGGGGCGCCTACTACCTGCCCTACCTCGTCGGCGGCATCCTCTTCGCCCTCGCCTCCGTCTTCTACATCCTCGAGACGCAGCCCAACTGGTACACGCCCCAGCCCTTCAAGATTGGCTGGCACATTGGCTTCTTCAACCTGCTCGGCGGCATCGGCTGGACCTTTGCCGCCTCGTTTGGCTACTGCGGCGCCCACTGGTGCGACTACCAGAGCGAGCTGGCCCTCATCTGGGCCTCGATTGCATTTACCTTTGGCAGCGCACTGCAGTGGTACGAGTCGTTGGATAAATACGTCTTTGTGATTGAGGATTGATGATGACGATGAAACATGGTAAAAAGCTTTTTGCACTTCTGGCGTTTTGGTGTTTTTAGCATACAGTATGACAACATGAATACGAATCTGACATTGGATAACCGCATGGCATTGCCGACACAATCAACTCCTCCATCACAGCTACTACGCAAGAGCAGTAAAAAATCTAATCAACTTCCACACTGCAAAGGGTATCTCTAAGCAAGCTAAACCGTCAACATCACCCCTGCTGCCTCTACTTGTACTGAACCGTCACTTCGGTCGTCTTCTGAATAATCATGCGACCCGAACCCTCCGATCCCGAAGACACGGACGGCCCCCTTTCCCTCGCCCGTCGACCTTTTAGCGGCCCCGTCAACGCGCTCTTTCTTCTCTTGCCGCTGCCGTCATCTGTCCGCGAGTTCATGATGCTGCGCGATGCCGATCTGGTATTGTCCGACTTTGAATACGCCGACGCCTGGTGCGACGGCCCCTGCGCCGTCTGCCACATAATGTCGCTGACGGTCGAGCGGTTGATGACGACCCTTTCGCCAGCACCGCCGCTCAACACGGCTGGCTTAACCGTCTCGAGGCGCCAGTATGCGTCGCTGCCGCCCGAGCGGTCCTTGGAGCGCAGACCAGACGTGGACGTGGTCAGCTCCAGCGGCGCGGGGTGCGTGACGTAAAAAGACGTGAGGAGCGGCTTGAGTGCCGTCGCGGAGCCGGCAATGATGGAAAGGTGCACGCACACCTCGGTGAGGAGGTCGGCCATGGTGGCGCTGCGCGCTGGGCCGGTATTGATTCGAGGATCGAGAAAGACGAGACGGGCGACGAGGCACGGCACGACTCTGGGGTGGGCCAATGTTAGTGATTGTCAGCAATTGCGATTAGTGGGGATGTAGATTACAGTAGACGAGCTCCAAATGCGCAGACAATCATGATGCGCTTCGATATTTTGAGCTGGATGCCCCAGACGAGATGGGCTGCTATCCCCCATAGTGCCAACTCGATGAGGATGCCGGTGCTTTCGATACCAAGCCATCTCATAAACTGCGACATGTCAACATCCTTTCAATGATGCCTTGAAACTAAGTCACATACCATGCTGGAAGATCCATCGAGTACAGTCCACGGTTGGATAATGTCGCCGCGTATGCAAACTGCAAGTGCAGACGCCACGGTCCATGCTGCCGTGATGACCGCAACCACCCGCGCGGGCTTGATGTGCGGGCCCGAGTGCGAAATGTACGCGATAAAAAGCGCCGCCGCCACTCTGCAGAGTCCAAACGAAAGAATGTAGAATAATTGTCCGAGGTATAGACCCTGTCGCAGGTCAGCTTTTCTGCGCCACTGCCTCCGTTGTCTGTAGATGGAAGCTTGCCGTCTCTACTTGTGTCCTATCAAATGCGGACAGTGTTTCCAACGGCTTGCCGTATCCGTGCCGAATAGCATAGGATAAAAAGACGAGATGCAAAAAGGCAGACAGCTGGGTTCTCCATGTAAGCAGCAAATATTTGGTGAAGGGTGGTTTGAGGAAACGGTAAAGGGCAACACACCACGGAGCCAGAAATGGCATAATCATCCAGCGTCCAGGCCTTTGTGCGCACCTTTGCCCACACGCGAACAAGCCAGGCGAGGAACGCCCAGCCGAAGAATATTCCCATGCCGCTGGCGAGCCATGCGCCCTGAATATCCTCCATGGTTATCTGAATCCTACTGTGCCAATGCCGATTCTGAAGAAGACTTTTGAAGGCAACGGCGATGAACAAAAGAATGGAAGAGAGGAATAATGCTGAAGAGATATGGTCGCAAAAGGTGAGACAGGTGTGAAAAGCCACCGATTTTAGAACAAAAGGCTTCCAGACTCAGGCGACTGCGGAAGGCTACGTTAAGAAACGGCATCAGTGTACGGCGACACGCGAGTATGAGGGGGGTTTCTCGACTCTCTTTTCGAATGCATCAGAACAGCGCTTCAAAGTCCTGCCCAAATCTCGTTTGGAATTCACTGCGACTCCCTAGCCGACGGGGTTGTTGACATTGTTGTTGCATCGAACAAGGTTGCTTCAGCACAAGGCTGCAGGCCAGGCTACCTGCATGGCGTATCTTGTTCCTTGCTTCCTAGGCCGCCGAAACTAAAAAACGTCCGAACGAAACGTACTCCAGTCAAAAGAAAGTTTAATGAGCTCGGCAGCGAGTGATCAGCAATCCTTCCAACAAGAGGCAAATGTAAATGTGCAGCTATCCCTCCCCATGGTCCAGTCTCCTGCTTCGTCCAATGATCAGCTCGGGCGGGAACTGGTCCCGGTATAGCGACTACTCATGACAAATGGAAAATACGTCCTTCGACCTTGCTCGATTGCGGCAGGATATGAGGTGGTAGGCGGCTGCAGACGGTACTGATGATCCGGCGTTGGTCCAACTCGTCCGTTGTAGAATGAAGACCTGCAGCGCTACTGAACGAGTGGCGCATTGAGCGCGGAACCGCCGAGGGCCAAACGGCTTCACTTTTCCCAATACGGTGGCATGCGCCGCTCAGTGTTTGTGATTTTCGTGCGACAGCGAGACCCGGACAATTATGGAACTGAGTGTCGCAGCACAGTGTGAAGATTAAGACATGGTTGGGCCAAGCCACCAACAGGGCTGCCGGAGTCCAGTGGCGTCTTTAGCAGCAACGCTAGATTAGTGACCTTTTCGTGTTTTTATTGTCTGATTGTGTTAGTCGTGTTAATTGCAAGGATGCTGCTGCATTCGCTGCGCCAAACCGCTTCACGTAGAGGCTGGGTGAGCCCGGCCGACCTGGCTCAGCGGTCACCTTGTTTTCATCAGCCACCGCGCCACACTCCGCCTGGTTGACAGACTAGACTGGTCCACAGTTATACTCCCATGTCCAGAGTACAGCTTCACAATCTAACATGCATGAGAGGAAATTAATCTATTGTTTGTTCCGTGAGATGGGCTAAAGTTTCGTTTTTCCGGTGGTGAGCTGTGGCACGACTCGGTATACTGCGCGACTACCATTGTAAAGGAAGATAAATGTATTTAAAGCTGGTGGGTCATGACTGGGTTCTTGTTCATGACGACAAGTATGAGCCAACCCTCAAGAGAGGTGCTCCTTGCGTCCCTCAACCAGTGCAACAGGGCCGGCGTATCTCTTGCGGCCAATGATAAAGTAGTAAACCATTGCGCCAATGATGACGGCGGAGAAAATGGGAGAAGCCCAGTTGAAGCCAGCGGCCGTGGGGTGGTTAGTCTGGGGCCAGAAGGACCAAAAGAAGGACCAGAAGCTAAAGAGCACGGCAGCGCAGTTTACGGGGACACCCCAGCGGCCGAGAGAGAAACGAGCAGCCGGAATAGTGTCAGGCTGAAAGACACGTCTCCACAGGATGCATCCGATACTGAGACAGTAACACTGCAGCACCGCCACGGAGCCGAGCGAAGTGATGGCATAAAAGGCGACGGGGCTGCCGATGTAGATGAGAGATAGCAGCGAGCTAAAAACACCGCAGAAAATGTAAGCATTGGTGGGAATCTTGCGCTTCTGGTCGACCTTGGACAGCCACTTGGAAAAGGGCAGGCCGTCGTCACGAGCAAAGGCAAACAGGTCACGGCTGACGGCGGCGAGGTACGAGACATTGCCAAGGGTCAGTAGAAGACACATGATGGCAAGCAAGACAGTGACCCAGGGAAGCGACATGGATTTCATGAGGACATGGATCACGGGGTATGTCGACGCATCATCAAGCGCATCCTGGACCACGGGCATGTGGTAGCCAAGAGTGACAACGACAATCAGAGTCTCGAGGAAATTGAAGAAGAGAACCGCAAGCATAACTTTTGGCACCGATTCGGATGCCTGGCGGACTTCCTCTGACATGTGCGCGGCCTAAATGAGAGTTAGCGTTATGCGAGGAGAGACTGAGACACACGACATACAGTGTCAATGCCCTGGAACGCCGCAATGGCGGGCAGCTGCCCAACCATGACGGAGAGGCCAAGGTTTACCCAATCACCCTTATCCTCCCAGCCAGCCCAGACGTCCCTGGATTCGGCCAAGGGGGCGTTGACCCAAATGGGCACGAGGAAGGCGACAAAAGCCATAAGCGAGAGGGCAAAGATGGCATTCTGCGTATGGGGAATAATTTTGGAGCCGAAAACATTCGCAAGGACGGTTGCGCACGCAACAGCAATGACGAGGAGACTGCCGTGCCAGTTCTTAGCAACATAGTTGGGATCGTTGAGACCAATAATGCCCTGGATGAGTGTTCCGACCAGGAACAAGCCGACCGCATTACCCGCCTGCCAGGCCAGAGTCGAAGACCATCTGTAATGTACAAGGTCAGTCATGGAGACAATGAGGCACGGCGTATAAAAGACACTTACCCGGTCAGGTAGCTTAGAATCCGCTGGCAGTTTTCGGGCGCGAATTCGGAGACCCAGTGGTACTGAGCGCCAGCAATGGGAGCCATGCTGGACATCTCGGCCATGCTGAGAATGACTGGGATGTAGCCGACGAAGCACCAGACGTTGGACCATATCATGCTGGGAATACCGCCGTCGACCAAGGCGGGAGTGACCACGAACGCGTTCAGACACCAGGCCGATGTTGCGATGGTGACAAAAGAAATCATGGAAAAGAGGCGGTACTGGCGAATCAACTCTTGTTTGCGACCCATGCGCTGCATGTCCCGTTCGTCGGCCGACGTTGTGCGGTAGACGGCATCGGTGCCATGTTGGGCTTCCTCATGGCCAGAGTTGGAGCGCGGCGTGCTCATCTCAATGACGCCGTCGTCCTTGTTGCCGTAGTAGTCTGTCGCAGTGGCGCTCATGTTGAAGGCCTCGTCACGTCTGCACTAGAAAACTGGACCGAATGGTGTAGAGACAGAAAGACGAGGGTCAATCGCAACGACTGATAAAAGCAAGGCGGATTCCTGATTGGGTAAAAGCTCCCGGTCGAGGAAAAGGTCCTTCTCTTTCTTGCTGGGAGTTGGCAATGCCGCCTACTACTCTACTCCGCTACCATCCTGTAGAGGCTCTCTGTCTGGGTGTGTGAGGACCCTTTTTTAGACGTGGCTTCCCAAGATGCATGCAAGCCAACGTTACCAGTACCCGTATCAATGTAAAAGCCCTTGCCTTGCAGAGGAGCGAAGACTAGTCGCTCAGGCTGCGCGAGGTGCATGGGCCCTGGTCGCAACATGTGCTTGGGCTAACCTTCTGGGGATAGGATTGTCTCGACGATTTTCGGTAGCGTTTTCATTGAGGTCGATGGAACTTTTGGCACTTATTCAAGGTAGGGGGGCGCAGACAGCGGTAGCCCAACCACCCTATTTGTCGGTTGAGCGACCCTTGACTTTTGCTCCCTTGTCTTAGAGTTCGCGCAACACAAGAACTTCTCGGGTCTCGATGAAGATGGCACTAACGTTAGTTGGTGCAACGTGGGCGAGACAGCGGGTAGCATTCGCGCGAAACCCGCTGAAGTGGCGAAGCCTCAGAGGGGCAAAACCGCATCTGTAACTAAAGTGGCAGATAATTAGTGTCTGCCAGTAAATTGCACCATGTAGAGAGCGTAGGAAAATGTTTGCGAGGTTCGGTGATGTTGTCTTGTGTCTGCGTACAGAGCGTTCGGTGTGGTAGCATCGAGGCGAGGAGCGCACTGTGAGCGTGCTTTTCCAGAGGCCAAAGTAAGCGAATCAAGCCCTGTTTTGCCAGAGCCTTATTCGCAGCTTTAGGGAATAATTCGTGCACATCATTAAGAATGAAGAGCCAGCCTGCACCTGCTTGCCCCAACACGGGCTCGGCCAGACATCGGGGCCAAGGACCGGGGCTAGAGACCCGAGTCTAGCCTGTAACGGTGCGATGAGGCGCTTCCAGGCAGTTCGTAATTATTCATTAGTGATGGAAAAGCAGCGAGCGCGTTAGCTGCAGCGCGGAGGTGCAGCTGGGGCCTGCAGGGCAATATGTGCTAGTTTATTGGCGGGAAGAGGGGGGGCCTTGCGATGGTTGTCGAGAGTACAGTGCGAGTCGCGGGCAAAAGACGCGGTAGGAATACACGTGCTGATCACTTGCCGTGGATGCTGGATTCCCCTGAGTTGGAGGCCGTGTATGTTGATGAGCGGAGGAAGCGATGGCGGCATGGCCGTTTGTTGGCGCTGACGAGGGATGGGAGATGAAGGGAGATGGGCAGCCGCCAGACGCCTCTCTCCAGCCGAGCTTGGCATCTCAAGCCCATCGTAAGCCCACTGCAAGCCCGCTGCAAGCCCGTTGCAAGCCCGCTGCAAGCCCACTGTAATGAGTTTGGGGCGCGCTGGGGGCCACTGGCCATGATTGGGAGGGCAGCGCTGCCTACTGCGCACGAAAGAGTGCTTTCATTTTTCAACATGAAACTCTACTATAGTGTTTGTCATCCTTCTTGAGAAAGATTTTGTATGCACAATTGTGTACAACTTCTTAGCCAGCATATTTTTGCCCCTTTCCTCGAAAGTCCGCCACCAGTCCCTTTGTCCACCAGGGACATGCACGCTAAAGAACGGCAAACAGCCACTAAAAGACTCCACTGAACAGCAGTTTTAGCACTTGCCAGAATGGGCAGTCCCCCGCCACGCCGCCCGCCACATCTCGGTCGGCTCCAGAAATGCCCGAGCTGGCATAGACGGTATGATTTTTCTGTAATTTTTTTCATTTTTCTGGAGACGTATTCCTTCAAGAACCAAGGTAGGGTAAAGTGCGCCCTGGATTAGATTGGAGGCTGCGTCGGTCATGTCGCTGAGTGGGTTTCGCGGTCGTGAGCCTAAATGAGCACACCCATCCATGCCCTAACGTTATGAGGAGAAACCTAATCCTGGTTAGAGAGTTGGCTGTCGAGCCAGTTGTCCAGCAAGCTACTATACAGGGTAGGTGCAGATCAGAAGAACGTGTTCATGACTGGCTGGAGAGCATGTAAAAGAGATTTATACGAATTATTGAATAATACAGCCTTTTTACAGATGCCAATCTACTTCACATACAACATTGTAAAAATTTACCAATAGAATTGCTGGTCGTGGGCTATGATTTTATTTTGCTAGTCCATACATGTGTGAAGCGTCACCGAAGGCGAGCCTTCGAACAAAGCCGGAATTACTGGAACGAGCGTGTCACGAGAACATCAAGTCACACATCTTTTGTTATCATCGCAATTCAATTCCACGATGTATGTGCACACCTTACCTGCAATATAGATGACTCTCGGCAATCGTACTCCAGCTCCCATCCACATTATCCCTCTGGTACGCCAACCCTCCCACATCATTCTCCCCAAACATATATACAAACGCACCATCCTCATCCATCACCTCCTTCTCCTCCGGCGTCACCTCCCCCGGGATCCCCACCACTCGATTTCCCCCCTCGCCCAGATCAAACGTCGCACCCGTCCTCGACCTCACCCGCACCTTGTACTCCCCTCCTCCTCCTCCTCCTCCTCCTCGCTCGCAACGCGCCTCCAACCGCAGCGGGTAGGTATCCCGCGGCAGCGCCTGGTCCCCCGTCGTCAGATGCATCGCAATCGCATCATCGGAGCCCACGCCCGCGTCCGCCTGCAGCGTCATGCGCGTCGTGTACAGGGCCCGCTCGCTCGCCGTGTCGTTGCGCGCGTGGTGCACGTAAAACAGCTCCGCGCCCTTTGGCGTCTGCCGCGTCACGTCCTGCGCGCCGATGCCATACACCGGGCTCGCCACTACGCTGCCGTGACCCGTCGAGAAGACGGGGATCGTGTCGTTCGGGTGCTGCGCCAGCACCGGGTTCGTCGCCGCCTTGCGAAACGGCCCGAGGGGCGAGGGCGCGGTCGCGAAGCCCACGCCGTAGCGCGCCGCCTCGTAGTTGTTGCAGCTGTACGTCATCAGGTACACGGGATTGCCGTCGGCGTCGTGCCGCTTCAGCAGCGTGCTGCCCTCGGACCAGCGCCGGTTCTTCTTGGTGCCGTTGAACTTGGCGTAGTCGTCGACGTGGAAGTTCTCCCACGCCTGCGGGTCCGCGCCGTAGGAAATCACCGTCGTCCAGCCGTCCTTGCGCGGCGGCCGGCCGATCTCGCCGGTGCCGTTGTACGAGCGAATGCTGCACGGAAGCTTCGGCGCGTCCTTGGCGTGTCTGTCCCTCTGCGACGCTACAATCTCGGGCATGGTAGACGCCGTCGGGTCGTCCCACCACGCGCGCTCGAGCTCCACGACGAGAATGTTGGACTCTTCAATGTACTTTCCCAGCGCGGCGTCCCAGTTCCAGTTGCGGTACGCGTTGCGCGACATGTAGAGGTAAATATTGCCATCCTCATCGAAGAACACGTTAGGGTCTATGCCCGGGATATACGTGCCCTTGGGCGCCGTCTGGCCTCTTTCCAGCGTCTGCGGAGGCAGCATCTGCTTCTCGTCCATGATGAGGTTCACATCGTGGTAGTCGGGATCAAACGGGTAGTAGTCAATTGGCATCTCCTGAATCTCTTCAAACGGCCCCGTCGGCGACCTCGACACGGCGACGCCAATCTTGGACGGCTCCTCAAACTTGCCGTAGCGAAAGTGCGCCGCCGTCAGGTCCTCGCGCAGACGGCCCGCGAAGAAGAAGAAATACCACCCCGTCGCGGCGTTGTGGTACGTCTCGGGCGCCCAGAACCAATCGCGCGCCCAGCACGCCTGCCCGCCCTCGAGCCTCGTCATGTTGGCGTCGTAGCACGCCTTGAGCACTCCGCCCGGCTGCCGCTGCCAGGTCGCCAGGTCCGGGCTGCTGTAGATGGCAAAGTTCCACCCGTCGTCGGCGCCGGCGGTCGAGTAGGCATAGTACCGTGCGCTGGCGGCGTCGTAGAAAACATACGGGTCGGCGGCCTCGTGGCGCGCCGCATTGTGAAATTGAGGCACCTTGCTACTCGTGGTCTCTGAGGCCGATGTGGAGGGGGACACCGCCGCGGCCATGACCGCCTGCAACGAGAGCGCGGCCGCGGCCACCGTAGAGATGCGTGAGGAGAGACGCATTGCGAGACGTAGTAACCAGAAAGCAATGCTAGGAAATGATGAAAACCTGGCAGCGAGCCTAGCCGTGAATATATATCTCCCGGTGCGCTCCACTTCGAGTCGGCGCCGGTGCGCATCCTTCATGTTCTTGTACTAGTTACGTTAGTCGACTGGTGCAACTAGTTAGTAACACCTCTAGAACGAAATACGGACGAAGATCCCCCGCACAGCTCAGCGTAAGCGGTTTGTGGGGTAATAAAGTGCCGGATATGTTCCACCGGCGGGGGGAAATGCATTTGTTATTGAAGGCAAGAAAAAAGTAAATTGATATATCCCAAAACAGACCTGTACCTGGTATTGCTAATCATACAATCATAATCAAATAAAGACGTGAACAAATAAGAAACCTCAGTCAGAGTAGTATGACGAGTTATCGCCGAGGATGGACGCATCAATCTGCTCCATCTCACCATAGTGGTCCTCCTTCACCGGCGATCCCAGGATCGAACACGTCGTAAGGGTGCCGGTGGTGCCCGCCGACCCAGCGCCCGAGATACTTGAGCGCGCGCCCGCAGAGCTCATGCCCGAGCTGGAGCTGTAGCCAATCGCCGAGCGCGCCATGATGCTGGACCGGGCGCCGCTCGAGCTCGACATGGAGCGCGGCCGCGTGGCCGTCGAGTCGCGGTGGCGGCGCTCCGACTTGGGCGGGTGGTACTGCAGGTTGCCGGAGCCGCTGAGGCAGCCGCGGCGGTCGTAGAGCGAGCGCGCGCGGACGTACGGGTCCAGCTCCCAGAAGTTGGCCGTCAGCTCGGCGCAGATCTGGTTGCGGCGGCCGCTGACCTCGGCGGCGCGGTCGGTGCCCTGCGCGTTCATGACCCATTCCTTGGTCACGTCTTCAAACTGCTCGACGAGCATCTGGCGCTCGAGGAGCAGGTAGTTGCGGGTGATTGTGTTTTGCATCTTGAAGTTTTCGTCCATGATGGGCTCTTCATATTCATACTTGTAATCGTCGAGACCGCCGTGCTCTTTGAGCACCTGGCTGGGATCAATGTACTTGAAGAGGTCCTTTCTGCTCTTGGTAAACTTGACCTTGTTGGCAATGTTGGCATTGACCCAGTGGCGGATGAGGCCCCAGAGCGCTAGCGGCGAGTCTTGTTAGTGGATGTAGTGGCTGAGCGTAGGACGGAGAGCTTACCTTTGGTGCCGAACGGAGCCTTGTGAATGATGATGAGGCCGATGCACTCGGGGTAGTACTGTTCGGCGCACTTGAGAATGAACTTGAGCGGGGCAAGATCAAAGTTTTTGAGGCGAAAGTGGCTCATATCTAAAAATATAGTCTGGGGGATCAGAGTCAGTATTGTCTCTCAACAAGGCGCTAACGTAGCAGAAACGTCGAGAAGGAACAAGCCAAATGTACTTACACCAGTCTCTACAGGAAATCGCAAGGAGAGGCGCGCCATCTCAAGCAGGTAGATGATGTAGCGCTCCATGCTCTCTGGGCTGTCCTCGCCGGGCTTGTGTAGCCTGACGCGCACGTATGTGATTGGGCGGTTCTGCCTGTCGTTGCCGTGCAGGAAGCCCTTGCCGGAGCGCAGCAGCTTCATAAACTCGGCGCCGAGCGTGCGCGCGTGGCCCTGGCCGTTCTTCTCGTCCTCGGCGGCGCCGCCCTCGCCGAGGCGCAGGATGTCGTCGTCAATGGCCGCCTCCATGGTGCGCCAGTAGATGGTCTTGCCCATGCTCTTGCAGGCCAGGATGACGTCCCAGTTGCTCTGGCGCAGGAAGCGCAGGGCCAGCTCGTCCGGGTGCTCCTGCTTGACCGTGTGCAGCAGCGTGATGCGGAACATGTACGGCGTCCAGTAGTCGAGCGCGTCGAGCGCCGCGCTCACCAGCTTGTCCATGCTGCGCTCGTCGGTGGGCAGCAGGGAGAGGAGCTCCTTGACCAGCGTGGGGTGCTCCTGGCGCGTGGCGCTGCTGCCCTTGTTGGCCTTTTTGCGCTGGGCCGCGCCGGGCTTCATGGCGGGCGGCACAAACTTTTCCTCGAGCGTGACGGCGTCCTTGAAGCTGTCGTCGGCCTCGCAGATCTCTACGAACTTGTAGGCAATGGCCCAGAGGGCGCGCAGCTTGGCCTCTTGCGCTGCGCTCAGGTTGCCGAGGAAGCCCTGCGGCCCAGACTTGGGCTTATGGACTGCCATCTTGGTGGGCGTGGTCGGAGGAGTGGGCAGCGACGCCGGGTAATTGGAGAGAACTTGCGCCATGGTGAGGAGTTGCGGGTGGGATGGAAGACGCCTCGGTTGGTACAGCGCGCGGGTTTACGACACAAATTTTCTGGACAAGAGGGCATCACTCTGTAAGGGCTGGGGACGGGGGCGGGACAGGACCTTATACCAGACAGGCAGGGCAACGACCGGGGTCGGCCAACAGGCAAGAGAAAGTTCAGAAGCCTGGACTCCGCGATTCTCGCAACTGGGCCCAGTGCCGAGGCCTGGTAGCATCGTTGATGGACATTTTAGAGGGGCTCAACAGCCTGGATGGGCAAGGATGGCGTCGCCGGGGTGAGCTGGTTGGCTGCCCCAGGCCATGTGTGGTGCGGGGGAGGACGCTCGCGAGACTAGAGTCCGCCATGCCACGCCAGACTATCGAACCCGTCCGCACATGAGCAGCTGGATTCTTCAACCTGGAGTGCAGCAGCATGGAGCTGGGGAAGCCGAGATGGAGGTGATGGAGCGGGGTTTGGGCGACGCCACACGGCCAGCTCCCCGCACCGCCTCTGGCCTTTGTCCAGTCGTATGACTGAACGCAAGCCCGGTTCCTCCACCCAGAGCAAAGTTCTTAGCATCTTGCCATCAAAACGCATGGCCTAGCAGCTGCTAGCGCGCCTCTTCAAGCCTCTTCTCTGGGGTGCCGAGTCGTTGCGTCGTTTTCTCGCTCTGAACGGATGCGGCTCAACTATCAACACCTCGGTCGCATCTGATGTGATGGCCGTGAACATGGCCTCATCCAGCCTCCCCCCACAACACCCAAAACTGCACAAGCACAGCACCACGGAACACCACGGCCGTCTCCCTGCTTTTTGACACTGACCGTTTCCCCGCTGCTGATCTCGTCTGGGCGGGCCAGTTTGCTAGTTTGCTAGTCAACCAGTCACTCCCAGTAAAGAAAAATGTCAAAGCGCGGCGTCCGGTTTGCGGGGTGACAAGCACAGCCGACCCCGGAGGACCCGATTGTAAGCTCCAGAGTTGAGGCTTTTCGCGGGGACGTGGCCAATCACCGCTCTCGCAATTCTCTCAAGGTTGAGACGTGCATGGCAGTCTGTGCTTGGCGGGGAACTCACAGACTGCTGACTCTGTCTTGACACCCTTGAGCCTCAAACTCTCTGCACTGGCGCTGGTCATCATCTGACTTCACCGACTAATAGTATCACCCGCCTGCTTCGCGAGGAAATGCGGCTCAAGTTGTTATGGGTCGACAGTCTTGAAGGTTTAGGCGATGCGCCGACCGAGGCAAAAACCTTGGTTCCTGTCGCTAAACAAGCCTTTCGCCGCCACGACGCCACCGCCACTCAGCACATTGTTATTCGTGTCCGCACATATGCTATTGCATTCAGCTCATCACGAACCAACTTATGCTCTGGCTTCTCTCTTGAGGGCATTGGCATCATTGGCGCAATATTGATTGCTCCAAGGCACCATCAAGTGCGATGCAGCCGTTCACAATTATAAAGCTGAACAGTGGGCGCTCTGTGTTGACGATGCTAGATAGTCCGCTAAGAAAACACTAAAAAGGCCAAAGACAGTTGGCGAAACGGTCGCCCTAACTTCGACATCGTCAAGGCGGCCACTAACCCAACTCTGGCGCCACTAACAAACAATACCCATCAAACAATGGAAGTCGGGCAGCCTTGAAAGGCAAAGAGTAGCTTCAATAGTGACCCGGTGCACCGAATTGTTTCATTTTATATGGATCATCATGATCACATTGGTAAAAATCTACCCGAGCATGCATTTAATTCACCTCCAAGCGCCGCTGTCACGTTCGTCGACCTCGTGAATTCCTGCCACATTACTGACCGTGTCCGTGGCCATTTCGAGGGTTGCCTCTTGTCGTTTCCAGTTCGATCTGTGGACTCTGTGGCCATTTTGAAATCTTGACCAACAAAACGAGAAAACACACGACGATTTTTTTTTAAATCATTTTTTTACTCTTTTTGAAATTTACTAATGTGACTTCCATCGGACTCCAAGACAAGCTTGACCCGAACGCAAGCAGCTAGTCACAGCTGCACGCATAGTCATTCACAGCCTCAGCTTTGAAGCTGCATTTTATCCCATGCCCTTCATATGTGTTGCACACTACTTCCTCCATCGACTTTGTCAAGCCAGGAAAAGTGACATGCGTCAACTGGGGGAATTTATGCCGTGCCGACCTGGCCAGAGCGAGGACATCGTCCACTTTCGACGATTGCACGTCTTCCAAACACAATCTCCGTATCGACGTGGGAAGGAAATGTACCAGTTCTGTGGTCGAGGGAAGCTCCTGCGGATTATCATCATCATTGTAGATGTGCAGTGCTTGCAATCGGAGACTCTCTAGAACTTTCATTGGGGCCAGACTCTCCATGTATCTGTCGGCGTCATCAATATCGTAGAAGCCATCCGACACCTTCTCGTACGGCGCGCCAAGCTCGGCATACTTTAGCGTTTTGCGTAGACCAAGTAACGCGTTGGAAATTGCTAGCGGAGTTGCGGCAGGCTCTTCGCTGACACATGGCCCACCATCCGTGTAGCTAACCCTCTCCAGGTTTGGAAACACTACAGGGAGACGCACCATCTCGTCGTCACTTATCCCGCTGTATCCAAGCACGACTTCTCTGACGGACGTGTACTCAGCCGTTGCCAGCGAGCAAATCGACCAGCCGATCAATCGTCTCACATTAGGAGCAGCGAGCAGCACACCTTTTCCACTTTCAAAGTCGGTTCCCAACTCAGTGTCAGCGTGCTGTATCGAGAATGCCTCGAGCAACGGAAATGAGGCGGTCATGGTCCATTCGAGCGATGCATAGTGAGACAAGAAAATGGCGCTCGTGATGTTGGGCACGAGAGCAAAGGCCACGCAGGCCAGAGAGTCGCCAATGTCATCGCGTCCGTTGAGCTCAGTCGAATCAGTGGCGCGCAGCTCGCACAGAGGCGTAACACTAGACATGTCGACCTTTTCCTCCAAGACGCGATTGAAGAGCTTCGCGTCTTCCGCCGAGAGGACTATCTCATCGACACTGCTAGCATTTACGTAAAAGGCTGCATCGACAATGATTCTCTTGACTCGGCTTGCAATCTCGGGTCTGGTGGCAAGCGTGCGGAGAATCCCAAGGCTGCGACGGAGAGTGCTGGAGCCAGTTTTGATGTTACAAATTTCGTACAGCTTGGGTACGCAGATGCTGCGAAAGATCGTACAAGTCTGCGACAGCCTATACAAGCTGACATCGGGCATGTAACGGTGGTAGAAGTTGTCGAAGTCGTCCTGCGAAGGGCCCAAATTATCGACAATAGCGGCCAAAACTTCCCCTGGCAGGGACAGCAGCTGCGACATCCTGATCGTGGTGAAAGGGAATGTGGCTCTCGACGACGGTGGTGCTGTTTCTCAGAGGTCCAAAGTACCAGGTTTCTGTGCACGCTCTGTTGGTGCTTTTGGAGGCCAGCACGTGCTCCGTCGCAGCCTGGATGTGAATGCAGGCACCCGATTTCCACTGCGCAGCCAGGCAACAACAAGGAAAAGCTTCAAAATTGAAAACGAGGGTAGCCACCATCTGGTCCATGCTGGAATAAAGAAATTAGTGTGCGGGACAAAAAAGCACGAGCGGGGTGCCTGCTGCCTGGCAGTTTGCTCTACAGTCGATGAGAACGCGAGGTGAAAACCACCGTGTTTCCAACTGAAAGCGCAAATGTCACTCATTGCCTTTGTAGATTGACACAAGAAATTCCACGACTTTTTACAAATCGGACTTGAGCATCTCCGTGGCGCTAGGTCGACGACCACCTTGTGGAGCGCCTCTGTCGACTTCAGTACAGCGCCGCAGCAAGGCAACAGCTGACTCCATCGAACCAAGGCATTGGTGAAGAAGGGAAATGTTTAGGCGTATCGAATAAAGAAGCGAGGGATGGTGACTTTTTCAAGGAGCGCCGATTGAGTAAGCGGACTTTGTCGAGCTGGCTTATTGACATCATTAAGCACCAGGCCGTTGAGAGTCTAGCCGTCATGAGACGCAAGCTAGTCAATTTAAGCAGGACCGGAGGGTTACATTCGGAAAAGTTCTTCGGCTCGGACCCGGTGAGAGGCCGCCGCGTGACTGCGTAAAACAAGAGAAAGCCCGTACACGATCGCCAGAGGCGAGAAGCTTGCTTCCGAAGGCCAAGTGCATCATAAAGTAGGATCAGCCCGCCATGTCAAGCTTGATGTTGCGGGAGCTTCGAGGCTATTTCGTGGGACTAGAGATGGCGCGCAAAAATAGACTACACACTTCCAGGCTACATCTAGAACAATACCACGCCCGCTTGGGGGCGAGGCATTTACGCCATCCATCGTAATTTGGATCCTAGCTAGGAAGGAAGAAAAACTTGTCGCATTGTGCAGCCATGTCCGGTACCAGATCGCGAGTACGCCACTGCCGGCCTACATATGGCAAGAACCCTGCGCAGCCAATCATCGACTCTGAATTTGCAGGAATGCCATCTCGGACAAGCTACCTGTCCGAACCTCGACCCCCCACGGCGCCGCTCCGCGCCGTGCCGTGTCAGCCCCCGGAGAGCGAATGGTCGCGAGCGGTGGAAATGAGCCCGCCCCAGGCACCTGCAAATTCCAAGCAGCCCTAATCAAGGCTGCAAAATAAATCCAAGGAACGGGCATCGTCTCATGACTGGAGCGGCTGCGCGCCGGCGGAGCGTCTTATGTGGCGGACACAGGCTAGCCCGGCTGGCAGCTCTAGCGCGGGTTCGTCGGGGAGCCATCGGGAATCCTGAGCTGTGGTAGAGCGAGCCATAATGAGGTATACTGCAGATAGTGTAAATTGATATAAAGTGCACATTCTATTCTTTTTCTTCTGTCCGAAGAGCTGCCTGCAGTATCAGTTCATTCGTCATCATGGAAAACCGCACCATATTCTCTTCTAATTCAGTGGGCACTTTTGCCCAGCAGAATGCTGCCGTAACAACCACAGCAGCACTTGTCGTTGCGTTTTTCTTGGTCGGTCTTGCCTTCAACTCCTTTCGTTGGGACGTGCTCGCTAACAGTGGCCAAGATTGCTGTTTCAACATTACGAAAGCCAATTTCGCGAGTCCCCGGCCCGTGGTATTCCAAATGGACCGGCATTGTTCTCAAGTATTACTGGATTAGGGGTCAAAAGGCCATCTACGTGCACGCTCTACACGAGCAATACGGTATGAGAACAAGACTTACAGACTGGCAACAAGATCCGCATTCTCCGGCGGCGTGCTGATCAGAAATACAGGTCGCATCGTTCGCATTAGCCCGGACGAAGTCTCGGTCTGTGACGTCAGCGCAGTCAAGACGGTCTACTCGGTGAAGGAGACTTTTCGCAAGACAACCTGGTACCTGGACTTTACTGCTGGCGTCGAAAACATCTTTAGTACAAACGACATCGACTTCCACCGCAAGTCGCGCCGCTTGCTCGCCAACCCCATGGCTGACTCTGCGATCCACGAGCTGGCCCCGCGCGTCGGCGGCCATGTCGACTTTGCCATTCAGCAAATGGAGGCAGAAAGCGAGACGCGCAAGGTAGTAGACGTGTGGAAGTGGTGGCTTTTCATGACGACGGATATTATCGTCGAGTTCACCTTTGGCGAATCGTTTCACATGCTCCAGCGCGGCGAGGTGAGGCATCTCCTCCACCCAGGCACCGCCAGGCCAAAAGAAAAGGCAGAAACTAACATGGCTCTTTTTTTTTTTTGTTAAGGAAAATGATTACAGCTACTTTTTGAAAAATTCTGGCATCTTTGGCATCTATCGATCGGTCGTGCCGTGGGTCACCAAGCTCATGGCCCAGCTGCCCTTGCAGGCTGGCAAAACGATCAGGACGGCCGTTGCCACCATGTCCAAGGCTGCCGCCGACGGCGTCGCCATCCACCAGAAGATGATCGAGGAAAACGGCGCCGATAATGTCAAGAAGACCTTCTTCACCACTCTTTTCAAGGAGCAGGAAAACGGCACAACTGTCTCGCCCAAGCAGCTAACCAGCGACGGCCAGGCCTTCATCATTGCCGGCAGCGACACGACGGCCAACACCCTCACATATCTGGTCTGGGTCCTGAGCAAGAATCACACCCTGAGAGACGAATTGGTCGCAGAGCTGCAGGCGCTCCCATCCGACTACGCCGATGCGGACCTGCGCAAATGCGACCTCCTCAACCGCATCATCAAGGAGACGCTGCGCCTGCATACCGTTGTACCCGAGGGGATGCCGCGCATGGTGCCCCCGAGTGGCGCCGATCTATGTGGCTTCCACCTCGATTCCGGCACCGTGGTCAGCGCTCAGTCTTACACCATGCACCGTGATCCGGCCGTCTTTGGTAGCCCCGAAGAGTTTGATCCGTCTCGCTGGATTGAGCCCACCAAGGAGATGGCCGAGTCCTTCATGTCGTTTGGGCGTGGTTCTCGAGGTAAGGAAAAAGGAAAAAAAAAATTAGGGTGCGAGAAAGTCTGGGCTAATACATTCCGCGAACATAGTTTGCATCGGTCAGCATCTCGCCCAGACGGAGCTTCGCATGGGTACGGCACGCTTCTTTCTCACGTTCCCCAATGCTCGCGTCTCCACTCGCGAGGGCATGTCCGACGAAGACATGATTGAATCTTCCTATTTCATCATGTCGCCAAAAGGCCATCGCTGCCTCATTGAAGTCGACTAAATAGACTTGAGAACCACGGCATAGGAATGATGGTGGACGTGGGAAGACACTGATGGAGGTCATCACGAACAGAGAGATGGCAAGTAGTGGGAGAAGGCTTAGACAGAGCATGTAACATCAAATTTGTGAATACAACCATTTTAAACTGAAGATGCCGCAAAATCTTGAAGTGTTTGATGACCCTCGCTGATCCACGCTGCTAATCGCTCTGGGTTCCTCGGCACGACACGAATCCCAGTCGCGCAAGGTGCGGCCTGACCATCACACAGCGAAACTTGATCGTGGATTGGGTCCATGGCTGCCGTGCTCTGTCGAGCGGCCCGGAATGAAGGAAACACTTCTTTTAAGCCATCTTCATCGAGCTCGGCACGCTCAAATTTGAAAAAGTGCAGCGCCAAGGACAAAACTCCGTAGAATGACTTGTTTACATCTGTGACAATTGCAGTTAGCTCTGGTCGGTGAAAGACAATAGCGATTCGACTTTGCGATAACGATCCGAGGGTAGGTAATGAAAGAAAATAAAATATAAGGAAAGGCAGAGGTGGAGAAAGCTCGTACTTGGAACGCCGAGGCAAAGTCGTCTTCCAACTCCATGGCCCATGTGTGGGACGCCAATCTTGTCACCCGCGATTCCTGGGATATCGGTACGACCTTGATGCCCATCCATCCACCGCTCTGGTATAAACATCTCGGGACTGTCGTACGCAGCGGGATCTCGGTTGATCTGGAACGAGTTATAGACCACAATGGTCCCCTTTGGGATGGAGTAGTCGTCAATCTTGGAGTCGTTGTACGTCTCTCGGAAGAAGCCCAGGCGAATGGCCGTCCAGTAGCGGCCAGCCTCGAGCGCCAGAGCCTTGATGTACTCGACGCGGTCCGTGTCGTGGGGGTCCGGCACCTCATCGCCGTACACCTCCTGGATCGCACCGAAGGCTTTGTCCTGGAGCTCAGGGTGCGAAGCGAGGTAGCCCATTAACCAGGTGAGGGTTGTGCCAATGGCCATGCCCGATCCGGAAAGCGTGGTGATGATTTGGTACTGGTCGTGCTCGGACAGCGGCTCCGGAAGGGCGCGGAAGAGATCGCCGAGCTGTGATGGAGTCGTGTCGCCATTCTCGATGCGCTCGTGGAGCGACTGCAGCTGCTGTTTGCAATACTTGGTCTGGTTATAGCGCAGAGAATTGCACCACTCTTCCTTGTCGTTCAGAAGCGGTCGAGGGACGGCGACGCCGGCAAGCTTCAGGAAGCGTCGCAGCTTAGAGGTAATAGCGCCAGTCAGGCCCTCGTAAAGCTGGATGAAAGGCACCCAGTCGCTCAGTGGCGAGCCAAGAGCTCTCAGTCGGAAGATGCCGATTTCCGTTTCGCAGATGAGCTTGGTAAAGTCTTCATCGTGCAGGTGGCCTACGAGTTGATCTGTCACGAGCCCGACGGTCGTGGTCCACCAGCAGAAACCCAAGTCTTGCGGCTTCGATTGAGCGTCAGCCAGCAGCTTGACTAAACGTAGGTATCGTCGCGACACAAAGTGATTGTATCTAATAGCTTATTAGGAGCTTGCTTGGCATGAATTTTCTTGAAGAATGGACGGAAACAAAAATGAAAAGTGATGATAAGAGCCAGGGGAATAAAGGCATGGGAAATAAATAGGGCATGGTATTCGCTGCTTACTTGGGGAGCTTTTGGGCATTCGTGTGAGGCCCTAACAGCTTCCGTAGCTTCGATATGCCCGCCGTCCATTTAGCCGCTGCAAAAACTTAGCTTTCCCCTGGTTTAAAAGCGAAGAGGAAAGTGAACTCACTGCCGATCGTCACGACCCCGCCAGTGTCGGCGCTGTGGACAAAGGTCTGGTGCCAGAGGTCCCACTCAGGCCTGGTTTGGAAGCTAGCTCCTTGCTTGACCAAAGTCTTTGCGACTGCTTGGCGGGAGTTCAGGACTATCTACATACGCAGCGAGTTAGTCAACCTTAAATCGCATTCCAGATATGCAGTGTACTTGCCACTTCTTTGCTTCCCAGAACTACCCGAAACACGCCTCCGTACTTCTCTGTCCACTTGCTAAATGTCTCAGCATGCCCATTTCGAATCTTTATTTATTGTTAGATGGTAGCCAATGTAGCTCAGTAGGACCAGGTCACACCCACATCGAAGAGGTTGCCGAACAGCGGAATGCCCCGTGGTCCTGGGAGTCTGAGGCGGGACTTGGAGTCGCGGAGAAAACTCCAAAACGCGGCGGTGAGCACCAAAATGGCAATACAGAAAGAAACGTATTTGGCACTCAGTGTGCGTTCTGCATCTCCTACGAGTGCTGTTCCCGACAGCCTTGTCTCGTTCATTTTGGTAAATAGGAGTGCCTGTACTACACTTTTGAGTACGTCTGAAGTGAAATTACATGGAAAAATACATTAAACAATGGCACAGGCTCTGACTCTACCGGCCTATTTATTCTTACGAACGAAATTTCTTCCTTGTCGCAAAAAGTTGAACTAGCTAGCCGCATGGAGTCCTAACCGACGTCAACGTCGCTGCAACGACATGATGCTGGGGCGATCGGCAGGCTTGCGGGCTCGAGTCACAGATGCAGGGGCTCGCCACGCTCACCGGTGGACCATTACATACACATGCAGCATGTTGGAGACTCTGTCAGCATTAATGTATGCCTCCGTTCCCCTCCGGCCTGCTACCCCGCCACGAGCCTCATTCTCTGGCCGCCGACAGCACCCCACGTACGGTCGCAGCTTAGCTCCAGTCCAGGTATCTACTGACGTTCACTCAATGCACTAAAAATCGATTAATTTTTCGCGGAAGTGACTCCCTTAAGTAGTCATTGTCGATAATCATTCAGGGCTTTTTCTCTAATTCTCATCCGTCGTCAATTGGAGCTTTTTGCACTGTTGGTGGGAAGGAAGTGCGACTGTGCCCCGCGTCGCTGCTGCATCTGAACCCTGCAACAACATATAAATGATATACGAAGCTGCAGCGGGGGTTGCCCATTGTGGATGACATCCGGTTTGCGAAAGATAAATTTGTCTAACCTCGGTTCAGCTGCCGCGTAATAGTTTGCCAAAGTTTAGTAAGATATGGAGCGCCCAGAATCCTATTTGGTGCATCCGCGCGACGATTTTCTTCCCCGGCGGAGTCGTCACATGCGGCGGCAAGTGGTAAGACGGCCGAAAGGCTGGCTTCACTGAAGGATTCACTAAGTTGCCGATAAAAATAAACGTCTAAGATCTGTCACTTAATTCGTTGACGCTGGTACAAGTGAGAGTTGCGTCAGTCGGATCTGCGACCTGTCGACCGTTTCGCTCATCCACTGCGAGACAACCTTGCGCGACTCACTCTCTCGAGATTGTACACCTCACCTGCAGAATAGCTCTATCCAATTGAATCCGAAAACGCATTTGAACTCAAGATGGCATACGAAGCAGGCTCGGGTACCTCTGCCGTGGCAGATCAATTCGTCAAACCAGACTTGAGCCGGGTGTTGTCAGTCCACGACTTCGAGGCCATTGCGGCCAAAACACTCAATCCCAAAGCCTGGGCTTTTATATCGTCGGCGGCCACTGATCTCTACACCAAGACTCGCAATGCCTCCACCTACTGCAAAATCACGCTCCGCCCGCGGATCCTTCGCGATGTCTCAAGCGTTGATTTGAGCACACAACTGCTTGGACATAAGCTCAGGGTGCCCATTTTTGCGAGCCCCACGGCTATGGCTGCAGTGGTGCACCCAGAAGGCGAAAAGGCTGTCGGTCGCGCTGTCAAGGCCTCTGGAATGGCGCATTGCATCTCCATGAGTGCGTCCTTCCCGCTCAAAGACATTGTAGAAGACATCCACAGCCATTCCGTCGCCGTGCCTCATGACACTCCAATTTTTCTCCAGTTCTACGTCAACAAGGACCGCGTGCTGTCCGAAGCGCTCCTGAAACAGGCCAAAGAATTTGGCGCGACTGCCGTATTCTTGACGGTAGATGCGGCCAGCACAGGGAAAAGAGAAGCCGACGAGCGCGTTCGGATATCAGAGAAGCTTGCCTCGCCGGCATCAGGTGTGACCGCCACGAACGACTCCAAAGGCGGTGGTCTGGGTCGCTCGCTTGGTAGCTTCATAGACAACTCTGTGACCTGGGATGACATCAAGTGGATAAGACAGCACGCGCCCGGTTTGAAACTAGTTCTGAAGGGCATTCAAACTGCCGAGGACGCCGTCATGGCGATGGACGCTGGTGTCGACGGCATCCTCATCTCAAACCACGGGGGGCGCACGCTGGATACCGCTCCAGCATCCATCCTTGTGCTGCTTGAGCTGCACAGACACTGCCCCCAGATCTTCGAGAGACTGGACGTCATGGTGGACGGTGGCATTACGCGGGGCACCGACATTTTCAAAGCGCTCTGTCTGGGGGCAAAGGCTGTAGGGCTCGGACGTTCCACGCTGTACGGCCTGAACTACGGGTATGAGGGCGTCGTAAAATTATTGGAGAGTAAGTCGTCGCCGGGTGAGGAGAGTTTGCGACTTGGCCTACTGACACGATGCTAGTTCTGCGCGATGAGCTGGAGGCCACAATGAAGATTTGCGGCGTGACTACAGTAGACCAGCTGCATGCTGGATACCTGAACACTCTCGAAGTGGACCATGCAATCAGCACGGTAGCAGGGACCAAGCACCTAAAAAGTCGACTTTGATTCAATGCAGTCCATCTTCTACATCCTTTTCTTTTGCCTGCTGCTTCCGTTTTCCATACCACGTCTGTTCGGACCATCCCTGGGGGGGCTAGCTCGATACCAATTGTCTCAACCATTCCGCACCCAACGCCTTCTTGCGCTCAATCGTCCGCAGATCTAGCCCATGATCCCCGAGATCAGCAACCATATATGTCGTTACATTTGAACACCCAAGCACCCCAGGCATTTCCTCGTCTTGGTGAGGACTGTCCAAGGCAAGATGCACAAAGTCGCCCCAACCTGACGTAGAGGCAAAGGTAGTCTCGACCTCAACATCCACGACCTTTCGCATTACTAGCAGGTCATTGCGGCCAAGACACTTCAGAAAACCAGTGTTGAACTCAATCCCTGCTGTTCTTGCGGTGAAGCCATGGCGCAGCTGGCCGCAGCGACTGCTCCGCGTTTGGTAAACGTTGAGCAGAGCGGGTTCTCTCCATCGCCTTGTATATACCGAGTAGCAGAGTGTATTCCGAAACTGCAAATTATGTATCGCAGGACCAGAGGCGTTGCCAAACCAGTCGACCCAGTCGCGGATGTTAGGATCAAATACTCGCAGTACGTTTCCCAGCGCCTCTGAGTGGCCTTGTAGCCATCGACCAACTCCGTCTGTTCGCTGGAACGCGCTTATAGCATTCCGTAGATCTGCAGGGCGTAATTTACCATTTGAACCGTTTTGCTTGTATATGTCCTGAAAATGACATTTCGGAATGCAAATGTCCTGTCTCGTCCTTGTAGCAATGAACACGGGACTTGCCATGACTCTGCGCCGCAACGGAGGTTGTCGCTGTTATGCAGAAAATGGCACTCTAGCCTCTCGAATCCTTTCGAAGAAGTTCTGGCTCGGCACCAGACTTGGTGCAAGTTCGGAGCAATATGATCGCAGACCCGGACAGATCCCTCATGGTCAAGACAGATTCTTTCGTTGTCGTCATAATTCCTGGCGTTGAAGTGCGGAGAAGTGCATAGATTTGTGGGACGATTGACATTGTGAGCAATACAAAAGGGGCATTGAGTAGAGGAGGGCTTTTCCGAGAATATCGTCGTTGCGTTTCTGTGAGCATGAGCCACACAAGAGTAGAAGAGACACAAGGCTGCCCTTTGTGAAGGAAACGTAGAACGTAGTACCGACCAAACTCTGCGCGAGTGGTAAAGCCTCTTGTAGTTGTGTTATTTGGTGAGGTGATACTAATAAAGACACCGTTCAATAGCGAAAAGACGCATGAAGGTTCTGCAGGTATGTCGCAGGCGTAACAAGTCGTCGAGGTCCACCAGCGTCATGATTTTGACGAATTTTTCGTTGGGACGGCGGAGCACCAAGATTTCTTGGAAGCTTTCAAGGGCTAAACAAACAATATTGTCCCACACTTCCCGCTCTACGACCACCTTTGATGAACGTCAGCGACAGAGTAGATAGTCAGAGGGCCATATTCAACATACCGTTTGGTAGGAGGGGGGGGCGGGAAGAGGATCCTGATCTTGGCTCTTTCATTTGCGATGTTATTCTGGAGCGGTCTCCTGAGAACCAGAGCCGTAGCTCGAAGCCAAAGTTTGCTGCGAAGAGCATGTGTCGAGGTTTTAGTCTGCATTGTTTTTATGGGAACGAGACCGTGATAATATCAGAACGTGGAAGGCTGGCAACTCCGCAGTCTTATAGAAAGGGAGTTGTCTCAGGCCCCGTGAGGGTTTTTCGGAGAGTTTGCGGCAAGAGGGTAGCTGTGAGCCCACAGAACTCAAAGTTGCAGAATGTGGTGTGAGATGGCTGTAACTTTGTCAGCCATTTGCGCAGCTCAAACTCCATTGCAAAGTTTTATTGAGGCGGGGGGGGTAAAATGTAGCGATGGCAGGTCACAACATACCGAAGAGTCCAGGCGGAGCATGATCCGAAGAGGAGACCGAGAATTCGAAGAGGGCAAAGTAATATAATAATAAGGAAATGAAGAGAAACAAAGAGGGTGGAAGAAAATAGAATGAAGAGAAAAAAGAAAGACGATTTAACGACTCTCGTCGGGTCCGCACCAAACGTTGATAGAACATACCTCAAATGAAAGCAGCAGCAGCAGCAGTAGGAATGCAGCGATATCACGGGACTTGGCGGATAGCCCTCCTAGATGAGTGGTACCGAACGTCAACAACAGCTTCAGATTTATGGGCGGGTCTCTACTTACATATTTTGAACTTGGGAAGGCTCAACCGCAGTTGTTGCCCATATTCCGGTCGGCCCGAGTATCGTTGATAGACGACTCGATGACGAACGGTAGATCGGTCTTTGGCTTAGCGGGGAGAACGGCTGATCCTTGACTTTGCAGATAGACAGGTTGATTTTTGGCTTCGCAGGGAGGCAGGCTGGTCTTTGGCTTCGCAGATAGACAGGCTGGCTTTTGGCCTCGCAAGGAGAAAGACTGGTCTTTGGGCTTTGTAGCGAGAAACGTCGTATCTCTGGCCTTCCTGGGAGAGATATCGTTAAGGGCGTTCTGCGTCCAGTCAATATCAATATTGCCTTGAAGGATTTCACGGTATTTCCGTACCTTTAAATGTTTCACGAAGATATGAATAGGGTACTACTGGGCGGAATGATGTGGCAAGACAAGAGAGTGAAAAGAAAATTTGGTGCTGGCGTTTACATCCGCAAGGAAATCTACCAGCTGGCAGCCTAACAATCCCCGCGGTGCTCGTTTGCAAGAACGACACGGGGCTTGAGGGATCGAGAAGTCTGCCAGCCGCGGCGTTTGCATTGAGCAGGTCTGCCAGCTGGCAACCCAACATTTTCTGTGCGGCGCTCGCTTACTCACACACTACTGATTATTTCTGCTGCGTTTGTGTAGCCTCTGAGTTTTTCTCCCTTTTCTCTTCTTCTTCTTTGTCCGCTACCAGACGTATGATAGAACGGCTAACAGCATATAGACTTGAAAGCAGCAGCAGCAGCAGCAACAACAGCAGCAATGCCTTCGGGAGAAGGCGGTTGGGCGCGCGCCGCCCGAATTTTGCGGTTCGTGGCCGACGTGGTCACGACCGTCGACTTCCTCTGGCGTCGAGGACGTCAGTTGTACCTCTGGCGGGCGCGCAGGCTCGCCGCCGCCGCCGCCGCCGCCAAGGGCGACAAAAAATTTGTATAAAATTATATATACACATATAGCTATATAATTGCTACCAAATCTTGCCCTCTGTTGTTCTCTCTTCTTTGGTAGTATGACTGTAGTAGTGATACTTGGCGGAAGAGCCCGCAGTAGCCAGTGCCGTGACTACCTACCTGCACCTTCATTGGCAGCTCACGCATCTTTGACCACATTTAGGAGCATTCTTCTTGTCCATTTAACTTTTCTCGGTTTCTCTTTTCTTTCCTGCTTTTCGTCCTTGTCTTGTTTCTCTAATTTCCTTTAATTCCGCTATTCTTCTAATGCAAGCTGATGTTCTAATCGTCCCAGCTGTCTCAACTAGCAAACCTCGTCTCCCGTTTCCAGCAGCCACCACTCCAGCATCAACCGTATCCTCTCCGACCGCTCCCTCGCCAGCGCCCTCCCCGTCTCCGTCTTCATCATGCCCTCGAGCTTCAGCAGCTTCTCCTCGAAATGCCGAATCGTATCCTCCAGGCCCCTGCCCTTGGCCGCGCCAAACGCAAACGTGCGGCCAATGCCCACCGCGCCAATCGCATCCAGCCGGTCCGCGTCCTGCACCACCGCCAGCTCCGGGTGCTCCTCAATCAGCGCCACGACCCTGCCCGGGTCTTTGACCTCGCTCGAGTAGCTGACGCCGAGGCAGATGGCCTGCACCTTTTCCGCGAGCGCGTCGCCGGCGCCGAGGGACCGCAGCGTGGCGTGGATGAGCCGCGAGGCGTCCTCGCCGGGCTGCAGGTACTTCTTGTCGCCGACGTCGTGAAGGAGCGCGGCGAGCGTGACGACGGCCTGCGATGTGTTGGGCGTGCGGGCCTGGATGTGCTGCGCGAGGCGCAGGACGCGCGTGATGTGGTTGAAGTCGTGGGAACTGTCGTAGTGGGACATGTACTCTTTGACGTAGTCTGTGACGCGCGCGATGAGGGCCTCGTCGACTTTGAAGGCTGCCATTTTGTGGTGATTCAATGGAGTTTCTTTTTGGGCAATATGATGAGGAGGCAGGAATCGGTTCAATGATTGATGCGCCGCTCGCAGTTTTGCTCAAGAAGCAAACTTCATGGTCGTGATCCCCACAGGGCGCCCAAGCGCTGTTTGCACGCTGAGCACAGATCTTCACGTGATGGCCAACATTTCTGGGAATGAACTGCAGTTGAATTGAAACATGAAAGGCGAGAAGTATTTTAGGCGATTTTGAGAGACCTTGGCATGCCCAGAACCATTGTGGTTGGAGCGTTGGAGCAGTGTAACTTGCGGTGGAGGGACAGGTTGGCAGAAGGCAGCGTACATGAGAACTACATGGTGGGCTACACCTACATGCGAGGACTTTCCAAGTGTTTAGCCTGCAACTAGTTCTGTTCGGAACATGGTGCACGCCTAAAGTAATGCAATGTGGGCAAAACTTCAAGAAATGTGCTGTGGCACTCGGCAGGTGCTAATTACGTTGTTGTCTACGTAAGGCGCGAGTGAAGCCTGCGCATGTCATCACTTCATACAAGGTCTTCGCATCTACTTCTTTGGCAATTTTCACTTCAACTAATGCGGTTGACTTACCTTCATTCGAGGAGCTGCGAGTCACGCGGTTCCCAAGCTCGCTTGCATCCAAGGATCGCCAGAGAGCAACACCACGCGACGTTGTAGAATTGTCTCGCAAGGCCCGATGGTACGCCAGCTAGTCATACCACCTGAATCGTGTCCAAAGAGGTCCCAGCTATCTCTACCGACATGACAGCCACCGATATGACCGGTTTCCTGCATACCCGCCGGGGCTAGAGAAGGTGTGCGTCCTGTTGGAAAAGGGCCGCACATCCCACTGCAGCAATTGGCCCCGACCGGCGGTGAGTGGCGGGATGACGGCACCCCAAGGCGAGCTCTAGGCTTCTTACTAGTAGGAGAATGCGACTTCAGCTCGGCGGCCACGAGAACGGGCCGCAGATGGCGGGACAGTCATGGGTGGGTGGAGATGGCGGCCGTGGATGGCTGGATGGCTGGATGGCTGCGGACCTGCTTGGCCGTTTCTTGAGTTGATGAGCAACTTGGACCTTGTCAGAGTTTAGCATGTCGAAACGCCCCTCGAGATACGGCGTGAATGTGATGTGAACGAGATCGGAGGCCTGCGCGTGGGACAGACATCTCCCCAGCATCATGCAGGCCCTTGTTCGCCAGGCACGCTAGCAGGACGGATCGTGAACGGCCTAGTAAGACAAGTCTTGTTCAAAGTATGTATGCGTGGGAGCGCCATCGTATGTTGTTGAGCAAAGTATAGCCTGTTGCCGCTTTTATTCAAGCTGCAGTGTTGAACTGATTTGCACGGGCTGGCCCAGGTCCAGGTCCAGATATGCAACTCTTTGCAGGTATGCATCTATCGGGTTGTGATTATGTCAGCATCGTGTGCTAGGCACGAAACTTTCCCAGCATGAGCTTCCACGATCAACGCCGAGAAGGAAAAAAGAGTCAGCACCACCCACGCAGCTCACGCAAGACAAAAAAGAAACCGACAAAATGAGCTTCGTCCCCGTCAACCCGCGACCGATGCTGCAGGAGCTCGTCGACAAGACGGTCTCGGTGCGGCTAAAGTGGGGAGAGACCGAGTACAAGGGCAAGCTGGTGTCGCTGGACGCGTACATGAACCTGCAGCTGGCCAACACGCAAGAGTACATTGCGGACAAGTTTACGGCGGATCTGGGGCAGGTTCTTATCAGGTAAGCTGTTTCTTTGGGTGCAGGGCGTGGGCGCGCAAACCGTTGCGGCGCGTAGAGACGTTGGCATGAGGGGAGAGGCTGTTGTTTTGAAGCTTCAGATTGCTGACAATTTTTTTTCTTTTGCTTTCTTAGATGCAACAATGTTCTGTGGATCCGCGGCGCCGAGGATGGAGATACCAAGATGGAGGGTTAATTTTGCGACGCGCTTGATTTCGCTTGGCGTTTTGGTCTTGGGGTTTTTGGGAAGAGCATAAAAAAATGGCAGAAGCTGGTGGTCCCACCGACATACGAAGCGTGACGACGGCTGCGAAACGAAAGACGGGACACTGTGTATATTGTGGACGACAACGGAAAGCTCCTGGTAGACTCGATTGGCAGAGGTGATGCAAGCATAAACTCGCGGCGACACGGCTCTGTTAGCTCGGACAATGGCGACACGCGACAGTCGGGACTACAGCATTGCGACCGGACGATGGACTGGCGGAAGAGTTTGTGTCTGCAGCGATTGTCGAATCAAAGTTGTTCGCGGGGATCTGGATATGCGGCCGTGGCCCTGGATGCAGTGCCTGTCTGCGAAACGGTTGTGATGCAAGTCTACGGAATGTCGTGATGTAGCAGAAGCTGTGCGCTGCGCACTTATTTTTCCACAAACAATTGCGGCAGCTTGGGAGTGGCCAAGGCCCAGAGATAGCTGCAGATATACCATGTTTGGCAATTCAAAGATTCCCAGCCTGCGTCGTCCACATCTGCCTCTACATCCAAGTTACCTTGGTCTCAATGGTATCGGTGCATGGACATTGACCTAAGGGATAGCAGCATACAGCACCACATCTGTCTCTGCCGAGCCTGCTTTCACAAACACCACATGACTAGATTCTGCAAAAGCAGCTTCGAGCACTACACTTGCTCGGTACTCGTGGGTAGATCCATCGAGGAAGCGAGCGGCGCGAGGAACGGCACGAGACGCACCAAGCCCCTCCGCTTTCTTGCATCTTTCGTCAGGGTCGCATCGCCGTAGGGTGGCGTCTTTGTGCTATCAAAGAAGACGCTAATCAGAGCGAACTCAACGGAAGAATAGGTGGCGTGCCTTGCCCAAGGGAGAGTAGACAAGGTCGTGCTCGTTCGTCAC
Source organism: Akanthomyces muscarius (assembly GCF_028009165.1). Classification (NCBI taxonomy): domain Eukaryota; kingdom Fungi; phylum Ascomycota; class Sordariomycetes; order Hypocreales; family Cordycipitaceae; genus Akanthomyces; species Akanthomyces muscarius. The sequence continues at coordinate 5,141,197 of NC_079242.1, forward strand.
TGGCTGGGTGACATGCATGGTGACGGAGCGAGTCCGGCCAATGAGGAGGAGCGTATAGACGCCCGGCAGAGAAAGAGTGTGGATGGGTGGGGTGCTTTTCTTAGGCTGCTCTGCGGGCTGCAAATAGCAAAGAGCTAGCCCTGGTTTTGGTGCGCTGTTAACTTTTAATCGGCGGTGTCTGTCTGGCCCGTCCTTTTAGAGCTGCACGTTAGCCGCCGTGGTGGCTCCCCAGCCCTTTTCCAGGTAGCCTTCCCCGCTCCTCACTGGCTGGGCTCTTCTTCTCACTCATGATGGTTTCTTCAGCTTTTGGAAAAGTTGACGATCAAGTTGCATAGAAGGTGGCTTTTTTTTTTCTCTCTCTTACCTTCGGCAGTCGTGCTTTCGATATTTCGTTCTGGATGATCTAATGCCCACTTCATGCAGGACCAGGCATGGCTGCAGGATGAGTGTGTATACACCTGACAGCTTACACAAGGAATGTCAAGATGGGCACGACCGAATAGACGGCTCAGCGATATGCACAAGCTTTGCGCAGCATGCTGTGCAACCACATGAAATCAGTCTCGTGTACCGAGTTTTCACGAGTTTCATCTGTCCAGGCACAAACTCACACATCTTCTGGATTGGACTTTTTTTCAGATGATGATGACCTCGAGGTCTCCAACAACGACGCCCGCCAGGATGCTGCCCACATCGTTGCACTTTCTACATCCTCGCTAACTATTCCTTTCCACTAGTAAACAATCCACAAAAAATACCTCGAGAAAAGGATAGACCCATGTTCAAGTTCTAGATGACGAGCAAAGGCCCGGTAGACCAAGTGGTGTTGTGCCACCCTACCCGTTGCCGATGCCACCCTCCCATCAGCCATGCAGCCCCAGCACCACCCTCGCTCGTCCGTCCATTGGCCCACGCACACATGCTGCACGCCCGCATTCGAAGGTCCCATGCCTTCCTTGTCCGTCGTGCGTATCCCGGTAGAGAGAAACTAGGCAAGTCCCGTTGTCTGGCTTCTCACCCACCCACCCCTCCACTCCCCCCTCCCCAGCCGCCCACGCTACTTACACCACCACCGCCGCCGCCGCCGTCCAGCCGCCCGGTCTCATATATCAAGGCCCGCGGCCTCACCCTCCATTCTCTTTCCCTTCTTCTCTTTTTTCTCTTCTTCAGCAAGTCTTGTCAATACCATATTCTCGGTTCTGTTTGTTTCGTTTCCCCCCCCTCTTCCCTTTTTTTGTTTGCATCCCTAGAGCTGGTCTCTAACCCTTTTTACTTCTTCATTTAATAATCACACGTCTCTCAAGCCAACATCTACACCTGCACATCCTTTTTTCGCCCGATTTATACATCAAGTTGCTGGTCAGCTTCAGAGAAACGATTATCACCATTTTTACTACATTTTTTGTCTGCATCATCAACATCATCATCACTTAATAAACGGAACCTTTCGGAATACTTGCTCGAAACGACTCCATCATCACCATCATTTTTTTACACCCCCGTTCAAGAATCCTTTTTTCAACCGCACTTTGACGAATAATTACTATTTTTTGCATCGCCGTTTTTTGTTCTCTACACTTTTTCAAGACTTTCCAAATTTTAAAACTACAAAATGTCCGCCATTCAGCTTTCCTTCTCCCTCCGCGTCTCTTCTGGCGTCAAGGCCGTCCACCTCCTCGGCTCTTGGGACAACTACGTCGGCCAGCTCCCGCTCTCCAAGGACAAGACCTCGTCCAAGTCGGGCTCCTGGAAGGGCACCTTCCGCTTCCAGAACACGACCCTGCAGACCGGCCAGCGCTACTGGTACTACTACATCATTGACGGCTACCACGTCGCCCACAACCCCAGCATCGCCTGCACCACCGAGCCCACCACCGGCCGCGAGCTCAACATTCTCGACGTTCCCTCTGACAAGTCTTCCTCGTCCTCCAAGTCGTCCTCCAAGTCGTCTTCCAAGTCGTCGTCCTCCTCCTCCTCGCACAAGTCCTCCTCCAAGTCTTCCTCTTCCTCCAAGTCGAGCAGCAAGAGCTCTTCCTCCTCTTCGCGCCACCACTCGTCCTCCAAGGACAAGGACCGCTCCTCCTCGCGCAAGAGCCTGTCCGTCGACATCCCCAAGGGCCGTCCCCTGTCCATTTCCCAGATCCAGGCTCCCAAGCCCATGTCGCCGCACGCCACCAAGCACCTGCTCGAGTCCGACTACCACGGCAACGAGGAGCTCGAGGAGCTCGCCGCCCGCTTCGGCACCGCCGGCCTCGACGACGAGCTCGTCACCGACTTCAGCACCTCGCCCGTCTCCTCGGTCGGCTCCTCCTTCTCCTACCGCTCCGACTCCTCCTCGCCCTCGTCCTCCCTCTCCGGCTACAGCACCCCCAGCTCCGACTGCAGCACCTGCACCTGCGAACGCTACGGCATCACCCGCCGCGGCGAGCGCGTCAAGCTCGACTGCGGTGGCTCCCGCTGCGGCTACGACGACACCGACTCGTGCGGCAGCGACATCGAAGAGTCCGAGTCCGAGGACGAGCACGTCCACCACCACGTCTCCCGCCGCAACGGCATCATCGTCTCCTAAGTGCGCGCTCAAAGCACAACGGGGCAACGAAGCGGGAGGCGTAGCGTGGTCCAGGGCTCAGACTACAGGCCGGTACTTTGGCTGTTTCGTTCATTTTTCTGCACATGAGCAGACGCTGGAACTCTTTCAACGCCTGTCTGACTTTTGCACACACGTTTTGTTTTTCCCCCTCTTGGTTCTTTGTCGTCGAGGCACCATTTTTGTGTGCCTCGCAAAGCCTCGTCTGAAATTTCACACACACAAACACACACCCATCCTCACGCCTCCCCGGCGGGTCGAGGAGAGCGCCAAGCTGGTCTTGCGATTTGCTCTCGAGCTCGCCAGCCGCGGTTGAGATGCCCGTGATGACAATCCGGGTCGATGCTACGGCCCCTCGCAGCGACGCGCCTCGGCGTCCTGTGAGCTTTTTCTCTTTATATATTAATTCTTTCTTCATCTTGCGCTTTCTTGAGCCAACGCAACTTTGGTTGCCACCGGCGTCTGCTTCTTGCCAGAGAGGCGGCGCCGTGACAAGTGGGAGCTTTGCCATCGGGAACGTACTGATGTGCAAGCATGTACTCCAGTCAAGTCATGGATTGGTCCGCATCGGACGATGGATGATGCAGACTAGCCTTTTTTCCCGGGTCAAAGAAACAATTACTCGGGTCTTTGAATAGAAGACGATTGAACTATTCATTTATTACTTCCAATTCGCGTGTCTGTGGATAAGCCAAAGTGATTGACAAGTGCATCGCACCGATGTCGCCAACTTCCTTCCCTGTCCTAGACGATTAAACAAAGTAGTACTCTGTGTGCAGATCTCATGTGTGCAACAGATGCAACGCAGTGCATTAAAGCATTATAATTTATTAATATATTTAGTATTTTAGTTGACAGAATTTTGATGAGTAGTGTTTTGGTGAGTAAAGATCAAGCGACTGATACATGAGAGCGGAGATATGGTACATGTGTCTCGGCACTGCACCTCTACCGGTCAAGCGCTTGGCTTTGACACTAAATCCACAGTCAGAAACCAAAAGGGAAACAATACAACCAAAAATCAAAGACCAACTTACCATTTGCCAGTACACACCCCGCTTCTTCAGCAGCTCCTGGTGGCTGCCCTGCTCCAGCAGCCCGCCCTCGCCGAGCACAAAGATGACGTCGGCGTTCTGCACCGTGGCGAGGCGGTGCGCGACGACGACCATGGTGCGGCCGCGTCCCGCGCGCTCAAACGCTGCCTGCACCAGCCTCTCGCTTGCCGAGTCGAGCGAGCTGGTCGCCTCGTCCAGGAGCAGGATGCTCGGCCGCCGCACCAGCGCCCGCGCAATCGCCACGCGCTGCTTCTGCCCGCCCGACAGCGTCACGCCGCGCGAGCCAATGTTGGTGTTGTACCCCTCGGGCAGGGAGACGATGAAGTCGTGCACCTCGGCCTCGCGGCAGACGCGGTGTAGGTGCTCGTCCGTGACGGTGGTTTCGTCGACGCCGAGAAGAATGTTTTCGCGGATGGTGCCTGGGAGAAGTAGAACGTTAGCCGGGGTTGGTCTTCGAGGATAGTTGAGTAGTTTGATGGATTTATAGACTTGCCTCGGAAAAGAGTCGCTTCCTGGGCGACGAGCGATAGGTTTTGGCGGTAAGTATAGACGTTGCTCTTGGCAATATCCTCCCCGTTGCAGAGGATGCGGCCCTTGTCGGGGTCGTAGAATCTGGGGATCCCATTAGTGTCAGTCTTAGAGACGTTGGAAAGATCAGATTATACCTTTCAAGAAGGGAGATGATGCTCGTCTTTCCGCAACCAGACGCGCCGACCAGGGCAGCAAACTGGCCCTTTTCAATTGTCAGACTGAGCCCGCTAAAAACGGGCGTGTCCCGACTAGGATACCGGAAATGCACATTCTCGAGTTCGATTTTGACACCGCCGTCTGTATCTGCCAAGGTGCTGCCCGCGCTTCCGCCGTCGTCTGTGTTCTGGGAGTCGCGCAGGTGCAGAATGCGGTTGGCCGCGTCCTTGACCTGCGCCGCATTCGGCCCGAAGCTAAGCGCCTGGCCCGTCGACTCGCCTGCGTTCATGATGGCGATGAAGCACACAAAGAAGCTCGTGAGGTCGTACTCGCCCCGCAGCAGCAGCTGCCCGCCGTAGTAGAAGATGAGGGCCTGGCAGGCCATGGTGGCGCTGTCGGAAAAGGCAAAGAGCAGGCTGACCCAGCGCGCTTTTTTATAGGCCTCGACGACGTGGCCGCGGCAGAGGCCGCGGAAGCGCTCGCAGATGGCGTCCTCGAGCGTCAGCGACGCGACGGTGCGGAACGCGCCGATGGACTCGGACGCAAACTTGGAGCTCTCGGCAAACACGGCATTGTTCATCTTTTCAAACTCAATCTCGTACCGGAAGCGCCAGTACGTGGACCCCAGCAGGATGGGCACCACCACGCAGAGCGACACGATGGCGAGCTTCCACGCGAAGCAAAAGGCGATGAGGATGGAGCCGAGCAGAGTAAAGAGGCCAATGTACACGCTGGCCATGTTGGCGCCCATCAGCTCCTCGAGCTTCTGCGGGTCGCCAGAGGCGCGCGCCGTCATGGTCCCCTGGGAGTGGTCGTCGTGGTCGAAAAATGACGGCTTCTGGTACAGGATGGAGACAAAGTACGCGCGCTGGTACTTGGCGCGGATGACGTTGGCGGTGCGCGTCGCGAAGAAGAAGGTGCACGTGTATGCGGCGCCGACGCCGAGGGCGAGGATGAGCCACATGAGGGCGTAGAACTCGCTGTCACGACGGAAGCGCGCGCGGTCCGCCGCGTAGCCAAACACGACAATGACCTTGGCGAACAGGAAAGCCTGGATGGGGATGGCCGCGCCCGCGCAGGCGGCGCAGAAGAGCGTCAGGAACATCATGTGCCAGTGGCTGCGCGTCTCGTAGAAGAAGCGTCCAAAGCTGGCAAAGAAGCCGCGGTTCTTGTCAGTCGTCGCTGCTTCAGCCGCGATGGCGTCGGCTTCAGGTTTGGCCTTGCTCGTCTCGTGCGCCAACTCTTCGGCGACATCCGCCTGTTCTTCTAGGATACCCTCACCCGCATCCGTGGCCTCGCCGAGAGAAAGGGCCTGGGCGTGGACCAAACCAGCATAGACACCGCCTTCGACATCGAGCAGGCTCTCGTGCGTGCCCGTCTCGACGACCTGGCCTTTTTTTAGGACGACAATCTTGTCGGCCTTTTTGATGGTGGAGAGCCGGTGCGCAATGGTAATGGTGGTGCGGTTCTGGGCGACGCGGTCGAGGGCCGCCTGGACAATTTTTTCACCACGCACGTCGATGGCGCTGGTAGCCTCGTCAAAGATTAGGATCTTAGGCTGGCGGACAATGGAGCGCGCAATGGCGATGCGCTGCCGCTGGCCGCCGGAGAGCTTGGCGCCGCCGTCACCGACCGTTGTGTCGTAGCGCTGTCCACGTTAGTTGAAGTGTTAAGAAAGGGAAGGCGGGGGACAACATACTTGTGGCAGCTTATCAATGAATTCGTCCGCAAATGCCTCCTTGCAAGCCGCCTTGACCATCTCGCGCTTCTTTTCCTCCGGCTCGTTTTCCCATTGCGTGCCGACCAGACCGTTGCTCACGTTGGCATAGATGGACTCGTTGAAGAGAAAAGGTTCCTGCTGAACGAGGCCAATCTGCGTGCGCCACCATTTGACGTTGATGTCGTCGATGGAGTGGCCGCAGGTGGTGACGCTGCCCGCGAGGGAAATGGGAGGCCCGGACAAGGCATCCAATTCAGCCTGAGCAGCGGCCGCCTCCTCCTCGGTGGGCTCCTCGTCGTCACTGTCGCCCTTTTTCTTCTTTTTCTTCTTTTCGACGGCCTTGGCCACAACGTACTGCTCTTTTAGCGAGTACCAGCGCTCGATGAGGCCAACAATGGTGCTCTTCCCCGACCCAGAAGGACCGACAATGGCGGTGGTCTTGCCCGATTCAAGACGCAGGCTCAGGTTGTCGAGGACCTTGACGTGAGGACGGCTCGGATACGCAAACGTGACGTCTTCGAGAACAATGTCCTGATCGGCCGTGATATCGGGGGCGGCAAGGTGGCCAGGTTCAGGGCGCGGGGCGTCAATGACGGTGAAGAATTGGCAGGCGGCGACAGTGGCTTTGCTCACGGCGAGCAGTGGCGTGGACGTGCGTTCGAGCGAAAATAGAAGCATCATGACGGAAAACAAGACCCTTGGATGGTCAGTGGAAAAAGGGCCAAGTCGAATTCCGGAGCATGCTTACACGATGATGGTGCCGACGTCGTTGACAGTGCCCTGGAGAAAAGCCTTGGCGCCGTACCAAAAGGACAAACTGAAAGCAGAAAAGATGCCGAAAAACTGCAGGTGGTCAGTCAAGCCTTACGCAATTGCGGAAAGGGAGTCATACAACGAGACCGAATTGTAGGGCGATCAAAGGACTGGTAGACTGTGCATTCTTTCGAGACTCTTCAATGACGGCAGCGTATTTCTTGGCGATGCGCATCTCGGCTCCGCAGGCCATAATCATACGAATGCTGCCCAAAGTCTCGCTGGCAATGGCGTTTGATTTTGCCTCCAACTGCGCCGAAGCATTAGTCTCTGTACATCTGCACCAGCGTCAGACTCATACCTTGCTCGTGCGGCTTTGCCCTTTCACGATGAGGGGCAGCAAAACGCCAATGGTAATCATGATGAAAACAATGGCCGACGATGTGACCAGAGTCAGTCGCCAGCTGTAGATAAAGGCGACCACGATGGCGGCGACCATGGTTGCGTTGAACTCGATAAAGGTGCCGAGCTTCTCGGAGATGCCGAGCTGCAGCGTGTTGCTCGTGGTGGTGATTGTGCTGGTGGCGAAGCCGGGCGGCATCGAGTCAAAGACGTGGATGCTCTGCGCAAAGAGAGCCTGCAGGAAGTGAAGACGGATGGCCGAGGAAATGCGGATTCCAATCATGCGAAAGGCAAACTGGGAGCGGCGGTCAGGTAATGTTGGGGGATGCTACGGGTCGGGAGAGAATGCATACTTTGTTGATGTAGTTGAGGAAGAGTCTGCCGAGAAACAGGCCAAGCATGTATAATCTGGCGCAGTCGGTCAAATTAACGTACGATGTTCTGGGGTTGGAAGCGCTTACGACAGCCTTTGCAGGGTCGACCTGAAAGCTTCGGGGGATAGGGTGCCAGAGCCAGCAAAGCTAGTAAACTGGCTGGTGAAGCGGCCTGAGATGAAGAAGACGTCAACGGTTTGCTACTGATGATGTGACGGGGGAATCGTACCGAACACGACATTGAGCAGGGGCAGCGTGATGCCAGCGCCGACCGAGGCCAAGGAGCCAAAGGCATATGCGGCAAAATCCCATTTGCTGGCGTATCTGAATACTCTCTGGGGAAACACCTGCGTTAGAATTCAAAACCCCATATGTCTGTCAGATGCTGAAGCGTACCAGATAATCGTGAAAGTTTGCCTCGCGCTGGGGGCGCACTTGGCTCGCCACATCTTTCTTGTCATTGTTCTTTTCGTCATCCACTGGCGGCGAGACGCCTTGCTTTTCCGGCGCGTCAGTCATATTCGCGCAAGGAAGTCAACGAAACATGCCATCGACAAGAAGCTTTTCTGCAGCTCCCGGTTTCATGTCGACGGGCTCCCGGCGGGCACAAAGTCTCCGAGAAGTAGGAGTAGGAGTCAGCTGCGCTTGGCACTAAGACGTCAACGGCTGGGAGCCCACTATTAACCTTGACGCGAGGAATACGGCTAGTTTTTTAGTGTCGTATACATTTAGATGAAAGGCTGAAGGCGCAGCGATGATGACTGCAGTCGAGCCCCGAAAATCTAGGCATCAAGATTAGAGGTGCTGTTCCTGGTGTGTCCAGGCAAGGCATCAGCTTTCCGACCAGCCCTATGGCGACGGGAGGCGCGGCAGCAACAGCCCGTTTCGTCTGTGGATTCGAACGCTCAGCTCTAAAGATTCTCATCTCTCCATTCGGTCTCGGAAGCCTTGAGTAAGATGCGAAATGTAGAGCACACCTCGCGGCTGTCGAGTCACGCCTCGTGGCTACGAGCTACTTCTTTCGGCGCAGGGGCAGTACCGGCTGCCTCAGCTCGGATGATGTTGAGAGCCGAGGACCCATTCTGCGTGACGACTGATACCAAGAGAGCAACAGCATCATGAATTTTCTTCAGATGGATGTGACGCCGCAAAACGTTTATTTCCAAGACAGTTTCTGTAATACCCGACGTCTAAATGGCTCCCCCGCTGTGGGCCAGTCCTCCGGCCGCTAGCCGCTACAGTTGCGCAACGCTTCAGGATAAAGTTTACGCATGTAAATGAATCAAATATCCGGACAAGTCAAAATGAGCAATACATCCATTCTCATGAGTAGCCGCTAAATATCCAACACCGTAGCACCAACCGTCGGCCAGGAACATGCAGCCATACCGCTACATTGAATAGTGGGGAGCTCCCCTGCGGCGATGGCGGGGTAGCTTAGCTTCTAGCTTGCTCAGCTTCTTGCTTCCTTTTTTCGTCTTCATTTCCATTAAACGGCCTCTTGTTTTTCTTCAACGGCCTCATTTTCTTCATTCGAACCTCTTTCTTCGTACAAAAGCATTCGCTTTGCTCCTGGCGAGTCAGGCACCGCACCGAACACCACCAACCAAACATAACCCTCCCACTCGATACCCAACATTCCACATAACCATGGCCTCCTCCGACAACCAGCTCGTGCTCCCCATCATCGACGCCCACATCCACCTCTACCCAGCTTCCGAGCTCGACACCCTCTCCTGGGCGCATCCCGAGCACCCGCTCTACGGCCAGCAGTCCCTCGCGCAGTACAAGGAAGCCACCAAGACGGCCCCGTCCCTCCTCGGCTTCATCTTTGTCGAGACGGACCGCAAGCACGACCTGGCCGCCGGCGCCGCCGACGGCTCCGGCTGGGACGCGCCGCTCCAAGAGGTCCGCTGGCTGCGCCGAATCGCGCTCGGCGAGCCCAAGGACGGCGAGGGCCACGCCGCCGAAGACAAGAAGCTCTGCCTCGGCATCGTGCCCTGGGCGCCGCTCCCCAGCGGGCCCAAGGTGCTGGACAAGTACCTCGACAGGGTCAAGGAGGAGGCGGGCGAGGCCTGGCCCAAGGTCAAGGGCTTCCGCTACCTGCTGCAGGATAAGCCCAGCGGCACCATGCTGGAGCAGGACTTCATCGACGGGCTAAAGCTGCTTGGCCGTCGCGGATTCGTGTTCGAGGTCGGCGTGGACCAGCACCGCCGGGGACGCAAGCAGCTCGACGAGCTGATTGAGCTCGTGGACCGCGTGCACGACGGCGTGCCCGAGGACGAAAAGGTCAAGCTAGTCATCAGTACGCCTCTCACTCTCCCCCCCGCCCCCAAGCTCCTGATTAGATGAGCCCGCTGACCGCAAACAGACCACCTCTGCAAGCCCGACTTCTCCGTCTACAGCCTCGCCACCGACGCCTCGTTCCACGCTTGGCGCACCACCATCTACGCCCTCGGCAAGGTGCCCCAGGTCTACATGAAGCTGTCCGGCGGCTTCGCCGAGATGCCCCCCGCCCTGCGCGCCCAGGACGCCGCCCACATCTTCCAGTCGACGTTTGGCTGGCTCGGCGTCGTCCTCGCCACGTTTGGCGCCCGCCGCATCATGTTTGGCAGCGACTGGCCCGTCTGCACCGTCGACATGCCCGAGGGCGAGGGCTGGCCGCGCTGGAAAGAGGTCGTCGAGAAGATGTGCTGGATGGCGTCGCTGGACGACGAGGAGAGGGCCATGATCTTTGGCGGCACCGCCAAGGAGGCGTACGGCCTGTGATGGCGTGACTAGCATCGAGGCCGAGGAGGCTTGAAGGGCGTGCAACATGTCGGTAGAATAATCATGGCTCTGTACGACATGTCGTATATCAGAAACCAGGCAGGGCCAACATCAGTATTTGTGTCGCTACAATTTCAAATTGAAGAGAGGGTAAAAGGTTCATCATCATTAAAGGCTTGAAGGTCATGCAAAAATGGTATCAACGCCCGTCATCTGCGATGACATGAGAATAAAAAATAAAAAAAAAGCAATCAATCCCACACCTAGACATGTCCATTCATCCATCCGTCCATGTTTATCCAGTCCATGTCTCAACCTATTCACCGTCTCGTAACATCATAACACACTCGTCAAGAACCAGCATCCCAACCAGCGACTTTGAAAAAGAAAATCACTGACCGCGGCCGCGATGGCTGCCCATCTTCTCAATCGAGCTCATAATCCCACTTCTCGATCCCGGGATTCTCAGCCCCGCCGCGCCTCCAATCCCGCTTCCTGCCGCCGCAGCAGTAGCACCACCACGATACGCCGATCCCGGGGCCCTCAGTCCCGACGCTTTGCCAACACTGCCCCTTCTCCCGTCCGGGATGATTTGCCGTCCGGGCGTGGTCGTCTGGAGCGACAGGGGCCTCTTGCCGGGTGTCTTGGCCCCAGCGGCATGGCCCGGCTCCGGCATCATCGGGCGTGAAGGGGATGGTAGCGCTGCTGCCGCCGAGGGCGCCTGCTTGCCGCCGACAATGCTCTGCATCGACATCATCTCCTCGGCCAGCTGGACGAGCTCGCCCTTTTCGACGCGCTCCTGCTCCAGCAGGCCGTGCAGGTGCTGGTTGTCGCCCTGCACAGAGGACACGACGGCTTCGAGGCGCTGCACCGTGGCGTTGAGCTCGCGAATCGTCACGCGGTCGCGGCTCGCCTGCTCCTTGTCCGCCTCGGCGTTGGCCTGCGCGGCCACGAGCAGCGTGTCGTCTGGGTTGGGGTGTCCAGCCTGCAGGCTCGCATTCTCCTCGCAGAGGTCGAGCACGCGGCGTTCGAGCTCCTTGACTTTCTTCTCCCAGCGGGACTCGTAGGATCGCTTCAGTGCCGCCACCTTGGTCTGGTGCTTGATCTTGTACAGTCCGTGCAGCTCACGCGACATGCGCTCGACGGCCAATTCTGCCTCTCTGCTCGTCTCTCCCGGGGACGAGGGTTTGCTGGGATCCGACTCAGTCTCTCTGCCAGCGCGCAGGCCGGCAATCTTGCTTTCCGCTTCTTGGTGCATAATCTCGGCAGCCTCGCGGCGCTTCTCGCTCTCTTCGAGCTTGTGCTCCACCTCCTCCCGTTCCTGCTGCCCGTGGACAATTTCATCGCGTAGCTTGTGCAGCACGGTCTCCATCTCCCGACCGCGGCGCTCCCAGTCTTCCTTTTCAGCCACCGCCTGCTCGCGCTGGGCCGACTCCTCGCGGAGCTTTTCCAGAGACTCGCCCACGCGCTTCTCCGCGTCGCCGACCGCCGTTTTGAGGGACTGCACCTCGGCCTCTTTGCCACTCAGAGAGGCCTTGAGGGATGAGATTTCAGAAAGGAAGCCAGACTTCAGCGACTCGAGCTCGCGCGAGGAGATTGACGGCATGCTACGCGGCGTCGGCAGCGGGGGAATGTCAAAGTCGATGAGCGCTGTCGTGGCGCCGGCTCTGCTTGGCGTGGCCGCAGTGAGATTGGGCATCGTGCTGGACGACGGCAGCGGCTTCTTTTCCGGGGAGCGGCGCGGGTGCCGCAGCGAGTCGGTAAAGTCCATGAGAAGATTAGTCGTGTTGCTACTCTCGTCTCGTGTGCTCGGACGCGACGACGACACGTTGGCGAGCGCCGCCAGCTTGGCAGGGCTCTGCTGCGCCCGCCAGTTGGCGTAGCTAGTGAGCGTCGGTACGGCCGAAAAGGTGCTAAACGTGCTGGCCATGGTGTCGTCTGGGTTAAAGCCGCCATCTTCCTGGTTGCTCATTGCCGTCGGCGGCCGTGACGGCGCCTTGTTCTCTTCCTCCTCGTCATCTTCAAAAATGTCAATGGGACGCTGCAGGTGCCCATTCGTTCGCATTGTCTCATCCAGGCTGGCCTGCCTGTCTCGCACCTCATCCACTCCGCCGCCGCCAATCTTGACGGGGAACCGCTTCTCCGGCGACGAAATCTTTCTAGCAGTCCGCGTCGGGGGCGGCCCCATGTTGCTGCCGTCTATTTGGGACGCCTCCTCACTGCTGCGCTTGCGGTTGAGAATCTTGAGGGGCGAAAGCTCTGTGCCCGAGATGACGCGGCTGTGGCGGCGGTCTTTAACCGGCGACAGGCTCGGTCCATTCATGACGCTGGCGGGCCGCGAGCTGCCGTTTTCTTGCTGGCTGTGGGTAGTGGCGGCCGTCACGGCGCTGGTGTTGCTGACGAGCGGCGAGGACATGGTGTCTCCGTCTTCATTGACAGACGTCTTTGTGTAGATGTGGTCCTCGCTCGTGGATGTCACTGTATATTTCCGGACCTCGTAGTCGCCTTCGTAGCGACGAGGGCTAGGTGAGCGGTTGAGGGTGGCATCGTGTGCCGGTGACAGCGGAAACATGTTTTCTAGCTGTCGTTTGTTGTGTGATGAATATAATCGTAACGTCGTTTTTGGTTATGGCAGGCTAAAGACGAGAAGCAGTAAAAGAAGAATTTGATGCGCATTCAATCATTCAATCATTCAAGTCTGGTTGTTTGCGTTGTATTTGTTTGTTGAAATGCAAAAGGAGTTTCGTTTCGTTCCAAACTCGAATGCTGGTTGTCGTTGTGGAGCTCAGACGCAGGGAGCATTCTGTGGCGGCGTTGGCCCAGCAACGATCATCGAACAAACAACTGCACGCACGTGACGGACGACTTACACGCAGCTGCAACTCGTTCCGGTGTTACTATCGTCTCTCTTAAAAGAAAAGTAGACGAACAAAAATTAGACTAAAAGTCAGGAACATAAAAAAAAAAAAAAAAAAAAAAAAAAAAAAGAATAAAAAAATCAAAAACAAATCAAAAACAAATCAAAAAAAAAAAGTCGGGGCACTTCCAAACGAATTATCTAGGACGTTCTCTGTTGGGCCACGGTCACGTGCTCCGCAGCACTTCCTGCCCTCCATCGCCGCCGTGCCCATCTTGTATCTTAGCTTCTATATCACTTAATACACACCAAATCTCTAATAAAGCTTTATTATATCGTGTGCTTGTTTCTCCCTTTATACCTCTATCACTTCACTCCGTACACCATATAGTAGTAATTGCCTTAGCGTGGAAATAAGTTCTTTAACACCCTATACCAATCCTAAGCTAGCCCCGCTCTCAGATAAGGTTTATTAACCATTCCGCTAACAGTCTATAACGTAACTTAGTCACTAGATAGTCAAGCCGCGCTCCTAATCCTAAGATTATATAAATTAAAGCCTTTTAAACTCCCTAAGTTAAGCCTCGCTCCTCTTTTAGTATAGTTAAGCCTAAATAAGCCTCCTATAACCCTCTTTAATACGACCTCCCTAAGCTAAATAAGCTTTCTATATAGTTAAGCCTAACCCACTCCTATAAGCTATAAATTATTATTAAAAGTTTAAAATAGATACTTAAGGAACTTAAATATAAAAATCCTTTAAGTTATTACCTTTAGATATAAAAGGCCCCTATTAGCTTAGTTTTCCTCCTAATAGCTAGCCCTAACTGTCTTATAATATAATATTAATATCCTATATATTAAGACCTAGCTTATAACTACCCCTATTACTTCTTTAAAGGGAGCTAGCAGTTTATTAACTAATCTAATCTACTTTCTATCTTAGACCTTTATATCTTATTAACCTATTCTTATTACTAATAGGACCCTTTTATAGTACTTACTTTAGATATAGTAAGAACCTCCCTTATTATAACACTAATAGACACTTCCTACTAAAAGAATAACACTAAGAAGTAGACCTTAAGCCTACTATACTAATAGATAAGGTACCCTTTCCCTTTCCTTAATAGGATATTATAACCCTAAAAGCCTTTCCTATATCCTTTAATCTTATTAACCTTTAAGACCTTCTTACTAAAGACTTACCTATTTATAGTAGAAGAACCTTTAAACCGCTACTATTAGAATTATAAAGACCGCTCTTTACCTACTAGGCTAAATCCTTCTCTAGTTAGTATAAACCTTAAAACATCTTATATAATAATAGTATATAAAGTAACAGCCTAGATAATATACCCTCTAAGCCACCTAGTACTAGTAAGACACCCCCTAATTCCTTCTATCTATCTATAGTCACCTCCTAACCTCCATATCCTATTATACCCCTAAAACTAGTATTACTTACTAGTATATATAGTAGTAGATAATCTAGTATAGCCCCTCTAGTATCCCTTATATAGCCACTTAAAGATTATACTAGAGCGGATTATTTAAAAGACACTATTATTATTAGTATTACCACTAAGGAAATCTAGAATAGCTACCTCTTATATCTCTAGCCCTTACTTAATAGTAAAGTGGTAGTAACTAAAGCTATCCTTTATAGTATACCTACTATAAACTATAGTTAACTAAAAGCTAGGACTCTCTAAGATTTAAATAAGAAAACTTCTATCTTCCTTAATAAGTAAGCTATTATAGTTATAGTCTTATAGTTTTAATAAGGTCCTAATATAGCTAACCTTATATAATAATAACTAATATAATAGTACTAGTCCTACTCTAGCTAAAATATATCTACCCTTAGCCTATATTATTCCGCTAAAAGATATAGTTATATTATAGATAATAATATCCCTAGTTCTTAACCTTACTATAAACATTACTTTAACGATAATATATATAGCCTACTACTATATTATAAATATTACTCTAATAAAGACATATATAACCTACTAGGCTAATATAGATAGGGTAAAGAAAAGAGTAGACCTTATATCCACACTATCCCTAAGCTTAGCCTCCTTATATATAACTCTACTATTATATTAGTTAACATATATATCTCCTAGTTAAATATACTAGCTTAGCTTTATAGAGAAGACACTATATTAGCTTCTATTATTCCTAGTCTAATATCCTAACTAGAATTAGATAGCTATAAATAGTTTAATTCTTTTAGTCCTTTTATTAAAGACAGGCTAATCTTAGACTTTCCTTTTTAGAAGGAATAACTTTATTAACGTTTCTAGCTTAACTATAGTTAAATTATTTAAGAAGTAAATAGTATTATCTACTTATTTATAAATAAGTTAGTTTTATCTCTAAATTAGTACCTAAACTAGAAGATTACTAAATATAGTAAAGCTAGCTATATTAATAATAACTTAGTTACTTACCGCCTACTATTAGATATAGACCTTACCCTTTCTAAACTCGTTAACACTTAGAGTGATAATCTTTCTAGTAAATAGGTATAATAAACACTTATATCTAAAGCCCTAAGTGCTAGAAAAGATTAGAAATAGTAGAATTAAGTTATAATAACCTTTTAGTAAGAGCTCTCCTAATTATCTAAAAGCTATACTACTTAGAATAGATATAATTTAGGTCCTTAACTATCTTAATCTTAGCTATACTTATACTAAGACTCTAACAGTTTATATAGCTATAGCCGCCTATATAAACCCTAAGATAATATAGTATTTAATCGCCCTTACTCTAGAGATTTCTATAACTTTTAATTATCTAATAGTTAGGATAATAGATATAAGCGTAAAGATTATCGTCCCTAATAAATAGGTATTCCCCTATCTAGCTAAGAATTATAACCCTACTTAGCTAATAATAGTAACTATTTAGATTAGAATAGTCTACCCTATTCTAACTCTTAGGATTATTACTGTCCTAATAATAATAACCACTACTACTTACCCTTATAAGATAGGTACTAGTTACCTTCTTAAGATCACTATTATAATTTATATAGTAATAAACTGTATTTTAACTAGCCTAAAGTAAGGAAGGAGCGTTTTAACCGCCTACCTCTACCCGCTGCCTAAGTCTATCTAATTTAAGTAAATATTACTAAGCTATCTTTAGATACCTTTACTAATAAGGATAGATATTAGTCCCTTATAGTAAAAGATTACTATAGCTACTAGTAGGGAGTAAGCCGCCCCTACTATAGATATCTATATATTTATTACTATCTATTATAAAGTTATAAAACCTATATTACTAAGAAAAGAATATACCCTAATAGGCTAGATTATAATAACTTTTACTATTAGAATTAGCAGACTAGCTTATTTATACCTAGTTATATAGCTATCTTTATACGCTTACTACTATAATATTAATAATCTTTAATACTAGAACTAGTTATAATCTTATTAGTCGCCTATATTTTTAGTTATACTTTACTTACCTACCCTTAAAACCCGTTAAACCCTTATCTATTAGTAGTATAGCTAAGATATAAGTCCTTAGTTATAAGACGGTACACTTACCTATAATATTATATATAGTTATAAACTATTTCGTCTTATTTATAGCCACTATTCGTATAGTTAAGTTCCTCCCTTATAGCCTACTTCTTAGCAACTATTTCCTCTAGCCTAATTAGCTATATATCCTCTAGGGCTAAGGACAGGAACTAGACTATTTATAAGTCAGTAACAACTATATAGCGGTCTCTATAGTGCTACCCTAATAGAGTAAAGCTATTAAGTGTTAGTTACTTACTACTACTCCCTATATAATCCTACTAGGCAGCATAACATCCATTTCACTCCGTTATAGTCACCTCCCCTGCCACACAGATAGTTACCTTATAGACCCAACTATTATGTCTAATTATACCAGCTAGATAATAGTATTATTAGTACCTAGTATTATTACTAGAAAGGAGACGGTATTCCCTATCTCTAATCTTAGTATAGCCCTAATACACATTTATAGAGGATAATTCTTAGGACACTTTTATTAAGTATATTAGATATAGTTAGCGGACGTTTTTACTATAGATAAGTGTGCTTATATTCCCTTAGACGAACTATTAGGCCCTAACTGCCTAAATATAGAACTAGAGGACCTAAGATAACTAGATAGATACCTATTTTATATTCCTAAACTAGACACTAATATTAATCTTTCTAGTACTAACATTTCTAATACCTAGGGCGTCACCTATACTAATAATATATATCATATTATAGCCTATTATATAAGGCTTTTCTATATAGGTATTAGGCGTTTTAATAATAGCGTAAAAATACCTATTACCCTAAAAGATAGTATCTCTTTAAAAGACCTTAGCTAATAGCCTTACACTATATCTTACTATAATAAGGACGCTTTTAATAAGATAATTAATCCCTTATATACCTAAGGTGTCGTTAAGTCTATACCTTTAGGCGAACTATCTTTAGTGTCTAGCCCTATATTTATTATATAGTGTAATAGTAAACCTTATATAGTTATAGACCTATATCGCGTTAATACTAAGCTCGTATTAGATGCCTACCCGCTGCCTTAATAGGACGATATCCTCTCCTCCTTCTAAAGGTGTTCTATTTTTTCCTACCTTAACCTAACTAAGGGTTTCTTTTAGCAGCCTATCTATTCTAAATATAAATAGCTTACTACCTTTATTACCTAGTATTAAGAATAGGAATGTTTTACGTCTAGCACTATAAGACTAGCTATAAGCCTATCCTTCTTCTAACACTATATAGAAGCCCTTATACGCCCCTACCTTTAGTAGTTTATCGCTATATATATTAATAATATTATCCTATACTCTTATATAACTATAGATTATTTTATTTACCTAGATATAGTCCTAAATATCCTCGCTACTTCTAGTTATACTCTTTTACTTATAAAATACTATTTTATATAGGAAGGTTTATAAGCTCTTAGATATTTTATATCCCGCCTAGGTTTAAGCACTACCACCTAAAAGATAGAAGCTATCTATAACCTAGCTACGCCTTATAATCTTAAAGACCTTAAGATTAGCCTTAGCCTTATAGGTTACTACTATAATTTTATTAACTACTTTACTAACTTAGTAAAGCTACTATAAAAGCTTAAAATAGCAGGATTTAAGTCTACCTCTAAATAGAACCCCTAATATAATAAGTATACTACTAAATAGGATTTAGAATAGTATAAAGCCCTTTAAGATAAAGGCAAGATTACTTAGAATAAGCTAAAGACTATATTAGTTAAAACTTATATAATAGCCTATCTAGACTTTAGTATACTATTTAAATTACACATTAATAGGAGTAAGAAATATAGTTATAATATAGCCTTATACTAATAATAACTAGATAAAGTAATACGTCTAATTATATTCCTCTTTAAAGCGCTATTACTAGCTAAGATAAACTATAACGCTATAGAACTAGAAACTAGTATTTTAGTTTAGGCCTTAGGAAAACTAGAATATTATTTAGATAGCTTCTTAGTTATTATTATTATAGACCACACTACTATTAGAGATACCTTCTAATCTATTAGCTCTAATAAACCTAAAAGTAAGTACCGCCTAGTAAACTAGCGCCTCTTCCTAGAAAAATAGCGAAATAAAGTATAAATTATATATCACTAAGGCCGCTATTATATTAATATAGATACACTCTCTCACCTACCCGTAATTCCTAAGAAGGAAGTAGACGTCCTACCTATAATAGCTATTCCTATTCCTACTCTAAAAGCCTTCCTAGTAGAGCTCTATAATAAGATCTTAACTGCCCTACTAGTTAACTATATATTCTATAAGGTTTTCTATAAGATTAATAAGACTAGGTATAGTTTACTATCCTTTAAGATTTATTATTATATAGGCCTACTATTTTTCTATAAAAGCCTAAATAAGGCCCCTTACCTATATATTCTAAAAGCTATTATTTAAGATATTATATAGATAGTATATAACAACTACACTTATCCTAATATCTATAACACTTATAAGTTCCTCCTCCCTCTAATTTTCTACCTAAGTGTCTATAAAATAGTTACGTGTTATATTAATAGATATCTAGAATATACTAAGTCTAAACCTTAGTATAGCCTCCCTTATAGCGATATAGTACCTATTCTAACACTAAAAGTTCCTTTATCTACGCTATATCTAGACTTTATTACCAGCCTACCTATAGATATAGATATAGACACTTTACTACTTATTACTAATAAGTTTACTAAGATAATAAGGGTAATTATTAATCGCCTAAATTAGGACGCTACCTAATAGGCTAAGTATTATATCTAATAAATTTATCTAAATTAGGGCATACTATATATCCTAATTTATAATAATAATCCTAAGTTAGTATCCTAGTTATAGATAGCTCTTTATTACGCTACTAATATAATAATAGTAATAAGCGCCCTATACTACTAATAGGCAAACAGATAAGTAGAACACTTTATATAAACTCTTATCTATAGCCTTTATACTATTATTAGAGCTTAATATAATACTTCTACCTAGTATTTATTTTTACTATATATCTTAAACTACCTTAATAATTATAGATATATATTAATAGATATCTCCCTATTTAAGTTACTCTATAATCGCTTATTAGTCTATTTCTTAAACCTAAACGCTATTATTAGTATAGAAGACTCTTATACCCTCCTTATCGCTTTATAATAGCGCTATAAGCTTACCTAAGATACTATATAGCTAGCTACTACCTAGATAAAGATTCTCTATAATAAAAACTATAAACCGCCACCTTATATTAAAGAAGGCGATATAGTTTATATTAAGCTTACTAAACCTAGTTAAGATAGTTACTACTTATAAAGCTAAACTAAGTTATCTTATCGCTATATTAGTCCCTTTTATATAACTAAAATTATTAGCCCGCTCCGCCTCTATCTTAACCTACTAGACTACCTTAAATAACACCCTAAAATAAGTATTAAGAACTTAGAACTAGTACACCTAAATACCTATCTAGTAGCCTTTTTAGGCCCTATACACTATTATAAGGAAGAAAAGTTTATTATTAACGAAATTTTAGATAAGAGATATAAAAATAGCTATATAGAATACCTAATATAATAGTTTAGATATTCTTAAGATTAGGACACTTAGGAACTAGAAAGATCTTTATAATAAGATATCTTATAACTACTTAACTAGTTCTATTTATAATAGTTATAGTAAGCTTTAATTTTAGCCGCCTATTATATATAGTTAATCACATTAAGATCCTACACCTTTATTTACACTATTAACACATCTAAAACAGCTAGTTATAGACCTTAGAGATTTTATTCTTTAAGGCTATAACTATACTATTTTTATTCTTATATACCTACCCTATCTCTAATTATAATATTATATTATATTATATATAAAAATTTTGCTATTACCTAATAACTAGCTCTAACAGTTAGGTCGCTAGCTAATAATAAATATATCTATAAATATAGTAAAATAAGTTAAAAAAGGCTAAAGTTAATAAATTTTTCTATTTAAAAATATCTTTATTCTATAAGCTTATAGCTTTCTTTATTTTCTAAAAGTACTCTTAGCGCCCTACCTCTTATATTCACTAAATATTTATTACTATAGCTAAATCCTATAAAGACCGCCACTATACTAAACATAACTAGTATACACTAAAACCTTATAGTTCTCTAGCCCCGCCCCCTTAAGATAAGATCGTAGCCTCTTAGCCCGCCCCCCCCTCTACTACCCCTAATAGCGTTAAGAAAGATAAGATTAAGACTCTCCTATTCTCTCCACCCTCTACTACCCCTAATAGCGTTAAGAAAGACAAGCCCACAGCTATCTAGCCCAAACCTACTAATACTAACTAGGGCTCTGATAATCCTCCTAGCCCTACTAATAATAACTAGGGCTCTAATAATCCCTCTAGTCTAATAGCCACCACCTAGGGCTCTACTAACCCGCCTAGCCCTACTAATAATAACTAGGGCCCTAAAAATCCTTCTAGTCTTATAGCTAACCCCTTTAGCCTAGCTAATAACAAATAGTACTTAGACGGCCCTCCTAGCCCTCCTAGCCCCGCTATTAACGATAGATAGATCGCTAACAGCCCTCTTAGCGTAGATAATTTTAGTCCTAACAGTATTAAGACCCTTAATAGATAAGATAATAAAGACGCCCTATTAGAGGAAAAGAAGCTAAAAATAAAAACTATAGCTTAAAAATAGTAAGAGGAACTCCTTACCTAACTAGAAGGTAAAAAACTTACTAAAGTCCTTAAAGCTAGCTATATATTTAATAGCAAGTCGACTAGATATATCCTTCTCTAGCCTAATAGCTCCGCCCCTATTTATAGCTACTACCTTACACGTATTAGTCGTCTTAGTAAGGGTAAATAAAGCGGTTTAACTACTTATCTTAATATATAACTTTCCTAATATAGTCCTAAATAATTTAGCTTATACTATAACTAGTATATAGGCTAAAGACACACTTTAGGCTATAATATAGTCGCGGATTTTAATAGCACTACACTTAAAGCCTAGACCTTTAATATTAAGGAAGAAGAGGGCTATAACCTACTATACGTCCTAAACTCTATTATAAAAGACACTAATTTTCCCCTATCCTAAGCGGATAATAAAGAAAAATATAAGATTAAGGAAAAAATTATAGACTATAACCTTAACTTAACTATCACTATAGTATACTTTCTATAAGCTACTAAGCTCTCTATCTTATTACCTAAAGGTAGTATCTTTATAGTATAATATAACTTTACTAACTAAAAGGCTATTATTAGTAATATCTAGAAAAAAGCCCTCCTCCCCTTTATAAATATCTTACTAGAAGATAATTTAGTTAAGATCTCCTTATTTATTTATAGATAGAAAGATTAGGATAACACTTTTAAATTTATAGTTATATAAGGTGACTATATAGAAGGCTTCCTAGTTAGTTTATTTTTTAATAATATTAATAATAATAAGATACTTAATATAAGTAATATTAATATATCCTACTATCCTATCCCTACCTATTCTATTATAACTATAAATAACTTTATTAATAATATATAATATATAAAAATCCTTACTATAGGCGTAGCTTATAAAGTAAGGTTCTTAAAGATAAAGAGTTTAGTTTATAGTTATTTATATTTTTAGTCTAGTCTAATTCTTATAGATATAACCTAATAGCTAAAAGCACCTATAGATAAAGACACCTTTAGTATTACTAGTTATAGCTAGTACTATAAGTTTTACCTTAAGGTTAAATATCTTAAGGACAGTTATAATTACCTACTAGATCTCTTAATCTTAGTAGAGATCTACCTAAATATAGCTTATAAGTTTAAAGATATTCCTAAAATAGCTATAAACGCTATAAATATTAATACTACTATTATAGCCTTCTTTACTAAGTTTAAAGACTATAACACTATAGCTTAGGATTATATTAAAGGTATAGATAAGTAATATTATAACACCTATACTTATAAATAAAAAAATAACTTATATAACACTAATAGCCAGCTAATTAACAACTTTAAGGAAGATAATTATAAGCCTATATTAGTAACAGACTAGATAACAGTCTAGCTCCCCTTTATATATAAGCGCCTTATTAGTCTCCTTTTACCTAATATTCCTTATAATCTTATAAAGTAATAGCTTACTAGTTAGAAAATTATAGACATATATAAAGCTATTACTATTAAAGCTATTACGACTCTTATTACTATCACACCTATAAATAAGTAGGTAGTTTATATATAGCTTACTATATAGTTTAAAGCCTATCATTCTATTAAAAGTAACATAGATAATATTATTTAGATAGATATTAAGTAGTATAGTTATTATATTCTATAAGTCGTAAGTACTATTTCTAGTTATTAGTTCTATCTCCTTAAGACACTAAAACACCCTAACTAGCCGCTATACTTATCTACTCCCTCTCTCTATTTCTCCTATAAGAACCCTAATATTAGTAGCTCTCCCTAAAAGTTTATAGATAATATAAGGTACACTATCTTTATAGTTATCTTCTATAATATAGATACTAATATACTAAAACATAAAGGTTACTTTACCTACTTTATAAATAATCTAACTACTAACTCTAAAGGCGCCGCTTAGTAGGTATAGTAACTAAGTCTTAATTACAACCTAAATACTATTATAAAGGCTAATCTACTAAAAGAGTTCCCTAGTATTACTATACACTTCTAATAGGGCGCTTTTTAAGGTAAATATAGTAAAGCCACCTTAGCTCTAATAACCTCTATAACTAATAAGTTTATCCTCTTAGGAGGTCTAGGATTTAGTAAGTCTACCTTTACCTAAATATATTTATCTAGCACTTTAATAGGTAACACTATTCTTAACAGCTAGTTAGGTTAAATAACTACTATCCACACTATTAGTATAAACGCCCTTATATTAGATATACACACTATATTTTTACATAATAATCCTACCTATTTAGCCACTTATACGTTTACTTTTTAGAAAGAGCTCTTAACTATCCTTTATTATAAGCCTCCTTAGCCTAAGCCTACTACTAAGGAGATTATAGCGCGGGTTATAACTAAGATCTAGCTAAAACGCCACGCCACGCCTACTACTATCTATAAACATATTATATGTCTTAAAGAACTTAGCTAGGAATTACACTCTCCTAGCCGCTATAAATATAGTCTCGCCTTAATCGCTATCTAGTATATTAAGAGTAACCTAGCCACTTATAGTGCCGTTTATAAAAGCTAGGCTAAATATAATATAGACTTTATAGTATAAGAAGCTAAGAAAAAGACACTTAAAAGTACTATTACTAAGCTACTCTATTAAATTATCTAGGATATAGATATTATATTTTATATACCCTATATAATAAGAGACCTTAAAGATAATTATCCTAACTATATACCTACCTTAGTTATTATTAATAAGACGGGCTTCCTTACTAAGACCTAAATACTTATACCTATCGCCTATTAGCTAGATATAGCTGCTATTATCCTTAATAATCCTAACTAGTTCTATCTAATTATTATATACTAGTATAAGCGGTTATATTTTAAGCTAGAGCTAGTAACCTAAACTAAGATAGCCCTTACTCTAGAGTTTAATAATCTTATTAGTAAGTAATATCGTTACCCCTTCCTCGCCTATATATAAAACCTCTATACTATAAACTATACTCTTATTTATAACTATTACGTTTTTAGATCTATAGGCGAATATATAGACTATAATATATTTAATAGCTAAATAGAGTGTATAAACCTTACTAATAACTCTATTATATAGTCTCTCTAGTAATAGCTAGCTATAAAGTAGGAATCTAAGCCTAAAAAGAATCTCTTATAGCTTAAACTTAGTGATAGCGCTAAGGAGCTAGTAGGCACCTCCTTT
The DNA here is from genome assembly GCF_028009165.1 of Akanthomyces muscarius. Taxonomy (NCBI): domain Eukaryota; kingdom Fungi; phylum Ascomycota; class Sordariomycetes; order Hypocreales; family Cordycipitaceae; genus Akanthomyces; species Akanthomyces muscarius. Next base: position 5,165,867 of record NC_079242.1, read on the forward strand.
ACTAACCCTACTAAGATATAATATTATATTAAAATAGCTATCTAGTTTTATTATAATATTAACTTTCCCCTAATAAGCGACTAGCTAGAATATAAGGCTAGTAAATATAATACTAATATAATTTAATATAGCTATATTCTTATTATTTATATATATATATAATAATATAAGCTAATACTATCTATATTAATAGACATTCTAGTATATAAAGTAGACACTTTATATATTAAAGTCTATACTATTAACTAAAGTCTTAACTACTAAAAAGAAGTCGTCCTTCTATCTATTAGCTACTCTTAGAATCCTAGTTACACCTATAAGATTAAGCGCTCTAATATCGCCCTTATATATTATATATTACTTATAATTACTATTTCTTCTAAGGACCTCTATTATAGTTTTAATCTTAATAAGTACTACTTATACTATAAGAAGTATAAGTATTTTTAGTTACTTTAAGGTTAGTCTAAATAGTATACTAAATACTTATAATATAGCTATATTATAGTAAATTATAAGGAACACCTAGTATACGCCTTTTATAAAAGGAACTATACTAGCTGCTACTATAAGCGTATACCTACGTTAAAGCTCACTAAGGTTAACACCTAAACTAAGCCTATAACTACTAGTAATAAGAAGCCTCTCCTAGCTATAAAAGACCCCACTACCACTAAAAAACCGCCCACCACTAGCAATAATAAGCCTATTAACAGCCTAACTATAGAAGACCCCACAGCCACTAAGAGGATCGCTAGTTATAATAATATCTAGTATTTAATTTAACACTATACTAACATTTAGAAAGGCAGGAAGCCTAAAGTTAACACTCACCCCTTTTATACAGTAAAGACAGCTAACTATAAGCACCTTTTAGCTAAGTTCGTCTAATAAGATAACACTAAGACTAGCACTACCCCTACTACTAACACTACCCCCGCTAACAGCGTAACGCCTAAGGATAATAGCGGCAGCTCTACTAATAGCACTTCTAACCGTAATAATCCTCCTAATATCGTCGATAATAATAAAGGCTCCTCTTTTAGTACTTTATCTACTAAACCCCCTATTATCTACCTAGCTAACTAGTATAAGATGTTAGACTAGTAATAGACTAAATAGGAAGCTTACTACCTCTATAAGATAGACACTTCTATATAGTAAGAATAGAAGGTTTTTTAGTATAAAAGATATAGACATAAATTATTTACTTATTTTTTCCTTACCTATTATTATTATATAGCTCTATTAAGTATAAAAAGGGACTATATATTATAGTTATTAGGAATTTAATAAAAAGTCTTTTATTTTTCTTATATAAGTACCTTAACACTAAGACTATTATTATAACATTAAGGACGATATCTTTTTTCTTTCGCTAGGGGATTATTAGGCCACAGTCACGTACTCCACAGCACTTCCTGCCCTCTATCGCCGCCGTGCCTATCTTATATCTTAGCTTCTATATCACTTAATACGCACTAAATCTCTGATAAAGCTTTATTACATCGTGTGCTCGTTTCTCCCTTTGTGCCTCCATCGCTTCGCTCCGTACACCACATTCTCCATGGGCAGCCGGCATCAATGGACGCAGGACGCAGGGAAAAGGTCTCCATGCGTGGAAGGTTGACGGAGGCTGAATAAGAAAAAGTAGAGAGCCTCTGGTCTCGTTTCTGATTTGCTACAGAGCTGGAAATCCCCCAATTTCCATCTCCCAGATTAAATCAAAGCCACAGAGTCGTCTGACTCCTGTCGAGCGCTGTGATGACAGGAATTGGGTCCCAGTCGCTGCAGCAGGGTAGCTTAGGGCGCTTTCAATCGCGGATCATTGCGCGTCACTGTAACGACGAAAAAAATTGGCCCAATACTTGGAGTCATGAGCTATGCGTGACGATGCGCTCAGCTTGGCGAGCTGGCCCATCCTCATCCTCGCCTGGCCAGAGCTTACTCACCCCGGGGACCATTGGCCAAGGTACGATCGCAGAAGAGACGGTGCTGCAACAGCTCTCCTGCAGGACATCTTTTTGCGGATCGGTGACGATCATCTTCCGGGCCAGGTCTAGAAGTACGGCTCGCAGCTCATCATAAGGGAGCTTAGCTGTGAACTGATGGGCCTCGTGTTCGGCCCAAGCTTCAATCGAGAAAAAGGACGTGATCGACGCACCGCCGTGAGCGACATCCTCGCCATGCAGGAAAGCAAACCCTTCCAAGATTTGGTACAGCGCATGCCACGGGCAATGATGTAGGATTTCCGACTCGCTTAATGGGGCGATGACTTCGGTAACCAAGCACTCATGTAATCCATTCGGTCCCTCGATTGTGAAATCGTCTAAAAGTCGGATGATTCTCTCGTAACCAGCCGTTCTCTTAGTGGTACTGTGGATTTTGGAGAGAATTGTCAATTCTTGGCTTAGACCCGGAACGTCTGCACCAATGCAGATTTTAAGCGCGACAAAACGACTGCGGCGGTAAGCACGGCATCGCACAGCGGTTGGGCTTGTCTACCTATTGACGAGGTCTCGCGCCAGCCACACGGTGGCAAAAGCTCCAAATCCCAACTTGAGCAGAATTCTATAACGCGGCTCTCGGTGTTTGTCTACACAGGTGCCTGCTTTGGGGAGTATGTCGCCGAGGAGAACCGGGTGGTAGCCGTTGCGTTGGTAGCGCCTCACGTCCTCGACTTGTTCTTCACATCCGGTGTACAAGAAGACGTCAAGCTGTGATGGTGTATTGTTGGCTTCGACCATGTCATCAGGCAGCAATCTGGCATCTGAGCCGAGTGTTGGATATTCACCTGCCATGATGAATGGAAGAGATGTTTGGCCGTTGAGAAAACGGAAGCGGGGTCTAGGTGTCACGAACATATTCAGGCTGGATGTTGGGTAGGGTGAAGGTCCTGGCGTCTTCTTCTGTCCTAACTGAAGACAAGCACAGACTACGCGCGTAGAACAAAAACAGCTTCGTTGTCGTAGCTTGCCGTCAAAATTCAACCTCTCATGATTTTTGTACGGGTATGCTTGGACATGGAGGAGCACCGGCGGGTTGTATAGACCATCTGTCAAGAGAGGTGTAGATCATCGTTGGAAAGATTCTCATCGCTGTTTTGCAGCAACTTCTGCCAAACAAAGCAAAGGAAAGATTCTGATCAGCGATTGGCAAATAGTCATCGTTTGAATGGAGAGCCATGGAGTCGTGAGGAGCGCTCGATCGCACTCCACACATCTCTGCATGTCGGGTGGACCGTTCCGCCGTGATTCGTCGAGGTCCCATGCCGCGGCCGAAGACGGAAGTTCGTGCGTGAGCGCGGCTGAGGCCGGTGATTAATCGGCTGCTGGGTGATGACGGATCACGGTCAGAGGAAATGAAGTCGAGTTTGCCCCTGTGTGCCGGCGCGGGTCGTCACGAGAGACTTTTACTTGGCCAGGGTGGCCATTCTTGAGGAAGTGGGAGAGCAACAGGCAGGGATGGAAAAGCTTGGAAAAATGCCAAGGCGACGGGGCGATGGGTCTACGCCGTACCAGCACATACAAGTCTTTCATGGATGAGAAACCCTTTTCCGCGATGGCTATTTTCAGCGCCAGAGCGGCAGCAATGGTTGTTGGAATACTGCTAGTTGATCCATTGTCTAGTGGAATTAATACGGTGGTAACAAGCCACACAGCGCGTTCCATTCATAAGCAGTGAAGTCTGAAGGACGGGTAGGAATGAGAAGCAGTTTCGGGTCTGTAGAAGCTTTGCCGCGAATTCCAGAGAGTCGACCCGCGGAAAAGAACTGCACGAAGCAATGAGGTGTGATGTGATGGCCGCTGGGACGGAGGAGCGGCAGTTGATGGCGCTACGAGAGTGGTCTGGATTGAATCGCCTGTGCCAGCGGCTGCAGCGTGGCGTCGGCAGAGATGAGATGAGCTGCCTAATATGTACCGTTGAGAGAGATGCTGAGACAAGAGACAATTACCAGTCACCCAGGTGAAGAATAAGAAAAAGGCCCGGGTTAAATGCTCTATGAATAGCAAAGTAGCGTGCCACTGAAGACGGGAGCATCCTGACATGCAAGTGACAAAAAATAGCAGCGGGCCGATGCCGCCGCGATCTCTGCAGAGGGTCACTGGGGGGGGGGCATGAGGTCAAAAAATAAATTGGCAAATTGGTCACCGTCGAGAATTGAGCCGAGACGAAAAGGAGATTATCGTCTGTTTTGGTAAAATTAAACCGACGGGGGGGCCAAGGCAGGGCCAAGGAAATTATGACCCGGCCAGAGCGCGCGCGCAGGGGTGCGAGTCGGTCAAGCACGGGGAGAAGAAGGCTTCTTGACCAGGTAAAGAAAAGTCACAGAGGGCGGGGGGGAAAAAAAAAGACGAGCAAATACTTGGCCGAAAAGAAGAGAGCAGCGGTAACCGCATCTGTTCTAGACTTTGACTTGGAGCTCAGATAAGGCGACCCGTGGAAATCCCCGTTCTCCACAGCGGCTACCGAGGGAGAAGGTGAGTTATCAAGAGACCAACAGCCTTTTTTTTTTTTTTTTTTTTTTTTTTTGAGTCGATACGAGATTTCATTTCTAAATATGGGGAAATGATAGGGGCCGTGTTGATGACTTTTTTACTCCGTATTGTTTCTATTTTGAAGAATGCAGAGTCAAAGGATGGAGCTTCGTATCTCGATGACAGACGGGCGGTGTATGGGGAAAATGCACTGGCAGGCGTCCATACAGCGAACAATGGAGGTGTGGTTGGTGCTGTAGCGCGTTCTTGTTCCGCGATGCCGTGTCTCGGCCATGGTCCCCAACGAGCCGTGAGTGCCGTGTTTCGCGTGACAGTCTTGCATCTTGTTGCTTTCTTTTGCATACTGCGATGCCTCTTTGCACGGCCTGTACGGGGTATTTTTTGGGGTTTTATTTCGCGTTGAGGCTGAGAAATCTGGCTGGGTCGCTGACAGCCTCCTTGCTTGGTTCCTGCATGAGTGGAGCCGGTTCGGGGGTACCTCTTGTTTTTTCTTTTATTTCGACGGGCTATCGCTGGCACAGAAGAACAAGGTGAGGACAGGGAAAGTGACCACCAGTCGGCTGTGAATACGGGCTGATGGCTGACTGCAATCTCTTGGTTGGTCAGTCAGTCAGTCGGTCAGTCGGTCGGTCTTGCTGATTGTTTGCGGCATACCGAGTATCGGTCGAGACAATGGCATTCATCACGACGGCCCCAGGGACAATAGCACGCAGCTGATGTGCAGGGCGAGGCTTGCTATTGCTGCAGCGGCAATACCGTGCCTTGGAGCTCATCGCGATGCATGACAGATTCCATGACGGGCCTGGCTAGCAGGTGGTGGTTCTTCCCCCTCCCCACCGGGCGGTCTCCAATTTCAGTCCAGGTTCTATTACTGGTGCAAGGAGCATTATGCGCAAGCCAGCCATCGGCAAGATGAGCAATGCGTGAGATGTGTGTAGATTAGGTCGATGTGTACAGCACGTCACCTCGCAACTGGTGCTCTGTACAAGTACGATGGCTCTACCACGAAGCAATAAATAATAAGTCACAGATATTAGTTGGCAAGGCTGCCATTTGCTGGTGCTGGCCAGCGAGGGCAGCCGCTGTATTTTCGGTGGTGCACCCGCCCATCTCGCCCATCTGAGCTTCCAGAACGAGCAGCCAGTCAAGAGGCACGCGTACCTGAGCTGGGCCCACCCACCCCTATCCACCCATGCCCACTGACCCCTGGCCGACTGAGCGGTCCGGCGGGTCCCCAATCATTGTCCCCAGTCATTGTCCTCAATCACTGCTCCTTTTTTTTCCCACCACAGCGTTGCTGGTGCTGCCGTGTCTGCCAACAACAATCATACCCTGCCTGCCTGTTTGCCTGGCTCATCTCATTTGCCTCTGCCCCCCCTCCCCCCTTCTGCTTGGCCTCTGTCCGTATAAAGAACGCGCTCCTCCAAATCTCCCACACCTTCTTTCTTTCTTTCCCTTCCTCACCCACACACATTCGCTCCTTGCTCAACTATTACCCTGACTTTTCAGTCAATTTCATTCGTTAATACAACAACCAACAAATCAACCACTCCCGAACCCTCTTTCCGAAGAAAAACCCCCAACACACCGACAAAATGAAGTTCTCTGTCGCTGCCGTCCTCGCCGTCGCCGCTGGTGCCTCTGCCCACTCCAACGTCACCGTCACCACCGAGGTCGTTGACGTCTACACCACCTACTGCCCTGAGGCCACCCAGATCACCCACGGCACCAAGACCTACACCGTCACCGCCCCCACGACCCTGACCATCTCCGAGTGCCCCTGCACCATCACCCGCCCGGTCACCGTCACCTCTTCCGTTGTCTGCCACAACTGGTACGTCCATTCCCTCACTCGCTTGCCCGAAAACAGAACGCAATGCTAACAGATTCTCTCCAGCCCCAAGCCCACTGGCGCTCCCCCTGCCCAGAGCTCCAACGGCACCGTTCCCGTTCAGCCCACCACCACCGGCGTCCCTCCCACCGCTGGTGCCGCCAAGGCCGTCCCCGCCCTTGCTGGTCTCGTCGGTCTCGTCGCTGCCCTTCTGTAAATCATCTAACCGCCTCATTCGCGTGACAAGGTTTTTGGTTTATAGTGGGAGGTGATTGGGTAACTTGGACCCGGAACACGGACATACGACAAGAATTGGTACATATTTAATACGGTCCTGGAATCATGCCGCTGTGGAGCACATGACGGCCACTGCTTGGCTCCAGAACAACTTCAGTTGTATATTCTGTCTTCTTCTCGGCTCAAAAGGGGATTCGCCCATCCAGACACATGTGTGTGCGGTCTGTTTTTCGTGGTCGGGAGATTGAAAATGGTTTTCTAGCCTAGGAGCACTGGGTTACTGTCCTGCCTCTTGCAGCATCCTATGTCTCGACAACTATAATTATAGAAGTCATTTTTTTCTTCAACCACGATTTGCGCTTCATGTGGATGTCTTGCGCTCTTCTAGGGGTGCAGTGGATTGATTATAACTGTCGGGTGTTTTATGGCTTCAAATCTGTTGCTCGAGCTTATATTGTAGATAGGCAGCAAAAAAGCCACTTTTGGCCTGACCACTTAACTTGTTCGTTTCTGTTGAGCATATATCTGCTTTGAATCTGCCTGTATCTACACTTGTCATGGCAGCATCTACGGAGCATCTCGTTTGCCCTCGTCATCTGCGTAGAGAGACGGTCCAGGCCGCGCACCCCAAGGACGCGCCCGCTGTCGACCGTGGGCGGCGGAACCCATTGTCCCAGCCAAGGTAGGCCCTCGCAGCCAATCGAGCCGCTTGGATGGCCAAACCCGAAATTACACGTGGGGCCCATCCATGTTGGCGACCCTGGAAATTTCAGGCACCAGATGACCTGGCAAGTGCCCGACTTGCCATCACGCTGGCGAAATAAAATAACAAATGCTGCAGAATAGACCGTCAAGAGATCTCATCGTTGATTCTGCACTCAATCTCTTTTTGCGCACCCCTTTGTCGCGGCGGTGAGAATTCGCAGCAGAAGTGGCCGATGCGCCGCCGAGGATTGCTTATCCAAGGACGCTGAGCTGGACTAGGCTGGGCTGGGCTGGGCACACTGGGCGCTAGGCGCTGGGCGCAAGCCACCCAAATCAACGTGCTCAGGACATGGGCAATCAATCACACGCCAAGCACGAAAGAAAAAAAGCCTGGATTGGCCCGCTGTGCTGCCCTTGAAACAAGAACTCCGGATGACAATGCTTGTACGAGATGCAACGTGTGTATTGGGCCAGCGCATCCCCCCGTCGCAGCAATAATCCAAGTAGCCTGGCCTCATTTTCCCCCCCCCCCGGTAAATGCGGCAACGGTACAGATTAGAGAAGAGCTGTGGCTGAACAACGCCGCCAGGCACAGCATTATTATCAGTAATATCGCTAGGCGTTTTTAGTGGACGGCGCTGGGTTAGGGGAGCGCGCGGCGCCATGCAGAAAACGTGGCTGTCGTTATCGCAGAGGGCTGGCTCGCTGGCTTGATGGCTTGGTCGTTGGGAAATTAGAAGCGCCAGCAGACTTGGCAAGTCCCTGCTGTACGGGTCTGTTTTCTGCAGTGTGCATCTCTACTGGTACAGCATGCCTTTTGTCGTGTAGATGCGCGCCGAGGTGCGCCACGGCCGTAGCCCAGGACAGACCATCCCACGCCCGAACACCAGGCCAGCACGGCGGAAGTATAACTGCGTGCCATATTTAGAACCCATGTGTCGCAGGAGGCTCTGCTCGTCTCGCACGTGCGTTTTGTGCATTTTAGCTATTTATGATGTCTTGCATTCTTTTCTGATGGGCTACGTGAGGTTGTGTTTCGCGGCTGGAATGTAGTCCAGTATGCCAGGTGAAATGCCTACCCTACACTAAAACCAGTGACTTCTGCAGAGTGGCTGTACGGCGCTCGCGGGTTCTGCGATGACGAAGATTAGTAAAAAATAGCTTCTGATGACAAGCCGGGATGGGCTCTGATATTTTCTTTCCGCTATTTGAGTCTGGTTGTGCTTGAGGTCGGGACTTGTTCTCACAGTCCAATACGCAGCTATCTCGTGCTCGCGATGGCAGCTTCTCAACGGAACATGTAACATGCAGCTGATCAACAGACGAAATAAACATGATGGCGAAATGACACGGCGACACTACACAAAGCAGCGAGATGCAACAGCCGCTACCAGCATATTTACCATTACTCGTTTCTTATAGCCGGCATTCGCGCCCGCCACCGCAGCCCTCTTCACAACTAGAGTATACTACAACAGGCCGCCAAAAGAGCCAGTCCTTGCAGCTGTCAACAAGAAAGCCAAGAGTAACCTCCGAGCTGCAAGTGTACTTGACGGAATACTCAGCATCCGAATACAGTCCGGGGAAAAGGAAGCTCGGCTGGAGAAGCGGGGACGCAGCCGACTAGTTCTCCCCAGGAGCCGCGCCAATCGAACCGGCCCGCCCCCATTGGCTGCGCTGATGTGCCGAATCCCCACACAAGCTTAGATATATTCCCAGCATCGCCATCGTGCCGTCTCTTTCATACTCACATCCGGCGTCTTGTCTCCTCCTCTTTACAGCTATCAACTTACAAGTATCAATCCACAGTTGCCAATCACAAGTTTCACGCAACGAGTTCATTGACACCCGAACTCTCACTTCCGCACATCACAGGACCGCTGACGTCTGGCCCTCGGTCCATGCCTGACATTGCGCTGCCCGTCGTGCTGCCTCGCAAGAGAATGCACATCCAAGACGAGATCCTGCAGCAGAGCCTGCGGAGCCCAGAGGCCTTCTGGGCCCGCCAGGCTGAGCAGCTGCACTGGCACCGGAAGCCCGACGCCACCCTGCGCACCTTTGACAAGACGCTCGCCGACGGCAGCACCGCCCACGCCTCCTGGGAGTGGTTCCCCGGCGGCGAGCTGTCCACCTGCTACAACTGCGTCGACCGGCACGTCCTCGCCGGCCGCGGCGACAACGTCGCCATCTACTACGACAGCCCCGTCACCAAGACAAAGGCCCAGTACACCTACAGGCAGCTCCTCGAGGAGGTCGAGACGCTCGCTGGCGCGCTGCGCCAAGAAGGCGTCAAAAAGGGCGACGTCGTCATGGTATACAGTAAGTAGCCGACGCTTCCAACAAAGTTGCACAAGACTTCTGCTGATCCACGTTCAGTGCCCATGATCCCCGCCGCCCTCATCGGCATCATGGCCATCAACCGCCTCGGCGCCGTCCACTCGGTCGTCTTTGGCGGCTTCGCCGGCAACGCCCTCGCCCAGCGCATCGACGCCTGCGAGCCCGTGCTCATCCTCACGGCCTCGTGCGGCATCGACGGCGCCAAGCCGCCCATCCCCTACCGGCCGCTCGTCGAGGAGGCCCTGCGCCTCGCCGCCCACAAGCCCCAGCGCACCATCATCTGGCAGCGCGAGGAGCTGCGCTGGGGCAAGACGAACCGCCTCAACCAGTCGTCGTGGCAGAAGTGGGTGCGCAGCGCCAGGGACCGTGGAATCAAGGCCGACTGCGTGCCCGTTCGCAGCAGCGACCCCGTGTACATTATCCACACCTCGGGCACCACGGGCGTGCCCAAGGGCGTGTGCCGCGACTCGGCCGGCCACGCCGTCGGCCTGAACCTCTCCATCAGCTACCTGTTCGACATCCACGGTCCGGGCGACGTCATCTGCACGGCGTCGGACGTTGGCTGGGTCGTGGGCCACTCGTACATTGTCTACGCGCCGCTGCTGGCGGGCGCGGCCACGGTGCTCTACGAGGGAAAGCCCGTGGGGACGCCCGACGCCTCGTCCTTTTGGCGTCTGGTGGAGGAGTACAAGGTCAATGCCTTTTTTACCGCGCCGACGGCGCTGCGCGCCATCCGCCGCGACGACCCGGACAACAAGTTCTTTACGCAGGTGGGTGAGCGCGATGGTCTGCGCTCCCTCCGGGCGCTCTTCCTCGCCGGCGAGCGCTCCGAGCCCAGCCTCATCTCCATGTACCAGGATCTCTTTGACAAACACGCCGCGCCGTCGGCCCACGTCATTGACAACTGGTGGTCGACCGAGGCCGGCTCGCCGATGACGGGGCGCGCGCTGACGCCGCACGCCGCCCACGACCGCGGCACGCGCATTCGCAATCACAAATTGCCCGTCCTTCGACCGGGCAGTGCCGGCAAGGCCATGCCGGGGTTTGATATCCGCATCGTAGACGATGAGGGCCGCGAGGTGGCGCGCGGCAGCATGGGCAACATTGTGCTCGGCATGCCGCTGGCGCCGACGGCGTTTCGCACGCTCTGGGGGGATGAGGAGCGCTTCTACAAGAGCTACCTCAAGCGCTTCAACGGCAAGTGGATGGACACGGGTGATGCGGGTATGATTGACGAGGAGGGCTACGTGCACGTCATGAGCCGCAACGACGACGTGCTCAATGTCAGCGCGCACCGTCTATCGAGTGGTGTGTACAGACCTACCATTATAGCAGAAACAGAAGAAAGTATCAAGCTAACATGAGACAGGCGGCATCGAACAAGCAGTGTCGTCGCACCCGCTCGTCGCCGAGTGCTGCGTCATTGGCATCCCCGACGCGCTCAAGGGCCAGCTGCCGTTTGCCTTCATCACGCTGTCGACCAGCGACCACCCCCCGTCGGCGATTCCCGACGAGGCCCTCGCCGGCGAGATCCAGGCGCTGGTGCGCAAGCAGGTCGGCGCCATCGCGACGCTCGGCGGCATCATCCAGGGCAAGGGCATGATCCCCAAGACGCGCTCGGGCAAGACGCTGCGGCGCGTGCTGCGCGAGCTCGCGGAGAATGCGGTGCACGGGGAGTTTGCGAAGGAGGTGGCGGTGCCGAGCACGGTCGAGGACGCCGCGGCGGTGGACGTTGCGAGGGAAAAGGTGAGGGAGTACTTTGAGAGCATGGGGCATAAACACAAGGCGATTGAGGCCAAGGCGAAGCTATAACGGAGAGGAGAGATGTATTTACGATTTGCAGCTAGCCACCTATTGACTTGACGGTGAACCTCTATTTTCATGGCATTTTCTACGAGAGGCCACCCGATGCACCACTCTCCAGACAAATCTGCGGTCTGCTACTGGCAATGGCTTCTCCTATCTATGCCCGCAAATACTGAGCATGGAAAGCCTTTTCTTCTATACTAGGGGCACGACACTAGCCGACCTCTGCTTTACATGGCCACAGACCGTCTAGACCCATTGCGCCACAAGGCTGCTCCGTTGCCTCCGCTTTTAGCCGCCCGTCCACAGTGGAAACGATGGATTCCGCCTTGCGTGTTGAGATCAGTGTGGGTTGTTCATAGCTGATAGGTCCAAAGCCCATTGCGTTCTAGCCCAAATGGCCAATCAAGGGAACCTGCCTACCTCGAGGATACCCAGTAGGATGCTCGCCTCTCTAGAGAACAGTTCTAAGCACGTGCAGTAGCTCAGCCGCGCTCTTTCAGCAGTTTCGCGTGGCCATCTGCCTCACCCCGCATCGATCATACTTACCCAACCCTAACGAATCTACACAAAAAATGGCAAGCTCTGCGCTATCTTTGCAATGGGGACTCGATGTCACGACGACTGGCGCCCTTTCTATGGCCAAGGGTCTGGTCATGGCAGCCACCACTGACAATGTCTCCATCCTGGCGCTTCTGGCCTGCGAGAGATTTGGTGGCACGCTGCCTGCCAGCTCTATGAGTATGCAAAAGGTGGCAAGCGCCCTTATACCCAGAAGCCCGGCACCGGTAGCCTTCCTCAAGGCAACCGTAGGCTTTCTCCACAACGACTGTGCCATGCAGCTTGGGACCAGCGCTGCAGGGGTTCGCTTCTTGGTTTTTGCTGCCGCACTTGTTCCTACGGCAGGAGTGTTTCAGAGTGCCGTCACGCTGGATAAAATGCTGAGAGATTCCGCGTCCGACTTGACCATTGTTCCGCCCCAGCAGGGACTGCGGGACTTGCTCAGAGTCCTGGAGCCTCGGGCGCCTGCTTGTGGTTTCTTTGACACGGTTGTATTTTGCGAAAAGCTGGTCGAAGAACACGTCATTTCAAGAGTTCTATCTACGAACATACCTAGCAATATTCCACCCAAAGAAGTTCAACGTCTTAAGGAGTTCATGCTGAACGGCGTGCCTCCTGCGGATACATTGACCGAATTAACCAACGCATTTCGTCAAATTGGCCGTTTAGGGCCTGCGAACGTTACAACTTTGACCGTCAGAACTGGAAGTGGGATTCCTTGGATATTGGCCTTCACTCAATGGTGCCTAGATTTCCCTATTTCCTTGTCCGTTGGAAATTTCAACGTGCTGGCGCCGGCCAACGCAAAAGTTCACATTATTGTACCTGAAGAAGTCAAGGATTTGCAGGGGTGCATCAGAATAACGACTCATCATCAACTGGAGAGACTGGGCACTTTGATACAGCCATGCAATCAGGATACTATCGACGTGCCGCGGGCGTCTCATTATCCTGCCAACAGACTGGTTACTTTCGGAGCGTATCGTGAGCAATTGCTACGGAGGCTTGGACTTCATAAATGGTCCCCGCAATTGCTACGAGAGGCAATAGAATACTCTATTCCTTTACTCCTGTCATGTTCTCTAGAAGAACAGACGATCAAGCCTAAGGCGGGAAAACGACCAGGAGAACTTAATCATCACTTCGAGAACAAAGGTGATAGCCTTCGCATTCGCCCATTTCCTGGGGCACACGTCGTTTCACGTGCTGCTAGAAGCTTGTTGTCAATCAATGAGCCATTGTCATTCAAGAAACTAGATGAGGGCCAGTCGATTAGAAACACTCCCCAAGTATCACGTCACCTTGCTCAGCTACAAAAAATACGCTGCCATGAGTGCAATGCGAACGGGGCAGGCGATGATAGCATTGGCCCTGACTCATGGGATGTTGGGTATTGCAGCGAGAGACATTTTTTCGAGACCTTGGCGGTCCTCACTTGCGAAATTTTTGCAATTTCTATTTTTCGAGATCCCGAAACAATTTTGATGCAGCCAGTAACTCGGCGCAGTGCTATTTTCGAGCGGCTGGTCCCGTGTGTCGGAAAATTTCTGAACAGTCCGCAAAGAGCTCTCTCATTACTGCGAACTATTGACAGCAGCCTAGTCAAATGGGCAAAACACTTGGTTGGACATTCTAATGGCATTGATGATCCCAAGGATGTAATCATATCGTGTCGTCAAGGCCAAGTAGTGTATCATGCCATCTTTGACACGTTCCGAGTTGAAAAGTATGGTTATGCGGAACTCATCTGTTTGCCAGGTGTACTCAGCTATAAAGGTGAGAAGTTCAACTCTGTGGTAGATGGAGAGCTGATGCCGGGTGGCCATTACATACCACCGACTCGACTTCAGAAAGATGATCTTTTGACAACACCGAATTCTGAGGATACAAGCATATCCTGGCGCATCTCGGTATTCAGCGAAACAGCGCTCGATGCAATGCTAGTCTGGTCTTCCAAGATAAACAATACGCAGAAAGATGCCCACCCATGTCACCTGCTGTATCACCTCCGCCGGGCATCGATATTGGAAATCTGCGCCCATTCTCAAGATACTCCAGTGGAGGAGATCGAGGACAACATCTTTGACGCTCCTGTTTGGGATTCACATTATCACGACATGAGGTTATGTACAGAAGCCATGCTTGACGCTTATGTTTGGGAGTCAGATTATGACGACATGAGGCCCTCTGGAGGGTGGCTTCATGTTGTTAGAGTGGGAAGGGAGGCCGACCAACTTTGTTTTGGGCTCGCCTCGCTAAAACGGAACCAGCCTATTGTGATAGGAAGAGGGGCTTGTTTTGGTTGCTGTGTAAAGTTGTGTCGCGTCCTGAAAGCTCAAGTATTGTTTTTTTGTAGATGTTGAGCATGACAGGCTGTTATTTAGCCACCACCTGAGGAGGTCGTTGAACTAGCCAATGTTTACTGCTTGCTCACAATTTGACAGCGTAGTTTCAACTCTGATTGCATCTTTAACGTTTTTCTCTTATTGACGATTTTCCAACATAGCGTTAACCTTTGATTGTCAGGCACACAATGATGCCGTCGATATGCAATACCAGATACCAGAACACAACAGCGTGGCAGCCACGCGCGGTCAACGTAGCCCTGCAGCTTCGTGCAGCAAACCGTAAACACGTACAGGTCTGCATCATCGTTTCATGCCCTCCTCTCACTCAGCATGTCGCATTTCTTCGACGCGCATCTGCGTTTTCAAACAGGCAAATCCTGCTGGCGTGTACATTAACCAGTCCTCATTGCTGATGTTGCTGCTGCTGTGCTCCATCCCCAAGTCCTGCTGCTGTACCTTGTCAACCAGATGTCTGCTGTGCCATCTCCAAGTCTGAGATCGACGACGACGCAGCGTCGTGGCACAAAGAGATGCGGGCCTATCGCTCCCATGTACCACTTCTAATAAAAAACACGAAACAGTCGTTCTTATTCCCCAAGAAAATGGCCAACGCTCACCTCGCACAAGCCAATCAAGGCGGGTGAAGAGGAAGAAGTCGGTGTAGGAGGCGGCGGGCGAGTCGACTAGTCTCAAGCAACACAGAAACACACAAGAGTGAGGCTTGAATATTTGGTATTTTTATTCCATTACTTAGACAAGGGAGCACTCCATCTCTCCTCCCTCTCTCTATCGATGATGCAGTGAATGCAGAGCGGGAGCGGGAAGGGGCCAACGACAAGGCGATCGAAACATGCGGTGCGTTGTCCCCGTACAACCCGTCATTTTTTCTTCCCACCCGCAGACGTACATTCAATCATTCAGACAGATGCCGCCATGCCAATGTTCCTAATTTATTCCTGCTTCCCCCTCAGCGGTGAGGCATCTACTCGTTGCCCACCCATTCATCCCTCAACGGCCTCTTCTGTCCCACATCCTTTCTCCTCCTCCAGCCGTTGTGTAACCGCCGCTGCCCACACACACAGAGTCATCAACGCTGCATTAGCTCCCGTTGTATTTAGACCAAAAAACGCCACATTGTGCGACACTGTCTTGCAGCGGCAAGTCGTAAAAATAAATAAAAAGTCAATGACGCTAAAATGGAAGACGGTGTAGCACAGAGATTTGAGGTCTGTGACAGGTGTAGACGCAGCGACGTCTTTTTTGGGGGCCAAGAGGTGGTCGACCGGGTCCATGAGTTCTAGTCCACGCGCCGAGGGGGGCGCTTTTGGATGTGTGTGTGTGTGTGTGTGTGGGATTGAAGAGCAGGGAAGCTGATTTATTACGGCAGAAAGCCTCCGGGGTAGATGAGTATGCCTGGTCGATATGCCTGGTCAGGGGATGAGGGGGGCTCGGCGCGTACAAGTGACGGGGAGCGATTCATTTCCCGTCCTCGACGACCAGCTGAAGAGCTATTATTTGTGGTTTTGTATTTTCTGGCAGCAGGTGACGAGAAATCGTTCAAGCTGGCTTCTTTGCGAGGCTGTAGACGCTCGACTGGCCCTGGTGGGCAATTTTAAGGTTGGAGAAGCGCGCCTCGGGGAGTCGTGTGCCGGCGCGGATACTTTCGAGGACCCTGGTCAATTTGTTAGCCCTTTTCTTTCTTTTCTTTCTCGAAGCATGAAATTTCTCCGAGTTTGACAACACCCAAACATGTGGGAAACAACTGCAGCTCGGTAGAGGTTGTACGCACCATTCAACGCCCACGTATTTGATGCCTTTGCCGCCGAGGCGTCGAATCTCGCGGTCCATCTTGGTGCCGGCCAGACCACCACCGCATCCCGCCGCTGCACCTGCCGGCCGTCCGAGGACGACGTGCGTGACCTGCCGCCGGGCCAGGTGCAGGGCGATGCGGGCGCCGTGGGCGGCCAGGGCCGTCTTGAGCTTGTGGTCGGAGATGAGCGGAAAGGTGCTGCCGTTGATGTACACGACCAGGCCGTCAAAGAGCTGCCGGCCTGGGCTTCCTCCTCCAGCATGTTCAGCAACCGGCAGCGAGATGATTTCCTTCATCGAGCCTGGCTTGACGAGCATCTCGACGACACTCTTCTTCTGCGGTGGCGGTTGTTGTTTGCTGTCCTGTGTTGGAGAGGCCGGGATGTGGCTCTGCTGCGGTTTGAACTGGCGGTTGAGCTTGAGGCCGCGCGAGGTCCGCCAGCTCGTCTCGGAGACGCCGTCGGTCTCGCGGCGAGAGGCCTCGCGGCGCTGGTGGCCGGACGACGACGAGTTCCACGGGTCAAAGGGCCGTGGCCGGGAGAGCGGCGGCGGCTTGGGGAGGGGGTCCGTAAAGGGCTTCATGGTGGTGGGCGGCGGTTGCGGCTCATCAGTCCCACGAGATATGCCCTTTGCGTCCAACATACAAGCAACGCTGGCGATGGTGGTGTTGCTGGGTGAAGAGGACCATACGTCGAGTGGTGGTGAAATTCACGGTGCTTTGGTTTGGCCCCATTGATGCCAACGCGTTCAAGGGAGACATTACGCGCTACGATGTGTTTTTGGAAACCAACACTGTCCAAATGCAATGTTTGTAAAATCTTTATTAAAATCAGATAAATATTCCATGACCAGGTACATCCTTTACAATACCCTACACCACGATTGCGACTGCAGCGTTGCGCCGAACGCACGCTGTCCGTGTTGGACCAACGCCCTTTGGCTTTGGTCCCACATCAGCAGCCGTGAACTCTACCTCTTGATCGCACGACTTGGCAGCCCAAGTTTGTTTCATGCGGGCAACTGAGCTCCTCTAAACGAAAAAAATCAGGGGCAAAAAAAAATCAGGGGAAAAACGGGAGCCACGAAAAAAACTTCACGAGGAAGGAAAAAACTCTTCAATAACCAAAAGACTGCGAGTATAAAATCAGCACAACTTGGTGGTCATTGCGGGGCGCGCCTCTCTTTTGCATTTGTGCATTTGCCGAAGTCCGCCGCCCATCTCGTCCCCTCATGCTGACACTCTCGATCAAGCAAAAAAGCCGAGACTAGCTGTATCAGTTATTGGCCAGCTTTTTCAAATATCATCGATCCCATGCTCACTGCGAGATTGCTTTTCGGGGGGGGGGAGTTCCTGTCATGTACATGCAGCTGTACATACGGCCGGCCGATGGGCAAAGCAGTACCGGTACACACACCCTCCCGTAACAAGACCAGAAGCGGGCGCGAAATCATGCATCCCGGGCTATTGATGCCCATTTTTAGCAACACAAAAGGCTATTGATCGTCTTTGGCCGAGGCAAGCGAGTCAAGAAGACTAAACGATAGAGAAAGAAAAAAAAAAGGGCCATCGTGACTTGCATGGACCACGGGCGCGGACGTAGCCGCAGCCCGGGTGGCCCGCGGGGGCGAGAAAGCCTCCTCAGCCCACCACATGGCAGGACAAGTACCCAAAAAGCCAGCCAGCGCAGCAAAACGCCCGCTTGTAGTTTAGCGACTCCTGATGGAGTGGCCGCTCCACAGGGCGACCTGCAGCTGCTTGGTGGCTTACAGGATGATTGCGTTGTATCTTGTGCTGTGGTGCTGCCTTTTTGCAAGGACCACGGCCGAGGGAAATACTTTGTCAGTGATGCTGATGGAAAAATTGGAGTTGCGGAATGGACATGTCTGATGGTTTGAAACCCGGCGGCTGTACGAGATGCACACGCACGCTTGACGTATCTCTACAGGCAAACCATCACTGGTCGCAGTGTACCTCAGCACGAAGGTTACAGCAACGGGGAACCAAGGTTCGCTGTGCCGGGCGAGCGAGCGCCGCCCGTCCCTCTCCACCTGCTGCAACGGCCCGCTGTTGCAGAAAACCGTTTTTTTAAATCATGTCTCTCTCGCTTGCTACCAGTAATTCACCGCACACTACACGCTGCACAAGCTCCCGCGATAGGCACCATGTACTGTGCTGTCTTGTTCTTGTCTTTTCGGTCTCGGCCTCGTCAGTTTCCGTCTAGACATCACACACATACCTAGGTACCTATATTGCGAAATCCAGATGAGGAGCCGGGACCCCCCCTGTTATACGCGGAAGCAGACCCGGGCCAGCTCAGACACCACCAGCTCCCCGCCCGTCCGCCCCCGACAAATAAGCTACCCAAGCGGCGAAGAGTATTTTATTTTTTTTATTCCGTGTTTTTAAATCACAAACAACTAATTTACACGTGTCAATGTGAAATAGCTACGCACTAGACTGTTTACAAAAAAAAAATTGTACTTGACCATGGAGAACTCGGCCGACCCGTCCCGTCCGGCTGACTACTGCCCTGCCCTGTCCTGCTATATCTCGCTCCCCCCCTTCGCTCCCCACCAATGACGCCTCCAAACGTGATGCTGCAGAAAAGACAACGGCCGCCGCGCTGAGTTGATCAAAATCGTACTGGTAACGGAGCCTTGTTCGTTTCATTTCATCTCACCAGGCCATCCACAGCTCTCCGACACACGCCCCTCCCCTCCTCCTCCGTCCTTCGATCCCTGCTTCTTGAGAGAAGAGACCAAAAGCAAAGTAGTAGTCCGCACCATTATTAGCCTCTCTTTGATTTGCCCTATATCATCGATTTTATAGCTGTCATATCTCTCTCGTCAAACAATACTACCACCCAAGACAGGGTCCCCCCCCCTCCCCCGTTCTGCAAAGGCCACCACCGTCCGAGGTTTGCCCCTCCAGCTGCCATCGGAGGCTCTCTGCGTCTGCATGCTTTCTGCGGTACCTCGGGCCTGCTTGCTTCCACACACACACTTATTCACAATACATGATCCATGGTCATCGTGGTTTGGTAGCTAGGTACCCCAAAGGTCCTTGCGCCCCCGGTCCCCAAGCCACACCGGAAAACGATGCCCACCCATGATCCTACCTTGGCGCTTTTTTTTTCTGCCTCTGCTTTTGGCAACCTTTTTGCTTTTTGCCTGGCGTCATCTGGAAGCACGTTTTGATTACATCTTCTTTTTAATATACCGCTGCCGGTACTCACTGACCACCAATAGATGGTCTAGATACACATGATTTCTACAGATCCTCGTAATAGTGCATGTTAGAAGATGCTGCCGTCCATGACAACCATATCCGATTAGCTGCAAACGTCCAAGCGCCTTATGGTTTGTTGTATCAGGTTCGTCCAGCCATTGCTCGTGACTGCGCCGCCCCTCCCCATCATAGCGTCGTTTCACCAACGCCTCTTTTTTACCTTTTTTTCCAGAACCCAGATACCATGCCATGCCATGCTCCATCGTCAGCCGCTTTTTTTATTTACTTCCTGGCCATGCGCACCATCATCGGGTGTATCTCCTCCATCTAGAAACTCGCACTAGCAGCCTGCTCACTTGTGGCTTGAAAAACGACACCACACAACCCGCTAATGCACACCATACTTGCCTTGGCCCTGCTTTTTGCATGAAGAACAAAACATCACCCAACATGAAAGCTTTTTTTGCATTATACAATCTCGTTTCTGATCTCCTAAATCACAAACGTCCAATATTATAGCAAAGTATAGAAACATGTTTTGCGTGATGTTGATGTAAAACATGGATAGGAAATATCCCGCCGTCACCGAGTCACGGCACCGCCGCTCGCCGCCGCCCGCCCGTCTCCCCCGCCTTCATCTTCAGCCCCCCCGGTTGTGCACGTCTACATGTGCATACATTCTTGGGCAGATGGGACAAGCAAGAAAAGAAGCGAGCCCATTGCTAGAATCATCCCAGCAGAACCCGCCATGAGTCAAATCCCCCCCCTGGGGGCTTGGATGGGCTGCAGCAGCTACCCGCCCGCCTCCATCACCCCATGGCCACAGCCGAGCCCCCAAGGATTCTATAGTGGATTTCCTTTTACGCCCGGTCTCTCAGTCTCTTTCTCGTTCAGACGGCAACAGTAACAAACAGACAGAGAAAAACCGACACGGAGCATATTGGCCAACTATAGCGTGGATATACCTCATTTTCGCCCAGATTGGGCAATCGTAAACTCCATTATACCACAAGCTAGCTATGTATTAATGTAATGTAATGTAATGTACCCAGCTAGCCCTGGCTGTCAAGCTAACAACCCCACCACCACCACAATGGCCGCCGGGGTTCGACAAAAGATCCCAAGAGAATTCAAAGTGAATTGCGCCGCACTAATGTACAACGGGTGCTAAAAAAGGTCATGTTTTTCTCGGAAGAACGCTCCCATCTACAGACTATTATTCTTGGCTTTTCCTTAGCCAAGGGCGTTCATGCACACGATGGGGGCGTGTAGATTTTCAGATGCCGTCCGCAGCTTCAATCTTGATGCTGCAAAGTCACTTGCCACTGCCTACATGTAATTGCCTACCCACCCAGCTGTTGACATGTCTGTCCAGATACAGCGCCATCACAATATTGCAACTCCAAAGCTCCGACGACGAAAAGCGACTTTCCTTGACACCTTGCCTCAATGTCGCCTCGTTTCTCACTCAGCCTCTCACGCCCTCGCATCTTACCCAGCGTTGCATTCATTCTGTCATCGCGCCGGAAAACAACGCAACCTTCTTTCTCTTCCTTTGCGGCGCAGCCCCCCATCCCAGCCTGACCCCCCCTCCTTTCCTGGTGGGCTTGCCGCACGGCACGGGAAGACTAACGTACCTCTCATGCACACTTGCGGGACCTCCTCCCCTATTCCTCTCTCTCTCTCTCTCTCTCTCTCTCTCTCTCTTTCCTCCTTCTTTTCTGCTTTTTGCTTGCTACATTGTAGCTCGCTGGCAGTGAGCCTCTTCTGCCTGATATCCACTACGTAACCCGCAGCAACCTTGTCTAGCCTCGGTCAACTATCCCAAGTACTTAGATGCAATGTGCATGCACCAGCGTCTCGTCCGTACGAACAAACCCCTACCTGCGTATCCATCTCGCGATCTTGAGAGATGGGACACGCTTCTTGATTTTTTCAAGTGTTACTGTGCGCCGTACCTGACACAAAAAGAAACCCTGCGGCGCACGCACGCACGTACTACATCCCGTCTTGTTTCCCTCCCAAGCTGCATATACCCCCGCCTTGTTCATTTGGGGGCGGAAAAGATATCCTCTTACTGGGTCAAATACAAGTTCGACTTGTCAAGACGGGGACGCGCCTTGTACCAGCCATGTAGCCACGCTCAGGCCATGGGACAAAACTGACCTTCCTTCATTCGACATTGACATCCTGGACCTTGAAACGGAGGGCCATTGTCACCCCTTCAAGTTCCAGGGCTGAGATGCCGCACAAGAATCTGCCCCGTATCAGCATCTCTTGTATAACAACGAGTCAGGTATTTTGTGCTATGCCACATCAGCCACTACAAGCAAACAGCCAGAGTTTGCCCGACGTCTGCCGAGCCCCAAAACTGAGACCTTTTGTTTCTCAATGCCCAGAGAAAAACCGTTATCGAAGCGCCGCGCCCAGCCCCCCCCCCCCCGCGAGAGAGTCACAAGGGTCCCCTCCCTGTGTGTGCTCAGACAAGCGCAAGGTATTGGCATCGTCTCCTCTACTTCTCATAGTGACCTTTTGAAAACTATGTGTTTCCCGCCTGCACACCCTCGCGTCAAGATACATGCAGATACATGCACAGTGGACAAAACAGCCCATCTGGCTTGGGATGAAGGCCACTAGTTCGACGCACAGCCGGGTATGCAAGGGAAAGAGGGGCACAGGCTGGGGGAAGAGGCCAACACATCCATCGACCTGCGTCTGGCCACACGGGAAAGAGATGGCAGCGCGGCGCGACAAGAACATGCATGCTGCAACAGGCGGTGAGGGGCATGCGCCGAATCGACTGGGGGGGGGGCGTGTCGCATGTGGTGCCGCTGGCCCCAGTCGCCCAGCCTCAAACGAGACATTTTGGATATCGAAGACAAGATCCGAACAACAATGGGAAATCGGACACAGACGGAAGACAGGAAAAAGCTTTTCAAAAAAAGAAAAAAAAGAGAGCCATCAGTCATGAACACAGATGCAGAAGAAAGTAGATGCAGCTTTGACGGAACCTGCCCACCAAAACGGCGCGTGTGGCCCGGCGTAGAGTTGACCGATAGCTTGCTGACTTTGCACTGCTGGAGTCCATCCCCTGCGTCGCAAAAAGATCGTCTCTCCTAGCGAAAAAGAACATGACCGGCCACCAGCCGAGCTGCCAGGGTCTTGTTTGGACCGACGGGGATCTTACCAAGGTGGTATCTTGGGCGCGCCTCGTGCTTGTACCTCTGTAGCCACACGCCCCCCTACCCTGGTCCGCCAGATGGCCTTGAGTGGTGGTGGCCTTTGCTTTGCTCAGGGATGTTGCTTCGCTGGACTAGCACGACCGGCCGAGGCCGAAGAGCGAGAAAAGAAAACCCGCCAGTTCTCCTTCTCCCTTTGTGAGAAAGCGCGCATGGGTCGAAAAGCCCTACCCGCACTCCTTGCTGTTCTGGGAGGCTGGTCAAAAGTCTTGTCTTGACGTTGAAAGGAAGCCGCCGCTGCACTTCAGACTACTTGTGCAAGATCGCGCACGATGGGCCTACCCTGAAAAGAAAGGAAAGCTGCTCGATGAAGAGAGATCCGGCACAGCTGCGCGCGCATACTCTGTGCATAAAAGCCACAGATTAAGTGGCCCAGCCAGCGCCAGCGCAGCAAGGCAACACGGGAATCGTCCTTTATTTTTGCTTGCATTACTCCGCCGTATGCAAACTGCACATGTGGCAACCCGCGGAAGCACGCGTGCAGAACCGGCCTCCCACGCTGCTAAAGCCCATCTATAATACGACGCCCAGTTGGGCTGACATCCTGCCATCGCATATGTACACCATGCTTTGCGCTCGCAAGGTCTCACAGTGCTGAAAGGAAAACGGCGCGGCGAAACGTCTTGATAGTAACCGCCCAGATCACAAGTCCTGGTAGAATTTGCGCCCACCGCACTGTCTGTTCGTCTGTCTCTGCTCTCATGCCCTCTTGTCGCGGCATGTGGTTGGGCCACGGCATGAGTTTGGTGTGGGGTGGTCCATTCTCCAGCCTTGCTTCTCTTTGGCTCGAACAATAGCTTGCCTCGCGCCGGACCACACAGACGCTATTGTTTTCTTGCGAAAAGCCAGGTGCGGGTGGGCTTGGCCAGCGCACACTTTTCAAGCCTAGTCCCTGGTTCACGCAGCCGTCGTCGCACAAGGTTCTGTGGCACGCCCCCAGAATGAGCGGGAAGCAGCGAGTCAATCAACCCCATCACACGTTGGACAATGCTGGCCAAACTGTGCCACCTCACTTCACTTGCCCTGTCTAGCGAGCATGGTGGCATGGTTGGCAGAAGCTTTGGTCTCGCATGTACCGGCGTCGGCATAGAGCTCTTGTGCGTCTGTAGATCCACCAAGGAATTGTGCATAACAAGAGCATCGTTATCGAGACTTGAATCGCACAGGCAGATCCGAGCAATCCTCGCTGCGGCTGCAATAGCATGACAGGCCTCAGGCTGTTAGTCAATTGTTGAATGATCCCAGCAATAATGTGCTGTCAGTTCATCACGGACAAGTTTATGCCCACGCCCCTGTCAATATCGGAATCCTCCCAACCCCGTCTGCGATAGCACGGCATCACTTCTCGAATCGGTAAGCACTGCTCGCTCCCCGATAGACACTTGAACACAAAAAGACGGTCCAGAAAATTTAAGCCAAGTGGGGAGCGGCCTGGGCTTTTGCCCATCGGCCTTCGCAGGTGATGGTCCGCCCGGATCTTGTCCAATTGAGGTTGTGCTGGTGGACATGGCCTGTGTGCCAGCACAACGTGGTGAGTCCTCATTGGACTGCTAGTGGTCAGCTCCCAACCCCCGACCGAAGTGACGCCACTTTGTGGGTGAACAAGGAGGAGAAAAGGCGAGAATCCACCGCAGCGAGGCTATCCGTCCTGAGGACGAGTATAATTTTTTCATGGCAGTACTGGTACGGCGCGCCGTCTTGAATGGTGATGGCTCCATATGCACCAGGATTGTTTCGCAATCACATTGCGCCAGTATGCTGCCTGCTTCGATAGCTCGGTCAGAAACGTGTGTCCAGCCACCGCTGGCCCCGTGATTCCTTTGATATGTACCGTCTAGTTCAATCGAAGCCAATGACAGACATCAGACGGCAATAATGTACGTATAACGTGTATAATCAGCTGCTCTTGCAGCCATGTCACCTGCGGCCTCGTTGAATTGTCTTGCCAATGTGGCCTGCAAGGACTTTTGTTAAAGCCTCTGCGGGCGGCTAGAGTGAAAATAGCAGGAGGCCAAAGGACCCTTGTCCAGTCGATCGCTGCCAAACCCTGTAGCCACGGGCCAAAGGCAGTCATCGGCTCTGCAGCCTTCGATGCGGTCGCGCGGGAAGACTAATGTATGCACGGAAAACGGAGTGCGGGCTGGCGAAACCACAACGGAGGCATCCACCGAGAATGGCATCGATGGTCTGCCCACATGGGCGCCGAGCTTCTGCTTACCCCCCATCAGGCCCACAGACGCGACAGGCATTGTGTAGTCAGGAATAGCGTTGCAGTGACAGTCCGCCCCGTCTGTCGTAGTGGTGGCTGAATGAGCGCGCAGCGGTGCGGTCGTCGTCTTATTGGTATTTTCAGGATGGTGCCGAGTCAATTCGGTAATGGCTTCCGTCTTGTCATGATTGAATTACGCCAATAACAGGGTCGCTAAAAGGCGAAACAGGCCGTCGTCACTCTAGCTGGAATATCCAGCACTCCCATTCCGGGCTGCTCTGAGACATACATAGCCGCTGCGTGTGTCATGCAAGTGCGCTGTCGGCCCTCCGACTAGCTGGCTGCAGGGACTGGCCGCTGTCAAAATGCGGCTGGCCACATGTATTGTGGCTGTTATAACGTCTTGAAGTTAATAATAGTTGGCAGCGCTGCAGCAGTGGTGCCGCTGTGCGGTCAGCAGCTACGCATTGGAGGGGCGAGATTTATCGTGCATTGCATTGGTAGCTCGCGGACGCAAAGTCGGCTTGCAACGGCATCGGCCGAGTGAACGAATGAGCAGGTCCCTTGTCTGGTTGTAATTATCAACACAGCCAATCCCACCGCGGAACGCAACCGCACCAGACATTTCAACAGTTGTAGGCTCCTTGTGATGTACCAGTAAAAGATGCAGGCAGTGGAAGGCTGGCCCCAGGTCCACATGGGTCAGCCCAGGCAGATTATGTACAAGATCCGGCTGTGCCATGATGATGTGCATACGCGGATAACATCTTGTGTCCAGATCGGCATGCTTCATTCTGGGCCTAACGAAGCGAAGACGGCAAATGGCATAAGGTGTCACAGTGTCTAGAGGTATAATGTAGACATGGAGTGCAGATCATGTGCACAAACAGGCCGACAACCACGTTCCAAGGCAGTGTCGGCCGTCGAGCGCAACGGCCTCGGTCGGAGTGTATGGCTGATATTGAAGCAAGTAAAATGATAGTCTCCACTGGGGCGTTGGTGGAGGTGGGGAGAATTGCGGGAGCTTTTCCAATCGTCCAGTCCCACGCAGTCTGCAAAGGAACATGTTGGCATGATGCGGGTGAGGCAAAAGATTGAAGGATACCAGGCCTGGCCTCGTCCGACACAGCTGCGTGGAAAGGATGGGGGCGAAATGAGGTGGCGTGGAGAGGGCCTGCCAGCAGAGTGTCTCGGAAGCGTGCAAGTGTGCCACATCTTGGTCTGCAGATGGCCTGGTCCGGATGCACAGCCTTGGTTCGGGGTTGTGCAATGCAGCCCAGCGCTTATCTATTCACACTAAACCCGAGACTGGCTTGCTACTGGAGCTGGCCTGACAGCCGTCGGAGTCGGAATCTTGTAGCGGCTGTCCGCAGATTGGCAGGGCTGGCTGCGTACCAGTTTTGGCGCTGGCTGTGGTAGGATCCGAGGTTCATGGCTTTGCAGTAGATGACGCAACTTGGGTCATCAGATGGGATGCGCCATGTTGTTCGATGACATGCGCAGAATCGACGGACGGAGCACAACGAGGCAGTGGATCAGTAAGACGGCGCATGGCTGGACGATGGCAGGCCCAGCGTGCCAGGGAACAGCCTCGTGCGAGCTCTCGATCAGGCATCGTGGAAGCTGCAGGCTCCAGCAAGTTGAGTGGCGCTGGTGAGAGGACTAGCTGTTCGTGGCAAGCGGCTAGAATGGCGCAAGATCGGGCGTGTGGGGACAGTATCACAGGGGTTTCGTATCAGCAAGGAGAATGTCACCAAGCCTTGGTGGATTGGGACGAATTGCTTGTATTTTGCCCATTTTGCGGCGACGGCAAGTCAACCGCTACTTCTGTCACAATGAGTGTATTGGCAGCAGATCGCTTCGAGGCCAACTTGCCTGTGGTCGACCGTATTCGGCTCAGGGATCCCGGCTGCTAACAGGGTTCAACTGGTAAAGCTGGGGCGAAGGATGAAAATGCTGAAAGGTCAGCAATAGATTAGCGTGATACAGGAACGGCGGTGGGTTTGTGGCTGGCTATGCTGGTGATGCTGTAATAATGGCACCTGTATGGAGCAGCGTCAGCCGACCCGAGGCATCTTGATTCGCGAACGCAGTATCATGCGTAGCTATTCCCATTCCGAATGTACCGGCGCTGAGAATACATTCAGTAGTGTCCGAGCAAAACGCCATGGTGCGGGATATTATTACTGATCTGTACCTAGTTGGTGATGCAGGGACGGATGCCAAAGGAGGTCCTAGGCGGCATCGGATCGAGACGGCTGCAGGAGAGCTTGCAGCAGGTAATTGCGGCGGAGTGTTTTACCGACGAAGGTGGTCGTGTGGAACAGGTTGATGGCAGAGATGAAATTGAGCACATGATTGATAGGTGGTGGTTTTCTTGCAAGATTGAATCATGATATTGGTGGCGTTTGCAGGGGTTAGTTTGTGCTTCCGCAGCCAAGACTGGATGAGGTTGCAAGCTGGCCAGACGCCAGGCTTCAGCAGAACGGTCAACGCATGAACTATGGATGCGAAATCGAGTCGAGCGCGATGGCAGGTTTGGTAACTAATAATGCAATGCCTGTAGGGTGGCGCGGGCATGCAGCATGGTGATGAAAGGCGAACGGCAGCATGGGCTGGCGTCCGGAAATAGGCGCTACGCGATAGAACCTGGCAGGGGAAAGTTCCAGCCAAAAACGCCCTAGAACAAGCCACTCAGCGCTGTACTTCTGGCTGCTGAACGGCGCACGAGAAGCAGCAAAACGGCTGAGGCACCACACTGAACCACCCCACTTGGCAGATGGTGACGGCCACTGATGACGGGCAGGTTCAACGCTTGCCGCTCAACTGCTACCCGGGGCCACTATCGTCTGCTACGTTTGGCTGGCCGACCAGTTAGTTGCGCGCCGTACATTGTAATCGTTACATTGCAATCGATATTGAAACACAGAAGCGGGAATTAACGGTCCTCATCATATGAGGCGTAGAAATGTCGGTCAGGCGCCTGCCAACTTGCGATACTGAGAGACGAAGTCTGGTCTGTGACAGCGATTTTGCGCAGTGGTGGACGTGATCGCCGCTCGTTCTGGTTGGGGCTCGCAGTATTTGGACCAGCCAGCATGCCCCACGGCGACTCCGCTGAAAGGGTTTTTGCTGGTGCACTCTCTTGGCCAGCCCAGCCACCCAGCTGATACGAATGCCATGGGTTTTCTTTAAACAATCAATTTAGCCCGTGGTACCTGGTCGCTCTGATTGGTACTCGGAAAAGCCCTCGTCTCATTTATGCTTTGCAGGCGAACCGGCGGTGCATGGGCAGTCTGCACGATGCTGCGGCGGGCGGTGCATCCACACAGCAGCCCCCAGTCGGTGCCAATGTCGATGAGCAAGATTTGGCAGGCGGCCGAGCCTGCATTAATGCACATTCATGCACAATGTCGCTAGGGGGAACCAGCGTCATCGTGGGAGGGAAAAGCCAGGCGCGGATGCAGGTCGATCTGGGCCCCAAGATATTTTTGGGATCCCAGCCGGCGCTATCGGGGCCTTTTCGGGGCCGCTAACTAGCACGACTGGGACGGACTGGGACTGGGCTGGGCTGTGAGACGGGTGAGACAGTGGGCTGGGCTGGGCCGGGCTCTTCAATGGCTGAATCAGAGGCGTTGGGAGCCTGACCTGGCTTCTCTACATGGTTCGCAGAGCGGACATGGACATGGCAAAACGCGGCGTAGAGTCTGACCACGGGTATCGAGGAGACCAGCACGACAGAGGCGCATAAAAAGGCCAGGCGAATACGAAGGAACCAATTCGACGTCTGTTTCGGCAGCTTGTCGGCCGCTTGGAAGAAACGGAAAGCCTGCTCATCAATGCCTCGCTGGTAGAGTTAGTTACTTGGGTTTGAAAAATGTTTATGCGCTGGCCGCTGCGGGCCTCGTTCCGCGTTGCCACAAATCCAGCCCTCCAGCTTCCGAGCTTCCCTTGCCAGCTTCCCTGTAGCACAAGCAAGCCCCCTGAAAGTTAGTGGTGTTTTAACTCAGGGATTGGTCGCCGAGCAGGCTGGTTGGCTGGCAGTCGCTCGACTTTGGAGACCTGAAGTCAGCCACGGCCCGCCCACCGCTCAAACGCCGTTGCGTCGGCTGTCTGTCGGCTAGTACGAACAGTGCTTAATACTTGGCTTTTTACTAGTCGGCCGACTCTAGTTGATCCAAAGGAAAAAAAAAACCGCAAACCTTGAGCTCCATTCACACGAGGTCAACAATAACTAATCGCTTAAGCTTCTGTTCCTGGCTAAAACGGCTCCAACCACAAGTATGGAACGCGCCATTTTCGAGTCGAGAAGCAAAAGGCAAAAGCAACGACCAGGGCTTGACGGGTATAGTTGGAAACAGAAGGCCCTGGTGCGAGAGAAAAAGGAATACCGGCCGGCGTCGAAACATGCCAGGGGCTGCATATAGGTCAAAAGGAACGACTGCCGCCGGCCACGGCTGTGCAAGCATAAATCGGGAAAAGCAAATCGTTATCCGCAGGAACCGGAGACGTAGCGAAAAGCAAAACGACGCGACGCGAGGCAAATGCTACGCAACAGGACGAGACTGTGGTAGTGAGCGGTTGGGTAATCATGAACCAGTTTCTTCAAACTCGCTTGTCTTTGAATACATGTGCTAGGATTGGAAGGAAAAAAGACGGGGCTCTGACCTCTGACTACTGACTACAGCTCAGATCCTTGGCATCCTGGCGGGCCCAACCTCCCCGAAAACACCATGATATGAACGAGACGACACCATTATTTGCGACTGCCGTCGGGCGAAAGACCGAGTAAAAAAGCTTGCTTCTTTTTCGTCAAGGACTGACATAGGTACAACAGTAGCCTCAATTATTGTATACATGGCCTTCTCTCTGCACTACAATCCCGTTGCACCCGGCGTGGACAAAGTAGAGTAGTGGCATCTAGCCCTCGTAATGCTTCTGGACGCAACAATTGCAGACTCAAAATTCGTACGTCCTTGCACCCCCAATGGGAGCGCGATGACGCCCCCCTCCACTTGGTCCCTCCACCGGCGGCCAACTAGCTAAACATGTTACTACTGGTTAGCTGACGCAGGCTTTGGCGTCGGAAAAGAAAAAGCTGGCTTGTCGCTGCTGACCGTGGGCACCCACACACGGCGCGGACAGCACGGACAGGATTGGTCCCTGTACCGGAGCAGGCTGTTTATACTTTTTTTCTACGTTGAGCGGTGACGGGAGCAAGGAAACGCCTGGAGATGCCGGCTGGATGAGCGAGATAGTAAGCACGGAGCTCCGTGGCGCTGTCTTGGTTGATGTAGACGGGCTCTGCTCTGGCTTCACGAAATAGACCACGGCGGCCCGTTTCACAATAGAAAAACTATGTTGCTGAAAGAGGCGCCGGGATGAGCTATAGGCGTTCAGGCTTCGTTGTACGACCCATGGTTTTATTGTAGGGACTGACACCCTCATCCACACACTTTCGCAAGGCGGAACGGACACACACACACACACACACGCCCGCGCGAGGGCCGATAACAAGCAGACGGTGGGCTGCGATTCGTTGACCTGGTCCAGCTACGTTTGGAGCCAACTGGCGATGGGGTTGGGGCGGCGGAGGGACGGCAAATGGAGAAGCGCAAGTTGAAAAGCGGTGGATGGGCAGAAAATAGCAGAGAGTAAAGGATCTTGAATGCGTAAAGATGATGCCCGTGTCATGACAGGCGAGATGCTGGGAAGCTGTAGACTACGATCTGAATCGCGTAGAGAAACATGGAAATAGAGATAAAAATAAAACATGGGAAAGCTAGCTGGAGCCTAGGATAGATGGTTGACCGACTGCAGGTTAGAACTAGCTGAAAGGTCAGCAGTCAACTAGAGACGGGGGTTCAAGAGGCGAGACCAGGACGCAGGACGGGGGACATGGGTGTGGGCGGCTGGCGAAATGTCTCTCGCTGTTGGGGTGCTGGAGGAGGAGGAGAAGGAGGCGGACGGGAAGCACAGAGACGGGTGAGTTGATGGCAGCAGGCCATCGCCCGCTAATATCTGGTGTTACCGACGCGAGAATGAAGATACACCGCTACGCAAGTGAATAGCTCGAGTTGAGAGATGACGGGTTCTCGGATGGCTACCTAGCTACATGTATATCCGTCAATGGCTGGCTCTGTACCAGTAAATGCAAACGACAGGCGAGCAAAGGGGAGACATCGGTGCCGGCCCAAGCCCTGCCCGAGCTCTCTCTCTCACTCTTACTCTCACCACAGTCACTACAGGACGCCCACCCCCCGTGCTTCTTACCGGGTCCCATCTACAAGAGGGGTAAAGACGGGGTGGAAAAAAAAAAGATGGATTTTGGGGGGACGGGGGCGCAGCGGGCGGGCGGCCATCTGGCAGGAAGCGGCTTTACCTTGCTGTAGGTACCGTGCAGTAGGCTGCTTTTCTGCTGTGGGCTTCAACAGCACACACACTCGCACGGCACCCGCTGGAGGCGCCACTCGCGTTGCCGCTGAATTTTGGCTGGCTGGCGGCCAAGATGTCTCTGGCACCCACCCCCTACTTGGACAGTCTATGCTCGTACAGAGTAGCAAAGCGGAGGAAAACCATCGTCTCTGGGAAAATCACAACAAGAGGAAAAGGACAAGGAAACAGAGACACGATGCCCCAGC
Organism: Akanthomyces muscarius; assembly: GCF_028009165.1. Taxonomy (NCBI): domain Eukaryota; kingdom Fungi; phylum Ascomycota; class Sordariomycetes; order Hypocreales; family Cordycipitaceae; genus Akanthomyces; species Akanthomyces muscarius. Next base: position 5,197,318 of record NC_079242.1, read on the forward strand.
ACATCTCGTCTGCCAGCCAGCCCAGTGCCAGCCAGCCACCGCTCTACCCAATCTGGGGCGGGAACCTTTCCTTGAACCAGCCAGGGCCTGCCTGTTCAAGGTCCCCTGTCTTGTACACTAGCCAGACCCTACACCAGCGCATCAATTTTTTTTTAATTTTTTTTTACTTGCTCGTCCACTTCCATGCTGTTAGTGCCCCCCCCGGTCCATCCCCCCGGGCCATCTTGACCACGCCCCCCAGAAGCAGAGGCCGGCCCCCCTCTCCCCTCAGGCTCCTCTCTCGGTGGCCCAACTCCTCTTCTTCCTCCGTCCCGATGGGCGCGCACTAAAAAAAAAACGAAGAATTAAAAAATCGACTAGGTATGCCTGTCTGCTCGTAGGGACCGAACGGCAGCCTCTTCTCTTTCTCTTAGACAAACGGAGAGCACTCCCACTGCTGGCCTAGTCCATCTTGCTCCTACCGATACGCCCCCCCATCCGTCTCCCCCCAGAACCCCCTCCTCCTCTCCCAGCACCCCCCGGCCAAGTTGACCGGCCTCTCTCTTCCTCCTCTCCTCTCATCACACGCCCAAAAAAACAAAACCATCCCGGGCCCAAGTCGACTTCTTGTAGGGCCTCCTCTTCCTCTCTTCTTTTTTCCTCTACTCCCGTCTTTAAAATATTGTCCTACGTGCTCTTCATAAGCTCTTTCCCTCACTCCCTCTTTTTTTCTTTTCCTTCTACTCCATCTCCTTTCTACCAGCACCGTATCCCTCCTCCACCTCGAAACCATCCGCTACCGACCTCTCCATTTTTCCCAATTCTCAGACTTTGTTTCGAGACGGGAAGACGAGGATCCAGAAAAAAAGGTACGGCTTCTTTTTTTCTTCTTAAATGCTCTCCTTCTTGGTGAATGGGCTTGCTTTTACTCGCACTCCACAATGGCCCTGTCTCAATCCATCCTCGCCATCGTGCATGTCGGTTGATGCGCCGCGCCGTCTCTCGCTGTGCCCTCTTCTCCGCCTGGCACCACCTCCACCACCACCAACATTTCGTACCTCCTTCTGCCCTCGCCTGTGTACCCAGCCTTCTCCCAATTGCATTATATCCCCTCCCGCCGCTCCCACCGTTTTCTCTGCATTGTCTTCTTCTTCCTTCTTTGTATGCGACTGTGCATTCTCTGCATTCTCCCGCCTAGTCAACCTTGCAGCTAACCGCATTGCATTGCAGCTATCGGCGCACTTCTAACACCCCCGCCAGTCGTCAAGACCTTCAAACGCCCTCTTCACCTCCTTGCCGTTTGCATAGCTTCTTGCGTACGCGCCGTCTCGCTCCGCCCTTGTTTCCCACCTCGTGCCAAACGATTCCTCCTCCCGTCTTTGACGACAGACATCACCGCCTCTCCGGGACGAGATATTCGGCTTCTTCCACCGCCTCCAGCCTCTTCGCGCATATATATCTGTCTTGCCTCTCGCGACAGTCGCACTCCGTCTTCTTGACAGAGAAACCACTTCTCTCCCAGGGATGCTTCACGATTAAGACGATTTTGTACCTTATGCCCGTTTACGATTAGCACGTCTTCTCTCCGACCACAGGTCTGCTCTTTTCGCGCCTGTCTTGTTGCTAGCGTTCCTTCCGTCCTATAACAACTCTCGACTTCCTGATTTTTTGTCGCCTCTTACGACGTCAGGCTTACGACCTCTGCTTCCATCACCTCTGCTACTCTGAATCCAGCCAGAGTTGTACTACAATTTGACCCCCCCTTCTTGTCTCGCCAGCTTGACCCTTGACAAGAGTATTTATGAGCCTTGACAGATTACCGTCATTTACTCTGCCTCCTCCTGGCCAGGCCCATTCCTCCGGCACTTCGTCCCCGCGTCTGAGCTCCTTTGCCTCTCACAACGGCTCGCAGTCCTCATTCACCTCGGCCGCCTCCTCCAACGGTCCCAAGACGCCATCGCCCACTCTGCCGCTCAACGCCATCACCGGCCCGCCCACATCAATTGTCCGTTACGACGCCATGAATCACCCGCCCGACCTGTACTATGCCCAGCACCTCTCGGCTGGCCAGCCGCCTGCTCCTCAGACGGTCACCTCGGGCGCCATGGGCCACTATCACCAGCAGCCGCCTCCCATGTTGCAGTCCCATGCTCAGTACACCAATCCCGCGCCCTACCAGTATGGCTACGCCAATGGCCTGACCTCGCCGCCCTCCGCACCCCCCTCAGTTTCCAACGGCATGGCTGCCCCGCAAAATGTTTTGCCTCTGCCCGGTGGCGGCGTCCCCAGCCAAAACTCCATGCAGCAACCCTACGCTCACTTTGACAACACCGGCCAGCAGCCCCCGCCCGGTATGAAGCCTCGCGTAACTGCTACGTTGTGGGAAGATGAGGGCAGTCTCTGCTTCCAGGTCGAGGCCCGTGGCATCTGCGTTGCCCGTCGCGAAGGTACGTTTTTTTTTCTTTCCTCGCTGCGCCCGCGGCGTGTTCCTGACATATCTTGCTCACCTTTACACAGATAACCACATGATCAATGGCACAAAGCTGCTAAACGTCGCTGGCATGACCCGTGGCCGCCGTGACGGAATTCTCAAGAGCGAAAAGACCCGTCATGTGGTAAAAATAGGTCCCATGCATCTCAAGGGAGTCTGGTATGTTGCTTGATCCACATTTAAGACACTACATCGTAGATACTAAGACACGATAGGATTCCCTATGATCGAGCTCTCGAGTTTGCCAACAAGGAAAAGATTACCGAGCTTCTTTACCCTCTTTTTGTTCAGAACATTGGCTCTCTGCTCTACCACCCCACAAACCAAACCCGCACAAACCAGGTCATGGCCGCCGCCGACCGCCGCAAGCAGGATCAAGGCCAACAGATGCGCTCCAACTCCACCAGCCATGGTCTGCCTTCCATTCACCATCAGCAGCAGCCCGCCATGGCTCAGGTTCCTGGTCCCCAGACCACCCTGCCCTCTCACAGCTCCCTCGCACGTCCGGGCCTGGAGCGTGCACACACCTTTCCTACGCCCCCGACTAGTGCCTCCAGTGTCATCAACGGAATGGGCGCTTCGGAAAGCTTCAACTGGCAGGGCCACGGCATGAACGGCCAGCAGGCCACCACTCCGCCCGGCTCCACCCTCCAGTCACTCCAGTCGTACCCCTCCAGCGCTCATGGCGGCTATGACAATCAGCGCCAGATGTACAATGCTCCGTCGTCGCAGCAGTCTCCCTACCAGAGCGCTAGCAATTCTTCTCAGGACCGTCTGTACGGTCAGGCTGGTTCGTACCCCAAACACGACATGGCTCCACCATCAAGTCGACCGGCTACCACGAGCATCCTTGCTGACCACTCCGAAGCCAAACCCAATGGTGTCATGCCTTCCGACCAGTCTGCTCACCAGCAGCCCGGCGAGGAGGAGGGTGAACACGAGCAGGATCCCGAGTATACCCACGATAGTGGCGCCTATGATCCCACCCGCGGTTCCTACAACTACAACGCCCCTGGCGGCATGCAAAACGATAACAACAACATGCCCCCTGAGATGACGGGCTCCCCTAACCATCCTCCTGCCTCTGGTCGTGCCACCCCTAGAACTGCCGCGCAGCCTCAGTCATACTATCAGCACACTGGCTACAATACACCTCCTCGCGTGCAACAGTCGAGCAATCTCTACAGCGTCATGAGCAACGACCGCCCCGCCACCAACGGCGGTTCGACCGGTGACGTCTACGCCCCTGCCGGGGAGATGCCTGGTTCCATGAACAACGGCTACGCTCCCCGCGCTCCTCTTCTCAACGGGGCTGGTGCCGGTGTCAAGCGCGGACGTGACGACGACGAGGCCAACAACGCTGGTGGTGTCGACCTCAAGCGCCGCAAGACCATGATGGAGACGAGTGTCCCTGCTCCCGTCTACGACGCCATGAACCAGTCTGCCTCTGCCGTCGGTGCTCCTCCCCGACGATGAGCACACATAACTTGCATGTCATCATGACTGCCATAAGCACGTCTCCACGACTGCTCTAATGATTGCGCCGCCCACGTCTCCAAGACTGACTTTTTTACGTTGGACACACCAAGTCATCTTGCGACGGGGCATCCCGTTCATTTTGTTCATTTTTATCCCTTGTCACAATTCTTCACTTCTCTCATTGTTTTTTTCCTAGTCACTTCTGCGTCATTAAGCGCAAGACTAGCGGTTTGAACTTTTGTCGATGCTACAACACACAATGCGCGACGAGTTACGAGTTTTTACGATTTGTTACCATTTATTCAGCCATTTATTTTTTCTATGGCTGCGCAACGTCTTAACGAGTCACGCCTTACCATCTTGACTGACACGGGCTTGATCTCGAATAGCCTTTGCCCACGGGGCAGATCTTATTTGAGTGTTTCCATCCAGACCCAGACAGGTCGATGGCTTTGTTTTCTTTGCATATACTGCCTGTTACGACCCCCAGGCAAATGAGGAAAATGAAGTGCCTTGAGCGTTTATGGGAAGCTGGGACACGATTGCACAAAAAAACCTACAACGGCCTCTTCCCATGTATACAGGCGAGGCGAAAATGAACCTTTGTTTCTTTATTCTAGAATGCCTCTTTTTATGATTGGGAAGAGTTGGAAAATGGCATTTTAATTGGAAATGGAAGAGACACCGGCTACAAAATACGCCGGTGATGACTTTATGACCTGTTTATTCTTTATTCATATTTTTTCTCCATGGTATTTTATTTCTTTTCGGAACAAACCACCACTTTTTGGTGTTTTTCTCTTCTTTGTCGGACATGTTGCGTTATTACTTGACGACTTATGAAATGACAATAAAAGCTATTGAGGGTTTAGACCAACAGACTTTCATTTGATGCCGTGAGCGTAATCGCTATTGAAACGAGACTGCAATGGGCTCCCTAGGTGGTGTTTCAGCTGGACGTACGGCAGGGATTGGTGCAAGCCTGATAACCTGGCTAGGCTTGGCTGTGCGACTTTATCCAGGTGCCTGGCGGCCGGCTAGCCTACAATTCCGCGCGATGCCTCAATTCTGGAAATTGGTCCAAAAATTGGCAACCTCGAGCTCCACTGCTTTCGACGATATCGCCCACTGCTATTGCATTTGTAATCCTTTCTGTGGCCTCCGTTGGGATGGTGCGGACGTTGATCGGGTTGTGAATGACTAATCCGAGAGCTCCGTCGGAGCTCTCTATGACCTCACTGTCGTCACTGCATAAAATGTAAAAGTTACTCGGGGTCCGGTAGCCTGGAGGCTTTTCTCTCTTCTCCAACAATCAATTTTAATACAGAATACGTCTTAGTCAAAATGGCCGGCACAATGAGAGCAGTCGGTGAGCATCCCCAGACATTTGCAACAGCGTTCACCCCGCATTAACCCCGCGATAGAGATCAAAGGCGGCAAGGGTGAGCTCGATGCGCTGTACATCAGCCCCGAGGCGCGCAAGCCCGAGGCGGCCGAGGGCCAGGCCATTGTCAAGATCAAGGCCTTTGGAATCAACCGCATGGACATTATCCAGCGCCGCGGCCTCTACCCGCTGCCCCCGCAGGCGCCCGCCACGCTCGGCGTCGAGTTCTCGGGCGTCATCGAGTCCTTTGGGCCCGGCGACCACGGCAACTTCAAGAACGGCGACGAGGTCTTTGGCCTCGCGTACGGCGGCGCGTACGCCGAGTTCATCGCCGTCAGCTCCAAGATGCTGCTGCACAAGCCCGCGCACCTGAGCTTCGAAAAGGCCGCCGCGCTGCCCGAGGCCTGGATCACGGCCACGCAGGCGCTGCACCTCGTCCTGGGCTTCGCCGAGGGCAAGTCCATCCTCTGGCACGCGGGCGCGTCGGGCGTCGCGACGGCGGGCATCCAGCTCTCCAAGATGGCGGGCGCGTCGGCCGTGTACGCGACGGCGGGCACCGACGACAAGTGCAAGTATGTGACGGACACGGTGGGCGCGACGGCGGCCTTTAACTACAAGACGCAGGACTGGGCCGAGGAGGTCAAGAAGGCGACGGGCGGCAAGGGTGTGGACTACATTGTTGACTTTGTGGGCGGCAGCTACTTCAACAAGAACCTGGACGCGGCGGCGCGCGATGGCCGCATCGTCATGCTGGGCACGCTGGGCGGCGCGCAGGTGCCCGACGCCCAGATCGGCATGATCCTCTACAAGCGCATCCGCATCGAGGGCAGCACGCTGCGCAGCCGCGATGAGGACTACCAGGGCAGGCTGCGCGACAGGCTGGAGAAGTACCTGCCCGAGTTTGACTCGGGGAAGCTCAAGATAGTTATTGACTCGGTGCTGCCGTGGGAGCAGATCCAGGATGCGCACCGCCACATGGAGGATGGCAAGAACTCGGGCAAGATTGTGTGCACGATTGGTCACTGATTTCTGGTGTGGCAGGTTTGGACAAAGGGAGGGAAGTTCTTCTTGATACGTATTCATGAGTTTTGATCGCTAGGTAGAAAAAGGCCAAAAGAAAGAGCAAAGAACGAAGCAAACCAGCAAAGCAGGGGCAGTCGTGCAATGATTTAGTGCTCCTTGATCCATTTCAGCATCTGCTCGTAGGCAGTCGCCTGAGCTTCCTTGATATTGGCCTCTGCGTACTCGCCAACGACGGCAAACCCTACGGCTAGGTCAGTATAATGACAACGAATATTCAAACCACGGGGCGCACTTACCGTGTGGCACACCGGGATACACCTGGACCTCGTGCTCCAGGTTCGCCTTGGACATGGCGTCCTCGCCCAGCGTGCGGACCTCGTCCGAGAAGAGCGGATCGTCCTCGACGCAGACCAGGCTCAGCGGCACGCAGACGTCGTCAAAGTCCTCTGGCGCCACCGACGCGGCGTGCGCCAGCGCGCCCGCCTTGATATACGGCCCCCTCGTCGTCGGGCCGCTCTCCTCGTCCGCCGCCGCCTCGGTGGTCTGCTTGCCGAGCAGCAGGACGAAGCGCGCGCCGACGCAGTAGCCTACGGCGTAGATGCCGTCGCCCTGGCGGACCGCGTCGGCGTACCGGTCGCGCGCGGCGTCGAGGACCCGGTGCAGGACGGGCAGCACGCGGTCGGGCGTGACGCGCGCGAGCCACATGTCAATCACAAACGACTTGGTCACCTCGGCCGCCTTGAGCTTGACCTGCTCCAGCCACGAGGAGGAGGAGGGGTCGATGGCCACGGTGCCGGGCGCCGGGCCGTCGCCCGCAAAGATGTCGGGCATCAGCACGAGGAAGCCCTCGGCGGCGAAGCGGTCCGCCTGGATCTGGTTGTTGACGGACTGGATGCCCGTGCCGCCGGTGAGCAGCAGCAGCAGCCGCGCCGGCGCGTGCGGGTAGTCGGCCGGCTTGGAGATGTAGACCTGGAGAGCAGTTGTGGTTAGCGAGTGGTGGGAGCTAGTGGTTGCGAAGGGGAGGAGAGGGTCTTTTCGTACATCAACATCGTTGAGCTTGATGATTTCGCCGGTGGATGACTGACCGGAAGCTGTATACGGCTTGTTAGTTTACAGTCCAGAGTACGAATAGAGGGAACTCTCACGAGTTGGTCGGTCAGTGACGCAATGCTCGCCTGTGACGGGTGCGGTAGCAGTAGCGGTAGCGGTAGAGGTAGCGGGAGCTGGCGCTTCGGCGGGGGTGCTGGTCTCCTGAGCGTCGCTCTCAGGTGCCCTAGTCGCATTGTCGGCGTCGGCCATGGTTGCGGATGATTTAATGGCGAAAAATGTGACTTTACAGAATTATGCGCAAACGTGGTTTCACGAGAGGGGTTCCTTGGCTGTCAAGCTGGCCAGGCTACATACAGATGGGCGGAGCGGTGACATGCAGGCTGCGCCAGCAGCACAGCTTCAATAGCTCTCACACAGGATTTGAGAAACACAAAAAAAAAACATTTTATCGGCACCCGATAGCCAATTTTACTTTTGGTGTTCCAACTATCCGATTTATATATTATTGAGCTGTAATGTTGACCGTTACATAAGCCAGTGGCGACCCCGCCAACCGTCTACCTATTGAGGGGCGATTTTCCATTTAACGCGTCCAACGCGTCGCGGTCCACTGTGAACCTGGCGTCCGACTTGCCGTGCTAGATTTCACGCCCAAACCACTGCGTCACTGGAAGTCGAATTCCCGCACAAACATCAACACGACATCACACTCAGCAGCCATGGACGCCGAATCTGCGCTTTCCAAGGGGTCCTTGGAGTAAGAATTTCTCGCCTTCTGTCGTGTTCCTGCCGCTAATCCGCGTAGCCTCATCTTCAATGATCCCGACAAGGCGACCAAACAGTTCCCCATCCCGACGATGCAATGCCTGCAGGTCAAGCAGATGGCGCCTTCCGCCCAGGGTGGCGACAGATATCGTCTCGTCATGAGCGACGGTCAGCACTACGTCCAGACCATGCTGGCGACGCAAGCAAACCACGTCGTGCACGAGGAGAAGCTGGTGCGCGGATGCATTGCTCGCGTCAAGCAATACACGCCCAATAATCTGAAGGGCAAGAAGTAGGTGCTATCTGCTAGTGATCAGACAACGAGCTTCGGCTGACCAATCAGTATCCTCATCATTCTCGACATCGAAGTCATTGAGAGCTACGGCATCCTGGACAAGATCGGCGAGCCCTCAGCCGTCGAGTCCAAGGCCGCCGAGACAACCATTGCCGGCAACGACTTTTACGGCGTCAAAAAAGAAGAAAAGGCCACCCCACAGCAGCAATCGATGCCCTCGCGACCAGCCATGCACGCTGGAAACAACATTTACCCCATCGAGGGCCTGTCGCCCTTTTCTCACAAGTGGACGATCAAGGCCCGCGTCACATCCAAGTCGGAAATCAAGACATGGCACAAGGCGACGGGTGAAGGCAAGCTGTTCAGCGTCAATCTGCTCGACGAGAGTGGCGAGATCAAGGCGACTGGCTTCAACGATCAGTGCGACGCCTTCTATGAGCTGCTGCAAGAAGGCTCGGTTTACTACATTTCTACACCCTGCCGCGTGAACCTGGCCAAGAAGCAATTCTCCAACCTGCCCAATGACTACGAGCTGGCGTTTGAGCGCGACACAGTGATTGAAAAGGCCGAAGACCAAACCAATGTGCCGCAGGTACGCTTTAACTTCTCCACCATCCAAGAGCTGCAGAGCGTCGAAAAGGACAACACGGTCGATGTCATTGGTGTTCTCAAGGAGGCTGGCGAGATTAGTGAGATTGTGTCCAAAAAGACGGGCGCGCCTTACCAGAAGCGTGAGCTTACCATGGTCGACGACACTGGTTACTCGGTGCGCGTCACCATCTGGGGCAAGACAGCCAGCTCTTTTGAAGCACAGCCTGAGTCTGTTGTCGCCTTCAAGGGCACCAAGGTATCCGATTTTGGCGGCAAGAGCCTGAGCCTGCTCTCATCGGGCACCATGTCCATCGATCCCGATATTCCCGACGCCCACCGCCTCAAGGGCTGGTACGACTCGGCCGGCCGCAACGACACATTTACCACGCACCAGAATCTTGCGAGCGTCGGCGCTGCCGGCGGTCGCAATGACGAGATCAAGACAATTGCGCAGGTCAAGGAGGAGAACCTCGGTGTGGACGACCAGGCCTACTACACGATCAAGGCGACAATTGTCTTTGTCAAGCAGGAAAACTTTTGCTACCCAGCGTGCCTGTCGCAGGGCTGCAACAAAAAGGTGCAAGACATGGGCGACGGCACGTGGCGCTGCGAAAAGTGCAACCTGTCGCACGACAAGCCCGAGTACCGCTATGTGCTGAGCTTCAACGTGGCCGACCACACCAGCCACCAGTGGCTGAGCTGTTTTGACGACTCGGGCCGTGCGATCGTGGGCATGTCGGCGGACGAGCTGATGGATCTCAAGGAGAATGACGAGGCCAAGTTTCTGGCCGCGTTTGAGGCGGTCAACTGCAAGAAGCTGCAGTTTCGTTGCCGCGCCCGCATGGACAACTATGGCGAGGTGCAGAGGTGAGCTTTTTCGATCAAAGTGCCGCAAGTGTCACAAGCTAACTGTAAGCAGAGTACGGTATCAGGTCATGACAGCATCGTTCCTCGACTTCAAGTCGGAAGGCGATAAGCTTGCGGAAATGATTAAGCAATACGACATGAACAATTAGAGGGTGGGAGTTGAGTTGAGGAGTTGCGGGAGGGCCGTGGAATACGTGAAATCTAACTGGTTCTGTTTTTGGGTCTGGTAATACGGGAAAATTTGTACTCTATGGTATTGGTATTTGCTGTAAGGTGATGAATTACAAGTCATACTCAACTTCTGTTGCGACGCCCTCGGTTTCTCCATCTGATAGAGCGTGACTCGCTGCCGTGCCTCATTGGAAACTATCACGACCCATGGGGCCTTGGAGGCGGCAACTACGTCATAACCACTAAAAGTCTGCATCTGCCGCTCAACGAGTCAATCTTGACGACACCTTAAAAAAGAAATGCCCCATAGTACAGTGAGATATATAAAAAGCGCACTGCTATTCTCGTCCTTGGCGCGAGAAAGCACTAACAAAAAATATCTGCAAGCCTCGTCCACGCCGGGCCTATCAGCGACAGGCACCGCAGGCAGTTTGATGTCATCGCGTCGCAGCGCCCAGCGGAGTGCAAACCCCGCGGTGGGGCCTGGGCGGGCGTTTGCTTTCGAGTGACGACAAGGAGGGGCACATGCTATTTTTCTGCATCGTCGGTATTTATTACAATCTCTCCCCGGGTAGATGCTATAATTCCCTCATTTTTTACAACCATATCCTGATCTTTCTCTTTCCACCCCCGATCATCCGAAAATGTCGCTCACAAACGCTTCTCCCGAGGCCGCCGCCCGCGAGGCCAAGTCGGCGTCGTTTACCCTCGCCGCGCTGCCGGCGTCGGCGCGCAACGAGGCCCTCGAGGGTATCCACGCCGCGCTGTCGGCCAACCGCGATGCCATCCTCGCCGCCAACGCCCGGGACTTGGAGCTGGCGCGCAAGGCCGCCGCCGACGGGTCGCTCAGCGAGGCGCTCGTCAGCCGCCTCGACCTCGGCAAGAAGGGCAAGTGGGAGGACATGCTCAAAGGCATCCTCGACGTGCGGGACCTGCCCGACCCCGTGGGCAACATCTCGATGCGCACCAAGCTAGACGACGACCTCGTCATGGAGCGCGTGTCGTGCCCGATTGGCGTGCTGCTCATCATCTTTGAGGCGCGCCCCGAGGTCATTGCCAACATTGCCAGCTTGGCCATCAAGTCTGGCAACTCGGCTATTCTCAAGGGTGAGTTTCAAAAATCACCGCCCCTCCTCTCTCTTGATGTTTCAGTATGCTGACAGTGCCAAATCAGGTGGCAAAGAGTCGACTGAATCCTTCGTCGCCATCTCCCAGGTCATCTCCGCCGCCCTCGACAAGAGCCAGGTGCCCAACGGCGCCATCCAGCTCGTCACAACCCGCGACGCCATTGCCAGCCTCCTCGCGCAGGACCGCTCCATCGACCTCGTCATCCCGCGCGGCTCCAACGAGCTGGTGCGTTACATCAAAGAATCTACCAAGATCCCCGTGCTGGGCCACGCCGACGGCCTGTGTAGCATCTACCTGACCGCCACCGCCGACCCGGCCAAGGCTGCCACCGCCATTGTCGACGCCAAGACGAGCTACCCGGCCGCCTGCAACAGCGTCGAGACGCTCCTTGTTCAGGACGCTGCCCTCAACAGCACCTTTGCCCCCGTCGTGGCCGGTCTCGTCGCCAAGGGCGTCGAGCTTCGCTGCGATGGCTCCAGCAAGGCCGCCGCCCTGGCAAGCCTCAACGGCGGCGACTCTAGCAAGATTGTCGACGCCACCGACGCCGACTACGACACGGAGCACCTGTCGCTGACGATTGCCGTCAAGACGGTGGCGTCGGCCGACGAGGCCATTGCGCACATCAACGCCCACGGCTCCGGCCACACCGAGTCCATCATGACGTCGGACAGGGACGAGGCCGAGCGCTTCATGAACCAAGTCGACTCGGCGGGCGCGTACTGGAACGCCTCGACGCGCTTGGCCGACGGCATGCGCTACGGCTTCGGCACCGAGGTCGGCATCAGCACCAACAAGATCCACGCCCGCGGGCCCGTCGGCCTCGAGGGCCTGACCATCTATAAGTACAAGATTCGCGGCGACTACCAGCCCACGGCTGGCTATGGCGATGGCGAGGGCCAGAAGCCATTCAAGCATGAGAAGCTGGCTCTTTAAATATAAAATGTTAGGAATGATGATGGAAAAGAAGAAAAAGGCATACCAGTTGTCGCGTTGGATACCCCCGTGCATATATAGCGCTTAAGAAAAAAATATCAAAATCACAATTCATTTAAATCGACACATGAACTGGGCTTGAAGTACGATGCAGATGCATTCTATCCTTGCGAGTCTCGACTTCGGTCTTCCCACCAAGTGGCCGAATAATCGTAGCTGTTCAAATATATACGGAAAAACTTGGTCTACGAAAATCACTAACGACTCTATGTACTGATACTACAAAAACAACCATCCCTCTAGCTGGCCATGCGCTCCGTCCGCTGCTTCAGCACCTCGGCCAGCGCAATCGCGTCCTTGGTCGCCTCGTCCAGTTCCTCCTGCGGCAGGCCGAGCAGCGCATTCTGCGCCTTGGCCGAGACGTCGAGCGCATCGTCGGGGAAAAAAGCCCGCGCGTACAGCATCTTGCCAAAACCGGCCATGTTGCCCTGGCGGACCAGCGCGCGGCCGGTCTCGAACCGCTGCCGGGTGCTCTCCTGGGTGACTGTCCAGTCGGCATCGGTGGTGCCCGTCACGCGCTGGACGCTCGCCAGCATGTCGTTTTGGCTCACCACGAAGCTCTTGACGTAGATGCTGGCGTTGAAAAAGGCAGACAGCGTTGGGCTGGCGTCGGCCGCGTCCCGGGGGAGGAGTGGGAGCGCCAGCGCGGCGGCCACGGCCCGCCCGACCTGCGCGAGCGTCGACGTCGAGTTCCTGGTCGCGCCGTCGTCGTAGCGCGTGAGCGTGCGCCGGTCAAAGTCGAACCCGAAGCGCGCCTCGCCGCCCCCGAGGCTGTAGTCGTACCAGAAGCCGCAGCAGACGTTGACCCACGTCATGCCGAGGCTCTCGACCTCTGCGCGCTGCGCCTTGGCCGCGGGCCCGAGCAGGACGTCCTCGCCCATCTGGGTGTCGGCGACGTCGCCGCCGTACGAGTTGGGCATGATGTAGGAGACGCCGGCCCGGGCCGCGGCCTGGACGAGCTGGCTGTGCGTCGAGGGCGGGGCCATGGGCGCGAGCGTGATGATGAGGAACTGCTGGCCCTGCAGCGCGGCGACGAGGCTGGCCGGGTCGTCGTAAGAGATGGGGGCGACGGCGACGCCGGCGGGAAGCGTGTTGGTGCTGCCGACGCGGGAGAGGGCGGTGATCGTGTGCTTGCGGTCCGATTGGAGGAGCGCAGCGGTAATGTGCGCGCCAATGGTGCCGGCGGCCTGGGACGTTTGTTAGTAGAGTGGGAGGAGGAGAGTTGGAGAGGACAGAGAAACGTACGCCGACGATGGCAATTTTTTCAATGGCATTGACAAAGCCGGGTTTCTGGTTAGAGGCGTATTCGGGCATGTTGAAGGTTTGGACCAAGTGTGGTGTGGAAGAGAGTGGTGTATAGAATGGTGTAAGTGGTGAGAGTGTAAGTGACTTGGAGCATCTTCTGGCTCTGAGTTGGGAATTACCCTGAACTTATATAATTTGAGTCGGATGAGGATTTCGGAGAGTTTTCGTAAACTCAAAGCAAGACTTTCGCTGCCTCGTCTTACAGATGAGCATCGTGTTGCGCCGTAGGGCTGGCCGCGCCGCCTGCGCCGGTCATGTCCGCGGCGTTAGCGGGGGCGGACTCCGGGCCGGAATTCTTGGCCACAACAGACCGTCAGCAAAAGTAGCGGCCCTGTGAGTCAGCCCATCACGACCTGATGTGCGGCTGCTGCGGCTTCCTAAATCCGATTTTGGGTAATCGCACTTGGTGCGATCGGAGTCCGTCTGCATTGCAGAGTGCGCAGAAGCAAAACACTGCACAGCTTGTGTTTATGCATCCCTGGCTGCAGGAGAGAGCCAGTGCATGTTAGTGGCGAGCCACAGATCCATACGCGCATAGAAGATGTCATCATTGGTGCCCTCATAGTGTAACTCTGTTCGTTCGACTGTCGCACAACAATAGCAGAGCGACACCTGGCCAGGCGCCAAGCAAGTCCGCAGGATAAGCTTTTCACTGTACGGAACTGGAGAGCCGATGTACAGTGTGACAAGTTCCCTTCATCTGCATACTCGGCAACCATATATCTACATGCTAGCCTACCCTAGAACCTTGTGTCAAGCTCATTTCTTGTTCCCAATCCTTCTGCTGGGCCCTTCGCTGCATTACCACGAGATCTGCGCCCCTGATGTCTGCCCAAAGAACCCCCACGCACCGAGACCCAAGCTCGTTATTAGCCGAAACATCGCCTTGCCTGGGTTGCCTTGACGCCAGCAGACGTACGAGTCCACAAGTCCCAAGTACCAGCCCATGAGCGTCAGCAGGATATCGCACTCTTCCAGCATGCCGCGAAAATAAAGGACAAACATGATGATGCCGAGGACGGTCGTGCGGGCACCGTTGATCATCATGACGGGGTGCGCTGCGGGTGAGTTTGCGACACGCGCTGGGAAGCCAAACTCGAGCATCGCCCCTGCCGGTGCGAAGAGGGGCCAGAAGCCGCCTAAGGATGTTGTTGTTGCGGCGAAGAGCGCGGGCATGTGGCGGCGGCTAAATTCGACGGACATTATGGCGAAGGCGGTAGAGGAGTTGTCTGACTGGTAGGGGTGCAAGAAGGTCTTTGCGGCTCAGGCAGTGTAGCTCGGTAATAAATGTGTAAGGATTGAATTCTTTGACGAGGCTGTAATTTTACTGTCCAATATTTTTGTTGTTGGGGTGTCGCCGCCCGCCATGCTGTCGAAGGCTAACGTTGACCCTTGCAAAAAGTAGTTGACTAACCGCCGGAGTGTCTACCAAGCCTCGGTAGGCAGCCGCCTGATGTTGGCGTAGGAGACAGTTGGTATCGAATCAGCAAAACTCAGGTTTATGTTGATTATAGTAGAAAGAGGTATAAGCTTCAGGATCCAGTCTAGGCACAGAACCCAGCGCCATTACTGTGTATTCTTAACACTATATTATAGAGACAGGTACAGAAAGGCGTGTCGTGTGTAGCGAAGCGTCCAGGCTTAGGTGTAGAAGGTCGCGCTAAGCAATTAGGACGGCTACTTTAAAAAACATGTTGCCTTATTCCGTCAATTAGCCATATTGCTAGTCGATAACAGTGGTTTGTGAGATAGTGAGCTCAGATAGCCATTTGAATCAAGCGAATGCCACTTTTTAAGTCCCGGCTCCCTCTCTGTGGCCGTGGTTCCGTAGATGTAGCGGCTAGAGGCCTACAACGTCCACGAATGGATACGCTCTCGGTTCTCCCTTGAGTCGATGCTGAGACAGAAAGTTGTCCGCCTCAACGTATGTTCCTGCCCAACGATCCCAAAGCATGGTATACTGGTCAAAACTGCAGAATTCAAGCTTTGGATTTTGGCGCTCGCCAAGGTCGCCTTATTTGAGTCGTATGGCGACAGCCACGAGATTGTTGACGCATTCCATATTAGCATCTTTGCCCCCCGCGGCCGATCATTAGTGTCAAAGAGAACGGGGCATTCTAAAAGATGTATTTAGAACAAAACAATTTTTTTCTACTTACTTGATAAATATCATTTAACTAAAGAAATGAAATTTTACAATGGACTAGAATAGATAAGCGCCTAGTTCTCTGGATAGCTAGAAAGTAAGCCCGCGGCGTCCCGCAGCACCCGCAGTTTAATAAGTTTTGGTGGTGTTGAGCAGAAGCTTCTTTGAGGCCGCTGGAGCCGCAACAGCCGCGCAGGGCTGTCCTTAATTTCGGCCGCATTGCCCCAATGCTACTACTAATTCAGACGAGTTTAAATCAGAAATTAAATCAAGGTACGATTTTTTCTATATATATCACCTCTCTTTCGCAAAACAATTGTGCAAATGTCCAATAACTTACACCAACTTACATCAACTGGGCACCATGCCTCTACCACACAACACCACGGCACAAACCAAGGACCAAACCCCCGACGTCCTGGCCTCCGATATGTCTTCCTCCAATAAGGATAAACGCCTCGTTCATCGCTCACTTGCCACCGAAATCATCTTTGTCGGCGTCGTCTGCGCCGCACAGCTCCTCACGCAAGCCGGCCTCGCCCTCAGTATCGCGCCCCAAACCCTCATCGCCCAATCCTTTCACATCACCGACCAGGGAACTGCGAGCTGGTTTTCTGCCGCCTACTCCCTGACGGTGGGCACGTTTATCCTCCCAGCGGGCCGCCTGGGCGATGTCTTTGGCCATAAGCGGTTCTTGGCGGGCGGCTTTGCCTGGTTTGGCGTGTGGTCCGCGCTCGCGGGCTGCGCCGTCTACAGCGGACCGATCCTATTTGCGTTTTGCCGCGCGATGCAGGGCATGGGTCCGGCGTTTATGCTGCCGAACGCGGTGGCGATCCTAGGGCGCGCATATGAGGCCGGAAGCATGCGTCAAAATATGGTGTTTAGCCTTTTTGGTGCCACCGCGCCTTCTGGGTTTATTGTTGGCGCCGTTTTTTCGAGCTTGTTGGCGCAGAAAACGTGGTGGCCGTGGGCGTATTGGGTCATGGCCTTGGCGTGTCTGCTGTTCGCTGTCTTAAGCGTCTTTGCTGTGCCGGCGACGGTCAGGGAAAGCGCGCAGGAAGATGGAAACGACCCGCTCTGGCAAAGAGTTGATCTATTTGGGTCGGTTGCGGGCGTCTCGGCCCTGATCCTCTTCAACTTTGCCTGGAACCAGGGTCCGGTCGTTGGATGGACACAGCCATATACATACTCCATCATGATTGTCGGCATTCTTGCATTCGTCCTCTTTATCTTCATTGAAAACAGAGCTACGCACCCTCTGATCCCCTTTGGTGTCTTGAAAATCGACTCCCTCTTTACTCTGGCCTGCATCGGCGCCGGTTGGTCCAGTTTTGGCATTTTTGTTCTATACACTTGGAACTTTGTCGTTCAGTTTCGACACCAGACGCCCCTTCTGTCGTCGGCGCAGTTCTCGCCCGTTGCCATCAGCGGGCTGTGTGCTGCTGTTGGCACAGGTATCGCTCTGAGCAACCTGCGCCCTTCGTCCGTTATTTTCGTCTCCATGGTTGGTTTTGCCGCAGGCGGAGCCATTTTGGCAACCATGCCCATCCACCAGACGTACTGGGGGCAGGAGTTTGTGGGCCTCATCGTCTTGCCCTGGGGTATGGACATGTCGTTTCCAGCGGCGACCATTGTCTTGAGTCGAGCAATGCCGCGGAAGCACCAGGGTCTGGCAGCGTCTCTGGTGAACACCTTTGTCAACTATTCCATCTCCATCGGACTCGGGTTTGCGGGCACTGTAGATTCCAATGTCAATGATGGGGGCCGAGAGGTTCTTCGCGGCTTCCGTGGCGCGCTGTATCTGGGCGTTGGTCTTGCGGGCTTGGGTGTCGTCGTGGCCCTGCTGTTCTGTTTTGTAGATTGGTATAGATCTGACATCTGCGAGAAGATGGAGCAGGAGAGTGAGAATAAACTAGACAGTGCGTAAATGGGTGATAGCTCGTACATAAACGGGCCTTGAACTGTGGCGAGTGGGTGATTGTCGGTGATCAAGGGGACACTATTTAGTATGGGTGGTATTTACGGGCTAGTAATACCTATTCAATCATTGCACTCCGTACTGACTGACACTGAATGAGTGCCGGCAGCGATTGGATGTTGGCACGAACCTAGTACCAGCAACTCAAACTCGGTGTCAACCAGTAGGCTAGGCAGTACTTGACTTGTCTATGTGCTAGTACATGGTAGTGGAATATAGCAGTTACTGGCATAGTAGCTATGTCCGGTGCATCATTCGGACCACTTTTTGCATCATAAACTTTTGATTTTGAATTTGTGAAGTCGGCCGGTGGCAGAACTGAGGTAAATCTTAGGCGCGTATATGCCAGCGTGTGATCTGAGTAACTAGAAAAAAGGATTTTTTTTTTAAATCTCCACGACTATTGCATTTCAATGATAGTACTTATCATAATATCAATTCTAAATTAGAGGTGTGGTCAGTGGTAGAAGCTAGGCAGCCGGTTTGGCTGGCGGTCGCTGCCACGAAGGCATTAAGAATGACTTCATCAGCGTTAGGGTTAGACGTGCGCTAGCTTCAGCGCGATAGCGCTATAACTAGTGCTGGAGCATAGGCTGTAACTAGCGCTGGAGCAAG
The DNA here is from genome assembly GCF_028009165.1 of Akanthomyces muscarius. NCBI lineage: Eukaryota > Fungi > Ascomycota > Sordariomycetes > Hypocreales > Cordycipitaceae > Akanthomyces > Akanthomyces muscarius. Next base: position 5,215,578 of record NC_079242.1, read on the forward strand.
CGCGGCAACACATTGACCGCTGGTTGAACAAGGCAGATAGGCTCTGAAGCCTACTGCGGGAGTAATACGGATAAGATCAATGTAGAGAGCACATCGTAAACTTCAAGTCCAGCCACCTCTTAGAATAAGTCTAGAAGGAGAAGTGGGGCTAAAAGTGGCAGAAAAAAGTGAAGATGCATGGAATGTGCGAGGTATGTGCACTACAAGTACTCTCAGCCAGCCAGCCAGCCACTTCGACTGTTCAACACGATAAATCTCGCGAGTACCGCAATGGTGCCGTTTAGTGTACTCACCGCCACGGTGACTGACATTGAAGAATTGCTGAGCAACGGTACGCTCACTAGCGAAGCCGTGGTAACGGAATACTGAAAGCAAATTGACCGCTACAATGGGTACCTCCATGCCGTCGTTGCTGTTGCACCGAAGCAACTGCTTATCAAGAGAGCTCGCTTTCTAGACCAGGAGAGGGCTTCTGGACGGCTGTTGAGCCCTCTCCATGGCATCCCTTACTCATCAAGGTTCGAAACTCCTGTTCCTGCTGCGTCGACATCACTTACTTGAAGATAGGATAATACTGCCACTCATCACGCTCTTAGAATGGACACAACAGCGGGAACGCTTGCCTTGGTGGGTTCAAAGGCTCCAGACAGCGCCCCATGTGTTGCTCAGGTATGAAGCAGACTTTTTCGCCGCTGGTCTGTCGATGAAGCTGACTATAAAAAGTTGCAAGCAGCTGGGGCCATCATCCTTGCGAAGGCAAATTTAAGTATACATCTGCCCTTTGCCGTCCTGTGTGCTTATTGATAACTAATGCTAGAAAGGAATTGAGCAACTTCAGGTAAATAACACCCCTCCTTTTAGTCTGCTACCTCGCCATCGTACCACTGACATCTTTCTAGAGGCTTGCATATGCCAACTGGCTGGTCGGTCGTCGGTGGACTCACGCAGTCGCCCTATGTCATCGGAGGCAAACGCTGGGATGACGGCTTCGGGGGCCATAGTGTACGCTTCTGCTAGATCTCCAAACCGACCGCGGTACTCTCATTCTAACTCATCCAACAGGCTGTAGGTGGCTCGTCTTCAGGATCTTGCGCTGGAGTGGCTGCGGGGTTCGCCCCTGCAGCCCTTGGTACTGACACCAACGGGTCGATTTTGATGCCTGCAACTCGACATGACGTCTACGCCATGAAACCAACTCTCGGTCTTATTTCCCAAGACGGTATCTGCCCTATATCGTTCGACTTTGACTCTGCCGGCCCGATTGCCCGGTCAGCGCGAGACATTGCCATCCTCATGGATGCACTTGTCGACCGTGAGAAAGCCACCAACATTCCTAACGGGACCTACGTATCGCATCTCACCGGATATTTTGACGGAATACGAATTGGAGTGCTGGAGCCCAAAGAATGGCATATGCCCCCCGTCGCAGTAGCGCCGAACAAGGAAGTAGATGATCAGCAGGTACGTACAGTTTCCCTCAAGATAGACTATTAAGACTTTATGTGAATCACTAAACGAGAATGGCAGGACGCGGATGCTTCAGCAGCGTACGAACGGCTAAAGTCCCTTGGGGCCATTGTGAAGCAAGTCGAGGTAGCCTCCTTGGAAGAGCTAGTTGTCGACGGAATGAGCCAGATTCAAAGAGTCATGGGTAAGTTCCACCAGCTAAACGAAAAACTAGAAGACTTCTAATCAGTATTTTCAAAATTATGTTCAAAAGATTCCCGCTTCAGGCAGGCCATCGATTCATATCTCTCGAAATTAGAGGGAGGCAAGGTCCAAACCCTGGACCAGCTCATGCAGTTCATGCGCGATAACGCGAAGCAGGAAATGCCCCCTGGTATGGTTTCACCATCGCACTTGATTGGAATGGCAGTCTCTGACGATTCTCAGAGTCTCCCATTATGACACGTCTGGAAATCGCGGCAGCATTCGACATTACTGAAGATGGGTACCAGAACGCTCTCGCTGATATGAGAGATCTTGGCAGGAGGCGGGCGGTTGATAAATGTCTGAAGGAATATGATGTTGACATTATCCTTGGGCCAGGAGATAGCAGGATTAATGAGCTCTACGCAACCGCAGGTTACCCGATGGCAGTCGTACCCTTTTCTTACGCGAGCTTCAACGGAAGACCGCTCGGGATGTGTGCTGTGGTCACCGCAAACCAAGAGGGCCTCATCATCCAGTTCATGAGCGCCTGGCAAGCTCATTTCAACAGTGAGAGGCAGCTACCTAAATGGATTGGAGGTGATCCCAACAGTGCCACCGAGAGCGAGCTCTAGGATTTCTTGGAGAAGTGTCACTTCAGGCATTGGCCGAACGCACAGATGCGGACGGTTACTAAGTAATTGAGAAGGGATAGCAAAGAAAACGGCTCAAATTGCAAGTTATACCATACTAGCTCATCCTAATCTTTGGCTTCACAATTTTACGCTTGCGTTTCTCTATCTCGTGATCCTCCTGCGTATGTTCTCCATTCTTCAGATCCATTACCAGCCATGAATATCTCCTGAACGTAGAAAGTTTTGCCCACCCATTAACACACGACAATAAAGCTGGCTTCCAAGCTTTCTATGGGCCAATGTTCCGCATCTGTAGTCCCCAATTTGAAGTTTCCGTGAGAAATCACTTGCGCTGTTAGTGGCACTGAAGTGGCCTGCCCGCTTGGGGGGGATCCTTACAGGCTGAACCGATGCCCTGGCTTGAATAATAGCTTACAAACACCAGCATTTCATCGAGCGCTTGGTTGCTGAGCCATTTCCAGTCTTTTTCTCATTGTGGGCGATATAGTATGTCTCCTCAACGTGATATGAGGTCAGTCAAGTGATGGGAAGGAACATCGTGCCGACGGAGGACCCAAACTCCGCTTTGCGTGGATTGACGATCGAACTTTTGTGAAGCCGCTGCCGCGATACCTTACGTCTTACGCATTTTGGCACAGCTACCTTGGCAGAGGCGTAGACGAGGCGGCTGACACTCGAAGTCAACGCATCCGCAGGGCAGCGCTCGGCTACCTGAGGACGTATTACTACCTCGTCAAGACTGAGCTTGACTTCCATATCGCGCAAGACCTAAGCTTGCGGTTGCTGACCAAAGACACCACCTGGGAGCAATTCTGCTATTTCATCACCCCTCTGGTCGATGTCACTGATCGGGACGTATCCGGGCGATACGCGTACGGCGAAATTAGGCTTAGAAGGCTCAACTTCTACGCACCGCTGTTGCTAGGGAAGGCGAATTTCCAGCTTGTGGAATACCAGTCCGCGTCATATTTTGCCCGTTTTTACGGACCCATACTGTTTCTGATTGGCGTGATGTCTATCGCTCTCAACGGGTTTCAAATTATTATTGGCGTCGAACAAGCCAAGCCCACCCAGTATAGTGACATTGCATTTGGTGTCGCGATGTGGTGCAGCGTGCTCGTGATTGTCTTTTTCTGTATTTTATTTGGCTGGCTTATTCTTCTCTATTTTTATAAGGTAGTCAAAGAGTGGAAATATGCGTTTCGGGACCGTGCGCGGCTCCTAGAGCAGGCCGTCCCAAACCCGGCAAAATGAGGTCACTCGTGATATTACCCTTGCTGGCAAGTCTTCGCCAATGCTGAGACGTTTTGGGAGCATGGGCACCTTGAGCGCAAAATGGAAGCCACCTCTGTGGCAAATAACAGTACCTCCGCGGTCATGGGTCGGAGGAGTGACAGCAAGGGACGCCACGTCCGCCCCCAGCCTCGACTCGTCCGACAACCATGACCGTGCAATATACATATTATCAATGCAGGCGCACTGGTTCGCTGTGAGCTAGAGCGTGGCATCGAGACCAAACATTGTGAGATACGGTTCGACGAGAAACTGGTCCCAGTCCATATCCCAGGTCATCTCCCCAGACGAACCCGCTGGGGGCTCTGGCTGCGGCGGCGAGTCCTGATAGCTTGCCTCAACGGCTTCCAGCATCTCCAGCTCTCGGCGCTTCTTTGCCGTGCTGAGACTAAGCAGGCGGCGCGCCATGGACAGCGCCTCGCGCGTCAGCCCCGTATCGGCGGCGCGAACGAGATTTCCAAGGCTCTCAAAGGCCTTTGAGATGTGCGCATTCGCGGCCGGCGTATCCATTGCTAGGAGGACACAGGTGTACTGGAAAACGCTGCCGATGACGTTCCAAAACATCCGTCCTTGACTGGCGAGCTGCTCGGCGGCGACGATGGCCGCATTGCCGCTGTTTATCACCATGTGAATAATTTTGTCGGGTATGCCCATTTTGAGCTGATACATGCGCCGATAGAAGCAAAATGTCAGATCGGCCTTGGTCACCACCATGAATGGATGCTCAAAGTGAAGCTTATCCAGCGCCCGGAGACGCTCGCACAGCTCCTCCGTCGGTGTGAGAGCCTCGCGCTCTAGCCGAAAGGGCGAATTGGGCCCCGGAAGGATTTGTCCTAGCGTCACAAACTGATCCGCGACAGAGCCGGCTTTCCGGGAGATTTCTCCGCATGTCACGGCGTTGAACGAAACCGAAGATCGGTCGTACTCGTACGACATGATTTTGTGACCCGCGTACGCGATCCAGAAGACGCGGCGCAGCTGGTCCTCGCTGTGGCCCATGGCACGCGCCCCGGGCATCGCCGCCGTCTTGACGATGATTTCTTCGCGGTGCAGGCCGACGGCCTCGCAGAGGTGCAGGACGGTGCACGAGGCGATCCACGCATTGTTAGGGCGCGTGGTGGCGCGCAGATAGAAGACGCGCAGACCCGACGCGACGATGTGGTCGACTGTCAGCGCGCGCATCGCGACGGGGTCGTCGAGGATAGCCTTGGCGTACCGCACCAGCTCCGTCTCCTGCGGGTGTCTGCTCGCGGAGAGAAACGAGCCCAGGGCGGCGACACCAGCCGCCACGGCGCCAAACGCAACGATGTTCGGACCAGCGTCGTGGAAGTAGTCCCGACAGCGCGTACTGTAGACATTCTGGTCCATGAGGTCGGCAATGGGCGCCATGGCGGAGAAAAAGACGGAAGAGAAGCGCGTTAGGTCATCGGCGGAAATGAGCCGCGACAGCGAGCCGTGCGTGTGCGAGGTCTCCTCGGGCCGGATCCCAAAGTTGTACGCAAAGGAGCGCATCCGCGGCGGCGGGCTGCTGGAGCCCAGCGCGACGCCGAGGACGTGTGGAAAGGCCATGGCGGCCGAGGCGCCGGCGTACCGTGACTTGTACTCGTCAAAGATGCCGTCGGGGGTGCTGCCGCGGCCGCGGCGGCTTCGCGGCGTCGTCGTCTCATCGGTCTCCCTTCCGTCGCGCGCCGTCCGGGGGCTCTTGGGCGGATCTGCTGCTGCTGCTCTCCTGGCCGCCGTGGGCTGAGGGCTGGCGCGGCGAGCCGACGAATGCTGCTGACGATGCTGGCCGTTGGCTTCTCCGGCTGGCAGGCTGTCGCCGTAGAAGCAGTCGTACTCGTAGGCGGTGCACATGCCGCAGGGCAGCCTGTTGTCGCACTTGCGCTTCCGTTGGTGGCATGGTGTGCAGGCCTTGCGCACGCGTCGCCGCTTGGAGACGGGCGCCGACATGCTGAGCAGGCAAGGGGGTAAATAAGAGGAGAGACGCTTGCTGTAATTTGCGGTTATGGAAGGAAGGATAAGAAGAAGAAAAAGAGAGCAAAGAATGGAGATCGAAGCAAGACGTTGATGGAAGTTCAATGTACAAATAGATAAACTCGGCACCTTTTTTGCCACTCACTTGGCGGCAATGGTAGGGGAAACGAGGCTGTCGAGGTGAGGCTGTTTTATTAGTGTCGAGATGTGGTCAGCCTTCCGGCCCCACCATGCCACGATGGTAGGTCTGTGTGTGTTGGTCCAGTTTTTGGGTAATACAGCAATTACAGTTCTAGCGCGACGTATTTACCTTGTTTTGAGACGGCAAGGTAGAATGTATGGAAATGTATCTTTCCAAGCCGAGGGCATGGCGGGGTGGAACCTAATGACGGCTGGCAACATTTGCGACCGCCGTGCAAGCGTTTGGAGGCGTCAAGCTTGCTGGTGTTAAAAGGGCGCTTCCTCCGCTCAGTGTTTTTTGTAATGACCAAAACAAATAAACCACTCCGTACATTGTGCTCTATGTTCGTTCTCATGCTGCATATTTTTCCCCATTTGCTCTAGCAATCGGCAACACGACACAGGCTACCTAGTGTTTGGCTCTGTTTTCACACGCTCTTATATAAACTACCAAGAAATGAGATGACCGCTCCAATTCAACTTGGCCACTTTTCTTTGCGTAAATCGTCCACAAATGCAAGGCGCTGGCGATTATCGTCCACCACGCGCGCATATTCCAGCAACAACCTCCAGACATAGAGCTTCATATCCTCGTCCCGATACACCGCATTCGCCCAGTTACTGCTCTCCGTCGCAATGACCTCGGCCTGCGCGTCGCGGCCGTCGAGGAAATATTCCATGACGGCGTAGATGTCCTTGTACGACGCGTCAAACGGCACAAAGTGCACCCAGGGCACCATGCGGTCGTCGTGCCACTCGGCGTAAATGGTGGCCTTGAGCGGCACGCTCGTCGACTTGAGAAACGCCCGCCAGCGGCCGCTAAACGAGTGGCCGTCGACGTCGGGCAGGTACTTGTAGCGGTACTGCTGCTGCAAGGGCTTGGACGCGGCGATGCCCATGTGCGGCCGTGTACGAGCACGTCCCCTTGCGCTCCTTGGGCGGCTCGGGGAAGCACTCAAGGTGCACAAACGAGACGTCGGAAAAGTTGGAGAGCCACGCGCCGATCTGGCCGCCCATGGCGCGTGGGAGGCTGTAGTTGGCGGCCGAGAGCAGGTTCAAGGTCGGCGCGCTGGCCGCGTCGCCGGCCTCGACGCGCGCGACGGCGGTGCCATTCATCATCTGCACCCAGCGGTGGCGGTGAAAGTGCCACCAGTTGTCGGCCTTGTTTCGGCCGCCCAAAGCTGTCCCGCGCCAGAGGAGGGCGTTCCTCTTGGTGGACCACTTTCCGCCACTGCCCCGGCCGCCGCTATAAAAGGCGCGTCGGGAGAGGTACATGGCGGCGGGGATGAGGAGCTCGTTGTTGGTGGGGAGCTTGGAGCCGGCAAAGAGCGGGAAGAGCGTCGTGGTGGTTGACATGCTCACGCTCTCGACAAAGGTGCCTTGGAGTCCGCGCAAGTGCGGCTGCAGGCATGGATCGCGGGCCTGGGTAAAGTTTTGTACGAAGCCGCGGTAGGCGTGCGGCATCTGCTCGCTCGGGTACTCGACAGGTACGTTGAAGGATTCGAGGGCGCTGATGTTTCGACTGGGGCTGTCTGTAGGGCAGGTCTCACGAAAGTAATTCCAATAGAGGTTTGCGTCGTCTGATATCCAGCCAGGGTCGAATGTTTCCGGTTTCTGATTGTCAATGTCTTGCCGGCTGCTGTACTTGGTCATCGCCAGTTCCGGCGCAAGGAGCTCTCGACGCTCCTGCTCAATCTTGACGTATTTGTCAATCATTTCTCTAGGTGTCAAGATGCGTGATTCGTCCATGACGTTGATAGCCATGTCTAGGTCGGGCAAGTTGGGCATCATTTGTTTGACCAGGGCCGTCCAGTGTTGGATCCATGGCTGTCGGTCTGGGTCGTCGGTGACCATGACGACTTTCTTATTCCGAATCTTGATGACCTGAGGCTGCAAGGCGGCCTGCATGCGCATTTCCCGAGGCTCCAATGCCCATAGCGGATTAATGTCGTGGTGGATTCTGTCGAAAAAGCTTTCCACAACGATGGCGTCGTCTTTCATGGCCTGTTTGAACCAAGCGTCGAATCCCGGGGGAGGGTGTCGGCCACGCCGCTGTCGGTATTTTTCCGCGGCATCTTTGAGTGTAAATGATCGTTCTCTGAGCAAGCTCTCAAAATGCGCCGTCGCATTCGATATCAGCTGCGTGATGGGATGCGCGTCGGGCGTTATCTGGGTGGGGAGCTTGGTCGGGCCGGGATACAGCAAACGGACAAATACCCATGAATGAATGTAGAGCGCCGTGAGAATCAGCACAACAGCTACCGGAATGATTCGTCTACGGCCAGGTACAGACACTGGCGCAATGCTGAGCAAGGTGCGCATACTTTGGTGTGGTTTGCCGCAGCCATCGGCGTTGGCACTTGGTGATTCGCAAGGGGGTGAAAGCTGCAGCTAAATTTCGGCCACACAAAGTATAAAACCGTAACATAAGCGCCAAAAAAAATGGTGCGATTGATTTTGCTCGTGATTAATTGCCTATTTTATCATGCGGGCGCATCATTGGGCGGGCCTGGCATCTGGAGCACCTGGTTTGCCGTTGGCCCGTTTGCTTGTTGGATGGGTGCTTAGTCTGCGTCCTGAAAAGCTGGTTCCGACCATGTGGACGCTGTCCCAAATGCAACCAACATCACAGCAGTTCCAGTTGAAAGTTGTATAATTCTTTGCCCTGCTGCATGGCATGTTTGGGCTAGGAGGTGACGGTACTACGCTCAGAATCGTAGAGTTTCCCAAGGCATACGCTAGCTCGCACGCCTAAACTTCATGTCCATCTTCAAGGCAACGGCAAAGCTAGGACTGATTCAGATTCAGGAACAGGAAGGGCATATCCGTGTTTCCAGCGTGGGCCACCTAGAAAACGGTGAGCTACAGCAACCGATCTGGACAAGCAGCCGAGCCTTACAGGGCAGGCTCCGCAGCCGTTAAATGACGCTTTTAGCCTCAAGCCGTCGGCTGACCAGAAACAATTCACCACATATTTTCCTTTTTTATTCCCTTTTTGACGAAATCCTGATCATGTTTTCCTCGTCGTCAAAATACTGGTGGTCAGTCAGTCGTCTCTACTCTTTGTGTAGAAATTCAAGTAGTTTCCTTTTCTGACACTGGCTAATATTTTATACTCTACCGATATACTAAATGATTTTAATAAAGAGTTTATATCCAACCAAATTTAGTTTATAAAGTATTGTTTTTGATATATTTCAACTCAATAATATGGGCCACACACCACTTCGGTCGCTAACACTCGCTGACTTAGTGGCGGATTCGTCTCCGCGAACACCCCGCCACGCACCCACAACTAAAACCCCGGCCGGTCGCCCATCCCCATCCATTCGCGCGCTTGCAACCGCTTTTTTCTTTTCTTTTTTCTCATATAGTCATCCCTATCTGCCATGCCAGGATCGCCTCCACGAAAATCAGCGTCTACGCGCTCGGCAAGGCAGCCGAGAAGCACTACATCTGCACGACAGAGGAAATGGCATCCCCGTGTCTTCACCGGCTGCCTCAACTGCCGCAAGAGGCACGTCAAGTGCGACGAGCAGACGCCGTCGTGTGCAAACTGTACGCGGCTTAACATGACTTGTACATTTAGCCTCACTTTTGTTCCATTGTCCATCGATCAGAACTCGTCGGCTAGATCGGCAGCCGCCTCGTCAACGATGGCTAGTCAAGGGACTAGCAATTCTGACCTGGTTGCGGCTTCATCGGACGACAAGGGTGGATATTTTGAGTGGAATTTATCATCGCCTGACCCGCTGCCGTATTTGTCTATTGGGCAAGTCGCTCCGGTGAGAGACAGCATGGAAGGACCCTCACTCCAGTTCTGCCTACCAGCCCAAGTACAGTGCAGTCAGAATGCCATGTACTATCAGCATTACCTCTTCACCGTATCCACACTCCTCATCATTTTTGACACGCCCTGCAACTCAAATCCCTATCGAGAGCTACTCAGCCTCGTGGGCAATGAGCATTCCGCCCTCCTCCAAAGCACCATGGAAGCACTCGGAGCCATGCATTTGGCCAGCCTTCCACAGACACAGAATCGCTCCAAGCACCGCACCGCGGCCATCAACATGTACGCCGGCGTTGTCACGCAGCTTCGGCAAGCTCTCATTCTATCCAAAGGACAGGCCGATAGCCTCGAGCTACTGTCCATATGCCTGCTGCTTTGCATGTTCGAAAAAAAGTCCGCTACCGATGCGTCCTGGAAGGTCCACCTACGGGGAGCGAGTCAGATTGTCCAGGCCATGTATTCTCCTGGTCTGACTTTGGCCAATAGAGATGCAAAGAGCTCACTCACCCTCGGCAATGATAAACTGCCTATACGCCGATTTCTCGTTTCGCTGCTGTCATACCTTGACGTCGCGGCTTCTTGCGCCACTGGCGAGGCACCATTCATCGCGGGCGACTACTGGGAAACATTGGGTGGCGGATGGCAGTACAATCTGGGCGTGCCAGATTTTGCAGCGACTCACTGTACATCGAATCGGGAATTGGCCCAGGTACGCAGCGCGTGGTCTAGGCTCATGTCCATACAGGCCGAAATCAGCAGCTTTGCCAAGTTGCAGCGCTCCGGCCTTGACCAAAAACAAAAAGACGCAATACATGGCGACCTCGTCTACAGGCTGAAAAACTGGCACGACAGTGCTCCCAATGTATTTTTGCAATTAGAGGGCCTAGACGGGATTCCCGACGGCGCGACGGACAGCGAGGTCGATATCCTGACGGTTACCGCATGTGTCGAAAGCTATGCACTGGCATGCACTGTCTATCTCGACAGAGTCGCTACGAGAAGGATCCAAGTTACAGACTGTCATGGCGAAATAAAATCTGCTGTCGATAGGGTATTGACGCTGACGCTGAACTTTTCTCGCGGCATCAACCAACTAGCCGTTGTGTGGCCGTTGCTTACGGCCGGCATAGCCACAATTGACCAACAGCAGCAGAACCTATGTCGCCAGAAGATAAGTGACATGAAAAGTTTCGGGTTCAAAGTATGACCGCATTACTCAAATTCATTGGACGCGCTGAATTCTCACTGACTCTTTGCACAGCATGTGGCCCGGGCACTGGAAACGCTAGAATATTGCTGGCAACATATGGCGCAAGACGACAATATCGACTACGAAAGATTTGAAGCCATGCTGTCTTCGAATCTAGTCCCATAACTTGGAAATATTTCGAATCATGATAATTCGCCCTGAGCACCAAATTCCCCAATCCTATTCGGGCTCTTCTTCGTCTGGCCGTGACAGCACGATGACCACATCGCCGGGTTTCACAATATCGCCGGGCGCAACGACGACGCTCGCTACAACTAAACCAACCTGGTCCGGCGACGCTGCGATGTTGATTTCCATCTTCATTGCCTCTAGTATGACTAGGATGTCGCCTTCCTTGATTCTGTCACCCTTTTGTACTTTTATCTTGTATATGCTGGCATGCATCTGGGCCTCGATCTTGAGTTCATCTTCTATGCAGGGGTCAGTATAATATCCGTTCTACGCAGCGGTTCTTGACGCACCGATGTCCTCTAAAGATGGCACACTGTCTCGTTCAACCTTTTGCTCTTTCTGCCACTGAGCAAAGATGCGCCTCTCCCTGAAAGCAATGGATTAGCAGGCGAATAAAGCAGAACTTATGGGGGCTTGCGAACTTCTCCGTCTCAATTGCGGTAGCTTCTTCCTGGCGTGTTTGAAACTCGGCCGTCTCGTCGGCGACATCATCGCAGAATTTTGTATACTCGTCCACGTCAAATTCGGTTTGTGTGATGTCGAACTGGTATTTGCCAGCCTGGAAGCGGCTGTAGATACGCTCAAACTCGTCCTCATCCACTACATAGAAACTCAGCTGGTCAAAGTTTTCAAATAGCCATGGTCTGTCACCGAAGCTTTTGTTGACGCAGAATTTGTCCCAGCCGGGAAGCGTGCGGCCAAAGTTGACATATCCTCCGGGCGCATCCTAGGTGTTTTGCTTGTTAGCCCTGGTCTGCTGGTTTTTTTTGTCTTGCTTGCTGAATGCTCAAGAGCGAAAGCGAAGGAAGCAATTGCAATTTTTTCAAAACTTACAGTGGGATCGCAACAAAAGAAGCAGCCGCCGATACCAAGACCTCCAGCAGGCGAAAAGGTTCTCGATGGGTTGAACTTGGGGACCATCAGTCGACAGCGCGGATCCACCGGAAACCCAATAGGCGTGCCGCTCCAGAATCCCACGCCGACGACCAGGATCTTGGTGCTAAGCACCTTGTCTAGAACTTCCTGCTTTGACTTGAGCCCGTTTGAACGAGCAATGAACTCGACAGGATCGGGAAGGTACGAGGCAGTTGGCCTCTGCGTGCTCATGTATCGCTCGATAGAAGCTCTGTTGACTTTGTCATCAAATACCATGGGCAGTCTTATGTGCCGGCTGGACAGTCTGTTCGACAGTGATGGTGATTCGTCGTGGGCTTTCAGTGTGCGATGTACTTCATCTACTAGCTGTGCTTGAGAAATTTTGAATCCGTCAAACTGAACCAAGAGACCTGCGATGATGTTAGTCATATCGTATTTGGGCCACTTTCACCAAACTCACTGCATCCAATTGGTGTCACCAATTGTACGCCGTCGATGGCGGCGTTATCAATTGCCTCTGTCACAGCCTGCACTTTGCAGCGGACTTCAAGCTGCAAAGACTGGAGGAACTCAACTAGGATGTACGAATCACCAGCTTGACGGATTGTTACATCATTGTGGGTACCGATGATTGCTGCCGATCTGTTCCCAGGTTCCGTACTCTCTGGTTGAAGCTGAAGGCTCAACGGAGCTACCGAGACCGCATCTCCAGCTGCAAGACATGCTACTTGCTTGATGAAGCTTTCCTGTCTTTGGCGCAATTCCATGGCAGATTTGAGCGGGATTGGGGCAAAGTGAAATTTATCGCCCGGTTTCAGCTGGCCAATCTTGTACAATTCAGCACGCGGAATAACATGTGACGTGATGAAGCCGCCTAGCGAGGGAGCATCAGCAGGAAAAATCACTGCCGAGTCACCTGTCCAGTTGAGAGCGCCCAGCGAATAAGGGTAGTCCAAGTAGTTGCTTGGATGAGAGCCGCCCTGACCGCCGGTTTGTCTCGCCCATTGCGGCCCTGGTCCATCCAGACGAACGCCAGTGCGAGAGGCTTGGTGTGAAACTGACCACTCAGATGAGTATATTGCTTCAACATCAGAAGTTGTCATAATATCTGGAGAGTCATGCGGGCCAGAAAGACAATAGACTGTTGTGAGATCCAGCACCGGGACAAGTGAAGACGGTAGCTCAAACGGCACGAATTTGGCAGGCTCGCTCAAGTCCAATAAGTCCCCTGCGACCAGCTGTCGGCCTTGGTGCCCTCCAACCTCAATAATCGGGCTTGTTGACTTGGAACCGAGATATAGAGGGATACCAGGCAAGCCACCATGAATTGCAAGATAGGCGCGGCAGCCTTGCGAGAGACGGCCAATGGTCACGACAGAGCCGGCGGGTACCTGGATACGCGAGTACATTCGCACAGGATCATTGTCCAGGTGAGCCTCGACAACACCGCCCGCCAATGCAATTATCGCTCTCTCATGGAAGATGAGAGTAGGTCCCGTAAAGGTGATTTCAAGGAGTTCGCTGCCAGGGTCGTTGCCCGCGACACAGTTGGCTAGTCGGGCGTGCAAGGCATCCGCAGGACCTGCCTCGGGGATGCCAAATCCGACGCCGACTCTACCTGGAAAATCCTGAATCGTGGTCGATGAGCCAGGAGACACAACTTCCATGGCTCGAGGCGTGTACTTGAAGCTATCGAGGACGTTGGTCGTAGTCTTGCCTTGGCTGAACCACTCAGTTTCGAAAATGCGGCGCACATAGTCTGTATTCGTCACCACTCCTAGCAACTTTGTGTCGTGCAGGGCTTGAAGTATTTTAGTAATGGAAGAAGGTCGGTCTTCAGAGTGAACCATGACTTTGGCAAGCAGCGGGTCAAATGCGAGAGACACATTGGTGCCGGTCTGCACCCAGGTGTCAACGCGGGTGCCAGGACCGCTCCCAAATTCCACCAGCTGCAGCTGTCCTGGGCTGGGAAGATGGTTCTTGAAAGGGTTTTCGGCGTAGATGCGAGCCTCAATCGCTGCGCCCGACGGCTCCAGCAGCTTGAGAGCACCGACGTCGAGTGGCTGCTCAGCCTGTTTGAGCATGAGCGCGACCAGGTCGATGCCAAAGCGCAGCTCCGTGATGCCATGCTCAACCTGTAAACGAGTGTTCATTTCCAAAAAGAAAAAGTCCCCAGTCTTATCGTCAACCAGGTACTCTATCGTCCCGGCAGATCTGTACTTGATGCTGCTGGCAAGTAGCTGGGAGACTTGGACGAGCTTCTTCCTCAATTCTGGTCGGCTCTCCACAAACGGACTCGGGGATTCCTCAATAACCTTTTGGTGCCGTCTCTGGATGGAGCACTCTCGCTCACCAAATATGACGCAATCACCTTGGCCATCACCAAAGACTTGGATCTCGATGTGACGGGACACTGGGTAGTAGCGTTCCAGAAATACGCCTGGGTTAGAGAATAAAGCGGTGCCTCGGCTCACCACACTGGCGAATGATGAGCGGACTTGGCTTTCGTTGTCGCATATTTTCAAGCCCTAAAGCTGTGTTAGACAGTATCTAAATCTCTTTTTCTTCTTTGTCGAGCGCTTGCTACAGCTGCACCGAACTCACCATGCCGCCTCCACCCGCAGTAGCTTTGAGCATGATCTACACAGGTTAGAAACGGGTATACGACAGTGACGCTCAAGGCTAAAAGACTCGTCTTACCGGGTATCCAATTCTGGCGGCTTCTGATGCGGCTTCGTCTTCAGACTGGATGATTCCTGAGCCAGGGCATATAGGAACGCCAACCTGCGCGGCCAGGTCCCTCGCGCGGTCCTTGATGCCAAACGTAACAATGTGCTCAGGCTCAGGGCCGACGAAAATAGCTCCAGCGTCTTCAACGGCAGCTGCAAAATTTGCATTCTCGGATAGGAAGCCATATCCGGGAATGACAAGTTCTACAGCATGTCGCTTGATGACGGCAACAATTTCGTCAACGTCGTTGTAAGACGCCACCGGGACGGAGATGTCGGCGTCTGTTACATGAGGACTTGAAGCATCGCTGGGCATGTAAATGGATATGACGCAGTATTCCAAGAGTCGTGCGGTTTTTAAGATGCGATTAGCAATTTCGCCTCGATTAGCAATGAGAAGGCGCTTTGCCGATGTCTTGGTGCTGGCCATGGTGCGCGATCGGGTGAAGCCAGTGCGATGCGAGGTTCACTTTGTGCTGGGAGAGAAAAGATGCGGAAAAAAAATCCTCACTAAAGAGATTTATAATTTAGTATGCATACGCTTAAGAAATGACCGCATACTTGATCTATAAGGAGGCATGCCGTCGGGCCGTTTTCTGATTTCCCAAACCGATGCCGTTCCCCGACAGTGTGGGCCATTTGTCTGGTGTCAATGCCAAGGTGGAACACTGCCTTCTGATCGCGGGGTAATTAGTTACGATGAAGCTGTAGCTGTGCTACCATGGGCAAGCGCAGACTGGAACCACTGACAGCGGCTTGTTATTAGTTTGTCTGTCAGCTATCTCGCATGCTATCCTGTGGGAGCATAGATGCGATGAAGTAGTAAACTACAGCATGTGTAAAGACGGCTAATGTTGCGCTGGGGTTCGCTGGCCACGCCCATTCCCCGCTTGATACCACCCAACTTTCTGTAAACGGTGCTGCTCCACGAGGCTACGAGGCTAACGAGCGCCATGCAGCGCTCCTACTCACCACTTTATCTGCCACCAGAGGCGCTCCTGCCTCCATGAGTCATGCAAGCCCTCATGCAGCCTGACAATATGTTGGGACGATCTTTGTCTCTTTCTTTCGGAAACAAGGTTCTTGGAGCAACAAAGTTCCACGAGCAACCTTGGTGAGGTGCAGCGATTAGATTATGTCGGCACATCATAACCAGCCGCCGCCGAAAGAAGCATATTTCAACGAGCACAATGCCACCCGACCTCTTCCTGACGACTCTTCTCCGCACTATTATTCTCAGTGGTGGCGCATCCACGATAGAGCAAGGACGCCACCGGGGACGTATTCCTAAGCAGATAGCTGTATGGCTAGCCTACTGTTGATAAGGCCGCAAGCGCTTGTGGGATCCTGTCTAGTAACTTAGTACATGCCATACAATCCTCACTTACATTGAGCATTATATCTCCCACGTCTTGACATTCCCGATTGCGACTTGCAATTTTATTGCCACATTTTTATCACTTCTTTGCAATGACTACTACATCGTGGGAGTTGATCGCTATCGTTTGTTAGACGCCATTTCAGTAGAGAAGCGTATCTAACCAGTAGTAGGATCACCAACAAACACGCGCCGCAGCAATACCCTCAAAATGGCTCCTGTCGCCGATTCATGTTCAAGAGCTCAAGAGGTCAACTACTCGGATCGTTGACTTGCTGCCAGGCCTGCTGCCGAAACCGGTGGTCGATATCACGGCCCTGGGCGCAGCAGAGTTGGCAGCCAAGATCAAAGATAGGCACTACACATGCGTGGAAGTGACCGAGGCTTTCTGCCAACGTGCAGCAGTTGCGCAGCAGCTGTCAAACTGCCTCACCGAAATCTTTTTTGAGGAAGCTCTCGAACAAGCCCGGCAACTTGACCACGTACTCGAGGCTACAGGGATGCCTGTTGGTCCATTGCACGGAGTGCCAGTATCAGTCAAGGACCATTATAATGTCAAAGGTCATCTCACTACTGCCGGATATATTTCGTATGGCGGCCAAGCAGTCAAAGACAAGGATGCCCATATTGTGGAGATTATGCGCAATGCAGGAGCCGTTTTGTACGTGAAAACGAACAACCCGCAGTGTATGATGGTTCTCGAGACGGTGAGTAATATATATGGTCGAACCCTCAACCCCTGGAACACCACTCTCGCGGCTGGAGGTTCGAGCGGCGGCGAGGCTTCGCTTATCGCCCAGCACGGATCGCCCCTAGGCATTGCATCAGACGTCGGTGGCTCCATCAGGGTTCCAGCCGCGTTTTGTGGTCTTTACGGTTTCAAGCCGTCCGGAAAACGAGTTCCTACTTCGGGATGGGAATGTACAATGGCCGGTGCAGAGTCCATCACGGCAGTCTCGGGCCCGATTGCTCGTAGCGTACAAGACTTGGAGCTTTTCATGCAAGTCACGCTCGATGCAAAACCATGGCTGAGAGATCCGCTCCTTGCGCTGCCATGGCAATCACAGACGAAGCGTCTCGAGACGAAGAAACTGACAGTCGGTGTGATGCTTTGGGATGAAGTGGTGACGCCGCATCCCTATATCACGAGAGTTTTGAGGGCAACTGCTCAAAAGCTGAAGGAGGCCGGACATGAAGGTAATTGATGCACTTAACTGATGCTTGATGACACTGGTGAGGGTCATGTGCTAACTGCAGCGATCAGTCTTCGATTTTGCGCCGTATGACCACAAGCGTGCTTGGGACGATATTCTGCTTCCCCTGTACTTCACCGACGGTGGCTTGGACATTAAGCAGACCCTTGCTGCTGGAAATGAACCAATGCTGCCATCCGCTGAGAGGCTCATCTCCGATCCAATCGTGAAGCGGCGCTCGGTCAATGAGGTCTGGAAGGTAACAGTCTCTTGAGCTGGAATTTTAAAACTTGGAAGAAAGTTACTGATCTATTGATGGAAGCTCCACGTGGATCGCGATGTATACCGATCGGAATACCTGTCAAAGTGGGCGGCCACAGCCGAAGCGAGCAAGTCGGGCATGCCGATGGATGTACTGCTCTGCCCCGCTGCGCCGCTCCAAGGCACGCCTCATGATGTTAAGCCCTGGTGGGGATACTGCTCGCAGTGGAATCTTTTGGATTATCCCAGCGGCGTGCTTCCTGCGGGAACAGTACTGAGAGATGATGCGTATGCGGAGGGGTATCAGCCCGTCAATGATCTCGACAGGGAGAATGTTGAACTCTGTAAGTCCACTCTGCTGTCCGGTAATGGTTTGCAAAACAAAAAAAAAGTGATCTCACGCGGGATTATTCCAAAATTCTAGTTGCTGATCTTGAAATAGACGATAACAGTGTTTATCTGGGTATGCCGGTGGCTATCCAGGTTGTGGCTTTGACACATCAGGATGAAGCGCTCATGGGCGCAATGGCTGTAATTGACAAATTGATAAATGGCTAAGCCAGCTCGGACAGTTGGCATCTTGCGTTTCCTAGTTTAGTTGAATGACTAAGCTGTGAGTAGACAGAAAACCATTAGCTCCTACGTAAAACTACCTATAGTAACTATTGTTTGACGAAAATCATTCATTACCAAACCGCTGCGCATTAAACTCCCGAACCACGCGTTTGACCGCGTCCGCCACCTCGACCGCCCCCGGGGTGTCGCTGTGAATGCAAAGGCTCAGCGGTGCACCACCCAGCTTCAGATCGACACTCTGGCTCTCGCCCTCCCTGCACGCAATGCGGCCAGTCTGGAGCGCATTCCCGAGGCGTGTCCTCAACGCGCCCACGTCGACCGCGTCGTGCGTCCTCGAGATGATGCAGTCACCATTCGCGTCGTATTCCAGATCGGCGATAATCTCCTGCACAAACGGTATGCCCATTGCCGCACACGTCGTCTCCATGAGCGTGCTCGCCGCGCCAATCATGGGGACTGGTGTGCCGTCGGCCGAGGTAAAGTGCTTTGCCGCGCGGCAGACGGCTTCGCATATCGTCTTGTCTTTGCACATGACGCCGTAGAGTGCTCCATGGGGCTGAAGAGTTTTCTTGTGTTAGTGCAAAGACAGGGCTCTGGAGGCGACGGAAGGGCCTTTGGTGACGTACGCTGATGTGTGAGAGGGGAATTCCCTCAATGTCGAGAAATGCTTTGAGAGCGCCGATCTGGTAAATCACCATCTTCTCGCACTCGACATCGTCCATCTTCATCTCACGTCGGCCGAAGCCCTGTAGGTCGAGGTACGATGGGTGCGCCCCGATGCGCACGTTGTGGCACTGGGCGGCCTTGACGGTCTTGTACATGACCATGGGGTCGCCGGCGTGGAAGCCGCACGCAATGGAGCAGGAGTCAATGTGCGGCATGATCGCCTCGTCCTCACCCATGGTCCAGTTGCCAAATGCCTCGCCCATGTCGCAGTGAATCTCGACGGGCTTGGATGCCCATGGTAAGTCGGCCGTCGCCATCCCCGATGGTAAGTTTCGTAGAGAGAGCTGAGAGAATGAACGCAAATCCCGCTTCAGAGCAGAGCTTTTCTAGGTGAGATTTGCTGAAAGATGCTGAAAATAGGAATGGGAGAAGTTCTTGGCAAATTTGGGCAAACAAAAGCCAGCGAGCGATGTATCAGTCAGTGGTAGGACTGCACCACGTCATTGCATGGCGTCTGCATGCAGCAGAAGTCCAGCTATAGACACTGAATTATTCGTGGGGTCCGTCAACTAGCTGGGGGTTGCATAAATTAGATCTCTCGTAGACTTTGCCCAAATTGTAGACTTCCACGCTGTCCAGCCGTGGCTTGTCTGCAGACTGCGTGGAGCGTGTGGCTGGCTCGTGGAGTTGTCCCGATTCGGCCAGCGCGGCGGAACGGCCGCTCGTGAAGCTCGTCGAAGTTGACCCACCCCCGCATTGTTATCTCTGTACAAGCCAACTCGACCGGATACAGACAAGGATGCGACTCAATGTGTGAGACATCTTATTCCTCCCGTCCGAGTGTCTCGAACGCGGCACCGCACCGTTGCCCAACACCCTTCGCTGACCGTGGCTGAGAAGTCCCGGATAACGATGTGATACCAGGTGTGACGAGTGGTGTTAAAAGACACGGGCTCGCCACCAACAGGCCCAGGTCTCGTTGGGTTGCTAAGCTTTTGCTACAAACAAACAATTTTCTGGGTTTTTTTACTTCATTCACGGCCAATATCATCATGCAGCTCTCTCGCCACCTTACCTTTACCCAAAACCTCATATCAGGTGCTGTGCTCTTCTTCACAGTGGGCGTCTATCTCGCCGTCCTCGGCCTCGGCGCCGGTGGTGGCAAGCCCTCGTCCCAGCGCGTCAGTGACATCTCCAACAGCTCTCTCTATGGCATCTACGCCATATTTGGCTTTTTCACGGGCGCCATTATGAACAAACTCGGCCCGCGCATCACAATGAGTATTGGTGTCGCTGGATATCCCATATATGTTGCCGGCCTCTTTTACTACGATCGCACTGGCCATGACTGGTTCCCGATTCTCGGAGGCATTCTCCTGGGGCTCAGCGCACCCATGTTGTGGTGCACTTCTGGCTTTATACAATGGGCATATGCGACAGAGCTCGAAAAGGGCAAATACATTGCCATACAGTACTTCATCAACCAGACGGGCAGCGTTGTGGGATCCGTTGTGGCATTCGGCATCATCTACAACAACGCCGCGTCGACGGAAGACGGCAGTCCGACCAGCGTCTATATTGTCATGATTGTTCTCATCTGTCTGGCATTCCCCCTGACTATTTTTGGACTTGTCAGCCCCAAGACTGTCCGCAGAAAAGATGGAACGCCTATCGCCATTTTCCACAATCTGTCTCTCAAACAGGAGCTACAAGGAGTCGCCAGGGTCCTGCAAGACTACCGTGTCATGGCTATGCTTCCCGTAATATTCAGCTGCGAGCTAGTGCTTGGAATCCTTCCCTCTGTCAGCGGTCGATATTTCAATCTACGGACCCGTGCCATGAACAACATCATATTCTACCTTGTTCAGCTCCCTGCCTCCGTGGCTTGCGCCTATCTTACAGATCGACTGCCATTTCGCCGAAGCGTGCGCGGGTATATATCCATCGGAGTTCTCGGCGTTTTCGTCTGTAGCGGTTGGATTGCCTTGCTGGTCTGGGTTTCTGTGTCTGCCGCTTGGGCGTCGCCGCCAAAAGGAGGCGTTGACTGGACAGACTACGAATTCCGTGGGCCCTTTGTTCTCTATCTCCTGTTTGGAATTATATACGGCTCTCATCAGCAGATTGGAATGTGGGTCATGGGCTCTTTTACCAATGAACCGACTGTTCTAGCCATTTACGGTGGCCTTTGGAAAGGCGTCGCTGCAGGCGGTGTCGCGGTCCAATTTGGAATGGCGGCTGCTGAAGTGTCTTACCAGTACGTGTATTGTGTTCTTTCTAGAAGGAGATTTGCTAATGTTGTCTGCACAAACAGAGCTCAGATAGCCTTTGCTCTTGCGCTACAGGCCCTCTCCATTCCCATCATGCTTATTCTTATGATGCGGGCTCGCGAGACGAATTACACTGCAGAAGGTATGCTTCCATGAAGAAGAGGAATAATTGCACGACTCTGTCGAAAAAATAAATGCTAATAGTTATTTTTTTCAGCCGACGTCATTGTCCCTCATTACGCGGAAAAGATTGTGGCCCAGTCTAAGGTCGACGATGTTGAGCTAAGCTGCGATCGCAGACGAACCGAGCCGCAGTGAGTCGTCAGAGACCCGGCTATGGCTCGACAGAACGGATTGCTGAGTTTTCTACACGCTCATCTTTTTGAAAAGAGAGGAGACGGTGCATGTTAGGTTTCTGGCGGAGTGTTTCAAGCCTGAGTTTGTTGCCGTTTTTAATAGTACCGTCGCCCTGGATATTGTCGTCGCCGTCGTTGTCATTCACTTCGTGCCTGAACAGACATGTGCTTAAAGGCTATTTGATTATCAGTTTGTGGAAGACACAGCAGAATAGTGAAGTAAACAATGAGAAATATACCGGACTGCTCTGCTCAAAATCAAGCGCCGAGTACATCAGATCGAGACGCTCACTTGCTACCTCTTTACGACGATCGATTAAAAATATCCTTGAAGAGTCTCAGTCCTCAGCCCCTCACTTTGACCTCGCCTCGTTTATTTTCTCTGACTGCCCTGCCGCAATATGAGCATTGGTTCACTTCAGTCTGCGCCCAGCATTCGACAGTCTCGGCTACATTCTTGCCTTGACTCAATACCTCTTTCATCTCCTGTACAGTATACCATTTTGCGCTTCTTGAACCTGGTTTCGTCTGTGCTCTTTACATCACAACGTACGTCCAATCTTTCCCTCGTTTTTCCGCAATTTTTTCTTTTTTTTGGAAACTTATGTTCTTGAAGTAGCACCCAGCAACTATACTCTACATTGCAAAGAATTTTGACTCTCTACGTCAAACGCCCCATGAGCCGCATCTAGCCCAATTCGGCGCTTTGCAGATCCCAACGTTCAAGCTGTCCCAAGACAAGATTAATAGAGATTGTGCAGCCGACCTGCAATGCTACGTGATACAGCGTCTCCATGCCGCAGCGGCACTTCATCTCGCCTGTGTGGGACATCATCTCGTTGGCCGCACCCTTCATAGAACCATTGCCTCTTGCGCTGTGCGGAGGGGGCGGACGGGCTGCACAATTGGCGGCCGTCTCTGCAGGTGCTGTGCGTATGCGTGTGTGTCTGTGCATATGTGTGTAGATAGGTGAAAATCGACGGGCGAGGCCTTTGCTTTTTTTAGGGGGAGGGCTACCAAGCGGCCGCAGGAAACACGGGCACTGGATGGTGTAAGTGCTCGGCTCCGCTCCCGGGCTTCCGCTAGTACCATTTCGGTAGGTCTGTAGCTGGGAAGCTTTTTACGATGTTCTCTATCCGGGACGGGGAGGGGACATCCTGGTCCACGCTACGGCCAGGAATTGCGAGCTACTTCTTAAGCGTTTTCCCGGCCGGTGAATTATTCCACTCTGTGGTTTTACTTTGAACAAAGTCTGCCGGTTTCTCGAATGCATCAAGGCCCGGTAAGCAGAGAGGAAGGCGGCGTGCGAAGGCGGCCAAGTTCTAGTGTGCACGAGAGCGTTAATTACACCCGTCTCGCTGCAAGTGTCTCATTTTAGAAGGACAAAACTATCCGACATCGCAGGCTGATTTTGTGCGACGCTGTTATCAAGGCGTCCCTGCGCCTGTGAATCGCTCTTGAGGCTTGCTGCCCTGGTCTTCGGAGGAACGAGGTCCGGGATGGATGGACAGGCGGCGGCGGGGTAGCAAACCCATGGATCCGCGCGTATGTGTGTGTGCGTGTCGTCTGTTGTCTTAGCGGTCACAAATTCCCGTTTCGACCAAGGTCGGAGCGAGCTGCAAACCCGTCCACCCGTCACGGCGGTGGCATGTGAATCCTGGCCTGTGCCTGTGCGAACAGGGTGTCTTGCTTGTCCACGGGATACCAATTTGGCAGTGCTGTGCGTGTGGCTTGCCGTTTTAAAGAAATAAGCCATGGCTTGCCTTGGTGGGGAGTGGGTGGTTTCTTGGTAAGAAAAAATCCTGTACTGGTAGCGCAGAAATAGCAGACGATATCAAGACTGTGTATCCGTACTTTTAAAGTTGATTGACAGCTAGAGCATTGACAAGGAAATCTCCATCTCTTATCCGTCCCGCTTTTGGGATGGTGTGAATGTGGTGGCAGGCTCGCAGCATCTCTCGGTGCGCCACCGGTTTTGCACCGAGGCATGGAACTGTCCATTTTCAATTGCTATTACGGAAGGCCGGCAATTCAAAAAGTGTGTAATCCTAACGGTCGGCTGGCGGTGCATGGCAGTACGCGGAGTACCAGCAGATGCTGGCCAGATATGCATACACCGGGGGGGTTGGGTTGCGGGCGAGTGGCACCGATGGGCAGTCCGTGACAGCTTCTTCATGCGGCCACCGTCGTAGCTAGCTGGTATCTACTTGGGCATGCCAGTCAAGTCGTCCGAGTGGGCTTGGGGTTGCACCCTCGTCCTCCTGTTTGTGCAGGGATTGTCGTCGAGAGCTGCAGCAGAGGAGGGGAGGGAGGGTCTGGCTTGCAGGAGCAGCGAACGCCTTTTGGCCGGGTAGCACAGTGAAAACGGAAAGGAGCTGCACGACGGAGTTTAAAAAATAAAGAAAAAGAAAAACTTGCAGGCCGAAAGCATGTGTGTGCTGCCATGTTATGGAGGTGCAGCTCGGCCAACGAATGAGATATTGACAAGACAGCGGTCGAGTCATTGGGAAGCGTCCCTTTCAGCTGGTGTGCACATTGCGGTTGACTCGCCAGTACAGAATCACCACTCTTTTCTCTTCTCAAGATGTCGAAATTTGTGCAGCGAGTTTTTAAAAATAAAATGCGATGGGTGGTGACGAGGAGTTTATGCGACAGATTGCAGTCCCGCTGTGCACGATTGCTGCCCAACAGGGCGTGTGGGATACCCGTCGCAAGATGCAGGCGGCGCTTGTGGCATCGTCCCGAACCGGCACCGACCGTGGTGTGTGTGGTGTCGCAGTTGAGAGCCTCGGACCGCAGCGGTTTTAGAGCAAAGAAGAAACGGCGGATGTGGTGGGAAAAGGGTGAGACATGGATACCCGGCAGATTGGGTGTGATTATGTGATGAGCGGTTCTGGCGGAGGAGACAGGAGGAAGCAGGAGGAGAAAAACCCAGTTATCTGACCGCCGAGGGCGTTGACAGGCATCAGACTACTTTTTTTTGACATGGAGATGCTGTGACGAGAGAAATCGTATCGATGGGTTACGCCCATGGCGCCGGACGTTCACGGGCCAGATGAACAATGTAAAATGGATGGCGGTTGGTTACACAATCAACAGGCATCACGAGGAGGCGGCTGCCAAGCTGCCCCCCTCACTTCGAATTTGGTGACCGAGAAGGATGCGAGGCGAGGCTATGTAGGATCAGCTGAACTTTGGTATGTTCTCTATTTCGACAATGTCCAGAGCGACGCTGGTAGTGTACAGAATTCACGGTGCTGTGCTGACAGGTAAGCGGCAACTCTAACAACAGCCATATTTAGCTTGTTAGCTGCAGAAGGTACCTTGACCTTCATCGTCAGGTTGTTAGCTGGTTCCAGCTCTTTGTCTTTGAAAGAGCACTAATTATTAACGTGGTGTCTCTGGCGCGGCGGGGGATGGCTTGCCTGGCTGCCCCCCACTTTGGACCGCCAGGGCTAGATTCTTCCTTTTCTTTCCCTTTCCCACGTAGAATAAATAAAGAAATGGGAACAGCGTTCCGCCGTGTTTCTGCCTTGTGCGTTGTGGTGTGTGATTACTCTGCAAGGTGTGATGATTATTGTTTCTCCTCCGTCTCCCAGGTCGGTCCCTCGAGACGGGAGAAAAGCTGACATGTCGTTCCGGTTAGGCGTTGTAGTGCTATGGACCGACCAGTCGATGAGCTAGTTGGCGAGATGGCTTGCTTGCCTCTTTTTTTTTTCTTTTTTTTTTCTCTGTGCGTGTGTGTTGTGCAGGCACTGTGTCTATTGCATGCGCAGCGGTCCGTTCCTTTCAAAACTCATGCTTACTACTTACTTTTCAGGTCATATCTCATGGTATGTCTTTCAGCATTCCTTCTGTCACTGCTATAGTTTGATTGTCTTTTCTTCTTCTTTAGCAAAGTATTATTTTGTCTGCCACTCCACTGGCGCGCCAGTTTGGACGCTATTCGAGCGGATATCGAGATTTGTAGGCCTTTTACCTTATTACCCACTGGCTCCCATTTCAGCTCGTCTGGCAGCGATACAGAGGCTCGCAAGTACCTTTTTGGTAAAGAGACCCGGGGCCCCGTCGACGGCGGGCCAGGCTTGCTATCCCCCGAACCAACTGCAGAGGAGCAAGAGAGAGAAGGCTAGCGCAACTGCGGCAGCAGGAGGGGCGCGACCAGAAGATGCTTGGATTTGACGGCTACTGTAGAGCCGGATGCATGAGGGGGTGCCCGAGGCACCACCTTTTTCCTGATTGAACTGGACTGATTTGTGTAGAATCACGAAACACCAGTCACGCCTGGAGCGGGCTGGACTGGGTGTTCCCTTGCTCTTGCGCCGGGACCCGCCTGGACGGTCTTCTCCACCAGGCCTGTGGACGGACATGAGAAGGCAGAGGAACGAAGGAGACTTGCCAGGGCCATGGGGAGGGCCGCATTGGTGTCGAGAGCTGTCTGGAGGTCGCGAGAGGTGGTGCCCGTGAGCGCCCGCTTATGCAGGAGGCGTTGGAGTGCTATGGCAGGCTGGCCGGGATTGTATCCGCGTGTGCATTATGTATGTGCCTGTATTGTTTAGCATGCAGGAATGAACCTTGGAATTCCAAGTTTGAGGATCCTAGCTCTGTTTTCTTGTTCTGTGCGTGCGATCATTTTGTGTACGGATACTGGTAGAAACGAAACAAAAAAAATGTAAGGATAACTACCCCTGCTTGCTTGGCTTCAGGGACCCCTCCCGAGGCAGTGGGCAGGCGCGGAGGCTGGCAACCGCGTGGCACCACCGCCGAGCCCCTACCTAGGTCCAGCAGCGGTCGAAGATGGTTGAACAGAGTCTAGACTGGATAATTGATGGGAATAAAAAAAGACGGATTGCGAACCAACTGTCAGGCAAATAGCTGTCGCAGATAGATTCTGTCTGGAAGAGTCGGTTCCATGCTCAGCTAGAGCCCTGTACCGGGACGCCAGGTAGCGCTACCGGTGGACTGGGACCCCGCTGTTGGAGCTTGCCCTCAGCGTTTTTACTGGAGAGACGAGCAAGGCCCCCGCCGGCGAGTCCCCCTCCCGGGGCAGTTGATCGCCAGCGAGCTGTGTACCTGCGCAGCCATGTTCCTGTCGTCGGTGTTTGTCTGTTTGCAACGGCAAGGTGCATAGGCAGGAACCTCTGAGGGCGGTGCAATTGTGTTGGCTCGTGTGGTTGATCTCTGGGCGTTGCGAGCTTGCTCACAGACAGATACTCGGGTAGTTGGGTAGCGCCGTCGCGGTCCACCCCGAGCGGCCGCAATAGTCTGGCGCCTGTTGTCGGCGGGCAGAAGGCTGTTCAGCAGCGGGTGCAACACTCACTGTAAAGGCATCTGTAGGTACCTAGGTGACTGTAAAACCTGGCAAGTGCGTAAGTACCTACCTCTTGGGTGAGGTACCTGTAGCTGTGTGTCTATCGCACCTCTCTACTCCGTACCAGTCTATTTCTCGACCTACCTAACGTTACCTACCTACCTAGGTACCGGTCTACCCAAATAAGATACAGTACTGGTGCTTGCTGCTACCAGTAGCTTGCCAGCCTCTCCTCTCCTCACTGGCCCATCACTGGTCCTCGATGGTCCTCAGCTCGGCCACACCTTCCTTGCCTCTTCCCGCACCCACGCACCCACGCATACGCACGCCCACCATCACTCTTCACCATCAACCTTGCTTGACCCATTCCCGCGTCCCTATTCCTCCCACCCCATCTCTTGTTGTGTCTTTTTTCGCGCTTCTTTTACTTTATAGCCGCTTCATCTCTCTCTTTCTTTCTCGCTTTTGGCTGCAACCTTGCTACCTCGAACTCTTTCTCCTCTCCCCTCCTCCCCCTCCCGCCGGCTGCGCTTTGTTCGCCCCCCAGAACCGCCCGCCTGGTCGCTGCTTGAACCCCTCCCTGCCCCAAGGACGCTTCCACCTTTGTCTACCTCCTTCGACCTCGACAACCACCCCGAGCTCCTCAACCTCACCCAGTCGCCCATCATGGCGGGCCGAATGGTGCTGTACAAGCTCGTTGTCCTCGGTGACGGTGGTGTAGGCAAGACAGCCCTCACCATTCAGCTCTGTCTCCAACACTTTGTCGAGACTGTAAGTTCTGCGCGAACCCGACCCTCGCACGACTCATCCTCCTCGCCCTCTCTCTTTCCGCCCTTACCCACCATCAATCCATCCAGCAGCCTGCTGCGCCCATTGATGACTTCAATTTCGCTAATCATTTGTCTGGTCCCAGTATGATCCCACAATTGAGGACCAATACCGAAAGCAGGTCGTCATCGACTCCCAACCATGCATGCTCGAAGTCCTCGACACCGCTGGCCAAGAAGAATATACGGCCCTCCGCGACCAATGGATCCGTGACGGCGAAGGTTTCGTCCTCGTTTACAGCATCGCCTCTCGCTCCTCCTTTTCTCGCATTAAGCGCTTCCACCACCAGATTCAGCGCGTCAAGGAATCCTGCGCCTCCTCCCCTTCCTATCCCGGCTCCCCCATATCCGCCGCCAACCCGCAGCTGCCTGTCCCGATCATGCTCGTCGGCAACAAGAGTGATCGCGTCACCGAGCGCGAGGTGTCTACGCAAGAGGGCCACGCCCTCGCCCGCGAGCTCGGTTGCGAGTTTGTCGAGGCCTCGGCCAAGAACTGCATCAATGTCGAAAAGGCTTTCTATGACGTTGTCCGCGTCCTCCGCCGCCAGCGCCAGCAGGCTTCCAAACCCCAGGGCGCCACCAGCGGCCGCAGTCGCACAGGAAACGGCGACATGGGCGGTCGCGACCGTGAGTCTCACAAGTCGCGCCGCAAGGACGGCGAGAAAAGCAAGGGGCGTTGTAACATTTTATGAGCGACTCTTGTCTCATGAGCCACTCGTTGCTTGCCATTACCTGCTCTACTTCTCTACGCACCACTACCGCCGCCGCCACCGCCATAGGCGTCCTATCCTTCCCCTCCCCGCCATCATGGCCACTACCCCATTGCATCGCCTCGCTTGTTTCTCTACATACTACTACTGCTCTTTATGTTGGACCGGTGGATGACACTAGCTACGACACTGCGCTCAAAATACGCGCACTACAATTCCCACTCTACAACATGTGAAACTCGGCCATGACAATCGTCACTGCAGCATCTCGAATCGGCGAACGGCGTACGAACACTAAAAGAAAAGAAAAGAAAGAGGCATGGTTTTTATTTTTATATGGGCGCTGGGTTTTTTTTAACGACATTTACGTATTACGTCTCTTCGCCAAGGTTGGAAATGTTCTGCTTCTGCTATTCAGTAGCCATTTTTGTGGGAGTCTATTCCCTTTTTTTCCTTTTTGCTTTCGTTTTCTTGCTTCGTGTTCGTACCCTGGACACGGCCATTCTCAATCTTCCCATCTTTTACCCTTACACTCATGCATTCCGATACATGACCGTGGTTCCTGGCACTGCATAATTTGAAGCAATGGGAGGTTCGCGTTTTTTTCTCTTCTCTTTCCACGTCTATAATTGCACAGAAGAATGGTAAAAAAGAGCTGCAGAGCGACGGACTATATATATTTTTGGTTCTTGCCAAAAGACAATTGACCTATATTACAAGCTCTGACAGGGATACATATAGACGCCGTAGGCAGCGAGAATGTTGCAATGGATGTCCTTTCTACAAACACTCCATTAACTCATAGCCAAAACTTACACCGAGATGAACAGACACCAATGAGCGAGGATTAAAGAAAAAAAACACAAAAAATCAGCAGCCACTTGGTAAGGGGAAAGCGAAACCTCCAAAAGGGTGGTGTGGACATGCCACACTTTCTTTCTTGTACCCCGTCGTGCCCGTCGTCGTCCAATGATCGCGGCTTTCAGAGGGGTAACTAGAGAGAGAGGGGAGCGGGGGGAGCGAGCAATGGGCATCAAAAAAATGAACATGGCTGACTGGGCGCCGCGACGAACCCATGCAAGCCACCAACACCACATTATGGTTTTTTTTTTGTCCCCGTCCCTTTCTCCTCAAACTAGTTGCGTACCCCTGTTTGCGTCTTTTTCTCTGTTCGGTGCAACTTGGGAAGGGGGGAAAAAACTAGAATAAAATAAAATAAAATAAATTCGGTGCCCGGTTTACTCTCCATACGTGTATACAACGTGCATCATGTCACCGTCGGAAACACGGCACGAGACAATGATACCCAAGCAAGCCGTGGCAAGGACGGCAGATGCATCTACACATGACACCATTCATCACAGGCTTTTTGCAAGCTCTGCCGGGGATTTTATCAGATGGGAGTTTGAAAAAGGGTCATCTCTATTGAAAAAAGCACATGGAGTAGAAAACTGATGTCGGTACGTAAAAAGACCGCTAAATGCCCAACCACAGAAAAACAAAACCCTCCATCAGAAAAAGAAATGAAAAATCAAATGTTGACAAAAATAACGAATATTTCCCAATCCGTATCAAGTAGAAGTAGAAAGAATTCACTTCAACAGCATCAACACTGTCTTGTCTGATCAAAAGCGCCTTGTCCCGATTGTCTCCAGCTTAATGAATAAAAGGATAAAATAAAGTCGCCGTCAAAGAATGAGTTGAAAAGGACATGAATTGTCACATGTTTCAAAAGAGTGAGTATTGGTTTTTTTGTTTCTTGTTGATTTTGTCCGTCGTTATTCTTTCGTCGCATGCTCGTCACCAAAAGGCCCGCCACTCTTGTCAGTCTTCTGAGACTCGCCGTCGCCCTTTTCTTCTGTAATTGCGGCCAGGTTCGCTGCCCTGGTTGCAGTGCTGGGAGGGTCGGCGAATGGGCTCGTGCCGCGTGGTGTCGACTCCTGGGCAATGTGAATGGTGCCAATGTCATCAGAGCTCTCCTTGCTGGCCACCGAGTCACTGGACGATACGACCGACAAAGAGCTGCCTTCTTGCTTAGCGCCAAGGTCAATCTTCTTCAGCCCGCCAACCTTGACCACTTGAGCGCGACCCTGGGTCGCCGTGTAAGTTGCCCCGACGCTGAAGTTGCTTGCCGTGCTCTCAGGGCGATTGGTCGGACCAAATCGCTCCATGTCGATGCTGGGGACGGGCGGCGTGTTGGGGCCAGGCTTGACGCTGACGACAGTTGGCTTGGCACGCATGCCGGCCTGCGAAGCTGTCTGGACCTCCGCCTGTCTGCCGTAGATGGTCGAGGCAATGCTGGAACGGGGGGCGTACGAAGTTCTGTCCGTTGTCGCCGAAAAGCCGGAGTAGGTAGAGTCGCGCAGGTTGCCGGGCACAAAGAAGTGCTCGGAGCCTCTGGCTGCTTCGCTGTGGCTGACGGGAATGGGAGGGACGGGGGGCACCAGGACGTCTGGCGAAGTCGGGGTTGCGCGGTTGGTGACGCCGGGAATGTACGCAATCTGAATGATATTGGAGGCGCGGGTCAGGACAGTTGAGGCAATCGAGTGGACGGTGTGCGTAGAGGCTCGGCGGCCAAGGCCCGACTGGTCGCTCTTCTCAACACCCCGAGAGGGGATGCTGTCCGCCTCGTATATGGAGGTGTGGTGGTCGTCGAGGCGGCTGGCGCGCTTGGGCTTGATGAGGAACCGCCAGACAAGGTAAGTGATGATGGCAATGACGATGATGCCACCGATAACACCGCCTGCTATAGGACCGGCACTGGGACCGTCGTGGCCTTTGCTTCCGCTGTTGTTGCCGCCACCGTTGCCACTGTTGCCAGTGGACCCGGCGGTTTGGCAAAAAGCTTTCGGGCACTCGGTGCAACTCTGGGTTGTATAAGCACAATATTGTCCACTAGGACATGTCGGGCAAACGAGTTGTTGGTTCCCGTTGCAGCCGACGCAGTTCTCTTGACGGACGAGGAGCTTGGCGGCTGTTCGGCGAGTTAGCATTGCGGACGATACAACGCGCCTCGAAATTATCCAGGGAGCGTGACAGCTTACAATAATTGAGGGACGACAAGTCCCGCGCAGTGGACTTTTCCCCTGCCATTCTGGCGATTCTAGCGAGACGTATGCCTGATATCGTGTGTTGGGGGGGCTGTATCTCCGATGAATAAGGCCTGGCAACTAGTCGCGATCGTCGGTTTCGGCCGCGGAATCGGAAGCAGCGAGGTGCAGCGTGGAAAAAGTCAAGTTACAATCGTGAGAGTCTGGTATTTGGCGATAAGAATGGAATGCGAGAGTTCGCAGAGTCGAAGATGAAAAGGGCGTAGAGTCGGCCAGCGATCGAGAGACGTGAGAAACAAGGGGTTGATAGAACGAGCGTGCGCAGAGACTAGCTCTGATAGAATGTGGGCGAAAGAAGGAAAAGAAAGGGCGGCTTGGAGATTAAGCGACAGACATAACCGTGTCTTCGGAACTCGACTAAGTTGTTTTGCTGGTAGACGGGTGGTGAAGTTGTTTCTTTGGCGACGGTGTCGGCGGGATTGATTGAGGAGGAGAGAAGCGGATTGGGGCGTCTCAGAAGGACGGACAGAGTGGGCAGCGAGAAGGAGCGTCAGGCACAGCAGGTTCAGGTGCTGCCACGCCGCTGAAGGTGCCTCGTTTTCAGCGCTGGGGACCAGGGGCAAAACGCCGCTAGAGACTAAACAAGACTAGCTTGCCCGACCAAATATCTGCGCATAAACT
Organism: Akanthomyces muscarius; assembly: GCF_028009165.1. Classification (NCBI taxonomy): domain Eukaryota; kingdom Fungi; phylum Ascomycota; class Sordariomycetes; order Hypocreales; family Cordycipitaceae; genus Akanthomyces; species Akanthomyces muscarius. Next base: position 5,247,443 of record NC_079242.1, read on the forward strand.
TGCACTGTGCGTCGCTAGCTGCGTCAGCTGAAGATACTGCGAATTGGGTGCACCCCTAGCGGATTTGGAGGCAAACAACTAGTGAGCAAGATAATGTGAGCTGCAGATCCAAGTCTCGGTCCAGAACCACAGTGTCCACATCACAGGGTGTACTGTACGGAAACCCCACCACACCAGCACCGACGATGCACCACAGCTGCCCATTTCCAGCGCCCGTGAGCGCCTTCCAGCACCCACTGACGGCCGGCCCGCTGGAGCCCACTAAATCCCTCGGCCAGGCACAGGACAAGCACTGTTGCCGGCACTTTAATCTCAACCATCAGCGAGTAAAAATGCTGCACAGCGTGTTTTGCGAGTTGCGCTGACTAGTACGACAGCAGTATAAAATGAGAAACGAAAGAGGTTGTAAAAATCGGGAGGAACAGCTCGTCGTCTTGGCCATGGCGTGATATTAGATATTCCTGTCATGAACCAGAGTCAGGTCAATGTCGCACAGGTACGCGAAAATCGGCATTCCACAGGTCCCCGGCTCACTAGGTATTTTTACGCGTGGTTGCGCAGCATCAACGCTCGAGGCGGGATCACATTGGCAAAAATATACCGCAATTTGCCCCGATTTATCCTGCTGTTGATGGTCGCTTTGTTCAGTTGCTTCCTTGACTCTCTTTGTCCTGGTCGAAGCGCTCGTACCATTTCTCCCTCCCTCGCCATTCTCACCGTCAAGCAGAGCGCCGGCCAGCAATGTTTGCTCAATCCTTGTAGTCAGGTGGCCGTTTCCCACTCTTCATGTGTACCTACCTGTCGGTTGAGTTTGCTGTACACCCATTCTGCCAGTGTTGCCAGTAAATGGCCAAGCCTATCTTTCCGAGTGGTACAAGCCTGGAGAACATCAGCGCACACGGCGGCCACTGTGCACAAAAGCGTACAACAATACAAGAGCTAACTTGCCAGCGACTCGGCCCAGAAATCCAAGCGGCAGATTAATAAGGAGCCGATGGGCCAATTAGCAGACTTGGCCAGACATAACGACAAGCTGGCGGAAACCGTCGTTGGTCCTCGAGTGGTGGCTTCTGAAACGTGCTACCGGCGCCTCATATAGCCGTAACGTCCGCGTGGGTCACAACATCGCGAGACGACGATCTGTACATCCAACAATTAATGCAGTGGTATCCTAGAGAGTGTTCGAAATACCGCTGCAAAACTACACGTTACTGTCCCCGCGCTGTGCGTCCATGGTGGCGTGCCGTGCCGTGACTAAAGCGAGACTTGCGAGTGCTACCCTACAGAATGGACTTGGCAGGTAAATGATAGCCACCTCCGGTATAAAAAAGACAGAACTGCTCGTTGATTTATTAAATCAACCAATGAATATAAGCACGCCCTCTGCCCAGTGTATATCTTCCGCATTGTACCTACGTGTGCTTGTAGTAATGTAAGGTTTGATGATCCCAACGGCAGCTGTTGAACTTGGATTATTGTCAACGAGAATTCGTCGAAGACAGTCCACTACGGAGACGCTTTTCCAACTAGTATTACGGATGTTCGCATCCGTGACTTACGGATTCATCGGCATGGCCTGCCGCGCAACCGTGGAACTAGATTCGTGGTCGGCATGCTACACGGCGCGGCGCCAAACGCAAACCTTGAGAACCAGACGACGCGTGGACATGGAACCGATGTGAGTGATTGGCTAAGCTATGCGCCAATAGACGTTGCTTTACGACAAGGGATAAATACCTATCAAGCATTTGCAGGTATGAACACGCTACCGTGGACGCCGTGCATTTGGAGGCGGGCGTTTGCTATGATGTGAAGGCCCGGTCAGGTGAACACGAGGCCGCTGTGAAGCGTGCAAGCGCGTAAACCATCTGATCACAACACATACCTGTGAAGCCTGAAGGTGAACAAATATGGATGCGTAGACATGATAAATGATTTCTATCGCGGGTAACGGAAAGAACAGCACCCAAGCAGCGTAGTCATGTAATCGACCATGGTCGACCTGAGCACCGCCTCAATCGAGGGAGCCACATGAAGGTAAAAAGAGGATCAGCGAGCCAGTAATGCCGGCTCGCTCCAGGTTGCTATTTTTGGGCACAGCCAGTCCTGGACGGAACCCACACCAAGGGTGCGTGGCCTTGATTTCTCTTATTGCTGTGGCCGAAACCCAACGTTGCGATGAAAGTAGCCGCACAGCGGTTTTACAGGAAAAGTGACATGTGCTCGTATACACAACGGCTCCAAGCTCGTAACAATGCATGTTGCAGTGGCGTATTTGATCGCCATGCACAGTGATCAGATTTTTCAGCAGCCCAGAGGCTCGAATTTGATGATACTTCTGAATACGCGAGATATTCATGAGCAAACATTCGGGGCTCGCTTTCATCTGCTTCAGTGCCGGGTATAAGCATTCTGCAGCCTCACTTGGCGCCCTTTTTAATCTCTGGTAGCAAGTGGGCTGGCTGACCGAGCGAGCCCCTTATTGCGGCAACGTCTGGCTCAGCCTTGTCTGACTGCCATAAAAAATCGCGAAGAATGAAGATTTTTTTGTTTGTATTTCATGGAGAATAAGCCTTGCGGCTGCTGACCTCACGACCCTAGTGATGGAATCTGGCCAGTTGGTGGCGGTGGCTCACATGCTCGCCAGGGGCAACGTTGGGCCAGGTAGACAGGCATATTCGGTACAGATTGACAGGACAGGAGCATGGCTCGATGCATTGCGATTGACAAAATGCAGTGCAGACTTGCGAGGATCAGCAATTTGTACAAGCGATTTACAGATTCTGCAATACCCATCGTTGTATGTATCAAATTCTTCCAGCAAACAACAATCCTCTCTACTCGTAATCCTCTGGAGCACCAGCAAGCGGCTCCTTTCACCTTGGTTTTTGGTGTGGAGTCTGACCAGCTCCACAGTGGCCAAGGGCATGGTGGCTCAGCGGCACCCGCTGGCTGTCTCCGTCATTGTCCCTATTTCTGGCACTGCCAGCCTCTCGTAGCCTCGCTGAAGCCTCCAGGCACCGCCGCCTGCCACCGCTGGCCACCGTCTGCACACCTCTAACCGTCCCGCCCACGCGCTAAAACCACTCGGCAGCCCGTACTCTGCTGCTAGCCTGGACCTGGGATACCTTCATCTCCACCAATTCTGTACACAAAGCCCCGTACCATTTGTCCTTTGCCTTGCTTGCTCCGAAACATCAACCCCTGCTGACCCCCAGAACGCGCCAATGCTTCTCACTGCCATCTTTGTGCTTGCTGTTCCTTTTTTTCTGCCTCTCCGGTTTCTTTTTCAACCATCCCCTCCCCGATCCCTATTCTGGTGATTTCTTCTCCTCTTCGTTTCCCTAGTTCTCCATATCAAACCTTATTTTCATCGGCTCGACCGCTACAACAGTCTTTGTTGTTGTTGTCCGGCACTGACTGGCGTCATACAGCTACCCTAGCCTCCCACGCCTACGGTCGATCCGATCAGCTGGCAGCTCTCACGTTACTGCGCCTCCGACGCAACGAAAATAAACGAGAATTCCACAATCGTTATTTCTCATCTGCATACTTCAACGCACAACGGCCTACCTGCCATCTTGCCCCTGCGGCCCTACCTTTTTATTCTTTTTGACGTCGCCCACGACTGTTTAGTTACACCAGCGTAGCGAATTCGTTTGCTCCTGAGAGCGCCCCTAATCACCATGGCATACAACGGCCAAGGCCACGAATACGCTGGCGGTTCTGGCCACCAGCTCAACGACCTGCCTCCGGGCGGCAACGTACGTCCATCCGCAACCCCTTCGATACCATCCACATCTCAACTGACATCCCCCCAGTATCATATGCCCCCGCATGAGCACGAGGAAGAGGCTGGCCGCTACCTCCTGAACGAACAGCCGGGTTCCGGCTACGAGCACGATCGCCTGGGCGTCCAGGCTCCCGACCGTCCCGTTTCCACATACAGCTTGACCGAGTCCTACGCCCCTGGCGCTGGCCAGACTGTGCCCCAGCCTCACCAACCCGGCAGCTATGACAACGGCTACGGTCAGTACGGCCAGGAGGGCCAGTTCGTCCAAGAGCACGACTTCCCCTACGGCCGTCCTGCCTCCACCGTTGAGGATGAGGAGGAGAGCTGGATGCAGCGTCAACAGCAGCCTGGTGGCTTCGGCCGCGGCAACGGCGGCGGTCTCAAGCGCTTCAACACGAGAAAAGTCAAGCTCGTTCAGGGCTCCGTGCTTTCCATCGACTACCCCGTCCCCAGTGCCATCAAGAACGCCGTCGAGCCTCGCTTCCGCGACGTCGAGGGCGGCAACGAGGAATTCATGAAGATGCGCTACACCGCTGCCACCTGCGACCCCAACGACTTTACGCTCAAGAACGGTTACGATTTGCGCCCTCGCATGTACAACCGCCATACCGAGCTGCTCATCGCCATTACCTACTACAACGAAGACAAAGTCCTGCTCTCCAGAACCCTTCACGGTGTTATGCAAAACATTCGCGACATTGTCAACCTGAAAAAGTCCACCTTTTGGAACAAAGGCGGCCCTGCCTGGCAAAAGATTGTCGTCTGTCTTGTCTTTGACGGTATCGAAAAGGCCGACAAGAACACTCTGGATGTCCTCGCCACCCTCGGCATCTATCAGGATGGTGTCGTCAAAAAAGATGTCGACGGCAAGGAGACTGTTGCTCACATCTTCGAGTATACCTCCCAGCTATCCGTCAGCCCCAATCAGCAGCTGATTCGCCCGACCGCCGACAACCCCCAAAACCTGCCCCCCGTGCAGTTTATCTTCTGTCTCAAGCAAAAGAACAGCAAAAAGATCAACTCTCACCGTTGGCTGTTCAACGCATTTGGCCGCATCCTCAACCCCGAGGTCTGCATTCTGCTAGATGCCGGTACCAAGCCTAGCGTTAGGTCTCTGCTCGCGCTGTGGGAAGGTTTCTACAACGACAAGGATCTTGGTGGTGCATGTGGTGAAATCCACGCCATGCTGGGCAAGGGTGGCAAAAAGCTAATCAACCCCCTTGTCGCTATCCAAAACTTTGAGTACAAGATTAGCAACATTCTTGACAAACCTTTGGAGAGCTCCTTTGGCTATGTCAGCGTTTTGCCCGGTGCTTTCTCCGCCTACCGCTTCCGCGCCATCATGGGCCGCCCTCTAGAGCAGTACTTTCACGGTGACCACACCCTGTCTAAAAGTCTGGGTAAGAAGGGCATTGACGGCATGAACATTTTCAAAAAGAATATGTTCTTGGCTGAAGACAGAATTCTCTGTTTCGAGCTGGTCGCCAAAGCTGGTCAAAAGTGGCATCTGTCCTATATCAAGGCCGCCAAGGGTGAGACTGATGTACCCGAAGGTGCTGCCGAGTTCATCTCCCAGCGTCGTCGTTGGCTCAACGGTTCCTTTGCTGCCACCCTCTACTCCCTCATGCACTTCGGACGCATGTACAAGAGTGGCCACAACATTGTGCGCATGATTTTCCTCCACATTCAGCTCCTGTACAACATTTTCAACCTCATCTTTACCTGGTTCTCTCTGGCATCTTACTACCTCACCACCACTGTCATCATGGATCTTGTCGGCACCCCGGTCGTCGGCGGCCAAGGCGGCGCCGAGCATCACGGCTGGCCCTTTGGTGACACAGCTACACCCCTGATCAACGCGCTCTTAAAGTACCTTTACCTGGCTTTTGTTATCCTGCAGTTTATTCTGGCTCTTGGTAACCGTCCCAAGGGTTCCAAGTTTACCTACATTGCCTCATTTATGCTCTTTGGTCTTATCCAGACATATATTCTGGTGCTCTCCGGCTACTTGGTCGCTCGTGCTTTCAACACGCCCATTTCCCAGCAGATCAAGCTCGACTCTGGTAAGGACTTTGTCAACAGCTTTTTCTCAGGAGAAGGAGCGGCAGGTGTCATTCTCATTGCGCTCATTACGATCTATGGTCTATATTTTCTCGCATCCTTCATGTATCTGGACCCGTGGCACATGTTCCACTCGTTCCCTTACTACCTGGTTCTCATGTCGACCTACATCAACATTCTTATGGTCTACGCCTTCAACAACTGGCACGACGTGTCCTGGGGTACCAAGGGCTCTGACAAGGCCGAGGCTCTGCCCTCTGCCAACGTCACCAAGGGTGAAAAGAATGAGGCCGTGGTCGAGGAGATTGAAAAGGACCAGTCAGACATTGACAGTCAGTTCGAGCAAACGGTGCGCCGTGCTCTGGCACCGTTCAAGGAAGCTGAGGAGCTCGAGGCCAAGGATGTCGAGGACTCGTACAAGTCTTTCCGTACGGGTCTGGTAGTCTGCTGGTTGTTTTCCAACATTATTCTCGTAATTGTCATTACCAGCGACAACTTTAACAGCTTTGGCATCGGAGTATGTTACCTCCCCGACTCATTGATTGCGCTCACTGCTAACTCTCGCCCTAGAAATCCTCATCTGTCCGCACAGCCAGCTTCTTCAAGTTCCTTCTGTATGCCACAGCCGTACTATCGGTCGTCAGATTCATGGGCTTTCTCTGGTTCCTCGGAAAGACCGGTCTTATGTGCTGCTTTTCGAGAAGATAGTTTGCTGTCTTCCTGCTTAGTCTATTTTTGTGTTGTTGTTGTTTACATCATGTCTGGTGTGAAAAGAATTATTAGGCCCGGTTGGAAAAGAAATAGCCGGGAGGCAGTATGCATGACGAGGGTCGGAGACACCTTTCGTCACTTGTCAGATTGGGCTTTCTTGCAGATACCTTGTGTTTATAATGCTTCGTAATAGGCCTTAGATTGTTTCTATTTAATATTTCAAGTTTGTCAAAGCTACCTTTTTTTCTTCTATTTTGGCCTCGCTTCGCTTGAAGCGGATGTTGGGTTATTGCTCCCCTTGCCTGACGTTCGAACAGGCTGGACATGCTGTGGAATAAAAAGGCAAAAGCTATGCTGAACTGGTACTCTGATCTGTTGCCATCGCGCAGGACTCATCTAAAGTTGGCTCAGCAAATTATGAGCGCCCACGTGCAATCGTCCAATACGATTGCGTATCTTACCAGCAACGCCCACGACTGCCTAATCGGGCGGGCGGTGTCGCGAGCTGTCACACGTCTACCCGTACCGTTGTGGCCCATGACGAGTGGCGGGGGAGGCGCTGGTGGGTGCCTAGGTAGGAAGTACCTAGGTAGTATCCTATCGCAAGCCTCAGCATTTCACCTCTGCAACAAACCACCCATCTGCACGTATCTGCGAAACTTGTTGTCTTTTTTGCACGGAGCGGGATATATAGCGGGCGGTAGGACGACCTCGGCCACTGCTTTTGCAACTTAGTTTCTCCAACCATCTCGACGAGTGCGCGCGCCTCAAACGAAAACCGCAGCCCCGCGGACAGCGTTTTCCCCGGCCGAAGCAGCCACGCGCGAGCGGTTAGCACAACATCCCGTCGGACACGAACGACTTCGAGAAGAAATACAGAGACAGCCCCGTCGCTTGGGCAAGGGTGGCGTGATTCACAGACAAGATGTTGAAGATTTGGTCCATGGTAGGTTTTCCGGCGGGGCGCGCGGGCGTCTGCCTGACTCTCGCGCTCGGTGCTAGTTTGAGAGAGTTGTGACTGACTTGGTATTCTTTTTGCGGTGATGTAGAAAAAGGAGCAAAAGGATGCAGAGAATGCAGAGGGCCAGGCAGGCAAGAAGAAGAAGGTGACAGCGGCGCAACTTCGCGTGCAAAAGGGTGCGTTTCTCCCCAGCGTTCTACCAAAACCGCCACAGAAGCGGAGAGGGTACGGGAAAGAAGGGCAAAAGTTGCTAACATTTACCCGGCAGACCTCTCGGAGCTCTCTCTCGGCCAGACCATGACGACCGAGTTCCCCGACCCCGACGACATCCTCAATTTTGTCCTGACCATTGACCCGGACGAGGGCATGTACCGCACCGGGCGGTTCACGTTCGATTTTGCCATCAACCAGAGCTTCCCCCACGAACCACCAAAGGTTCTGTGTCGCGAAAAGATTTACCACCCCAACATTGACCTCGAGGGCAAGGTCTGCCTCAACATTCTACGGGAGGACTGGAAGCCAGTTCTGAATCTGAATGCTATCATTGTCGGACTTCAGGTATGCCAGCCTTTCTGGGCATATAGCTGTGTCTATCTTTGACAATACAGCACTAATGCAGGAAACAGTTCCTTTTTCTTGAACCCAACGCTTCGGACCCGCTGAACAAGGAAGCCGCCGAGGACCTCCGCAACAACCGCGAGGGCTTCAAGCGCAACGTGCGCACGGCCATGGGCGGCGGCTCCGTCAAAGGCATCCCCTATGATCGCGTGCTGAAGCAGGCTTAAACGGAAAGGGACAGGCATTCCCTCGGGCGATAAACCTGAGCAGGGATACGAATAATGAATTGCGAAGCGTTGGAACATTCTCACAATGCGGATTTTCGGAGAGCTGGTGGGAAGGCAGGGGGGCACGATAGACATGGATGCACAATGTACATGGAAGGCGCCGCCAAAAATAAATAGAATACATCCTGTTTTTTTCCCCGCCTGGGCATGCAGAGACAGGGCATGCATTGGGGGACGTGGACGATGTGTAGAGCATTGCGGGCAGTTCTATTCTTCTGGCTAGACACGGCATTTTGCAATGGAAATGGAAATTGAACAGCATCGAACTTGCACACTCTAGCCGGGGATGTAAATCTTTGGTCGGGCCGCAAGGATCGAACACGGTTGGGTGCGCGCTGCCCTTTTAGCCATGAAGGCTCGTCGACTGCGAAGCCGCTGCCAGATTTTGGTCCATCACCTTTGCTGCTGTCGAGAGAAGCGATCGCGCTGATTGAACTTTTGCCGCTTTTCCGGACAAGAGGTAGCAAGGGTAGCAGCTAGCTCCTGACGAATGTTTGGTTGGTGATTCGAATCGCATGTCGCATGTCGCATGTCGCATGTCGCATATCGCATGTCGCAGCTCTGCGGCTGTCGTCTTCGCACCTTGCCGTCCTCTCGAAGCCTACCAGCTCGCCCAGCTCCAGCTCACGCGTTTGTTGCCTCTACACGCGCAGGGAGGTGAATCGAAGCTTCGGCACCCTACGGAATCCCGATCGGCTCGTCGAGGGACCGGGTCGCGTGGGGTAGCGAAGCTCAATTGATGAGGCATTGGCACATGTGATTATTTTCTACAGATTCACCCTCGTACTCGAATCAATCTGGCCCGACCGGCCGCACCATCGGAGCCAAAGCGACAACGGCGCGACTGGTGCCTGAAGCTGTCTCCAGGGTCCCCGGTACCGCTCCGAAGGCCCGGACAGAGTCACAGAAAATGGGGACGAGTCGAGGTCCGCTATCGCAATTGCCCTCTCCCCACCCCTGCTGCAGGTTGCTACCGGGCTTTGCCGCCCCGCTTATTCTCGTCGGTCAGTGGTCGGTGTCCAGTGGGAGGCTGAGAAATGCTAAGCAGTTGGAAAAAAATTGAGGACAGCAAATACCTATGTAAGAAGAGCGCCCCTGTTCAGACCAGGGCTTCTTGGGTAGAAACAGTTCGAGATCAATGCAATTAAAGATGTGCACATGTCTCATCACGCACGACTCTGGTAGGTGGGCAGATTTCCCCCGCTGATTTCCAGATTTCACATGTGGGCAAGAGTCCAGCAAACTAGTACTCGTACCAGCAGCCCACAAGGCGTGCTCGCCGTAGCTTCAGCGCTGAGAGGCTTCAGGTGGACCGAGTTGGCGGCGCCAGGCCTGCTGGACCCCTGTAAATGCGCTCCTCCAGCACTGTCAGCACATGAATTTGGAGTTGACTGGCGAGTTGGTGTGCTGCGGCTTCCCCCCGATCTCGGTCCCTTCGCTGCCCCAGCAATAGGTAGCTCCAACCCGGTTTGCCAGGGCCGTCCACCAGCCAAACCACGCAGCCCCCCCCCCCCCCATTCCGGCCTGGCACCGATCCCAGTTGATTTTATCTTGGTACTCAAAACTCAATCCGTCCGCTTCTTGCTCTTCCCTTTTTTCCCTCTTCCTCCTTCATCACCAAACCCATCCTCTCCAAGCCTCACCTCAATTGAGCTTGCCTCTCCTCTCCACTCCATACTTTTCTTCCCTCGCACAACACACAGCTCACAATGGCTTCGAGAGCTTTCTCCAAGGCCCTGCGTGGCCCCCTCGCCCGCCAGATGGCCGCTCCCGCCCAGCAGCGCGCCGCCTACTCTGTCGCCCGCAGCGCTCTTCGCGCCGCCGCCATCGCTCCCCGCGCTGTCGCTGGCGTTCAGCAGCAGCAGGTCCGTGGCATGAAGACCATTGACTTCGCTGGTCACCCCGAGGACGTCTATGGTGCGTAATTTTTTGACTAGCCGATGAGCCGGCAAATGGCGGCAGACGACCGCCAATTGAAGGGAACAAAATGTGGCTAACGGTGGTAATTCACAGAGCGCGCCGATTGGCCCCAGGAGAAGCTCCTTGTACGTTGTTTTGTGCCTAATTGACCTGTCGAAATGCATTCTAACAACCAGCAGGAGTACTTCAAGAACGACACCCTTGCCCTCATCGGCTACGGCTCTCAGGGCCACGGCCAGGGTCTCAACCTCCGCGACAACGGACTCAACGTCATCGTCGGTGTCCGAAAGAACGGACAGTCCTGGAAGGACGCCGTTCAGGATGGCTGGGTCCCCGGCAAGAACCTCTTCGAGGTCGACGAGGCCATTGGCAAGGGTACCATCATCATGAACCTCCTCTCCGACGCTGCTCAGTCCGAGACATGGCCTGCCATCAAGCCCCAGCTCACTGAGGGCAAGGTACGCTCCCCAAACTCTTTGTCATCGAGCCCGGCTAACAATTCAGACCCTGTACTTCTCTCACGGCTTCTCTCCCGTCTTCAAGGAGAAGACCAACGTCGATGTCCCCAAGAACATTGACGTCATTCTCTGCGCGCCCAAGGGCTCTGGCCGCACCGTCCGCTCCCTCTTCCGCGAAGGCCGCGGCATCAACTCGTCCTTTGCCGTCTTCCAGGACGTCACCGGCAAGGCTCAGGAAAAGGCCATTGCCATGGGTGTCGCCATTGGCTCCGGCTACCTCTACCAGACCACCTTCGAGAAGGAGGTCTACTCTGACCTCTACGGTGAGCGCGGCTGCCTCATGGGCGGCATCCACGGCATGTTCCTCGCCCAGTACGAGGTTCTCCGCGAGCGCGGCCACAGCCCTTCGGAGGCCTTCAACGAGACCGTCGAGGAGGCCACTCAGTCTCTGTACCCCCTGATTGGCGCCAACGGCATGGACTGGATGTTCGAGGCCTGCTCCACCACTGCCCGCCGCGGTGCCATTGACTGGACCCCCAAGTTCAAGGACGCACTCAAGCCCGTCTTCAACAACCTTTACGACTCTGTCCACGACGGCACCGAGACCCAGCGCTCCCTCGACTACAACGGCCAATCGGACTACCGCCAGAAGTACGAAGCCGAGATGGAGGAGATTCGCAACCTCGAGATCTGGAGAGCCGGCAGAGCTGTCCGGTAAGTACTCACATATGCCAACGGGATATATCATATGCTAACAACGTCTGCAGCGCCCTCCGCCCCGAGAACCAAAAATAAGCGATCCCCGACGGCGTGTGAATAGCAAGGATTTCTTTTACCATGTATGCGACATAAAAAAAGACGGCGGGCTCTTTTCTGAGTATCGCCATGGAGTTTTGATACCTGAGTAGCTGTAATATGAATGGACGGCTTTGATTGCACCTTTTTCTTCGCTGCCAGTGAGAGCTCATGTGTTCGGAGGCTGCTGAGACGAAGTCATGCCCGACACCGGAGATGAACCCGACCAATGTACAGTGGCGCGCTTTAGCATCTCAGCAACAGCAGCAACAGTGACAGCGGTAGCAATAGTAAAACCAGTAAATTACAAGGTAGCTTGGTGGCGCCGAAAATATATTCCCTGATCTTGCTCAACGTTTCTATTTGCGATGACCGCCCCAATGAAAGAGGCCTAAATATTCCTCGAGATATATTTTTGCTGCGACTTGAAGCCTTGCTGCTAATTATCGCCGGCCCAGCCATGTGGTGTGGTGTTGTGTGGGAGCGGGCTATGACCGTATTGGGAAACTTGGCGCAGCACAGCACACCGAACACACAATAAACGCCACGAATCAAAGCCGACAATGCGCTTTCGAACAAGACTCGTACGCTGTTTCCTATCATATCACTGCTTTCTCGCATGTAAAAATACTGTTGTGAGTATTCGACAGCCTATTGCAACGGCGCTCGAGCCGACACGTTGAACTTTGGCCAAATGGGCGATACATTCGAAGGCCAGCTACCCCATCATGCAACTTTAACTCCGATTGCTCAGTGCCACGTCGTCAGTCCATACGGTCGAAAGACGTGGAAGTATACTACGATTTGGATATCGGGTACTTGCACTGGACTTTTGGGATAATGGAGTATCATGACGCGGGATTGCCGGGACTTTGGATTGATGATACATTGGACTGTCGGAAAATGGGTTACTGGGGCTCTGGTCTGGTGGGACACTGCGATACTGACATGGGCGATGACAGAAGCTGGGTCACGAGAGCATTGCATTACAATGACAGCAGAATGCGAGGCCATAATTGAGGATGTATCTCTCCTTTTGGTGGCACCGTCGAACTTTGTGGGGTGTCCAACCCTCGTACTGGTGGTACCAGTACAGACAGCGACCAATGGTGGGGTAAAACGGTTGGACACCGTCTCTGCTCATCACCTCTCTTCACCAAATCTTCTCACCAATATCTATTTTCTCAACTTATACGGAGTACAGGAAATCAAGATGGCAGACATTTCGACCACTGCCCCCCTCACCCGCGCGTCTGTCCAGGCTGCCCACGCCATTGTCGCGCCGCACATCCACCGCACACCCGTCGTCGCCTCGCAGACCCTCACTACGCTCGCGTCGACGCCGCAGGCCGACTTGTCCAGCACGCGCTTCGCGGGCCGCACGCCCGCGAAGCCCAGGATACGACTATGGTTCAAGTGCGAGAATCTGCAGCGCATCGGCGCCTTTAAAGTCCGCGGTGCATTCCATGCGGTGGGCAAGCTTCTCCAGGAGGACGGCTGGGTGCAAGATGGTGGTAAAGAGCGTGGTGTAGTCACTCACTCATCCGGTATGTTTCGGGCCTCGCTTCGCTCAAACGTGGGTTCTGTAGTATTGCTATCTATTTCTCACGCTCAAAGAGGATTTTTAGTAATGTGAAGTGCATGCTGACTCGATGAGCACAGGCAACCACGCGCAGGCTCTCGCCCTCGCGGCCAAGGAGCATGGTATCCCCGCGCACATCATCATGCCCTCCATCTCGGTGCCGCAAAAGATTGCCGCCACTCGGGGCTACGGCGCGAACGTCGTCTTTAGCGGGAGCACCGCGGCCGAACGTGAGGCTGTCGCCGCCGAGGTCATTGCCGAGACCGGCGCGCGCCTCGTGCCGCCGTACGACCATCCGGATATCATGCTCGGCCAGGGAACCATGGGTCTTGAACTACAGGAACAAGCCGCCGAGCTGATGTCCAAGGGCTCCTCTCCTTACAAGGGTAGCGGGAAAGGACTGGATGCGATCATCACGCCGTGCGGCGGCGGCGGCATGCTCTCCGGCGTCGCATTGTCCTGCGAAGGTACTGGAATCAAGGTCTTTGGCGCGGAGCCCTCGTACCAGGGCGCCGACGATGCCAAGCGCGGCTTTGAGAGCGGCGAGCGGGTGCTGTCCGTGTCGTCCCTCACGGTGGCGGACGGGCTGCGCACACCGCTAGGCAAGTACCCGTGGAGCGTGATTTATGAGAGGAAGCTGGTGGAGAGCATGTATAGCGTAACGGAGGAAGAGATTGTGAGCGCGATGCGGCTCGTGTTTGAGAGGATGAAGATGGTGGTTGAGCCGAGCGCGTGCGTGCCGCTCGCGGTGGCGCTGTACGATGAGGATTTCCGGAGCATGGTGGAGAGGGAGGCGGGTGAGGAGGGATGGGATCTGGGGATCGTCTTCAGTGGAGGAAATGTAGGGGCGGATGCGCTGGGGAAGTTGTTTGGTTTGAGGGAGTGATTGGGATGTGTGGACGGATTTGCTTGGGATATCGTGCAGGAGGGGTGAAAGGAGGATGTAGAGGCAGTTGCGCGTGAAGCGAAAATTGTAGAAGTATGTCGCCATTAACCTTTTGAATATGGTCCAAGTCATGCAGTCTTGACAAAAAGATTATCAAGCAATATGATTAAAAGATAAAGTGTGGTACTAGCTTTAACTGGCGCGATGTTGTGGCCGTCTGCTCGTGTCAAGAGGTTCTAGCCTTGGTGTATCTAAAACAGTGTATTACAGAAACTCAGGAAGCATAAAAAATTGTTCTTTTTTGTAGGCCATTATGAGTCTATTCAAATTGAATTTGTTGGACGCCCAGCCACTATGGGAGTGCGCCACAGACGCCTACTTGGAGGGACCAAATTGTGCGTCTCAAGTCGAGAACACTCAAAAATGAATACATTCGCCGATACAAATCAACTTTCAAGTACCGCGGTGGTCTGCTCCTTAATTCCGCATCCGGCTTTCTGGTCATTTCTCGGCACGCATCAAATGTTGGCTGGTTCACTGTGGTCGCATGCTAAGATAGAAAGCAACTGGGCTGGAGCCTCTGTTTGGATGCGGAATGTGTGATTCAGTAACTTCCGGCATTTGACTTGCACCTTCGCGGGCTTGAAGCAAAGCAGATGCGTCGGCGAGAGTGAACATGGTCACAACGGCGAGGATGACAACGGCGAGGATGACAACGGCGAGGATGACAACGGCGAGGATGACAACGGCGAGGATGACAACGGCGAGGATGACAACGGCGAGGATGACAACGGCGAGGATGACAACGGCGAGGATGACAACGGCGAGGATGACAACGGCGAGGATGACAACGGCGAGGATGACAACGGCGAGGACAACGGAAATAACAAATAGCAATAGCAATTACGAATGCAACAATAATAATGACTGCTATGTTTATCCTGGTACCAGTGGTAGTCTCCCCGCCCGCTCTCCCACAACGTTCTTGTTAGTGCCACTGTCTCGACCGTTGAATGGGGCGGCCATCAGGTCACACGTGGGGTTCAATCTGCTCTGGCGGCAACACCACTTCATCTACGGCCTGGCTGCTGGTTGCCACTTAAGGTCTAGTTTTGCAAGCCTACGACTGGCCAAAAATACACATAAATTAATCCCCCCGCGGCGGTTTCGGCGTAAAATAGGTCGTGCCACTCTGTTCGTGTTAAGCTACCTTCAACATGGAGAGCTCCTAGTCGTAACTGCAATGTTCAGATTAGAGAACTAGACAACAGCCTTGACTTACTCTGTGGTTTGACTCAACTCGCTTGCATTATTTCTTTTAGTCATCAGTCGCCATCTTGCCGTCTTGCCGACCTTATGTGCGGATTAGCTGACACCACAAGTCGCCGAACTGACTCGGCCAGCCGAATTGAGCCTCACCATAAAGCCGCGCATCTCATGTGGGCGACAGACAATGGCGCTATTAAATCATGTAGAGACTAGCGATTTGCTGTATAAGTATCAGTTGAAGCAATTGAGTAGCTCTTTGAGAAAACTACATGTTTTAAATTTTGTTCAGTACTCCTATTTTCCTTCATTTCCTCACTCTTCCCTTGTTTCTCTATTTTCCTTGTTCTCCCAATTTCCTTTTCGCTCGTAAAACCAGTAGTCGCCGGCGTCTTTGTTTATTACCCGAGCTGTTGCCATGCACTTATTCTTTGCTAGTCGCCATCTAGCCTACGATGCGCACTAAAAACGCCTTCGCTGCTTGAGGCTCACGGCCTGAGTCATCGGCGTCTGGATCATACAAAAACGCCGTAATAACAAAACTCCGGCCGAAAATACGCGATTCACTGGATCACACCGAATGCTACCTGCACGTAATAACAGCATACGACACGTAGGCGCACCCGCTGGTGTCGCGGATCGAGCTCCTATAAATATGACGACATGTACCCCGCGATAGTTGAAGGCCGCGGCATCAAGACGCTAGACATCTCTGTCACTCTTTCTTCTCACAAAAACATTCGTTCACGATAAAATAATGTCTCCAAGCGCCATTTCACCGCTTGCATCCATCAAGGCGCTCACCTTTGACGTCTTTGGAACGACTGTCGATTGGCGCACTTCCGTCATTGACGAGCTGGGGCTGCGCGTCCACCGCAAGCTCAGCACTAGCTCCGACGCCGATGGCGCCCCCTCCACGGAGCTGCGCGATCGGCTCGAATACCTCAACACCAATTACACCGGCCACGAGAGCCAAGAGAACTGGACGGCGCGCTTCGCTGATGCCTGGCGCTCCTCGTACTGGTTCTTTGTGCGGTCGCAGGCCAAGGCAGGCGTCCAGGACACGGCCACGTTCAAAACAACAGAGGAGCATTTCTACGATAGCCTGATTGAGCTCTTGGAAGAGTACCACCTTGAGGGTCTGTTTTCGGACGCGGAGCTCAAGTCGCTCAGTATGGTGTGGCACCGCCTCGCGCCCTGGCCGGATACCGTCGAGGGCTTAGCCAAGCTGGCGGCGCCGCCGCTGAACTTGCAGACTGCGACGTTGAGCAACGGCAGCACGGATTTGATCAAGGATCTGAACGACTTCGGAGAGTTGGGTTTTCAGCACCAGTTCTGTGCCGAGTCGCTGAAGGCTTACAAGCCAGCGCCGGAGACGTACCTCGGCGCGGCGAAGGAGTTGGGTCTGCAGCCAGAGGAGGTGGCCATGGTGGCGGCGCACATGTCCGATCTTGAGGCGGCGAGGAAAGTTGGCCTACGGACCGTGTATGTAGAGAGACGAAAGGAGGAAGAATGGCGGGATCATCAGCTGGAGGAGGCCAAGGCGTGGGTTGACCTCTGGATCAAGGAGGATGAGGGAGGGTTTGTTGCGCTGGCGAAACGTCTCGACGAGCTGAGATTATAGTTGACTTTGACTACGATCAGGATTTCCAGGCTTCAGACTTGATTCAAGCTGCTCAGGAATAGGCTGAAAACTCATGACCGACTTTTTCTCTATGGCCATTATCATCTTCCCAGTGCTCCTCTATGATGTACCGATCTAAATCTCAATCGCGAATCACGGTGGCACCACCGCACTACTGCGCGAATTTACCTACGGATACCTTATAATATAATATTAATCCATTCTTGATAATCTACCAGTACCTTCGAAAAATCCAAGAGAATCCTAGCTGTTGTATCTGCCTATTTTAGCCGTTCTGTTTAGATAGAACAGTTGATTTACATTCTACACCGAGCCCTACCCTAGAGGCCAGAAAGGGCGACAGGATCAGTCGACTGCTGGGTGTGAGCTGATCAATTGAGACATGCTAGATAGGACGACGCACTAAAATACGCGAGAACACGGCGTTAGCAGTGGACAAGGTCTCTTGCCGTCATGACATGGGATTTGGGTCCAAACGTCCGAGCGCTGTGTATTTGTAACGCGTAATTTTACCTGCACATCGAAGAAACTCATGCGCGAAAACGGTCTTGACCAGTTGTAAAAACAACAAGACCATCGTACGAGGCGTATTTTGGCCACCCAGATCGCAAAGCTAGGGAGGTATCCAACGCTGGGTCTGGATGAATGATTTTTTTTGGTGTTAATTTGGGCGGGAAGTACAAAGGCACGGAAGCTCGCTTCTGTCCTCGACATCCTCCACGCGAAACACAGGAAACACGCGCCCTCGTGGTCCGTGGCGCATAAAATAAACAATCGAAACAAGGTTGCGGGTTGCATGAGGCCTGCCGCATCGGTGGACGATCTGAAGCAAGAACCCGAGTGTCTGTTTCTTTCGCTCTCGCTGGCGAGCCCGTGGATGCGCATGCGACGGTCACGACCGCGCGGGGCGCGCAGTGACTGTCGGCGCCCTTTGTATCCTTTGTATTCTCATGCGCATGTGTACCCGGATCACAGCGCACTGATTAACAGTTTTAGCGCCCGCCTGAACCCTTCCGAGGTCTGGAAGAAATGCGCAATATCGGTACCTGCATCGGGCTTGGATTTCCGGCGTCGACAAGCATGATCGTCTCCCGCCGTTAGAGAGACACTGATAAAGAAAAGGGATAGTTTTGGGTATCCACGTAGTGCCTGCTGGCTCAAGTGACGTGGTGCACATGCGGCCTGGAGACCCATTTGATTCTGCTCGGCAGTTGTTGAGACAGAATGAGCAGGGCCATTGGGTCCCAGCTTGCAGGGACAGTGGTCGTCCGATGGCCGAAGGCTAAAACGGAACACCAAAGTGAGCGGAGCCGATTCATCTCGAGAAACGAGATGAAACCACATGAAGAAAGTCGCCTTCAAAACCGCCACGAGTGACGAAATTTTTTTTTAAATTGGCAAGGACCTTTCAACCCCGACTCCCTGACCGCGGCACATCACTTGCTGATGCGCGCCCATGTCCCTGTCGTGCAGCGCTGTCATCTGCGGTAGCAAGAATAGACCAGGACATTATCCGTAGATTGATGTTAATTGCTCTGGATCCGACGTGCAGATGGCCATGGCCAAGGCTGCCGAGTCGCTAATCAACACCAGATCCGCGAAGCCATCTAAGTGCAGTGCAAGCCGCGCGCATTAGCCAGTAGTAATATTATCATTATTAACACTGATAGTATTCCGTACTAGCAACGTTAGAGAAAGGGCTAGTACATTGGGACATACAATGCAATGCTACAGTCCCGTGGACATCGTTAATGCCGTGCAGTCAATGCGAGCAATGGTTGCATAGGACCAATCACACAATCGGGCTAGCGGGGAAAGAGAAAAAAGCACAGGGGAATGTTGATTAGCAGTGTTGCATTGCATTATATTAACTTACAGCCTCTCCGTGCATGTTGCCTCCATTCTCTTGCAGCTGCTGGGTCTCCCTAGGCTCGATTGCAGCCGGAAGGCATGCCGTGTGTCTTGTGCGTCGTAGTGGCTTTTTTTAGGCATAGAAAGGGCGTGGGTGTGGTAATGAATGAGGTTGTACATCTTTGCCTCACATGGCTAGCTGGCAAGGTTGTCGGTACCGGCTTGGCTTTCTTGGCCTTATCATCTAAGTGGCCATTTGTTTGCAGCGCTGAGCATTGACAAGCCGAGCCTCCGTCGCTTTTGGCGACTAGGAAAGCAAAATTTCCAGCATTGATATCGAATTGGTGAAAAGTTCCCGTCCCTCCACCTGGGTGGCTTGCGCTAAGACTAGTTTGAGCACCTCATGGCTTGTGGATCTGCGGGAAAGGGCCAGAGAGCAGTACAAATTGCCAAAGTCCCCAGACGGGCCGCGGCCGTTCAGAGCCAGCGAGACCGATGGGAGGTGCCGGTGCTGGCCGCAAGGGGCTTTTCAACTTTTGTGTCTGCCCCAATCTGCTCCTGCGCACCAGGTGGAAAAGCGAATCAGTAATCTGTACTCACATTTCAAAGCGGGATCCTCGTCGTCCCCGCCAATTGTGGCTTTTGGTGGATAGGAGCGACATGCAGTCCTTCTGGATTTGAACAACCTTCTTTGTTATTTTTACTTTGTGAAACGAGCTGGAGATGGGGAAGGACTGTGGGAGGGCGCCACACGATGTGGTGGTGGGTAGTTCAACGAGAGAAATTTCCTCTTCTCCCCTCATTGCGGTGTCCCGTTCTGGCGAGGAAAGATTTGCTTTGCCCGAGCACCGGGCCGGCCCCTGGGCCCAAATGGTGTGGTGGATTCATTTTGGCTAGGGGCATCGACAGCAGAGAACGAGGCCACTGCTAAAATCCGCACCTTGTTTTGGGAGGGTTGCTTCGCGTCGATTATACTTGGCGGATTCTTCAACATCTCCTTTCTGGCGCGATCGCAGGTCCTTGATCTTTTGGTTGATGGCTGCATGAGTTTGGAAGTTTCTCCCAGCCCCGTCGAGCTGCACAAGCATGCCGTGGCATGTTAGCTGCTCGATTCAGGCTGCATTAGCAAGACATGGCACCTGGGCATCCCTCCCGGCCCCCTGCACGCTGGTCCAGGCTCATGATCCCTCGTTCTCCTGGAACTCCACAAAATCGAGCGGCCGAGGGTGTAGCCATGCGCTGAGGCCAACGATGCAGCGCATCACGGTCCACCGAATTCCCCCGCTCCGCACTGGTGAGCTTGGGAAGGGAGAAAAGTTTCTGGCGTCGGGTCGTAGACAGGGGTTGTGTGATTGGCCTTGCATGTGCAATTTGTTAGTGAAGAGCAAAAGCAGGCACAAGCCCATAAACAAGACTGGGTCTTCCTGATTCGCCGCCTGGGTATAGTGACATCCGGGGCACAATGTCTCTTTTCGTCTTATGCCGTGCCGGCTGTCGACTGGCGGTACTGGCACGGGCGCATCTGCTCGCGAGGTCGACTCCTATTTCGACAATGGCTCTGGATGTGCCGCAAAGTTTGACGGTGCCTCTTGGGCAGAGCGATGGGCTAATGGCGCCACAGTGCTGTAAACGACTGTCACAAGCACAAAGAAAAGGGTCTACGGATATAGATGAACATTACTCACGATTGAACGCGGGGATTTCTAGAGTCCGGCGCAGTTCATCGCTCCTGATATGCAAGCAGGCGTATGCTGTGAACGATTGCAGGCGGTCCATGCTCTGGCCAGTACTTGTTGTGCTCCAGTCCCGTTGGCAGCCAAGGTTCCTGAAGCCACTGGTTTTGATCACCCATGGGCAGAAGCCCAAAAGATGGGAAGGACAGCAGGGCTCATCATTGCCTGGCAGGGGAGCGTAAATTGGCAATTCTGGCAGCCAACGAAAGGAGCGAGAGGAGGTGGGCGTAATTAGCGCTCCCAGCCGGAGTGACCGCACAGGGCGGATGTCTTCCGACAGGCTGGGCCACGGACTGCATAATCAGCGTGGTACGTCGACTTGCTAATCACAATATCCTTGTCGAGGCGGCCCGTAGCCAGGAAGCTAGTGGAACTGCACCCCAGTCGGCATTCATCACTACGGAGCGTAGAGCCAAATGCAGAATGTCTGGCTGTCAAGTGTTTTACGCCGGGAGAGAAGCAACCTTGGTAACCAGGCGCGTAATGGTATGCGCAGGCAGTGTCCGTATGCATCGCCATCACAGCATTGGGTTTTGTTGCAGCTGTCGCAGCTGACTGACTTTGGTCGGGCCGTGGCGCGTCTGTACTCAGTAGTTGTTGTCTCCGAACCACCGAACCGGACGAGATGCCGCCTCCAAGGATCCATGCCAGGTTCCCCGGCTAGACTAACTGGTTAGTGGGCTGCGCAGAAGCTATTACCTAGTACGTGTACGGAGTACTTGGTGAAGACTGGTGCAAGGAGCTGCTCGATGGGACAGCTCGGCGTCAGTTTGGTGGAGGAAGCGCTTGCCCCGAAGAACACTGCTGCAATAGTAGATGTAGCAGACGTATATTGGATGCGACCCCTGTAGATTCTCAAACAACCACCATTAGCAGGTTCGGATCACAGGCTGTGGTGGCGCCAACGCAATGATGGTTGATACCAAGTTGACAGCGCGATTGCAGCAAGCCGGCCGTGGCGCGACGGTGCTGGCACATGTGGCGACTGCTGAGCTGCACCGACAAACAATAAAAGGAGGGGGATGGCATATGTACAGATATACAGTAGACAGGATGGCGAGGCCACTCTTGGCTGAAGTAGTAGAACCTTGCACGTCAGAAATAATTTGCCCTTCGTCATTTGCCTCCACCGCGTTGTCTACCCTTGCCGCGGTGCCAACTGCTGGCTTCCAGCTGCCCACTCAAAAAAGTTGCCCGCCAGCTGCCCAGCCCAGCAAGCTCCCGTAGACCAGGGCCAAACGCCTAGCTCGGCCCAAATTTCGCCAACTCTTGCCTCTCCTCTTCTCTTTTCCCTCTTCTGCTTTGCGCTGCGGTCCTGTCGCGCTGTTGAAATAGATACGGGCGTTGGAAGTTGGAATTCGTTTACTGCGGGATGCTTCGCTTTCGCATCTTCGACTGTCTAGCTGTGAGTCCCAGCCCTCCGTCACCACCACCACTTCTTTTCGAAACGTCTCGACCTGCCGGCCATGTCAACTAACCTCGCTTTCAGTGCCCCAGAATGATGCCCTCTTGAATTGGGACCTTCTGACCCTTCTCATCGCTCAATCGCTTCGTTGTCGTACCGAAACGACTGTGGCCACGATCGCGTCACCTCGCCCCATGATACCCGAACACCACTGCGCCGGCCGCGACCCAAGAGTATTTGCCTTTTGCCCCCAGTTCTTCGCGCGCAGACCCCGAATCTAAACGGGCCCGTTCCTACACTACTTCGAGTTCCATATTGTCTTTCTTTGACGCATTACCTTTTTGCATATTCGCTGCACACCATCTTCGTCACGACACGACCCCTTTTGCCCCAACACCGGGCCGACAATTTGAGACCTCCCCGTTTTCTTTCTTTTGACTGACTCAAGCGTGCGTACTTGCTATTTTCTACGTTATATCCATGCATGAAAGTCAACATGCTTTGCTGCAATGAATTGCGACTCAGTCTGCTAACGATTTAACGTCTACAGTGTCGAAATCCTTGACCGCTGCAGAACGTTAGAGGCGTCGTTTTTCTTTGTTTCAGCGCCAGAATTGAGAGGCTCACCCGCGCTAGCTCATCCCGCTGCCGTATGTAAGTCAGCCTAACCCGCCCTAGCATTGCCCCATACGAAGTCGTTGCTTTTTATTTTCCTTCTTTCCGCCTTCTCTTTCCCCGTGCGAAACTCGCTAATACCTCTCAGTTACAGGTAAATGCATCATTGCTGAGTCGATCCTGTCGCAGTTGCCGGTTCTCACCCACAGGAACCTGGGTGGCTCGCTGACATCTCAGCCCACCCGAACCCCCCGCTGATTGTCTTGCCTCGAAAGTGGTGGCTTCAGAGTCGTCAGCCAGGTTGACAGGAAAAGAAAAGTTCTGGGGTGTTGAATCCTGTTGACTTTTCTTCTCCTTTGACCTTGTTGGCCCTCGTCTCTACCTTCCAGCGTCAACATGCCTGAATGGGAGACAGAAGACGAGCATGCGGGCAGTCTCAAGGCCCATGAGGCGACTCGTAGGTCATCTTCGAGGTCCGCCAAGTCTCGAAGAAGATCCAAGACTCCGCCCAACAGGTCCATTTCCCCCGCCCTGGCAGACAAAACCGCCAAGCGGTCCTCGCGCGACATCACCACGGACGAAACAATCAGTATTTTGGACCCTCGTCGATTTACACCCACTCTTCATGCCAACCTCGTTTCCGAAATCCTCACTTTACGCAGAGACCAGGAGGATAAGACCAAACTCATTGAAAGTCTCGAAACTTCACTTTTCTCCACAAAAGAGGAAAACGAATCTCTGCAGGCGAACTTTACTACTCTAGGGAAGGAAAGTCGCTCTCTCAAACGCCAACTATCCCTTCTAGAGGGTGGTACTTCCTCTGCTCTAGGCGAATTAGCTCGTGAACGCGACGATGCTGTCGAGTCCATTACAGAGACAAAGAAGCGACTAGATGCTGCTCAAAAGAGGATTCGAAGCTTGGAAGACGACTCCCAGCGCGTCCATGAGCAGTGGGCCAAGGAAAAGGATGATTGGGACGATGAGAGACGCAAATATGAGTGCAAGATCCACGTCTCCGAATCCCGACTCAAGACGATTCTCGAGGAAGTCGCAGCCTATCAGAATGCGCAGGCCAACGGTGAAGAGCTTGATGATGAACCCGATGATGCACACAAAGACAATGACGGTGCCAGTATTCGCACCATGAGCATGACTGGAAGCCTCCGCTACTCGCTTCTTAACAGCCCTGGTCCGGCCAATCCTAACGGCGCGTCGTTGGCGGACGAACTCAATCTCGATGACGACGATAGCGATGCGGCGGCTACTGAGAGTGTTTTTTCCAGCCCCCGTCATAAGCGCACGATCAGTCGCGATACGGCGCCGATTGGTAGAATGCATCGAAGAGATCTTAGCCTTGAAAGCCTTAGCCGCCCCGGCAGCGCTGCTCGATCACGTCTTTTCTTCAATCCCAATGTTCTTGGCATTCTGCAAGGCGAAGACGAGGAACAACCATCCACTCCTACCGTGCCGCCCACTACCTACAAGGACACTGGTGTCCAGTTCTCGCCTCCACCATCGCCTAGGATTGAGCAATCCCGTAAGCCGGATGCGGAAAATGTTGCCCGCATCGTTCACGAGATTGAGGCGAATCAACGCCGCAAGCGAGTTCATCCTGGTAGTTGGTCTGGCAAGCCTGCCGTTGCCGAAGATGCTCAGCAGCGGTCGATGGTATCGACTTCTGCTCAGACTATCGAGACGCCGCTTAGCCCGCCCAGAACACCCAAGATGCAGATCGAGCCCATGACACCTCCCCCGGAAAGAACCGAATCGACCATGGTATCATCAGCGATGCAGACAGACAAGGAGTCGGAGATGCCCGTTCTCAACGTTGTGCCGCCCCTGACACCCCCTATGCCTGCTATGCCCATTCCCAGTATCAATGTGCAGCCCCCCACGAGCAGACCGACAACACCAAGATCCCCCATGCTACCGCCTTATATGAAGAATTTTGGCTGTCAAGTCAACATCTCCTATGAAGTGCCGATGACTGAGGCTGCCGTTCAGACTGAGGGCATCCAAGTAGACAAAAGATTGGCTACCCTGCCACCCCATCTACAGCCCTCGACTATCTCTTCCCGACCAACTTCTCCTAACAAAGACGGCATTGACCGCGACAAGAATTTTACACCGGTTCCCGGCAATCTTCCACCGCGAAACCCACGCCGCCTGGCCAGCAGGACTGCAACAGACTTCCAATCGTCACCTATTTCCATGGCTGGAGATGAGGACGATATTCTGGACTCGTATCTCAACAATGATATGGAGAGTACAGGATTAAGGGCTACTCGACGACATGGCGGCCTTTTCGCAGGGTTTGAATCGCAAAGCTCCGACGAGGCGGAAGAGTTTGGGGAAGCTGACGTCAGTGATTCTGAGTATCGCACGGCTCTCTCGGCCCCACGACCATACTCGAACACAAGCCGTGCCGGCAAGCGGGGCTCTTTTGGTACTTCGACCACTTTCCCGGAGCAGTTTGTCTCGAAAAGCTCCGCGAGTGGCTCTGCCAAGGTGTTTGGTACCGACATCTACTCCAACGGTCGATCAGACTTGGATGCTGGCAGTCGTGGTCATAGGCGCAAGCTCAGCAAACCACTCGAAAGAACTGTTGTCCCTGGAACTGGCTCCACTCGTTCGAGTGATATTCGGAAACATGCTATGATTCAAGGCTCCATCGCTAGCCAGCAGACTAGGTCTCGAAGTCCAAGTCTGCCTGACGGCCGCAACCCTCCGTTCCCGATACCGCTTCGCGATAGCTCTAAACGTCTGTCGTCTTCTATCATGAGCACGCCAAGCGATGACTACAGTCCTACCAGAACCGAGAGCTATTACCGCCGAGGTAGCAGCCGCGGCAGCTACTACGGAAACAGTGTTCGTAGAGTGCGATCTGCCACTGCTATGCCCCGCAACCAGCGATACCGCAGACACGGTAGCCGATCACCGCCACCTCTTTCTATATCGACAGAGGCCCCAGAGAGCCCGAGCCTACCTCCCTTGCCACGCAATGATCTTACAACCCCACGCGGCAAGGAGCCCAGTAGCTCCTTGTACAGACGCCATCGCCATGAGCTCTCGACCAATACCGATAACACGCTCAATACGGACCCCATGTCAACCTCCCAGGGCAGCTCCCAGGCAACTGGCGTCGTGGACGCCATTGCGCAGACCATGGTCGGCGAGTGGATGTTCAAATATGTCCGCCGGCGCAAGTCCTTTAGCGTGCCGGATGCCACTGGCAAGGACGACACGGGCAATGATCGTCACAAGCGATGGGTCTGGCTCGCTCCGTACGAAAGGTCTATCCTATGGAGCAGCAAGCAGCCTTCCTCCGGCAGCGCGTTGATGGGAAAGACTGGGCGCAAGCGTAAGCTCCTCCTGCTCCTCATTCTTGAAATTACCCAGTGCTTGCTTGTTTGGTTGTTTGGCATCATAGGCTAACCTTTTGTGCGGTAGTTACCATCCAATCTGTCCTTGACGTCAAAGACGATAATCCTGTTCCCAAGGGTGCCCAAACCATTTTTAATCGTTCGATTCTCATTCTCACTCCCCAGCGCGCTTTGAAGTTCACCGCCAGTTCATCAGAGCGCCATTATCTTTGGCTCACAGCCCTTTCATTCCTCGCACACTCGTCGCAAGCTGTACCGGAGAACCTGTCGGCACCACAGCCTCAAGTAGCTAAACAGCCACATCAACAGCCAATCCCTGAGTTCGAGCTACCACAGACCAAGACACGCCGTCCTGGCATCAGAGACTCGATCCGGTTGGCCAAGAATAAGACTACTATCGGCAGCCGTACCGATCCTCCCAGCGTGCCTAGCCTCCCCAGTAACCCTTCCTCTCGCATGGGCGAAGTGTCAAGCTCCCGCCCTCCGCCATCCACAGGTACAGCATCAGTCAGCCACCACCGAGAAGGATCGCATGAAACGGCAGAGCCTCCCATGATTCAACGCTACAATGAGCGCTCACAGGCGCCTTCCCATGGACGCAAGCGAAGCAACACGGGTGGGCAGCAGCATATTCCTCCTCCGCTGTCGTTCCGAGGCTTCTCTGGACCCTTGGGCAGCCCACAAGACAATGGACATAGCACTTCGACCAACACCCCTGCGTCTTCTGACATGTTTCAGTCGCAAGCTTCAAGCAATACCACCTGGGCCGGCTCTCAACGAACATCCGAAGCATCGAGCAGACGGGGCAACTTTTTTGACGCCATCGGCACAGTTCGAATGGAGGCTTTCATCAGTCCCCTCGCATCTTCGCAGGCGGCGCCGCCTCCAGAGCAGGAAGAGTTTCGACGCTTGACCCGCCGACGTAGCAAGGAGCACCGCAGACGTCACAGCCGCAGCCGCAGCCGCAACCGTGACAGCTTTAGCTACTACACTCGCGGCGTTGAGCGCCGTGGCTATAACGACTACTACGGAGGCAGCCGGACAGCTGGCGAGGAGGATCTTCCCCGAGATGACCCTTTCAGGGGATTTTAAGCGTCTCATGTACATACTTCCACGCCAAAGCCAGAGGCTACGACATACAGTACTGTGCCGGCATTTTCAGGACAGCACTCCACATTTTCCTTTTTTTTTCTTGTTGAAATGTTTCTTTATCATGGGACGGGACATGGACGATATATGCCAATGGACATTTGGTGGTCAGCTACAACAGCATCTTCTCTTCAATTAACTGGCGCGGCGTTTTGTTGGCACGTTGCCGTTGCAGGTTGTACTTATTCATCTTGCGAGTTTCCAAAATTAGCAGTTTGCCATTTTCGAATATATCAAGTTGTGTACATCATGCCGTTTTGTGTGTCAAGCGTATTGAATGATGTATGATTGCCATGACATGTAATGACAAACAACGGTGTCATATCGCGGCGCTACTGTGCAACGTAAAGTTTGTTGAACCATACCATGTTCCCCGCTGGACTTGGTCGTTGAAGTGATGCAGTCTTCACATCGGATGTGGTGCTTGAAGGCGCTAGCCCGTTGCTTTCCTGACTGCCTAATAAACAGATGCAGAGTATATAATGATAGAAGACAAGATTGAAGAAAGCGTTCAAGTAGTATACATAGTGAAGCGAAGAAATAGAACGAGAAAAGTATGAGTCAATCAAAAAGATCGCTCATAAGAAAAAAACTGCCACCTACAATCCCCACAGCAAATAACATGGTGAGGATAGCGGCGCCGGCCCTGTCTGCCGTGACAATGGCCCTCGGCTTTGGCATTGGCTGTGCCATGCCACTCCCCGCGTTGGGGTTCCCCTTGGACGTTCCGCGATCCTCGCTTGTTGCCGGCGGCTTGACGTCTTCGAGCAAGTTGTAAAAGACGGCGGCGAGGGCGTTCATCTGGGGCCCCACGCCGGCCAAGCCGTCGTACTTGGCGTTCTCGAGCCAAGAAAAGCCGCAGGCGGTGCCGTCGATGCCCTTGTAATTGGCGCCGGCCGGGCCGATGCAGGCGCCAGCGGCGTCCTTGGCGGCCTGTTTTAAGATGGTCCGGATGCCATCGGACGTCCACGGCGCCATCTTGGACGTGAAGGCGAGGAAGCGAATCACGTACCCTTTGAAGCTAACCTGGTTCTGATCGCACCCCTTGGGCTGCGTTTCACACGGCGGTTCCCACAGATGACCGTCCTTGATGAACATGCGCGTGGTGAAGTTGAGGAGCCCGTCGACGTGCGTCTTCCAGGTGTCGTTCTTGGTGAAATCGTACATGGCCGCGGAGCCGGCGAGCCAAATTCCCGCGTTGTAGCTAAACTGGATGTCGTGTAGATTGCCGCAGGTCTTTGTGTCGTCGAAGACGTTGTAGCCATCGTATACGGCATAGTCCTTGCCGATGAGGCCGATGCCAGACTCCCACTCGTAGATCTTGGTCGCCCATTCGCCGTAGGTGGCATTGCCGGTGAAGCGGGCGAGGCGCGCCGCGACGTTGAAGAAGCAGCCGTTGGCGATGCTGTTCTTGTAGTCGTAGCCTTGCAGCACGGCGTACACCTGCCAGCGCAAGCCTCCGCCGCAGAGCCCATTTTCTTCCTGCCAGCGCACCACGTACTCGTTGAAGACGGCCTGCGCGCCGGCGAGCCACTGCGGGGTGTCGGACGGCGGGTTCGGGAACGCGGCCTCGGTGGCCATCATGGTGGTCAGCGCCCAGAAACCCTGGTCATCGTTGCCCATGGCGTTGGACTGGTTGCGTGGGAGAAAGTCGCCCGTGGGTGCGTTAATCTGGTGCATCATGCCCTGCATGATGATGTCGTTGTATGTCGAATCGCCCGTATAGTACCAATAATCGATGAGATGGCCAAACATGCCGCCCGCCTCCCACCCTGTTCAAATGGAAGGTCAAAGGTTAGAAACAGTGGAACGGAGAGAGAGGGGGGCTTTGAAGGAAGTTCTGTGATGCATACAGTAATAGGGACCCGGTAGGAGACCCGGGATGCCACCTGTGAGATTTCCATTGTAGTATTTAACGAGGCCGTACGCAATTGTGCTGGCGGTATCCTTGATGGATGCTATGTCCAGGTTAGTAGCTGAGAAAAAGGATCTAAAAGCGCAAACATACTTTTACTAGAAATATCAAGCTCCAAAGCCTTGCTCGGCGCTGCCAGCAGCATAGACACGACGCTCAGTGCCCAAGCCCTCATCATGGATAGGGTTGTCCGGCACAGCCGGGCACTTTGGTTGGGAAAGAAAAGGAGGGAAAAACCGTCCACAAATTTTCGATATTCAGCGACCCTGTTATATCTTTTGCAAAGTGAAAGTGAAGACGCCGCGATGGCGCAGCAGCATACAAGTTGAAAACAACGATACTGGTTGATGGCGGAGGATGCTTTCGCGGGTCGGATACGGTGAACATCAATCAGGCCTAACAATTATCACACGACAAGATTCGAGCAGCCCAGGCCAGCCCTAGGCGCCCTAAGCCAAATTTCTAAAAGGATTGCTGCCCCTCCCGCAAAAAAAGGGTAGATAAAAATAGATGAAGAACGTGCCAAGACTGGTACACGCGCAAATTGGCCATCCGGTAATACCTCAAAGGAGCCGGGCTTGGCCCGCGCCAGGGGTGTGTTGCTGCGCCACAGTACACGTATGTATCCGATCATAATACAAACAAGGAATTGGTACAAGGGGGGCAATAAAAAACAGGTCATAAACGAGTTATGAGAAGTGAATACTGGTAGGCAATTAATGCGCAGCGATCTTGCCAGGTGGCTTGAGACTACTCCGTGCCTGACGATTCTTGATTGCGGCGTTGGACCTAAAAAATAGACATAAGTTAGCCCACCCGTTTCTCCAGTTCGCCGAATTACCCCAATAGTTACTTGAGAAGTAGAACCGCCCGAGGAAGGACTTGGAGCGACCTCTCCAACAGTGGCAGTTATGTGAGCGCTTTTGGGCAGCCCGCGAAGCCGTCATCTGGTAGAGCGCGTGTCTTGCATCGGTGTATTGGGGATTTTCGCATCATTGCTATTCTAGAATGGTTCAGCTCATTAAACGGCCATGAGTAGCTCCACGAACACCCCCCACGGCACAGCCATTCCATTGTAGTCGGACCCCTGAAATGCCAAGTCTTGTCGGTTAGTTACTGCATTGCGAAATTTACCAGTACATATTCGCCTAGAATCGTAGTGCATGTCTGAGAATCTGGCACAAGACTTTATAGCTGAGTTACGTAATGTTGTTTTAGATCGTCTTCGTTGCCCCTGAGTAATAGCACCGACGTCGACGCCCTCGTCAGTCTCCGTCCCATTTATCGAGCACAGAAATCGCGGCTGGCCCGGCGAGGTGCACCGTACTTGATCTCGGTCTGTGCGAAGCAAAGAAATAAGAGAAGAATCAATTTCTACGGATCAATACACTAACCAACGCAACCCGCTTTCGCGCAGGCCTATTAGCCCCAAAAAAATCCTCCCAGGCGACAAAGAAACAACAACAGCAGCAACAATAAAACAACAGGCCTAACTGTGGAAAATAGCAAGACTAGAGCCTGGCTACAGGCCCAGGCAATGTATTGCTTTTGCACCAAAATTACGAGACGGCTTGCTAACAGCAACAAACCACTACTGCCCCATCTCTGGATGTATCTTTTGGTGCTTGGTTTGTGACTTGAAATGGGTGTAGGCCTGTCGGGCGACAGGACCCCAACAATCCTTCTGTTCCGACGCATCGATCTTGACCAAATCCGACAGCGTCAGGTTCCATTTCTTGTAGATGACCGATTCAAGCCGCTTGACTACCGCTTGATAGAAGTACTCCTGAGCCTCAGCTCCATCAAAGCTACCGCGGTCATTGATACCGTCTTCCCACTCGAGGCAGGCCTCGGCGGCTAGGTAGTAATTTCGGGGAGCGTAAGCCTTGAAACACGGCAGACGGTCCACGCAAACCTGCCATCTGGTTTTGCAGTTGTACTTATCCCCACGTTCACCCTCACGCGGGGCGATCTGACAATAGTAGATTTCCATGAGGAGGACACCAAATTCTTGGATAGAGGGCTGTCTATGATTTGCTGGACAGCCGTTCTTGCCCTTTGCTGATGACGTAAGGGCCCTTTTCGAAACTTTGAGGAACGGTAATGCGAGATTAGGTAGCTCGTCGCCTGCCGGCGCGTGGAAACAGACGACCGAGCTGTGAATCGCGTTGCGTGTGAATGGGGTCTCCAAGAAGGGTAGGAGCGCCGCGGCAAGTCCGGCAGCTAGGATACAGCGACCTTTGACTGACAAGATATCTCTTGAATTCTGTTGCCGCTCTCGAAGAAAAACAGACAAGGATAGTTCGGGAATCGGTTCAGAATTTCGAAGGGCCTTCCCTTGAACGCCAGCATCTTTAAATTGACCATGCTCCAGAACGATATCAGGACATAAGCGATCACCTAGTCTTTCAGTTACCAACGGGCAGATGATTGATGGCTTTGCTTTAGCCTTAGCCGCACTCTCATCGCTTTGCGGGCTTCTGTCATCAAGTTAGCACATGTCTATGCCGAAAGATGGGAGGAAGGAAAATAGCTTTTGCTGACTTGACTGTCAATCGGCTTTCGCAAGCCTTGAGGCGGTTCGTACTAGGGTCAGTTGCCGACTCGAAAACGGTGTGGAAGCGGGTCTGCATAGCTAAGCTGTCAGTAGCATCATCCGCTTGAGGGAGCTCGGGTCTGATACACATGTACCTGCACAAGCCGCATTCGCAGCTCTTCAGTGCATCCGAGAGAAGCTTGGCGTTTTGTCTTGCGACCACAAACGACGGTGGAAGCTGCGGCGAACTAGCGAAATTTGTCCTCTCTGTGACCGAAGCGGTTATGGTTGAGGTATCATCACTCGGGACTCGGCTTGAAGCAGGACTTGTTCGAAGGATTTTGACTGAGTTTGACCGCAAATCGTGCTCCTCGGCATCAGTAGCGCTATCGCTACCGATGTCGCTCTCGTTGTGCCGCTCGCGCTTGATCACGCTCCCGCTGCTGCTGTCGCTCCCGTTCTGTCGTTTGCGCTTGATCACGCTCCCGCTGCTGCTGTCGCTGTGTCGTTTGCGCTTGATCCCGTTACCGCTACCGCTACTGCTGTCGCTATCGCTGCTTCGCTTGCGCTTTAACCCACGCTGAACGGGCTCAGATATGGTGCGCAAACTGGACTCTGACTGCAGCAACTCAGCGGCGCTGAATGTCTGGATATTCGAGGCGGCACTGTTCTTAGATGTGTACTGCTTGTCATGGCGCCATTAGTCAAAATAATCTAAATAAAGATAGCATCGCGGCGTGAGCCATTCTGAGGCATGAGCAAACTTACAGAATGTAATAAAGTTCTTAGTTCTGTATCGGTATTGGTTTCTTGCTTCATGGTCTGAGGCGTGCTAATGGATGAGACCTGTGTGTTTGCTGTGTCTGAAGTGGATTGGAGTTGCTTTCTTTGTGCGCGTGTGAGAGCCATCTTGATGCCGTAATTAAGTTTGCGAATTGTGGATGATGTGTTAGTGAAAGAAGAAACCAGAGCGCGGCGCGATGGGAGCATTTAATAACTTTGCAATCTTTGTTGGCTAGCCCATGTAAGACTTGAGCGTCAAAAGACAATACAATTTGGGCTCTGAAACCGGTAGTCGACCAGCTCGAGCCGTTAAAAGTCAATAATACTTCCCCCTGAATGCATTGTGACAACGAGATCTTTGCCAATCACGATGAAAGGGATCTTTGCTGGGCAGGATGAAAGAGATCTTTGCTGATCAATATAGAGGAGGACAAAGTGTGACGCAAGGCAGTGCCAAGTAGAACAAAGGGCACATGGTGAGGAGTGATACTTGTCTGTCGGTGCAGGAGTCGACCTCGCCTCAAATCGGCGGACTCACTTTTGAAACCAGTGGCAAGTCAAAGATTTAGCGCATTAACAGCTTGGTCCTCTTTGTGCTCAGCAAAAGTTCTTTTTGCGAGCTGCTAAAGAGGGAGAACAAGGGTAGCGCGAAAGCGATTTGCACAAACACGAGACAAACAAGCGCGAGCACCAACAGCCATTTCCGAAGACAATGCGCAATGTTTCTTAATCGTTTTGTCCAATTTTTCGTCTTTATGCCTCGGGTCTTGGAACTTGTTGCGCGACAACCGCAGATGTCGCTCGCTTCCTTGCTCCTGATGAGGTGCTCCGTGCAGGAAACATAGGTAGCTCGTGTCGATAGTGAACACTTTCCTTGCGAATAGTAATATTCTAAACTATAGGTCTATAAGATAATCTCCTTCGACTATTTATCATTAGTGACGCCAATATACCAATAGGGAGATCCGTGGCGACATACATCTTTATATGAAGTAGGAGGCAAAGGCAGAAGTCGGAATGTTGGTAGAGGATCTGGGTTGTTCTTGATCGCGGGTGTCGAGGTTGGCTGGTTCCTCCTGGTGTAGGCAAGCTTGAGGCGGGCCTTGGCCTGCGGCCATAGTGAACAAACCATGTTCCGGTGATTACCCAGGGCGTGTTAAGAGGTCAGCTGCGCTGTTCAGAATGCAAGTTCTAGCGTGAAGTGCGAGGTGATAAAATGTGAGGTCCGCGTGTGACGCGCATTGCTCTTGATGGCGAGACTCTGACTGGGCTCCATCGACAGCTATTTATTCTTTCAGAGGGAGGTACGAAGGGGCGCCTATGTCTAATCAAGTCGAGCGATTCAAACAAATCTTCGAAAATAAATTGGTGGTGTAGAAAAAAATCACAATATGCTGGTCTTACTTTCGTGCCTGTGGAACATACGCCACGCCCGCACAAGCTACAGAACTCGAGAGCGCTCGTGATCAGACGACAGTAGTGTAGCCCACGACACGATATCGATATCCCGGCCTCCGCAGAGCAGCGCTGAAACGAGCCTAGAAATGTGAGAAGAAAATGATGTCACGCCGTGGCTTTCGTTTTGGAGCTGGTATGCTTTGTAGGAGGCGCTGGATTGGCGGCGCCGCTGTAGATACAGCGAGTGGATGCGCTAGGAACTTGCAGGTCGGCAGAAGTGGCGCGCCGACAATTGGGATACCCCCAGAGGCTTTCTATTACTATATTACCCATAAGTCGGTGATTCATGATGACTTTCAATTTATTTGACTAGTTACTTTATTAGAATGATTCCCTATTTAAGTGGTGCTGTTCGAAATCCACATGCCCGTGTAAGCGCAGGATGCGCACGCATCTGCGCATAACTGGTGGTGGAATGTAGAATCGCGGAGCCGGGGCATTGTGGTCAAATGGGTAACATCATACGGACAATATGGGGAAGAGACTCATGGCGCCCAATCCGAAGATGGTATCTCTGGGCCCAAACATTGGTGGCGGAACACACAAGAGAATCTAGTGATAAAAGGACAATGCCTGGAGCGAACCGTTTTAGCCATTGATGAGTGTAAACTATCATCGGGTCACTGGCTTTCGCAGATTTTAATATTTGATTATTCACTGGGCAGGCAAAGAGGCTGGCTCATAGCGCGAAACCTCAAACCTTTTCCCGTAAAAAGCTATCGGAGTAAAATTAGCGAGTAACACTCTCATGCGCCGCTTAAAAGATTGACTAGACTACGGCCCCAAGTCGGTGGCGTTTTTGACCGCGTCGCCCAAGTGTTCCCAGATGCGCTTGGCGCTGACGACTTGAAGCTTTTCTTCAGCCGTGTGACACGACTTCTTCCCCGATCTGAGTGCCTCGCCTCTCATTGTTTCCTCCACGTCACCCTTCAAATTCCTCGTCGCGCAAAGCCGCGCATCGCGCAGTAGGGGTAATACGCCTGCAGTCTCCCAAAAATGCAGCGTAACAGTATCGCATAGCCAGCGCCATCTCTTCCCAGGAACCGGGTGAATACGCCTCTGGAATGCCGGAAAGTGCCTCGTCGGGCTCGAAGAGGTTGTAAATGAAGTGTTGGTTCGCATTCGTCAGAGCGGTGCCCAGCTCGCGGTTGTGCTTGAGGAGCCTGAGTTCAAGCTGATCGAGGCCCTCGGGGAATTCCTTCAGAAACCTTTTGGAAAGAGGGCTTCGGACTAGATTTGGTTCTATCAATCGACATATGTCAAGAGGGACGGATCGTTGCGCAAATATCTTTCGGGCGACACGTATGTTGCGAATGTCGACAAGGAGCTTTAATTTCAGCAGTAGAATTGCAACGACGTTGTTCAGCGCGGGGAACCTGGTGATAAGAAATCCCGGGTCTTCAAAAACGTCGGCGTTGCGAGTGTCGAGATACGGCGCGTCCATGTTATCCCATTCAAAGCCATCGCAAGTAGACCGCCATTTCACAAAATCATGGCACTCCTGGTCACGATCCAATCGTAGCATGACCACGGGTATCAAGCCCCTCAGTCCCATATTGTCGCCGCGACACAGCCTCAGCATATCGCGTATATGCTTGAGAGCCTCGGTGACACTGCTGAGCGTGCCTAAATTGAGCAGAAGTTCGCCGGCCAGTGCGAAGCGCGCCCGCATGTAGTCACGAGTGTGCAGAAGACCCCAGAAACGGCCAACATCTGTTTCAAAGGCATTTGCAGGCGTCATAAAGTCTTGAGGAGCGTTTCGGACACTGTATTCCTCCTCCTCGAGCCGAGCTCGTGCGTGTTTAATATTGGCACAAACAGATTGATGTAGCGGCCAGTCATCAGTCTGGTGCTTGGCGTTGCAGTATTTGACCGCCAAGCAGCCCAAGCATCGCTTGAGCTTGGGTTTGCTAGCTTTGCAGTGGGCACGACGATGATGGAGAGGCCCAATGGGACCCTTGTATGTGCTCGGTGTAGTGTCCATTTTGCAATTGATGCTCGGAGTGCAATCCACTGCGGTTCTTGGATTGATGCAACTATCGTTTGGTGAGGAGCACGGAGTACGGGCGGCGCGGCATCACAATGCTCCGGCAAGATGGCTGAGCTCCTGAGGGGTGCGGTGGTGAGCCACACTGTGCAGCCTACATCTGTCCAGCTGGAGCAGTTTTGCTCTGGTGCGACTCCCGGCACTCATTTAATCATTTGATTATTGGGAAAGCACAAAAAGGCGTCGCAAATATGAGCTCGCGCTACCAGGAAATTGACGAGTCTGGAGATTTCTTGATAATTTTGAGACCCTTTACGGAGCCGTTCGCACCATTCTTAAACTTCGCACTGTGGGAGCTTGACCGCTTGTACGACACAGACAGCGGCCAAGACCGGGAGAGTGATGAAGAGGTAGATGAGTATGAGCTCATGATGAAGACTGAAGAAGCGAAAAGGAAATTCCAGGTTTGACAAGCGATCTAAGAATCCCCACAACAATGCCACTTGGACCAGGAGTCCTGCTACAGGACGAGATTTAACAAGAGTTGGCGGCGTCGCAAGAAGGTACTGTATCAGCGAAATACGCTGCGGAAATGACTGAAGAAGCGGAAGACGGAGACACGGGAGCCGACTTTGCGCCACAAGAGTTCAAGTTTCTGGTTTCTTCGGCTGTCCTTCGGCTTGCTTCCCAACTGAACCGCAGGACCTTGATCCAAGCGAACCATAAAAGCAGCCAGAAACCCAGCCTTGCTGCTTGCGTCAAAAACGCTTGGAAGGCTTTGAACCAGAGGCACTAACCCCTGTTCTCAACCTCATTCATCCCCGAAGCAGTCGAGTTCCAGAACAGCACAAGTTGGAACAGCTGGTGAAGATAGCCGTTGTGGTGGACTACCTACAATGTCACGAGGCGATTATTTTCGCAACCAGATCTTGGATCCAGGCAAAAATGACACTTACAATAACGCAGTTCGAAGACCATCAATCATGTGCCTTCTAATTGCTTCTGGTTGTAAGGTCAACCCCATCTTGCAAAAATTGGGCCCGATTGTCATCTTGCAAAGTGTGGGACCATTCGATAACCTTGGCCTACCAATCACCGAAAGTGTCATTCGTGATTCGTCGGGGGAAAGTTGATGAGTAGTGATTCGGCGCTGACGAGCTATATTAAGTATTTTTAATTCTCTCACTGGCCTGTATTTCGCATCGCGGCTTTGAATTTCATATTCGCTTATTCATGTATATATATACGAGAAATCAGGCACTTTGCTAAGCGGCGGGCCATGCCGCCCGGGCCTAGCCAATGCTCTGCTAAATAATTCGACACTCTGGCTGCGCTGCTCTGAGACAGTCAACAACACAAAAAATAACTGCGGTAGCAGTGTATCGCCATGGTACAATGCCAAATGCAAGTCCCTCCAAACAAGAGAGCGCAGCATCGTAGCCCGTCTCGTAACCAATGTGCTCTTCCCGTACTTCCTGCTCGCCATTAAGTCGCCAGTTCGGCTGGATGTTGCTGTTGCGGCTCGTATTTGGGCTGACCCGAGTACACATGCTGCTGCGGCGCCGGGGCGTGCACCGCCATATATTTCTTTTGCTTGCGTATTTGCCAGACCAGCGCGCCAATGGCGGCAAGCAGGGCTATGCCGAGGGATGCTCCCACACCGGCGCCGACGGCCACGACCTTGGAGTTGTCCGTCTTCTTGGTGCTATTGTTGCTGTCGTCCGCGGGCGAAGTGGCGGTTGCCGTGACCGTCACAGTGCCGCTTGCTGCCGTGGACGTTGGGGCGCCGGCGCGGGAAATGGCTGTGTACTTCTTGATGCCGGTCACAATGGTGTCGGTATTGTTGCAGCAGCCATAATCGCCACCGCAACAGAATAGGTTCCTGGCATTAGGGTCGAAGCCGCTACACTGTTGGAGATAATGAAAGCCGTCACCGAAGGTAGCTGGAGCATCGATGGACAGATTAGTATCGAGTTCGTTCGTCATAATGTTTGAGGTTGCTTCCTGCGCCGGGTATATTAAAACACATGGATTTCCACATCCCTTTGTGTGCCGTAAACCTACACTCTTGTACTTTGCAAGGATGTTAGCGAATGAGAGGCTCTGAAAACATATGGTACCAAGGTTACGCAGCGATCCGCACCAAAACTGACGTACCGCCAGTACAGCACACTACCGCGCTTCAGGGATTATTTGCAGTGGAAAGCTGTATCTCTTGGTATAGCTGGGCACTGGGTACAGTGACCTGGCTGTAGGCTTACGGCACACAAAGGGATGGTATGCTTGGCCAGGAAGTAATTTCTGTGGTCATACAGTTATCTTTCCCTTTCGGAAGCATTTCAGCAAAAATTCCGAGTTCGACAGCAACCATTTGGTGAAAGTCATTACTGGTAGCGTTGGCTTTGGTAGCATTCTACAATTTCCACTAACTAGCGGCCTTTGCTTGCACCCCCCCGAAAAACGTAGAGCACCCTAAATTCGACAATTTGGTGTCTAACTTCCAGTGGTGTGGTTAGGAACGGAAACCCCGTGACAAGCATGGGAGAACAGCACCACGTGAATTTGCCATCAACAACATCCGCAGGAGTGCCACAAAAAACAGCTCCTACTAAAGCGCCAGAACACTGTTTGAAAAGTTCTGTTCAGAAGCCCAGGCCGATGGCCCCCTCGAGGAAAGAGCTCTCCGGAGGCTTCATAACTTGCAAGTCAGTCGATGTCGACAACTTCAACTCCCCTCTTACTGGCGGGTGGCTAGACCGCCACACCGCCCCTATGGATGGCGAGGACGAGACTGGCGCGCATCCTCACCAGGTAGCTGCACTTGGGCGATATCTTTATGGCCATTCTGATGTTAAGGACACAGTAGCGGCCATGACTAGCTCAGCACCGGAGGTCTCGGACACTGATTCGGGCCTGCGAGATCGTGTTTTCGGCATCATCGAAGATGCACTCTTTGAGCTCCCACAAGACTATACACTAGCCCTAGTTGCAGTTCTGCGAGAGCTAGATACTGTTCCAGGAGTCGATGACACCGGCAGCCCGCTTTGGAAAGGGGTCAAGCCTTTTGGGCACTCCTGGTCCGACTCTTGGAAGCAATCGCACTGGCGTGAGGCGTTGGAAACAAGAGACCCTCGAATAAGAGACAAGAGGCGCGCGGCGCATGTACATCGCGCTTTTGTCGAGGCCACCTGCGCAATGGCAGGCACGGGGCTCAACCCGCAAGCCCCAGATACCGCGGAAGACGGTGTTCTCCCGCTTAGCTGGGGATATGAATGCTTGTCAGATGCGCTTGAGCAGCAAGAAGGCGTGGTATGGGATTTTGAAGTTCCTGCGTCCGCTGCCTGGATCCGTGTTGCCGGAAGAAGAATCGTCGAGGGCGCCACGAGCAAAGAAACAAGCTGGGCTTTGGAAAGAGAGGGCAGGCTATGGCCGCCTGGCCCGATGAGCATCGATCGATGGCATTTTTGGCTAAAGAGGCTGGATGGAGCGAAAAAGTTTGGCGGCGATACGTGCAGGGCTGCCGAAAATGCTCTTGCTTGTGCAAGAGAGATGACTCTGGCGGAGTGAGGAGGTTATGGCTGCGAGAAGAGAGAGACGTTTTGGTAGTGGCGCCACCACGAATAAGCGGCGTCAACACATGTCATCTCCTCAGGCGCATAGCGCGGCCTACCGTGACAGCAGCAGTCTCGATTTCGTTCCCCGCTCACACTTGACACATTCCAATTTTGTCACCAGGCGATGCGTCTTTTGAGTGTAGCGGCACAAGACAGACCTTTAGCCATGCTTGAATAAACAATACCCAGGAATATCAGCAGTGTAGTTATAGCTCGCACGACTTATAGCGCCCGCGGGTTTCTTCGTATGCGCTAGCTCTACTTCTTTTACTACAATTATTACTGCACTTCAGGTTATTTAATACCTAACCCTAACCCAAACCAGTTTTAAAGCTAAAGCCGAGATTGTTTCTGAAAGTATTTTCAAAATCCATCATAATTTAGCTGTAATACTAAACTGATAGCTAAAACTAGATAGCAACAATCCCAGCTACCTAAGAAATAATATTAAAGGATCCAAACTAGAGCCACAGCTAGAGCCGGCGCCAGATTTATTTTCGATATCAGACTAGTCGCGCGACTGACTGGAGGCAGAGTAGGCTTGGGATTAGCTTCATTGTCGCTGCCGTTGCCGTTGTCATTGCCACCGCCAGGGACTGGTTGAGGCTGAGCATTGCTCCCTCCTGGGCTACCAAACCCATCTCCATAGACCTCTGCGATGGCATTTTGCCAAGTGTAATTTCCATACGGCACCGCATTGACCTCACACTGGAATCCCTTCTCCGGGAGAGTTCCGTTGAGCCAGTATGCCGACGTCTGCTTGAGATTACATACAGAGGCTTGCGACATTGTGCTGTGCTGGAAAAACCAAGTAAGTAAATGAACGTAGGGGATGAAACCGAAAAAAAAACTTACTCCAAACCCATTGACCACCAAAACACTGCTACCTTCGAAGCTGGAGCTCACGTTGTAGGCCGATTTCAGCGGGGTGTGCCCGTCATATCTGTTGCTGCTCAGCAAAATTGGATTCTTGGTCTTGACCTGGAAGTCGCCCATATAGCGTTCCTTAGCGTCCGACTTCCACAGCCCGCATGCCATGCTCAATGCAGCGGATCCATCCATGACTTTAGAGATTTCGCTGAGCCTAGCCTGCACAGGTCTGAACTCATCCAGCGTCTCCAGGCGCGGGATTCGGTCGCTGCAGTGGATGCCGTATACTGCAGGGATAGTATCAACAGATGCGGTGAATTGGTTGACAAGAGCCGAAGCAGCCTTGACAAAAACAGGATGATCGGTCTCATTCGTGGCCAGGTAGGGCAGGATTTTCATCAGCAGCGGCCATCTGTCGGGGCCGTAAAGAGACAAGCCAAAGAGGCCGCGGATGACGGGATAGTCAAACTCCGTGCCGTTGCCCAACTGAATGGGATTAGTCTTTAGGGCGTTTGCTACCCGCCAGGCAATCATTTCCATCTCCTCAGCCGTGTAATTTCCCGCGGCCATTGGGCATTGCTGAGGTCCTGCCCTGACACAACTGCGAAAGATTTCTGAGAAAACTCTGTCCGAATCGGTCCATTCTTCGTAGTCTCTGTTGGGTCTGTGCGTTAGTTTCGGATCGGATAAGCAAAATCGAGAGGTCGAGATTGAATACATACGCAAGAGCATGGTAATATTCATGAGGGTTCTGCACTCCATCAATAACCATTTTGTCAATCTTATCAGGGAACATCGCAGCGACAATGGCGCCCAAAGTAGTTCCGTATGAGAATCCTGCAGGTCAAGTGGTTAGCAAATCTGTACGATGTTGTGTTATTGTCTCCGTGAATGAGCTGCACTTACCCCAATATCTCAGCATGCCGTCTTCTCCGAGGGCATCGACAACGCTCATGAGGTCCCTAGCAACTGAAGCAGTTCCCAGAAATGGCTGCGTCTTGTTGTGCGCTTCGTAACATTTTTCAACGTCGATTTTGGCTCGATCCCACATCTTCTCTAGGCTTGTTTCGTTCTGGTCATGCCAAGTCTGTGCTTCGAGGAACTCGATTTTGTCCTGCTTACTTAAGAAGCACTTTTGTGGGATGGTGTTCGCAACACCGCTGCATACACATTTAGTCTCGGTTTCACCAGCAAGTGGTTTCTATCAGGAGCATCGATGCATACCGTGGGTCAAACGCAGCAAGGTCGTATCTACCGCCGCTGAGACTGGAAAGTCGCGAGTTAGCGACAGTGACCGTCGCGTCAGTGACAATAACACCTACGCAAGATATTGAATTGCCTTTGGGCCTGTCAACGTGGCTCTTGCCTCTTCACCGGGTCCTCCAAAATTGAGCAATATAGTCCCCTTGGCAGGTTGTACAGGTGCTCTGATCCTAGCCAATTGGAGTTGGATTTCCTCACCTCCCTCGGACAGGTAGTCGAGGGGCACGGTAAAGTTGGCGCAGTCGGCGGGCAAAGTGGCGTTGATGACGGGATCATTGCATTCGCCCCAATCCAACTTTGAATCCAATCGGGGCTGGAGATGTAAGGATGACGTGGTTGCCATTCCTATCATTGATAGGATTGATAAGATTTGTTTTGGAGACATGTTTGAGCTGTTGGTAGGGAAGCACGTTGTCTTTGTAAAGTCTGTTTAGACAAGAGAGTTCACAGGGAGCCATTGCGCCCTTATATGTCTTCCATCTTTCTTGAACAGGAACAAGAAATGACACAATAACAATTGAGCGGGTCTTGATGATCAGCCGGAGACTTTGTCATTGCTGGCTTCCTAATCCATCCCAGAGGCTGGAGACGGGTCACACTACCGTTGATCGGCACGTCCTACACTACTCTATTTCTAGCTTTAAATGCACAGCCTCAATTCCGGCTGGGCGTTTTCAACTGCTAGGCATCTAAGACCTGAGTCTGCCCTCCTCACAAAGCCCTCTACAGATCACGATCTACCCTAACCTAATATCCACAACCTAAAATAAAACGACGCAAGGACGCCACAGCTGTCATACTAGTTGTGGGTGGTGGGTGGACACAGGGCCGGAAGATGGCGCTACGATTGGTCAGAGCGTACCATTCCCCTGCTGATAAAAACGAGGCGACGCACGGTGAGGAACAAGCTGTCGGCCATCCCCAAATCGAGAAAGAATAAACGAGTTTTCCTTCCAACGACGTAATCAATTTATGACCAGAAGCTGCAAAATCATAGTAGCGAGCTAGTTGCCGCCCTTGGCACATCGACCGACCTGGCAAGAGCGTATGTGTCGTGAGATTCGTTGGGGATGACTTGGACGAGGTTGTTATTTGGCAGCACTCGGCATTCTCTGGCAAGCTGTGTACTTGATGGAAAGAGTATCCGTACAGACCGCTGAGATAATCATGTAGTAAAGTTCTCAGATCTTATAGTACCAGGAAAATATAATACAAAATTCTTGTACTGCTACTCTCGAATATCGCGGGATGTCTTCAGTACGTGATGACCGTCGCCTCAACTTGGACCGTTGAGTGAGACATCTATTTATGCTACCGATGATCTGCCTCAGCATTTACTTGCTTTGGGGAAATTTACAGTAAAAGTGGCTGAGCCACAGCTCCAACGCATTTTGTCGCCGGGGACATCCTAATTAAGAGAAGAGCCCCCATTTTGCGGTGTGCCAAGTGCTGCTATGCCATGTCTCGTTATCATTTGCGGCTCAAGTGACGTCACTTTGCACAAGCCAATCCTGCCACTCAGAAGCGCGTCTCCCGAGTGTAGCGACGCAACGTAGACCACCGACTCTGCTCAAACTGACAGTGCATGGAAGTATTGCTATTGGCAGCGTACAACAACTGATGGCGCCTTTGGGGCTGCTGGTACGCGCTAGCGCTCTAGTTACGGGTGACGTAGCACCCGGCAGCGCTACACCTAGCCAACAAATTGAGCACACGGCGAAGCAAATATAGAGGCCGCAAAACCGTTCCCTTCATGTGCAGAATTTGGACAATAGTCTAGACGGTAGTGCGATATCGTCGGTAAATGATCGTAACTAGTTCTCAGTCTTTGGACTCTCCTCCGCGCACACGTGATG
The DNA here is from genome assembly GCF_028009165.1 of Akanthomyces muscarius. Classification (NCBI taxonomy): domain Eukaryota; kingdom Fungi; phylum Ascomycota; class Sordariomycetes; order Hypocreales; family Cordycipitaceae; genus Akanthomyces; species Akanthomyces muscarius. The sequence goes on from NC_079242.1 coordinate 5,290,784, forward strand.
GTGCTTTAACACGAACACGTCTAGAAAAAGATGCAGGGCGAGCTAGTTTACAATCGCCGCATGGGGCTGAAATTGGTTCTTCATATCGAAAATACTGTTCATGTATCTTCCAAGCCTTTCACCACTTCTTTCACCCATTCGAACGCCACGACGTTGTTTTTGCCCTGTACATTGACGCGGGACTCGGGGACCCGCAAGGGCCTAGGCGACTAGTTACCACTTCAACATTACAGATGTGGCTCCTTCACTACCACTGCTTGTAACAGAAAGCTCCACGCTCGATAAAATCAAGTTTTTGTATTTAGAAGCTGCGTAAATCCCAACTAAGAAGCAACGAGGTTCTCGTATTGCGGCAAAATCCATGGCTTGCTTTTCAGGAAAGATGGAGTGACATCAATTTTGTCCAGGCTCAATTTCGAAGCCAGTCCCGCAAACCAATAGAAAGCCTTGACTCCAAGTTCGCTAGATGGATAAGCTAAGCTCGGCAAGCCCAGCGGTAGTTGTTGAGATTTCTGCACAAACGGCCGAAGAGTCTTTTCATATGCCGTTAGAGCTGTCGCAATATCGACGCCGGTCGATATTTCGCCTGCGAGAACGTATGCTCCGATGAGAGCCAAGCTCGTGCCCATACCGGTTAGTGGAGTCGGGCAGTACGCAGCATCGCCCAGCAGTACCACTCGGTCCTTGGACCACGCGCTGATCTTGACCTGCACCGCGCTTTGAGCATAAAAGTCATCTGCTTCCCGCAAGCCGTCGACCAAACGCCCGGATTCCCAGCCTGCATCTTTGAAGACGTTCTCGAAAAGCGTCTTCTGGGCGTCAACACCTTGTTTCAAAGCCTCTTCCATCTCGTCTTGGTGGGCCATGGTTGCCAAGTAGCCCTGGCCCTGTTCGGTGCTGTGCCATCGGGTGCACAAGATTCGTTCGTTGGGGGCAACGTAGACGGTGGCGCAGCCGGAATCGTTCGCTGTTCGTGGTATTCTGTAGTATGCACTATAAACGCCGAGGTTGCGCGACTCGTCCGCGATTGCTGGGTTCTCGCTCAACATTTGCTGTCGAATCTTGGAATTCTGACCATCTGCGGCGACAACGAGATCGTATTCGCCCACACTCCCGTCCGAGAATGTGACGGTAGCGCTGTCATGGTGTGATTGGATACTTTGAACAGTTGTACCAAGTAGGATCTGAACGCTTGAAGCGTTTTTCGAATTTAATAAGCGAGATAAATCACCTCGCATGATTTCAAACTCGCTGCTCAAGCCCTGTGCTCGTGCGGAGGACTCCGTGCCAGAAAAAAACGCCTGCTCAGCTCCACGACTGTCGACGAAGCGCACTCCGGATTCCTGCACAGCAAGACTTCGAATCTCGTCCAGTATGTCCATGTGCTTGGTGACTTCGATGCCATGGCTGCGAATGTCAATCTGCTGACCGCTATCGCGAAGCTCAGAGGAACGTTCAACAATTGTGCATGCATGTCCGAGTCGAGTGGCCCAGAAGGCGAACGCGGGGCCGGCGATGCCGGCGCCTGATATCAAAATGCGAAGGCTTGCCATGGCTTTGAGCAGTGCGAATTGGAGCGGGGGCCTGTAGGTACTGCAACTGTATTAGTGGGCAGAAGCGTCTACGACGGCGCATTGCGCGAGACTTATAGTCAGTTCCTCCGTAGAGATAGCGTAACTGCCAAGAATGTTTCGGGTCTGTTAGACTCTCAGACGTCATCGAAGAGATTTATGTGCGTCGTCATCGACCATGTAGAGCAATTGCAGGGAGCGCAACTCACACACAGAGGCCACCGTGGCGGACTCGTCTCGGGGGCCGATGCGCTGAAGGACAAATCCACAAGCACCGAGCCAAATTGGGCGATGTGCAAGGCTAGCCAATCAACGTGCTTAGGATTGGGGCTGCCCAAAAGAGGAATCTTTGAACCAATCGGAGGCGCTTCTGCCTGCCGGAGCTCCGATTCAATCCCGACGGTTTACCAAATCCAGTAATTGGGCACCGGAAAGCCTCAGAAAGGCCTTTCTCTTAACATAAAGGAATGACATGGCCAATGCGTCACAAGCCTTAAAGCATCAAAATTTCTGTTATTTTGAAAGCTTCTGAAACACTCTTCTTTCAAAGTGTCTTGCTTCATTCCGCTTCTAGTACATTCGCAAACCCCCCCCCCCCCCCCCCCCCCCCCCCGACGTTGACAGCCATGGAAATCGAGTCCATGGAGAAGTCGCGGCACCGCGACAACGAAAATCAGCCGAATGATGATGCTGATCAGGAGCTCGAATATCCAAAGGGATTGAAACTCGTCCTGATCTTCACAGCTCTTTGCCTTACCAATTTTCTTGTCGCTTTAGTGAGTATACCGTGTCTTCTATGGCATTGATCTACAAAGTCGTCGGAGCTGACTGGCCGTAGGACCAAACTATCATTGCGACGGCTATTCCAACAATCACATCGCAGTTTCACAGCATTGAAGATATTGGATGGTACGGAAGCGCATACCTCCTCACCACGTGCAGCTTTCAGCTCTTCTTTGGCAAGCTGTACACGCTGCTGTCCATTAAATGGACCTTTGTGGCTGCTGTTCTGATTTTTGAAGTGGGATCTGCAATATGTGGTGCAAGCCCTAATTCGATCGCCTTGATTGTCGGACGCGCAATTGCGGGCATAGGGGGGTCTGGCGTTTTTTCCGGAGCGCTCATCATCATTGCAAAGTCAGTTCCGTTGGCCAAGAGACCTGCGTTCACAGGCATACTTGGAGCCGTATGGGGCGTAGCGAGCGTGGTTGGGCCTCTGCTAGGAGGTGCATTTACAAGTGAGCACTATTTAGTGGCATGTGTACTTTGTCAAGTACACACTTGCGAGGATGTATACTGATTTTCTCATCATAGGTCACGTCTCATGGCGATGGTGTTTCTACAGTAAGCCGCCCGGACTTGCGCTTGGATATTGATAGAAGACTGACAAATCGCTATCAGTCAATTTACCAATTGGGGTGGTAGCCATTCCATGCATCATATTCTTTCTCTCATCATCTCGATCACAACACGCGAAAGCCGGTGGATGGGCATCTGTCATACAACAGTTTGACCCTATCGGGACTGTTTTATTTGTCGTCAGTATCATTTGTTTGTTGATTGCACTACAATGGGGAGGTAGCAAATATCCATGGAGCGATGGTCGTGTGATTGCTTTGCTTACTGTGTTTGGCATATCGAGCATCGCTTGGGCATTTACTCAGTGGAAGATGGGCGAGAACGCAACAGTACCCCTTCGTATTGCACGACAGCGCTCCGTAGCCTTTTCGACATTTTACATCTTTACAGCTAGCGCAGCGTTTGTGATACCAATTTATTATTTGCCTATTTGGTAAGTAGCTTCGAAGAAACGAGAACGTTTTGTCAACTAATGAAGCGCAGGTTTCAGGGCATTAAAGGCGACTCCGCCTCACAGTCCGGTATCCACAACCTGCCCTTACTCCTCAGCGTCGGTAAGTATACCTCCGCAAGTCATTTCATTTTATTTAAATGGATCCTTACTAAATATCGATAGTTGTATTCGCTATCGCTGGTGGAATAGGCGTCACAATCGTGGGGTACTACACGCCGTTCATGGTAGTAGGCGCCATTGTTATGTCGATCGGAGCTGGACTTCTCTTGTTGTTCCGAGTCAATATTCCTATCTCCATGTGGTATGCCAATGCCAAGTCCTGCATTGTCGACTTCGCCGAAAGGATATAACTGACACTTGCTTAGGCTTGGTTTCCAGATTGTATTTGGTGCTGGCGCTGGTCTTGGCCTGGAGCTTCCAAATATTGCCGTGCAAACGGTCTTGCCCAAGAAAGATGTTGCTATTGGCACATCCCTCGTTGTTCTTGCTCGCTCTTTGGGTGGTGCTATCTTCATTTCCGCTGCACAGAATGTTTTCAACGAGCACATCATTTCTGGCATGCGAGGGAGAGTCCCCGAGATTGATTACTCGGTGGTCCTGAATTCCGGCGCCACAGAGCTTCAAAAAACGATCAAGGACGTCGCTCCTGGCCAAGCAAACATTCTTTCCCGAGTCTTGAATGTGTACAATGACGCTATTGTGCAGACATGCATCGTTGCATTGGCGCTCGCGTGCGTTTCTATCCTGGGTGCAGTCGGTGTCGAGTGGCGAACTGTCAAGAAAAAGTCCAAGACGCCGAAATTTGACAATATTGGTTGACGGCCGCGGACGAATGGCATCTCATTAATGACCAATACAATTCGGTCTTTTTGTTTCTAATTGACTGATACTTCAGAAGGAGTCTTTATGGCGTAGGCTTATGTACCCGAGTTGGGCCCTTCGTAGCAGTTGGTGTCAGGAAAAGTCATGTCTTCTTCTTACTCAGACAAGTGCACACAGAATCTTTACCTTCTTTGTTATTCTGGCTGTCATTGGCTACTTTGTTACTTGTATACCAAGACTTTTTGCGCAATTTTTTGCGCAAGGTTGTGGCAGAGGTGTTTTTTTTTTTTTCCTTCCATGTTTCCCTCGCCGTTACTTTGGGCACGATGTTTCTACTCTTAGTCTTCCTGCGTATGTTTCTTGCCAAATTTCACATTATGCGTTACCGTCTGCCCCTATGCCTAATTACATGACTTTTAATGGTGCTTCAATGCGGCATGTCGAAATCGACTGTATTGACCGCATCGTCGAAAAACCAGTCGCAATTGAGTTCGGTGTCCCAAAACAAGGGGTCGCTCCCCTCAGAGCACAAAAGTTGAATGGCAGACTGCTCTGCGATTGCAGCATTTTGATCTTTGGTCACCGAACCCGGATCACTGTATGGCTGCCCAATGAGAGGCGCTTGCTGGTCATAATCGCTGTTGCTAAAGCCAGAGTTGCTTCGCATGCTTGGACGCGACTGCGTAGACTTGCTTTCCTCAAATCGCCACTTTTTCAGCTCCTCGACGATGAGAAACGACCTGCTGAGGCAATTTCGCTCATCTCGTATCATCAGGTCCTTTGCAACAGCACCAAGACGCTCCAAGTGCTCCTCCAAGCGAATGTCTTCAAATGGCAGGACCGCAGACGTGTCGACTGTCGATTTTTTTATTGTTTTGTAAAGCTTACATAACACGATGAGTGAGTATATGATGCGCCCACCGTAGATGTGTGGTGGAAGAGCAAGCATATCGACCAAAGATAATCCAAGAAAACAGTTTAGTAGGGCGTGCGACGCAGTCATTGTTTCTTGCAATAGGACAAGATCGGCAGAACTCGTTTGCGCGTGTATAAAAGTGCAAGCTTTGAGGGATTTCAAGGCGAAGGGAGCAGCAAATTCACTGATGTTGTGATTGACGTGCATTGCAGGCTCGCGTGCGTATAGCAAAGCCACAGATTGGCCGAAGTCAATAAGAGCTAAGTGCGTCAATACCAAATTTGCTTGCTACACTAGTTGCAAAAATGGGCAAAGTGTATCTTACCTCTTTGCAGCTCATTGAAAGTGCAGCTTTCCCTGTCAATCGTTCGCGGCGGTGTACGCTCAGCTGCATCACGAGGACTAGTATTATGCGCAGAAGTTGGTCGCTGCCGGCTACTGAGGATTAGGCGTTGGTCTATTGTGTAATAGGCCAATTCTAATCTGACAAGCTCGCAGAAGAATTCGTCCGAGGGCGATACTTGAGCTCTTTGCAGGCTCGTCATTAACTCTTCCATATTTGAGGACCAGCTAAGCATTTTTGGTTGTCTTAAAATGAGAGAAATGCTGATGCTGATTAGTGTTCGTGCGCCTGGGAGCGAAGAATAGCGCAATTACCTCTCTGAAATAATGAAGCATGTGAGCCACGCCCGTTGTCGCTCGGCGCGCTCCCAAGCTGTTTCAGTGGTCGCAGCAGGGGAGAAGTCGGCATTCTCTAGCTCTAAGTCAACAGCCATCGTGATCATGACACGGGCTAGCTGGTTGAAGTTGACCTGCTGGAAGCTTTCTGGAGCCCTGAACCATAGGGTCGAAATCTGGAGCGCCTGGACAAGCTCCAAGGACTTCTCTCCACGAACAAAAGCACGGTCGGCGAGGACACGTTTTGTTTCCAGAATCAAAGCGTTTTGCTGAGCAATAGGGCAGAACCCAGCTGAGGCAACGCTGAGGATGGCTAGAAGAAGGACCGGCTTTGCCTCGCCTAGAGTTTCGATAGTCGTTCCTGTAGGAAATAGTACCACTGGGCATTTGGGGACAAAATGATCCATGAAATGGTAAAAGACTTTTCGCGAGGCTTCTCGAGTGATGAGAGAATCGATTCTGATTTGAAGTTGTTTGTCCTCGATGGACGGTAGTGGCCGCAGATCTGCAAGGTCAGCACTCTGTCTCTCTTCATCGGGTGACAAAAAGAAGGTGAAGCATACTTGACTGATTTGCAACCCCTAGGAAGGCAGAGGCGGCTTCTGCCTGTATTTGTCGGGTTTTAGTGAGAGTGCTCTCAGCCAGGCTTTCTCGTGTCTCTGTAGGGTTTTGGGAACCGCGATCATCAAACGCTTCGTCGTATTGGGATGACGCGCGTGATGTGCCAGAATTTGGCGATAACGGGGCTGTAGATGCGGCCAAAGAATTTATTCCAGCCAGTCTCGCATCAAAAACGCAGCGTTTTGACAATCTCTGGCACCTAGAGCACGGCGCCGCTGGCCTTGAGGTCTGTGTCTCGCACCGAGTTTTGGATGCTTTGCACGCCAAACAGGAGGTACTTTTTCGGGGCATTCCCGTGTTTCTGGTGATGTATGGCGTTGGCTTGCTTTGCAAAACTGCCGAAGTAGGCCATGCGGAAGCGATTGGGAGAGGCGTTGTTCGTGACGGTTTCTTATCCAACTTAAACTTTGAAAAGGACATGGTGTGTGATCTAAGCAGCCAAGCGGTACCTGCAGCGTGCTACTCAAACCGCCTATCGTTGGCGAAGGTGCCGCCCAAGACAGGCAGGGGTAGATGACAGTGTCACTTGCAAGTTGTAACTTGCGACAGCCACGAATGGTAGATCACGAAACGCCATCCTTGGGCCTTAGCCATGGGACACGCTGGGTGGACCACGGCAAAATGTAATTCCGTAGACGTACTGACGAATAGGACGCGTAGAGTCACCTTGGGCGTTCTGGTTTTCAAAGGCTTTGCATGGTTACTAAAGCCTTTGGAACGAATGCGATGGAAGAATGTGCGAATTCTGCGTTGCCGGATGATCAGAAGTTAGCCTTTTGCGCCGTTCCCAAGATGCATGCTCAGCGGCCATTAATTTACAAGGGTAGGCCGTTCGCGCCAAAGCCAGTGGGTCACGAAGGCAGTTACAGGAAGACCAGCCACTGTAAGTTTCGTGCACAGATTGATACCCTAGCGGCTGTCAAGGTACCGGTGCTCTTGAAGAGTCGGAGAAAGCACAAGTGCTTTCGGCAGTTGCCACGCGTCCATTATCGATACCAGCGGATAAAACCCAAGCAGCTCTTTGCGCGATCATGTCTTCTATGACAGATGCTTCCAGTTCTTTTGACCGGTGGCGTACCACACGGCAATACTTGACAAGCAAAGGTCGGCACCATCTTACCCTGCACTTTAAGCACTTCTCCTAGGTAAAAACCTTCGCGGCGAGTATCTTGTTTGTCTCGACCAGGCCTTCTCGCAAGATGTCGGCGTATTTTTACCATCGCGCCTGATGGCGGCGGGGACCGCGAAGTGTAGATCCAATTTGCTACCACTGAAACTAAGTGCGCTCCTGGCAAACCACTTCTCTTACGCGAGATACAGCATAGATAGTTTAATCTAGATAGAGTGACGACGTCGCTTTAATTATGCTGCTATGTTCACTAAAAAAGAAAAAAAAGAAACGAGAATGAATGTTACCATTCGACCGTCAAAGTGTGGGGGTGGATAGAGTTCCGCTTTTTACAAGGTGCGAGTGACTGGCGATGGACGGGTTTAGGTACTTACGTTGGCACGTAACCTTCTGAACGCGGCTAGTTGTTAGCCCATGTATTCTTCTAACATGGCGGAATGCAGAAGCCACATCGAGCGAAGCGAGGGAGGAGAGGGCGTATATCTTCGGGTTGAGAGAGGGTACGGTTGAGAGATGCCTGTATTCAGAGAGCGATGCAATATTCGAGGCACGATCCTGAAAATGGGGCGTCTGTCGATGGAGTTCAGGCTATCTAGGTACCAAATAAGTAACTAAGGGACGTCGCCGCGCCACGCGCAACACCATGGTTCTGATACCGCTCCCTGTGCCGAGGGCCAAGAAACGTACGAGTCGGTGGTGCGATATGAGGTGGCGCTCTTTTGGTCTTTTTCTTCCTCTTCGAATTTCAGATTTCTAATAATAAATGGCGATAATATTGCTCCGTAGGATAACAGACGGAACCGAGCGAGTGAGATCCCGGCACAGTGGTGTATTCGTACCTTTCTTTGTACTAATTGGCATAGATTCACACATGCATGCCCCGAAAACTCAGGCGGGCTATCCACTGACGGAAGCCCTGAAGTGCGCTAAATAACACTGCGAGGTAGCCCGGCCACTCGCTTAAATCAGAAGTCCCAGCGTGTACTGGTAGGCAGCTTCGCGCTGGCCTGACAGGCCACATGTCCGCGGCATCCGGACCGAGTCCTGCTCTGCTGCAAGATTCCGATTGCAGACGGCCGTGATGCTCACGACTAGAACCGCACTAAAAGTCCGCCCAAGGTCCTCGTTACATCGCATCTGCTTTCGTACTAATCTGTACGCTCGCTCGGGAAGCTGCCACTGACCACTAACTTGCGGGCTTACCTAGCTAACGAGTTGATTCACGGTTGTGTAAATTCTGCCGCTCATCACAGCCGAACGCATTTTCGATCTTCCCCGCCTCATCCCCACGAACCACGCCTGTCTTGCCACACTGCTGTTGTTTTCTCAACCTTCCAACATCATTTCACCATCCAGCGAAAATCCGTTCGACATCTTCTCGGCTGACATTTCGTCACCCGGCTTTCGTCTTCTCTTCTGCTGGTGCTGCCGGAGCACCTTTGCGCCCGCACTGCTGTAACATCAAACAGCCACACGCCGCAAAGTCTCGTCGTCACTGATTTCCCTCCACATGCGACACGATTGCCGTTGACTGTTCCTCGCCTGCCTCTTTCTTCTTCCGACTCCATACTCACCGGTCAGCCGTTATTCTGCGCTCCTCACGCGAGTCGGGTCTTTTTTCGACCACTCCACACTTTGAGCGGGCCACCCTACGACACCGGTATTTTTCCGTCGCTCCCAGTCGCAAATACCGACATTGGCCGAGCTTTGATCTTTCTTCTTCTTCTCTTCCCATCCTTACACAAACACACGACCGAAATGGACGCTCCCATCTCGTCACCATCGCAGGGCGGTGCCTCCTCCACCGCAGCGGCCTCTTCGCTCCGCACATCGCCCGACCAGATGGCCTCGGCGCCCGCCCCGCCACCCCAGGACCTGAGGAAACCCTCAACCGACGTCTTTCTCAAGGATTTTACCCTCGTCGCCGAGGCGGCCAAGCGCGCCCAAGTCGCCGTCATGGTCCGCGACTTTGAAAATTGTGGCCTATAGTCCCCTTTACCCGACAACTTACGCCATCATGTCTTGCTGCCTCGCCAGGCGCTGGCGCAGTGACAGCGGCATTGTCGCAAAAACCCATCACATGTCAGCCGCACAATGCCCTCGATTCCACCTTTCTCATGCGACACTGGAAACCACCGCGACCATGGCTGTTTGAGCACCCGGCCCGACTCAATCTTATCTTCAATTTTTTCTAAAGAATATGTCATCTTCTGCGACAGAATACATACAGTTGGGGCGGCACTTCACTTTAAAAAAAGGGATTTCTTTTGGTAACTTTTATTGGGACTGGTCCGCCCTTTTTGCTAGGTTGTTGGACCAGCCACGGTCACTGCATCGCTTCCGGCGCAGACTCAAGGCGTTTTCTGCTTCTTTGCTTTAGATCTAGGCCGTTTGGCTGGACACTAGATTTGTTTGAATTTCTCTTTTATTTTTGTATTTAGGTAGCATAGCCGGTATACCCCCCTCAAGTAGACGGACGGACGGATGGATGGATGGATGGATGAATTATTTGTTAAAAACATGCCACTGGCAATACACATTTCTTTTTCGACACTAGTATTTTCACGACAGATGTATGCTCAAGAAGATGAAGTAATCTAGCGCTTACTATATGCTACAATACAGCCTACTAGGCATCAAATTTTGGCTACCTGCGACGCACCGCCATCGACACGAATTGTCGCGCCATTGCAAAAGGCACTGCAAGTGTTAGCACGCGACCAACCAAAACTCGAAAGAAGATGGAAATGATAGACTCACCCAGCCTTGCTCGACAGATAGATGCAAGCCCCCGCCGCATCCTCAGGCTTACCCACCCGTCGCAGGGGCACTTCGCTCTTGATGTAGTCGCCCGCCGCCTCGAGCGTCGCCTTCATCATGTGGCTGGGGAACGGCCCACAGGCAATCACGTTGCTCGTGACGAACCGCGGACCGAGATCCCTCGCCAAATGCCGCGAGAGCTGGTGCAGGCCAGCCTTGGCCGCCGAGTAGGCAAAGTTGGACGTCGACGGTGTGCGGATGCCGTCAATGGAGCCGATATGGATCAGCCGCGCCGGGTCGTCGGCCGTGGCAGCTTGCTCGAGCAGAGGCAACGCCTTTTGCGAGAGCGTAAAGACGCGCTGCAGGTCCAACGTCAGCACCTTGTTCCACGCGTGGTCCGGGTAGCTGTCAATGTCGGCGCCCCAGACCGCGCCGGCATTGTTGACGAGGACGTGCAGGCCCTTGGCGCGCCCGGCTTGGCCAATCGCGGTCGTCAGTTCAGCGACAAGGCGCTCGCATTCCTCGTAGGATTGCAGGTTGGCGGGGATGGCAAAGATCGAGCCGCCAGCTTTGGCGACAACGGGTTGCAGTTCGGCGACAACCGATTCGCAGGCCTTGCCATCGCGGCCGGTGATGAAGACGTTTGCGCCCGACTCAGCGTAGCCCTGGGTGATCATGCGGCCGATGCCCTTGGCGCCTACATCTGCTTAGCAGTCAACTAGTAAGAAACGGTGGCGAGCTTGGGTACCTCCGGTGATGAGGATATTCTTGCCCTGACGGAAAAAGAGTGAGCTTGATACAAAGTGATGAGAAGTTAGGGGCGAACCTTGATGTTGAACAGACTGCAGGAATCCATTTCGTAGTGGGCGACGAGAGGTAAAAAACTCGTCAGATAAAGAATTACGCAACAGAGATTGCTTTGGGAGTTCAAGCTATTTTGGATGCAGTGTTGGGGAGGTACAAGTAGCGAGCCGGATGAGATGAGCTTACAGCTTGACCCCAGAGCAAGCTAATCAACCGAGGCTCCCGGTTGAGTCGGCCGCGCTGTGATAGGCCAGCACACCGCCACCCCAAATGCGGTAACTGCGCGCCTGCAGCTCTGGAGGTACAAGCTCTGGTTTTGACCATCAGCCATGTACAATTTCTTCAGTCCTTGTTTCTGTTTCTGCCCATTTTCTGCTGGCTTCTGTTGCTGCTTGTACGTGCCTCACTAGCCAGAGCCACTGTTTGCGCCAACATTGCACCTTGTACTGCGGCAGTGTCGCATTCGCGTGCGTCATGCTGCTGCACGTGTAGCGTGCGTGTCAGACACGCCGCAGCCGCATTCCCATCAAAGTTGCATTATGAAATTGCCTGCCCGATATACGATCCTGTAATTCTTTGCCCTCTCTAACTCATCATAATGAGCAATTGGCAACACGGCTGAGTAGTTCCCAATTTCCAACACCACACGTCATCCCGGTCCACTCCGGCCATTGCACGCCACTGCACCCCGCCCCCACCACGGTCGCCCTCCACGATTCCGACAGCTTGACACCACTCAATTGCCCCCATCATTCAGCTGTCAATCTCTGCTTCCATTCTCGCTCCTACGAATTTCCTCAATCCTCAATCTCTCTGCCCAGCATCCCATTGCCTCGCCCTGAGCTGCCCACAATCATGGCCGCCCCAGACACCTCCAATCCCAGCATCCTCCGAGACACATTCGCTGCCGCCGGCCACGACCAGAAAACCGCGTGGGACAATCTTTACAGGCATGACTTCCATCCTTGGGATCGCGGTGGCCCATCCGTAGCCCTCGCCGATCTGCTGGCCCAGCGCCACGACCTTGTTGTTCCTGCGCAGGATGTCGACCGCCGCGGCAACCCTCTCCGTGACGATGCCGGCGGCGTCGTCCGCCGCACCGCGCTCGTCCCCGGCTGCGGCCGCGGTCACGACGTGCTTCTCCTGAAAGCCTTTGGATACGACGTTGTGGGTCTGGATTGCAGTGCGGATGGTATCCGCCGCGCAAAAGAAAATGTGGCTGCGCTGGAGGCGACGCCCGGAGGCGTCAAGCCGCAAGGTGATGTGCAGCTCGGACAAGAGTCGTGGGTCGTCGCAGACTTTTTCGCGCAGGACTGGTCCAAGGGATTGGGTACCGATGGTTCTGGCACTTTCGATCTCATATACGACTATACGGTATGTTTACTTGCCGGGTTTCTGGCTCCGCTCAGATTGGTCAACCGTAGGCAATCCTCTCCTCTGACATCATCTCAAGTTCCTCTGCGCTCTGCCTCCCAACATCCGCCCGCAATGGGCTAAGCGCATGTCCGAGCTCGTCTCACACGACGGTCGTCTTGTCTGTCTCGAATTCCCCTCGGGCAAACCTCTTTCCGAACAAGGGCCGCCCTGGGGCCTCAACCCGGAAGTCTACGAGGAGCTGCTGTCGCATCCTGGGCACGAGCCGAGCTACCACGCCGATGGTACCGTCATCGAGACGCACGACGTGAAACCGACGGATGGAGCACTGCACCGCATCAGTCTCATCAAGCCAGAACGTACGCACAAGGCCGGCATGAATGAGGATGGCTCGGTGCGGGATTTCATCTCGGTCTGGAGTCGATAGCTGATGCGCTGCAAAGGGAAGAGAGAGAAAAAAGCACAGAGTAAATGCAAGTGATAGATGGACCTGAAAGATGAAAACTGTATATAGAATGGAACCAGCATCCTCAAAAACCACCCTTGGTATACGTATCAATGCAGCCTGAGCTGAGTAAATCGGCAGTATCAGATCCCTGTGTGCAAAATAGTCCATCCTTGTCATCATGCCGTGTTTCGTCGGCAATCTTTAGCCTTGTTCTTTGCCAAGTCTCATTGTCATCTCGGTTCATGTGGATTACTTCCGCCGCAACGAATTGTAATGCTCACCAAGACCATAGCCATGCCGATAATACGCCAGCCACAACAGTTTTTCCCCCTGACCAATCTCCTCGGTCCTCCCGTCCTGCACTACGCGTATTCCAACGCCGTATGCTCGCGCCAGCGCCATGAGCTCCGGCTCGCCCCCCCACTCGGCCGTGTCCCGCATCCGCGCCAAGTAGGCCCCGAAGTCTCCCTCTACGAAAGGCGCAAAGTCGTCGCCGTGCGCCTCCATGAAGTCTGTCGCCGCTTGCCGTACCGTTTTATACGCAGGCCTCTCTGCTTCGTCCGCAGTTTTGCTTAGAGGAATTGACAGCTGCGTCTGCAGCTGGTCGGCCACGGCGGAAAACAGGCAGTGCCCGTCCGGCGCAATGTCTTGCTCCACAAGCCCTTCGGCTTCCATCTTTTTCTTCATGTAGGCGTTCTCAATAGCGCGGTGGTTGGTCATGGTAGACGCCTCTTCCTCGGCCTTGGTCATGGCGGCTTCTTGCTCTGCCGCCCGGCGCGCCAGCCGCTCCTTTTGCCGGTTGCGCTTCTTGCCGGGCTGCTGTTTGCTATCTGATATTGATGTCTCGGCTTCAATAGTAATATGTAGTTTGTCGTTTGCTTCCTTGGCTAGTGCCTCGTCGTTGCCACTGGTCTCTGGTAGCTCGTCGTCGTCCGCTGCATCGCCTGTTGAGACCTCCCCGCTCAGCGCCAAAACCTCGGCGGCTTGCGTCTCATGGAGCGTCCTTTCCAGCTCAGCGCATTCGTCGTTGACCCCTTTTCGCGTTTTCTTCGTTGCACTCTTCTTTTTATTCGTAATTCGGCCTTGAAGGTCTTTCAGCTCCTTGCGATGGCGGGCCTGCGCCTGCTCCATAGTTTCGGACTCCATGCGAAGGGCCGTCGCAAGGTTGGGTGGTATACGTAGTAAACTTGATGCTGAAAAGAAGATTGAGAAGCCGTTTTTTGTCTGTCGTTCGCTCGCGTGTCGTAAGAATAACTACTCTACCGAGAAAGCCTTTTGTGGTGAAGTGGTAAAAATGTAGCTCCGGTATGTCGTGGCCCTATTTTGTGCATGGTGGGGTCAATGTGAATAGAGGCACCACAGTGCTAAACCGTCCCACTTTATAACTACAGCATTTAATATTTGATTGAGATGGACAATATATATAATTAATGTATAAATAACTCAAATAACCAGGGTTTGCAAAATAAAATTTACAAACACCACAGCTAAGTATAAACTTGAGGATATCATTATACCCTCAGTTTTTTCTACTACTGGAGCATTTCTAAGAGTGCTTATTATCGAATTTGCTTCCCCAGAAGAAAAAAACACAGCCTCCTCCCATCAGTTGGTACTGAAATAGAGTTCAATAGTTTTGTAGAACTCTTCGCATTATTTCGATTAACCGAACGTTCTCTATCGAACCATTGATTTGTTTAGCGTTCTTGGCAGTCACGGTGGGCACCACAAACCGGGAACCTCGGCGAGCGTGTGTAAGAGCAGAGGCAGGAGTCGGCTATAAAAGTCGGAGTCGCTTTTTACGATGGGAACACTCTCTAACAACATTGCTCGTTCTTGGATCCCAGAAAGCCAAAAAAAAGCGATTTCAGAGTCAATTGAACATGCTCTTCTTGGTTTCTCTCCTCACCCTCGCGGCGAGCGGCATCAACGGCGTCCTCGAGACCCGGACCAGCCAATCTACCGCCAAGCCAAGTTGCAGCCTCCCAGGGTATGGCGCTCAATCAGGCGGCGAGCTTGGCTACTATCGCTATCTTTCCAATACGAACATCGCTGCGTGCCAGGAGCTCTGCCGTCGCGATTCTGAATGTCACTCTTTTAGTTCATATGACAAAGGCGGCTCTGGCAACTGTTATCTCTACAAGTCTCCTGCCGATCAAGTCATTCGGACATCTTACCCTGACTATTCTGTTTCCGATAAGTCTTGTAATCTTGGCAATGAATTGCAAGAATGCTTTTTACCTGGCTATGGAGGTGCAGTGGTTGGCATCAATGGTTTTTTGGAAGTGGTTGAAAACGTCAAAGTGTCGATATGTAGGTCGCATTGTGATGCACATCCGGAATGCAACTCATTCAGCGGTCGAGACGATGACGCGAGCACTTGCTATCTTTATTCTTGGCAGGCAGAGAACATTGCTCGTGTGGAGCTCGTGGGATATGTTATATATGCACAAGGTTGCTCTGTGAATGCAGCGCCTAAGTGCAACCTTGCTGGATGGGGTTCACTGTCTGGAGGACAATTTGGATACTATCGGAGCGTCACAGGCAAGTCTCTCGCCGGATGCCAGACTGAATGTCGCCAGGACATCAGTTGCCGAGCCTTTTGCGGCATAACCGGCACCGCGTCTACTGGCAATTGTTATCTTTATTCAGTGCCTGCTGACTATGTGTATCGTACGTCTTATAGTACTTATGATGTATTCGACTTACGCTGCAGTATTAGTTGAAATACAGTCTCAGAGGTATAAAATGACTATTCATTATGGTTGATCTCAAGGTACTGTGAGCGAGAAGTCCGAATAAATACAAGAATATTGCAACGCTTGCAGCAGTATTACTTCTCAGCTGCTAGTTTGTTATGAACTTTTTCGACCATGCAAATGTAAAGATCACGGCGTGAATGATTGCCAAGTGCAGTGCCCGTGTCTTTATTACGCCTCAATCTGCTTGGTAGCCTCTGCGCCGCCAACAACAGTACCCGTCCTCAGGGCTAGGTTGTCCGCCTGCCACTCTGCGCTCTTTTCAGCTTGGATGGTCTTAAAAGGTTTTGCCGTTGACCGCCGCTGGATGTACTGCTCCGACGTGGCTACGCCTTCGCCAATGACTTGCGCCAGCTCTGCGCGCGCTGACAGTAGCTCGGGTTCCGCGGCGCGCAGTGTACCATTCTCGTCGACAATCTGCTTCTGATTTTTGGCAACCTCAATCATGTGCTTGCCGATGGCGGCGCGCTGGGCGTCGGCCAATGTAGCGGAGCTCGTCAGCACGACACGGTAGGCATTATCGTCGACCATGTTGGCAGCGGATCGGACAATACAAGTGCCGATGACAGCTTTGCTGAAGTTGACGACGCCGCTTGAAGCAAAGCGGTAGCAGAAGAAAAACGCGTCAAGGCGATTTAGGCCGCCGAGCTCATCAAAGGTGACCTCGCTGGAGAACAGGCAGCTTCATTAGCCATGCTTTATTATACAACGACAAAGAACGCTACTTGGCATTCATTATCGATCACTCACTAGATTCTCTCAGTTTGGGCTGAGCCCGAAGCGGAACCAAAAAGCTTGTTGAGCAAGGTACCAGCCAGGTTACCCAGACCCTCCATGACTTTGCCATCCGCGAGCTTGGAAATCAAGTCTTTGGCAAAGTTGCCAATATCGGTGCTCTTGCCAGTGAACACGTCAATGGAGGTACGGCGACTGATTATGTAGCTGATCTTGAGCAGCTTGTGGTCGTTACCGTTGCTCCTACATACAATTGCATTAGCATGGTGTGAGATCTTTCAAAAAGCAAGGATGGAACAACGCACTCGACCTCGTTAAGAAAGTTCTCGAGCTTCTCTTGAGCCCATTGGGAGGCAACCTCAACGGCTTCCTCCTCTTTCTTGACAGCATTGCGGTCGGCCGTCTC
This sequence comes from Akanthomyces muscarius, assembly GCF_028009165.1. Classification (NCBI taxonomy): domain Eukaryota; kingdom Fungi; phylum Ascomycota; class Sordariomycetes; order Hypocreales; family Cordycipitaceae; genus Akanthomyces; species Akanthomyces muscarius. Next base: position 5,307,620 of record NC_079242.1, read on the forward strand.
GGCAACATCGCGCACGGTTTCGATAATATCAGGCATGTTGAAAAAGGTTGTTTCAGGAAGCTGATGCTGGGAGTTGTGAGAGTAGCTCAGGCTAGGCAGGTAGGTGTTAAAATGAGTCTGAACTGCTGTATGAACTCAAGAAGAAACGGGAGGATTCATTGTGCTTTTATGCTTTTTTTGGTCGTATGGTAGTAGGCACTTGGAGAGAGGTTTCTGTAAATTGATTGATTCGTCATCCCTGCTGCATGGCTCGGTGTTGCCGCTGCAGCTTCTCGAGGTCCTGTGAGGCTGACGAAAACATTGAGCCTCTTTTGATCGAGAACAGGCGAATGATATGATAATGACAAGAATCCTTGTAAGCCTACTCAATAGAGGCAAGAAGGTAACAGTCCGCTAGCCGGGGTTCCCTGAATAGCTCAACTCGGCGTGGGCATGACCCGATTTTCGACATGTAGCGCGGCCTAGCCTCGTCGATACCCGTTCTAGACCCCGCCACTGCCCGAGAATGGCAGCGGGACGGCCTCCTAGAAGAAGTCCACTAGAGAGGTGGCAAAACCATAGCTGAATTTGGATGCAGGGTCCAGGCAAAAACGTATTGGAATTTTATCCTCCGATTTGTCCGCATTGCTGTTTTCCGCGGCGGCCTCTTCCCGAGACGGTTTGGCCAGACTTGACATGATTGTTTGCAACGGCCTCAGTTTATGCTCCGCTGCGGTTTTACTCTGAAGACCTTCTGAGGTTAGGAAGCAGTTGCCAGCGATCTGCAACAGAAAATTTGTTTGGTGTTCAAAAGGAAAACAAGTCTGAGGCTATTCTCTTATATTCACTTTGCTTCCACCTTGCGAGCGACTATCTTTGTGGTATTTTGGCATCTGTCAAACTGAGCCAATTCTCTGCAACCACGAGCCATTTGCTCAATCCTCGACACAATCTTCTACTCACACTATTTACAATCCCATGTTAGTTGGCTCATCCTATTGATTGACACACGGAAGTCTCTAAATGACGATTACAGAAAATCACAAGATGGGCTTCTTTGACGGCATTACACAAGCTTTTGAGAGGGTCGCCGAAACAGCTACAGCGGCAATTCAACATATTGCAGAGTCTGTTGAGGAAATTCAGCGAAAGATTCGCGAGCAAGCAGAAAGGGCTGCGGAGCAGTTGGCTCAAAGTGTCATGAGCCAAGTGAACTCGGCAGCTGACAGTATGTGTCATGAGCTAGAAGAGCTCCTCCCAAAATTTGATGACAAACTTCAACAAGTCATCGACGAGATTACCGAGCTCGCCTCGTCTGCCGCAGATGAAGGCGTAGACATTACCGAGGCCGTCAATGCCGCCGTTGAGATTGCCGTCCAAAAAGTCGAAGACGCTAAGACGGCCGCTATCAAGGCTGTCAAAGACTTTATAGACCATGCTCAAGACAAGCTGTTTGGGTTATTGAAAGCCATCTTGCCAGGATTTCTTCATTCTTCCATCGATTGGCTCAAGGATAAAGTCAAGTTTGTTGTCAACAACTTAGTTGCAATTGGTGCGAGACTCATTGAAAATGGGATTTCCTTTGTCTTGCAAAAGATCAAAGTCTTTGTACAAGATCTTGTCAGGAAGGTAGGCGAGGTCCTCGGGCCGATATGGAAGTTTATTAAACAGATTTGGAAACTATTGTTTGGGCAGAAACCCGAGCAGTGCGAGCTGGTTGTGCAGTGGATAGAAGAGAAGATGAAACGTACGGAACGACAATTTTTGTAAGCCTCGAACATTTTTTAGATTTTTTTTGTTCTCCGGTGGCTAACTGTGGTCGCTTCAATTCAGACAAAAGGCCGGCGTTGCACCCGTCAGCGCCGTGATCAGGCGGCATAAATTCTTCGAACTCCTGCCTCCCGATGAAATTTCTTGGAAAGCTCTGGTACACGAGTTTCTGGACAGAGAGGATAGCACAGCAGCATGGCGCTCTTGCCAAGATAGCATGAAGCCTCTGCTGGCCACCACCAGGCCCAAACCCGGCAGCATGGTCCAGCTTACCTGGGATAATCCATACACTGATGAGCTTGGTGGCCAGCAGCGTGTGCAAATCACGGTAATATACTTCAGGTGGCGTACAGAAGAGTTTCGCAAAGTTTCGGCTGGTTTTATTGGCATCGTCGCCATGATCTCCGCCGTAGATGCTTGTGCAAAGCCATTTGAGCCCCCGACTACTAGGGGAATACCGCACGATCCACCGCTACAGATGGACTCGGCTGCAATGCAGGCCATTTATGATGAGCTTGCGCCGCACATGCGTCTTCTGTCTAAAGGAGGTAGCCAAGATTCAGGCATCCTTGCGAGGCCGAAAAGGACTGTTTCGAGACAGCTGAAATTTAGGGATGACGATGGGGTCTGGAGAACTGTTGACGTGTAACCATGACACAATGTGCTGTTCGACAAAAAAGAGAACAGCTTGAGCTTTAATTAAATACGGACTCAAGATAGCTTGCGGCAGTTTTAAGGACAGTTCGTATCATTTTAAGCCAAGTCCGAGTTTTGACTTCCCACATGAGCAGCTGGATGATTGACGACTAGAGGCGAGTGGAGTGCAGGAGAGTTCTGGTCGCGACAGGGTGGTACTCCGTACCCGACCATATTGAGCAAGGCTGTTGCTATAGCTCCGAAACCTTGTTTAGCCTATCCGCTATGGCGGCTATCCGTCTCCTCGTGATAGAGGCTCATTGGCTGTAAAGATGGGTTGCCGAGTGTTCCCAAACTCGCACGGGTCTGAGGGAGAAATGCTTCGTCTCGCCACCTAGATTAGCAGACCCAATGGAGCCTCGCAGACGTTCCAAAACGTGTGTGCCCCGCGGGTAATCGGCAGAAGCCACGTCGATGAACAACTGTCAGGCTCGAAATAATCGAACAGACTGTGCATGTACCAAGGCATTTGTTAGATTGAGGCACCGCTGTGTCTAGGCCGTTCTGCAATGCCAATCCAGCAGCGTTCGCGACAGCCATTTAGTCGCTAGGGTTGCGCCACTCTCAATTGTGGGATGCAACGAAGTACTAATACTCAGCTCAGCCCGCAGGGGCTGGCTGGTCCGATAATGCGTGCACGATTCAGAGCTAATAATCAATCCATCACCGCGGAGTTCCTCCCGAGCTGAAGCCGAAACTGTCCACGTGAGGCTACTTTCACCCACGCGCGGTGGTTCAGAAGGCAGACTTCTCCACAGCGGGCGTCTTGCCTCTTACGCTGTACATGCACGTGGACTTGCCACGAGACAAGGGTCGGAGCTGCATTCTAAATCTAACGTGAAAAATGCACATGCATTTGCGCCTGAACCCTAAACCTTTCTTTTATTTCTATCTTTTTATAGTAGCCAGTAGTTACTAGTCTCTTTTTTTACTACCCGCTCAAGAGAGAATGCAGGCTATGCCATTCTAGTAACTCTGACAAACCGTGGTACTCTTAGCTTCGTTTAGCAGTGTGCATTTTGTAGATAAACCTGAGCCCTGGCGACGTATGCAACTTTTATTGCCCTGGTATGAAGCAGAGTACTGGTAATGACAAGGCATGCAATTGATGCGCTTTTGTCTAGTGGGTGAGGTGTTAGATTATGCACACATAATCGCCGTCCGAGGCTGCTCAAGTCTTCAGCGCAACTCTCTGAATTAAAAATGAATTAAATTCTAGACGTTGAAACGAGACTCTCAAAACTCATCACAATGATAAATTCATGATGGTACGAATTCCTCGTCGATACTTCTCGAGTCTGCCGGCAGTAATTGCGTTCAGACTCCACTGGCTACCATCTCCGGGTGTTGGAACCCCAGGGGACGGCAGGCAGTAGCGCCGCCCCAGTCACAAACAGGGGCAGAGGCGTAGTTACGCCAGCCACTTGCGCGTGTTCACCTCCACAAAGGCGTAAACTATTTGCACTAGTAATAAGTAACTAACGCATCGGGATGTGGTTCAGTTGAAATACTAGCCCCAGATGCCGAGAATGAGAGGTAGGTCCCGCTATTGCTAGCGAGCTAGTTGCCGTCTTCGCATTCAGCTATTCTGATAAGTCAGACAATATGTTGGTCGCTCCTATATTAAAATTTTTAGACTCTCACTGATTCAAATACCCTGCCTTACTCTATCTGTTTCTATTCTCAACTCTGGGGTCCCCGCTACACAATTCATAGCCGTACGCTGGCGGAGCCGGGCTTGGTTGTGGCTGGCTGAAGTCAACGGCAAGATTTTGGTTTTCTTTTGTGTCTTGCGCTTTTCGCTGGCGATTGCTCTGGAAACTCGCAATATTATCAATATAAGTTGACACTGGCTGCTTAGATTTGGAAGCAACAAGGCCTGGCTTGGGTACTCGTCTAGCTACTTGTGACAGACGAGATAGTCATTGCGTCCGAAATTAATCATTCTCTCGTATGTACTGCTTGCTGGCATGTGGACCGAGAAAGCAGAATGTTCATCTTTGCAAACACATTCCTAACTTGTCGAAATCAGTACCTTCTTGACCATGAATTCGACTCTCAAGAAAATATCACAGGTCAACGATGAAGGGGTAATGGACATATCTCCCGGGTTGAAGAGCGCGATGCACAACTACCTCGCCACCGCTGATGAGAAAGAGTTCCACACCAACGGGTGGGTGGTCGGCAATACCAAAAAGGCACATGGAGAAGGTAATCGAGGCACCTTTGGCATTGTGTGCTCCCTCCAGCAAGAGCCGACAAACCATGTCACTTGGCTGGTGCATAAGCAGGAACAAATTAAGGGGACTCAGTTCAAATGGGGACCCAAAGAGCCTGAGGCGTGCGATGTTATGAGGCACTACAAATTAAACTTTGGCGACAAGTCGACCGTCAAAAATACGAATGAAGAGAAAAATAAGGAGAAGCAGGAGCTAATCGCAGAACTTCCTACAAAGCTCGCGGTGAAGCTGACGCCAGGGCAGCAAGCGAAATTGGAGAGAAGCAAGAAACACCTCAACGTAAGTGAGAAATACTATAATGGTGAAGCGGTCGAGGGAAGCGAGGGATATATGGAGAAGTCGGAGTAACGCGATATAATTTTTCATATCCTAGAACGAAGCTTTATATGTAGTGAAGTCGTACGTGACGTGGTGTCAAGTAAGTCGGGGACACATGTTGCTTAAAACATGACGCTGCCGGTTATTGGTTTAGTAAGAAGTGAGAAATTGAAAAGACTGACTTTTTATCAAAAGAAGCGGCGGAAATAGAGAAAATAGAAATAAAGTAGTAGACTAATTTCCCTCTTTTATTCTTATCTAGTACATTCCATGCGAACTTTTTACCGATGAATAATCAAGGCCGACGTTGTGTCCTTTCTTTGCCTCGGCCTCGGCCGTTCTTCTAGCACTCAGCGACTACCAAGTTTGCACAACAACCATCGAACCTATCGAGGGCGCCGCTGGAAAATCTTCGAACAATATCTTTTTATGTTTTCCATCCTCCATTTTCTTTTTAATTTTCCATTTTATTGCACAAGAGTCAGACTTCGCAGCAGGAAGTGCGGAGACTCATCTCGCCTTTTGTCTGCTCCAATGACGCCGCTCGTAGTTTACTAGTCGAAATGACAGAATCCTTGGGACACTTTGAGCGAAGCTACAATGAAAGCAAAGAAGAAGGTAGGACATCAATTAGTTACATTCAAGCCAGGATAGGCCACGTCCTTTTTTTTTTTTTATACCGCGGGCTCTAAGCATGATTTCTGGCAAAGGATCAATTCTCCCACAAAAGTGGCTTGCCGCCAAGCGTCTCGTTAAAAACCAGCATATAGCCATTTTTGCCCAGCTCTACGCCCTCCTTGCGTAGAATGTTATACGCTGTCACTAGGTGAAAGAAGAGGTACGACATATTAAACGACGTAACGTAAGTGTGAAGCGGCACCTCCGCCTCCCCGTCGTCCAAGGGCAACGTCAGGGTACCCGTGGCGATACTGGTGTTAACTGTGTCCTGGTCCGCGTTTTTGAGGAGCGCCTGCGCGGCGTGCAGACGTCCGCGCACGGTAGCGTAGGATGGTAGCGCGTCGTGGTAACCCCAGCCTTGAGGCGATATGTCGCAGACACGTGAGACGAGTTTGTCGATACAAGTAGCGATGATGCCACATTGACCGCTGAAGGGAATCATAGTTTCGTGGGTGCGTGCAGTGAGAAGGGTGGTAGCATTGGGGGAAGACTCGGCGACGGTGAGCAGAGAGAGGGTGGTGGCGACGATGTCGAAGGCTGGCACGAAAAACGCATTGTAGCCGTTAAACTGGGAGTGGGCCATGTCTTGTAGAAGAGTTATTAGCCGCTAAGAGGAAAAGATGGGTATGATTGGGTACAATTACTTGTGCTCTTGAAGAGGATCGCCTACTGGTAAGGGCCAGGTGTGTTGTGTCAGGCTTTCCTGGATATAAATAGAAAAAAGAGAAACTCCGCTTGATTGACGTTGGTCGCGTTCTTGCTAGTGCCAGTGCCTGCTTTTGCTGCTGTTGATTCAGTTCCATATGTAATAAGGACGAGAATAGTCACCGTCGTGAGTAGCTCTTATTGGCTCATTGTTGCCACGCTGTAGGTGCCTGCGAGGCTCAGCTGCCATCGAAGCCCTCCCCCACATTTTTTTTCCAGAGCAAACTTAACTTGTCAGGACTATTCATTGCGCTCAATAGCGGTTGTGCATTTCTTTCTGCGGAAAGAGATGAGCTAGGTGCGCTCCCCATAGTAAAGTGACTTACACGCAAGATCTCGCATTGCTGCTCCACTTCTCACCGCTTCCTGCACGCAACGTCACTGCAACTAAATTCTGCCGCGACCCTTTTTGAGAGCTGCTGCGTGCATCACTACCGTACCAGGCCACAACAATATGGCAGCTGCCTCATCGCCAGGGCTGCTCTCTGCCCCTACGGCAATACGCTCCCTCTTCAAGTCCTTCCCCCTCGCCGTGCACCCCGCCGAAGCGCTTCCCGCGCGCGTCGCCGACACCGACAGTACACTTCCGCGGCTCTACGTCTTTACGCACGAGCGCGATGCGGTACTCGGTCTGCCGAGCTACAATCCGTCGTGCTTAAAGTGGCAGGTATGCTATTTTGCCTTTGTTCAGATCTTGAGCAGTGATGAAGAAGGGACGGCGAATGCTAAATGGGTACAGACTATCCTGAAAATCGCAAACATCGACTTCCAACTCGTGCCCTCCTCCAATCACGCCTCGCCATCGGGCGCCCTCCCGTTCTTGATTCTCCCATCCAGCACACCTACCGCGGTACCTCTGACGGGTGAGAAGATTGCGCGCTTTGCTAAAGAGCATGCCCCGAGCGTCAACCTTGACGATCCATCACCACGGATTGACGCGTACCAGGCGCTGATCGCCCATAGCGTCCGTCCCGCATGGGTACGAAGACGCCTTTCTTCTTCCAATTGATGCTTTCAAAAGCCGTGTACTAATTGCTGAATAGCTTCACGCATTATACGTGAACTCTGCCAACGATAGTCTTCTAACCGCCCTCTACCTCCCTTCGTCAGCTCTACTCCGGCCGGCGCAGCGCCACAATTTAAGGACAGCCGCTGCGACGGAAATTTTAAAGACAACACGGCGCACAACAGGCGGCATGAATGTAGAGAAAATCTATCACGAGGCAGAAGAGGCGTTCGCGGCGCTAGCGGCCCTGCTCGGCGAGGCAGAGTGGTTCTTAGACGGAGAGACACCGGGCGTGCTGGACGCGGAATTGTTTGCATACACGCAACTGCTTGCGGGTAGGCAGTTGGCGTGGGGGGATAAAGAGCTTGTGAAGAGGTTGGGAAAATTTGAAAACCTAGTTCGCCATACGCAGAGGTTGTATCAGCGCTGCTGGGGGGACTGAACTGGATGCCGACACGTGAATTGTCTTGTACATTACAAACTTTTATAACATAAATACATCGAGCAACATCACGATACAGCTATACAATCAACCAATTTTGGACCCGCGCGCTACACAGAAACTCTAACAGCGTCTGTAGATGGTTGATTTGGGTGCATAATAAAATATAGCACCGACCGGCCGATGATTTCATAATGATAGCCCAAAAAAATACTGCACAAAAGGTGCCTCCGAAGCCTATACGCTGCCTGAGAACGTCATTTCGCAAGCCAGTCAAAATACCCAAACACCAAACTCCATGTCATGTCATCCGTGTGCCGCCAGCGTCGCGGGCCCTTCTGTCAGTGAGAGGTCCAGAACGTCTTGCCAGCTTGTCACCTAAGCATCGTGCTCAGCCCGGATTTCGTTTATTATGTCCCCGACCGAGGTGAAGGCCCCATCGCCGCCATCCTGTCTCAAGTCTTCCAAGAGTACACTTGTCTGCGCGTACAGCTTTTCCAGCGCCGCCCGTGACGACTTGCCGAGGGAAGCTGCAATTTGTTAGTAAACGAACGAGCTCCACGCCAAGCATGCTTACATAAAATGGCGGAGTTGAGCTCTTCTGCCACGATGACTCGGCCCTTCCGGGCCAATAAATGGCTGACTTGTGGTTCCTTCAAGGGGTTGCGATACGCAATCAAGGACCATATCTCGTCCAGAGCCTTGCCCACTTCCTTGCGCGAGTCGTCTGCGTATTCTGCCTGCAGAGCTTGGCCGTACTCTAGCATGTCTCTCTCCAAGTCCAGCACCTCACTCTCGTTTTGTGCCACTGGTGCGTCGTCCCATTCGTCTTCGTCTCCGTTGGCGTCAATATCCATATCCTGAGTGTTGCCGTTTTCCCCAGTCTCCGCAGCCATGTTGAGCTGGGCCGCCTTACGGACCATCTCAATAAACTTGCGACAGCGAAGCTTAAAGTATACCGGCTCGTGTTCTTGCAGGACATGCGGGTAGTACACGTTGGTAAACTTCAGAGCTCTATCGACATCGCCTTCTAGGATGGCTCGCCGGATGCCTGTATTTGTTAGCTTAATCAGATAGGATAAGCCGCAGTACGCACGCTGTCGGTTGTTGGCATCTTCATCGTCGCGAATATTTAGGCTGCTGGATTTAGGCCCCGTGTTCGAGCTCAAGGCTTCATTCTGCAGCTTCAGATCTTCGGCGAATGCGCGCGCTGTCTCTACGTAGCCGTCGTGTTGGAGGAATTGCATGACGAGAGCCTGAATGAAGTCCGTTTCGCCGAGGCCGGGTTCGAGCTTTGATGTGTCGGTCGATTCGATCTCTTTTTGAATATTTTCTCGTTGTTCCTAACCGGTCAGCGAGCCTTCATCCAGCCCCCCACACAAAACTTACCCTCATAAGGTCGTCGATATTGTATACAAAGGGTGTTTGGCCAAAGTTGACCAGCACATGCTCGCCGGCCTTCTTCATGCTCACAGTAGGAAATAATCTTCCCTTTGCCACATCTTGGAAAGCCACACCTGCTATTGTTAGCTGCGTCCACCACATCGGCGACAAGACATACCTAGTTTGACGCCATTCTTTGTATAAAAGGCCGTTCGATCACGGAAGTTGACGCCGCAGCCAACAACATCGCCGACAGAAAAGGTTGGCCCAAAGGGTCGCCCAATATTCTGCCCAGAAAAGCATCGGCCATCGTCGGCGTGGTAGCCCCACGATTCGGGTTCCCAGCCGACAGGTCTGGCCGTGGACGCTGCCCTGCTGGAAAAGCCAATTGCAATCAAAGTCCTATACCGACTTAGCATGGTGTGCTCTCAAAAAGCGCAAAGGCTGTATGACGTACTCATCGCGCCGGCCAGACAGAATCTGAACTTCAAAGTAGTATATACCACACTGCAGTGGCATGTGGTAGTCGGCTCGAATGCCACAGGCTTCGTGGTCTCGATCAAGGTGACCCTTGATTTCCACGTACTTGACCCCGAGCCCGTCAGTGTGGAGGTCGAGGCCGCCGCTCATGTCGCTCTTGTTCCATCGCGTAGGCAGCGGGGAGAGGCCGTCCCTGTCCTCGGACAAAGCACCACGCTCGACAACAGTATGGGAGAGGCCGCGGTGGGAGCCTGTAGGCAGCAGATCGGAGGAGAAGCCGTTGCTGGAGGACATGGTGCCATTTCGCTTTTGCTCCCGTCTTGAGTGTGCGCGTGATCTATGTGCCTCTTGAAGCTTGTGCATATACGTCGACGACTGCAAGTACGAGGGAATGAAGAAGCGTTGTTCCTCGCCATCGTCGGAGACGTCGTCGGGATCGCCATTGGTGAAGAGGTCAAAGGCTCTGGAAAAGGATGGCAGATTGGTGCTGGAGCGCCACATGGCAGAACTGTTGGCGGCACCCGAGTCGTCCATGGCGGGAGTCGGTTGCCCAGATGAGCAGATGAGCAAAGCGGTCGGGTCGATGGTCAGGTCGCCGTTGCCGTCAAGGATAGAGAGGCGGGATGGGTGGGTGTAAAAGTTATAGCCGTGGGCTCTACGGTCGACGGCAGCGTCTTCGTCTCGGGAGGCTGGGCGAGTCGATGGCACCAGGCTTGGATCTGCACCAGATGAGTGATGCTGACCAGAACCGGACATGGGAGGGTAAAATGCAATACTGGGGTGACAGCGGTGGGGCAAGCACCTTGGCAGCGCGGTTGCGCGTCGTGATTTCGATGTAGGTGTAACAGCTAGGTAGGCAGCTGGAGGAGGGAGGGTATGGTGGTGCCACAGGTGGTATTAAGCAACTGGGCCTTTCGGGTCGCGGTGAATCGGCGGCGGGGGATGACGCAGCAAAGGTTTGCAGCGAAGAGATGCGGCTGGAAGAAAGACAGCCTTCGGCTGGTGATGGGAATATAGAGGGAGAATGGACGAGTCGAAAGCCGCGATGAGGTGTGGCGGCCGGTGATGTACGGCTCGTGGCGGAGAGAGAGCGGGACAGTCGAGGTTGGAGCTGCGTCGACTGGGGCCTGTGGTCTGTGGTGTGGTCGAAGAGCGATTGGCTGGAGTAGCACTGTCGCTTCCTGGTCGGGCCGGGTCTGATCTGGTACTTGGTGCTGGGACGCGCTGGACGCACCTTGCATGTACCCCAGCGGCACTGTATCTCGGAAAAGCCCCAGCGCCGATGGCGAGCAGATTGGCTGTTTAGCCGGATCCGTGCAGCAACCCGAGCACATCATCTGAACAAGAATAAGAGCAACCCGACACCCCCCTGGGCAGACTGACAAGCACAATCATTTTTTTTGTGTATATTCATGACCATCATTGGGCTCCAGGAGCGGTCTGCATTGCAAAGACTGCCGTCAGATGCAGAACACCCATTACCTTGCAAAGTACCCAGGTACCTTATCGGGCGGTGGTCGTACTGATGGCAGCGGTCACTGGTCACTTGGACACCTGCCACAGCAGAGGTCCGGCCCAGCACAGCGCCCAGTCAGCCACTGGCCCTTCGCATGCGATGCAGGGGATTCACCTCCGCGTCTTCGCGGCTACCTCACAGCCTGCCTTAGGTACAGCACTCTACCGCTACATCGTCCACTATAAGTCCGGAGTTGAGGCAATCGACCCTGAATCCCGTGCCGCATCGCCTAAGCCTTATGAATTATTACATGCATCGCCATGGCCTTCACCCGTTTCTGCCTCTCGCGATGCGTAGTCTATCCACTTGCTCTACCTTTTTTTGTTAGTCGCTGCAACCTGCGACAGACGTGAGGTCCTCAGCTACCTGACGACTGAGTCGTCTGTTAACAATTAGTAAGCAAGGGGTCCTGCTAAGCAGCTTCTCAGTACAGAGTATCGGATGCAACAAGTCTGAGCTCCCACGACATCAATAATGGGGTTGAAAGCTGTCCAGTTCGTATCAAACAATAGGAAAATTACTTTCATCGCACGATCTGCCTTGACCGATAGTGCTGCGATGATCGTATGTTTGCGGGAGCACACACACGAGTACCAAGTGCACGAACAGCCAGCTAGCAGATCCGCCCACCTGTCACCTTGCCGGATTTTTCAAATCCAGTCCGAAGAGCAGCATGGGAATACAAATCGCAGCAGACTTTTTGCTCAGATTATGCCAATAGTTTCTGCCCATCCAACATTATCTAATTTCAAAAGCATGGCTCGCTGTCCTATATTTACACTTCTATACACACGATTAAAACACGCCAAAACGCCCTCGCAGCAAAGCGCTGCGTTTCTCCAATCCAACCCATGCAATCAAGATGCACCACCCGTACCAAAGTCGAGTCTCGAAATAGTATCGTCGCAAGACATATTAATGCAGCCGCATATAATAGACTTGATTTCAGAATGGTTTGGCAATGCAGTAGAACGGTCCCATGTCGCCAGTGACAGAAACATCCCGGTGCCACTATGAGGCTGCGGCAACAGGTGCAGGCGCAGGTGACGAGGCGTTGACGCTGGGCAGGCTTTGCATTTCCACGTCGCCGCCGATATTGCTAGGCGCAGTGCTGTTGTTCTCCTGACCATTTTCTTTGTTCTCCTTGTTGCTGCTGTCGGCAGAGTCGGCCGGCGTGACCTCAGAGTCGCCCTCAGCACCATTGGCCTTGGGCGGCGCGGTCCAGCGATTTATCTCCCAAACGACACCCGTGAAGCTTTTCAGTGTAAAGTTGCCCTTTGCCCACTTACGGCACGGCTTTCCGGATCTGTCGAGGGCGCGAAGGCCGGCGTTAATGGCGCCTTGGTTCGCCTTAGGACCGAGTTTGTGAGCGGCAGCGTTGGCGCGAACGGCGGCATGATCAATAGTACCGTCCTCCCTGGTCAAGATTAGCGATTGTCGATGCGAAGGATCATGGGGAAAGGGTAGAACGCGTACAGACGCGGCTTCTTCTTGGGGCCTGGCTTGCCGCGGATCTTGGGCTGGCCGTCGGCCGTTGCAGCGGCGCCTCGCTTCACGCCCTTTTTTCTTCCGTCGGTGGGAGGTCCCATAATGGATGGTGCAGGCGTGCCGTCGCCGGCGGGTGTAACAGCATTCGAGTCGGATGCGGTCTCACCACTGCCATTGGGTGCAGGGACTGGCGTAGATGGCGACTCCTTGACCTCGCTCGAGTCCTTCTGGTCGCTGGCGGCGGCGGGAGACTCTGGTTTGATCGCGTCGTCGCCGATGGCCTCGCGTAGGATGGAGGATGGGACAGAGAGGGTGACGACGAGGGATGGCTTGCCTCCAGACTTGCGTCGGCCGTCGGATGTCTTGGTTGGTGGAGCCATGGGAGAGAAATTGGCGGAAAGTCGTGCGTCTCTAGACGGATTAAATACGCGGTGGAAGCGAACTGTGCCAGCGCGAAAAGAGCGAGCGTGTCGGTCGATGACGATGGGCGAGGGCGGGTGTTGATGAAGCCAGGTGTTGGTGGATCAAATTTCGCACACGGCGTTGCTCTGGTAGCCTGTTGGTGGTGAGGTCTGTCAGGTAGGCAGTGTGGTGCGGTGCCGACCTGGGCCAGGGGCGTATTACGTGGAGTAGAGGATTTAGCTGGCGGGCGGTTGGCGATGGTGGTGATGTGGTGCGGAGGATGACCAGCAAAGAAGGGAAAGTGGTGATGATGGGAGGGGGCAAAAGGGTTCGGGGCGACGAGGGTTTTTCATTCTGGGGCTCGTCTGCTTGGTAGCATTTTTTTGGTGCCGTGGTCTGGTCTCATGCTGGCGGTTTGGGTCAGAGGCGGCGCACAATAAAATGGGCAAAAGGTTCTTGTTGCCTCCGCCTGGCAGACCCAGGCGGAGGCAGACGTGACGCTCGCTCACCAAAGAAAGATTTCGGTGGAGCCTCGCCCTTTCTAGAGGACGGACCAAAGGGGACTAGTGACGGTTTGGCATGCACTTGAAGGGGCCACGGGTAGCTGCGTAAAGTACTCAGTACGAGGGATGTGAGGTCAGCTACATTAATATTGCGTCTTGCGAACGCGGTAAGTAAAGTATCTTAGGCACTCTATCCAGTACCGACTACTCGCGCCTCGTCCCACGGCCAATCCCCTCGTCTCCTCGGCGGCCACTTCTCTGCCTCCGAAACGAATCTATCCTGAGTTATCCCTCGCCACGCTGGCCACCTGCTGAACTGTTCTCTCCCACTTGCGCGAAATATCACGACAGCATGGAACGATAGCGTCACGTAGCCGTTTGCCAATTTTTCCTGCCACATTTCTCCATCGCAAACCACGCATGTCTGTGCCTATGTGCCGGGGCAACTGGGTTCCCACGCACCACATTATTTTCTGTCCACGCGCATCAAACAAGCAAACAGCCCGCCTCGAATTACGAGCTCATACCCTTCTTCTGACCCTATGACCAGAAGCCTTCAATTCCAGACCTAGTCATATTCTCGTTTCGCTGTCGACCGACCTATAGCAAGTAGCAAACCAGCCATTGCGCGCTCGCCTACCCTACACTATCCGCGAGCATCTCCTAGAGCCTATCAGGGCCCTGGTCCTAACTGCGCGCTGCTATTTCATCTTTTCTCACGTCTAGTCTCCAAGCGCTTCTTAAAAAAACACATTGAATGGTAACCTGTGTTGAAAATGCTGATCAGGCTACCTCATCTAAATTAAGCTTCCCCTGACCGTTGTCGACGTTACCACGCGGCCCTGGCCATCAAGCCGTTCGGGTATTTGCGTACAAAAAAACGTCTTGCCTCATCAATCAAAATAATGTAAATACCAAAAGCAAATGGCAAGAACCAGTATTCGACAGGCACTGGTGCTGTGATAATCACGCGCTGAATCGCTGGTGGGTAGCACCAGAGGAACGCCATGCTAAGCGCGAAGAGAATCGCGGGAAACAAGTACAGGTTTTGCGTAGCCTTGTCAAACACCGGCGGATGTTGGAAAATGCTCAACCGGCGGCACCGAACTGCCATCAGGTTGAACCACTGCATCACCACCAAGTTGACAAAGTAGATGGACGACGCCTCCGTCAACCGAGCGTTGTAGTAGTCCTCGGTCACGTATGACGGGACTTTGCCGAAGGAAAACCATAGGTCTTTGAATGCGATGCCCTTGCGCTCTAAGTACCAGTATGACATCGCGAACGAGGCTAACGTCTCAGTCATGCCAATAATGCCGTATGCCTGGAAGATGAGTTGCCAATTGACCAAGCGGTCTTTCTTGACGTTTCGCGGGCGACGGTGCAACACGTCAGCCTCGGGCTTTTCGTAAGACAGGACGGTGGCGGCCACACAATCAGTGAAGCAACTGGTTTTGTTAGCCAAATACTGCCATATAGTGAGTTGCTGAGACCATACCAAATGATGATCATGAGGAAAGAAGACAGAATCTGTGGAAGGCCAAAGGCAACGTTGGTTATGACAGGCCAGAACTCAGAGAACGATCCAGCAGGCAGAAGATACGCAATGACCTGCATTTGTTAGTCAACCGACATCTAGAATCCAGAGTTAGAACATTATACCTTTTTCAAGTTATCAAATACGACACGGCCGTACTGCACAGCAATCACGATCGACGAGAACGAGTCCAGCAGGATCATGTCGGCCGCCTCCATCGCAATATCCGAACCACTACCGAGGGCGATGCCGACATCAGCGGCCTTGAGTGATGGCGCGTCGTTCACGCCATCACCAGTCATGGCGACGACATTGTCTTTTTGGAACTCGCGCACGATGCGCAGCTTCTGCTCTGGCGTCGTGCGCGCGAAGACAATCTCCTCATACTCGGTGAGCGTTTTCCACTGGTAGTCGTTGAGCAGTGTAAGCTCGCTGCCGCTGATTACAAGGGCGCCGCGCGAGCCGCTGCTACTGCGCTTTTCTTCAGAATCGGTCGAGTCGGGGGACGGCTGGGGGTTGCGTTCCAGGTAGCTGGCGCCGTCGACGTGCACGCAAGTGACGATACCAGCGTCGCGGGCGATGGCCAGCGCCGTCAGACTGAAGTCACCTGTAACCTAGAGGAGTGGTCCGTTTAGTTTATGTAGGCTGAGAATTGACCGGATGGATAGCTCACCATGGCGATTCTAATACCGGCACCGCGAAGAGTAGACACGACATTGCGAATCTCGGGTCGGAGAGGATCGACAATGGCGACGAGGCCGACCAAGGTTAGACTACACTTAGCAAGCTCGAGCATTTCCTCCTCATAAGCACCATCCTCAACAGCATTCTTGATCGAGTTGCTGGGAACAATCTTGCGCGCGAGGAGCAGACAGCGCTTACCCTGCGACGAGTACACTTGCTTAAGGTGTTCAAACGTGGCAAGGGCGTTTTTGTCTAGTGAAGCAACACTGCCATCCGGGGTGAGGTACTCAGAGCAGCGACTAATGAGCACATCGGGAGCGCCCTTGATCGTGAGAAGAATATCATTGTCTCCAAATTGAGAAGCACTGGAGGTGTGCATGGTATGCCCGAGAGCCTCCTTGCGACTGCAGGTAAATGTGCGAATCATAAACTTATTCTTACTGTTGAAAGCAAGATCAAACACCTTTTGCCAGCATCCTCTGAAATAACCAACATTCCCATCTGAGATGGACTCAGAGAATCGCAGAATGGCGGTGTCTGTAGCGTCACCAAATACGTTGCGCTGGGCCAGGGGGATGTCTGTCTGCGAGGCGTCCAGCTCCGCGGCGTTGCAGAGAGCAGCGAGGGCACCAAGCTGTTCAAAGGCAGATTGACGCGGAGAGTCGCTCCCCTTTTCGTTGCTGCCTAGATTAATCTGAAGCTCTTCCACACTGACATTGCTGCTGCCAATGGCGCAGTCGGTAAGAGACATCTTACCCTGCGTTAGCGTGCCCGTCTTGTCTGAGCAAATGACGGAAACGGATCCGAGCGTCTCGACAGTCTTGAGGGACTTGCAAAGGACGTTATTCTTTTTCATCAGATTGGCAGTGATGGTGAGGCCAGCGGTGATGGCAATGGGGAGGCCCTCGGGGATAAAAGCAACGGCAACACTGACGCAGCTGACGATGAGGGCGCTGACGGAAATGAAGCCCGGGTGGTCCTTGCGAAGCCATGCGCTCCAGAGAATAAGGACCAAGGTAATCATGGCCAGCATGATGCCGCAGATAAAGAGCACGAAGTACAGCACTTCTCTTTCCAGCGTCGTCATCTTTGTCTTGGGTTCGTTGGTCAAGGTGGCGATGCGACCAAAGACAGTCTTGTCACCAGTCGCGACCACAATGCCGGTACTAGTACCAATGATGCAGTGCGTCCCCTGAAGGCCAATGTTGTGCGTCTCCAAGTAATTTTCATCGGTAGAATTGACGGTGCCCGGTACAGGGCGCGATTCACCCGTCAAGACAGAGCGATCAAACTTGGCATCGGACGAGGCTTGGATGAAGCGCATATCAGCTGGGAGTTTGTTGCCAGCCTTAATGAGGACAACATCACCAGGCACTAGCTCCTCAGCTGGCACATGGACGAAATTCCCGTCGCGCATCACCTGCGACTGCTCAGGCAGCATATCCTTGATGGATGCCATGACACGGGACGTGGACCAGTCCTGGAACATATTGAAGCTAGCTTGGAGGAAGAAGACGGCCAGAAGAACAATTGCGAGTGCAAGATTGGCGAGCGCTGGGTTCGGCTCGCCGAGGGGCTTCCAAGAGACGAAGACGAGGATGCTACCAACGAGCAGGATGCCACCGAAGCCCTTGAAGAAGTACCCAAGGACGGTGAGTGTCCGATTCGTTTTCGGCGGGGAGGGAGCGTTCCGACCGTATTCAAGCTGGCGACGCTTGACCTGGTCCTCCGACAGGCCATCCAGGGGAGAGCTGGTGAGGCGCGAGGAGACTTCATCGGCGGCAATGGTGTGCCATTCCAAGTCACCAAGGTCTAGTATGTGTAAGCTATAGGTCCAAACAGCGTGTGCAATATTGGTGTTCGTGTCTACCTTTGGCAGTGGCATCGGCCGCGCGAATAGCTTCTGCACGCTCCTTGCCTCTTGACTCTTCAATGCCGAACGAGCTTTTGGGGGGAGTCAGATAGCTTCTAAAGTAAACAGAGAACGGCTTCACCTACACAGTGCGGTAGTGAATAGGAAGAGTCACGGCCGGATCGACCTGGGCTCGTGAAATGCTGCGAATGGCCATTGAGTCGGTGGAATTGGCGCGGCTCAGGCGAGGGCGAGAGCGCGTCCGCTGATGACCTTGCTCCTCGTCATGCCAGCGGATGCGTTCTGCGCCGACGGCTTCTACAGGCTTATTGGAAGCCATGAAACGTCAGCTGGGAGGAATAAAGACAGAGAAAAGTGTACCGAAGAGGAAAAATGGAACGAAGAGGACAAATGGAACGAAGAGGACAAATGGAACGAAGAGGACAAATGGAACGAAGAGGACAAATGGAACGAAGAGGACAAATGGAACGAAGAGGGGCAGTGCTTTAGAGCAACGAGATTGGAATGGCTTGGGGATAGTACAAACCGAGATCAATACTACTCTAACGTGGTGTGCGAGAGATCAAGGCTTTATATTCTACAGCGATAAACAACAGGAGGATTTGCCTGGGCTTGAATTGAACGGGCCTTTTGCCTCATTCAAACCCAGCAGAGCAGAAAGCTAGCTAAGATGGGACAGGCCGAGGGCGCAGTAGCCTGTTGCCTTGACCAAGATGACCTTTTGGGGAGTCAGATGAGCCTAAATCAATTGACGAACTAAACGAGGCGGTGGTAAAATTATGGATGGACATGTGGGCGTGCGCAAGCGACCGTTCACGGTATGGGGTGCTCAATAACACGCGAGGTTGGTGAGGCAAGCTTGTATCCGCTTCACACCCAGAAGCTAAGAATTGCGACAAGAGAGGAGAAAAAAGAAGAAAACAATAAATGGCATGAAGACTTGACGGAAATTGCCTCATCCCACAGCCTCGCGAGATGTTGGAACCCTGTGGAGTAGGAGTAACATAAGTTTGCCGAAGGATAGGTGACACGGTCCAAGAAAAGGCCATCCGAGGGAAGAAAGGCGGAGTGTGCCGATCGGCAAGTGGAGGGGGGGTAGTTAGGCATTCGTGTTGCGGGATAACAAAGTCGAAGTATTGCGGACGAAGCTGGTGCGTGGACTGGGTATGAGCGATATACCACCAAGAGACAGGGCTGATGTCGGGGCAAGACAAGATTTTTAGCGCCGCCTCAGTGTGGCCATGCCATCCTATTTTAGAAAGTCTGACGGAAAAATTGGCAGCGCTGTTTTGCTCTCCTTCATGCATGCCAAAATATCACTCGATGGTCCATAGCGCTCTGGATCGACGGGGTGGACAGAAGAAGCCATCGAGAGCCACATGGCGACGTCAGCGGCCCCCCGAGGCAGGCTACTAGCGTTGCTTTCCCGCTGTTGTTGGGTCGGCCTGTCTTCCGGCCGATGAACAACGGGGAGGGGTTCAATTTCCCGCATGTGTCTAGTGAAATATGTAGGCTGCCGTAGGTTGGCTGGAGTGGGGATGAGAACTAGCATTGGGGTGCGCGCCTTTTGCGGAAGGGTGTAAATGAACTTCGGAATGGTGTACTACACATCGAATTTTGCATTCTGGTGGTAAAAATGACTAAGATAGCAAATGTAACGGTAACTCTACAGCTTTGCAGCAGGTCAAATAGCAAGTAGACTGCATCTCTATTTTCCTTGACCTTTGACCCTCTCCAACATGGCTTTGACAGAAAGCTGGAACAATATCAGGGTGGCGTCCACAATCCAGCGGCTTGTTATGTCGACGCTTCTCTCAACCGTTTTTACGACGGGGGGGGGGAGGGGGGGTCAAAAACAAGTACTAAGTGACCCTCCAACTTGATCCTTTTTTATAGCGCGGTGCCCGCGGACCGCGCCAACATCGACAGAGCTCTTTTCCCTGAGGAGTGAGCTAGTTACTGGTAGCATACACTTACAAGCCCCCAGAGGCCTCCTCCTAAAACTGGAGATCAGTTTTAGTGGCTCCCTGGCGAGGCGGCTGTAAAATGGTTCGAGGCGCTGGACGAGTGCCACGTACCGCTACAATTCGTCCGACCATTACGGTGTACTAGGGATGACCTCCCTCTCTTCCCACTGGCCCGCTCCCGCGTGCTTGAGACTTGCAACAAAACTTGGAAGTGCTGCTATTGCACCCATAAGCCTGGAGGAAACGGCACCTGGAAAATTGGCTATATAAAAACATGTACTCTACTAGAAATTAAAGTCACAAATGTGGTCAAGGTCATGCATGTATGCAAAATAGAGCGGCTCCGCCATTGCATTCTTCACTTGCCGCTTTGGACTACCTCAGGTAACATCCAGTCGAAAGTTCCCAACAAGTCATACCCAAAACCATTCATGTTAATTTCCATCTCTGCTCCCCAATCCATGGTGTCCACTGCAGGTTCCAGCGAGTTGGACGAAAAATTTAGCGTCTCGTCCAGTACGCGCTGAATAACCCTCCGCACGCAAGAACTCAATTCCCTATTCGGTGTCAAAGGCTTTATCCAATCGAGAAATCCGCTAAGAAGACATAACATCTGGATCACCTCGGATCGAGAGGTGGAAGAAGCCAGCACTGCATTATCGGTGCACGGTCGCAATAAATCTAAGCAGAGGATGCCAGCTGCAGGCGCAGCATATCCCATGACAATCCACTCAAAGTCATAAAGACCAATCACCTTGTCCTTGTGCGTCCAGAAAAAAAGGGTTGTTGATACCATCTTGACACTGACCTGGAGAAGTTCGGGGCTTAAGGAGGTATTGCCAACTCGACAGAGCAGGCGCTCGATCAAAAAAAGATTCTGCAAATGCTCGAGCTCAATGAGAAGCTTTGCATATAGTGTCGGGCCGGATAACCTTCGATCTTCTATATCTTCAGGCTTGAATGCTATAAATCTTGGGAATTCCGCGATGATGTTTTCTTGCTTCATGCGGAGGTCACTGTGAGGCCCCGATCAGCCTGCTGTCTGTGTCACACAGTCATAGAGCATGACTTACAGGAGGTCGTTTCTGCCTATATTCCCCTCAGCCTGCAGATTATAACCTAATATCGAGTCTCTGATGAAACCCATGTGAGCTCGGGCACGAAGTAGCGTGCTAGAATAAATTTTGCCCAGGGTATTCCAGCCCTGCTCGTCCACAATGTCGTCGCGCCAAGGTATTACCCCCATCAATACCTCGTCTGATACGTCAAGTGGCAGAAGCGTAGAGACAAACCGTTGGGAGAGCATGGGTGGTCGGCCTGCATATGTCGACACTACCTTGTCGCCGTGATACACTTTGCCAAATAAGCGCCGCTTGATCTGGGTGCAAATTCCCGTATCGTGCATGTCGCCCTTTATCGCATGAAACCCAAGGTACGTTAACATGCTCACGGTTTCGCCATGGAGTCTGGAGTGTTGAAGACCTAAGAAGTAGTGGGCCATTAGACTTATCTTGCCAACAACCTTAGGTTCCAGTCGCGCGATGAGACTCACTTTCATCTCCCGAAATGATTGATTCCAGGCACTCTTGTGCATATAACAGGTAAAGTAGTAGCGTGTTCGCACTTGCTGTGCTTCTCGTAATCTCTATGGCGTCCCACGCACAATCTCGATATCTCAAGACATAGTCGGCGAAGTTCGGAATCCATCGTTGAGGAGGCCCTGGGCTCTGTCCAAATTCAGTGATGCCAAAGGACCAGTGACTGAATAATATGCCCAGCCCCTCCCACCTCATATTAGCCCCAGAGAAGCTTTGAAGCCAGTCTTTTGGGTCGACATAATCCTCCCGTAGCGGCCGAGAGCTATTTTCCGATATTTTCGTCGCAAGCCGGACAAGCGATTCAGTGGAGCGCTCCCCGTCTAGGACTTTGCCAAATGTGTCCCATAGAGAATCGTGTAACTGAATCGTGGCGAGCCTACACCATCCATCGTTTGGATTAATATGCGCCTTTGAGAAATCGTAGGCTAGGGCTCTTGGCGGTATCGCGCGAAGGATCCTCAATGCTGCCTCATAAGTTCTCGCGTTGCACATGATGGGTGACTGCGACGCTTTCGGATTCGAGGTGCTGGATTCGTCAAAAAAACTATCTAACCCAGACCCAGGCGGTATATTTGACTGTGCTTCGTGTATTGCATGCTTGTAACTCGTGGCGCCGAGGTACCCGTCGTGCACTGGTGCCATCAGCGGCGTCGAGGCCAGACCACCTCGCTGCGCAGTGACTTGCGCAGGTGCTGTCCTTGAAAGATAAGACTTGCGTCGGCCGTAGTTTAAAGCGTTGGAGTAGAGACAGCTATTCGGACTATTTCCAGATTTGCAGCGCGAGCAGACTGGCATCCTGTGGTCGCAAGCTACCTTCCGCACACGACAAGGCTCGCAAGCCTGCGGACGACCATTGCGACGACGTGGCGCAGTGCCCGTGCTCGCTGTCAAATCCGAGTGCGCGGACATACTCTCAAAAATGACGTCGGCTCAAAAAAAGTTGAAACTTCGATTTTTTTTTCTTGTGAGTAGAAGAAGCCACATGGGCCGTGAAGCTTGAGCGGCGAGCCGCTACTATGGACCGGCGCTCGGCGCTCGGCTTCTAGTACGGCGTTCTGGAGCCTGAAAGCCCCGGACCGCACAGTGTTAGATAATCTCGAGACATCACCGTACTGAATGCACTCGACTGACCGCAATTTTTCCATGGAGTTATGCCAATGTTGTAAGGTATTAATAAGAGAGTCATTACGTAGTGTCAAATTTTGTATAACGAGACGGGCGAGTAGCTAAATGTGTTCTTTTTTCTCGTTCCTCTCGCGCTTTTGCCTCCACCTGAGACCATTCATTAAGACAGCCGTTAAAGGTATACAACAAATAAAGTAGGCGCTGCCGATGGCTGCAAACGCTGGCCCAGCCCCGATCGAATTGATGAGAGGTACAGTAGCAGCTGTAGCGCCAGCACCAATAAGACATTTTGCAATGTTGCTGGCCGCCATAGTCGTACCAGCTTGTCCTTGATTAGTGTCGACGAGAACAAGGTTTATGCAGTTATTACTGCTAGCCATTCCCATACCGACAAAGAAGTTCAGCACACAGATGACGGCAATGTGGGATCTTGTGTGCATCGCCCATCCCCACCCCATCGTGCATGCACCAGCCAAGATTGTCATCGGAATTCCAATTTCCAGTCGCGTACGTTCTATCGGAAATTTGGAAATATCGATTTGACGATTGTGTTCGAACTGTAGTCCAGCGCCTGCACAGTGACGTCTGTAATTCCAGCCGAATAGTCGGCCAGAGACGAGAGCCACTAAAACAACGCCACCGGCGAGCGGAAGATACATGAGTCCAATTCTCGTTTCGGACATGCTGTATGAGTCGCGAAGCAAAAAGGGCATGCCGGCAGGCACACAATAGAAGGTAATGTAACTGAGGCCGTTGCTCCACAACAGAATTCCAGACTCCTTCTTGAACAAGAGTACGACAACTTTGCGGATATTGGAGAAAACAGTTTTTTCTGGTGCTGATCTGTGTTGATGGGATGGCTTGTCGTCGGGTGTAGCATATGTGATGTCGTGTTTGGACCGATGAAGCTGGAAGAGTTGCCAAGGAGTTTGGTAAAGCTTTGGGGGCATTATGGACCCGTCCTGGACAAGTTTGCGGCAAGTCTCAGGCAGGAAACCAATTGTACCAACAGCCATAACAACAGCGTATATTGTCAAAAACCAGAATATTGATCTCCAGCCGAGATATTGTGTCAAGACGCCGCCAAGGGTCGGTCCGACGGACGGTCCCAAGGCTTGTGGGATCAAGGTAAATGCAAAGTATTGTCCTCTCTCTGCAGATGTGATTATATCGGCAATCACTGCACTGCAAAGGACCATGGTGCTGCTAGACCCTACGGACTGTAAAGAACGCAGAACCATGGCCCCGGCAAAATTTGGAACAAGTGCTAGCCCGACGGTAGCTGCAATGTATATAACGAAACAAAATGCATATGCCGGTCTTCGGCCTCTTGTATCAGCGACAGAGGTGACGAACATCGGCGATATTCCTTGGAAAATCATATATGTTGTGATAGTGAGTGTAATGTCCTCGTCTGTAACGTCCAGCTCTCTTGCCATGGGGCTCATAGCGGGCAAATATATTTGCGCAGAGACTGTGGATATGAAAGCGGTCAGCGTCGCTAACAGAACGATAGTCGTTTTCTTGTGCGAAGAGTAGACACAGTATGGTGCTTTGAAGATCTTCTCACTCGAATCCGACATTACCGCTTCTTCTTCTGCAGCAGCAGACTCTCTCGCCACCGAGCTCGTGGTAGAGACGGATTGCTGCCGCGTTTCTATCACAGTCTTCATTATGACGGCGAGATCTTATAACCAAAATGCAATGGATTGTGACAAAGAGGTCAATGCGATGGATGTAAACAGAATCGGCTAGGGGCGACAAGTTTAGTTGAGGATTAGAGTGTCTCTATATTGGACGGACGGGAGCTAGATATGTACCCGAGGCGCTCGGTTTAAGGGTACAAATAAGTCTACCACTCGCACGGATCTGTGGACCTGTTCGAACACGATGCACCATTCATCCCCTTGAGGATTGCGCACGTTTATCAGCTTACGACTCGATCATGCGATACGGGCAGCCAGCGTTGCAGCCGTCCGCAGTTCAAAGTTTTGGTGAAAATAGTGGGACTGCGTTGAGGATTTATGCCAAGGAGAACTCAATCTTGGGACCAATCAGTGGTTTCGGCTTGCGTGTCAAAAGTTCCGATGTGGCTTCGCGCTATATCGGCGAAGATCTGGTGGCTTCTTATCTCCTGTACCGACACACAATTGGAGGAACGGCCGAAAAAAGCACCACAAGCCCCAGCAGAGTTGCAACATACCACGGGGTCCACCGTCGCAGACTATCAGTGTTCTTGGTAGTATGTCGCAATATTTTCAGATTGCTCACCAGTGTTTTAGGCAGGTCGCATCAGAGATAAGCTTAGGCTTACGAATGCGCTTGAAACAAGGTTAGATACTACAACCTCCGCCATCAACAGTGAATGTTCAATTCACCGACAGCGTCAACCGAAGCATGGCGGCGTGGATCGTGGTGGAGGTTTGCTGTGGAAAAATCTCAAGATAGCTACACAAATGTCAAAGCGCAGAGGGGCGGTGTTTTCGCCAAGTCTACTTTGGCAGTGGCTCTCGCTCAGCTCCACTACGGCTGCAAGGCAACTGATTCAAGATAGGTTATCAAACATATGTCTCCTACATCCGAATCCTGGCTCCAAGAAAATTCCAAGTTTTGTAATTGGCCGCCATGCTTTTATGTAATTGGTAGCTCTCCTTGATCCGACGTCTCCGACGGCTGATTTTGGGGCTACCGAGTCAGCACCGCTGCTGTGTGCCCGACGACTGCTTTGTACGATTCATAGCAATGCAGCGCACAAATGATTAATCCACTTTAGGCTGCAGAAAGTTTGACCACGAGTTATGCTCTCGTTTTGTGGTTGGCGGCTTAAAGGCGGTTGAGACGTGGCTGCTCGTCGCTCCGGGGGCTGGTAGAGACTGCGTCAAATAATTTGGCAATCACAATACTACCACGACAGCGGTGTTTATTTCACGTTCTAGCATGTGAACGAAACGCAATCTCAAGTGTTTGTTATATTAATAGAAGTATCATACTCTGCAAGACCATGTCCCATCAAGATAGTCGTGGCTGGTAAGAGGCCTTGGAAGCTAGGCTATGTTCTCGATGGATTCCTAGCTTGGCTCTCTATCCTTTGACGACGGCGAAGTCAAGAGCCGATTGAGCAACAATTTCGGGAACACCCTTTTATCTTCCTCTCAATATCGCGAATATTGACTCTGCAGTAAGCATCCACTTGTGATTGACAGGAGCGAGAGGCTGGAGGATTAAACAAATGTTAATTAGTGTGCCTCGAACTAGAAGAAATAGCGAGCCATCGCCAGATATGTCCAAGATCTTTCCTCACAAATATTCAACAGATTTAGATTCTTGCTGACTTTTATCTGCAATACCTGTAATTCTGCCAATTGGTCACCTGCTCACAATGAAGTTCTGCATGTTCGCAATCGCTGACTTGGTCACTCTTGCTAGTGTAGTTCCGCCGCCGCCTAATCTTGCTACAGGGTCCTCCAAGTCTTCTATGAACAGGACGTGAGGCTCATGAGGTTATATAGGCGTCAAGTCGACCAACAACTTCCCAGTATTCAGGTCGCCCGCCAGATTACCAACGAGAATGGTCGCCGTAACTTCCTCGCCGTTCAAGCCCGCTGTGCGAGCTGTGAGGCGCCGTGGCTTTAACCACGTGCAATACAAGGGTCAAAGCCAGCTAAAAGATTGAACGCTTAGAGTTCGACTAGATGGCTGGTTAAATTGACTTTCTTTTGTTTTCTATAAGCCGGACCGGTTCCCTACTCGCAGAGCGGAAAGCCATAACGAAGCTGCATGATGAAAAAATAAAGTTCGATAAAACATAAATCTAATTGATTTCATTGGCACACTGAATTTCCGCCCGGTTGTGTTGTCCTGTACATCTCCGACGGTGACGAAACTAATTCTGGGGATGACTCCCGTTCGACAGATCTCCACCACTATGACGCGATGTCTATCACAGACGTATTTGCCGCTTATGCACCTCTTCTCCTTCGAGCATTCGTCTTTGAGCTTAGTTTCGGCCCAGGCGACCTCCTCTAGGACGATGTTCTCATCAATGAGAAAATAGATTGCCGAGTGTTTGGTCAAAGAGTCGCGGGATTTGAGGGGTAGCGTCGAGAGCCCAGACCGAAGTGAGCTTTGCAATGCCGCAGCCGCTCTACGCCGAGTTTGTGGGTGACGAAAAGCTTTAGCGATGATGTTGAGCGATTATAGAGCGATGGCATGTACCCTACTTTGGCTGGCACACAACTTTTTCGTTTTGGGCCACTGTTTCCGTCGTTCTGCCGAGACTCGACTCGATAATGCTCAAAGCTCGGATGGATTCGGGCTCGAAGGTGTCCCAGCACGTCTCATCGCAGGCCTTGTCGAAGCTTTTAAAAGTGACTTGAAGGAGAACTTGAAGCAGAGTTCGGTGCGTTTCCAGAACGGTGACATGAATTGGAACGGCCGAAAGCGTCGAATGCGGCACAGCTTCGAGTCGTGCTTTCCATATGTTAAATTACGCGCACAGCGTTGTGAAACCATAGCGAGCAGTGCCTTTACTTATTTTTCTCTATTGAAAACTGATGAAGACAGCCCAGGTACTAATCCATATTATTTCAGCCTCGAGGCAGGCTGCCACTGAAGATATGACTGACCACTGTTGCAGCCACGTAACAGCTTTCAGCCCAAGTCTCGGCTAATTTCCTTCCGCCGCGTTGTGACTGAGACGCTTGAAAACTGGTAACTCTGAGAAAAAAGTAAAGCGCCTGCGTCGCGATCTCTCCTATTCCAGGAGCTTGAACACATTCCCAAAATTTCCAGTATCGACTGCATGCGTCGCCTAGGATTAATCTCATACATGTCTAGCAAATTCGACTGCTTGCCGTAATGTCATGAGGTAACGATTTTATTGAACAGGACATCTGCAACTGAAGATAATTGCCCAGGTATGTTCCTATCCGCCTCGGAATCTCTCGACGGCGCGTTCCGCCAGGCGTGCTACCTCAGCGCGAAAGCGATCGATTCTACCCAAGTAGGTGGCCTCGTCAGGCGTAGAATTGCTCTTCGGCATCTTCTTGATGATATCCGATGCGGTTCTGATCAGCTCCAAGTCCAACTCTGCGTATTCGTTGCACGGACTGCGCAGTAGGTTGAAGAATAGGCTGATAAATGCGGAAAGGGGGTAAAAGTAGAATATCCTAGTCACAATTGATGAGTTGAGGCCAACAGATGGTCTATGGCCACCGTGTGTACTCACCGGAAGGCCTCGCCATCAAGGCGATGCGCCGCGAGGCTAAGGAATATTAGAGTCGACCTACTAGCCTCCACTGAGAGATCTACACTAGATTGCAGGCCGGAGCTGGTCTCGCTCGTCTCGCGGCTTTGGTTGCCAGCACAGCGTGCGCTTGCGCGGTGGATTATGCTTAGCAGGTGATGGTAGGCCAGGTGCAGCTCAATCTGTAGCATGTTCTCGGACTGCGCCACGTGCTCGCTGAGCTTTGCCCCTTTGCGGATGGCCAGATTTGGTGCGTATTCCGTCGGAATGGAGAGCCGCCAGCGCTCGAGCTCTTCATCCAGCTCGCGGATGGTGAGGAGCAGCTCCGCATCGGACTTCTTCGACGCTGCAACCGAGAACAGCTCCTTGGCCGATCTCGACTTGATCTGAACGAGCCTGAGGTCTGAAATCAGCCAAGGTATCGGCAGCTCATCAGGCTCATAGGTACTCTGCCGAGTCCGGTACACATGCTCGTGGTACCCCTCGGGCAGGGTGAGGTCGCAGTATTCGTCCCCAACAATGGGGGGCTGGCCTGACCGCAGAGCAAGTTCTTTATCAAAAATGTAGCACAGCCAGAACATGGAGCGCACGTGATGGTCGTGTCGCTCCTGTATGGTGGGCTCGCGGTCCCTGCGCATGGCTGACACGCGCGTGTGGCCACCGAGGGCAAAGACAATTCGACAAGCAATTGCATGATAGATACCGATGCCTGATACGCTGCCCACCTTGGCCTTCCAAACCATCTGTTGCGGTCAGTTGAATGTTGTGAAGATTCTGTTGAATGTATAGCTGCTTTACCATCATGAGGGAGGCCTGCAATGTCGTCAAGCTCGCGTCTCCTGACACGGAGATGAGCAAATGCTCAGCCTGACGCACACAGGCTTCTACATCGAGTTGTTTAGAGACTCGTGCGTCCCTGAATTTATCAGCCGTGATTGCACAGAACGCGAAGACGCAAGCCCTCGCGCTGTGCTGAGCTAAGGTCCAAGAGTCACCAGACACGGGAGAACTATATGCCAGTCCCCTTGTTTCCTCAAACAGTAAGCGATCAATGAAGGGGAAGCAGCGACTGAAATCAGAACGAAGGAATGCGTCGACCAAAAATTGGAGGATCCATGGTTCGGGAAGAGGAGAACCTTCAGTCAGACCACCATTGAGGCGAGGAGCTGCAGAGGGAATGAGTGGCTCCCGATCGCCCGATTCTTCGAAGTCGGGCCACTCGCCGGTAACGGCATGTATCCATCGTTTGCAGCGGTCGGTAAACTGGGGCAGACCTGTGGGCGAGCACAAGGTGCCAAAGTCGTGACTGAAGAAGTAGAAGTGGCCAGCTGGATCGGTCGCCTCATCAGCCTGCAGGTAAGAGGATGCAGGTGAAGCAGACTGTGAGTCGACTGTGGGCGGTAGTATCAGTATTGGATCTCTTAAGAACTGGGGAGTAATTGAGGGTGCGTCTATAGCATCAGATGTCTCAGAGTCGAGGTCACCGTTGTGAAGCTCGCGCACACGAACGAGCTTGGCCTCGACCAACTCCAATCTCTTGGCGATCTCAAGGGTCTCCTTGCACTTGCGCTTCGAGCTGCTTCCTACTCAGCCTGAAAGATCAAAGAACTTAAGAAGGCGACTGCGCACGCACCGTGACGTAGTGGCCTTGCGGCTGGGGCGTTCGAATGTGCAATTCAGCTTGTGGTGTTGACACCAGTTACACGGAGGACCAGTCTCAGCCGCATCGCACGAGATCTGTGATGCATCAGTAAACATGAAGAGCGAGGCACCAGAATACAAATTCAAGGCCATCCCGGCTCCAGAATACCTATTTCATTGGCCATTGGCACGAATTATGATAGACGAAACAGATTGTGACAGGCTTACCTTGCGTGCTGAGCAGGAGTCGCACGCGCGTCGCCTCGCGGGTGACATATTTGCTCTTCTTAAAGGAAATTCATATATTCAGGAGGGCTGGAAGGGTGGTGGCCAAGGCGGGAGTGAAATGAAGACCGATTCATTAATTTCGTGGCGTATCCAAACTTGTTACTGCAAGCCTCAGGGCCAGCACAATAAACGCATGATCGTCAGTCCGGTCGAGTTGCTTGTAGATTCCGACGCTGTGATATGCCGATGAGTAAGCGGTTTTATAGAAGGTGTTTGATCGTGTCCGACGTCTGCCTGACTCCACTTCTGGCCGCATTGATACGCTTCTAACTCTACAGGTATAACCAGTAAACTCCAACTGGACTGACGCTAACTGGGCCAAGCTGAACGTCATACGGCTTAGTACGAGGCTTGGACAGGCATCTTAAGGTTTTTTCCAGGGCCTCGGTCTTCGGTAGTGATAAGTTTCCTTTCCGATTACCAACGGGGGTTGAGCAGCCAATAACCCGCCGTGGTGGGC
Source organism: Akanthomyces muscarius (assembly GCF_028009165.1). Classification (NCBI taxonomy): domain Eukaryota; kingdom Fungi; phylum Ascomycota; class Sordariomycetes; order Hypocreales; family Cordycipitaceae; genus Akanthomyces; species Akanthomyces muscarius. Next base: position 5,337,644 of record NC_079242.1, read on the forward strand.
GGGAGGTTCAGCCACAACTATGCGTGCGTCCCCCTCTGCACCTGACTCAGCGGCCTTCGATATGGAGGCCCACAAACGCGAGCTGTCGGGCTCGGGAACTTACATGCTTGTGCCCGTAGTCCGACATGCAAATTTGACGACGGTGCATTAGTCTCGCGGATATGATTTTCTCGTAGGGTATACCCACGTTTGTTTTTTGGAATATGCGGCTTCGGATGTGTCTCAGGGCCCGAGACTCCACCCAATTGTCGTGCTAGGGGGGGCCACGTCTGATAACCATTGATATATAGGACGGCTGAATAGGAAACGTAACCCAAGTTTTTCTTCCCTCTTGATCATTAGCCAGTATCATTGAAATAAGCTGCTAAGTTATTGCTGGAAAAGCTCGACAAATTGCAAGATAACACTAGCCACAACTACAACATCGGCCATGGAGCCTGTTCGTGACGGACAGCCTACAGAAGGCAATTCTTCTCCGGAGCGCAGCGAGGAAAAGACGCGCAATGATTGGGCCCTCCGATCTGAAGTTGTCGCCATGTCAGATCAAGATCAGGCGTCTGGATTCCCTCGTCGAGAGCTTGGTTTGACATGGCAAGGTCTTACCGTCGAGGCCTTGAGTACCGAGGCTGCTATTCACGAAAACGTCATATCGCAATTCAACATTCCCGCGAAAGTCATGGAGTCTCGACAGAAGCCCCCTCTGCGAACTATTCTTGACAATAGCCATGGTTGTGTGAAACCGGGCGAGATGCTGCTAGTGCTCGGGCGCCCTGGCTCAGGTTGTACAACTTTACTCAACATGCTCGCTAACAAGCGACGAGGCTACGCAAAAGTCTCTGGCAGCGTTAGTTACGGCTCAATGAACGCCGACGAAGCTGAAGGCTACCGGGGACAGATCGTCATGAATACCGAGGAAGAGGTCTTCTACCCATCTCTGACTGTTGGTCAGACAATGGACTTCGCAACCCGTCTAAAGATGGGTGCTCAGCTTCCGCAGGGGGCAAAGAGCAACGAAGAACAACGCACCGCGTTCCGTGACTTCTTGCTCAGATCTATGAGCATTGAGCATACCAATGATACTAAGGTGGGCAATGCTTTTGTTCGCGGTGTCTCTGGTGGCGAGAGGAAGCGTGTTTCTATCATCGAGTGTCTCGCTACAAAGGGCAGCGTCTTCTGCTGGGACAATTCGACTAGAGGGCTAGATGCCAGCACGTAAGTTACCATAAATATGTACAATTTGACGATACTAATGGCTGTTAGCGCTCTCGAGTATGCAAAAGCTATTCGAGCCATGACGGATGTTCTCGGGCTCGCGACGATCGTGACCTTATATCAAGCGGGCAACGGCATTTATGATCTCTTCGATAAGGTTCTAGTCCTAGATGAGGGTAAAGAGGTCTACTATGGCCCCATGTCTGAAGCCCGTCCTTTTATGGAGCAGCTGGGCTTTGTTTGCGAGACTGGCGCTAATGTGGCTGACTACCTGACCGGTGTCACGGTTCCTACTGAGCGCAAGATCAATCCTGCTATGGAAAACAGCTTCCCCAGAACAGCCGAAGAGATCCGCCGACGCTACGAGGATTCAAACTTGCATCCACGCATGATTTCCGAGTACAGCTATCCTATGACGGAAGAGGCCAAAACAAACACTGCTAGCTTTAAAGAAGCCATTGCGATTGAGAAGGACAAGAGACTGCCTCCCACCAGTCCCATGACTGTGAGCTTTATTGCCCAAACCATGGCCTGCGTGGCTCGGCAGTATCAGATCCTTTGGGGCGACAAGTCGAGCTTCATGATAAAGCAGGTGTCAACGCTGGTTCAGGCTCTCATCGGAGGATCGCTCTTCTACAATGCGCCAAACACGACTGCCGGCCTTTTCATCAAGTCCGGAGCATGTTTCTTGGCCTTACTATTTAACAGTCTGCTATCCATGTCGGAAGTGACTGACTCTTTCCATGGACGCCCTGTTTTACTTAAGCACAAATCTTTCGCCTATTTCCACCCAGCGGCTTTCTGTATCTCCCAGATTGCCGCCGATATTCCTGTCATTCTATTCCAGGTCTCTGTCTTCTCGCTCATTATATACTTCATGGCCGGATTGACCTCGACCGCCAGTGCTTTCTTCACCTTCTGGGTTATCGTCGTGGCCACCACCTTCTGTATGACAGCGCTTTTCCGTGCTATCGGCGCGGCTTTCAGCACTTTTGACGGCGCCTCTAAGGTCTCTGGCTTTTTGGTAACCGCGTATATCATGTATACGGGATACATGATTCAAAAACCGCGAATGCACGACTGGTTTGTCTGGATATTTTGGATTGATCCGCTATCATATTCGTTTGATGCGCTGCTGTCTAATGAATTTCATAACAAGGTTATCCCTTGTGTTGGCAACAACCTCATTCCGAGCGGTCCATCTTACGCCGATGCTAAAAGCCAGGCTTGTGCGGGCGTTGGCGGCGCTGTCGCCGGCCAGACTTATATCGACGGCGACGCGTACCTTGCCTCGCTCTCCTACAGCCACGACCATGTGTGGAGGAACTTTGGCATCATCTGGGCCTGGTGGGTACTTTTCGTTGCCATCACTATCATCACCACCACGCGCTGGCATGCTGCGTCGGAAGATGGGCCGAGTCTGGTGATTCCCCGTGAAAAAGCAGGTCTCAGAAAGGTGCGCATGGCCGACGAGGAACGCGGCCAAAAGACAGCTGTCTCTTCGAACTCGCCTTCGCGTGATGGATCCGATGACGAAACGAGCCAGCCCAACTTGATCCGCAACACGTCTATCTTCACCTGGAAAAACCTATCATACACTGTAAAAACACCGCAAGGTGATCGTCTTTTACTCGATAATGTGCAAGGATGGGTGAGACCTGGAAATCTCACAGCCCTTATGGGGTCGTCAGGCGCTGGTAAAACGACACTTCTTGATGTGCTTGCTCAGAGGAAGACAGACGGATCTATCCATGGCTCTATCTTGGTCGATGGTCGTCCACTTCCTGTTTCTTTCCAGCGCTCTGCCGGCTATTGCGAGCAACTCGATGTCCACGAGTCCTACGCCACGGTCCGTGAAGCTCTTGAGTTCTCCGCCCTGCTCCGCCAAAGCCGTGAGACTCCGCGCGCGGAAAAGTTAGCATACGTCAATACGATTATCGAGCTTCTAGAACTTCACGATATTGCCGACACGCTTATTGGTGAGGTTGGCGCCGGACTTAGTGTTGAGCAGCGCAAGCGTGTTACTATTGGCGTCGAGTTGGTCTCGAAGCCTAGCATCCTCATCTTCCTTGATGAGCCAACCTCAGGTCTTGATGGACAGTCTGCGTTTCATACGGTTCGTTTCCTTAGGAAACTAGCTGCTGTGGGCCAGGCTGTCTTAGTCACCATTCATCAACCTTCTGCGCAATTATTCTCTCAGTTCGACACCTTGCTATTATTAGCTAAGGGTGGTAGGACTGTATACTTTGGCGATATTGGTGATCAAGCTTCCACCATCAAGAGCTATTTCAGTCGTTATAACGCACCCTGCCCTCCTGGCGTCAACCCTGCGGAGCACATGATCGATGTTGTGTCAGGAACGTTATCCAAAGGACGCGATTGGGGTGAGATCTGGCTAGCTTCTCCAGAGTACGAAAAGATGACCCAGGAGCTTGACACAATGATCGAAGACGCTGCTTCAAAGCCTCCAGGCACTATCGACGATGGTCATGAGTTCGCAGCTCCGCTATGGGAACAGACCAGATTAGTCACACAGCGTATGAACGTCTCGCTCTATCGCAATGTTGACTACGTCAATAACAAGCTGGCGCTACACGTCTTCTCTGCTCTATTCAATGGTTTCAGTTTCTGGATGATTGGCGACTCAGTGGCTGACATACAGCTGAAACTCTTCACTATCTTCAACTTCATCTTTGTGGCGCCTGGTGTGCTAGCGCAGTTACAACCCTTATTTATTCACCGCCGCGATATTTTCGAAACACGGGAGAAGAAAAGTAAGATGTATTCTTGGATCGCCTTCGTCACCGGCCTTATCGTCTCCGAGATTCCATACCTTATCATCTGCGGGGTACTCTACTTTATCTGCTGGTATTATACGGTCGGCTTCCCCACGGACTCTAATCGGGCGGGCGCCACATTCTTCGTTGTTGTTGCCTACGAGTTCCTCTATACTGGAATCGGTCAATTCATTGCCGCCTACGCCCCCAACGAGGTCTTCGCGTCTCTGGTCAATCCGCTTCTTCTTGGTGTTCTCGTGTCTTTCTGTGGAGTGCTAGTACCTTACGCTCAGATCCTCTCTTTCTGGCGCAGCTGGCTTTATTGGTTGAACCCATTCAACTATCTCATGGGCAGCCTTCTGGTTTTCAACGTCTGGGGGAGCAAGGTTGAGTGCGACGATCGCGAATTCGCAGTCTTCAACCCCGTCAACGGGACGACCTGCGGCGAGTATCTAACCGACTACCTTTCCCAGAGCGCCAGTCATCTCGTCAATCCCAACGCCACGTCCGACTGCCGAATCTGTACATACTCTAAGGGTGAGGACTATCTCAAAACCTTGAACCTAAAGGCGTATTCATACGGTTGGCGGGATGCGGGTATTGTGGCGGGCATGGTCCTTAGTTCGTATGCTTTGGTGTACATTTTGATGAAACTGCGCACAAAGACATCGAAAAAAGCAGAGTAGAGAAAGCGTCTTACTTGTAATTTCTCATTATTTTAGTTTAATAATTTGAGCTTCTAGTGTGTGTCTATATGTATTGCCTTCTTGGCTGAGTTTCCTTTTATACGCACTAGGTACGGCCCGGGGATATGGCACTATACTCTACCCTCTAGAAAGTTGCGAACGTCGTTCTAATACCCTTGGCTTTAGCAAGCTGTACAATCTGGTGCCCTACCGCTATATCTATAACACCTATTGTAACGCTTTTAAATAGGACGAAGCCTTCTTCAAGCTATTTAGTCTGCGCAGGAAGAATAAGTTAAGATCGAAGTACTAGCCTAACCTCGAGCATCTTACCAGGGTCTATAATTACGTTGACTAGCTCTCCGACCTCTTATAGACACCCCTCGCGAGTATTAACAACAATATACCCCTCCCGCACATACTGCTAGAATATTCCAGAAGGGTCTACCATTATCTTGATAAGCTCCAGATCAATCTCTACTATATTTAGCCGGTATAAACTAATCGCGTTAATATATCGTGTCTTCCTTTAAATACTTGCCAAAATAAGTAAATTCACACAGAAAGGTGGCTCAGTTGCCAGAGTGGTGTAAAAGATAATATCCATATCCGCGACTAAGTCTTCGAGGCTTCCATTACGCTCCTCGAACTGGTATAACTTAATGTATGACGACTAGGACTAATTTAAGTCTTTCACTAGGCTAGCAATCAGTGCTTACGCTCTCTTACAGCTTTAATTAACAGTAGTAATCTTGCGAATATCCTTAGCGCGCAATATCACAGCTAGGTGAATATACCACTACGCCTACTTCCCGGAGCTAAAGACCACAACGTTGGCCGACTCCTTGCGAGACTGGTAAAGGAGCGTAGACCCCAGGGCGGTGCGGAAAGACGTAAGCTCCGCGGCGTTAAGTATACCGACGGCTTCCCCCACAGCATTGCACAGGGTAAGGACGCTACGTAGCGCCAGTTGCGGCGGTTGTGCTGCCTCTAAAGCAGCTCTAGTAGGCCTAGACGGAGGAGCAATGCCCACCATTTTGACACCGATAGCCTGCGGCGTCGTGGCCGGCATAAACAAACTCTTTTAGCCGCTAGGGCGAGATATAAGTAAACAAAACTGCTGCTTATCCTCGCACAAGTAGGCAACAAGACCCCCCTATAAGGCTGTGATAAGTGGGCGGGTATCTTAGGCTGAGTTCGCTCAGTAATTGCTTCACGTTGTTATCTAATAGCACGGTAAAAGTTGTAGTGCGCGTTTAAGAGTGTCTGTTTATAGTATACGGCAGGGTTAGTATAATTAAAAAGGGGTGGTATTTTATAACAGACGGGTCTCGTTTATACCACTTTATTATCCGAGCGCTGTAATCGTCTGGAGACGCATCACCCAAAGCCCCAAGTGACGAACTAAAATCAGAAAACACTAATATCCTTAGTAAAGGAGTGGACTGGAGCAAAATAGGTTTCAATCAGCGAGTCAGGCTCGGAGAGACTACCTACCCTACCTGACTAAGTTGATAACTTGTATGACTTGGCAGGGTATCATATGACTAAATAAGCGTGAATTTGTGGCAGGCCTCATGGGGGCAATTTTGGAGCTTGATTGAGAACGGTCCCAGACTTAATGAGTGGTCCAGGTTGGCGGCGCGTACTATAGCAAACTAACCTGGCCAACTAATCTTTTCTATAAAGGTTTTGGAAGTCGCCTAGGGCGACGGCAAAGTCTCTTACTATGACGGTCTCGTCGGATGTATCGGATATAAAACATTTTAGAAGAGTTAGCGTGCTTGCTTTACGACAGTGTCAAAACAAAACAAGGTGCTTGAGGCTGGGAGGAATCCAGAGTCAGCAGGGCTGTAAGTAGGGCAAAACCTCACACCGTGGTTTGCCACCAGTCTGTGAAGCTTCTTCTTACTGCTAGCAGCTGATATAACTACGACTTTCATATCTAGGCCAGGCTTATACGGGTATCTATAAAAGTTGACGATAATACTTATAGTGCGGGCACTAAAGCGGTTATTTATATATATAAGCGAGTCCTAAGGGCGTAGACATATAAATGCGTATATGAAGTACAATAAGTTATGACTAACTCTATAATCATTATCTATATCGTATTTACTGTGTATCTTGTATTGATATCTACTATAAAACGATATAAGCCCGTATAGCTTTATCGTCGTTCTATGTAGGTCTGCCTCTATTTTGCCTAACTAATTTGCTTATCGGGATTATGCCCAGCGTAACCTATAGATATAGCGTGCTATCAATGCTATCTTCTACCCCCGGAGGTATGCCCCACAGCTCCTTAAGCTTTAGCTGCTTCTCTCACAGGTCAAACCGCTTTAGGAACTTATGCACACTCGCCAGCGCGCTGTCTAAGCTGCCACTAATCCACCTATAGTGCGCACTACTCGCCTCGCCGCAGATCTGGAAGCGGCTGTCGGCCGCTAGACACGCGAGGTAGGGGTACAGTATGGAAAATTGCCGGGACCAAACAGCGCAAAGGCGCCATGGTGAAAGGGTCGTACGACCAGCTCTAAGCGTAGGGTAATATATAGGTGTCGCTGATAATCTGGCGAGCCTTATTAGGAGTAGTCAGTATATAGTAAGAAACGGGTTCCTGTTATTAGAAGTTCTTTAAGTGCACCCACACTCTATTTAGTATCAGGTCGCGGAGTTCGTTATCCTACAACACAATCAGGTTGCCAATACGTATCACATCCTAAGCCCACATATAGCTACAAATAAGCGTAGCTAGCTGGTCTTGCGGATCGCGGATATTATAAGACAAATATATATACCTGCGGAGAGGTGTATCCGTAGAAGCCTCGCCGCCACTTGTGATGCCGCACCTTATTATCCACTATAGATATAAAAACTTTATGGCGTCTTTGCACTATCGTCATAGTCTAAGCTTCTAATTGCGCACTTTTAACTAGAGGGAAGGTCTAGACCAGTCAGATCTATTCGTTGCAGACACAGAAGGCTAGTTGTGTTAAATACGGTGATATAGCCCTGACGACTTGTTGACAGGTGCTAACGGCACTGGAAGAGCGTTCCTCTACAGCCTACTATATCTCCCTATATAGGTGCCTATAAGCTTACTTAGTTAGTATAATAATATAATATGCTCTTTCGACGGCGGTTCCGGTAGTCAAAGACTCGTTGAAACTGAAACTCTTCGCTGGAACGATGTACAATGGTAGAAAACAAATGGAATATGAGGGCCTGGGCGTGGCAGTAGTCCGTCGTTGACTCCCGCTCAATGGCCATGTTGCGGGCGCATTGAAGACGAGGCAGTCATGGAGGCGTGCCGAAATTGCGGTCAGGGGTCGCCTGCGAGTCGCCCAATTAGGACAGCATCCCAAGCGACCACATGAAATTGATGGAAGCCGTGAGATGGTCCGATACTACAGCGAAATTAATTGATATATGAGAGAAAGGCTTCCACTAGTGCAAATCTCTGGCGTCTATATTATGAATCTGAGCAATACCTCTCCTGCTGAGAGTTCTACTCCCAAAAGACCAAAGACGACGAAATCGTCCGCGCTTGGGTGAGTTAGGTTTACGAGAGATGCATTTGAGCAACTCTGCTAGCTGCGCCGCGCATTGGAGTGGCGCTAGCCTTGTATCAGAAATACGATGGCACTAATGTTGGAGTGGAGTTTTATCTTGGAGGTAATTATGTGATGTATTCTTCTTCCTCCATCCTCTAGCTTGAAGGATACAGGTCTTTTTATCTTCGTTGGAGTAGGTTTCCCAACCACCTGACTTTCAGGTGGTTGGCCAGCCTTTTAACTTTTGGTATCAATCATCCTGAGAATCCAACACCATCCTGGCCGCCTTGTTACTTTTCTTCGTTCGTAACACCCGCAAGTCTCGAATAAAAGATCGGATGCAAAGGAAAGAGAAAGAAAGATGATATCGAAAGTTTGACCCCCCCACTAGAAACCAGCTGGTAGCGGGCAGCCGACCTTGTGGTAATAATCATCGATCTCGACATCGTGGCTACAGTTAAGCTTGGGGCCCATGATCGCGTAACAGTCAGTGGTGGGCGTTTGGTCGCAATAAAACTGGCCGGGATGACCCTCCTTGCTAATGTACCTGCAGCTGTAATGCCCCCAAATGTCGACGGGGGACGTCATTTCCGGCGGATAATCGGGGTTCAAGGGCCCAGCGGCCGTCTTGGGCTTCTGCTGGCACACCTAATTAGGATAGATAGATAGTTATATAACTCTTTAGAGCAGATTATAAAGTATTACAGAGTGTACTAGTGGAATACTTTAGTTACTAGATCAAAGGCAAGTCTGCATAAGATACGTGCAAGTGCTATTGTTGGTAGAGTGTTTAGTCTAGGCAAGCCTAGGCAACACCAGATAGCTGCCGACATACCCTGAACAAGACACCGTAAGTAAAAGCTCAGAGGCGCCGCTCCAGTAACAACCCGGCCCTTTTTGCCCAGCAGCAGCCCAGTGCGACGCACAACAAGCGCCGCCAGAACTAGCCGCCAACGCCGACAGCTCAGGAGAGACACCAATCCTAACGCCATTTACTATGGGATTCTCGCCGACGAAGAAGCCGATATGCTACGCACTTTTACGGAATCTATCGCCACTTATATAAGACTATAGCTCTCAGCCTCGTCAGAACTAGCATCCTCGCCGTAGTGTGCTGACTATAATCCCTCGTCTTAAGGTAGTGGCAGACATCCCAGTAATAAATAATCACTCATTTTTAGCGTATTCTTATCTATTCTTAACCACCTCGTCTCCGGAAGCGTCAATGAGCTCGTCTTCTACGGACACGTAAACTCTTGTTAGATTGTGGCGCTGCTGAAAAAGTACGCAGCCACCGCCTCACTGGTTTTGGGTAGCAACGGTGGCAATCCTGCTGCCTAAAGGGCAGCAAGTATTTCACCTGGCTCGATAGAAATATTGAGAGTTAGAACAAGCTTTTTGAAAGAAGATAATTTTTACACAAAAAAATGGTGCCATCGTATTTCTGACAATACCGTTAATCAAGCCGCTTTCACACCACCACCAGACCCTCGCGATACATATCGTATGAATCCTTTGTGATTCCAACAGTTGCACTGCACTCTCCGTCGCATTTTACACGCTGCATGCTATGTATTTTGCCGCAGACCAAACACTGCTCTGTCACGCACACAAACAGAGGTCAACCCACTCTTGCTGCCGTGTTTTGGCGGCGGAAACAATTGTGGGTCAGCCGTGGCCTCAACGGTCGATAAGGATGCCGGTTTTGCCGCCTAGGCGAGCCCTGGTTAGTTTCTCTTACCCATGCAGAGGCGGCGAAGCCGAAAGTGCAAGAAACACCATGCAGGGGATTTTACTGGAGTTTCTGTTTTCCTTACATACAGTGCATTATATCTGCGTGTGCTCAACGCCATGGGGCCACCCCAGTCGCACTGGGGCCACCCCAGTCGCACTTTACTAGCTCTTAGATAGGACGAGATGAGATCAGTTGGGGGAAACGGGAGACCTTGAAAAACAGCCCCTCGTCAAAGGGGGTCCTCTGCTTAGGCCCATTTTCATCACTAACAGAACATTAAAGTGAAAGGGTGGTGCGGAGACATGACAAAAGGACCTTTCGGTACCCAGTAATCTGTAATCTATACGCATAGGTGGTTAAAATGGAGTCTCAAGGCGTCCACCTCTATACCTCGATAGGAACGGCCGGGCCGAGGGACCGAAGGGGCGTGCATACAGCAATCTTATTCTTCTGTCTTCGTTTCAAACAAATAACTGTCAATTCCGGAAGAAGAACGTCTGCTCCGATGCGTTATAGCGTCATAACATACTCATACTTATTCTGGCCGCTTAGCACTACTATAGTGGTTTAGGTAGATTTGCTTGCACATATATATATGTGCCTGGTGCATATTGTATAGTTTGCTAGATCATAGCCTCATCTCCTTTACTAGACTCGTATAAGGCGGCTTGCCTTCCAAAGTGTTTAGGCCATAGTTTATATACTACCCGCTATCCTAATCCCGCACTCGCCTCGGCGGCCTGTCCAAGTCCTAGTACATATCGGGGGCTCAGGTTAAGTCAACCAACCTATAGGCACTTAGCCACAGCCTTAAATTTAGTCGCAAAGCCATTCCGTTTTAAGAACGACTTTAGTGTTAGATGGAGGTCGCCTAAGGACCAAATTTGGCCCCCGCAGTTAATAAGGTCGCGAGCTTTATTAGAGCACGACTCCAGGCTCCTCCATTTCCAACCAACACAATATAGCGAATACTAGTCAGAGTAACAGCAATCTACTTACTCTCTATTATCTAATATAGAGGAGGACATAATACACGCTTTCAGTATTAGGCAATTGCCAGCGAAATTACAGAGTCCTTAACATTATGGATCTAGTTTCCTCTATTTAGTACGCAGTTATTCTTAAGCGTGACAGACCGTTGCATAGCAGGCATAGGTTATGTGCCAATATTCGCTCGTACATAGCACTAGTAGATGGGGGCTTAGAGTTGTAAGGCACATATATATGCACCTCATGCACGTGGAGGACGCCACTCCGCTGGTGTTTTATGCGGAGAGAATAGGGGCAGGCGAAGTTTACTCGCAGACTTTATGGAAAAAATGTCGTCGCATCGCGACTGCAATTAGTATTACTACCCATCGGCCCCATTGATAACCGCTTTTCGCCGTCCGCGTAGAGATGCTAGCTCATCTTGAGGCAGCCTGCCGTCGTAAGCCGAGTCCAACCACCGCCGGCATCAATAAGGCTGCGTGATGTCACCTACCGCCCTTGTTCATCACAGCTTTGCGCTGCAGAAGCCCAGTATCGAGTGTACTTCTGGCACGTGTGTGGTTGCAGACATAACCGGTGATAACTAAAAGTCGGTCGTGGGATGTGGCCCGTGCACCGTCGAGTACTACTTTCAAAATCTATTCGGTAAATTACAGCCACCGTAGTTTGCTGAGCTTGAAATTAATCAATATAATAATAACTTGAGCATGATGTTTCGTAAATAAGGCTCTGGAGACCACAAAACGGCCGAGCTGGGTACGGCTTGGCTCATCAACAAGCCAATCATGGAGGCAGGGACTCCTATGTGGCAGAAGAGAAGCTGGCTGCCGCCCGTCGTCAGCCACGCGAGCACGCAACTGCAGTCTGTTGAGGACATCAAGGTAGCATCGTCAGCTCTCGGGGCGCTTCCGTGGGCTGTGCTGGTGCAGGGGACGGCAGGAGGGACGGCAGAATGGACGGCAGAAAGGATGGCGAAAGGATGGCGAAAGGATGGCGAAAGGATTGCGAAAGGGTGGAGAGATGCAACCTTGACAGACCATTCAGTTGTCCTCCAGCCGTTCAGTCGTCCATTCAGCCTGCCACGCCGCAGCCTCGCCCGCCACATCATCTATTCTGCTAACGGGCAATGTCGTCTTGCCCGCCAGCCACGCGTGACTGAGCACCCGTATTGTCGGGCAGACATGGGCAACGTGGAATGATGAAATGCGAGTCGCAGGACCATGAGTTGTAATTTAGCACCCACGAGATGGTAGGAGGAACAACGAGGCTTCCAGAGGCTTGCGGCTCGCAGCTCGCAGCCTGCAGGTTGCAGCTCGCAGCTTGGACCCAGGAGGAGGGAGCGGGGAACCCGGTCAAGGCGTGGCCTTTGGCCCACTATCAATCAATGCGAGAAGCCACAAGTCACGCTTTCAGTCACAATCAACGTCGTCCAGATACGAACACAACAAGGCTCAGAGGAAAATAATGCTGACACAATCATCCGCAGTTCTGAGCTGCCCCGAAGTGACACCTGGGATAAGACCAGCCGCCCATCCCGGTTCTCAGCAAGCCGATCACTGTCTCGCCCCACGTTGCATTGCGTCGGCGGCCCCATCTTGGCTCGCAAACACAGATCACCACTTGCTCGCTTTGCCGCTCGCCGCGCTCCATAATTCAAGCGTGTAATACCTACCTTGTATGATGGACACGCTGCGTGACGCATGTGACGACTGTCACCGTCGCAAGATTCGATGCATCTCCCGTGGCCGTGGCGCCTGCGCCAACTGCTGGGACGCTGACCAGGTCTGCATCTACAGTCCTCGAAACCGCATGGGCCGGCCCGCCCAGCAGCAGAGAAAGACGAAGCAACAAGGGCGGAAACGGCGTCAGGACAAGTCGGCAAACGCTCCAAGCTCACGGCAGGAACCAAATTTGCCAGACAAGGCGGCGGCGACAACAGTGCAGCAGCAGCAGCAGCAACAACACACTGGCGTCACACGACCACAAACCGAAGAGTTCCACGAACATGTTGGCCAGGAGAGCTTATTCGGATCTGCAAGCAAACCCACTGAAGGCTCAGGAGAGTATCCAACACTTCTACATGCAGGAGTTAATGGAGAGTCGACATTCTTGGACTCCATGACACACAACATGGAGCCGATGCAGAGCGGCAATAAAGTCTCCGCCTCGGAGAGCATGAGCTCATACATGGCAAGCTTGTAAGTATGCTCCAATGCTGTCAACGGAAAGACATTTTCACCAACACTGACGTCAATCAGATTCTCTGAGAATTCTGGCTTTGCGCCTGAAGCACACTCTGAAAACAAGGAGCACAGCAGTCACGAGACTCAACGCCCTGAGCTCGTCTTCGATCCGCACATGCTCGCGGTCACGGCGCCAGACGACCCCTCTGCTCCGGGCGCCATGTTCATGCCGACGTCTGACACCGTTGAGCAAATGGACAAGGACGATCTGTTCATGCAGCAGATGGCCCTTTCGTTCTCGGCAGCGAGGATGCTCACCAGCCAGCCGAGCACGCCGGCGCTCATGGAATGCTACAGCCAGCTCTCCCAGATATTATTCAGGCTCCATAGCTCTCGTGAGCGGCTGGAAAAGTCACCTATAAACCCGGCGGACGCCCAGCGAGACTCGTGGACGCGGCAGGTGTTTGAGACGGTCGGAATGTTCTGCGACCTTGTCCTGCCCATCTTCGGAGACATGCACACATTTGTGGAGGAGCCCAGGTACTCAGCCTACCTGCTTGTCGTGTCCGTAACCAATGCCATAGTAGACCTCTACCAGCTCCTGCTAGACCGCCACCGCAGCGCATGGTCTCTCAGACCGTCGTCGTCGTCGTCGGGGTCGAGCACTCGAGAGTCGAGCTATGGCGTTGACTGGCCGGTGCAACAGAAGTCTGTTGGGACGCAAACACTGCTGACGCTCATTTTATACGCGCGCACAATGGACTTTCACCTTCAACAGCTAGAAAGACTATTCTACTCTATCACGGTGATGGAGGGAGCGCAGCAAACACAGTTGAAAATAACAACCCTGCGCGAGGCGCTGCAGGTAGCCATGGACGGACTCGAATTATATTACTAGATACGACAACAGTATAAGACCGGAAAGCGTAGCACGTAATAAAGTACATATCGATTGGCGAACAAAAAGCGGTGCGCCATAAAAAATACATCAATCAGCCGCCAAGCAGAAAGCGCCATGTAATAAATAATGCGCCACATCGTTTGGTCAACAACAGCGCTGCGAGATAAGGAAGATAGAAAATCGACCGATGAGGCAAGTGTTGCGAGATTAAGAATATTTCTACATCGCTGACGAGGAAAGTATTGCGAAATAGGTATATATTTACATCGACTGCTTCAAAATGCAGACGGTATAAGGAAATCTAACCATGAACAAAGTAAATCGAATTCCCCGCTCCATTTTTGCAATCTGATTAACAAAGGAAGTTAAATCTCGGCGCCTTATCTTTTGCCATTGCTCGTATTCCACTCCTACAAGTACAGTTCTGACATGCCCAATCCCCCATCTTCCATGCATGGCTTTGTCAGCCCTACGCCGCGGTCGACAGCAAAGCTTCCGGCACGGCCTTGGAGGACGCCGCGAGCTTGGCCGCGAGCTGGCTGATGGGGATGTTGCTCATCAGAGCAAAGACGGATACTTCCGCCTTGGCCTCGTTGCGGACCCACGAGCGCACCTCGACCGCCAGCAGGCTGTCGACGCCGTAGCTGCTGACGGGCTAGGTGGGCTCAATGTCCTCGGCCGACATCATCAGGCTCTTGGCCAGCTTGCCTATGAGCCTGGCCGTGATGGCGTCCGCGGCCTGCGCGAGGTCGGCGGCGCGGGACACGAGTTGCGTGTCGATCTGCATGACGTGCGCGAACTTGAGGTCGTTCATCCACCACGGGTACTTCATGGTGGCGTAGGCCATCATGCCGCCGGTGCCGAGGCCGAGGATGAGCTGCGCCGGCAGCGGCACGCCGGAGGTGCTCTCGTTGCGGATCACGGCCTCGAGGATGCCACTGAACTCGCGCTCGCGGATCCCAAGGAGGGCCCAGGCCTGCATGTTGTCGCGCATCGCGTCGGTCGTGTCCTCGGCCAGGAAGCCGACGCCGAGCATCACGCCCAGGTCGAGGGCGCAGCCGGGGAGGCCCTTGCTGCGACGGTGGCGCGCCAGGGCATCCATATAAGTGTTTCCGGCCGCGTAGTTGCACTGGCCTCGGGAGCCGACGATACCGACGGTCGAAGATAGCATGATGAAGAAGTCGACATCCTTCGCCATGTGCGTGTGAAGGTTCCAGCTGCCGTTGACCTTGGGGGAGATGGAGTCTTTCCACTGCTTGAGAGTCATGTTCTCGTAAACCTTGTAGCCAAGTTAGCAGGCAGTTTCATAGACCGCGTAGACCAAAAGAATTATACTTACAGCGTCCTGCAGCGTCATCGCACCCTGGATGATGCCTCGAATCTGTGGCCACGACTCCTTCTGGCAGCGCTCAGCTGCCTGTCGTACAGCCAACTCGTCGCCGACGTCGCAAGCCCACGCGGCGGCTCGCGCGCCGGCGCCTTCGAGGTTGGCGACCAGGTCTCGCACCGCAGGCTTGGCGTCGCCAGACCGCGAGAGGATGATGATGTTTCGCGCGCCGCTCTTGACCATCCAAGTGGCCGTGAAGCGGCCGAGGCCACCGCTGCCGCCCGAGATGACATACGTGCCGTCCTTGGAGAACCTTACCGGGGGCGCCGTCGCGGGCAGCATCGGGACGAGGTCGTCGTCGTTGACCTCGAGGACAATCTTGCCCATGTGCGCGCCGGTCTGCATGATGCGGAACGCCTCCTCGATGCGAGACAGGGGGAACGTGTTGATCGGCGACACCGGCTTGATGATGCGCTGGTTGAGCATCTCGACGACCTTGGCCAGGTCCTGAGCGGCGCCGTCAATGTCGTGCTCCAGGAAGTCGGTCAGGTTGACGGAGTGGAACGAGACGTTGCGGAAGAAGGGCTCCATATCTAGGCCGGTGTTGCCAACAATGTCACGCTGGCCGAGCTCGACGAACCTGCCGAAGCGAGCAATCACGCGCCACGACGCCCGGAGAGCCTCGCCGGCCAACGAGTTCAGGACAACGTCGACACCGCGCTCGTTGGTCAGTCGGAGCACAGCCTGCGAGAACTGTACGCTGTCGCGACTGTTGAAGATGTGGGACTCCGGCAGCCCATAGGCTTCCATCAGGTGCTTCTTCTTGGCGTCGGTCGAGACGGTGGCAAAGACGGTGGCCCCGATGGCCTGGGCCATGATGATGGCAGCCTGGCCAACACCGCCCGCCGCGCCGTGGATGAGGATGGACTCGCCCTTGCGGAGCCTTGCGGCTCCCTCCAGGGCGCGGTACACGGTGCAGTAGATGAGGGGAATGGAGGCTGCCTCCACCACGCTCATGCCCTGGGGAATATGCTGGACCATGGCGGCCGGGGCGCGAGTGAAGCTGTTGTACGTGTCCAGCTTCCAGGTCAAGACTGCGTCTCCGGGCGCAAAGCCCTTGACCGCGGAGCCGACCCGGCTGATGAAGCCAGAGCACTCGAGGCCGAGAGCGGGCTGGGACAGCTGGCCCATGGCGACCATGATGTCCTTGAAGTTGAGGCCTATCGCCTTGACCTCAATCTCGATCTCGTCCGCGCCGAGCTCCTTGTTCATGACCTGGTCGTCGTCGAACCGCAGAGTGTCGAGGCGGCCGGGGTTTTCGATTCCGAGCTTCAGGCGGCGGCCGGGCTGCTTGAAAGGCAGCAGCTCAGGCTTCGGGGGCCCGTACCAGGCAGACGCCATCTCATTGACGTTGCTCTCGACAATGATTCGCTGCACCATGTGCTTGCCCTGGCGGATGGCGTACTCCCAGTCCGGTCGTCGCTCGTTGTCCAGAGGCTGGCTCGCGCAGATGAACACCTTGAGGAGGGCGGCAATGTTGTCCCTGCTGCTCAGGGACGAAATGCTCTCCATGTCAACAGTCGTCAGGCGAACTTCGTCAAGCTCCGAGCGGATAGTTCTAGCCATGCCTGTCATCAAGTTGTTTGAAGGGTTCTCGCTGTCCTGGGTGGCACCTCTGGTGATATAGGTCATGGAGCCGATGGACATGATCAGGTGCTTCAGGGCGTCCCATTCTTCCTGGCCAATGCTGGGAAGGATTCCTTCGGCGGTGCGAGCATCAACGAGACAGATGCAGGACATGCGCTTGAGCTTGCTGGCGTCCAAAGCCGTGGTTTCTGTCAACGACATGGCCGTCACTGCAGCACCGCGCTCGATGAGCTCGCGCTCCAGAGTAATCGCGGCCTGGGCGACATCGTGATCGAGAGTGTTGGGCGCCACGAGGAGGACTTCCTTGGGTACAGAAGGCTCCGCGGTGCCAGCAATGCCAGTGCCGATGACAGAAACAGCAGTGTCAGGGCTTGGGGCATCCGAGAAGCTTACCTGGATGCCATCAAAGCCCGCGTCGCGGAGAGCCTTGTCCCACTGGTCAATCTCGAGCGTCGGGCCATATTTGCGGCCATCCTGCTCACCGCACCACCAGCCGCCGAGGGTACCGACAATCATATGGGCGCGCATCTTGCCCATCGCGGTAATTTCTGTCAGGACCAGCTTTCCGGTTCTGTCATTTTGTTAGTCAGTGGTTACTAATAGTTTTTGGAAGGGGGATGCTGCATACGGCCTCAGAAGCTTCTTGATATTCTCAAGTACTTTGGAAACGGATCCTGTGGTATGGATAACCTTGGATGCCACAATGAGATCGTAAGATCCTTCCTCGAAGCCCTGAGAAGTCGGATCCTCTGTGATATCGAGCATGGCAAAGTCCATGAATGGAAGCCACGGCGAGAGCGTGTTGGTCGACTCTTCAAAGTAAGCCACATTGATATCCGTAAAGGTGTAGCTGGAAAATCGAGGAGTGCCATTGGCACCCCCCAGCTTTTTAAGTATCGGAAGAGTAGCCCGGGCCTTGCCCGCACCAACTTCAAGAATCTTCATAGTGTCGTTCTTGTGAGCCAGCATGTCGACGTACCAGCTCATTTGAGCGTGCCAGATGTCGCTGCCAAGCGCGGCCCGATCGAAATCGCCAAGACCGCCGTTGGGGAGAAGGACCTGAAGTGGAGTGACTTCACCGCGCAGAATCTGCGGGAGAGCTCGGCCGTGCTGAACAAGGGCCTTGCCATCGGTGGATGTCTCTGAGACGCGCTGAAGAAGCTTCTCCTCCTCCTCAGTGGTCATGCCCAGCCAGTCAATGCTCTTGTATTCGTTCTGGTAGGGTAGCTTGCCGTCTCTGTAGCGATGAAGGCAGTGCTGCATGTAGTCGTAGAACATCTTGAAGTCGAACTGAAACTTTTCCGACTCCTCAGCGGAGCACTCCTTCAGAGCTCGCTTGCAGATGATCAAAGAAGCCATTTCAAGCTCAATATAGGTCTTTCGGTCAGGAACAGTGAGGTACTTTCCGACCTGGTCCGCAAAAAGCTCAAGCGTGCGCTCGTTGTCCAAAAAGGTCGCATCTTCTTGCCAGTGCAAGACTGTTCCAAGTCTACGGAGACTCTTTTCGGTCGAAGACGTAGAGTCCATATTGAGATCCTCGAGCTTCTTGCACTTGAGACCCTTGAAGATAACAAGTGGCTTCTGCCACGTGGTGTCGGACACAACAACTGAGCATGTACCGCCCTCGAAGCCAGTGACCTCTGAGGAAGAATAACCCTCCAGCACAGAGCCCGGCGCACTGGGGACCTCGGCAGAAACATAGAGGCGCTCGATGGACACAGGGACCATGGCAACAGCAAGCTCTTCATCGATGCCAGAATAAGCGGGGAGGGCCATCTGGATGACGTTGTCGAGAGTGGCGGGATGGATGACGTGAGAGTATTCAAACTGACGAGGCATGTCGCTCTTTGTGTCGGGGATCGTGAGCTGGCACGCGCTTTGTCTGTCTCCCTTGCGGATTTCCGACAAGCTGCGGAAAACTCCCTTGTAGCTCAGGCCGATGACATCCAGGTGGTCATAAAACTCTCTGGCGCCTTGGGGACGAAGACACTCGCTGCGGGTCTTTTCGAAGGCCTCGGCATACGATTTGGCGAGCGACCCCTCCTCGTCGGCAAAAACGTTGTTCTTCTGCACTGGCTCGTATTCGAGACGGATGAGGCCGGAGCAGTTGAGCTCCCAAGCCTCCACTCTTGAGAAGAGTTCAAATTCCTGCCAGGAGGAGGTCAGGGCCTGCGAGCCGTGGCGGAAGGGCTTGAGGCTGAGAACCGTCTCAATGCCCCTGTCACCAGCCGGGATCACCATTGCCTTGCTGATGATGATGTCGCGCAGTTCGTAGCCCTTGATCTTTCTTGTCGTGTCCGCCTTTTGAGTCATGGCCTCGATTGCCATGATCATCATACCGGCCGCGGGGTACAAGAAGGAGCCTTGGACGCCGTGGCTAGACATCCAGGGCACCTCTCTGAGGCGAAGAATGTTCCGGAATCTCGGCTCTTCGGGAATGCTCTCTGGCGTCTCCGCGCCGAAGAGGTCCTTTCGAGGCTCCTTCATGAAGCGATGAGCGCGACCGACGGCGCCCTCATGCCAGTACTTGTGCGAATGGTTCCACCCGTATGGTGGAATGTCCACGAGGAATCCATCTCGAGAGAAGCTTGCCGATTTCTCCATGACAGAGCGAAGATCCAGTGAAACACCAAGTTGGAAGAGTCGGCCGGCTGCGGTCAGAGCCGTCTCGCAAGCGTTCTTGCCTCGCTCAAGGACGGATTGACATGTGACGGCGGATGCTTAAGCGGCGACACTCTCATGACCAAGGATCTGCTTGACGGGACCCTTCAATGCTGCGGCTGGACCGACCTCTACTAAGTGGTCGACAAATGACGCATTCGCCTTCTGCTTGCTGTCTCCATCGGTATGCTTGAGCAGGCATTGAACAGCGTCAGAGAACTGAACGGGGCTGACAAGGTTCGCAACCCAATATTCCGCATCGAGTTCGCTGTTGATGGTAATTTCCTTGCCCGTGAGGGAAGAAAACATAGTCACGGAGTTGTCGGTATCAGGGAGCGTTTCCAAGTCGCTCAGGGCCTCCTGGTACTGTTGGGCAATGACCTGCATGTGTGCGGAGTGGTAGGCGACACCAACTCTGAGCTTGCGGGCAAAGTGTCCTTCAGCCTTGATCATAGCCTCCAGCTCATCGATGGCAGTGGCATCGCCAGAAACCGTCGTGCTCTCGGGGCTGTTCACACAGGCCACCGTAGCAGAGCCATAGGTGACGCGCTCAATGTACGACATGGCCTCCTTCGGGCCCAGGCCGGTCGCCATCATGCCACCGCTGGAGTGCGGCGCAACCTCGCCACAAAGAAAACCCCGGTAGTAAGCAATCTTCCACGCATTCTCTCGTGAAAGAGCTCCTTTGGCATAGGCCGCGCCAATCTCTCCGCTTGAGTGGCCGACGACCGCAGTTGGAGTAATGCCCCAGGTCTTGAGCAGATCGACCAGTGCAACCTGGAGAACCGTGCAGATGGGCTGGCTGATTCTGGGGGACAGTATGTTGGAGGATTCCTCGTCGTGGAAGAACTCCGTCTCAGCTGACCAGGAGGCGCCAATGCTCAGCAGGTAGTTGCTCGCAGCCTGGAGACTGTTGTAAAAGACTGGGTAGGCGCAGAGCTCCCTGCCCATGGCGAACCACTGGGCGCCCTGTCCAGTGAAGACGAAGCCCAGCTTCGGTGCGGTGTCAGCGTTCGAAGTGACTCGGAGCGGCTTGGCCGCCGACTCTCTCAGCTGGGTTACCACATCCTCCAGTGAGTTGACAACTGCAAACATTCTCCACGGCAGCATGCTTCGTCGTGTTGCGAGAGTTATGCTGAGCTTTCGGAGAAGCGCCCTCTTGCTCTTTTCAGATTCATCCGACTGCAGCTTTGAGGCAATGTACTCTGAAAGAATCTTGCCATTTCGCGAAGCAGCGTTTTGCTCATTGACTGTCCACAAGAGAAGGGTTGGCGTCGCAGTAGCCTTCTCAAAGTCAATGTTTCCGGGAGATTGCTGGGTTAGGCCGTTGAGAGGGCTGGGCAGGCCAACACCCGAATCAGGAGTTGAAGTCGGGGAGATGGTGCCGAGAGTTTGGACGTTATGATGGCCAGAAAGCCCACGTGCTTTCAGGTAGTTCATGGCGTCATCAACAATGCAGTGAGCGTTTGCTCCTCCATAACCGAAAGAGTTGATTGAGATGCGTCGTAGTCCCTGATTGGGCCAAGCAGTGAGCTCCGTTGCGAGCTTCACGTTCCACTCCTCAAGAGGGATGCGCGGGTTGGCCTTGTCGAACCAGAGCAGGGGCGGAATCTCACCCTTCTCCAGCATCATGACAGACTTGATAACCTGAGCGAGGCCCGAGGCACCTTCGAGATGGCCGATGTTGGTCTTGATAGAGCCGACGTACAGAGGATCACCGCGCGGCCGGGACGCAGCAAGTGTTCGGGCAAGGGCGCCTGTCTCGACGGGGCCACCAGCAGGGGTACCAGTGCCGTGAGCTTCGACATAGTCTGTGTTGCCCATGCCAAGGCCAGCCTCAGCATAGACACGTCTGATCAAAGCCTCCTGTGCCTCTCCCGAGGGAAGAGTAATTCCGGGAGTGTGGCCGTCGTGACCAACACCAGTGTTGCGAATTACACCACGAATGACATCGCCGTCCTGGAGATCCAGGTGAAGGGGTTTCAGGATAACAAAGGCAGCACCTGCATTTGATGTTAGTGTCTGATTCGTGAACTAGAGAGAATTGGCTGTCCATACCTTCACCACGAGAGTAGCCATTGGCCTTGTGGTCAAATGACTGGCACTTTCCATCCGGGCTCAGGAAGTTGAGGCTACCCATGGTACCCATAATGTCAGGGAGGAGAATCAAGTTGGTGCCGCCGACCACGGACTAGAGTTGAGTAGAGCACGTGTCAGTTAGAAGAATTCTCTAGGTAATATCCTGCATGGTCATGGCCACTTACCAGGGTTGTCTCTCGCGAACGAAGACTCTGGCAGCCAAGGTGCAGAGCCACCATGGATGAAGAGCAGGCAGTGTCCAGGCTGATGCTTGGGCCCTTCATGTTGAAAAACCAGGAGACTCTGTTGGACAGGATTGCTGAGCCGGTACCGGTGCTGTGGTACAAGGGGAGGTCATCGGGGTCGCAAGCCATCATATCACTGTAGTCTCGTGTAAAGGATCCGACATAGCATGAGGTCTCGGATCCGTTGACTTCCTCCATGCCAATGCCAGCTATTCACAGACGCAAGTCAGTTTCGGACTGGAATTGATCTTGTCGGAGAAATGCACATACCGTTCTCAAGTGCCTCATAGGCGCACTCGAGGGCCATGCGTTGTTGAGGGTCCATGGCTTGAGCCTCGGCGGCCGAGATGGTGAAGAAGGGAGCGTCAAAAGCAGAGATGTCTCTCTTCATCAACTGCACTTCTTCCCTCTGTGATCATTTCCCAAAGCTTCATCGGGTTTTCGGCGTCGCCAGGAAAACGTCCAGACATGCCAATGATGGCAATTGGCATGACATTTTCGGTGTCAGCCTGTGGAGAGGGCGCCGCTGCAGAGCACTCGTCTCCCATGTAAGAAGGCATTTTGGCTGATTGGGATGAAATGAAAACTCCCGGATTTTCTAGGTGTGCTGGTGCTCTGCAAAGCCTGGCCGTGAGGCGGTGATGTATTGAGCCGGGGGTGTCTGGAGTGATGGTTCGAGCTTGAGTCGACAATGCTCAAAGCAGCACATGTTGCGTATATTTGAATGAAACCTAGAATGAGGTGTTTGGCATTTCTGTCAAGCTCGCTACGTGTTAGAAATTTCTGAGC
Source organism: Akanthomyces muscarius (assembly GCF_028009165.1). NCBI lineage: Eukaryota > Fungi > Ascomycota > Sordariomycetes > Hypocreales > Cordycipitaceae > Akanthomyces > Akanthomyces muscarius. The sequence goes on from NC_079242.1 coordinate 5,360,433, forward strand.
CTTGAGCCTTGAGCCCAGAGCCTAACAAACCGATGTAAGTGAGCGTAGTCTGGAGCGGTGACGGATATTGCCGCGGAAACTATTTCAAAAACGTGCCATTTCTCTGCTTTGCGTCTCGATACTGGATCCACTTAGTGCTCAAATTCCAACCACTGCCATGAGAGTTGGAGCTGATCAGTGAAGGCATTGCCGGACCCAGCGTCGGCGAGAAGAGCAGTCAGCCACCCGAGCCCACAGCCCCCATTGTTCAAGTCTAGAGCCGTTGAGCGGAAGGCCCGCGGTGGGCGTCCCAGCTTGGCATTTTCTCGGACGCCGAAAGCAAGCTGTGGACACGGCAAGAGTGGATTGGGGCGTTTCTGGGCTTTTAACAGAGGCAGGCTGGCAGCCCGAAGCCTTTGACAGCGTGCCCGCGGTGCGCATAAGATCCTGCTAGTGCCTCGTAAGCCGCCAGTATCTGTTGGAATAGGGCAAAGTAAGAATAGTATGAGGGATTTGAAAGGCGAAATCAGGCTATGCTCCAGTATATATTGCTGACTGGCTTTTGCCTGCGTTGTCCCCGCGGCGACATTGACCCTGACCGCTGCAGCCTTGTGCTCTGATGGCTGAGAATCATCCCTGTTGAGGGCGCTAATTGGCTCAACGCTTCAGAAGATTGCTCCACTGCCCAGATATCTTATAAACATTAGAAATCGTGCTTCCGTAACAGCAACAGCAGTCGTTTCCAACCATCTAACCGTAATGGATGCTCAGAGCCTCACGACCCAGTCAGGCCCGTCCAATAAGACGTCGTCGGATGAAACATGCAACAGTCCACCACGAAAGCGAGTGCTGGTGTTAGTCTGTGGCGGCGGGTACACAAATGCAGGTAGGCTTATTTATTCTCCGTATTAAGCTTTTGGGCCTAATACATGAGATTTCCCGTCCCCACCCGCCTTATTTGAGAGGCGAATATAGTTGAAGTTGACTGACTGTCGGCATCAGCTCCAGTACTCGAGATCGCCTCGATACTCTCAACCAGAGGGTACGAGATTGAGTTTGGCACCCTCTCTGGCCGTGACAGATGGCTCAAGGACTGGCCCTTCATATCTCGCCTCCACGTCCTCGGCAACAGTGCGCCTTGGAGCGTGGAGGAGCAAGCTTACATCAACATGTGCGAGTGGAACGCAGACTTAATCAAGAACTGGCGTACCGTCTTCGAAACCAAGGCATACATTGAGTCGACATGGCCAGAGGTATACACCTCGCTAAAGAGAGTCGTCCAGGACAAGAAGTCTCGGCCCGACTTTATCCTCGCAGACTACTGGGTCGAGGCGGCGAGGGACGTCTGTCTCGAACACGACATCCCGCTCGCCATGCACTGGCCTCAGATGCCTACCAACATGCTTCACTCGGCTCACATCCCAGGAATTCCTGGACTGCAGATGGAGGTCATCACGTCGGAATTCGCAACCATCTGGCAGAGGCTAAAGAACGCAGCGGCGCTTCCCACTGCACTGCCCCAGTATCTGCGATACCTGCGCACGACCAAGAAGATGCGCCTTACCAGGGGTGTGACGAGAATGCCGGCCGCCTTGCCGAAGCCAGAGTATCTCTGTCTTGTGAATTCCTTCTTCGGCATGGAGGCCGCAAAGGATCTTCCGCCAAACGTCGTGCCAATTGGTCCGATCCTGTCGAAGGCGTACACTCCTTTGACTCCGCAGCTGGATCAGTTCCTTGCGACTCGCCATAGGGTGGTTTACGTCTCAATGGGAACGCACGTAATCATGACCCATGAGCGGTTCTGCCATATTCTCCGCGGATGCATGGCCGCCCTTGATGCCGGCAAGGTTGACGGCGTTGTCTGGGCAGTGGAGTCCAAGAACCGGTCCCGGCTGATCCAGTCGGAGCTCGTCTACACGTCACAACCAACCGTAACCGCCGCACATGACGCCAACAAGCTCGCAAAGGCCACCGTCGGAGACTTGATCAACAACGCGCATCCGTCTCTCCTGTTTGTCGACTTTGCTCCGCAGCGCGCCCTCTTGTACAGCAGCAGCGTCGCCATCTTTGTCAGCCACACTGGGCCTGCGTCCAAGAACGAGGCCGCATTTGCGGGCGTGCCTCTGATTTCTATCCCTGTCTACTTTGACCAGATCCAGTACTCTATGCGAGCCCGAGATGCCGGCGTCGCCCTGTCCTTTAAGAAGGAGAAGCTCACCACGCACGACATCACGGCCGCCATCTTCCGCATCGTGGATGACATTGCCTGCCAGGGTCCAATCTCGATCAACGTCAAGCGACTGAGCGCCATCGCGCAGCTCACATCGAAGCGCAAGTTTCTGGCGGCTGACCTCATCGAAGAGACTCTTATCGACTGGGAGGGGAGAAAGGCAGAAAGGGATTTTGGTGTGGAAAGGCCGCGCGGCATGCATCTGCAGACCGCGGATGCAAGGATGGGCTGGTTCAAGGCGCGCAACTTGGATCTTTGGGCGCTCGTTGGTGCGGCGGGCTTGACCGTGGCTGGCATCGTCATCCTGGCTGTGGTGTTGCCTCTGAAGCTATGAGCTCGGCGTGTACATATTTTCCATGATGATTCTCTTACATTTCGCAAATAGAATGTTTATATGTTAAAAGTAAGAACTCTTTCTACAGCCACGTCCTATTTCGTGATGAGTTCCAACTACTCACCACAGTTTCCACCTCATAACTCCGTGAGCTGGTCAATTGAAGGGCGTTGGCACTACGAAAGACATTGATTCGTCTTTTTGTGAAGAAAGAGAAGCAGCGTCGTTATAATATAGAAACTACCTTGAAATTCTGTATCATGTTCGTTTCAAAAAAAAACCCTCAAAAACGATGCGGACAAAAGCACACGCAGAGGCTTGACACCAGGTTTGGGATATAAATCAATGGATATATAGACTGTCTAATGTGAACAATTTGGTTTATGCAAGCAAGAAACTATTTATAAAAGCAAGATCTTTCTCGGAGTATCCCATCGCCGCACTCTTTGTTTTCCCCTTCTGTACACCTGCTGACTCTCAAGTTGCCCCTCGGACCAATGCAGCGACGTGACCTCTGCCGGCCAACTTGAGAGAAAGCAAAACCTAAAGCCGTAGTGCGAGCGAAGGGCGAACAAAAGATTTTCAGAACCACAAGTAAAACCAGAGACAGAAGCAGAACCAAAAGTAGACCCCAAAGCAGAGGTAGAATCGAAGCCAAGAGCAGAGGCAGATGCAAATCAGAACCAGGATAGATATGGAACGGTCATCACCCAGTTCAGAGTGAAAAGAAAATCTCTAGCAAGACTGTGCCTGTGACTTGATGCTGGGTTGATCGTTCAGGGGGTACTCGGTATCGGAAAGGCACTTGGTCTTTCCATCCGCGTTGAAGATGAGTCCAGGATGACCAAGTGTCAGAGCGCATGTGGCTGCGAAGACGAGTCTAGAGTCGGAAGCAAAGCGTCAGTCGAGCAACATAAAAGGCAGTCAGCCGGAAAAAAAAGAATGGAAGGGAAGAATAGGATAGCGAAAGAATACTCACGTTCCCTCGAGGCCAATGAACAGGGCCTCGTCCTTGACAAGCGATCCACCGTAGCCCTCGCGGAGCTCAACGAGACGGAAGACGCAGCGGACAGTAATGAGGATTACAGCTCCATAGAGACATGAAAAGAAGGTGTAGACTCTCCAGTCCCGTTCAGTCGCATTGATTCCGGATCGAAAGTAGCGGATGGTAAAGTCTCCCATGAAGCCGCAAAAGATGACGATGGTGACGACCTGGAACGCGAGACCGGCGAGTGCGAGATTGACGCCAAGCTGGCTGGCTCCCTTTGCCGACACAGACATGGCTCCACCGGCGGCCTGGAGGGCCAGAGAGACGATATCGCAAGGAAGGAAGACCCAGTAGAAGTAGCTCGGGTTAAAGCGAGAGAGCTGAGGAGCAAAGGCGTTGATGACTTGGGCGAGGGTGATGTAGATGGCGGCGCAAAAGTAGACGGGCGTGGTCGTGATGCAAGCTATTGGTTGAGAGAACTCGTTGTTAGTAACAACAACAGAAATTCGAGCCACACCACGCAGGCTTGATCTGCTTACTGATTTGGAGCATGAAACCGGCAAAGTCGAATGGGTTGCGGTACAGCAGGACACGGCCGAGGTAGCCCAGGATGGCGGAGATGCAGCCGATGACACAGGCGATGGCAAAGAAGCGCGACTTCCATCGGAAGCCTAGGTAGATGTGGACGAGACCAGCAATGGCAAATAGGGCTATGGACAGGACGTTGGCAATCAGAGACGGGCGGTAGCCATAGACGGAGTACTGCACGGGGCAGATGTTGATGGTGCAGTTGGCCTTGGGGCCGAAGCGGACCACGTACGGCGGCAGCCCAGGGAACTCACCAGCAGGTGGTCCCTGATCCGAGGGCGGTACTTGCGACATTCTGATGTTGGATGAGGAAAGTTAAGATGTAGGTGGGGGGAGAAGAAGACAAGACGCGAGGTGGGAAAGGGAAGAGGGAAGAGAGTGAAGAAGTAGGGGTATTAAGAAGGATGCTATGGAGAAGGATGATATGGGGAAGGATGATCTGAAGAGGAAAGGTATGAAGAAGTGCTGTAGCAACTAATCGATGATGGGAGATCAAGGGAACATAAAAGGCCAACGGTTCCTGATCGCAAGACAACAAGGGACTACAAACCGCCTCGCAACAGCAGATGCCAAAAGCAGCCTTGCGGCTGTGCACAATAACATAATGCGAGCTGATTGCGTGTCAAGCGTCTGCAGCAGATGTGACAGCGAAAGCGAAGCACATCTCGCAACTAAAGCGAGCAGAGGAGATTATGCTTAATTGGAACGGGGGAGTGGGGGGGGGGCAGTGCCAGATCGATTCAGAGACTCTTCAACGCGGTCGGCGATGCCCAAGGCCCATCCAACCATTCTCGATTGGTCCATGTGAGGGCCGGCACCGCGCTGGACTCGACGGACGGGTGTCATGAAGCTGTGTTGGCTGCGCGGGTTTGTCCTGGTGGCGGTCGCACTCGCACTTACACGACGCCTGGATCGGCGCGGGAAGCGTTTCTCGGCGACTTTGAGCTCAGCCCTGTTCAGCCCGGGTACACGGCAGGTCACTCACAGCAACAAGGCTGCGGCCGAGGTACCTGCATGATACCTGGACCCGCCTCGCACCCAGAATCTCGCCGCGGCGACTTTAATAAACCGTTTTCCTTTGGCTTGGCATCACCGCATCTAATATGTTGGCTGGGGGGGAGGCCGGGCAGGGTTGGCCTGCAGCTGGCCAGCGCCGGGCATTGAAATGGCGCCGCTGAATGGACGAACAGGTCGCCTCGCATAGGAGTCAAGGGAGAATTTCAATTAATTGAGTCCTGAAAAGGGCTAGTCAAGGTCGCATTCTCCTACCATGCTTGCGTCAGACTCGCCATTTGATATATAGCGATACTCTACGTGCAGCTGAGCCACGCCCACCCAAACCGTCTCACGACCCATCATTGGCTGTTCGCGACGAAACAAGTAGTTGCAGAGAAAATAGTTCATCTCCCAACCGCATTTCCAAAAAAAGAAAAAGTCAATAAAAGTTACAACTAAGAAACAAGGAGCCAGCGGTTTTGCCGCCCGCACGACGGCGAGCCCCCCATGTCCCAACCAAAAACGACGCCCGGTCGGGACGTCGCAGTCGCTGGAGACTGCGCCACGGAGAATGTCGCAGCGGCTGAAGCTGGAACGGGCAGGCTGCCCGCCGCCCATTTGAAGCCGATGCAGGGATGGAGCCTGTGGCTCACGCTGGCATGGTATACGCCCGCAACTGAAGACAACCAGCGAAGGCCTAGCGCCCCCACGCTAACAATCTGCCTTTGCAGCCTCGGACTGGGTCTCCTGCTCTCGAGCCTGGAGACGACGATTATCGGAACGGCCTTGTTGTCGATTTCGTCGAGCTTGGGGGGGTTTGACAAGAGCAACTGGGTCGTGACGTCGTATCTCATCACTTACACGGGTATGTGAGCCAGTGGATCGCGCCGCCGTTCCCGACCTGAGCGACGCAATTACTCTCACCAAAAAAACAGAGATGCAGAAAAAGAAGCCAATGAAGTAAACTAACCTGTTTAATGTAGCCTTTTTGGTTGTATGGGCTCGCGCGAGCGACTTGGTAGGGAGGAAGACGACCCTGATTCCCGCGCAGCTCATCTTTACCTCGTTTTCCCTCGCCGGCGGTCTAAGCCAGACGATGAAGCAACTGTACGTCCTCAACAACTCCCATACGAGAAAATAAGAGAGAAACAAAAAGAAAATGGGAAAAAATAAGAAAATGATCCCAAACCAGACTTGGATGCTAACCTCACACGCGCGAATAGCATCGTCTTCCGCGCCTTCCAGGGCCTGGGCGGCGCAGGCCTGTACAGCCTGGCCATGACCGTCATGGCCGAGGTGACGCCCGTCCAGCACATTGGCGTCACCTTTGGCATGATGAGCGCCATCTTTGCCACGAGCAGCATCCTCGGCACGATCCTCGGTGGTGTCATTGCCAACTCGACGACCTGGCGATGGGTCTTTTACCTCAAGTAAGCCAGCCAGCCCGCCCTAACCAAACTCCTCCCCCCTTCCCCCCGTTGACCAAAAACTCACATTTTGGGGCCTTTGTGTCCGTTTGTTTTCTAGTCTTCCTCCCGGAATCATCTGCCTCGTCGTCGTCATCTTCGTCTTCCCCGTCAACACAGGACCGCTCCCGCGCACGTGGCGCACCCTCCAGGGCATCGACTTCCTCGGCGTTGCGACATTCCTCGGCGGCTGCATCCCGCTCATCTTCGCCCTCGAGTCCGGCGGTGTGCACTACAGCTGGAACAGCGCCGTCGTCGTCGCGAACCTGGTCGTCGGCGGCGTGTGCTTCGCCGCCTTTGCCCTGTGGCAGTGGTACGTCGACCGGCGTCCGCCCAACCAGAACCTGCTGCCGCTCTTCCCGGTGCGCATCGTGTCGCAGCGAACGGCCGGCCTGATAATATCGTGAGCTTTTCTCCAAAACAATGTCGTCACCACCCCTGCCATTCCCCAGACGAAGATGCGTGATGTGGATGGATCCGTAATTAACCAGGCGACGCAGGTCCGCCTTCTTCTCGGGCTTCCCCTTCATGGCCATGCTCATCTTCCTGCCGCAGCGGCTGCAGGTACAAAACGGCCTGAGCCCCATGCAGGCCGGCATCGACATGCTCGCGCTGCTGCTGCTGACGGCAACGGGGTCGGGCATCGGCGGCATGGTGTCGGCGCGGGCCCGGGTCAAGGGCATGGCGTGGTACATGATGGCGGGCGCCATCCCGCTACAGATCGTCGGCCTCGGGCTGCTGATGACGCTGCCCGACGGGGCGAGCGCGGTGCCGGCGCGGCAGTACGGCTTCCAGGTCCTGCTGGGGCTCGGGTTCGGCATCGCCATCAGCAGCCAGACGATTGCCGTGAGGCTAGAGGTCAACCACCGCGACACTAGTAAGTGGGACAGTCCCACGCAGCCATGGTTAATTACTTTTGAGAAACCTAGCAAGGCTAACATTGGTTGTGCGCAGGCGTCGTCACGAGCGCCATCACGCAGGTCCGGGTCCTCGGTGGCCTCGTCGGCATCGCCATCGGGCAGAGCATCATCTCCAGCCGGCTGAGCTGGCAGGTCGGCCCCGTCCTGGGACGCGAGAAGCTGGGCGAGATCCTGACGTCCATCAACCGGGTCAAGCAGCTGCCGGCCGAGGAGGCGGCGCTGGTGCGGCTATCGTACGGGCAGGCCAACCTGACCATGTACAAGGCGATGCTGGGGTTCGCCGTCGTCGCGCTGGCGTCGTGCCTGGCGGCGTGGAAGCCCGGCTTTGACAGCATGCTGGACGCGGAGAGCAGGCACCGGGAGCTGCAGCACCAGGAGAGCAGCGACGGCAACCGGTCCGAGACGACGACGGAGGAGAAGCCTGGCCGGCCCTGAGAGAGGAATAAGAAAGAGATGGAATACGCGCGAAAGAAGGATGATGGAGGCAATGTGCGAATCGAAGATGACAAAAATTAGATAAATAGCTGGCTCACGAACGACTTTTGTAAATATGATTGCAGGATACTGAGGGTGTACTATTCTATAAATGGTTTATTAAATGTGATATGCCTAATTGGGAATCAGGCCTCAAAAGGACAAATAACTACGTGTCTCAGTACGTGTAATTTATAAAAATACTCTAAGGAGTCGTGCAGGATAGTGGACGACAACCGCTCCGTGCGTACATATGTACAGAAGAGCACGTGTTGTCCAGTTGCGCTAGGTTGAGGTCCGTGGCTTCTTTAGCTGCCAGGTCGGCAGCCTCGTTTCCAGGCACTGCGACTTGTGCAGGGATCTAATAGAATTGGATCTTCCATTTTTAGCGCCTAAGTTTGTCTAGGGCCTGTACTACCTCAACAAGGATGTATTGGCCGGATGGTCTTGGCCGGATGGACATTTCGGGCTCTGTATGGCTTATATGGCCGCCTGGTTGTCGGTGAGGATGGCGCACCAGCCAGGGGTGGCGCCTGCTTGCTGGATATCGAGGACAATTTACAGAGCCAGAACTAGTCCACGGAGCTCCGCCACGTATATGGTGGATACATCAGAGGTGCCCATACACTGCGTCCGTTTTGTGGTAATGCTATTGAACTGGAGGTTAGGAGCGACCGCAGCTGCACCGACGTGACCATTAATGCAACTTCCGTCAGTGTAGATACAGATCGTCCGGGCTCCTATGGCGTCATGCTCTTTAATTGCCTCTGCGGCCGTTTTGGCAATTCGTGTGACCGGCGGTGTCCACCAAGGCAGCACGACGTGCGGCTGGCATTTCTCGAGTTGATTTAGTTGGACGCCGAACTTGTCCTCTAACATCGGCGAGAATCGGTCAAGAGGGCTCGTAGCATCACGAGGCTGATACCCCCTTTCCTGATTCCCTTCGATCACAGCCATATTGCTGAAAAGTGGTGTTATTCTGATACGCATTGTCGTTTTAATCGCCATTTGCTCAAGCTGTTAAAGCACTGGCAGCAGGTGAGCTTCAATATCAACCGCGCCACCTGCTGTCGCCCGGAAAGCTCTAGTGATGATTTGCCTAGCCCGACGTTGGATTTTTCGAATGGCGGTAAATCATCGAGTTTCCGCGACCACTGCATCCTAAGCCAGGGATAAACTATATGCCAAAAATGTGGGAAACGGATCCTAGGTACTATTGACGGGGAAGTGAGCCTACTAACCCAGTCTAGTATAACTACAGTAGAGTTAGATTGGAAATTAGTAGTAACAGGGGGTAGAGTTGGATTTCCGCGACTAGGGGTAGAGTTAGATACATTAGTAGGTCCACTACTAGTAGTGTAAGCTAATAAGATTATATAGATAAAAGGTATTATTTAATATAAACACGCCTAATATATAGTATATAAAGAGCAAAGAATAAAGATATAATAAAGAACTATCTAGCTATTATTTAGAATTAGAGTAATTTAGTTAGCTTTCTATATCTACCTCTTACTACTAGTTATATCCCACACTTTACGCCTTTATATTAGGATAGGCTAAAATACCGCTAATATCTATATATTATATAATAACTATAAAAAATATAAGTATACTACTATACCTAATATAACTAGGAGAATTACTATACTATAAGTTAATTTAATTTTAAGTATAAGATATTTTTAGGGGGTAATATAGGTAGTATAAGTGGAGTAGAGGCGTAGAAATAGCTATTATAGAGGGATAATATTACTTATTAGAGGTTCTTCCCTTTAAGGCGTACTAATAGGTGGTTTAAGATTAGTTATTTATTACTACTAGTATAGGTATATCCTATATATATACTATAAATATTAATAGTAGTAACTATACTAACATAGCTTATAAGCGAGTGGGCCACCTAAGCGAGTAGGCCACCTTCTAACGTTAACAACCCACTTTCAGGCCATTCCCACTTTCGGGCTAGTAATTCCCAGCCACCTCCATCCCTAACCTATATTACTAGAACTGTGTTTTCTCGTATAATAATAATTATTTTAGTGTTAAAATTGAACTATTATATTATTATGCCTTAATATACCAAATAAGCGCTTTAAAATGCTATACAGGACGTTATTAGCGGCCACAGTATCTGGAAGGCGGCTGGCCGATAGGGAGTACCTCGCTAGACGATATAGAACCGTATAAACGGCCAGATAACACGAAAAGAGGCCTTTAAGCCGATATAACAGCTTCTAGCCTCTTAAGAAGTATCTCTTATCACCTAGATCCTAATTCAGGACTCTATAGGCAACCCGCCGAGCTATAAGAGCTGCTAGAAGATAGCTAGGTTCTTATTTATCGCTAATAGCAACCTTTAACTAATTAGTGTAAATTAGTTACGCGGCTTCCTAGCCCGAAACGTAGAGGTTAGGTCCTTAAGAGGTAAGAGACTTAATTTCTAACGTCTTAATAGCGCTTTAACTTATACTATATAGGCTTTCTTTAAGCTATTAACAATCCTAGTACTTATAAAGATACCCCTAGAGAACTAATAGAATATAGATAAGATAGGGCTTATAATAGGCCTCTAAGAGAATAGCTTAGTACTAGGATTATCTTAGAAGAAGATTGCCTTAAAGAGACAGTTAGGGCTATATTATTAGAGTATAATCTTTAAGTGTATCTTAGCCGCTAAGACGAAGCTAAACCTATTAGTACTATTTAATAGAAAGAATATTTAATAATAGTGGTTTCTAGAAGAATTAAAGCCCTTTAAGAAGTGGTTTTTTAAGGTAATAGACTAAGGCTAGACGAATAATATAATTATAGTGTACTAGCTTAAAACGATTTTTATACTAGAGACAAATCTAACTAATAATAATAACTAACACCTTCTTATTATTAACAGCTATAGTAGCTACTATACACTTAAGTTTATATATAAATATTATCTTTATAATATATTCCTTCTATTCTTACTAGCTTATAGCTCTTATATACTTTAACCTCTTAATATAGTAGTCTTTAGTCCTATTAAAGTTAGCTATAAAAAGGAGCTAGGAAAACGGCTAATAGATAATAACTCGTCGCCTCTTAGAAAGCGAATTTTTCTCTAGTACTATGTAATTACTAGAGAGACCGGAATATCTAAAAAGAATATCCTTATAGGGTGGAAGGCAGCTGGCCTATAGCTAGTTAGTATAGCGAAGCTGTTAATAAGCCTGTTAATAGCTCAGAGCCTGCTAATAATACCGATAATAGTATCTATAGAGCTAGAAAAGGCACTTAATATCAGTCTTCTAGAGGTCAAAACACCTATATAGAGATAGCAGCTTCGCCGCCTTCTTTAGGCTAGTACGAGCCGTTTAACTAACTAGTATATAATCCGACTAATACAGCGGAAGATTGAGAAGCAATTTGATATCTAATAAGCCCGAATTTGCCTCTAAGTAAGTTAGATATTAAAGCTTAAGGTAAAAGCGAAGCTTATTAAACCCTTTAAACGCAAGTCAGTTAACATAAATCCTAATAAAACCTTCACTATAGTTATAGACGTTAAAAACACCTATTCTTAGCTAGAAGAGTAATTAACAGGTATTTAGTACTAGCACACTATTACACTATTAGAATTATAATTATTTAGCTCTTAGGCTATCTAATAGTGTAATTTTAGGGTTACTTAGGGTTAGGGTTAGAAACTGTAAATTGAGTTATCTAAGCTAGCTCGCTCGGGAATTTTCTAATAATACATTTAGAGAAAGTAATAGTAAGGAAAGAAAGTAAAGAGGAGAGTGTCCTAAGAAAGAGAGTATAGGGTAGGTAGTATAGGGTGGGTGGTATAGGGTAGGTGGAGGGGGGGTGCTAGAATATGTGTTCTAGCTATAGAAGGTGCTAGGACGTGGGTTCTAGCTGATAGAGGTGCTAGAGCGCGTGTTCTGGCTGCTAGAGGCGCTAGAGTGTGTGTTCTAGCTGCTAGAAGGTGCTAGAGCGTGTGTTCTAGCTGCTTAGAAGGCGCTAGAGTGTGTGTTCTAGCTGCTAGAAGGTGCTAGAATGTGTGTTCTAGCTGGTAGAGGGTGTTAGTATGGGTGTTATAGTGGGTAGAGAGGCGTTATAGTGGGTGGAGGGGCGTTATAGTGGCTCTTAGCTGCCTAGGAGCTGCTGGGAGGCAGTTGGGGAGCTGGTTGACCGCTGGGAGCGCTGGGGTGGCTGCTGGGAGGCTGTTGTAGAGCGCTGGGAGCGCCGGAGGGGCGGCGGCGGGGAGGGGAGGTCCGGCAGGCCCTTGGCGGCTCTGTTCCGGGCCTTCTGGGCGGCTGTCATAGCCTTGTATTCCCTCTGGAAGCGCTGGGACGAGGTTTCCGGTGGCTGGGAGCCTTCTGAAGGCGCTAGAGAGCGCTGGGTTCCTTCTAACAGGTGCTGCATGTACCGGGAGGCGCCCGTGGGGCGCTGGGCGGCTGCTGTAGGCTCTGAAGGGCGCTGGGCGGCTGTTGCTGGCACTGACGGGCGCTGGGCGGCTGTTGCAGGCACTGACGGGCGCTGGGCGGCTGCTGCAGGCACTGACGGGCGCTGGGTGGCTGCTACAGGCACTGAAGAGCGCTGGGCGGCTGCTGCAGGCACTAAAGAGCGCTGGGCGGCTGCTGCAGGCACTGACGGGCGCTGGGCGGCTGTTATAGGCGCTGAAGAGCGCTGAAAGGACCGCTGGACGTGCTGGGGGGGCATGAGGGTCTGTGTGGCAGGTCCTCCCCGGAGCCCTTCGCGTATAGCGGCCCACGAGGTGCTAGGAGGCGGCTGCTTCCTAGCGATAGAGGCGCTAGAGTGTACCCGGGCCTTGTAGAGCGCTAAAGAGACCATTGTGTCCAGCCAGGTAGCTGCCACAGGTCCTATAGTGGTCTGCAGGTCCTTATAGGTCTTTGTGGTTGCCTTTTCCATTAGGCCACCAGCAGAGATAATAATCGGGTAAAATTGGGGTCCTAGGGACCTGTATTTAGCCCTTTTAGCGTCTGCAGCCTCCTGTAGGGCCTTCTGGGGGTCCTCTCGTGCTGACGCCTTGTTTATAGCGACAATTTGGACGTCATAGTACCTAACCGAGCCATTTAAGGTTGTGGATAGGTCTGGGCGGAGGTCCTGGTTACCCTGGAGCTTCGGCTCGAGCTTTGGGTCCAGGGTAGCAACGGTTGCGTTGAACAGGGCCCTGACGATGGCGTTATGGCGGATTTGCCAGTGCCTTTCAGCGCCTTTACAGGTATCCTCGTGTCCTATCGTGACTATAGAGCCACAGTAGGTACAGGGTACGTTAAGTGGGCGTACAGGAAGAATAAGACGTACCCTAAGGCCTTCTGTGACTTGGAAGTCTGCTAGTTTGGTTTGTTTTGATGTTGGCAGCACTTCCAGCCACTTCCGGCTAAGGTAGGTCGAATTTTCCAGTAGGGCCCGTTGTCCGTGTAGGGTAAGCTGGTCCTTGACCCTCTGGAGCCTTCCCTGGTTGATGTCCTTTATAGAGGGCTTATCTGGGGGGATTCGGACCTGTCCGGGCCCTTCCGGGGCTTCCAGGGGTACCTGCACGCCCCAGCTAGGCGCTGGGAAGGACGCTAGGTCCGCTGGGAGGTCTGTTGGGAGCGCTATAGGGGCGCTAGAGAGGAGGGGGCCTCTCTGGAAGCCGTCGAGCACTATAGAGGACGCTTTCTGGGCGTGGCTATAGTGTGTGTAAGGCATCTCCGCGTATAGGGTAAGTCCTAGGCCTCCCATACGTGTTGGGAGGGCTAGAAGGTCCTGGTTGGCTTGGATAGGTGCTGAGGGATCTTTCGAGGCGAGCTTTTCGACGGTGTGTAGGGTAAGGCGGTCGATTTCGTAGTATAGGTCTTCCAGGCCACTAGGAGCTAGCTGCCTGAGAAGGTGCCTAAGTAGGAAGGTAATACTTCCTCGTAGGAGAAGGAGAGCATGCTGTTTAGGCATATTCTCTAGAGTAGATAAGACTCTCTTAAGAGTATCTATCTTACCCTGTAGGAAGGCTCTTCTTTGCTCTAGGGGGCCTATATAGGTTCCTAGGGCGTTGAGTCCTTCTTTTCTGACCTCTTCTAGGGTATAAAAGGTGGATTTGTAGGGGTTTAGCTTGATTGGGGACCCGTGGAAGGCCTGGAAGACCTTTTCCCTAGGGTCCTTCTCTCTAGAGATAATATAGGTATCATCTAGGTACGAGATAAAGACGTCCTTTGGCAGGGCCTTCTGTGCAGCCTCTAGGGTAGGGCGGTACGCTAGGGACCAGATAAAGGCGCTAAGAGGGTCTCCCTGGCGTACCCCTGAAGAGCTCGCTATAGTGCTTCCGTCCTCTAGGAAGAGTACCGCGGCGTGGTTATACGCCCACTGTGCTGACCTGTAAAATACAGGGGCATAGAGGCTAACAGCAGCCGCTATAGCCTTCCGAGGGAGGGCGTTAAAGGCGTTTTCGGCGTCTAACGAGCCGATAGAGCGTGCTTTTAGCTTATTCCCCCCTGTAATTGCCTCTGAAAGGAGGAAGATCGCTGGTTCCACGCCTCCCGGGCTTCCAACGCCTAGTTGGTTCGGTAGGAGCATGCCGTCCTGGTATAGGGTAGCTAGGATCGCTTTCGTAGCTACCCTATAGAGTATATCGCCTATCGCGATAGGTCTTATACCCCCGTCCTTCTTCTTCAGGGCAATAAGCCGTGAGGACGTTAGGAGGTCCTTTCCAGGTGCTGTGCCTTGCCGTATCATGTCCGCCAGCAGCCGTAGGAGCTCTAGGACCGCTGAATCCTTCGCTATAGCGATGTCTAGCAGGTACCGGGTCCAGCCGGACGGTCCGGCGGCCTTTTCCCTGCTTATAGAGCTTATAGTGGATAGGATCGCTTCTATAGGGATCTTCTGGCCTGGAGACGGGCTTGTTGGGGAGTTGAAGGGGTCAGAAGGCCCTATAGGGTGTTTCTGACGGAGGGTCTCTAGGGTAGAGGCGTCTATAGGCGCTAGTGGCGAATTGTCCACTATCGTCCTAGACGCTCTTCCTAAGAAACCGGCTTCTAGAAGGTGTGTAGCCTTCTTTTCGGCGGTAGAGAAGGACGTGTCTTCTCGTATAGGGTAGGTAGGGACCTCTAGGGTATCTAGGTTGTCTGGATAGTCCTTTAAGAGCCTAGGGAGGTTTCCCTACTCTAACCCGAGCCCTAGGATCCTAGGGAGTAGTAGGAAGTGTAGGAGGGTTGTTTCCGAAGGCCTAGCGACGAATTTTACAGCAAGCCGGTTCGCTACTAGATGGAAGATCCGGGCAGGCCTAGGTCGGAGCTTATAGGTCGGTATAGGTACCTTCATAAAGCGTTGTAGCTGCTGTATAGCTGTTTTGGCGAGTATAGGTGCTAGAGTAGCCGTGTGGGCCTCCTGGGCGCTCGGGGAGGATATGTATAGGGTAGGTCTTTGTGCTGGGGTGGGTGGTTCGAACCAGGCAGCGGCCTGGGATGTGTTGATAGAGCTGTGGAGGCCTGCTAGCCTCTCTGGGGCTCGGATTGTCTCTTCCTGGCTGCTAGGGGCGTCCTTTGCAGGTGGGACGGGTCTTCTAGCAGGTCTAGGACCCTCTGAAGGTCCTGATAGGCGTCTTTTTGTGCCTATTTGGACCTGGATAGCCTGGGAAGGCGCTGGAACGTCGTCTTCGGAGGCGAAAGGGTCGCTAGAGGGCGCTGGAGAGTCTTCCACAGGTACGGAGGAGACCTGGGAGGCTGGCGTACAGCTTCCAGCGTCTCCTAGCTCGATAGAGGGTGCCAGGGAGTCTTCTAGGCTGTCGTAGAGGCCTTCTGAGGGGGTTGGAGAGGGTTCCGGGTCCTGTATAGAGCCTTCTAGGTGTACTAGGAGGTCTATAGGGAGGGTCGAGTCGTTGGAGGGCGTTGGGGAGGGCTCTTTGACTTGTATAGGCTGTGTGTGTACCCGTGGAAGTGTAGAGACCTGGGAGGTTCCTTTAACGCCGTGGACCTTGGCTCTGTGGGTTGCCACGCCGTGGCGGCCACGGCAGGCTGTGCCACAGTCCGGGCAGCTAACAAGGCCTGTAATTTGCAACTGACGGTCCGTATAGTGGGCTTGGGGGTGGTTTTTGCGTATATGGTCGAGCAAGTCAGCGTACCAGCCTTTACAGGTCGGGCACCTGTCCTTTGCCATCGTAGCGGCCTTGGGCCAGTGCTGGAGGCTGCTGGCGGCTATGGGCGTGTGCCAGAAGGCTGCTAGCGGCTTCGGGCGTGTGCCGGAAGGCTGCTGGCGGCTTCGGGCGTGTGCTGGCGTGTGCCGGAAGGCTGCTGGAGGCTTCAGGCGTGTGCTGGCGTGTGCTGGCGTGTGCCAACGTGTGCCGACGTGTGCTGGAAGGCTGCTAGCGGCTTCGGGCGTGTGCCGGAAGGCTGCTGGCGGCTCCGGGCGTGTGCTGGCGTGTGCCAACGTGTGCCGACGTGTGTTATGGACGCCTTAGCGCTACTATTATAGGTACTAGTACTAGAAAGAGGCCGCTAAAGACACTTCTAAGACCTGTTATAGTGGATAGAGCTATAAGAGGTGCTAGAAGGCTTCTAGAGGGCTATTTATAGTGGTAGTTACTATAGAAAGCAGGAAAAGGTATAAAAAAAAACACAGCCTTTCTTATAAGAAAAGGATTTCTACTAGAAGGGACTTCTAAAGTGTACTTCTAGTAAAAAGAGAACCCTTTTAGCTACTAAAAGTACTAGGTACTTCTTTATAGCTAGAAAGGCTAAGATAGGACAGTATACTAGTAAAAGGCACTTATAAAGTGTATTTTAAAAAGTAGGTAAGAGAGAGGCCACCTACTAGAAAAACCAAGATTCTTCTAGTAGAAAGAGGTATATACTAGAGGGTACTTCTAAAGTGTGCCTCTACTGGATAAATCTACTAGAAAGGACTTCTAAAGTGTACTTCTAGTAGATAGATAGGACGTCTATAAAGATACTAGGTATCCTTTATAGAGAGATAGGACATCTAGTAGAAAATACTAAGTATCTTCTAGTAGAGAAAGGTATCTAAAGAGAATAAAAGTATTCTCTAATAGAAAGGACCTTATAATAAGGTAAAGGTAGGTAAGTAAAAGTAAAGAGGTAAAAAGGATAGAGAGTAAAGAGTAGGAAGTAAAGGGTAGAGAGTAAAGAGTAGAGAAGTGCTTAGTAAAAAAGGGAAGATATGTTTTCTTTAAGAAGAAAGAGGGTAAGTAGAAAGACTACTTAGAAGAGGTAGAAAAACAAAGAAAAGAAGAAGTGTGTGTGTAAGGGAGAGAAGGAAGGAAGAAAGAGGGAAAGAAAGGTATTATATAGCTAGAAAGGCCTCGGAAAGACTCTAACAGGTCTTCTAGGGTGAATCTAGGCCCTTCTAAGTCTCACAAGGCAATTTCACAGCCTTTACACTCTTCCCGGCCTATTTTCAGCTCTCTACAGGGCTCTCCATGTCTCCCAGGGCTACCCACGTAACTAGACCCCTGTTTCCAGCGCCCTAGGACCCCTACCTGTCTCGGAAGGCAACTAGCACTCTTCCCGGCCTGTTTTCAGCTCTCTACAGGGCTCTCCATGTCGTACAGGGCTACCCACGTAGTTCGACCCCTGTTTCTAGCGCCTATAGGACCCCTACCTGTCTTAGAAGGTAACTAACACTCTTTTAGGGTTATTTTTAGCTATCTATATTACTTTTCTATTTACTATTTCTATTTCTTTTTTAAATTAAACTAGTTTTTTATTTTATTTTTTTATTCCCTTACCCTATACTAAAAGTACCTTTCTATTCTACCTTATTCTATATACTAGTAAATATAAAAAGGACTTTTTCTATAAAATAAGCCTTATCTTATTATACTATTTAGTTACTTTCTATTATTTTTCATAGTAGTTCTTTTTTTCTATTTAAGATACTATATAATTTAAAGATTTTTAGTATTTATCTTTATATTATAGTCTCTTTATTAATAGAGAAATAAAAGAGATCCTTTTACTACTTTACTATATTCTATATAACTAGACTCTATATTTACTTTACTATTATATTCTAGTATAAAACCCTATTTTACTTATATTCTAGTTCTTTTTAGTAGAGTACTATACTATTATTAAACCTTTTTACTCTATCTTACACTTTATAGTTCTTTCTTTTCTTCTTACTACTATATCTTATTTTATATAAGACCCTACCCTATACTTTACACTACTTTCTTCTATATATTATAGAAGCCACTTTACGTCTAACCCTACCCTAAACCCTATACTACCTTTAACGTCCCTTAAAGAAGCCACCCTATATCTAACCCTAACCTAGACCCTAAGCTACTTTTTCTATTCCTTATAGAAGTAACCCTAAGTCCAACCCTAACCTAGACCCTAAGCTATATTTTTAAGATCCTTCTAAAAGCAACCCTAACCTAGACCTAAACCTAGACCCTACCCTATTATTTTAAGTTCCTTATAGAAGAAACCCTAACCTAAACCCAAACCTAGACCCTACATTTAAAAGTACTATAAAGGACTTATATTTTCGCGCTAGCGGAAATAATTCGCGTTAAAAGACACGTTTAAACCCTAACCTAGACCTAAACCTAGACCCTAAGCTACTTTTTACATTCCCTATAGAAGAAACCCTAACCTAAACCCAAACCTAAACCCTAAGCTACTTTTTACGTTCCTTATAGAAGAGACCCTAACCTAAACCCAAACCTAGACCCTACATTTAAAAGTACTATAAAGGACTTATATTTTCGCGCTAGCGGAAATAATTCGCGTTAAAAGACACGTTCAAACCCTAACCTAGACCTAAACCTAGACCCTAAGCTATGTTTTCAAGTTCCCTATAGAAGAAGCCCTAACCTAAACCTAAACCTAGACATTAGAGGGCGGTTTGGGGTCGGGTTAGACAGTTAGATAGCAAATAGAAAAAAACTTGGCAGAAAAAAAAGTGAAGTGACTAGCAAGAGTAAGAGCAAGAGGTGGGAACAGCGAACGGGCGGTAAAGATGCACGCTCTTAAAAGTTGATAGCTGACTGCAGCAGGCTGTAATGGACATTTTGGTCGGCTCTACGAAGATTTTAGACTGCAAATCAGTGGTATTCCGGATTGCGCATGCCATCTTCCTGTTAACGTGCGGTAGGATGGAGCAGAAGCAGATCTGACTCGAGACGACGCAGATGTCAAGCTGCGATACGGCACGGGCCGCAGCGTTACACATCCCGGCTTCTGGCGAGCGCGTTTTCCCCACCGAGGGCAAGGCAGCCAATGCAGACCATGGAAATGGATGGTCGGTACCCCTGTCAAAGCCACAGTACCTCCCGTTGGTCGAAATGCTTGGTCGGACCCCTTGTCCATAGCTCAGCCTCGTGTGATTGTGACGGCCATGTGTAAACAAAGAAGAGATGATCTGTTCAACTGCGACGCGTTATCACACTGCACCCGCTCGTTCTTTTTACGGCGAGTGCACAGGCGCAGAATAGGGGGTGGAAAGAGACAACAATGGCCAAGCGGTGGTGTCGTCGCACATTCTTTCCTGTCTGCGCCCGGGGGCACTACCCTAGATAAAAGGATGCGGTTGCAATAGGACCCAACACAGCCATCTCTATCCTCTCTTGCTATAATAATAACCAAGTTGGAAAATAAAACGTGTATACAGGTACCCAACTACGTGACTTGAAGGATTGTCATGACGCGGCGAAAAGTGAGTCTCACCTCCGAAGAGCAACAACTTCGGCGGGAATTGGAGAGACAGCGGTCATTCCGTCGACGACAAGCCGCTGCACAAGCAAGACGAGACCAAACCATTGCCGATGTGGCGCAAGAACCTGCCATCAGCATTATAAACACAGTCGATCATGCTGAAGAGCAGATCAGAGACAACGCGGCGTCAACACATGCCGGACAAGACAATGTCCCAGACACCGACGATGGTCAACGGCAAGACCAACAAAGCCGTTCGAAGAACGAACTTCAAAAGTCATGCGAGACATATGGTCTTCATAGTGCTGCTTTGGGCCGCGTTGAAACAACTGACTTGACGAGGCAGAGTCCACCATGTCTGACAGCACCCGAGCAACGATACAACCTCCGTGAGCGCAAGAGCCCTACGCCGAACGCCTTCCTCTCAGACCAAACAACGAAAGTCTCAAGAGAGCACGAGAAAACAACGGTGAAGAGCGCACCTGTTTGCCTTGCTCTACGGCCTGCTACTGGCAGTGTCTCTATCCCGGATAAGCGAGGTGAAGACGCTCCACCTACACTGTCGGCGACCAAAACATCTTCCTCCACCCGTCGAGTCCAGCAACACAGGGCCAGGCAGCGCATTACGCGCTGGCAGGAGCACATCGACGAGGCAAACACACCCCAGAGTCAAGTGCGTATCCTGTCACCCGCTCCGATTGAACCGCCAGTCGAATCGACAAGTGCGACCTTCCCCACAGCGGCCGACCCGCCCGACCCGGGCGATGAGCACACTGCAGAGGAAGCTAATGGAGCGGACGCCACGCTTGTACGATCGGTGATTGTTGTGTCGACGGGCGAGACCTTTTTTGGTACCACCGCAGAGAATGACGAGGAAGAACGCGACCACCCGTCCGCCGCCGACGAGACGAAAAACGTGAACGAGACGGTCAGCGACTGCGCGGGTGAGCACCAAGACAACCATTCTGAGCCAGAATGCAGTGCGAGAGATGAGTCCGGCTTGTTTGTGTCGGATGAGAGTTGGGATCTCAGTGTGGAGGGGTATGTTGGGGACGATTCTACGCCGTGCGTCGAGACTTTGTCCTCTCCAGACGGACCTCAGCACGCACTACCCACTGAAGCTGGGTCAGCATCATCCGTTGCTCCCCATCCTCTTGATGAGATTGTTGCCGCCATTGAGTCGGCTGAGTCTACCGCCGGTCGTACCTTTCTCTCACGTCAATCCGATGCCTACCTGCGCATATTCCAAGAGACGCTGTCTGGTCGCTGCGCTTGTATGTATCCTCTACATACCAACATATCTGCAGAGCTGACGGAGCATATAGGTCAAGAGCCCCATCAGCAGTCGCCTGATGTAGACCGGGACTGCTTTTCCATACAGGAAATGACACAGTGGATCCGAGATAGGCTCGAGCCTGCACTGGAACCGCAGCACGAGCGAACCGAGGGTCGACAATGGCAGTCACTTCTTGCCCAACCACCAGCATCGCTGTCGCTGTCCAAGTCGGAGTGCGACATCCGCATACACGACGTGCGCATCACGAGAGCATGGGATGTGGACAGTATTTGGCTCGGCCCCACAAGCCTCGCCGCCATCCGGCCTGACAACAACTCATTCCGGCTCTCCTTCAACCCGCCCTATACGCGGTCCATCGCGGGGAATCAGATCATCGCGCCGCATGGCGTCGACCTGGGCCACACACGACACACGCTGCTCGGTTCGTTCGTCGCCGGCGGCATTCCTATGGACGTGTTTGTCTTTTTCCCCAACACCAACGATGGCAAGCCGGTAAAGCCACAGCGAGCACGACAGCAACGTGCCGCCAAGTCTCCCTACACCCTGTCGCTCGCGCGCCAGGAGGAACTGGTGAACGGTGCTATCTTGCCAGCCGTCCAGTCCACGCTACCGGCTTTGTTTCGACAAGAAATGCCTTCCACATTTGCCATCGCCAATGCCAAGTGCAAATCCTATCAGGAGAAACCAGCGACGGACCGCTGGTCGGCAGACGACAGCTCTCGTGCCGCCCACTTACGCTACACCGTTCCAGGGCAGTACCTTGGCGAATTTTGGCAGGCCTTCCAGGCAAGATGCGCTCAAATCAGGATTTCCGTCATAAACGGCGCATCTGCATTTGCCTACTTCCAGAACCCCAAACTGTTATTCCAGGTCCATGACACCAAGAACAGCTTTGCGCAGCCGACTCTTGGTCAGTCCTTGGACCTTTTTGTGAGCAATGTGATGCGCGCACTCAACCCGATGTTCCTCGACTTCCGGTCCTGCTGGTTGGATATCGGGCTCCGCGATCTGGCCACGGCGTCCACCACAGAGGGTCGGGACGAAGTCCCCGTCACACTTTTGTGGAAGAAACGATGTCTAGAGAAATTTCACGCTGATCTTCGAGACATTTCGCTAGATATGGGGCTCCAGTCCGAGTACTTTCGCACGTACCACCTTCGTGATGCGGCTACCTACGACGCCAAAGTGCGAAGTGTGGCGGCGCGTGTGCCCCAACCAACCGACCCTGGCCACCCCAGCTGTCCAAAACTAGGTGTCGTCCATGCGAAGGCGTACAACTGTGATAAAGAACGATTCTCTGTCATTGCCAGTGATTACCGGCCTTTTGCCGCGCCTTCGCTTGCAGCCCTGGCACTGACAGACACCATGATGAAAGATGTTTTCACTGCGGGCCATGACCGTGCCAGCGCCATTACCGGGGCGCCACAGAGGCGGAAGCTGGTGGGGGCGTGGGAAGCCAATAAACGCCATCTTGATGCTGTAGCAGACCACGACGCGCCCACGAACGGGTACGCCGTCCGCAAAGAGATCACGTTTCGGCTTGACGCCATCCTCACGATGCTTCATGGTGGTAAGTTTAACCGAGGGGAGCAGGACGGGACTTTAGACCACCAAACTGTAGGTGGTGCCTCTTGTACGTCCGTGGGAGATCTTGAGCATAAGCCTTTTTGGGTGTTGCCAACAGCAGACGTGAATGACTTTGTCTGCACCATGGCGCGCCGGTTTGTCAAACCACTCGACTATATTTTCGCTAACAGCGGCGAGAAAGACGAGGCATCTTCCCATGCCAAGCGGAGCTCACGGTCACTCGTGTGCTTCTATACCGCCGAGCTTTTCCTGCGACTGCTCGTGTCGTCCTTAAATAGCGATAGGGACTACTTCGCCGACAAATGGATATGGGAGAACCAATGGCAGTTGAAGCAGATCAAAGATGGACGGCGTGTCCAGTACACACGACGTGGACTCGGCCTACGCGAAACGGTCTGCGACTTAGGCCTTCTCTGGCTCAGACTAGACCAGCTCGATTGGATGCACGGTCACCTGTCCATTCCGAAGCTGCTGCAATTGTACATACCTCGCAATCCTCTGCACCCGGAATGGGCAGCCCAGTCTAGTGTCCGGGCTTTTGCGTGTAGTAACGTGTCGGCTGCGTACATCATCGAAGACCTAATGCTCAAAGCAGCACATCTACGCGAACACGACCGAGCCAGCTTACACATAGCCATAACGGACGAAAAAACGGCGGTTCACATTGCAGCGCAGGAGGTGGCAAGAGAATACGGGCTCCACATGCTGAGCAAGCTGTTGCTGTATTGGCGTAAGGCATTGGAGGAATACGACCAAGTAAAGAACAGCCAAATACGGCGTAAGTATCCCAATGGACCAAACTCGCTCGCGACAGCTCTCGAGTCCATTCAAACTCCTACTGGGCGCATGGTCACCCCGCATACTATACTGGATATTCTGGACGAGGCGTGGGAGATTCGGCAGCTCGCAGGGACGCCGGACAGCACACCACACCTCCCTACGGGCCTACCAAACTGGATGGCAAAACGGGCTCCCAAAGAGCAGCTATGGAGCAGAAATGTGTTCGACACACTGTTCGAGACGCCGAACAAAGTGACATGGGCCGGGAACGCGTTCCGGGTCTTCTACGAGCGACTACGCGATCTATACAACGCAGCGCGCCACCCGGACGCGGTCCCATTTGGCAACCTGTTTCGGGACACCATCGGTCGCTACATCACCGTCATGTTCAATCCAGACCGGACGAAAGAGATGAGCGTAAGCCACGGACGGAGCTGCTGCTATAACCATCTGCCAACATTCTTTCGCATACAATTCTGGGCTCCCCTCATTAACCCATACCGGTACTTAGCGGACACGTTCGAGGTACGTAGATGGTCATGAGTAGATTCAGCATTATACTAAGACGCGAACGTCTAGATTAAAAAAACGGCTTTCCCTCTTTCACCGAAGTGGAAAAGAGCATATCAGGCGCTTCACTATAGAAATGCAGAGCTCGTCCAAAGTTTCCGCGCGGTGCGCGGACTGTCCATAACAACAGGCTGGGTAGCTCGCCAACCATTGGATACGGTGGTGCGCCTGGCTGGTGATCTTCAAAGGTGCTTTGCATGTCTCTTGCGGGTGGCCGGACCTCGGCACTTGAGCTTGCCAGGGAGTCCACCATCTGGCTTCTGGAACTTCAATGATCCGGATTCGATCGACCTTCAGCTGTGGGAGGTGCCGGTCGAGAGTGGTTCGCCGCATGGGGGGGCGACGCCGACCGTGATCCTGCCCACACTACCTGTCCTGAATTTTCTGCGGCACGCCAGCCGAGCTGCCGTTGGTGCCATGCCTCTGCTCACCGAACCGCCGTCTGCCCAAGCCCGTGGTGAGCTATGCCGTCTCCAAGAATTTGTTAACGTTATTGAGCAGCTCTTTGAGGACCCTTCAGGTAAACGGAGCCTGATTATCACCAAACTTAGACTCTTAGAAGAAATCAAGAGCATGCATAACGGGTCAGGTGATGATCGGCTACTTTTCGAATTTCTAGACCAAGCAGAAGCACCTCAGACGTATAGATATGTTGACGATAGGGCTCTACACGAGGGTGACGAGAGCGCGGACGAAGACGAAGACATAGAGCGCAGCAGTGGGAACAGCACTGCCGGTGCTGAAAGCGACAATAGTGACGCAAGTCTATAGAGCGAAGAACATACGATTTGCTAATACTACTTCCATGTACCGCTACTCCCGCGTGACAAGTTCATGAGGCGTCGCGACTACCGACGCGGCCGACGCGGCCGACGCTGCCGCCGTGACCTCGCCCAGACCAGTCGACTAAGCTGATGTTGGAACCAACGAACCCTTACGTCGACGAGAGGCCGATATTGGTCGGGCTTTTGTTTAGTTGGTTAACTGACGCCCGATGGATGGCCTGTCCACTTGTCTAGCGAATCTGTATGTGGATTCCTCCCGCGAGATTTCCTCCTCGGCATCCTGGATCTGCTCTTTCGTCAAGGCATACCCATAGCTGACCATTTAAAATTCGCCGCTATCTAGGCGGTGAGCAAGGAAAATTGGCCAAACGGCCCTGGTAACCTGGTTCTTGTTTAGTTTGACGGGGACGTGATGTCGACAATGTCGCCGCCTGCTATTGCTTCGGTGTCCTCACTTGCGCCTTATTTGGCCGACCGTACTAGATTCAGACGCGGTCTTCCTCAACACAGGTGGGAGAGGCTGCCAGTCTTCTGGCACTTGCGTGTGAACTTGGCCTGACTTCCACTGTGGCCCCGGGTAGAGGCGGGATATCCTTCGCAGCGTGCAGCGAGCGATGTAAAGCAAGTCAACCATGGACTCTTAACTATTGTCTTCCTGCCAAGAGGTATCCGCCCACGGTAACACATTTAATCGTAATATTCTTCCGTGTGGATCTAATTAGGAGGGTACGTGCGCAGGGAATGGCTCACTACTTGGACAGGGTTTCGAGTTACGAGTAGTAAGGCAGGCCGTGGTTTAGCATAAGCCTCAAGCATAGCAAATATCATGCCAACCATCGACTTGACAACGAAGTCCAGCTAAGACCCTTCATAGAGGGCCGCTTCCAACGGGCACTCTATCACTACCAGTTGATTCGGAAAATTAAGAAAGAAAGGGAATCTAACAGCAAGCCGCTATATCCTCAAACAAGTGACAAATTAGCAGAGCGTAGATTGTGGATACGCGCATATAAAGTAGTAGTAGACCAGTCGCTCGTTGCGGCCTCACAACATGCCCTTGGGTGACATGCCATCGGAGCGGCGGACGGAGCTATGTTCGTTCAGCCCCATACGCTATAAATGGCGGCCTCCGCCAGGCTTGCTCCTCCTGGACGCCGCCATGGGTCCAAATCAGGCTGCGCAGCCTAGCGCACTCTGGCAACGGTCACACTTCACACAAATTCTGAGCCTTGGCGGCATTAGCGCCGCATTGGTGGCGCCAAGGTACACCAATAGCACAGATCACGAAGAAAGTCCTCGAAGTTCATCTCCATCCCAGCAGCCTTGCCACGATCCACCTCACCGTAGAGTACGCTCTAAAACCCCAGCCGGCCCAGTGTACGTGGCTTATACTACTACGCGAGCGACGACGGGGATAAAGAACCTGCAAGATGACCATAATAATCGACGATGGCGACGCCTTTCCGCTGCATAAAGCCACCGCGCGAAATATAGTCATGCATGCTCCGTCAGCATGGTACTTTTTCCTGCGTAAGTACACAGATCAGGTTAGTGAAATGGTTCATAGCTGTCAACATACGATTAGAGGCCAACAGTATCGTGAAAGCTAGGTATAAATACTCGCCGCGCTGACCTAGAGACGAGGAATCCCTTATGCTTCTCTTTCATATCAGCAGCGTAATAGCATTTCTCCTACCGAACGCTCCTGTTTGGTCTTAAAATGCGTGGTTTTCTCGTCCT